>NC_090937.1:1392202692-1393452692 GCF_040938575.1 Ambystoma mexicanum | reverse complement strand
GGATTCAGGCCTCTCTGCTGCAAATTCTGGAGTTAATTCCTGCTACAGGTTCTGGAGATTGATGGATTTGAAGTCTGGATCTCTGGATGTGAAGTCGTCGGTCAGCATGCTCCGCAGCAAATGGAATTGACTGTCTCTACCTGTCCCAGCAGTCTCTTTTTATGTGTTTTGAAAATGGGTGTGTGCCTGGGCCTAGCTAAGCCTGCCCCTCTCTACTTGTCATTGGCCCAATTCTCCCCTCTCCCATGATTGGGGGAAGGAAATGGATTGTCATCATGATGAGGTCTGTTTATGGGTCAGAGGATCCTCCCCTGGTCAATTTGCACACAGATCTATTTCTGACCCAAATACATATTTATCTATGTACCATTTTTCTAATATTATAGGTCCAGTTAACATATTGTCTGTAGCACCAAACCATCCGATCCCTGTCTTTGTACGATGTCGTGTCCACTGATGACAGAATTCTCCCCTTTTCATCCAGATAACAACCGCTAAACCTTTCCAGATTTTACACAAATGTGCACCAGGGATATGGGTTACAGATGATAAAGTGTCAGATTTTTAACATGCATACATTTGGAGTAACAACCTTTTTTCCGCTACTATCCCCACAGGGTCCAAACACCACTTAAAATGTGCACAGAAAAATCACAAGAATAATGATATTATTTATATATAATTTTGACAGGTCTGTACTATGAATTGTCCATCTTTTTAAAAGTATGCCCTGGTCAAAAACGGGTGTGGCTTCCCACATCACATGGTGGAATAACTGGTTTATCCACTTCCCCCAAGCCAGCTTGTTCACAGAGGCTCAGCTGCCCCCCAGTTTCTCCCAAGAGGAAGCTATTTTACGACGCCCCCAATATAACATTTGCCTGAGTCAAGGAAGTTGCATTGTTCTGTCCCTTCCAGTTCCCGGGTGCTCCACCCCAAATCTAATCAGAGAGGTGTCAACTCCTTTTGGTGGGGAAGCAGGATGCAGCTAGGCCTGGGGAGAGTGGCTGAGGAGGTTTCTCCTGTCGGGGGTAGTTGTCAGGCAGAATCCAGTTTCATTAAGCCAGGTTTCAGCTAAATGTCACTTTTTGTTCCCAGTTTTCTACATTCAAATCAAACTGACAATTTTTATTTTTACATTAAATAATTACTTCCTTCAAGTCATTTCAGAATATAGTTTTACATTTTGTCCACCTCTTAGCAAGTCTTTCTTTGGCCTGGTTTCGGTTCATTTGTTCAGTTTTACACAAAAGTCTGGTGGTTTTAAAACGCCGGCTTTCTGATAGTGGTGAGTACCAGTATTGCAACCATTTTTGGGATTAAGAAAATGAATTCCCCACAGTTCTGAGTTGGTTTTTGGCAATCAGCATTGCCATTCCCAATGGTTTCAGGCTACTGTGTGCGTAGCCCAATGGTGGTTTTAGGCAGTGCCCTCCTGTGCTCACAACTTAGGCAAAAATGGGTGGCAGCCTATTCTTCATGTTTTCCCTGTGCACTCTCTGGGGAGTTCTGGCCATCATGATGTTTTCCATGCCGGTACTGCACAGTTTTATGGTAGGGCCTGGATGCATGGGTAAAAACATCCCACACATCCCTGGACCACTGTTGCCCCGGAAGTTCATTTGTCACAGTTATCACACTTACAAATGAATGCTCAGTAATGTGATACCATGCAGAGTGAATCGGATGTGCAAGAAAACAGATACAGGGGTATTCAGAACACATTGACCAATTAAGAGGAAAAAAGGCTAGTTTCAAGTTGATAGAGATGAAGTCATGATAGAAGTGCAGTCATTATTTAAAGAAAATAAACAACTGTCACATGATGTCCAGTGCTTAGAAGATGAGATCAATTAATTGATAGCAGAGAGCGAAATAAGTTTGAAAGTAGCCACTGAGTACAAGGAGCACGTCACAGAAATGAGGGAGGGGAGGAATGGAAAGGTGATGCTGATTCTGGTCAGATTGCCTGTCTGTGCTCAGCCAGCAGGACAATGGGCCGGGGCACTGTGTCTCCTTTGATCCCTGGGGATTTTGGGTAACACCTCTCCAGCAGAGGAAGTTCCCAGCAGAAGCTCCCTTTGTAACCAAGCTTCAAAGAAGCACACCCACAACTAAAGTGCCAGTCTCAAACCAGGATGTTGCACACCAGAAGGCCTTCTATTCTCCAGGCATAGGAAGGTGTTGGCGTTAGGGCAATCAGACAGTGCAGAAGGGCTGGAGAAAGGGTTCCTCCAACTTGGCATTCGGTGGGCTTTGTATTCCTTTCTATCTCCTACACTTCCTTCAGAGCAAAGCACTTTGGGTAAGAAATCAAAAGTCACTTAATAGAAATTGGGCCCCTTAAAGCAGGCTTGCTTTTACCAGATCCTGGGTGGCCATTTGCCTTCATAAGGAAGGAGTCTACCACTCCTCCCTTGATTGATCTTAGACTCTTAATAACAGAAGAATTAGTTTGGACCTCTTGGGAGAATAGTTTTGCAAAGCTTTCTGCCAGAGGTGAAAACAGGTGTTCCAAGGCAGAAGCAAGCTTGGCTCTGCTACCCACCCCCGGTGAACAATGCGGGGTGGCCTGCTGTTGGACCAAGACCTGCACTCACTGCTAGCTGCTCCTGTATGTCACTTGACGTGTAGGACTCCTGCAGGTGTCAGCCAGACGCCACAATGTAGCAGTGAAGAGGAAAAAGATCAATATTGTCCCTGAGTCCCTGGGTGGGTCTCACAGTACCAGTGGAAGCAAAGCAACTCTATTCCTGCATTCTCGCATTTGAAAACATTATCACACAAGAATCGACCATGGTTAAAAGACTTCAAACCACCAGGACCCGTGCTGTTGCTTTTGACATTGGCTCTGAACTTTTTTGAACCACTGTCACTGCATTCATTGAACTGGCTCAATGCCCCATTATACCAGCAGAGCACATCGCCCATTTGGCACATACATCAGCTCACCACTGGACTTCAAACCGCTGCCTCTTCAAACAGCGCATCGAACACCAAGGTCACAGCCTCGATCTGCTTCATACTCGACTTGAACCACTTGAAGTATTGTGTCACTGATCGACTCAACCGAGCTGGAAACAGCATTTCAAACTGGCTTGACCTTCGACCAACCATAGTGGATTCACCTAACTGAATTGCTCAAATGCCTCCTTATAACCGCACAGACTCTGCTTCGAATCAATTCCACACTCACCAGAACAAATCATCACACCCTAACCTGTTTCTACCTGCAAAGCCAGCATCCAAGCCTGTTTCAACCTCAGATTCAGGTACGTTCGTGAGGCTCAGTCCACATGGTTCACTTTTAGGACCTTAGAAACTGTTAAGCCACTCATTTGCACAGTTCTCTAAAATGACATATCCTTTTAAGTGATATTGTTGCAATATCTTGCCTTACAGCCCTGTATAATGACCCACAGTGCTGGCAACATGTTCATTGTATATTCTCTGTGATAAATTATACTAAATTTGTTTTATAGAAACTTGATTGGATATATTGATTTATTTTGGTTGGTTGTACTATTGCAATTTGGACTGCTGCTCTTAAACGTGCACACCCCTCTTAAGCGGATAGCTTATCCTCACAACACAAGAGGTTAAGGGGGTATATCTCTATTGTGACTATTTCACCTTTATAATGGGGATCGCTCTTGGTTTGTAGCTGTGAGAGGGCTGATTAGACACTATTCATCCTTGTACTCCTGCAGGGCGGTAGTCATTTCGTCAGGCTGACTCTGTCATGCATATTTTTGTAAGTGAAAATGCAGCGGTATGAACCACTGCTGTCCCACATGCCTTTCTCTATACCTCACAAAGGATGGACATGTTTCCTTTGTTGTTTATATTTCACTATGATGGGCCCTTCAAAGGCACACCACTGTGGCATGTCCTTCCATCACTACAGTATGGAAGTGGGCTGCACAGCTCATCCTTTGCACTGAGATGTGCAAGTCACCTTTGAGAATAAGGTGACGTGCATTTCTCAACCAAGTACAAACAAGCGCAAATATGAAAGGTGCCTCTTCTTTTTTTTATTTGTGCTTTTTTCTGAGACTCTGGCCCAGAGTGTTTTGTTTAGGAAGCTGCCTGGTTCAACCTCAAGCTTAAAAAATTAGCCGCTGTGCAAAAGTGACCATGTGTGTAATATAAGTACTTGCGTGATTTGTTGCCATTCCAGCACATTCTGTCAGTCACTTTTTGGCAAGTCTTAGAATAATAAGGACTTTGACGAGGAAGGGGGAAAAGGTGTTGGTAGATAACATATGTAATCGGTATTACCGTAATTGACCTTTTACAATTGATCTTTTGCACAATTGACCTAATTATAGTGGTCCTAATAGACCTTTTGCACAATTGACCTTTATATTATTTCAGTTATTTTATATATGTATTGGGTTGGTTTTGGATTACAAATAATATAAGGGGATAGGGTGGAGGGTTGCGGGGGTTTCTGGATTGGGCGGAGGGTTGCGGGGGGTTTCCCCCCGCATTTATGTCCTAATTGACCTTCTAAAGTAGGTAAGTTCTTCCGAGGTCAATTCTCCCGAGGTCAATTGTGAAAAGGTCAATTAGTATACAACAATGTAATCGTCATTACTCTTAGGCCACCTGACTTGTCACAGTCCTTACGGTCTGTCACAGTCCCCCCGAGCCCTGCTTCCTGAGTCATGGGTGTCCTTGTTACTGAGGAAAGCACAAGCAGGGGTTATATCCCACCAGGGGAGCAGCTCAAGATGTGAAAAGTGTGCGGGTATATGGTCTCCCTTCTAGCAGTGAAGAGCCATTAGGACTAAGAGTAACGATCACCACCACACCCTGTCTGCAAATATGTATGTGCCTACAGTTTTCCAGCTTGCTGAGGGCCAGAGCCCAGTCAGTTACAGCATGTCTGCCTTTTAATCTCTCGTATGCATAATAACGTAATCAGCCATGCCCAATCGACTTGTATCGAATAATTAGATATGATATGGCATTTATAATACACAAGATACAGACAATACTCTGATTACAAATTGAATGGGGTGGACCTATGCAAATGTAATGCTTCGCCAGCACAATGCAATCGCACTGATGTCTTGAAAGTTGCAATAACTTTCAAAAACTTAATACTTTTACTCTAAATAAACCATACAGTGTCTTCCGTTTCCACCTACTCCTCACATTAACTTTGATGCGCTACCCTTACACCTACATACTGTGACACTTAACAATAATTTGCACATCTCACTGTGGATGACACGCTTCACAAACATCTAAATTGTAGCTCTCAATCGTTGAAAATACTCCATGTCTTCTGGGTTAAATAGATGGGAACTTGTCTATCAAGGCAGTCGTCCGTGCCGCAGCTTAAGGCAGGCATGGAGTCTGAAGGTGTGCAGCTGTTGAAATCAAATTAAAAAGCACACTGCATGGCCATTTATAAGACAAAAAAAAACTTCTGTGTCCAAAAAAATAAGATACAATTGTGGGGACTTCTTTTTAGCTAGGCATTTACTGCGACAACTTCAACCTGCTTTTGGCACTAATGACAATGGTTTAATAATTTTGATTGCAAAATTTAAAATTGTTGTATGCGATAATGTTGCAAGCTGTAGCCGAAATTATAAGTCAGGTACAGTTTTAGGAATGATTATACAAAGGTCTGCTTCATCGACTGATGAGAACGCAGGCAGCCTCGATGCAGAACTAATATTAATATCCCATTACAAAATAACGAAATGTCCCGGGAAAATCTGTCTTGGACAAGGGTACACGTTCTACCTTGTTTTGAGGTCATTTGATGTGAAGGGTAGAAGTGGATATATGTGAGGTTTGGAAGGTGTATTTCTGAATCATTGTTTACATTGGTTTAGAATATAGGATTTCTAAATGTGGAGTTGAGGTTATAGTTGGATAGAGGGTTTAACTTTGTACCAGTTTAGGACCATTCGCGTTGGTAAAATCCCTGGGTAACGGCCCATTTACAAAAAAAATACAAAGAGAGTTCACAGCAAAAATGGAGAATGGACATACTAGGAAAAGGGAGATCAGTAACTGTAAGGCTTTCTGGGGCCAGGGACCAAAATATCTTCAGCTATGCCTCCGCAAATACCTCCCCTCTCGAGCTCTTCGGTCCTCTACCTTTAACTCCTAACTCTATATTCAATTGTTTTTCAAAGAAACAAGCCGGGGGTAGATCTCTGTCTTCGGCCGGGGCCTCCCTCTGGAACAGCCTCCCTGCCAATCTAAAACTTGAGGAGAATCATCTCCCATTCTGGAAGAACCTGAAGACCTTCCTCTTTGCTTTGGGCTTCGCTCCCCCTCTCCCCTGCTGATCTGCTCTCTCTTGGCACTTTGCACCTGGCCACCCTCTGTCCCCTGGGTCCAAGTATCTGCTCACACTGCCACCCTTCTGCACTGCCTCCTGGCCACTCCTTACACTGGGGACTGTATCTGTACCCTTACAGCCCTCCCCCATTTTTCTTCTTTCTTTGCACTTATCAGACTTACTCAGTCTGCTGCCTTAAACACAGCACTTGCCACTTGCTGGCTGCACTACCACTGTTTATTGCCTCATGTTCTATTTATTTTTATTTATTATTATATATCTGATCTCCTCGGCGCTGCACTTTCCACTCTCCCCCTTCCATGCACTGTCCCCCTTTTCCCATTCCCATGCACTTGCACGTTCTCAATGTCACTGGGCCTAGTAATATCGTTGTTGTTGTGTTCTCCCCTGTTCCCCTCTCTTGCCTAGTCGCGCTCTGAAACACTTGGGTACGAGCGCGATACAAATAAAATATATCATATCATAACCAGGCAAAGGCGTTGCTAGGGGATGGGGTTGAGGGGGCTATAGCCCTGGGTCTTTTGGTTGTAGCCCCGGATAGAAGCTCAGGGGTTACAACCAAATGGCTAGCCTGAGGAGAAACCTGCCAGGCTGTCAGCGAGGGTGTTGGAAAATCAGAGGTTGGAGTGGGCAGCCACGTTGTGCCAGGTGAATACAAATGGGGTCGCAGGGTATATTGGAGAATGGAATGCATCAAATGCGTTCTAGGTAATCAACTTTCTGCCAGCAGATAAACTGGTGTTGTCACCAAATTTGGTGGAGTGGCAAAAATGTCAGAAGAGCTAATACTGCCACTAAATTGGATGCTACCTACATTGCCACATTAATACCATGCCTCAAAAATCGAAGGCTGCGCCTGAAGTGGATAATCAACACTCAGCAAGAAACTTCAGTGTCAAAACTCTGATGAAGTATTGGGGGATGGGTGATTGGAGGTAAATCACTGCCCGGAGAAATACTGCCTAAGCACTGATGTAGGACTACAAAATGGCGACACACACTTCTGTGCCACCACTCATAATTTGGCAGAACATATGCCATATTGATTTTCCATAATGTCCACCATGTTCGTCAATATTATCACAGAAATACTGCATACATGCTGGCAAAATCATAAAGAGACAACGTATCTATGGGAAGTATTAAGAGGACTCCAGAAAATGTGCACACAGCTCACTTCATACTGCCTGTAAAGTACTGGACGTCTCTTTGCCACTATGTAAATGATATGCATGCAATCGTGTGAGCTGGCACAACCCCCATCCAATGCCCTCTCACCTTAATGTAATCAGCATCATGCAACAGACCCTATCCCACAAAGTCAGCAGAGCATAAGACCCAAAAATACGTAGGAATCAATGAGATGCCAGCAAAGCAACATTTCATGATTGCAGCTGTAATTAAGTAACAACAATGGCAAAACAAATGCCAACATTAATGATGACAACGTGAATTCCAGACAGCCTGCAAAACACTACTGACATGATAGAGATCAAAATAAATGTCATGTACCATGTCAGCACTACACAAGAGTAATGTACATGACAACAAACCCCTAAGAATATTCATTGTAACCACAATAAAGGCATGCCCATGACCACATCACAATTGACATGTAACCAACTATTGGGTTACCCTATGATTCTTGTGATGAAGCACTATTGAGTCTTTAGAGGTATTCTAATCCTGATATATCTCATGGCGAGCCCATAGCAACAAATGTGTACCGACCAGCGTATACATTGCATTGTTGTAATGAACCTAAACACAAACTCGAAATGTTATCTGATTACATCTCCTTTCTCCTACAACAGACTCCCAAACCAGCCAAGCAGGTCAAGCCAGCAGCAGTGCCACTGGATCACCACAGGATAAGGCACCTACTCAAGCTCAGCAAACCACTCCTGCAAGAAATACATCCTCCACCGCTGCATCTGAAATTGCAGTGAAGAAAACCACATCCGCAGTGACACATAGTGCTAACTCTAACTCAAGTATCACTTCCACTGCAATGCCAGACATTCCCACCAGCTCCACGGCCACTGCTGAGAGTGTCAAGAAACTAGCCATCACCACTGCCAGTAAGACCACGGGAGGTAGAAATCTTGACCCAGTCACCAGCATTAATGCTAGCAAGCTGGTGCGTACTCGGGGTCGACAGCCCCCTGTGCAGACTGATATTGATACAGATGATTATGACTCAACTACCGACAAAGAGGCAAGACATGGAGGCATGGAATGCACTTCCTCGATGGCACTCTCCTGTCCATCCACCAGATGATGTGTCCCAAGATACCCTGACAGCCATTTGGCAAAATCCCACCAGGATCGGGCAACCACAGGAAAGAATGGAGACCTGTAAGACCCTCTACCTCAACTGGACGTGCTGCATGGGTAGTCTCTCTGAGTTGTAAGGGTGCTTGGCCCCCAATGCAAACACCGCACTTAAACCACATCTTTAAATACAGTGTTTGGACAGAGGGTGCAAGAGTTAACTGTGGGTATATCTGCAGTTCATGAAACCACACAGCACATCTGTGCCTTTGATTCCATTAGCTGTGCATTGGCTGCCCGAAAAGAGGGATACCTTGCCAGTAGCCCCTGATGGAGACCTCAAGACACTGCCATGTATGCAGCAAAGCCTGCATCTTGATAGGCGAAACACAGCAAAAAAATAAACTTACAATCTGTGGACTTTGATTTGTGTTTGAGGGTGACTAGAGGAAGCATGTGTTGGGGTTGAGTATTTTGGGAATGCTGGTGTGTAGCGTTTGAGGGTGGTTCGAGGGCATGGGTGTTGGGGTTGAGGGTGCTGGAAGGGCATGGGGATTTGTGTTCACCAAAAGAAGACAGCATCAAGAACAAGGGTACCAGTACTCATTTTGGTGGAGTGATTTCAGTGATGTACATGAACCAGGTGAAGGATGCTTCCAGCGCTGCTCTCAGGATGGTTTCAATAGGTTCAGGTCAGAGGAAACATCCTTGATTACATTCATATGTCCTCCCCGAGCTGGCATGCTTTCCCTGCCATTCTCCACCCCCTCGTTGTCCATGTGTGCAGTGTTCTCTGACAGCATGCAGATGTTGCTACAAAGGCACGTATTGTTACACCTTCTCAATGGTCATTCCCACTTGTCTGACCTGTGCATGATGTCTCCTTTTTTTGAGGAGGCACCTGAATCATTGCCTTCAGCCGTGCTATGGTACTCTGAATGAATGCGGAAATGAAACATATGCTGGGCGTGATGTTACCAACTTTTTGTAATGTACTTATGGCGCCTGTCTTACGTCATGCAGATATGAGTGCATTCTCCCTACACAGCCTGTGTAGCATACCACACGGTATGGGATGGGAACAAGCTTAGGTGTGCGTCTTAGCCTGCTCCTTGGCATTAGTGTGCTGCCCGATGTTTCCTGCCACAAACTTAGCTTCAATAACCAGTACCTTTGGCAACTACCTGCAATAATGCTATGTGATGTGTGGTTTATGGGCCCTGTATTTGTGTGTTACATGTTGTTTTGACCTTGCATGTGAGGATGTCCTGGAAGTGAACATATTCCTATTTAGGGTGACTGATCGGGTACCACCTGCCATGCATACCTGAGCGGGAAACTGTAGCGCTGCGTCATTTCTCAGTATGTCAAATTTGACGCGGTCCAAAAAGGTACAGTGCGATGAGAAAGCAAAGTGTATGTCATACACCCTTGACTTCAGTAGTTTGAGTCATTTTCATTTCCATTGAAGGAATACTCAGTGCATAACGCAGACATGGCATTTTTGCCACATACACTTTCGCTTTCTGGCTTTACATGGTTCAATGGCAATGTGTTTTATCGCGACAGCATTCGACAGATGGATTACAAGGGAGTAGTGCTCATTATAGCACCTGGCAGAGCCCATGAGAGTGCATTGCACATGACATATGCAAGGCCTAACTTTTCCGCCTGAATTACTTTTTTCTTATATGCACCCTGGCAATGTGCTGGCTTAAAGCATCAGCACATCAGGATGTTAACCGGGCAATCTGGCACAGCATCAGCTTGTGCTGAGTTCCGGATAGAAGGTTATCGACAAACTGACCAAATCATATTGCTTTCTGTTACGGTAAACCTGCTGAGCTGCATGGAGTGCCGCCAATGCCACATGCGTACATTCCAACACTGCATGGGATCTGATGCTTGCACCTTGCACATCAGCTGGTCTGGTGGGAAGGGAGATGTGGTAGTATGCATGCCTCTTGGTACTTTGGTGAATATTGCCTGTGACATGCCATGAAGCATGCTGACTGTGTGCATACATGCGTTCGTGGCACAGAGGTGGATGATGGACAGCGGTTTCAGGAGAGGAGAGAGGGCTGTCCTGATGTTTTTCACACTCAGTATGTCTGCCTGCTTCAGAGTTATTGCGTCCAACATGGCGTCATGGCTCAGGTAATGTAATGATCAACTGCACATCATTGAACAGAATGTAGTCTGATGCAAGGAATGATAAGGCACCTTACAACACGTCCCCTCGCCTGGCTCTGAATGTCTATATTGGGGGACAATTGGTAGGACCCAAAGTCAGCGTCTAAAGGGGACAGCATTTTTCTGGAATGTGTGTTGTGGGGGGATCTTGTGTTTCTTAAATGCACGTTGAGAGCAACTCTGAGGTATTGTTCTGCAACTGTTTCTTCCTGTTTTGGGTGTATCTAGTGAAAATGTTGCCAACTAAAATGTACTCTGTGAAAAAGTCATGGTGAAAAAGTAGCCAAGCAAAATATAGCCCCAAAATGCAGATGAAAAGTAGTCAAAATGCAATGCTGTTCGCGTATGAATTAGGGTTAAGGAGGTTGTGAATGGATTGTGATTGTCTAGTCTATGGTTAGGATATAAATGCGCACATTAGAGTAAGTGTCAGGTCAAGTGTTAAGGAAGGATAGCTTATGGTAAACTGGCCTCAACAGATTAAGGGTTTGGGTCACAGTTAAAGAAAGGGATAAGGAAGTAGGGGAGGTCTGAGGATGATGATGATGATGATGAAGTAGTATAGGGGTTAGGAAAAACCTAGGGGTTAGGGTGTTAGGGTAAGGCTAAGGTTAGTGTCAGAGCAAGAGTTTGGGCTAAGGTAAGGGCTGTACATTTTGGGGTGAACTAGTGATAGGGTTGGAGTTAGGGCATCTGGCCATTTTCTATTAATTAATATATTTATTTGGACTACATTTTCCAGGAAACATTTTCAAATAGATTGCTTTTTGGTAGCATTACATCATTTTTTCCAGCGTATATTACTTTGGAAATACCATTATATTGGGTGTATATTTCTGCCATAGGTAACAGTGTTGCAGAATTTACCAACATTTTTGCTTCAGAGAAATTAGCGCCAGAAGAATTACTGCATGTATGCAATGGCACAAAGGGCAGCAAACCCTTGACCTCCACTTTCTCTTATTAATGCCAAACTCGTAATGAGGGCCAAGTGCTTTAATGTTAATAGAAATGGGGATAGACAGACCAGAAGTGACACATCAGGGTATATGAAAAGATTCGAACATAAATACAGACGCCCCTCCAACCTGCTGGATTTACTTCTTGCATGTGAGCTCATAGCATTTCTCCTTTTAACAGCATGTTTCTATTTTCTTTCCAGCTCCTTCCCTGGACGACCTCTCCCGCGCACAATTCAAGCTTTGACATCTACTTCTTGTCATGCCCCATTCCAGATGACAATGGGCCTCATTCCATGTTTGCCGGTATTCCAGCAGTAAATCCGCCGGAATACCGGCAAATGGAATTACAATTTCCCGCACTTGGTCTGCCGGAATAACTGGCAGAATAGAAGTGCCGGCAAGGGCAGTTAATCCCCCTCCCATGGGGGAATTCTGCTGCAATTACCGGTTATAAAGACCGTTTTTTATGCCGGTAGCGGTCAGATCACAGGCGTAGCCAGGATTGTCTAACAAGTTGGGCTCACGGCAGTGGCATTAACATCTCTAAATGCTCTAAACGCCCACACAGTGCAGCTGAATGGGCATTTACAGATTGTGAGTGAGCCTTGCCCGCTCAGGCCCTACCCAGTCTATGCCTCTGGGTCAGAAGCCTCCAGCTCCTGGCTGAAGGTAAATCCTTCACCCCTACTGGCAAAGTTGTAGTTGTCTGGAACAGTAAAAGCGTTGATATACGTTAATACCGGCACTCTTACCATGTACGGGACAACTTGGAATGAGGCCCTTAATGCCTGAGTTCATCACAAAACACAGGGACGGTGCTCAGTTGCATTCCCTTCTATTCACTCTCCTTCCCCTTTGCGGGAATGTGGAGTTAGGTGTTCTCTTGCAGGATCGGTATTTCTTTCTTCCCCTAGATGCGTTTGGCATCCTGCATGCATTCGCTCTTTCCCTCTAGTCTCACCTGGTTGTCACTAACTCGCCTTCAGTCTATCTCCATCACCAGCCACAATTGTGTATACACAAGCCCTCTGGATTGTATTCCCTTTTAAAATCTGCCTCGACTCCTGTCCGTCGAAATTGATAGAAAAAACCGTAACCCATCTGCCATTGTTGCCTTTATGAATGTTGCTTAGTTTTTGCTGGCGTTTCGTTTGGTTACATTGTGATATCCCTGCCCAAATTCTTTAGACTGGATGCCACTTGCCTTATTGCCAACCCTCTCTCCTCGCTCTATGCAAGTGAACGTTTCTCTCTGCTGTCTCATAGATCTGCCGTTTTACATTTTACTTTGACTGCATTGTTGCTTATTTTCCTCAAAATGAATGTCATATTTGTTATCATAATTACACATTTTGGTTTTATTTTTTATTCATTTCGCTTTCTTTGGTTTTATTTTATTTTTTACTTTCTTTTGCTATTAATGCTTTCTCCTCTAGTGTACACAACTCTGTATGGCACGCTTCTTGTTTAAAAAAAAAAAGATTGAAATAATTACAATCTATAATAGGGAGGTGACTTCTAGTATAATAGACCAGACAGAAGAAAAGGTAAACAAATTCCGAGAGTACCGTGGGGGCAGGAAAATTTGTACAATGGTCGTCGAAGGTTTGTCAGGGGAATGTGCGAAGGCTATGCCAGTCCCGTCCAAGGTAAAATAAAATCAGGGCACTAAAGAAACCTGGGGATTAGTTCAATGAAATGCAGAATACCAGGTGATTGTTTGCCAAAACCATAGGAGAGGAAGAGCCAAGGGTATGGTATAGAAGTCAAGAGGTAATATAGAGTGTAAGCAGTGAGCTATGGGGGATGTGGGGTGTATAGGTCATTTACATTTTCGCAGACAAGAAGGTCTTCAACAAAAGGGTATCAATTCCTCATGAAAGTGAACACATAGACCACCAGACATGGTTCAGTGGCCAGTGAATTCCACGTTCACTGGGAACTACCAAAAAAGAGTGACTCGGTTTTCAACTTCGCTTGAACGTACACATTTACTAACATGATAGTGTTGCACAGTGCATACATTGGTAATCCCTGAGATATCAAGTGTATCTGGCAGTTCACTGCAGTGTTCAGAAGGATGGCCTTGTAGATTAGGAAGAACCTTTTGACCATGCAGTGGGTTTAAGAACGTCTTGAAGATGTAGCGGCTTCAGCTGGGAGCAAGTGTAGTAAGACTACCAAAGGAGGAATATGGCTATAGATACAACTTTGAACTGCTTTTAGAGAATCAGGTGCATTTCTAGAAAGTACAAAAAAAGGCAGCATGCGCTCCTCTCTCGAAAGAACACTGCATGATAACCTGTTCAGTGGTTTTTACCAATTAGAGAGTTCACAGCCATCTGCTTTTTGCTGTTGGTGCTCTTGTTCAGAAGGGAATTGCCATAGCATTTTGGTGCTGGACTGCCCATGTGGGCGGGACAAAGACTGATATGCAAATGAGTATTTCCCATCTGTGAAAGGTACAATGAGCAAAAAGCAGATGACTGTGAACTCTCAAAGTGGTTAAAAACCACTGAACAGGTTATCATGCCATTCAAGAGAGGAGCACCTGCTAACTTTTTTGTATTTTTTGGAAGGAACTTGGGGTTGGTCACCCTAGGTTACCTGGGGGCAAACAGGCGTGGACTCCCTGCTCACTGTGCTCAGAAAGGCACAGCTCCACCTCACTGATGAGGCCCAAAAAGGCTGAAACATGCAAATGGGGTTGTTGTTGGTACTCTTGTTCAGAAGGGGATTGCCGTAGCAATTCGGTGATGGACTGCCCATGTGGGCAGGACAGAGACTGATATGCAAATGAGTATTTCCCATCTGTGAAATGTACAGTGAGCAAAAAGCAGATGGCTGTGAACTCTCAAAGTGGTGAAAAACCACTGAACAGGTTATCATGTTGTTTTCTTTCGAGAGAGGGGCGCCTGCTACCTTTTTTGTATTTTTGGAAGGAACTTGGGGTTGGTCATCCTAGGTTACCTGGTGTCAAGACTTCAGATCGCGTGGATTAGGTAAACCTCCGTCCCTAAGTACCGAACAGGGAAATAATAGCAACTCGCTGTTCAATCTTTAGGGCCACAGGTGGCAGGAACAGGCACACAGAAACTCCCAGCAACTGCGAGGAAAACCAGCAATTAGGCACTTCATACAATCGGAACAACAAAAGCAATACTACTATTTGAATGGAAGTATCAAAGTGGACATCTTACCCAATTGATGCAATGGGAGAGGACTAAAGGGAACCCCGAAAGATGGTAGCTAGATGGTTTCCCGGAACCGTTTATCCCGTACCCTCAGTGAGTGAAAGAGCATCAGCAGCAAGGAAAATCTGTGGCAACAGCTCCAGGCAAACGGAACACTCACTGGACGCCCCTGTCAAGATGGAAGGTTGTACAACTGATAGAGGAGTCCAAGATCTGAGAAGCAGGGTCGAAGAGCCAGGTAGTCAACAAAAAGCAGTGTAACAAAAATCACAATCCAAAAGCAGTCCGTGAAACAAAGGCCAAAGTCGAGGTAATCCAGACAAGTTTGCTGAGTACAAACACCAAAACAAGGGTAAGGCATTAAGCAGTCCAGTAAACGTATCCGTGGTCAAGAATTCTCTGAGGCAAGACGAGGTTCAAAACAAGACACCAAACGCTGAGTGAAATAACAGCTGTGAAGTACAGAATGGCGCGAGGTTCAGCTGTTTATGGGATTGCCATGGGAACCACACCACATGACCGCACCTTCCGTGTCACGTGAGGTGTAGTGATCTGTGTATCCATGGCAACGCAACGTCTCGCATGCGCGCCTGCAGGCGCCAGGGTAGCTGCCAATGCAAAAACGGGTGTAGTCGCCTGAGACAATGTGGGCCTTGTTGAGCCTTTCGGGAGCGTAAGCCTGCTCGTAGAGAAGCCGGCAGAAGTTCCCTCTGCTGCTGCAATGGAAAGAGGTGAGATCTGCATGTGTGCGTGTTCTGATGTTGCGGGATCAGGAGAGGTGCATTCTGGGACATTGAGTGCATGACACCTGGGGGCAACCAGACGTGGACTCCCTGCTCACTGCGCTCAGAGAGGCACAGCTCCACCTCACTGATGAGGCCCAACAAGGCTGAAACACGTGCATGGGGTCACTGTTGGTACTCTTGTTCAGAAGGGGATTGCCGTAGCAATTCGGTGATGGACTGCCATGTGGGCAGGAGAAAGACTGATATGCAAATGAGTATTTCCCATCTGTGAAAGGTACAGTGAGCAAAAAGCAGATGGCTGTGAACTCTCAAAGTGGTCAAAAACCACTGAACAGGTTATCATGTTGTTTTCTTTCGAGAGCGGGGCGCCTGCTACCTTTTTTGTATTTTTGGAAGGAACTTGGGGTTGGTCATCCTAGGTTACCTGGTGTCAAGACTTCAGATCGCGTGGATCAGGTAAACCTCCGTCCCTAAGTACCGAACAGGGAAATACTAGCAACTCGCTGTTCAATCTTTAGGGCCACAGGTGGCAGGAACAGGAACACAGAAACTCCCAGCAACTGCGAGGAAAACCAGCAATTAGGCACTTCATACAATTGGAACAACAATAGCAATACTACTATTTGAATGGAAGTATCAAAGTGGACATCTTACCCAATTGATGCAATGGGAGAGGACTAAAGGGAACCCCGAAAGATGGTAGCTAGATGGTTTCCCGGAACCGTTTATCCCGTACCCTCAGTGAGTGAAAGAGCAGCAGCAGCAAGGAAAATCTGTGGCAACAGCTCCAGGCAAACGGAACACTCACTGGACGCCCCTGTCAAGATGGAAGGTTGTACAACTGATAGAGGAGTCCAAGATCTGAGAAGCAGGGTCGAAGAGCCAGGTAGTCAACAAAAAGCAGTGTAACAAAAATCACAATCCAAAAGCAGTCCGTGAAACAAAGGCCAAAGTCGAGGTAATCCAGACAAGTTTGCTGAGTACAAACACCAAAACAAGGGTAAGGCATTAAGCAGTCCAGTAAACGTATCCGTGGTCAAGAATTCTCTGAGGCAAGACGAGATTCAAAACAAGACACCAAACGCTGAGTGAAATAACAGCTGTGAAGTACAGAATGGCGCGAGGTTCAGCTGTTTATGGGATTGCCATGGGAACCACACCACATGACCGCACCTTCCGTGTCACGTGAGGTGTAGTGATCTGTGTATCCATGGCAACGCAACGTCTCGCATGCGCGCCTGCAGGCGCCAGGGTAGCTGCCAATGCAAAAACGGGTGTAGTCGCCTGAGACAATGTGGGCCTTGTTGAGCCTTTCGGGAGCGTAAGCCTGCTCGTAGAGAAGCCGGCAGAAGTTCCCTCTGCTGCTGCAATGGAAAGAGGTGAGATCTGCATGTGTGCGTGTTCTGATGTTGCGGGATCAGGAGAGGTGCATTCTGGGACATTGAGTGCATGACACCTGGGGGCAACCAGACGTGGACTCCCTGCTCACTGTGCTCAGAGAGGCACAGCTCCACCTCACTGATGAGGCCCAACAAGGCTGAAACACGTGCATGGGGTCACTGTTGGTACTCTTGTTCAGAAGGGAATTGCCATAGCGTTTCGCTGCTGTACTGCCCATGTGGGCGGAACAAAGACTGATATGCAAATGGATATTTCCCATCTGTGAAAGGTACAGTGAGCAAAAGCAGATGGCTGCAAACTAAAACCACTGAACAGGTTATCATTCCGTGTTCTTTCGAGAGAGGGGTGCCATCAGGGCATTTGCTCAATCAATCTCGAAAGAACTAAGTCCTACAGAACATATCTGCAGACCGAACATGTCATATATGTTCAATGTGCAGTTGATCTCATTCAGCACATTCTTGCTATGGGCATCAAGGTGTATTTTACTATCAAAGATGAAGCCTATAGGTTTTGCAATGGCATTTAACGGAGGGGGGATTGAGAGGGCCATCAAACAATGTATGAGGAGTTTGGACGGAGATGATGAAATAAGCCAAAACGTGTTTGGCTCCGCTTTTATATGGTCTTGTGACACCCAGCCTGGGAAACGACCAATACAGTTTGTGCAGTGCATAAGATGTCCTTTAGAAGTAACCTTAATACAGGTATCATTGGCTTTTTTTGGGTATAATGATGCACAAGCCCTGGGTCAATTCTCCAAAGGGGCTCCAAATACCTGTTCAACACCAGTGAGGAGACGATTGACCCATTTTGAATGCTAAGTATATGCCATGTGTATCTAATAGGTTGTTTTATTTTATTTTGGACATTTTTTGGCACCAACCTAGATTCAGGAAGCAATAGAGTGCTTTTAATTAGGATGGCGTGTAGGTATTCATTATACATGATTAAAATACAGTGATCTTAACTGTGAGACTACAATAATGCCTAACGTCCCGTGAGTCTGGAATGACCATCACTTACTAAAGTTCCCTAGTCAAGACAGTATTCAATCTAATCGGACTAACATTGTAGCACCAACTCTACTCACCAGAAATCCCATTATCAATCTTATGATAACGAGCTCTGACCCTGCAGACCTAGTAGACTTATACAATTCTACGATCAATCAAGCTATAGGGCCTCATTACACGTTTGGCGGTAGGGATTTACCGTTACCGGTAAGGGATTACCGGTATCGGTAAATCCCCTCCCCAATTACGACCCGGACATATCGCCATTAGGGGCACCTCTAAGTACGGTGGCACTATTAGCGGCAAGTCCGTGAGCGCGCGCCCTCTCAGTCCAGAAATAGCGGCATAGCGCTAATAGCACGCCATCACGAGCCATGCGGACATGGCAATACCGGCATGTAGTAGACCCAAAAACCCCTTACCGGCAAGGCGCTAATACCGGCATCGCGAACCACACGTTAAAAGAGCACAGCAGTGTTCCCACCTGCCACAGGTTGACAAAATCAGCACAGGTGGAGGCAATGGAGACTGGCAGCACAAAAGAGCACACCACACCCCTTCCCACACCCATTCCCACACCAAGATGGATGCAATACTAGCAGCATTACATGGGCTAGAGGACATGATTGCAGTGCAGCAGCTACAACAACAGGCAGCACAGAGGAGATGCAGGAGGAGGAGGAGGAGGAGGGCAAGACAGGCGCAGCAAGCGCCACCAGTGCACCTAGTGATACCACAGAGGCAGCCACCAATTCCCAGGATCAGAGCCAGTCCAGTCAACCTAACCCCTGAGCAGATACACACCCTGTACCGTCTGGACCGGGATACCATCACCACCATTGTAGACATGATATACAACGACATTGTGAGTCTCATTGACATCCGTACTGCCATCCCCCCTCTACTGAAGGTGGTAACTGTGCTCCACTTCTTGGCCACAGGCACCTACCAGCATACGGTAGGTCAGATGCATGGCATATCACAACCAGTATTCTCACGCACACTGAACCAGGTGCTCGATGCCCTCCTGAAGCACACAAGTCAACACATATACATGCCACGGACTGCTCAGGAGATCTCCAACACCAAAGTTGACTTCTATACACTGGCAGGCATTCCAAGTTGCATTGGGGCCATCGACTGTACACATGTGGAATTGGTTGTACCACATCACAATGAAGTAGTGTACCGAAACAGGAAGCAATTCCACTCAATCAATGTCCAAATGGTATGTGACGCAAACAACATAATCACACATTGCTGTGCCAGATTTCCCGGATCTACCCATGATTCCATGGTCCTGCAGAACTCAACTATCCCCCGCTACATGGAGCGACAAACTGCACAACGTTGGTGGCTACTTGGTGAGTAGCAGGGCAAGCACATGGCAGTGTGATTGGGGGGGTAGAGAGATCCTCCAACTGGGTGTGCATGGGGGGGTTGAGAGATCCTCCAACTGGGTGTGCATGGGGGGGGGTTGAGAGATCCTCCAACTTGGTGTGCGGGGGGGGTAGAGAGATCCTCCAAATGGGTGTGTATGGGGGGGGTTGAGAGATCCTCCAACTGGGTGTGCATGGGGGGGGTTGAGAGATCCTCCAACTGGGTGTGGCATGTAGTCCGTTGCACAAATGCACATACAGATGTACGCTAATGGGCATCTGTGAGGGCAGCAACGTACTTGGGATGAACGGACATGCAAGTATATGGCACACGACACAGCTGCCAATCCAAACCCATTGACATTAAAGATCAATTCTCATCCACATTGCACGACACTCCACGCCATGGAATGCACAGATGACATCCATGACATCAACATAGTCATGCTGCATTCCTACAGCACAACATCAACAATGCATTGTGCCCTTGGATGCATGCATTGGGACCCCCCTAGCCATGGCAATGCACCACGAACACATGGCACCACTGAGGCGTTGCCTCTCAGCATGGCAAGATCAATGTCGGAAGCACTGTACACCACCAGTGTGGTACCAAATCTGCCTGGCCACAGGGGCGCCAATTACCTGGCCTCACCCAGGACATGGGAATTACTGTAGGAGGCATCAGTGGGGCATGTCTACTTGCATGCTTGCGCTCACCTTTGCACAAAGCAGTCACACAGACCATATTCATGGATGCAGTTGAATGTGCACATGATTCTGAATGATAGGTCAAAGTATGTGACATGAACAGGCCACACATGTGCCGAAAAGTAACAGGAACCCATTCCTCCCCCCATATAGGTGATGCCGGCTATCCCCTGAAGAGGTGGCTCCTCACACCTGTACGGAACCCACAGAACAGGCATGAAGAAGAATACAATCGTGCCCATACCCGTACCCGCTTTGTCATTGAGCAGACTTTTGGACTTCTGAAGTCACGGTTTAGGTGCATAAGCAGGTCTGGTGGCGCACTCCTATATGGCCATGAGAAGGTGGCAAAGATCACTACGGCATGTGTCATGCTGCACAATATGTGTATGAGACGGAATGTGCCACTGCCCCCTGAGGTTGAAATGGAGGCACCTGATGAGGATGATGATGGGGATGAGGATGGAGGTGAAGGGGATGCAGGTCATGCAAGAGGGGATGGCCAGGAGGGACGCGCTGTGAGACAGCATTTGATCAACCAATTGTTCTGAGTTACATGTAGTCATACTGTCACCTGTATATGGCTGGTGGGGCACTGGTGTCGGTTTGTTAGCTCACAATGGACCTTGGCGTCAATAATTTGATCATACACAATGAAGGAGTCCAGGCCTGTGTTCTGCTCAAACAACTGTGTATTAATGAACAAAAACAGAAAAATGTGCAACTCCCCATCCATCCCGCCACCCTTACAACTGTCCCATCACACCCTTCCCCCCACCCCCCACAACTGTCCCATCACACCCTTTCCCCCACCCCCCACAACTGTCCCTCATAAGTCTTCAACAATGCATGTGTTCTGGCATGCACCAAGGTTAATGGACGTTCACGCCCTATTGTTCATTACCAGGGCCAGCATTTGGGGGCTGGATGGAGGTGGTGGTGCGTGAAGACCGTCTCAGTGGACTCGTTTGCCGTGAACTGCAGGTTGAAGAGGTGGCAGACGGTCCTTGTGTAAATTGCCGCTCCATTGCATCTGCGATGCGGGTCAGCACCTCCCGGACGCGTGTTAGCTCGCCACACAGCCTGTCCGTGCAGGACTCCATCCCCTCCCTGGAGTGCCTGGATGTCTCAGCAAGGTCAGCCCTGAGACGAGCAACCTCCTCCACATGTTGACCGACAAGCACTGTTAGAGCCTGCTGGCGCTGGATGACGGTGGCCAGGTCAAGGGCAGTGGCGGCCTGTGGTGGTGTGTCTGCAGCGCATCCGGATGCCTGCCGGTCTGCAGATGCCGGCTCTGGGGGGGCTACTGAAGGCCGCTAATGACTCATCAGCAGTGACGTGTGTGCCAGGTGTGGGGGCGGGGGATTGCTCTGGGGTTACAGCAGGGCTTGGGGTGTGCATGGGCAGATCTAGATACGTGGGCTCATCCACGTCGGACAATGGCCCAATTGCTGCAGCCTCCCCTGCCGAACTGGCTGCAGCTGAGGGTGGACCCTCGGTGGTGGGGATTTGGGGGGGGTGGACGTCTGGAGCCGGGGCAGTAGGGTGTTGCTTGGCACTGGCAGTGGTGCGCAGGTCTTGTTGTGGAGGCTGCAATCGCGGCCTTGACCCTTTTCCCCTGGATGTCATTGGGGCATCCTCGCTGGGCTGTGTCCTTCGCTTCTTTTGCACAGGGGGTGCCTGGGTAGCTCCCTCGCTGTCTGAATGCGACCCTGTCGGGGACAAGAAGGGGGATGTCATTGGTTATGGTCGCATTTACTCAATGCAGGCTACATCATGATTACTTTTGGGCCCATTTCACAATCATTGTGGAGGATGCAGGTGAGGTGTCATTTCAGTGTCTCATCCATGCAGTGTTGTGTGTGGCACTTGGCTCTGTTGATGTATGCATGTGTGGGTGCTGGGCCAAACATGCAGTGATCCCGGGCTGACATTTGTGGGGACCTGTACATTCACATTGCATGCTTGCATCAGTGCACTTACCTCTATCAGATGTGTCTTGCACGCCGTGCTCCATCCTTCCGACACCCTCAATGCATTCTACCCCGATGAGGTTTGCACAAGTCTCTTCCCACTCCTTCAACTTGATGGGAGACCCTGATCCTCCAGCAGTGGCAGTTTTGTGATTCTCGGACTTGATCATCCTGACCCGGAGTCTCAGATCGTCCCATCTTTTTCGGCAGTCGCGTACGGTGCGCGTGCTGCTGCCAACGGCACTCACTCTGGTTGACACTTCCTCCCAGATGGCCTTCTTCTTTAGGAGGGTCTCCCTCCGCATGTCATTAGCAAAGACCACTCCTGCATTGTCTGCTAATGTCTGAGATAGCATGACTAACTCCTCAGTGGAGAACTTCTCCTTTCGCTGCCTGTCTGTGGATTTCTTCAGTGCCTTGGGCATGGTAAGGGTGTGACGATGGTTTCCAGGCAGCAGGGTAACACGTACAGGTCCAGGGGGCAGAGGATGGCAATGGATTGTGTTTTTAAAGATGGCCACCGCGCTCTTTCCCGTTCCTGTGCGATGACGCTATTTCCGGTTCCACTTTTTAGCGGTCAACGCTAATAGCGGTCACCGCTTTTTAGCGGTCACCGATATTTGCATGCTGCGCGAGGGCGGAGGTGCTATCTGCACCTTTGGGGAGGCCGGTAAGGGACTTTTTGGTCACTTTAGCGGCATTGCGGTAGGGTCATTAACGGCATGGCGCAATGCTCGTGTCCGCATGCTCGTAATGGTACGCTATTAGCGCCCTCTTGCGAGAGCGGACACGTTAATTGCGCCATGCCGCTAATTTACGATTTTTAGCGCACAACGTGTAATGAGGCCTATAGACAAAATTGCAAGCCACATGATTAGAAAAAAGGACTGCTGAAACTCTTTGGAAAAACAACCCTTCAGTATTAAACAAGGATAGTCTCTCTCAAAAATCACAGCAAAATATAAAGCTGAGATCCTCCAAACTAAACCGGACACATACAATGTTAGGATTAACAAAGCCAGCTCAAGTACACGAGAACTCTTTGCTATCTTAAGATAATTAGAATCCCCAATTCCTCCTATCAACACAAGTACCAAGGACAAGATCTAGTGTACCAACATTCAAACTGTGGTAGCTAACAAAATAACCCTTCTTCAAGAAAAAATAGAAGCAAAAAAACGAAACCTGACCAATTCCCATCAACAACAGGGACCTCTACCTAACCTTCCTAATCCGGCCAATCACTTTAAATTCACCCCGATTTCTATCCAGGAAGTGGAGGATATAATAGCCTCTCTCAAACCTTCCAGGTGCCAGGGAGACACGTGCCGGCCAACCATAATCAAAGACACAGCAAGAGACCTAGCCCTGTTTATCACTACATTAATTAACTCCTCATTGGACTCCTGTGCTGTCCCTACTAACCTTAAGGACTCCTGGGTCCTCCTGCTTTTAAAGAAACCTACACTTGACCCTAATGCTCCTACGAATTATAGACCTATAACAACAGTCCCTTTTCTGTTAAAAATTATTGATAAGGCAGCCAATCTACCGATACAGACCCGCCTCAAGATCAACAATCTCCTGGGGCTCCGACAGTCAGGCTTTAGACACAAATATGGTACAGAAACTGCATTGATCGATTTGAAAAATCAAATGGATGAGCTAAAGAATAAAGGAAAATTGACACTCCTCATATTATTTGACTCGTCGGCCGCATTCCATTGCAAACATCTGTCCACAGTGGCAGACTTCTCTCACAAGGATACGGCTTGGATTCAATCCTACTTCGATGATCGCTCTATGAGAGTCTTCTCTCCTACTGCATCAGCTGATCCTGTGTGCAGTTCCACAAGGGTTGTGCGTCTCACCTATGATGTATAATATTTTCTCAAAACCCCTCTTTGATGATTTGGATAATCTGGGTGTCACCTACACTAACTATGCAGATGACATCCAGATTCCGATCCAAATGTTGGGTGATTGTGACACAGACAGTGCCCTGGTAAACAAAATGTATCTCGTCATCCAGACATGGATGGCCTATCACTGCCTCTGTCTGAATGACGAAAAGACAGAGCACCTGCTCATTGGAGCTCCTGCAAGACTAAATAAACTAAATAACCAATTTCTCTCTTTCAAAATTTACAGTATTGATATTAAAGGTGCCAAGGAGGTAAAAACATTGGGTGTTTCTCTAGATTCAGCCTTGAATCTGAATAGACAAGTCAATGCCACAGCCTTAACTACAGCATATACATGCAAACTAATCCATGCCTGTAAGCCTTTCCTTTCCACAACGAGCCACATTACCCTAGCAAGAGCGCTAATCCTCCCGAAATTAGACTACTGTAATGCACTCTATCTTGGGTCCAGTAAACATAATATCAAGAAACTCCAATTTTTTTAAAACAACGCTCTAAGAACTGTGTTAAACGTTCCTAGAATGCAACACATCTCGGAGGCTAGACGGAACACTAAATGGCTCTCAGTCAAGGATAGAATAGAGTTCAAAGCATTAACCCTTACCGTCAAATGCTTACCTAACTCTGCCCCGAAATACTGTGTGGATACATTTGATAAAAATATCTCTGCTCGTCCTACTAGGACCTTGCACCTGCACTGCCTAAAGGGTCCCAGATATAATCTTAAAAAAGCAGGGGGAAGTAGCTTTCCGGACATAGCCGGAACAAATCTGGAACTCCTTACAGCCTTAAGATCAGAACCCTCTTTCTTCAGCTTCAAGTTGGCTATTCACCCACAATGTATAACTGGCACTAGGTCGCTCACAACAGCTTATGCTCTGATTCACAGCAGTTTACTGTCTGCTTTTCTATGTAAATACGCATGTATTCTTCTAGTGCATTGCATTGTGAAACCTAGGCCTTTCTCCATCTTTTCAGGATTTTCAAATTTATAAGGTTTTGTCGTCATCTTGTCCTATCATGCAACCTGCTTGCCTATCAATGTCTTGCTTGCCTACTCTAGTATCCTTCTTTAGTACCTCCACCTCTCTCCTCTCCCACCTACTCTATAGTGCTCTCTGTCTCTCCTATCTTTTCTAACTACTTCTCTATTGACTATCCTGCTCTCCTCACTAAATCTGGTTGGAAGAAGTTTAAAAAGGGCATCCTGGTATCCCCGGAAGTCCTTCAAGGATGGCAACCTTCTGCATATTGCCACTCTAAACTCTCGCTCTGCTGTCAAACACTCCTCTGATATCTGCCGCCTCCTGGAAGAACTTGACCTTGATGTCCTCGGTCACACCGAAACATGGTTCACGGCCAGCTCTGTCACCAGCTTTGCCACGCTCCTACCTAATGGCTACAATATCCTCTCCGTGCCTATGCCCAACCGCTCTGGGGGGGGTGTAGCCCTGATCTTCCCCGAGTGTATTCCTGCCTCTGTCACTCCTCCTTTGAATTCCTCGTCTGCAGGCTCTCTCCCCTAGCCATTCCCTTACTGTGGCTACTATCTATCGGCCACCTGGTCATATCTCCTCCTTCCTCTCTGAGTGGGCAGACCTTTCCTCCTCACTCCCGGCCTCAACCACTCAACTCCTTCTTCTTGGAGACTTCAACAACCATCTGGATGCCTCCTGTCCTCCCTCTGGACTCTTCTACGACCTGTGTGACTCTCTCTCACTCTCTATTCTCCCCTCTGGCCCAACTCACTCTGCAGGGCACACTCTGGATGTCCTGATCTCCTCAGACCTTCCCCTCTCTGTCCCTTTCTTCACTCCTCTCTCCCGGAGGGATCACTTTTTCCTCTTCTCCCCCCTCACCCTCCCTACCCCCCAGGCCAAGCCACCTCCAGCACTGCCACCCACCTTCTCAGTCATCTGTCCCATGAAGCGCGTGTCAGTTGAGGCTTTCGCCGCCAGCTTCTCACCCCATCCTCCCCCTATGGCTGACTCTCACCCTGACACAGCGCTCTCCAGGCTCCAATCTGCTATATCTGATACTCTTGATATCCTTGCCCTGTCATGAAAATGTGCCTGAACCCCAAAGCCAAGTGCAACTCATGGTACGACTTGCACCTCGTTAACCTAAAACGCAAGTGCAGGGTGACCGAGAGGAAATGGCGTTCTTCGTGTACTTTGTAAGAGGATTCAATTCAACACTACAGCTAAGTCAATGCCTAGTCTGGGATACTGAATGGACACCCTTATAGATATATCTTTATGTCCAGTTCATGAGTTCTGGATGACTACCCCTATATAACACCCCTCTCTTAGAATCATCCTGACCCCACTGAGCCAAGAAGTAGTTCTGTTTTGCAAGTTTAAAAGGTTTATTTGAGAAATAAAACAAAATATAGATACCACGCTTTTATAATAAATTAATAATCGATATCACCCTTATAAATATAATGTTAATCAACAATGGGTAATCTGACACTAGCACACTTCTTTATAATCAATGAGGAGTGGGTGTAGGATGGATAAAGTAGCAAAAATACTTTTATGATTTCAAGGGAAAAGCAATGGGGAATAAAATGCAGTACAGAAATACTTGATATGATTTTAGCAAAAGATAAGATAATCACTTTTTCTCTGGCAATTCACCCCCCTCCCCTATGCAATGTAAGAAATGGAAGGAGATGGAAGTAACACACACAGTTCTCAGGAATGCAATCAAATACAATACGAAATTCAATTCCCACCCCAGCAAGCTTAGAGAAAACAGGTATGAGTTTTAAAACACAGGCCCAAGTGCTTTGAATGTGGTGGCAATGAAGTGAGAAATATGCTGAAAATGCTTTTAATTCCCTTTAGGAGGTTCAGGGTGAGTGAGAGATACTTGGGATGAGCTCAGGCTCACTTTAGCAATGATTCAGGGATGGTTATTAAGAGGCAAACAAAATTTTAGCAAAGGAAAGCAAAAAGCTGCTATCTTTTTACAGGTAAAGAAATCAGGCCAAATCGCAAATCGCGGCAAAATTTGCGAGTGCGTGAATCGTGATTACGGCAAAAGTATAAGCAGTAGCAAGTCATTTCTAGATTCGTTGGAAAGCTGAGATTGTAAGCTTTCAGGTGAAATTCCGTTCCTAGCCCAAACGGTTCCAGAGATACGGACGATTAAATAAAGGTAGTTTTTCGGATTTAAAGTAAACTCAAAAATGACAGGTGACAGCTTGCAGCTGCAGAATTGACAGGTGACAGTTGTGCAGCTTTAAAAATGACAGATGACACGATTTCTAGGAGGAAGTTCTACTTAGGTTAAAATAGTTTGGATTAGATTATTTTAACTAAGAGATTGGTTCTGCACAGTTCTGCTAGGTACTCACAATATAAATTTGAAATAGGCCTCGCCACGGATCTGGTCAGGTTTTGGACTGGACTCCGGTTCTGGTCTCGGCACTTCACAGTGATCTCGGTCAGCTCTCTGGTTCTGCTCACATCGGTCTGGGTCACTCTGGATCTCTGGTCTGGTCTCTGGCAATTGTTCTTGGCAAAAGAATTCAAACAGCTCGCCCGGCTGTGGAATATTTTGCAAATGATTTTAAGGTTGCTGAGGCCTGTCGAGAAGAGTTATCAGTTTGTGGGTTTAGGCCCTTGCTTTAAGTTCTGAAGTAAAGTTCTGGTCTTTGGAGATTGATGGATTGAAGTCTGGATCTCTGGATGTGAAGTCGTCGGTCAGCATGCTCTGCAGCAAATGGAATTGAATCTCTCTACCTGTCCCAGCAGTCTCTTTGTATGTGTTTTGGAAAGTGGGTGTGTGCGATGGTCCTAACTAAACCTGCCCCTCTCACTTGTCATTGACCCAATTCTCCCCTCTCCCATGATTGGGGGAAGGAAATGGATTGTCAGAGTGATGCTGTAGGTTTTATGGTCAGAGGAACCTCCCCTTGTCAGATTGCACACAAATCTATTTCTGACCCAAATACATATTTATCTATGCACCATTTTTCTAATATCGTAGGTCCAGTTAACATATTTTCTGTAGCACCAAACCATCCGATCCCTGTCTTTGTACGATGTCGTGTCCACTGATGACAGAATTCTCCCCTTTTCATCCAGATAACGACCTCTAAACCTTTCCAGATTTTACACAAATGTGCACCAGGGATATGGGTTACAGATGATAAAGTGTCAGATTTTTAACATGCATACATTTGGAGTGAGACCCTATTTTCCGCTAGCAACGCCCCAGAATACACCACAGGGTCCTAACGCCTCTCAAAATGTTCACAGAAAAATCACAAAAATAATGATATTACTTATATAATTCAGACAAGTCCGCACTATGAGGTATCTGTCTTTTTAAAATTATGCCCTGGACAAAAAGGGGTGTGGCTTCCCACATCACAGGGTGGAATAACTGGTTTATCCACTTCCCCCAAGCTCAGCTGCTAGCAGAGGCACTGCCCCTCCCAGTTTCCCCTAAGAGGAAGCCTCTTTTACGACGCCCCCAATATAATATCTGCCTGAGTCCAGGACAGGCCTTTGTTCAACTCCCTGAAATCCCCAGCTGCTCCACCCCTAATCTAATCAGAGAGGTGACAACTCCTTTTGGCAAGGGGAGTGGCTGAGCAGGTTTCAACTCCTGTCGGGGGTAGTTGTCAGGCAGAATCCAGTTTCACTAAGCCAGGTTTTAGCTAAATGTCACTTTTTGTTCCCAGTTTTCTACATTCAAATCAAACTGACAATTTTTACATATACATTAAATAATTACTTCCTTCAAGTCATTTTACATTGTATCCATCTCTTAGCAAGTCTTTCCTTGGTCTGGTTTTGTTTCATTTGTTCAGTTTTACACAAAAGTCTGGTGGGTTTAAAACGCTGGCTTTCTGATAGTGGTGAGTACTGGTAATGCAACCATTTTTGGGATTAAGAAAATGAATTCCCCACAGTTCTGGGCTGCTTTTGGCAATCAGCATTGCCATTCCCAATAGTTTCAGGCTACTGTGTGTAGCCCAATGGTGGTTTTAGGCAGTGCCCTTCTGTGCCCACAACATCAGCAAAAATGGGTGGCAGCCTATTCTTCATGCATTTCCCTGAGCATTTTCTGGGAAGTTATGGCCATCATGATGTTTTCAATGCCAGTAAGGCACAGTTTTTGTGGTAGGGCTCGGATGCATGGGTAAAAACATCCCACAACATCCTCTGACAAACTGGCCTGCCACCTGCTCCAAAGGCAATACAGGCTCTCTGTCCTAACCATGAAGAGAGCCCATATCCAAGTCAGCGTCTCTGCGGCATCAAATAACTCGACTGAACTCTTTAAAATCTGCAAGGAACTGGCCAATCCTGCTGCAGTCTCTACCTCCCCTACCCACTCCCAGGCAATCTGCACGGCACTGGCCTCTCACTTCATTTTAAAAACTCAGGACATCCTGTCCTCACTCTTCTCCTATCGCCTCCCTCCCACTATTCCCTGCTCTTTCTCTGACTCTTCTGCAGCCACCCACCCTCTCCTTCTCTGCCTTTCCTCTTTCTCTGCCGACGAGGTTTCTAGACAAGTCTGATCTATGGAAGGTTCGTCGAAATAGGTTCACCCCTGTTCCTCCAAAACCCCATCGACTCCCTGGCTCCTGCCCTGGATGATTTCTGCAATCACTCCTTCACCACTGGAGTCTTCCCACCCCCCTTGAAGCACTCCCTTGTGCACCCTCTTCTTAAAAAACCCTCTACCGACCCCCTCCTGCCCGGCTAACTATCGCCCAATCTCCATCACTCCCTTCCTGGGTGAGCTCCTGGAGAAACTGGCCATCTCCCAGCTCAATCTCCACACTGAATCTATTGGGTGTCTTCATGACTATCAGTCTGGCTTCAGAGCCGCCAGAAGCTCGGAAACTGCTCTCTTGAACATCTGCAAAGACCTGCTCTCCAACCTTGACTCTAACACCCTGTGTGTTGTCATCTTGCTTAATCTCTCTTCTGCCTTTGACACTGTCAACCATGCCATCCTGCTCAACCGTCTCCCTGATAACCTGGGTATCACTGGTCAGGCTCTGGCGTGGCTGACTTCTTTCCTCTCCGACCGACCCTCCCAGGTCCAACTTGGGTCCTTCCTCTCTGATATCTTTGTCTCTACCTGTGGTGTCCCCCAGGGATCTAACATCTCTCCCTGGCTGTTCAACCAATACCTGGCACTCCTTGCCCACCACATTGCCGCTCTCTGCCCCAACTTTCACTGCTATGCAGATGATACCCAGCTCATTTTCAGGCTACCCTCTGCCTCCTTCTCTCCTTCCCTCATCTCTGACTGTCTGTCTGCCATCCAGGAGTGGTGTGTCGCCAATGACCTCTGCCTTAATGCCAGTAAGACTGAGATTCTACTCATCGGCACACCCACTCCCTCCTTCCCTGCATCTCTCTGGCTGGCCTCTCTTGGCCCTCTTCCTGCTCCCACCTGCAAGGCAAAAAAACCTCAGGGTCATCTTCGACTCCACACTCTCCTTCTCTCCTCACATCTCTGATGTCTCTAAGAAGTCACACTACCAGCTGCACCTCCTCAGAGGTATTCTTCCTTTCCTCTCCTTCCCCCAGAAGCTCACTGTCTCCAGAGCCCTGGTTCTCTCTAGGCTGGACTATTGTAACAGCCTCTATCTAAATCTGCCTGCCTCTACTCTCCGCCCTCTACAACTTATCCAGAACAGGACTGCAAGACTTGTCCTTGGCCTCAAGCCCAGGGATCGTATCTCTCCAGGACTGAAATCTCTGCACTGGCTCCCAGTGGCTGTGAGGATTAAGTTCAAAACCCTCTGCATTGTCCACAAGGCCTTCTGGGGACTGGGGCCACAATACTTTCAACTCTCTCTTCCTAGATATCTTCCTTCTCGAGTTTATCGCTCATTCAACTCCATCTCCCTCAGGGTCAGTCGCTTCTCCAAGCAACGAGTTGGTGTTAGATCTCTCTCTTCAGCAGGGGCCTCGCTCTGGAACAGCCTTCCTGCCTCCCTGAAACTTGAGAACCATCTCTGGTTCCAGAAGCACCTCAAAACCTTCCTCTTTGCTTCTGCTTTCTCTCCCCATCTCCCCTGTTGAATTTCCTGACTGAAACTGCACTGGTTACCTGGCCACCCTTTGATGATCTCGGGCCCAGGTCTGCCAGTTGCCCACCTGCACTTCCTCCCTGGCAACCCCTGCACCTGGATACTGTCTTCTGTATCCTTACAGTCCCCCTACCAGCACTTATGTCTGCACTTACTTTACACTTGCCACCAGCTGGCTGCTTTTATTTATCTTATTTATTCTAGTATCCCTTGTACTGCACTTCCACTCTCCCTTCCCCCACACACTTTTCCCTTTCCCCCTTCACATGCACTTGCGCGATCTGAATGACACCTGGCCTAGTAGGATCGTTGTCTGCCTTCCCTTTGTTCCCCCTCCCTTGCCTCGTTGCGCCTTGAAGCACTTGTGGATAGGCGCGTTATAAATGCCATATCATATCATATATCATATCATATATATGTAAAAACCTGTTGTAAATATTGACATGTATTTGTATTTATCTTACTATGTATCTGTTATTAACTGACTGTAACATGTGCTGCATCCGTCTAATCTCTGAAAGACCATAATCCCAGCCCAAGTGGGCTTTCTGCTTCAGTCCACTCCCAGATTTAGGGTAAGGAACACATTCCCACTGGGTTTTCAAAATAATTTTTTGGTTTGTTGCTAAAACTATTAAGTAAACTTGCGCTTCAATTTAGACTAATGCCACTAAACCTGAAAACATTCCTGAAAATAAAAATAAAATTGGCTTTATGATAATTTTTCCCCCCTTAACCTTTTTTTGTCTGCCTTCATACAGGGTCAAGACTGGCTTCCCTTTTCTTCATGTTTTCGCCCTGAGGAAGGCTCGATAATAAACCCAATTGCCCAGCAGGGGGCAGATCTGAAACGTGAGATGGATGTCTAAAAACTTTTTTTCTTAAACTGGAAGACTCTAATCTGGAACTTAACTCAAAGCCCTATTTCAAACCTGTGCTCAAACTATAAACTGCTTAAGTACACACACTGGTGTGCCATTGCCAGGAGTCTCCAGCTTTACTAGACACCAGCACGTCGGCAGACCTGCATTTATTTACTCATCAATATACTCATCAATATAGCGGCACCTGTATACTGGAGTTTGGGCCGCCACAGCTTCCCTCTCACTGAGGGGATATTTTTCTTTGTTTGATTTGTTATCATATATGCTTCTGTATTTACAACACATACGGATTTATTTAGTAATTGTACTCACCGACTTGCAAAAAACTGTATTGAATGTTTCTTTGTTAAACCTGTTTGATTTTTCAATTTCCAATATTATTGACCATTTCAGACTGTACTTTAATGTTTTACACATGTCTTTTCCCCTTCCTTCTTTTTAAATTGTCTTGAAAATGCACAATAAATCAACTTGATAAATAAGGAATGTTTTCAGAAATATAAATATTGTGGCTTAGAACATTTGTGATTACCTTGGTTTAGGTTACACAACCACACAAAATTGGTTGAAATTTATTCTTCAGAAAAAAAGCTAACATTTGTTTCATTTGAGCATAGTGGATACCTTTGGTTTAACAAGAGATATTTCCTATAATAGTCCCAATCCACTTTATGCCTTAAGGGACGACCTCGATATTTTTTGTATGTAACATGTGCTGCGCCCAGATACCTCTGGGTTTGGAGAGCCATATAAATAAATAAACAAACAAATAAACAAACAGTATTGTACAGTATAGGAGTAGCCCTTTAAGCATATAATAGATTACAAGCAGACGATTTTGGATAGTAGGGAATAGGAAACATGTAAGCCTTAGCGCCCACATACATTATGTGAGAGCAAGAGGATTGTGCATGGTGAATGAGAGGGGAGCAGCTCGGGGAAAGGTAAGAAGCATGGGAGGAAGACATCAATGGGGAACAGTGAAAGGGGACAGCCATGGCACCAAGGCGGTTTAGTGTGGAATAGCTGCTCAAATGCCTGTTATTTGCACAGTGACCTAGTTCTGTAGGGGATATTTGCACTCCGTTGCTTTCTACAATGAGATCCCTCAGGCTTGATACATACAGGCTTTATATCCCGGCCTCTTGGTGCAGATTGCTCTTTATTTTATTTTTCTTTCATAGAATTCAAACATTTCCCTACAGATATACACCAAAATCACACTCACTCACATCATGCATCGCAATATCTTTATAAATCGTCCAATGAAGCAATGTTGATGTGAACAAAACACAAATAAGAATTCAATGAAATCACCCCATGTTGAGTTTGCGCTTTCTGATTATAATTGTGCAGCCTTTCAACAGTGTATTCAACAGTGTATTCATTTCTTGTTCTCAGGGCAAGAAGTGGGCATTACACATGCTAAATTCACAGAACAAAAGAAACATCAGACAACACAGAGTGCATTACCTCACATCGCTTACCAATGAGAAAAAATTGACCGACTTCCAAAATGGGAACATTCTGATTTCCTGCTGTTCAGAGGGTGATTTAAATGCAGTTCTTTGTTTCCTTTATCTTTAGTATTTTACATGTTGTACATTTAGATTGTATACCGGAAGTAAAGCCAGATCACATGATGTTTTGCTTTTTAGAAAGAAAACATTCAATTAAATGTAGAAAGCATGGTAAAATGTGTCATGCAGAAGTGCCAGTACCCTGATGAAAGAACGTTTCAGCATATAACCTGTGAGAGTATACGCATATTTGAGTATCTGCAAAGAATGACTCTGAGTCAAACGACTTGCATGATCTATTTCTCTCAGGAATCTATGTCCGTTTTTGTTGTCAGGTATTTGGAGTGCAGAGGGCTCTTCAGCTTGTTTGCTGACCCCAAGCAGTGGTCTTCACTTTCAGCCAATGAACTAGAAGCCCAGAAACTAGTGAAAACTCAACAAAACACAAGGCCTGAAATTATAAGAGCCGCTTGCCAAAACCCTAAGCTCCACAAACAACACAGAGCTGCATTTAATACCACTGTTCTTGTCTCATCTCCACATACATCTACATACCATTTGGGCCCTCTGTCTCAGCGCATGTAACTTACATCAGTATGCTTTCACACCCACGTGACCCTTTCTGTAATTGTCCTTTCGCTGGCCACCCAATCTGTTTTTTCTCCTCATTTCCACAGAACAATCACCCTTTGTCCTTCATCCAGGGAAGACTAAGAAACAGTTTTCATTCACCTCCTTTCTTCAGTCACACAATGTATCGTGCACTTAGTTTAAAAAAAGGCAAACTTCTTGGTTCGAGATTTAAGTCTGCTCTGGCCTGCACAATGATATCAGAACTCAGGCAAAAATATTTTAAAGGTGCCTAATTGTTTTCACCTTATCATATCCCGTAACTTGTGCGCACCGATACCCTTTAGGAGTCAGCCTCTTTGTGAGCTCTGTCAGAGAATCCAGAATCACAAATCAATTGTGGGTGGTGGTAAATAGAGGCGATGTATTAATTGACTTGAAAGTCCAGGAAAACTGCATTGTGGGTCGAACACGATTCCACCGAAGTAGCCTGACCAATCCTCCAGACCTCTTAGCTCTGTAGTTCAATGGTTACCTGACTAGGCAAAGTTTGATAACCTATGACTAGGCCGTGTGGCACATGCCTGCTGCCTCCCCCGGAAACAATGACTCTATTCATACAAGGTTTATCTATTGTTTAAATCAGATAATGCATTCTGGAGGTCCAATTAGTTCTGGTGGACAAGAATAAGCAGTTCCATTGTCTGTGTTTGTTTTGACCAATTTTCATGATTGTGCTGTCATCAATTCCTGCCAATTAGCACTTTTAGGCCACCTCTGAGCTCATGCGCACAGCAGTCCATGGAGGGATCAAGCATAGGTCAAACCAACAGGGCCTTGAAAGCATATGATGTCTGCTAAAATAAACAACTATGCGATATGGGGGATGACATAGGGGTTGGGCAATATCATTTCAGTTAAAAATTTTAAAGGTCCACCGGCCAGAGAAATTATTGCTGCTCATCCTTCATTCTGATATTTATAACCGTATGAGTTTATTTTTCAGACAACCTGGTCTCAAAGCTCAACACAAGCGTACTTCTCACATCCTAAACACCATTCATAACCTTATTCATACAAAGCTCAAACTGGATTATAGTTTTCGGTTATTGTTAGCGCACCTGTGTTGTAGAACTCATGTTAGTGCTCTAACGAACATGCAAAAGCGTCTTCATGCAAAACTCATTTTGGGTAATGATTTACAGATGGCTTTAAAGTATGACATCTCTGCAGAACACAACAAAATGAATAAATAAATAAATAAACAAGGATTGACATCCATAGATATGCATGCTCCTTTTGCTCCATCACTACCATCTAAACACATTTGGAATGCAACCTCATTGTAAGAGCAAATAGCCGGCCAAAAATAATTACCATGCACACACTAAAACGTGCTAATTGCTTTACTGTCCATTGCAGATCTAGTCCTCAAATTTCATGCATGTATATAATGTAGAGATCAAATGCAGACCGTTCAGCCATGACTGGCATGCTACAATTTCAGGAGTTAATACCTTGTTATTCTTCCCCTGCTACCACATCCCAATATCGTGCAACATTGTTGTAATATGTTTGTTCTGGCTTGACATACGAGATGCGCAGTAAAACCCCAATCTCCATACGTTCTTCTGGAACTGCACTTCCCATTTGAAACGCAATCTATCTTGTACAGACCCCACCATCCGCCTTGTAATTCTCACCAGTAGCTGTTAAATGATATCAGGAGAGAACAAATATAATGGAATACAACACTGAATTAATGTTTAAATATTCCATGTATCCCACATGCTAAAAATGCTGACTGATCGTTGTGTGCTAATACAGTTTGGTGAGCAAAGGGAAGTAGATCGCTCTTCTCCACTTTGATTCTGTCTCATTTCTGTTGCAGTACTTTCAAGTCCTGACCCGCTTCTCGGGCCTTATTGTTGAATGTTACTAGAGAAACAGATTTGCTTCTGACACAGTCGTTCCCACTAGTGCACCAGATATGGTGAAATCTATGGTAGCCACCAACAATCCTGCCATAATATTTGTCCTTCTATCAGGGGATACATGTGTTAGGGAAATGTGAAATAGTTTACTTAAAGAATTCCTGTGCACTTTGCATGTGCATCTCATACCATTGTTCAAGTTCAGACAACTTTATGGTGGAAACTTTCCAATGTGTATGTATCATTGTGGATGGATCCAAACTGTGTACAGATTCTAATGCAGTATCTGTCTGTAACTGATTGTGGGCCTCATTACACGGTAGGCGGTAAGGGTTTACCGGTACTGGTAAGGGCACCGTTACCGGTAAACCCTTGCCGCCTTACTACGAGGTCCCTTTGCGGGACCCAACCTTAACGGCTGGTTTTACCAGCCGTTAAGGAACGGGCCCGCTAAGGGACCTTGGTGCTAATTACGGTACCGCAATTTGCGGTACCATAATTAGCGCCTTCCCCATTCCCATTGAGCCCTATGAGGGCAAAAATGGGAATGGGGAAGTGCCTTGGTGAATGGGGAATTACCGCCCCCGTTCATCTTGGAGTAGGGCGGTAATTCCGCCATCCACCAAGGCGGACACGGTAAAATACCGGTGGCAACCATGGCGCTAATACGCCATGGTTATCGCCTACCGTGTAATGAGGCCCATGTATTTAATATTATTATTGTGTTATGGTTTACAATTAAATCATTTCACAAATAACATACATAAATAATACAGAAGATACGCATAAGATTCAACATTACAGACACAATAATATTATATAATAATTGCTCGGATAATTCAAAACACATACCTGTCAAAAGTGCATTGGATGCTGTGTCTTCATACCATTTTAAAATCTCTTGCAATTCACACTACCTATTGAATTCACTCTATTTCAAATCCATCTTGGATACTTACTAACACATTGGTTAAAACAGGACTATCCCCAAAAGAACAATAATCTCTTTTAAAAATGAGACCAGAGCAATTGTTAGGGAAAGCAGATGGCCTTTAATCAAATGTCCCCAGAATAAATGTGACACTACAGCTGATGATGAGTGAATACATTTTTCAAAATATACATGTCTTCTCGATGACAGAGGCGCACAATCAAGAATTAGATGATGAAGGGGATATGATATGATATTTAGCTCGCTCGCACTCAAGTGTTTCATTAACATCCAGTTTACGAAGCCTACAGGTGTCATTCTCATGTGTTAGGCCAATTCTAGGTCCCAAGACCTCCAATGTTAATAAGCAATTGCATCTACATTTATAAAAAGAAGTCCTACCAATATGTGAGGGAAATGTCATAATATATGGCTTGCGAGTAACAAAAGGGGAAAAAATCACTGCCATTCTTTATATGGTTTCAAAATCACTATGCAATCCTCGGTTTGAATAAAGTCCCAATCTCTGAGTTTTTTCTGAACCATCGAAAAATGCAGATCCACTGTAAGACCAGCTTCTTCCATAAAGCTTTCATGAGTGGGCATAAAAATATTTAAAGATAGATCTTGCTTTGCACGGGCAACAACACCCATAGCCTAGTGAACAATGAATTACCACCTTCTTACTTTATCATAAAGTAGAGTCTCAGTTTCACCCACTTATACATGTACAGCATAGAGTATGACCCCACCTCTGGACACATTGGGCCTCATTACAACTCAGGCGTTAAGGGTTAACGCCGTCGTTAACCCTTAACGCCTGATTCCGATTTTAACGGCTGCTTTTAGCAGCTGTTAAAATCCATGGCGCTAAACCGCCTTGGTGCTAATTACGCCACCGTAATTTACGGTGGCGTAATTAGCGCCTTCCCAACTCCCATTATGCCCAATGGGGCAAAAATGGGAATGGGGAAGGGTAAAATGGGAAATGGGGATTTACCGCCCCACTCACCTTGGAATGGGGCGGTAAATCCGCCATCCACCATGGTGTAAACATAGTTTACACCATAGTGGTAAAGTTGGCGTACTTACCGCCTGGGTCGTAATGACCCCCATTATCCCAATTGGCAAGGATTGTGATAGACCTAATATAGCACGCCAGAGCTTTCCTTCAAGCACCTTCAGCCACAATCCAGATTATATAACAATGTGCATCCTGTAAAAACACGTCTGATATCTGACCAAGTGCAATTAGGATTCAGGCATTGACTGAGATATACTCCAGCAAATTAAGCATACGCCAAACTATCATCTTTACAGCTGGCAATGCTCTTGGCCATGCAGGCCTGCTTCTTTCTCTTTGAAGTATGAAATGCTGTCTTGCACTGGCATTTTGCTCCACCTGTTTCCAGAGCTACATGCCTTATACAGATCTCACTTTGTGCAATGGGTCGCTGTAGAGCGTTTTAGGCAAAACAAGTTACTCATTTAATAAATACAGGAGACAGTACCAGATAAAATCAGTGAACTCCATTATTTTCTCTTCTTCTTTTTCTTTTCTTATCCTGTGGAGAACAAGATTAAGGGGCCGATTCATGGAATTACGCACAAAAATCGTGCAATGTCCACGCGCCGAAAAGGTATTTTGCAAGCAAAATAGTTTTTATAGTTTTAACGAAGACCCTGAATTAATATTTTCCAGTAAAAGCATCATCCTTGTGAGTATAGAAAACCCCAATTTCTGGTCAGGAGCATGAAAGCTCACATGATAAAGGGCTGATCAGTTCACTTATGTGAATCAGACTGTGTCCTCACGGGTGCCTGGGTCACCATCCCCATTAATGCCCCAATTTTGGCCAACTGGTCAGTTTTGTTATTTCGCTCCTTATCTTCATTTCCTTCCTTATCCTCATGTGGATTTAAGAATATTTTCTGATTATCTTCCCAATAGACAATCATTGCGTATTCTACAACAAGACTGTCAATGGATTAAATCAGCTTTCCTTGGCTTTTTCTTGGGGAAGGGGGACTTTTTTTTGTACATCTCATTATTCCTCTCATTTAACATACCAAAAGGTATAGAACATAGCTATTTCTGGCTTAATCAGAGTCAGTGACAATTGCTAATGTGTTTACGTGCTTTTCCACAGCTGAGGGGATGGCTTTGTAACAGTTAGCACGCTTAACTGCCTTACCCTTCCTAGGACTCATCGAAAGACCTAAAGATGTGACCTCATAATTTTTGGCCCACAGAATCCCAATCCCTACAACCGATTCTTTGTCAGGGATATGTGCAACCATCTACATACATGATCAGTCAACAGTTATCTTTCTAAAAGATCTTATGTGTAGAATGCTCATAGTCAGCCTAATTGCAATCCACAGGTGGGGTTTTAGATGTGTGTAGGAATGCACAATTATGTAGTCCTCATAACCTAGGAGCCACTTGTCTGTTCATTGTAAGAATCCCTTCCACAAAGGAAGGCTTGCAGTGATAATGCCCATGAGGTTATTCTTTATTGGGATACCTTCCCTGCTAGGATCTATTTACTCTGTAGTAATGGCTGATGGCTGATGTGTGGACCATAATTGCCTAGTAGTTCAGAGCTGGTCTGCCCAGGTGGGTGAGACCAGACGAATATGCAAATGGGATTTTCTCCTTCGTGAAAGGTACAGTGATCTAAAATCTGACCCTCTGGAGTGGAAACCATCTCATAGAACAGGTTATTTGAACGACATTTATTCTCAGTAGAGAGACTCTCACAATGTTGCATATTTGGAAGACTTGAAGCCTGGAATTGCTGCTGGTACTCTTGATCAGTGGCGAATGTCTTAGCATTTTGGTGCCTGACTATCCAGGTTGATGGGGCCGCAGTGATATGCAAATGATTATTTCTTTTTATTTCGTTTTGCTCTCAGTAGAGGAGCTCTGAAAATGTATATTTTTATATATATATATATTTATTAATGTGATACAGTTTTATACAAACGTAAAAAAATGCACACATAATTACATCAGACAATTTAAATATAAATTATATTCAACATGCATGATATAACAAATCATTAGATTAACAAGGGGGGTCCTGGGAGTCCCTCTGCCAGACATTAGTCCTGGTTACGAGAGACTTACCCAGAGTCTTTAGCTCACTATCTTTCACAAACCCTAAGTTACTAGGGGAATCCAGACGTGGACCCCTTGCTCACTATTCTTAGAGAGGCACAGATCCACCCTACTGATGAGGTCCAACCAGACCAAAACACGTGTCTGGGGTTTCTGTTGGTACTCTTGTTCAGAGGAGAATTGCCTTGCATTTCGGTGCTGGACTGCCCCAGGGCAGGACAAAGACTGATATGTTTGGGATATTTCTTCTCTGTGAAAGATAGTGAGCTAAAGACTCTGGGTAAGTCTCTCGTAACCACTACTAATGTCTGGCAGAGGGACTCCCAGGACCCCCTTGTTAATTTGCATATTTAAGTAACTTTGGGTCTCACCCTGAGTTACTAGGGGAATCCAGACGTGGACCCCTTGCTCACTATTCTTAGAGAGGCACAGATCCACCCTACTGATGAGGTCCAACCAGACCGAAACACGTGTCTGGGGTTTCTGTTGGTACTCTTGTTCAGAGGAGAATTGCCTTGCATTTCGGCGCTGGATTGCGCCAGGGCAGGACAAAGACTGATATGTTTGGGATATTTCTTCTCTGTGAAAGATAGTGAGCTAAAGACTCTGGGTAAGTCTCTCGAAACCAGGACTAATGTCTGGCAGAGGGACTCCCAGGACCCCCTTGTTAATTTGCATAACAAATCATTATACATTCAATAACATCATATCAAATCAATCAATCAATCGTGACAGAACACAAGGTGAAATGGATAAAATCAAATCCTTGGTAAAACGGATAAATAGGTGATGCTGTATATAGATGTGAGACATGACCATATATTCATAAAAAGGAGAGAAGCCCTCTTCATATTCGTACCAATAAAGCTGATCATTTAATACTTACATTACCTATCTGACTACTATAGATAAAATAATAGCCACTATACTCGAGGGGGAGCCCCCCTCGTACTTGTTACCAAATGAATAGCGGCATCACGCCACACCTGAAAAAGTGCTAGATGCAGTTTAGGGTTAAGGGTGTTAACACACTGATTCCAGAAATCTGCCTGATCCAAGTAGTCTGTGTTATGGACGAACTCACCAAGATATTTCATGTGCTTTGCTCTCATCCTACAGCATTTCGTTAGCACATGACAAGCTGTCTCCGGCTCGGTAGGTAGATCACATATCCTACAATATCTTTCTGCTATATCCAGACCCAACTCTGGGCTGCGGGTCATCAGAACGGGTAGATGATTGAGGCGTAAAAGTAGAATGAATCGCCTCTAATGTTCTGATGGGCAGAGATTTAAATAGGGTTGCACCTTCCTATAAGTATATAGTACAAACATAATGAAACTATAACTTTTCAGGCTTCTGAGATGGATAAAATCACTCTGCCAATCCCACAAATTTAGGCGACTATGCATGCTGTTAAACAGGTGCTCATTTTCCCTACCCCACTCTGGTGACCAACTGATTTCCTCAATCAGAGAATGAATTTGACTCTCTAATTTAACCTGTCCACCCGCCATGGTGTCCTCTTTAATGGTCAGAAGAAGCCTATTTGTTGGTTTATTATTGAACCTGATGTAGAATTCCATCCTTTTCCTTAGAACCATGGCCTTAAGAGAGGAGATACCTAACTCTAGTCTAATAAAGGCCATAGGGATACATTGGGGAAGGCCAAGAATTTTTCTCCAGAACATACCCTCCACAAGTTGTAGCCATCCTAAATTCATGTTAATTAATGGGTCTAAACCGTACGTAACCATAGGAGCCAGACATTGGATATACAGCTGATGTGCTGCCCAGATTGAAAACCCACACTGGTCACGTGTAAACTTGTATATTAAGGCTGTGAGTTGGGCTGCTTTTGTTCTACGCTCCTGGATACAAGTGAGGTAGTTTCCTTTATGATCGAATTCTACACCCAAGTATTTAAACGTACAAGTGTAATCAATTTCAGTCTGACCCACCATCATACGTGGCCTGGCAACTCTGCCAGCAGTATATAGCAATAGGTTGGTTTTGCTGTTATTAATAACAAGTTTGTTATTCTCTGCATAACGCCATAACTGGTTGGCAGACCTTAGGATATCAATGAAGGTTTGATCCAGGATTACCAAGTCGTCCGCGTAAGCCAGAATGGGGCAGTGGCAAGAGCCTATTTTAGGGGTGCAATTGTTAATCCCTAAGAGACACTTAGGTGCATCATATACAAACAAGTTATAGAGGGTAGGAGATGTCACACACCTCTGCTTTACCCCTCGGATCAGGGGGATGGGTTTAGTCACGGAGCCCTGATTGGTCAGCCTAACTTGGACAATATTATTGGAGTGTAAAAGCTCAAGATAATATAGCAGAGATTCAGGGCAGCCCAGATTCCTCAAATTATTCCATAGAAGGGAGCGATTTACCGAGAATCGAAGGCAGCCCTGAAATCTACATAAAGTGCATAGAGTGGGGGATTAGCATGGACCAGAGCCTTACTTCTCAAAGCATTCATAACAAATATGTTATTTGAGGTGGAGTAGCCAGATCTAAAACCACTTTGGAATTGATATAATATACCCTCTACCCATTTTAACAGTTGGTTAAGAATAAGAGCAGCGAACATCTTCCCCGAGCAATCCAGCATAGATAGGAGCCGGTAGTTCTCTGGTTCAGTCCTGTTACCTTTTTTGAAAACGGGTATAATAATGGTTGCCTGCCAAGATGCTGATATGCGACCCTCATAAAGTACTTTATCAAACAGAATTTTAAGGAGGTTAGCCCAGAAAGGGGGGGGTTGTTTCTCATCACCACATTAGAGAGGCCACTAGGCCCTGGGTCTCGTGAAGTGTTTACTACCTTGATTCTGCCTTGTAGGTCCTCAATAGATACATAAAAGGGGGGATAGGGGTTTAGAAGCGGTGGGGATGTTGATCTTGTTACTAATCCCCACATTCCCCTTTTCCAAATAGGAGATCCATTTGTCACAACCTATAGGATTCACCATACTGGAAATGGTCTTCCCTTTCACTTCTCCTAATATAGACTAGATTTTATGGGTGCTCTTACTGCATAAGGTTCTAACCGTATGCTGCCATCTCTCCAATTTGCTATATCTTTTATGCATTTTTAGCCATAATCGGTAAGCAGCCTTCCAGCTTTCTTGTTTTAAGAGTTATAGCATTTCTGGGGTTAGGACCCTTTCTAATAAATCGAATATCACCTCTGAGCTTACGCTTCCTATCTCTGATTGCACGGTCATATTTTGCCTCATGTGGCACCTTACCCACCATCAACCCCACTTTACAAGAACTGTGTAAACCAGAGAATTTGCTGATCCAGCTCTCAATTTGTTCAGGTGACATCTGCATAAACAGATTTGACTGTTCAATCCCCGAGTCACCGGAAGCCTTAGAAGCCTTTATCACATTATTCGCCGACCAAGAAATACGATTTAAAGAGTGGTTAGTTGTAAGATCACCCAGGTTGGCCACTTCCGCTCTGGGAGAACAGCATCCCAGAGTCAGTATCAAGGGGTCGTGGTCACTCCATTTACAATGCCTCACCATCATATCATTGACAATTGTTGCAATCTCCACACTGGTGAAAATATAATCAAGGGTACTCTCACTTCTCCCACTCTTCCAGGTGAATTTTCCGGGTCTGTCACTTCTTGATCGTCCATTGATTATTTCGAGATCCCAACAATCAAAAAAGCCCCTCCAATACACCCCCTCACTATCAGTAAAAGCCTGATTGCAGAGACTGTTGTTAGATAAGTGCTGGTTGTTACTAATGACCCCCCCCACAATGAATCCTGCAAATTAAATCCCCAGCCACAATGACAGAGTATTTATCGTTAATTAATTTCCAATTACTCAGAAGATCATGCAGGGCATCTTGTGTGTGTTCTCTATACTTAGCGCCTGGGGGATTATATATATTTATTAACAATATTTCTTCCCACATTGCTTTTATTCTAAGGGTCAGAGCAAAAGCACATATATAATTACTGTCCACTGGAATCATTTTACTTTTGATCTTATTTGACACCCCAATAGCTAGGCCCCCATAGGGACGTCCGCGTAATCCTTTCTTAGCAAGGGTGTGGTGTGTAGTGTAACCATCAATGGCTGTAGGCTGCAACAACCAAGTTTCTTGTAATAGGATAATGGGGTAGTTGTTAATCAGTGAAAGGGAACCCTTGTCAGAAAGAAAATGTTGGTGACCATGAGTATTCCAACTTAGTATGGTATAATCTCATGGTTGTTGTAGAACCAAAGGAAGTGAATCTGCCAACCATTTCAAAGTATTTTGTATGTCTGCCATCTGTACTTTCTTTCCCAATGGTTGGGTAGGTGTAGCACCCTTGTTCTGAGCTGCAACAAACTCATTACTTGGAAGTGAGGGATCTTCCTTCTCTTTACAGGCGTCTATCTCAACCCCCACCTGCATAAGACATTTTCTATGAGATCGGATCAGTTTGGCTGATGCCATAACACAACAATGAAGGGCTGTGACATTAGGATTGCATACTGTAAGTGGTTCCACAAAAGAAAAGTCTTCCGTGCGAATTACACGTAGCTGTGGAATCAGATGTAGTTTATTCAAGACCTCCGTTCTTGTCAACCACTGGTCCCTCTTCTTCTGATTTAAGTTTTTGATAATGCATATTTTACTTGCATTGGGGTCCTCAATTCCCGTTGCCTCCAGGGAATTTTGTAGCTCCTCTTCCTCTGCGTTCCCATCCCCACTTTGGGGAGAGCATTTTGTAGATTCTTCAATCGAGCTAGCAGAGAGGTCAGATTGCGGATCTTCAAGGATCGTACTAGTGACTTCCTGTGTTATGTCCGGAATTATCCAGCTTGTTAAGGTCCCTGCTCCTTTCTTAGTACGCTTCTTAGTTTTCTGGCCCCTTGTTTGTGCTTTTTTGGATCGGGCGGCCGGAGCATTAGTAGTGTAACGCTCACCTGATTCTCGCAGAGGCGCCGGTCTTGACTGGGCGACTACCGTATCTTCAAAGGTGATGTGTAGCACCCGGTTGGCTCTTTGGGCTGGACCTCTGGGCACTGTATGCCTGACGTGTAGAGTAAGATGTCTGCAGATAGAAAATATGGGGTTAATGAACTGGGGTTATTGGGGTGTCCCTATCTCTTTCCTCTTCTCCTCTCCTGTAGACCCCCAAAGGTTAGCGCTCTCACCTTAGGTAAGTGAATGCCGAGCTCTCCATCTGCCTCGGGGCAGGGTGCTGTAACCAGTTTCTTCACTGGATAGGTAGCGCAGGCCTCTTGACTTCAGAGGACTGCTGTCCGTCGTTTACTGCACGAACGGTAAGTTTCGAGCCATTAAAATGTCTTTAAAGTCTTTAGTAATGATGTCTCTTGTTTTGCAGGGTTCCGGCGATGGCGGATGACGGGCTGAAGTGAGTTGAAGATGGAGCCCGTGTGATGAATAGAAGCGCCTGGAAGCACGTAAGTAAGCGCTTGTTGCCTGCTTCACTATGCGCTCTGTCTTTTTATTTTGCAGGTACGAGTTCGGAGCGGCTGCAGGGTGCCGGAATACCCACTGGATTAGATGTGGAAAGGAGTCATGGCACGTGAGTATTAAAGTTCCCCAATGTCTTTAAACGCACCTTGTTTTGTCTTTCAGATGCGGGATGCAGCGCCGAAGAGTAGGTAAGCCTTTGCCTTTCAGATGCCGGAATGCTAACCTGTTCTTTCTTGTCTTTATAGGTGTTGCTGAAGACTGGATTCAGGATGGTAAGCCTTTGCCTTTCAGATGCCGGAATGCTAACCTGTTCTTTCTTGTCTTTATAGGTGTTGCTGAAGACTGGATTCAGGATGGTAAGCCTTTTTCCTTAGGCCCAGGACCGGATGCAGAAAGCACGATGAGCGTTCTGCTGCAGAGGTTGCAGAATAACACAAAGCAAGATTCATCCACCGGGTGTGGTTTAAATAGCCTCCTGTAGTGCTTAGGTGTCTCCTTCCACAGCCACGCCTAAGTAAGAAAAGAGTTCCTGGTAAGAAAAGAGTTCCTGCCTTCCAGAAGAGTTCCAGTGTTCTGAATCTAGGGAGTGGCTCCCAGCCCCACCCAACAGGAAAAGTAGTTCCAAACAGAAGAGGATCAGAGGCTCAACTGGCAGGCAAGTAAGCAGCATGGTCTGCTGAAGGTAAGTCCACCCAAGCATTATGAGCCCGGCGCTTCCAGCGCTGGGACTGGGCATATTTATGAGCCTGGTGCCACTGGCGCCAGGACTGGGTCCAAAAGGTCCCAATTGGGACTGGTTGGCACTCGGAACCTGGGTTATGGATCTGCTTCCAAGGGAGTTGGGAAAACCCTGACCTTTTGGAAGCAGAGATCATGACAGTACCCCCCCTCAAGGCCCCTCCCAAACCGGGCTTCTCCGGGGGTTTTGGCTTGTCAGGAAATGTTCGGTGAAATCTTTTGATTAGGCGAGGAGCGTGGACATATTCAGCAGGTTCCCAGGATCTCTCTTGGGGGCCTTAGCCTTTCCAGTCAATTAGGTAGAATAGTTTAGATTTGGAGATCTTGGAGTCCAGAATGCTTTTGACGTCAAACTCGAGTTCTCCATCCACTAGGATAGGTTTTGGAGATTTGGTTAGTCGGGTTTGAGGTTGCACGGGTTTTAATAGAGAGACGTGGAAGACCGGATGTATCTTCATGTGCGGGGGCAAGTCCAACTTGACCGCTACTGGGTTTACTATGGTAGTGATGGAATAGGGACCAAGGTATCTTGGGTTGAATGTGCGTGGCCCTTTTAGAGATAGATATTTGGTGGATAACCAGACTTGATCCCCTACTTGATAGTGAGGGGCTTCCTTCCGATGTTGATCTGCTCCTTTCTTGTATTGTTCTTTAGCCCTTTGAAGGTGAGAAACAGCTTCCTTAAAGGCTTGGATGATTGTAGAATGCAGGTAGTCTACTGCTGGTGTTTCAAGATCTTGGAGGGGATCCAACTCCGAGGTTCGAGGGTGACTGCCGTACAAAAGAAAAAACGGGGTTTTCCCAGTTCCCGAATGGACAGAGTTATTGTAGGCATACTCGGCTATCCAAAGGATATCTTTCCAAGTTTTTTCAGTTTGTTGCAGCATGCAGCGTAAATACTGTTCCAGAGTTTGATTGGTCCTCTCGGTTTGTCCGTCGGTCTGAGGGTGGTGACTGGTCGATAGTCTCACATCAATTTGAGCCGACCGACAGCAACTTCGCCAAAAATGAGAAATAAATTGACTACCTCGATCCGAAATTAGAACCGAAGGAAAACCGTGCAGTCGGACGATGTTTTCGAGAAATTCCCGGGCCAGAGTTGCTGCTGTTGGCAAGCCTTTGAGCGGAATGAAATGCGCCATCTTGGAGAATAAGTCCACGATTACTAGAATCGCATTGTATCCGGAGCATGGAGGTAGATCGGTGATGAAGTCCATAGAAAGCGTATGCTAAGGGCGAGGTGGGATGTCAATAGGGCGTAAGAGGCCTGCTGGTCTTTCCTTTTGACTCTTGTTTTGGGCGCATACTCCACAGGACATTATAAAGTCTCTGATATCTTTTTTCCAAGACGGCCACCAGAAGTAGCGCTTGATCTTTTCTGAGGTCTTGACTATACCGGGATGACCTTCCATTAAAGAGTCGTGATAACAAGAGATTACTTTTTTCTGTAAATCTGTGCTGGGTAGGTATAATCGTTCTTGGAAATACAATAAGTTGTCCTTTACTGCAAAGTCCTTTCCCTGCAGATGCCAATTCTGTATGTCTGCTGGAGTTACAAGTTGCCTGGCTTTATCCTTAACTTCCTCTATGGATTCTGTGGCGATTACACCCAGAATTCTTTGTTCGGGAATGATTGGTACAGGTTTAGGGTTGACCAAGTGTTCTTCCACTCCCATCCGAGAAAGGGCATCGGCTTTACCGTTCTTTGTAACAGGTCGATAGGTAATTATGAAGTCAAACTCAGCAAAGAATAATGCCCAACGGAGTTGTCTAGAGGATTGGGCTTTTGCGGTCTTCAAATATTGCAGGTTTCGGTGATCCGTAATCACAGTAACGGTGTGTCGGGCCCCCAGCAGATAATGCCGCCAAGCCTTAAAGGCAGACTTGATAGCCAGAAGTTCCTTGTCAGTAATCGTGTAATTGATTTCAGGAGGCGAGAATTTGCGGGACCAAAATGCCACGGGATGCAACTGATTGGTTACCGGGTCCTTTTGTGATAGAACTGCCCCCATGGCAAGGCTTGAAGCATCAGTTTCCACGATGTAGGGGAGTTCGGGGCGAGGGTGTTTTAAGATTGGTGCAGAGATAAATTTAGTCTTCAAATCCTGGAAAGCTTGTTCCGCCTCGGTAGACCATTCAAAACGTTTGTTTTTCTTTAACAAGGCAGTGATGGGCTGGACTATTCGAGAGAATTCGGGGATAAACCTGCGGTAAAAGTTAGCGAAGCCTAACATGCTTTGCACACCTTTTACGGAGGATGGTGATGGCCATTTGAGAACTGCATCGACCTTCTTTGAATCCATACGCACTCCGCCAGGTGATAATATGAATCCCAAGAATTCAACTTCAGTCACGTTGAAAACACATTTTTCCAACTTAGCGAAAAGTTTGTGTTGACGCAATCTTTCGAGGACCATTTTCACGTGTTTCCGATGTTCAGATTCCGATGAAGAATAAACAAGGATGTCGTCAATGTAAACAACAACACATACATCTATGAGCTCTCTGAGGACATCGTTCATAAAATATTGAAAGGCGGCCGGGGCATTGCAAAGTCCGAAGGGCATGACCTGATATTCAAATAGCCCATACTTGGTGCGGAAGGCCGTCTTCCATTCATCGCCCTCTTTTACTCGTACCAAGTGGTAAGCTCCTCTAAGATCCAGCTTTGTATATATGCATGCTTTTCTGACTTGGTCCAGGAGTTCAGGGATCAAAGGTAACGGATATCTATTCTTAACGGTGATCTGGTTCAGGGAGCGATAATCGATACAAGTTCTAAGGTCTCCTTCCTTTTTTGGAACGAAGAACAAAGCTGAAGAAGCAGGGGACTTGGAAGGACGAATAAACCCATTTGCCAGGTATTGATCCAGGTATTGTCGAAGGTGAAGGTTCTCAGGCTCGGTGAGGGCATAAATTCTACTACAAGGAGGAGTAGATCCAGGTATCAGGTCTATCTGGCAGTCATAAGACCTATGAGGAGGTAGAGAGTTAGCCTGGTCCTTTCGGAAAACATCTTGGTATTCTAGGTATTCGGGAGGTAACTGGGGAGTCTCTGAAGAAATTGCGGCCAGTGCAACACCAGGTGGAGGGTGACAAGTAGAGACACATTCTGGAAACTCGACCGTTCTTGCTCGCCAATCGATCAGAGGATTGTGTTTCTCTAACCAAGGTATTCCTAGAATAATCTGAAACTGAGGGGCCTTGATCACATCGAACACGATCTTCTCATGGTGTCCATCTTGACTTACTAGCGTCACCTCTTGAGTGGTATGCGTTACTGGCCCGGAGGCTATCTCCGTACCATCCACCGTAGTAATGACGTCCTTTACAGCCTTGGGACAAAGAGTTAGATTCATCCTCAAAACCATTTCATGATCCACATAATTGCCGATGGCACCGCTGTCGACGTAAGCTTCAATTGCATGTAATCGATCCGGATTATCAGGACTAATGAGGACCATAAGTATCACGAAATGCGAGGTCACGGAACTGGTTTTCACGCTCGGCAAGAGGACCTCTATTCTTGTCGGGCGAGGTCGTTTCCCTGCTCAGAGTTTGTAACTTTGGTAACTGCAGCTCCTACTGCCTTCTTGGCAGGTGTCACCGGACAGTCTCGAAGAAAGTGCCCTGAGTTTCCGCAATATAGGCATAATTGCAACTGTTTCCTCCTTTCCCGCTACCTTTGTGTTAGAGGACCTTTCAGACCCCCTATTTGCATGGGTTCCCCGGAGTCTACTCCTTTGGAAGGAGTTGGCGGTTTGGAAAATACTCGAGCATCAAACTTGGAACGATCGGCCTTCCTGTTCTGCAGCCTGTGATCTATTTGAACGACCAAGTCTATATAATCCGAACAGTCTTGTGGGGGATTCACTACTTGGGCTAAAACGTCTTTGAGCTCTCCACGTAGACCTCTATAAAACAGCGTAATCCTTTTGTCCTCAGGCCATTGAGTTTCCACTATTAGCCTATTGAAAGATGCAATATAAGCCAAAAGGTCTTAATTACCCTGTCGCAATGAAAGAAGCTCATTGTCCAAGGCCTGCCCCTGTGAATGTCTTGCGAACAGTTTTTCCATACTAAGCTGAAAGACTTGAAAATCATGGAGAACCGGATCATCTTGATTAACTAGAGGGATCGACCAGTCTGCCGCATTGGCACTAAGGTACGAAAGTACAAAAGCTACTTTTGCTTGATCAGTTGGAAAGGCTGCTGGCCGGCATAAGAAGTGCAACCGGCACTGATTGATAAATACTGCAAATCTCTTTGGGTCACCAGAAAATCGTTCGGGCGGAGCCAGAGGTACATTCCCAGGTAGGTTGATCTGCACTGGATTCATAGAGGATGTTGAAGGAAGATTTGCCCCTGATGCGGGTAACGGGGTCTGTCCGGCTTGTGACTGTAGCACTTGTCTAGCAAGATTGTCTGTTCTCTCCTTGGAAATAATTAGTTCCCTTCTTAGAGCATTCGTTTCCTGACGAGCTGCATGCACTTCTGCCCTTAGTTCCCCAAGTAACCGGGCTAGGGGGTCAGTATCTGAGGTTTCCATAGCGCCTGGGCGAGAGTTTTGCGGTAGGCTTTGTGTTCTGTAACGCTCACCTGATTCTCGCAGAGGCGCCGGTCTTGACTGGGCGACTACCGTATCTTCAAAGGTGATGTGTAGCACCCGGTTGGCTCTTTGGGCTGGACCTCTGTGCACTGTATGCCTGACGTGTAGAGTAAGATGTCTGCAGATAGAAAATATGGGGTTAATGAACTGGGGTTATTGGGGTGTCCCTATCTCTTTCCTCTTCTCCTCTCCTGTAGACCCCCAAAGGTTAGCGCTCTCACCTTAGGTAAGTGAATGCCGAGCTCTCCATCTGCCTCGGGGCAGGGTGCTGTAACCAGTTTCTTCACTGGATAGGTAGCGCAGGCCTCTTGACTTCAGAGGACTGCTGTCCGTCGTTTACTGCACGAACGGTAAGTTTCGAGCCATTAAAATGTCTTTAAAGTCTTTAGTAATGATGTCTCTTGTTTTGCAGGGTTCCGGCGATGGCGGATGACGGGCTGAAGTGAGTTGAAGATGGAGCCCGTGTGATGAATAGAAGCGCCTGGAAGCACGTAAGTAAGCGCTTGTTGCCTGCTTCACTATGCGCTCTGTCTTTTTATTTTGCAGGTACGAGTTCGGAGCGGCTGCAGGGTGCCGGAATACCCACTGGATTAGATGTGGAAAGGAGTCATGGCACGTGAGTATTAAAGTTCCCCAATGTCTTTAAACGCACCTTGTTTTGTCTTTCAGATGCGGGATGCAGCGCCGAAGAGTAGGTAAGCCTTTGCCTTTCAGATGCCGGAATGCTAACCTGTTCTTTCTTGTCTTTATAGGTGTTGCTGAAGACTGGATTCAGGATGGTAAGCCTTTGCCTTTCAGATGCCGGAATGCTAACCTGTTCTTTCTTGTCTTTATAGGTGTTGCTGAAGACTGGATTCAGGATGGTAAGCCTTTTTCCTTAGGCCCAGGACCGGATGCAGAAGGCACGATGAGCGTTCTGCTGCAGAGGTTGCAGAATAACACAAAGCAAGATTCATCCACCGGGTGTGGTTTAAATAGCCTCCTGTAGTGCTTAGGTGTCTCCTTCCACAGCCACGCCTAAGTAAGAAAAGAGTTCCTGGTAAGAAAAGAGTTCCTGCCTTCCAGAAGAGTTCCAGTGTTCTGAATCTAGGGAGTGGCTCCAGCCCCACCCAACAGGAAAAGTAGTTCCAAACAGAAGAGGATCAGAGGCTCAACTGGCAGGCAAGTAAGCAGCATGGTCTGCTGAAGGTAAGTCCACCCAAGCATTATGAGCCCGGCGCTTCCAGCGCTGGGACTGGGCATATTTATGAGCCTGGTGCCACTGGCGCCAGGACTGGGTCCAAAAGGTCCCAATTGGGACTGGTTGGCACTCGGAACCTGGGTTATGGATCTGCTTCCAAGGGAGTTGGGAAAACCCTGACCTTTTGGAAGCAGAGATCATGACAAGTAGCAGGTAAAGGGGAGGCAATTTCAACCACCACATTTTTGGAGGCTAGTCGTCTTAGTTGCCGGCGTTGTTTTTTAGTCAGAGGTGCTTTCACGCCACTCTCCACAGGATCATCTGGATTACCTGTTTCCGTCGGGACTGCCATTCCCCAATCCCCATTTGGGGGCAGCGGAATAGGCGGGCCTTGGTCCATGGCCTCAATAGGATTGGGGAGTCCCAGCTGGATTATCGAGTTAGTATGGATCCTCCCACATAGTTTTAATAACATTTTCATTGCAAATTGGACAGATGCCATTGAGGCTTGCAGTTCCGCAATTGCTGTGTTGTTTAGACCCTCAATATCATTGCTAGCTCCCCTGTTGGTATGCTCCAGATCTTCTGATTCGATGTAAAGATTTGGAGAGGCCGACAATCGCTCTGCCGTTAGAGCCACAGGGGAAATAGGGGTAGGATGCATAGGATGAATGCCAGATAGGTTAGAGGTTGAGTTGCCTGTTTGTTTAGGGCTAAGTGATACCCCGGGCCTCTGCAGCTCATTCTGGACGACATTTAGAACCTGTGCCTCTACCACTATTGGGCAGTTATTTTGTGGTATAAAAGGCTTGTTTAAAAAGCCATCGATTTTTGGATTGATAAACACAAATCAAGAAGTGAGTTATTGTCAATGTCATTAAAATGTGTAGATTCAAGGGTGTCACTGTTATTGTGAGGGGGTGGGAGTGGAATATTACTATCTTCAGCTACTGATTGATCCGCAGGGGGAGTCACCTTCGTGCTATTTTTCCCAAACATAGCCGGGATAGTACCTTTATCCGATCTGCCCTCCGCCACCTTAGTATTGATCTTCTTTGTTGCTTTTGGCGGAAGATTGTCCGTATTTCCGTCCTTACCTTTGTGCAGGTTATACCGGGCTTTAGTGGGCCTTGTTTTGCCCATTTGTTCAGTCAGACCCTTACCACAACTGTTCTAGAATGGAGGCAACAAAAATAGCAAATATACACTTGTAAGATTGTACTGACTCACCTGCGTTATGCAGATACCCGTGACATGTGGTTATCAGGCTCCACTGGAACACAGTGTATCCGGGGGATCGGAGAAGGAAATAAAACACCCCCACAGTCTTCCACTCAGTGAATGCGCCCCCTGTGCAAAATAGTCGCACAACAGTCGGCGCCCTTTACCCCTGCCGGGCTTAACGCCGCAAAGGTGCTTGTGTCTGCCTTTTGAAGATGCAAGGAAAGTCACGTGCGTTGTCACGTGCCCGCGAATCGGCTCCACCTCCTCCAGGAAGTAAGCACACCCAGCAAGAGCCTCTTAGCAGCTTGCAATGCTGGGATAAGGCCAAAAGCAGGTAACGTTCGTTTTTTCAGCAAAAGTAATTTCCTCAATGGAAAGCAGTCGGCGCTCGGGCGCTTGTGTCTGCCTTTTGAAGATGCAAGGAAAGTCATGTGCGGTGTCACGTGCCCGCGAATCGGCTCCACCTCCTCCAGGAAGTAAGCACACCCAGCAAGAGCCTCTTAACAGCTCGCAATGCTGGGATAAGGCCAACAGCAGGTAACATTCGTTTTTGCAGCAAAAGTAATTTCCTCAATGGAAAGCAGTCCAGGTATATTTTTTATACCTTTTGGTTTTATTATTTTGTTTTATAATTTTATCATTTTTTCCAGTTAATTGATCACACATAACCTGTATGATGGGTGGGGGCGATGGTTGTTACAGAGCCCAGACTGTAGTGAATAAGGCCTTTTTACATTCATTGACCTTTGTTTCAATCTGTGACAGTGTGCTGCTGGCATAAGCAATAACTTAATTATTTGTGTTATGTTAGGTGTTCTACTGTTGACATACATACATCAGTATATGCAATATCAAGTAAGAGATCTAGACACTTCCTGGGGGAAGCCGAGTGTGGGTCACTGACCAGGATATACCTCGAAGTAACTAAAGCCTCATGATGACCCCCACCCCCATTTCCAGAAACACCTGGTTTTACCAGTTGTGTTAGAAGCTGTGTAATCACTACATAGTCCAAATTCAAAATTCTATTTTAAGTTGTAGTTCCCACCAGACTCTCTAAAGTTCTCAACTTGATGTAGTACTTCAGTTTCGGAATATCCTCCACCCTATTCTTCTGTGGGTTCAAACCATTGGGTGTGGTTTCATGTTTATTATTTTGCCCAGCTCAGTAGCATCGTGCATAGCTTTGCATAGAAAGATATCAAATTTGCACCTGTTATTAATCTACCAAAAACAAAGGGGTGTGTTTACATGCATGTACCATCCTTTGAACGCTGACAGAGAACAAACACAGCATGTCCTTTGCTAAGGGGAAACATCAGTAGCCAGCTGCTAGATTCCTGGTTTTGCGCAAGACCCTCACTGATAAAGGGGAATTACCCTCTAGTTACTTTCCCTCAGATCGGCACACAATCTCCATTGATCAATAAGCTTCGATATTCTTAATATAAGGGAGTTTGAGCGTTATAAATAGGCATAATTATCCTTCTTGATTCTAACGCTTTCATGATCCCTGCCAACGATTCTAAACAAGCTCATGCCAACCTGTATTGTCAGATAGAAATTGGTTTCACCTTACATACTTTAGGTAATATGTTGGCATGGAGATCAGTGTGGCCACAATTGTATGCATTTCAGACAATTAAATCCTTGAATTCTAAAAATATCTCCCTCAGCTTTCAGGGACGTCATTTCACCAAAATGCCAGGGGTAGCGGAAGTGACATCACACGACCCTTGACCCCTGATGACATCACAGGAACTGATATCATTTGACCCCACCCCGAAGTGATATCGCGGGAAGCGATGGAACACGAACCTTTCACCCGTTGCCAAAACAGGAAGTGACATCACAGCATTGTACAGTACGAAAAATATGGTTACGATATCACTATAATGTGATGTACATTTCATGCAAGAATGGATTGCCATATGTAGCGTTAAGGTCAGTGTGTATAGGCCCATATTACCAAATTACTATGAATGCAGGCAGACGTCCATGACCAAATGATAATGATGTGTTAGTATATAGCACTTACACTTAAGCGCTTTATATAGAAAAAATATACACCCAATATCACCCAACCTGTCTTGGTACTCATTTATCGACCTCAGAAGGATTAAAGGCTGAGTTGAGGCGTTTAAGAACAGACTAAATCAGTGACTCACCCCCTGAAGTGTGCCTGAAATAAACCTTTAATGAGTTTAGCAATTATTGCACAGAATTCCAGAAAGACACATTATTTGGTTTCCTATTCTTTCTTATTTAGGGTCAGTGCTGAAAGTGTTAGACTTGTGGCACTCCTGTTCTTGTTTGTCTTATTATTTTTTTTTAAAGGGCCTGAACATGAGAGCCAGCCACTCCAGGACCTTGCATTACAAAAAACTAAAAAAAAAAAAAAATAAAAAAAAAAAACGAAATTTTTTTTTTATTTCTTTTTTTTTAACAGAGGTCGCAAGGGAGACCACAGAGGTCGCAAGGGAGACCTCAGAGGTCGCAGTTGCGACCTCTGGCGACCCCCAAATGACGTCCCTGTCAGCTTTTCTCTCTCTAGATTATCTGAAAGGGCATCTTGAGTCTGAATGTGTTCCTCTTTGAGATTAGAAACCTCTCGGAAGTCCACTAGAGGGGGAAAATCAATAAGCCAGTGCTTTTTCTAACTGAGTGAAGGTGTCTTTTTGAACTAATTGAAACGCAATGCAGTCATCGTCTGGGTGACAAATCACATCCTTATGTTCACAAGAATACAGTGACTGAACTCTAAACACCCCCTTTGATTTAGTGTAAATTAATCCAGACAAACCAACCTGCGTATGGACGGATGGCCCAGGTAAGTCAATGATAACTGGATTATTCAAATCTACAGTAAAATGTGATTGCTGAATTCCCAACCAAGTGGTCTACCTTCTTGTAAGTGATTTTATTGACACTATTTTTTATCTACCAGTATCTAGATGGGATCGTCCCCAGTCTCAACCAATCAGGTTTGTTCACAATGTTTGTTTCGCTGTCATATGAGCTCATGGATACAAACAGATGAGTCAGGTTTGTCAAGATGTTGTCCCTTTCTAGGTTAATATATTCACTGTAAATTGTCTAGTGAATACTGTAATCAATAGATAAATAGATCTTTTTTTACCTGCAGCTCAATTGCATATGGAATCAACTGGGCATTGCAGAAATGCTGTTTGTGTTTTTAAATTCTTGTGGGAAGAGCCCAATTTGGAGCATATTTTCTGGTTCAGAAAGTCCAGAAGGATCCCCATCAATGGGCTGTGGCATGTAGGGATGGTCACCTTTCATTTGATTTTCAGGAACCGCTGAGATTTATTTTGTTTTTTTTCTAAGCAAAAATTTCAGCAGTGGGTACAGTATGATCCTAATGTTAATACAATCTCAGTGTGTTTTCATCTTTTTGTGTCTGCCTGCTCTTCTGTTCATCTAAGTGGATCTCAAGTAGCTGTTCTGAATCTTTGTCTCCTGACATGGCCTCACAAATTACAATGACAATGACACTAGCGACACATACATGCTGAAGATAAACTTCAACCACATGTTTAGACCTGGTTATAGTGTAGCGTTAATGACCAGTGTTGACTTGCCACCTTTTGGAACTTCAGTCACCCCTTGGATAAAGATCAGAGAGCACAAGTGACTCCATAAATTAGTGGTGACAGAATGTTGAAGCTTGTGTATACAGTGCGAGGCCAAGTTAAGCAGATAGTGGGCCTTTGAAGCTTCACTGAGATGACAGACAAATGGGGCCCAAAGAGACTAAGCTCTATGTAATCTGGCAGATTGTATAAATTGCTCTTACAGGGGCCATGTTCTATTTTTCGCCCCACTTCCCCTCCGCCTCCATCTCTCTCTGGGATAGTGTGGAGAGCTAAGGGGTGTGTAAACTGTGCCCTGCTCTACTGATTGGTCCGTTGTTGGTGCCTGCTAGCTCAGTGATTTTATTTGAGGTGGTCCTCTCCCTAGTGTTATCCTTTTTGATGGTTGTGTACCATCTGTGGCCATCAAACATAACATCGGCTTCGGAACTAACTTTGCCTTCAGTATGAGGTAGTTAGTTGGTTGCTGGACTTCTAAATCCACAGGTGTCACATACTATTGCTCCTTGTTAGGCCCCATATTGGAACACCTAATATATTAGGGACTGTTCAAACCTGAGCACCTAATATATTAGGGACTGTTGAAACCTGAGCTGTGGAACCACTCACCTTCCAGAACATTCCATCAAGTCACCTACCCCCTCTCTTCCAGGCATTTCCATTAGCAGGTCCCCTAGGTGGTCTTGAGACCCTCATTAAGTATGAAAGGGCCCTCAAGGATACACAAAATGTGGATTGTCCCAGCAACTGATGGGCTTGCTGGTCTCTGATGGTTTTCGTCACCAAGGATTTGTTATAACTGCAAACGTTCATTCTTGCATACTTTTCCTCATTGTATATTTCTGTAATTTCATGTTTTCTGTGGTAATCATGGCATTTTTATGCAGCTTCTTTGGAGTGCTAAGAGGCGTTCGTGGACACCCACATGAGCTTTAAAACAAGAAATCACAACCTCCCAAAAGTTCAAGCAGCACGGCCCCGCCTGAGATCAAAGCATCCGATTTTTCAGAAGCAGTTTACCGGGCAGTCTCTATCTGTTGTACATGATGTAGGTTCTAGTACCAGACCCAGTAGCAAACAAGGTGAAAGTGCTGCTGAGCCAAATGCCTCATTGAATTTAGGTCGTGGAGGAAATAAATCGGTTCTTATTTGTGATGCTATGCGGCTGGAGACAATCTTAAGTTGTTAGGTATGGTCACATGAATTGGAGCAAGACATGGAAAATGCAAGATGGTCCACTTGTGGTTGGGACCAGGCAATTTCTTCAGAAAATATGGGAATGGTGGTGAAAGGGAAGAAAAGGACTTGGGCAACATTCCTCCCCATACGATATTCAGGTGGCAAAGTCAGTAAACGGGAGACGCAAGAACCGAAAATGCACTCTAGTGATTCGGATGATAATGGTTGATAATGGTGATGTTTTTAACCCAGGATATGTGAGTACCATTGTGACTTAGCAACTGAAGCACACTGCAAAGATAACACTATCAGTGGGACTCATCAGTGGCATGTTTCCCCCTTGAACAAGAACTGAAGACACTGAAGAGAGATATTACTAATATGCACAGTAGCAGCAACAGTCAGCAGAGAAACAACCCCAGGAGCCAATGGCTCCTCTAAGACCACTGAATCCGCCAGCATTATAACCAAAATAGAAAGCTATGTCAATGATTTTGCCTCTCAAAAAGGCCCTAACATGAATAGGAACAACACGTATATTTCAATGTTAACACTCTACGACTCTATGCATCATGGGATGACAATAACACAGTATTTCACTAGACGAATGTGGAGTCACTTGGACAACAATCATTGAGGAGAATGGTGTACTCATGAACAACTAAGTACGTTTATTTTCCTGCTGTAACTTCTTTTGAAGCAGCAGTGCTTATGACCGAGGAAGAAAATGATGACGTGTAAGATCGTCAGAAACAAATGTATTGAGATGGTAGCATGGCATGAAGCCCCCATATCCTTTGAACATTCCAGATGAACACAGCTGTCATCGCCACGTGTTCATAGTCACCACTTCCTGAGCAAGATATGCCTCCAGACAGCATGCATTCACAGTCTCTCAAGCTAATATCAAGATGTGCCTTCACCAAGTCTGCAAAGTACCCCAGAAACCATCCATTGGTGCAGTTTCGCAATGGGTCCCTGGCAAAAATGTTGGCAGTCCAAGTCTTGCACTATCCTTTGGTGGACACGTAAGGGTTACACAAACATGTTACAGTTTTGTGTTCAAAATATCACGTCCTCGGTTGCACACATGTTTGCCTAGTTGCTGTGTCTTATCATCACAAAACACTTTTATCAACAATTGAGAGAGTATTGATGGAGTCTGCTGTGCACACCATTCATGTGCCAACAGACACAATTATTAGTGCACACGAAACAGACTATAAGTGCCCCTCTGCTCATTTGGTTACTTTTACGGAACTTCATATGGTCGGGTGACATGCACTACTCTCTTGACTCCAATACCCAAAAATATTTTGCCATCAAGTAACTCTTAATGTTTGGCGACAAAGAAGGTGGACATTGCAGCCATCACTCTGATAGTATTCAATGCCAAGCTTTTGGGGTAGCTGAGACCAAAATAATTGACAGTTTAATGCCAGAGTGCAATTAGTATCAAGTAGCCTTTTTTTCTCACTACTTGAACCTTATAGTACGGGACTTCCTGAAACAAAATACACAGAAGAGTAGGCAAGTTAAGGGCCATATGTTGCAAAATGTGTGGCCATTTCAGCATTCTGTCAAATCCCAGATGATGCTGAGAAGACTGCAATGCGAGTAGCCCTAGTCCGCTCAGCCTCATACATAGGCTACACCCTCTTGAACATGACCCCTCAAACGAGAATGGGATGTAACGCAGAAGTAACATAGGGTCGCCCGTCTGTTTGTCTCGTGCTCTGGCTCACGCTGTTAGCATCTTTTGCACAAGTGATGCAGGCTGGCAGCAATGATAAAACTCCATTTAGTTTTGAAATCCCTTTGTGAAAAGTCCAGATCCTTAACATGCAGCTTGAAATTACACTGAATACGATTCGGAATCTGTGGCTATCGATAACAGCGGATCCCAGTGCTAAGAAACACATGCCACGATCAGTTGGCTCAGAGCAGTTGATCTGTGCCACAATGTTGAACCCATGCTGTATGTGGTGACTGTCTGTTTTTCTACTCTATTTGAGGGTGACATGGACAACACATGACATCAATCCTGCACCAATTGATGGCGGGCAAGTTATATCACTTGGAATTGCCCAGGAATAGACTAGGGGAAATGTCCCTTCTTCCACCACCAATGCACAATACTCCCTGAAGAGAGGAAAACACTGGTTCCCTAACGTCTCCGTCTGCCATCAGTGAGCATCCCAGTAAAATTTCAAATCCGTCTTCATGTTCAAAAACGGGAGCTACCTAATTGCAATTCAAACTCTTCGGGCTGTGACCAGCACCATGTGGCTCGTGGCTGGCTTTCTTGTTCAGGCCCCTTAAAAAAAAGAAGACAAATAAGAACAGGAGTGACACAAGGTAACACTTTCAGCAGTGACCCTAAATATGAAAGAATAGGAATACCAAATAATGTGTCTTTCTGGAGTTCTATACAATAATTGCTGTACTTATTAAAGGTTTATTCAGGCACACTTCAAGGGGTGAGTCACTGATTTAGTCTATTCCTAAACGCCTCAACTCAGCCTTTCCTCCTTCTGAGGTCGATAAATGAGTACCAACACAGGTTGGGTGATATTGGGTGTATTTGTTTTCTACATAAAGCTCTTAAGCGTAAATCCTTTATAATAACACATCATTATCATTTGGTCATGGACATCTGCTTGCATGCACAGTAATTTGGTATAATGGGCCTACACACACTGATCTTAACGATACATATGGCGAACCATTCTTGTGTGAAATGTACATCACATTATAGTGATATCGTAACTATATTTTTCGTAGTGTACAATGCTATGTGATGCCACTTCCTATTTTGTCAATGGTGAAAGGTCGTGTTCCATCGCTTCCTGTGATATTTCTTTGGGGTGGGGTCAAATTACATCACTTCCTGTGATGTCTTCAGGGGTCACGGGTCATGTTATGTCACTTCCGCTACCCCTGGCATTTTGGTGAAATGACGTCCCCGAGGACAGGCCTGTCAGTCACACATGTAGAATTCATACCCATGCTGAAGCCGAATTGGCATGGACATGTACTGTTTCTGATGATGATGATTTGGAGAAAGCACATCTATGTGACTTTGAACTGATCATGAGAATGCAGACGATGCTGCTTTAATCTGCTCTCTCTGGCAGGGAGACACGGGAATAATAGGACTTTTTTTAAAACCTACTTGTGTGAGAACCTTAATTTGCAATGCCTGACCAAAAATGTAACACATTAGTGCATTTACTTTTTAGGAAATAGTTGCTTCAACCGCTGAAACACTTCCAGTATGACCCCCCTCAGAAAGACTAAATGCGTCAGAGCACAGCAACACAAAAAGATAAACATCTATGACTTTGAGTGTGTGACCACTGTCCGCGAGTCCACATTGTTATGTGTGCGGAGCCTAGTTGAGGCTCCCGAGCGCAGAGGACTAGAGGACATGAGGTTGGGGTTAGGGCGGGGGCGGGTACGTGTTTCCGGCAGTTGCCAGTTGTAGAAAAGAAAGAGTAGTTGCATGAAACCTCGGCTCCGTGTATTTATGTGCGAGCTGCCTGCCCGCACTGCGCTCATAGCTAACAATGGCGACGAGGAGGGGATCTCTGCATCAAATTGAAACACTGTGAGTTTCACAGGTATTCGAATGAGGAAGCTCTGAGATCGCAGGTCATTGCCGGATGCCTATCCCAACCATTCCGCAAACAACTCCTGCAGAAACAAAGATCCCTGGACGAGATTCTGGCGCTCGCTCGCATGGAAGCGGCTGTAGAATCCCAACTGGACAACTTAGGCAAAGTCACCATCCAACAACCCACGAGCAATCCCGACGTCATCAACAGACTGTACACAGCCCCTAGCCAAGGCGGCAAATGCCCAGAAGCCACCTGTTACAGGTGCGGGTATGAATATCCACACACGGGGGAATGCCCCGCCATGGGAAAACAGTGCGCCTCATGCGGGGGCATGCACCACTATTGCGCCATGTGCACGAATGCACTGGGCCCCACCACGAACAGGGAACGCACCCAGGACAGAAGGAGAACAGCACGATGAAGCCCAACCAACCTAAGGAGGGAGGATGACCAAGATACACCCAGGAAAGAGGACAGAGACCGCAAGGGCCCTCCGCTTCGCGAAGACAGGCGGTCACACGAAGGGTCCAGACGCTCTCAAAGGAGACGCTTCATCCAGTACATTGAGATGCGCTCCCCCACCTGCAGCGACACACCGTCGTTGGAGGATGACCAGAGGAAAAAGGGGTATGTATGGGCACTCAACAACAACACGGCCACCCAACACAGCCCAATACTCACGTTGCACGTCAACAACACCACGCTACAATTCCTGATTGACACAGGAGCAACCGTCAACATTATAAGTGAACAAGCATATGAGTCGCTCACCCCACCACCGAAAATCAAGCAGACCACGGTAGACATCTACCCATATGGAGCGACAACGCCATTACCATGCAGAGGCGCGATCACGGCTTGGTGCACACACAAGACCCATGCAGCGAAAATTCCCCTGCATATCATAAAAACTGAAGCCAACAGCGGGTGCATCCTGAGTTTCCGTACAGCAGTAGAAATGGGTCTGGTACATATCCTATACCAACTGATGGCCCATAAGTACTTCGCCAAGCCGGATGCCATTGAGCGAACATTCCCCAAACTGTTCAGGGTATTGGCAAACTGAAAAACAGGAAAGTGCACCTGCATATTAACCCGAACATTGAAATAGTGGCACAACATTATCACGGCATACCGATCAACATTCAAAGACAAGTGGAGGAGGAGCTGGACAAACTCATCAAAATGAACGTCATTGAACCAGTTGCGGGCCCCACACCCTGGGTATCGCCCATTGTCCCCGTCCCAAAGAAATCCCCTGATGGATCCATACGCCTGTGCGTCGACATGCGCAGAGCCAATGTAGCCATTGAAAGAGAAAGACATCAGTCTCGCTGAATAACGGACATGATCCACCTCCTACACGGGGTGAACATTTTCTCGAAACTGGTCCTAACAAAGCGATATCACCAGATAGAAATAGCCTCAGAATGCAGATACATCACCATGTTCGTGACCCACCTCGGCTTATTCCAATATAAACGACTCAGCTTTGGCATCTCGTCGGAAGCCGAGATATTTCAGGAGGAGATACACAGAGTGATCAGACACGTCCCCAATTGTCTGAACTATTCCGACGATGTACTTGTATTCGGCAAGACCCAGGACGAACACAACAAAGCAATGCACAGGGTGTGTCAGGCCCTGGAAGAAGCAGGACTTACGCTGAACAAGGCAAAGTGCAAATTCTCTAAAGGAGCGCTGAGATTCTTTGGACACATTTTTTCGGAAAAGGGGATGCGCCCAGACCCGGACAAAGTCACAGCTTTGACCTCAGCCCCGCCCCCGGAAAACACATCAGAGCTGCGTTCATTTCTAGGTTTAGCCAGTTATTGCTCCAGATACCTGAAGGACTATGCCACCATAAGCAACCCGCTACGGTTACTCACGTGTAAAGATGCGTCCTTCACCTGGTCCCAGGAGTGTCAGAAGGGATTCGAGGACATCAGGAATGCCATCTCGCATACTTCGACGCCGAGAGAGAGACAGAAATAATCGCTGATGCCAGCCCGGTAGGACTCAGGGCCATACTCACCCAGAAAGACCTCATGGACTCGCCCAACATCTACATCGTGGCCTATGCCAGCCAGAGCCTTACCGCCACAGAACAGGCCTACTCCCAAGCGGAAAAGTAGAGCTTGGCACTAGTGTGAGCCTGCAGATATTTCCACTTATTCCTATTCGGAAAAGAATTCACAATAGTAACGGGCCATCAGGCACTGCTGACGATATATGGCGACCCGAGAGCACGAATGCCCCCGAGAATAGCAAGGTGGGGCCTGCGATTACAGTACTACAAGTTCAAGGTGGTACACCACCCGGGCAAGGATGAAAACCCGGCGGACTACCTGTCCCGACACCCCACAGGACCGCCAGAGTCACACCCATCCATAGCGGACGCTTACATAAACTATATCATACATCACTTGCAGCCCCTGCCGGTAGGGTGGCCGGAGCTAAACATGCATTAGACATGAACAAGACCCAGCCCTCCGAATCGTGAGACACTGCCTACAATCCAACAAGAAAACACTCATGAGACAACAAGCGAGGACCGAAGCGGAGAAGGTACGCGAGGACGTCAAATGGCTCGATCAGGTGCGAGATGAACTAACAGTGGTCGAGGATCACATAATACTCAAAGGATGTAAAGTAAAGATCCCAAAAGAGCTTCGGGAACGGACAGTGCACCTGGCACACGAGGGCCATAGAGGAGTGGTAGCCACCAAGCACCTCCTCAGACAACAAGTCTGGTTCCCACAACTCGACAAACTGGTAGACAACATTGTGGGGGGATGCCACATCTGCGCACAAGTAGCGCCACCCCCACATCCCAACCCACTACAAATGTCACCGCTGCCCAAGCAAGTATGGGAAGAACTCGCTGTGGACCTCTTTGGACCCCTCAGGGATGGCACCCATGTGGTAGTCCTCATGGACGAACACTCTCGCTTCCCGGATGCACAGATAGTGGAAAGCAGCGCAAACCGCCAGTGTCATCCCGGCCCTGGACCAAATGCTGTCGGCATATGGGATACGCAAAATCATAAAATCGGACAATGGTCCCACATTTGCAAGTCACGAGTCCACAACTTCGCCTGGCTGATATTCAGCAAATTGGAGAGCAGTTGTTCATCCCTGTTCAGTTAAATGATGGGAAGGACTCTGTTCTCACCCGAGTGTGTGTGAACAATGGTAAGAGCTTCATCAGCGAAGCCATGTTCCGCCAACTCCCAAAAGATCCAGCCATTCCGGTATTCAAACTGATAGACAAATGGGAAATGGACCTGGAAGCACCTAATTCCAAACATCTCCTGCCAAGCAGGTGTATGCTCAAAATCTCCATTGGCAACAAGAGCATAGTCCATAATTGTTGGGTCGTGCGAGACGTCACTGCCGCCTTTTACTTAGGCAGTGACATTCTCAATCACTTTGCCATTAGTTTGGACCTAATAAACTTCAAAGCTTGGTGCCGAATAGCGAATAATCCCATGGGCTTTGATGATCTAGAAAAAACATTTAGGTCAGCTCAATTGCTACCTTATGCAGTTGAAATTCAGATTAAAGAGGAAGTCACCATCCCAGAAAGGACCCGACAATTCTCCCTTGAAGTTAAAAGAGGACAAAAATGGAAAAACCTTGATGCTTATATTCATCTAAATGCTTCTCTCCAACAGCAAGGGTTGGGGGTAAACCCAACACCATTAGTCAACATAGAACATGACACCATTCCAAAAGAGGTGGATAACAGCGACTTAAAGAATATTACTCTAGCCGCGGGCACCATTATTGGAATGGTGGTTGATGACCGACATTTCTCCATTGATTTAGGAAATAAACTGTTAGGACCAAACCACAAGGACTGTTTTGACAGTGACAGTGATGACAATACAACACCAGACAGGGTCTTTACCCGGCATGGGGGGAACTTCCTGGTGTACACTTCTTGCCCTTATGGTAAGGAAGATGTGACTTGTGACTTCAGAGGGGATGAGGTGATTTTCCAGGTCCATGACGGCTGCCTTTCCCACCTGAAGCCTCCGGTCCAAATCAGCACTCTGACCAGGGACTTCTCCACCCAGCTGGAGGAGGCCACTGAGATAGCAAAACCAGAAGTCTTTCCAGGCTTCAGGCAGATGGTGGAAGAGAGAGTCAACCTAGCTGATGCCTGTGTGACTCTGGAACAGAAGCAAAAGTTGAAACAAGTTTTCTTGGATTTCCAAGATCTCTTTGCGGTAGACTCATATGACTGTGGTCGCACTGACATCCACACAGCAACAATTCCCACGGACCCTGCCATGACTCCAGTGTTTGTGAAGCAATATTGCTTGCCTCTCGCATCAATGGAGTCCCTTACTGAAATAATTAAGAACCTTGAGTCCCGGGGGATAATCCGTCCAGTAGACAGCACCTTCAATAATCCAGTGCTGGGAATATTGAAGCCAAACAGCCAGTGGAGACTCTGCGCCGACCTTAGTGAGCTCAACAAACGGGTCCAAACTTCTCGATGGCCTCTGCCCTACATTGACCAAGGGCTGGCCCAGATTCAGGGGTCACAGGTATTCATTGCAATAGACCTGACCAATGGATACTGGACCGTGCCTGTCAGTAGGGAGGACCAATACAAACTGGCTTTTACCTATGGGGGCCAGCAGTACACATGGACCCGGACTCCCTTCGGATACCTCAACTCCGGCAATGAGTTCAACATTTACCTACGTAAGGCCATGCCCGACCTGGGTGCGAGTGGTAAACTGGCTTATGTAGATGATGTCCTCATCAAAAGTTAATCTGTGGAAGAACACATAGCGGAGATCTGTTATGTTCTGACACAGTTGAGGGCCGCCGGAGCAAAACTTTCCTTTCAGAAAGCACAGTGTTAATTTCTTGGGGCATGAGATTACTCCTCAGGGTCTCTGTCCCCAAGAAAAGAAAGTGGAAGCACTTCAGAAACTGAAAGACCCCACAACTCTGCGGGAACTAAGGAGCCTCCTTTGACTGACTAATTACAGCAGAAAGTTCATTGAGGGCTACGCAGAGACCACCAGACCGCTGATTCATCTCTTGAAGGGGGGGTAAAGTGGGAATGGGGTCCAGAACAATCTGAGGCAGTAAGACAACTCAAAAGAAGCCTCTCACAAGCACCTTGCCTAGCTTACCCTGTCAGAAACAAGGAGTTCTTCCTGGAGACAGGGTTCTCTAATACGTGCTTGACGGCAGTATTATACCAAAAGCATGACAAGGTCAATAAAGTAATCAACTATGCGAGCAAAACTATATCCTCTGTGGAGGAAATATTCATCGATTCTGAGAAGGCACTCCTGGCAACGGTGTGGGCATTGAAGCATTACCGCCCGTTCATCCAGGGGGAACACATCATAGTGGAGACTCCACACCATCCTCTGCAATATCTCCAAAGTGACAGAATCCGGCCCGGAAATGTGAGTAATTCCCGACTTACTTCCTGGATTCTGTCAATGCAAGGCTTTCCTGTGGAGGTCAGATATGGCCAAAACAAGAAGAGTCCCCTCGCGCAAGGTCTGGCTGACTTGCATGATTGTGCCAGAGAAAACTGTCTCGAGGGCGAAAGTCTAAAAATCAAGGACAGCATGGAGGCATACCTTAATTCCCCACACAAAGTCTTTGAAGAAGACAAGTGTGAGGGAATGCCCACTGTCTATGTGGATGGATGCTCTTACCATGTTGAAATCAAAGGGGAAAAATAACTGGTGGCCGGCATAGGGAATGCGTGGGTGAATGAGTCTCCAGAACCCTCCGCTGGGTACAAAATCGGTCCCCGAAGTAGTCAAGTAGCAGAGATGATGGCTGTGCATCAAGCCATCCTCACTGCTGTCCAACATCAACTCCACGAACTGGTCATAATCACAGATTCGGATTATGTACGGAACGGGTTCATAGAGCACCTGGTCAATTGGAAAACCAGAGGCATGCTATGTGCTAGCAACAAACCCTTGAAACATGGGAAGTTGATACAAAACATTGATGATCTGGTCACATCGAATGGGATGACCATCTACTGGAAAAAGATCAAGGGTCATTCCAAAGTAGAGGGACCAGACAAAACTGGAAATGACTTAGCTGATCAGCTGGCCAAAACCGGGGCCATCCAAGGGAATTTAATAGAGATTGAGTACCTGTTGGGGGAAATCCAGGTCACGGCTCACAACGATCTTTCAACTGCACAATGGAGTAAGGAGACCCCTGATGCTGATTTAATTACGGCTCAGAAGGGGGATCCAATAATTGGTAAGTTTTACCAACACATTGAGGACCCTGAGAACTTTCCCCTGACGGGTACTGATTACATTGGGAAGGAGGACCTTAGAGTGTTGATGAAATGTCCAAAAATGTTCCGAATCCAAGACGGGTTGTTGGTAAGGAAATCCCAAGCTGGCAATGATCAGTGGGTGGTTCCTACCTCATTCCGAAGCCTGATGTTAAGTCACGGCCATGATGCGGCCACAGCCGGTCATAGGGGGTTTCACACAACACTGGAAATCTTAAGAGAGGTTGCATACTGGCCACACATGGGGCAGGACCTCGACCAATACTTGAAGGGGTGTCTTGTGTGTGCACAATTTCAGCCATCATCCCTCACACACCGTGCGCCTCTCCAAAAGAGGGGGAAGACAAGTGGGTCAACATCAATCAGCTAAATTGTTGCCATCCCAGGCACACTCTGCAACAACTGGAGGAATCCTCTGGAATCCCAGAGGGGGCCACTCCAGAGTAATTCAGTTCCAACCCTAAAATATCCCACATACAGTCTCTAAAATATTATGATTCTTAAATGCCAATGTATCCTGTTATATCTTGTTTTTAAAATAAGACTGCAAAATGTATCCTGATGTATAAAATGTATATGTTTGCCGCACCATTAATAGTGGTGGAAAAATGTCTAGGAATGTGCATTGCTGCTTTGCTTTATCATCCTAGGAGAGATGAAACCATGGAGACTGACCACGGAAGATGACCTGGGGACCGGGAGCAAAGATCCGAGGGGCCCGGGGTACCGCCTAATACTCCCATCAGGACCGGCAAGGAGAACTGATCGAACGACCCTGATGAAGGAAAATGCTGAACTGTGCCATCTGCGGAATCAGAAGAAGATGATGCAGACATTCCAGCGCATGGATCAAAACATCCTTTGCACCCGACTTCCCCTCGACTCGAAATCAAAGGGCAGTCAGGTGGGGGGGCTTGTCAGGGGTTTTGACCCATGTTCGAGTTATTATGCTGCAACATTTGGTGCTGTGGGCTTAGGAAATCCAAGATGGCGGAAAAGCCCACATTTGCGCCAGGATCCAGGAAAACCGCGCAGTTTTTGCGCACACCAAAATGGTCGCCTGACCTACCACCCACCAGTGCGAGCGTGATGGGCCAGGAGTGCCATGGGTGAAATGTGTGCAAAAGGAAAAACAGCAGTGCCGGTTGGCTCAAAAAAGCACTTTGAAATCACCTTTGTTTCTCTGAAATGCAAGGTAAAAATGCCTAATTTAAACATTGCAATATATTCAAAAATCTCACTGAACACCAGCAGACAGTTGGCAGAATGTAGTCTTGTGTGCATATAAAATCTGGGAAAAGAAAGAGCCTAAAATAATGTTCATAATGAAACTGGCTGAGCTGTGGATGTCAGCAGCCTAAGTTAAATTGGACTGAAAGACACTCAAATCTAAATGTTTAAAATAATTGAGTGACCTACTGTTGAGTGTCACATAGTTTGCAAATGTTAAATGTCATAGTTTTGAACTTAGAATCAGCGTTCTAGCTGCATGTGTAAAAATTGTAAGTTTGATTTGGATGAAGAAAAACTGGGAACAAAAGTGACATTTAGCTGAAGCCTGGCTTAAAGAGAGTGAATTCTGCTCGGCAACTACCCCCGACAGGAGTTGAAACTTGCTCAGCCACTCTTCCCAGGCCTGGCTACATTCTGCTGCCCCCACCAAAAGGAGATGACACCTCCCTGATTGGATTAGGGGAGGAGCAGCTGGGGACTGCAGGAAACTGAACAATGAGCCTTCCTTGGCTCAGGCAAATGTTAAATTAGGGGGGTTGTAAATGGCTTCTTCTTGAGAGAAACAGGGAGGGGTAGTGCCTCTGTGAGCAACTTGAGTTGGAGGAAGTGGACAAACCAGAAATTCCACCATGTGCTTTGGGGAACCACACCCCTTTGGGCGAGAGCATAATTTAAAAAAAGATTGATAATTCATAGTACGGACTTGTCAAAATTATATAATTAATATCATTATTCTTGTGATTTTTCTGTGCACATTTTAAGAGGTGTTAGAACTCTGTACCATGTTCTGAGGCAAAACCCCATGAATTATGGAGATTGCAGACACAGGGTTCACGCTAGAAAAATGAAAATTTACTGGAATATGTGTAGAAAGGCGGTGTACATCTGTGTCATTTTTGGTAAAAATCCAATATTGGTAAACCAACCAAAAAGCGCAAAATGTTGTCATTTCTTAATCCAAGCTCTTAGAAACATCAGAGTTGGAACAGAAACTACCTTATGTGATATATGATGTGTATATGTAATGTTAACCACTTGTGTATCTGGGAAATGTGTTTAGTTATGAAAATGATTTTCTAAGGTAAAAGCAAAGGGGAGTGTTCTTTCTGTATGCCATAAAGATGACACCTGATGACTCACTGCTCCCTTCTCAAATCAGGTCAAAGAGAAATCCTTGACCTATCAAATCATGAGTGGGGTGGGCACAGAAAGTTAGCATCCACACCCATTTTCAAAAGACATAAAAAGAGCCACTGGAAGCCAGACAGTGACATACATTTTTTTAACCTTCAACTGAATTCCTGCGCAGCACTCTGACAGAGAACTCCAGAATCCAGAATCCACTTGATCCAGAACTTCACTCCAGAACTTAAAGCAGAGAGGCCTGGACCACCAGCTAAATCCTTTTTCAGCAGGCCTTCAGAATCCAGCAATCCAACCAAACTATTCTGCAGCCGGGCGAGCTGTTGGATCCTTTGCCAAGAACTTTTGCCAGAAGCGATAGTAGAGCCAGAAAGCAGTTCTGTATCCAGAGAGATCAGACCAAATCGCTGTGAGCAGAACCAGAGATCCAGACCAGATCAGCAGAGCAGAGCTGACCCAGATAGCTGTGACTTCAGAACCAACCGCCTGGAGTCCAGTCCCAACCTGACCAGACCCTGACGGCCTATTTCAAATTCATAGTGTCAGTACTCAGCTAGAACTGTGCAGAACCCATCTCTTAGCTTAAAATAATCTGATTCAAAACATTTAACCTGTCCAAAACTGCAACATAGAATTGTGTGTCCCTTCTCCGATTTTAAGCCTGTAAAAGTGTAATTTGCCATTTTGAATCATTATTTCATTTCTGAAAAGCTACCTTCACGAAATCGTCCGTATCTCTTGAACCGTTTGTGCTAGGAGCGAGTTTTAAAGCTAAGATTCTAGGCTTTCCAACAAACCCAGAACTGACTTTCTATCCATTATACTTTTTCCGTAATCGCGCTCGACGCACTCGGAAAAAGTGCCGCGATTTGCGATTTGGCTCAAATTTCTTCACTTGTCAAAATAGCAGCTTCTTGCTTTCCTTTGCTGAAATTCGTTTGCAACCTGACAATCATTCATAGAGCATTGCTAAAGTAATCCTGAACTAATTTAAAGTAGCTATCACCCACCTTGAATCTCTTATAGGGAATTAAAATCATTTCTAGCCTATTTTTCCCTTCTTTGCATACCACATTTAAAGTACTTTGTCTGTGTTTAAAATCATCCCTGTGATCTAAGCTTGCTAGGGGGGGACTGAATTCGGATTGTACTGTGATTGTATTCCTGAAGACTGTGTGTTACTTCCATCTCCTTACATTGCATAGGGGGGAGTGAATTGTCTGAGAAAAAGTCATCATATTATCTTTTGCTGAAATCATATCAAATTATTTCTGTGTTGCATTCTGTCCCACCTTGCATTTCCTTGAACCATATAAAGCATTCTCTGCTACCTTAGTCCTCTGTTCTTATTCATAAGTAACCAAGAACTGTGCTACTGTAGGATTACCTATTGCTGATTACTGTTCATATTCACAAGTGTGCTATCAATTATCAATTTATTTATAAAAGTGTGATATATATATAGTTTAATTATTCAATAAATCTTTTAAATTGCAAAACAAACCTACTTCTTGGCTCAGTGAGGTCAGGGGAATTCAAAGAGAGGGGCGTTATATAAGGGTTTATCATCCAGAGTATAACTTGTCATAAAATATATATATATATATATATATATATATATATATATATATATATATATATATATATATATATATATATATATATATATATATAAGGGCTTCCCTTGGGCGTCCCAGACGAGGCACTGACTTAGTGGGATTGCTGAATTGAAGTCACTTAACACCATGTTCTCCTCCTATGATTGTAAAGCACTGTGTTCTTTCCTGAAGCAGTGTCTGTACTCAATAAATGCCCTAATAATAATAATAATAGTAAAAGTCAGTGTTAATTCCCATTTTTGGAGTCCATAGGACTCCATGAGGATTTTGGTGGTATTACTATGATCAGCAGTAATTCCACCATGGTAATTCCACAGATTTTTGGACTTCATTTTTAAAATGTTTAATTACATTTTTTTAAAGCCAGAACTAGCTTGAGAGCAGAGGAGGGCTGTACAGAGTTTTGGCTGTCATCTTTTAACAGTAGCATAGTACTGTGCGGCCTGTGGGTCAGTATGTGTGTCCATTGGAATTAGTCCATGGGCAGGTGTTCTTGAAAGAGCCATGTTTTGAGAGATTCGCAAAATTGTAGAATTGTGGGAGCATTCCGAGCCAACACCAGGATGATGTTCCTGAGGGTGGGTGCATGACGAGAGAAGGAGTGTTTATGGGTCCTCTCTTTGTGGGCGAGTTGTGATACAAGCCAGTTGGTCAATTTGCTGAGTGAGGAGCATGTGGCTCTAGATATGTGGAGATTAACCACCATGCATGCTGGTGTGCTACTCGTGATGGCTTTGTAGATGATACATGCAGTCTTAAACAGGATCCTGGCTTGGAGTGGAAGCCAATGTAGTTCATGTGGGATGGGGGTAATTCTGTCAAATATCTGTGCTCCCATAATAGGATGTGCTGCAGCATGGTGGACTGCTTTTAGGGGAGCCATTTGAGCAGCTGGAATCCCTGTCAGGAGAGCATTTCCCCCATGGATGAACGAGACCACAAAGGCCTGCAATACGGTCTGGAAGTCCTGCCGCAGGATGATGGATTATTTTTCGAAGGGTAAATATTCTGAGCCAGGCTATTTGGGCCTTCTTGGCTATGTGTTTCTGGAAGGGCAGATTGCTGTCAATGATGAAGCCTAAGGATTTTGGTGAGTCTGAGAGTTGGGGATCAAATCCTTCTAGGTGCATATCACTGAGCCATTGTTGGACACGTTTTTTTATCAGGCAGACCTATGAGGACAAATTTAGTCTTGGATGTGTTTAGTTTGAGGTAGGAAGTTGAAATTCAGGACTGGATGATGGCTAGGTAATTGCAGAGATGCATGATGTCCTGCAGTGCTATTTACTCTCATGTACAACTGAGTATCATCTGCAAATTGGAGGATGGCTATATTGGGATCTTTGCGGAGAGTGCCCAGAGGCTCCTTGTAAAGGTTCAACAGGATTGGTGAGAGGATGGAGACTTGAGGAGCTCCTCAGGAGACCTGGAGTCGGTGAGAATGCAACAAGTTCATCTGGGTAGCCTGATGTATGCCTAAGAGGTAGGAAGTAAACCAGTGCAGGACAGTGCCAGAAATTCCATCCTGTCAGCAAGGAGGGAGAGAAGGATGCAGTGGTCAAACGTTGTTGAATGCAGCCAAGAGATCAAGGTGGACAAATAGACATGAGTTTCCCTTCTCCGTGATTTGGAGAGCATCATCCACCACTGGGATGGTGGCTGTCTCAATGCTGCACTTTGGGCGGAACCCTGAGCGACAGTCATTTAGGAGGTTGAGTTGTTCAATTCCTGTGAGTAGTTGTGGTGTAGCAGCTACTTTCTCCAAGATGTTGCCAATAAACTGGAGAATTGCAATGGGCTTATAGTTGGCCAGATAGTCTGCATCTAGGGTTGGTTGTATCAAAAGAGGTTATATGAAACAACTCTTGAGGGTGTCCAGGAATGATCGTTCAGTGAGGGAGGCAATGATGATGCTGAGGAGCACATTGAACACCAGGTCCATCAGTTGTTTAATGATGGAGGCTAGAATTATATCATCAGAGTGATATGTGGGTTTGATGGAGCCAATCATTTTTAGGAGATCTGGGGGGAGAGATGAGATCATTTGGTCCAGAGGGGCAGTGTCCCTGCGAGGGTGCAGGATTGCTAGTGCTGTGATGGGTTGTTTCAAAAGCCTCTCAGATTATGTCTATTTTTTCAAACAAACATTTGTTGATTCTGTCACATTTTTCCTGAGTTGCTGGTACCTTGGGGTCAGGTGAGGGTTTGGTACAGTGCTTTACTAGTTCAAAAGGGGATTTGCTCCTATTTGAGACCACTGCAATGGTGGTGGAGTAGTAAGCAGCTTTGTCCTCTGTAATCAGAATCCGACAGTTTGTGTGCAGAGAATTTAGGTTGGTGAGGTCTCCCAAGTTATGGGGCCTCATTCCAAATCGCCTGGTATGGAAACAACAGTGGCGGTAAACCCGCCGCCACTGTTGTTTCCATGCCGGGCGATCACAACTCCTGCAGGCGGGAGGTGATGTTCCCGCCAGGTCTGACCTGGCAGGTTTAACACCGCCCGCCTGCAGGCGGACGAGGAAACACCGGCAGCATTACGAGATGCTGCCAGTGTTTCCATGATCCCCATTCCCATCGAGTCCCATAGGACTCGATGGGAATGGGGATTAACACCATTCCGCCTCCATGGTTCCCGGAAAACCGGGGTTGTAATGCCCCGGTAATTCTGGGAATCACAGAGGCGGAATGGTAATACGAGTCCGGCGGTAACCAGGTGGTTTTATCGCCGCGGTTACCGCCGGACTCGTAATGAGGCCCGTGGTGTTTGTGCCACCATTTCTCTAAGGCTTTGATTGAGCATTGTTGGAGGCTAGTTCGTGGGTGTACCATTGGTTATAGTCCGGCTGGATTTTAGAGTGGCATGCGTATCCGCCAGTTTCATAGCAGAGTTGCTGAATAATTCAGGTATTCCCTGTGGTGAGGGAGTCTGTAAAGTTTACTTCTAGCTCTTTGACCAGGAAGGTTTTGAATGAGCAGTGTTGAGGGAGTGGGTGTTTAGCCTGATCTTTATGGGCTGTAGTCAGATAATGGGATGGTGGCATGATCTCACCAGACAAGTGGGATATGGTCTGCACAGGTAATGCAGGGGGATGATGTGAAGCCTAAGTCTAGGTGTTGCCATTGTTGTGCTTGGGGAAAAGCACAATTTGCTTAAGTCCTTTGAAGTGGTTAGTGTGAAAATCATAGCTTTGAGTTTGTTTGTCTGCCTGTGACTCAGGGATGTTAAAATCACAGAGAAAAACATTATGTGAATCTGCTGATTTGGCATTGGAGAGTACGTTGGGGATGTCTGCTATGAAAGAGTCTCCCATGTGTAGGTGGTCTGTAGATGAGGTGGATGGTGATGGATTCCTTGGGAACTAGCAGGCGAGTGATGCAAATGAGCCTGTTCTAGGTGAGGGATGCCCTTCCTGGCCGGTCGGCATGTTGGATGCAGTAGCCTTGGGGTAGGAGGACATCGAAGGGGAGGATGGGGCAAACCAAGTATCAGTGATGAGCAGGGCATTGTGGTTTTTGTACGAGATGAGGTAAGTGATCTCTGCAGCGTGAGCGACTACTGAGTGATCATTGATCAACATGAGAGAGCATGTGCAAGTGGTCCATGGGTGTTGGATGGAGGCAAGTGCAATATTGATGAGGTTTGCTAGGGTAGCTTGCCTGGGTTGATCAGGGCACTTGCCCATTCAAACCCTAGTGAGAGTGGGGATGGGCTGTGGAGGGAGGAGACACATGGAGATGTCTTTAGGTGAGAAGCAGTAGTAGTGATAAGTTTGTAGGCGAAATTCAAGATAACGGGTCAGGCCCTTGGCCCGATAAGGCACATACATGTGAGGTCCTTGTCTTTGTACATTCTTTGTTGACACCGACTATGAGGATGTCTTAGGAGGGCTAATTAAATAGGTGGTGTGCAGAGCAACAGAGTGATAGGGCCTGGTCACGTTACTAGCAGCCTACTCATTGCAGTCTGCCTGGCCCTGTCCTACAGTCCTTAAGTAGAGGCTTGGATGGTGCGAAAACTGGAAATGGGCGGAGCAGCTGAGTTGCAGGATCCTGGTCATGTGACCAACAGCCTACTCAACACTATCTGGCTATAGCTAGCCTGCGGTCCTTAAGTAGAGGCTAGGAAGGCATGAAAACTGGAGGTGGGCCGTGCAGCTGAGTGGCAGGGCCTGGTCACGTGACCAGCAGCCTACTCCATGCTGATGCTGGAGATAAATCTCCCACTTCAAGGTCAAACTCAGAATTCTGTGGTGCTGTAACATTGGCAGTAATTCTGCTACTGACAAAAAAGTGGCGGTCACAGAAACATTGCCCTTTTTATACCACACTACCAAACTCATAATGACACGTTCTATCTGTTAGACTTGCAGCTTCTTATTTAATCTTTATTTTTGTGAAGCAGGGGCATCTGCACCTTATAGTGTGATAGACAAAAATTGCTCCTGCTGCTTAGGGGGTTGTTTGTGATTACCCACATATGTGTGATTTGTACGTGATGCAGGTGCATATTCCACCCACTAGAGTTTGAATGCACATATGGGTTTATATTTTTAACAGGATGCTTGTTTTTATCTTTTTTTGCAGCCTCTCTCCTTGACTTTTAAGATTCATGTGCTTATTTTGCTTCTATATTTGCTATGTTTTTAAGCTCATGCTGATAGCACGAACACTTTACAGGCTTAGTCATCACATCTGCTTCAGGCTGTGCATATGAGATTTTGTTTAATGTCACCGACAGATCGATGGCACACACTGATGCCCAAAATATCTTATGAATGTGTCAGTAACGATTTTGACATGAATCTATGAGTTTGGAAGGAATATGAAAGAAAACATGTCTTTACAAATGTGACAATGTTTCCTGGGTTAGCACCTGTGGGTGCCGTCACCTCCATGGAAATGTTTGCACGTATAGAAATTCCTTTTGGGAAACAGACATCAGGAACCACCTGCCAAATTAATATTTTTTGGTATGATGAAGTTAAAATAGAACTATCAGCAGATTGACAAGACTTAAAGTGCTCCACTGGAATCAATGAAATAATAGATTAAATTGGTTTGAATCAGTTTGCATTAGCCAACCCTCCCATTGGGTTAACATGGGGGGAGATTCATACCTTTAAATGCATGATTCCCCTTGCTTGGGATTTGAAACTTTTCAATACATTTGAACAAACGTGGACTAGATTTTCCCTGAAAATGGAAAAACAAAATTAAATGAAAGTAGAACAATGGGACAGAAGTTTAAGCCAGGTCAAACAAACACGTTCTCTTGTTGCAGGTGTAGCGAAGTAGTGGGGCAGTACCCGTACTTTTTTACATGGATGTCATGAACCAACAAGCATTGGTGAAAGGCAAGACTTCCGGACAACCAGACACTAAAACACTCCTCTAAGGAAAAAGGCTTGGTGCACTGCTTTGCAAGGAAAACAAGGTTTATGTTATATACAACATGGAAAAGGTACCAAACTGACACAGAGTTCTCTGTTAGTTATAAGCAGGTACATTGGCACTAAGGAATGAGATTGTCACTCATGACATGAACAATATTCACCCTAATTGGCTACCTCCTATATACATATACTAACAGCCCTTACAGTCCCTTGACCAATTGGACACATCCTAATCTACCCCTTACCCTGTAACATGTGGTTTCTGAGTCTGCTGCCTGAGTTCCCAGCTACTGGATTGGTGAGTTACGGGGGATGTTACCTGCTCCATCGGCCGAGTCACATGGTGTCACCTGGTCATTAGCATGAGCTCAATGGACAACTCCAAGGTCAAATTGGCCCTTTGAAATAACAGAATAACAGTGTGCCCCTCTTGATAACAGACATGCAGGTGCCCCAGAAATGCCTGCCCAGCACTTATCTGGATTTTTTGGCATTGTCTCTTGATCTTTGTATCACAAATCATGGGACGTTTTAATCCTCGTTCCCCCCTTTTCTGTTGCCCACACACGGTACGCCTTCCTGCTTTCTGGAGGACCACATTAATGAGCCTAATTTTTATAAATTACTGAGCCACATGGAAGTTCAAATCAGATGCCCATTTTCTTAGGGGACATAACATGTTACCAGCTCGAGACCTCTAATCTAACTCCCATGGATGGATCCTTTGTGAAGGCATCATGGGGCAAAGCACAGACAGCAGATTCACTTTTCTTAATGAAACACTTTATTGGTCTTTATGTCAGTATGGCGTAATGTCTAACTTGCCCTATGATAAGTTTGGAATTCTCTACCTAAAGAAACTAAGACCAGTCTGTGTCATTAAGTTCAACTCAAAACCTATCTGCGTCCAAAACCTATACTTGCCCTCACAACTACAGCTATGCAATGTGTCGGGATGTCAGCACTAAAAGTAACCGTGTTGAAAGTACATTTATGAGCTTCTTACAGTTCTGGCTCGGTTTCAACTTTACCTTTCCCAAGTTCAAAAAAGTTCCAAACAATCTTGGGGCTCCCTTCCCCAAGTTCAACACAGTTACAAAATATCTCAGGGTTCTCTTCCCCAAGTTCAACACAGTTCTCAGAAACCTTGGGTTCCGGTGACCAAGTGTAACACAGTTCACAAAAACCTTGGGGTTTTGTTCACCAAACACAGTTTACAAAACCCTCAGGGTTCACTTCGCCAGAAGGCAGCTCCTCCAACAGATCTGCCATCAGCCTTTTGACTTGTACGAATGCTTACAGGTTTAACTTTGTAATCCTATAGGCTCTTTTGATAGTTGAAATGACTGCTTTTTTTAACTTCAGCAATTATCATGCAGCACAACCTTTGTATTGTGGCTTCCCTGGGTTCTTTCTGCAGTAGCACTACTTGGTCTAGGTGCCGTTATCGGACCACACGGTCCACCCTTTACAGGTCACGCAACCGATAACCCTTGGCACTTTGTGATGCTCTTGATTTTCCTAAGGCAACACAGGTTTTCCTCCCTGGACCTGTGTCAGTAATTCACATTCATTGTAGCTTTAACAATGACAGTCTTTTGGCTTGGCCACAACTTGCATTGAAGTCACTCTGTCACTGTGTGGTACAAATCCTTTTCACACTTGGCTTTCTCAATGTCCATTTAAGTTCATCAACTTGTATTTCATACTTGCTTTTCTGCTTGATTCAATAATGTTTATTATGAACTCCCACCTTGTTCATCAAATGCTTCTGAACAAGTTTTCACTGTGTTCACAACTGTACATCATTCACTTTTCACTTGTGCAGTGTTTTCACTTTATTTCCTTATATTTTCTTCAATTCGGTATTCAAACAATCCTGGTATATTTCCTAAGGTACTTTGCAGTTTGTTCGGGAATTCGATAAATCTTGTGGTATTTCAAAAAATACTTTGCAGTTTCTTCAGTATTCAATTGTCTTCTCTTGGAGTGCCAAACCCCACTCCTAAGAGCTTTAGATGAATTGCTACTTGCAAATGTCGAATTCCTGCCTCTGGAGTGCCCCGGTATGAGAATTCCCTCTCTCAAACTCACCGGTACCACTTTCCTCCCGGCTAAGCATCAGGAGTTCCAGCGAGCAGCGCACGCTATCAGAAATCCTTGCTGCAGTGGCCGGCAGTGGTTGGGAGTCTTCTGTGTTCCCCAGCTCAAGCTCACATGGCTCAGGTAATTGCAGGTGCTTTGGCCCTCTCATGGCCCTCTTTCTCTCCACTTGGCAACACATTGCGTACTCTCTGCCAGTCCTGCTCCAGCCTGCTCCTCGCCTCACAGCTGCCTCCGTCTCATCAGGAAGGCTCCCCCTTCTCCTCTCTCGGTCTACCATTTTATGCACCTGTTGCTTTCAACTGATCCCAGGTGAAAGTCCTTTGCCTGACCACAATTATAGTTATTATTGGGACATGACTGATCTTCCATAATCCTCTTCCTTATCTCAATACTATAGTGGTGAAACTGACTTCAAGTATCATTCATAATTGCCCCGTCCTCATCCCAGTTGTAAAGGTAATGAATATGGGACAGTGGGTGTGCAGCAAAGGGAAAGGACTTACAATACCCTAGTAAGGTCAGGGGAGGATAGTTCTCATTTTCAAAAGGAATAGGTGGATACCATGTCTCACCTGCAGACATCCTCTCCCACTCCCTGTTTCCCTACACCCAGGGGATCCTCCCTCGCATCTCCAACACCAGTATCAGGGTTCAAGAACGACGGCCTTCCCTTGGCTACCTGAGAGTAGGATCCAAGGGAGTAGATGGGAGGATGCCCTCAGGTTCTTCACACCTTTGGGAAGGCGACAGCCCTATCCTCGCTCTGCCATTCATATTCCAATCTTGGTCCTCCAAGAGCAAGTTGATGCATAAAATTAAATCATGATCTATTCGGCATGAAGCGTCAGAGGTGGCTGACATTCTAGGTGCAGTGCGGCTTGATGCTCCACTCCTCCCATTGTTGGGTTCCTTCCTCTAATTTCTGGGTGAGCATGGCATGTATACGGCTTTAACAGGTGCGGCTGCTGGCTGTGAGGATGGAGGCTGAGGTGGATGTTTACGTCTCCATGACTAGGCAGAGCTGAGTGCTGAGTCCAGAGGGGGCTCCTGCTTTGGTTAGCGAGCTGATGATTTTGCCATCTGTCTCCCTGCCTGTTTCCTGCTGAAAACCCTAATGGGTGTGTCAATCTAAGCAATGGAACACTCCTCCCAAGTGTTTCCTTTCTCTGTATATAACCTCCATGAGGGGAGGAAAAAAGGGAAAAGGGGCATTGCTAAAAAGCCTGCGGCCATCCTGACTGATGATACATCCACCCTGAGCCCCCCTAGGCAAGTCTTAGGAAGCATATCCCCTACCACTATGCCCATTACCCCCTTCACTTCCCCCATTGCAACTGATGGTGGGGTTATAGAGGCTATAGCTGCCACCCCCAAGTCCTTTTCTATGATACTGAAGGGGGGTCGTCTGTCTGAGTTTAGGGCACTGAGCTTACACAGGCGGCAAAGGCTTTGGTCGGAAAAGGCGATCTGTCGCCAGATGGCAGTATTACCAATGCCCGGAGAAATAATAAAAATGCAGTGTGTTTCCTGATATCAAAGTTTTTGGAGCAGTGTGGGACAGCGTGGAGTCCTTCTACTATCGGAAGAAGAGACAAATTCCACAAAAATAGCTACCCTTCCTAACACACTTAGGCATAATAATAATAATTTAGCATTTATATAGTGCTACGAACCCGCAGGCATCCGAGCACTGCTTATTATTACCCACGGTGCGTGGTGCTCATTTATCAACCTCAGAAGGATGAAAAGCTGAGTTTGGCCCTGCCGGGATTCAAACCTGCGTCAGCAGGCTCTGCACAGATGTCAAAGGGAGCGCTCTACTTGCTGTGCTATCAGACCGGCGTAGAATATTACATAACGCAGACTTGGAGACCTGTCATACTGTATTTAGACAGAGGTACAAAGATTTTTTTAAAAATACATATTTTAATCTTTACGTAAAAAGAATATAATTCGTTAAAATACTAAAACACATAAAACACATGAAAATTAAGCTGTCTCAATCACACAAAAACAACAGCATTGTTACCTCAATTGTACTCATAGGATTATGAGGATAGAGGTGAGGTTAGTAAGAAGAAGTGAGAGGTATAGTAATGTGTGTGTGTTATCTCTCTCAATTATTTCAAAACTCGTGTGCCAACACTCAAGTGTGTTTCTGGATTCAACAAGAAGGAACACATGCTTGAATGGATCTACTTAACATGTTCTATTAAACCCGTCTTCAGGACACTTCTTAATCATACAACATGGTTGCATTCGGCGTGTTGCTTGGCATAACTTCTGATTTCCATGACATATTTTAAAAAACCAAGACATATTTAGTGTTGATTAATAAAACGTACCAATTTTTTGTCACCATCTTTTACATGGTGGCTATATCAGACTAACCTTCAATTTCCTTTCAGCGTGTGAGGAAACAGTTCTTGATTTATTATAGCTGCGATTATCCCATGTTTGATGATTTTTGCAAACTACGGAGAAAACAACACAAATATATGTTTTTATTGTTTCCCCATCATATCCTTTGGTGCAAAGCTAATTTTATTTGTCGGCTTAATACAGTTCATTCCTATTATGAACCGCAGCATTGGTGATTGAGAGTAGCAAAGAGATTTTATTCAAAACCAATTGATGATATTAATAATTTTTAGTAGATTCTCCCAGTGTTTACTCAAACACAACCTATTTTTTAACTTTTTTACAATTCAAGTTGCCATTATTTTCAAATGCATTAGAATATAGGTTATTCACGGATGTTGTTTCAAAAAAATATATCAATTGGGAACATATTGATTTACCTTGATAATCTTTGGTTTGCATTCAATACTGCCTTCTCGTTCGTTTCACAATGTTTAGGCTGCAGCCTAATCGTTCCCTCTATTTCATTGCATCATCACTCAGTTTTAACTGAGGCCGTTCCTGCATATTAAATAGATATGTAGTTTAAATGCATCCACAGTGTTTTACCTTATTCATTTCTTTTTTCAAAATGTCATTATTATGCACTTACTGAGGAGAGTGTCCGCGTTCGTATACAGTCGGTAAAGGAGTTTCGCTGTTTTACGGCTGAAGCTAAAGGTGGCCGTACGTTTGTAACGGTTCTGTCTTCAATTTTAGTCCCTTCGTGCCAAGGTTTGCATACACACTGAAAAAATTCATACAATTATTTAGTACATAATTTCGCATTTGTTTTACGGCTTTCTCATTTGTTAACTTGTTTTTCATTCTAAATGCTATGTTTAAGAATTTTCTTGGAATTAGTTTTGCATTTATCCACCGGGTTTTCACAGACAGGAAATGTCTGTGTCAATGCGAGTCACGTGATTTTTAAGCTTTCCTCTTGTTATTGTCCTGTGTGTCATTGACGGAATGGTGGCCATTTCAAGTGCCATATTGGAAGTACTGTCAAACAACCGATGGTGTTTGATGGCTTATATTATCAGAACCTTTCAGCATCTGACATGGTCATTGTGTAGAACGTATATGTTATCTTTTTTCTTTTTTATATGTAGTTATATAGTGTCCCATATGTTGGAAAGCACATATAAGATCACAATATATGTGTTTCTATTCTACTTATTTACATAATACGTTTACTCTAGTAAAGACTTGGAGACTTCACAGACCAGGAAGATCAACTTGTTTAACTGCAGAAAAGATTGCTGGTGAAAGTATACGCTCTGTCTCTTTTTCCCCCCTTGTTTGATATTTTCCCTTGCTGGAATCCCTTTGAGGATAACTTTAAACGTGCATAGAGTGACTTATGGCCCGTGTACTTTTGAGCGCGGTTGCTAAGTTTCAACTGTATTTTTCTTATGGCAAATGTAACTGAAGGGACGGCGGTCAAACTTTCACTCTGAGGATACCTTCAAACGTGCACAGAGTGACTGCAGGCCCGAGTGCCTTTAAGCTCTGTTGCTTAGTTGCAGATGTATCTTTCCTATGGCAAACATAATTGAAGTGAAGCGTGACGAATTTTCACTCCTGCATTCCTATTGTTAAACACAATTTTGAAGTGGCTTCTCACCTTATTTGTGATAAGCTGATTAGCAACCAGGACCTCCGTAGTAGGGCCTTGCCCCCCTGTACCTGGAAGGAGACACAGGACACACGTCTTGACTCTTCGCGCTGGTGAGCCCCGCTACGCCCCCTTTCTTTATCTTGTGCATGATCAACCGCAAAGTTCACCGTCGCGCTCACATGACACCATCACATTCCTCCTTTTTCAAAACGAAATTTAACACAGCTGTTAGGCATAACTTACTGTCAACATGATAGGCACACATGTAAGAACACATGAACATATGTTGGACCCAACGTGGGCAATACGGGGAAACACAGGTTGGTTTCAGCTCTGGTCCATGATGTAGTCCTCGAACCGTACCCGACACTGATGGCCTTCTAAGCGGAGGTACCGCTCCTATGTCGCGGCCTCACCCCTCTCTCTTTCCAGGTCCCCTTGTGCAAGTTCTGGCTCCCCAGTATCTCATAGCTCTCAACTCTCACGCTTTTGGCGGGTGTCACCCGCCTTGTAAACAGCTGACTCACCTGCCAAGCCTCCAGCACGCCCATTCATTTCAATGGGCGTCTCACCCGCCAAAACTAAAATCGGGTGTTTTCACCCGCCTTCGCGACCCAAATGGTTGAGAGCTATGGTATCTTCTTCTGGGGGCTGTTCTCTATTCGCATTCTGGGCTTGGGAGGCTTTTTCTCGTAGCTCTCTCTGTTTCCCCCCTCCAACCTTTCTAAAGAAACACAAATTCCTTGTCACCACCCCTCTCTGATCAGCAGCTGTCACCATGGATCCTTTTACTTGCGTTACTCCCATGGGAGTAGGTTCATAGTTGAGGGACAGTTTTCCTTCTGGACGGTGGTTCTCACCTAGGCCGTGTCGCCTGTCTCAATGTCTGGCAGTGTGAGCCGGCACCTGGCATTCTCCCCTTCATTGTGCGCTAGCCGGTCTTCTGAAGTCCTTTGGTCATCGATGACACCGGGTAGTCAGCCTTCTGTCTCCGGAATGAGCACCCTCGGGCATCTGTTGAAGAGAGCTTCAGCCAGGGGCACCCCCGTGGATTGGCAGGGGTCAATCGGTATTCCCTGAGGAACTGGTACAGGGTTCTTTTGCGTTCTACTCCCTGCCCTTGGGCTATGCAGAATATTTTGTTGAGCATTCGCATGAAGCGCTCAGGCTCTCCATTTGTCCTCGGCCATCCAGGCATCACTTTTCTGTGTGTGATACAGCAGTCTGTCATGAATTCTGCGAAGTTCCCTCCCTGAAACGGTAGTCCATTATCAGAGCAGATTACTCATGGAAACCTACGGGTGGCAAACAGCTTTTTCATCACTAGGTTGATCTGTTTGCTGTACGTCCACTCTACCAGCTCTACCTCCGGGTATCTTGACCAGTGGTCGATCATCACAAGAAAGTGCAATCCTCTCCCTGTCGACCCAAATTCCACATGCACTGTGTCCCATGGGTTGTTGCTTCCCACCATCGACTCAATGCTGGGCTCCTTATTGACAGGGGCGGCTGCCTGGCACCAGATACACCTGCCGACATACTCATCCACCTTTGCGTCGAGCTCTGGGAACCATAACTTGGGGCGTAGTCTTGCCTTTGTCTTTGCAGTGCCCTGGTGCCCACAGTGAGCTAGTTCTATCACTCTCTCAACCAGAGTCTTTGGAACTACTATCTGGTGACCACATACTATCAACCCCTCTGCAGTTATCGAGAGTTTGAGTCGGACTCGCCACAGCTGTTTCAGTTCACGTTGAGTGTCCTTGTCTCTGCGAGTTGTACTGGACAGTATTGACCTCCACTCACCATGAACAATGGCGTCTTGAATCTGCTGGAAACATTTGTCTTCCCTTGAGTCTCCAGCCGCCTCTTTGAGCGTTAGGGCCACAGGTTTTGCTGAGTCCACCACCAGGCGGACATGCTCCTCACTGTCCACTGTTGTCGTTGCTTCCTCATCGCTGCAACTCCTGGGATGTGGCGACAAGTAATCCACTGGGTTGTGGGTTTCTGGTTGGTATTTCAATCTGACTCCGTATTCCATTAGAGCCAGCATCCCCCGCTCTATCCTGGGTGCTGGTTTGGATGAGGAACCCGCCGGGATGGATATCAATGGCTTATGGTCGGTATTTACAGATACAGGCTTACCTAGAATGTAGATGCAGAAGTGCCGACAGCCCCACAGAACTGACAGAGCCTCCCTCTAAATTTCCAAGTACCTTTGTTCCGTTACCGTAAGCGCCTTGCTGGCGTAGGTGATGGGTTTCATTTGTCCTTGGGTGTCTGGCTTGTGGAGCACTGCCCTTAGCCTGAATGGGCTGGCATCCACAATTATTTTGGACTCCTTCCCTGGATCGGTGAATGCCATTGTTTCACCACCCGTGGGTGCTTCCTAGATGGTGTCAAAAGCCTTCTGTTCAGCACTGGACCACGTCCAGGTAGTGTCCTTCCTAGTCAGGGTCCGTAGAGGCTCTGAGAGCGTTGCCAAGTTCTGAATGAATCTCCCGCAATAGGAAACTCCTAACCTCTGAGAGTTTTTCTGTAGGTTTCACCTCCTGAATGTCTCTGACCTTCTGTGGATCTGGGGAAATTCCCTTGGAGTAAAAGACGAACCCAAATAATTTGATACTGTGTTTAAGGAATTCGCACTTCTCACAGTGCAGTGTCAATCCTAAATTCCTGATCCTCTCCAGTGTCTTTTCCAGGCGAGTCATGTGCTCGGTCTCTGAGGCGGTGTAGAATAATATGTCATCACTCAAGTTTATCACGCCTTCCAGGCCGGCAAGAGGACCTCTGATAACGTTCTGAAAAAGTTTGGCCACCGAGGAGACTCCGAAGATCAGGCGCTTGTATTGATATGACCAGTGATGAGCCTTGAATGCGTTATATAGCGCAAGTCCAGGTGTTGATCTCACTGGTGGTACCCGGACCGCAGATCAATTTTGGAGAACACCTTGGCCCCTTGTATTTACCCCACTACATCGTCCAGTGTTGGCGTGATATGTCTCTCATGTTTTATAGTGAAGTTGGATAGCCTCATGTAAATGCGCATGCGGACGGACTCTGGCTGTTTCAGTTTGGCAGCTACCATGATGGGGGACACCCACAGGGTTGGGCTGTTCACTCTTTCAATTATATATGTGTCAACTAAGTTCTGCAGCTCTTTCTCTACTTGTTCTCTCAGGTGGAAAGGTATGCGCCGATGTGTTTGCGCCGTTGGGCGCACTGTCTTGTCAATATGTCATTTGATGGACTCACCCTTGAGTTTCCTTACACCTGTGAAAAGGTCGGCGAACCTCTCCAATGTCGTTGATGTCTGCCGCATACATTGCAAGTGCAAAATGTACGATTCCCAGTGCCTCTGATTTAGCCCAGCTTAAGTGTGAGTGCAGACTAATCTCTGTCACAACAAATCTTGCTCGGATGGCATTGTCTGCATGGGTCACCTCAGCCACAAACGCTCCTCTGAGGGATAGTGGTTGGGTCCTTCCGAACAAAAACATTTTGGCGCATGCTTTTCCTAACACTGTAAACCCTGCCTCTTAGTGGCGGGTTGCTAGTACACACACAAATGGGCCTGTGTCTATCCTCACCAGAGTCAATGTCCCACATACCGTCACTGTGCACGTGGATTGTCTTCTTTTCTTTTTCACAGAGTCGATGCTTGATATAAAGAAGACCTCTTCCTCCTCCTCCTCCTCTTCTTCAGCAATCTCCAGACCCTGCATCTCCTGTTCAAGCATGGTCATCTGTCTTTGCCGCCGAGGCTTGTCGCTGACCATTCTGCTCGCCCCCCTGGGGATGATGATTGGAGCGGCAGCCCAGCACATTCTTGCAAAATGTCCCGCAGCCCCGCAGCATCCCCACACCCTCCCCTTTGCTGGGCAGTCGCCTGCTTGTGGGAGATTGTAGCCACAGTTAGGGCATGGCTGTGATGTCTTGGCTTTCCTTGGGGGCCATCTGTGTCTTGACGGGCCGGTGTTCGATGGTTGCACAATTGCACAAACTTCTTCTCCTTTCAAAGACTTAACTGTGGTGTCCATCCTGGTGGCGTAGCTGTCTGCAAGTTCGTAGGACCTCCTCATCTTGAGAATGTCGGCTAGTGTGGGACCAGGCTCACGGAGGACTTGTCTTCTTAGCTTTCCGGAACTGCACCCCTGCAGTAGATGATTGTAGATCATGCCTTCTTCATTTTCCCAGTGGCACATGCTCGCTAATTGACGTAGCCTCCCACTAAACTGGACGAGGGACTCCTCTTCCCGCTGCTTTTCACTGCACATTACGAATTGTTCAAAGTCTTGATTCACAAGCAGCATAAGATGCTCCTTGAGGGAATCCTTCTCAGCCTTGTATGAGTTGTTGATGGGAGTAAGGGATTTCAAACTGCGATACAACTCAGACCCTGCTGCGTAGATCAGTGTTGCCACCTTTGCTTCGTCACCCGTTTCATCTGTAGCCTTAAAGTACATTTTGAGTTTTTTAACCCACAGCAGCCATTTTGGCCCCAATTTTGAATGAGTACCTGTTTTATTTTCGAACTCTGGCATTGGAACCAGTGTGCCTTGTTGCTGGGGTCATCCCCCTGCCTTGCGTCACCACCATCACCTTGGACGTCATCTTCAGCGTTGCTCATACTCACTAATCGCACAGGCACCTTTCACACTGGTGAAGGCCTCAATCTGTTTCTCCCAATAGACCACTGTGGCGATGCAACCGCACAGGAACTCTCGCAACTGCTGCGGTATGCACCTCTGGGTGTAGCTCGCAGGTGAGGTGGTCTTGTCCCAGGCTCCCACCTCAGGATGACGATGGATGTCCCATAGGAGATGATTACTTCTCTTTCGAAGATGGTGAAGAGGAGAAAATGTTCTCTTTGAGAGAGAAAAAACATTTCTTTTTTACAGGGGGCCCCACTGGCCTCCTTTTGTGGCCCCTGTGGCCTTCCTGTGAAGATGTAACCCTGGTGGGCTCCAAAAATTGTTAAATGGTGCACGAGCACTCCACATGTGGAGTCACAACCATAAAACACACAAAATGGCAGTTGGAACATCTGACGCTCCTGGCAGGCGTCAGAAAACAATGTAGATGCAAAATTAGCAGTCGGACCGTTAGCACCATGCCCAGTAGCGTTCTCGTCAACAGTGTGATAATGCTGATTAGAACCCAGGACCCCCGTGGTCGGGCCTTGACCCCCTGTACCAGGTAGGAGACACGGGACACAGGTCTTGACTCTTCAGGTTCCCGGCACACACTGGCGAGCTCGGCTATACCCACTTTATTTATCTTGCGCATACGCGACGGCAAAGTTCACCCTCACGCTCACATGACACCATCACATTATTGATTTAGGCTCTCACCTTGGACTTTTGCATTCTATGAGACACATAGTGACTGCGGGCATGAGTGCCTTTGAGCTCTGTTCCCGCGGTTTTAGCTGTTTTCTACTACTGATAATATAATTGATGTGACCTTCACTGAATTTTTATCTGCGCACCTTTTTTGGTTAATAAGGATATGGACTTGGTCCCTTATGCACTATTTTAACTCATTTTATTTGCAGATACCTTACAAGCCATTAATGAATTATTATTTAATTGTTATTTTTAAACGGATTACTTGCTGAGTCCAATACTTTATCTGTTTCACACTACATGTTTGCTTCTGCATGAACTGACATAGCTTAATTGACTCTCTGCTTGACAGTTCTGGGTAGCTTTGTGAATAAGGCTATAGAATGACACAAGAGACTGAAACATGTGGGTCTAAGGGGTGATTCCTTGAGACGAGGCAAAAGGATGAGTAGGCCATCTAAAACTCATGATAAACTGAAAAGTGCCCCTAGAATCAAAAGGTTAAACAGGATATGAAAGGGGTGAAGAATAATTTTACCAGCTTAGTTCGCCCTATCTCTGTTTTTTTTCAAACTTGACCCCCTCCTATATGTATAATCACAGAAGTGCAATGAATTAATCCAATGCTACCCCAATTAAAATAACCTTGAGTGACACTTTGCATTATTTTCTATTGATAATAATGGTTCTTTCCTCATTTTATGTAATAACTTGAAGAGAAACTCACTTGGGCTCCCATACACAGATATGGAGTTTATACGATCTTCAAATATATCGGCTACTCCGAACTTAACTGGTTGTTATGCTTTTGCTTGGCCATGTGGGGAGAATGTTAGACTTACCTTTCCCCAGCTCCTGGCAAAACAAGTTATTGGACTCAGACAGGCAAAAATCACACATAGACCATGAGTTATGGTATAAAAATGTAAATGGCACATTATAGGCCCTTTATTCACTCCTGATATATGAACATATCATACACAGAATAAACATACAGTCGATTTTACAGAGACAAAGAAAGAGAGAGCATCACCATTATCAATGTTGCAGAAGACACCTTCATCTTGGCCAATATGGCAGATGTGGAGCAGGTGCAAGTGGATCTAGGTCACCTGGCCTAAGCCCCACCCACCTTGTGCCTTCCTGCCTGCCGCTCTTTTTCACCACTTAGCAAGCCCCGCCCACCTGGTGCCTTCCTGCCTGCCGCTCTTTTTCACCACTTAGCAAGCCCCACCCACCTGGTGCCTTCCAGCTTGCCGCTCTTTTTCACCACTTAGCAAGCCCCGCCCACCTAATATGATAGCAACCTCGTCTGTTTCCTCCAACCTCCCATTACTGTTTTTTTCCTCCCCACCACCCCTCCAGCACTATCTGAAATGTCGTCAGGCCTAGTATGATAGTCGCTTGTTTTGTTCCTCCCCTCCCTTTCTGCACCCCTCTCCCTCACCTTTTGTTTTTCTCCGGCTCTACCAGAAATGTTGTCAGGCCTAGTACGGTAGTCACCTGTCTGTTTCCATTTCCTTCCCACTCTCCCCCTCCCTTCCTTATCTATGTCTTAGCTCTTGCACTATCTGAAATGTCGTCAGGCCGAGTACGATAGTTAATTTCACATCCTTACTGTTCATGGCCTGTAAGAATGTGGTTGTATTTTCCCTTGTTCCCTCCCTTGACTTGAAGTGCTTTGAAACACATTGTGTATAGGCACTATATAAATAAACAATCATATCAAATGATCATATCACTGTGTATTCGCAAAGCCGGTAGGCAAATAGATCATGCGTAATAACCGGGTCTGGAGCGGAGCGCCGTCCCTCTCAGCGAGACTGCATCACCCAGGGGTCCAGATCATGATTTCACATGGGACACTTACATCCTCCATTACTTCCCCATCATTGTCAGCATCCTCTAACAGTTGCCCGTGTGACACCCCCCTCAATGGTTGGGTTGGGTCACTGCATATCAGGGTGCACCACTCTCCCCCCTCAGCACTGGTCCCTATCAACATAATTTTGTTTACTGTGGTCACCACCCCTTCCAGTTCAAATGTGAGTATTGCTCCTGCTTTGTGGTCCTGGGGCAAAGTTGTTTGAAATACAAATTCAGATGGTACTCTCCACGGTCTACTGATCATACCTCACACTGCGTTAAGCTAAACTGTGACCTAGCATGTGAACACATCTGTATGTACGGGTATTTTGTATTTGTATGTCTTTATTTGTATGGCGTGCCTCTCCCAAGGGCATCTGAGTGCATATCTTAGATTACAAGAACAACATCAATATACAGTTACAAAGCAAGGTGTGCAATGACAAGTATTTACAGGAACAAATTACAGGTTAAATTTACAGTACTTAGTTTCATAGGAAACTCAGACGGGAATAACAGTCAGAGGAATGGAATTGTGTAATCCTAAGGTTGATGTAGTGCATTATGTGAGTCTTGAGAAGAGAGCCATAGGTTAGCTTTGCTCTTGAAACCAAGGAAGGTTCTAATCGAAGTGTGGTGGGTAGCGAGTTCCAAAGTTTGGAAGCAAGAACTGGGAAGCTAGTACCCCCTGATTTCTGTAGTTTAAATCTTGGTATGGATAGGCAGTGCGCTTGAGCTGTTCTTTGAGGTCGGGTAGACGTGTGCTGAATGAACCTGAAAGCCAGGTATTGAGGGGCTTTTCCGGCCAAACATTTATGTGTGAGGGCCAAGGATTTGAGAGACTCAATGTGGCACAGAGAGACAATTCAGCTTGTGTTGGGTATCGGATATGTGTTGGTTTCTATGGATGTTCAAGGCATCCCTAATGGCATTATTTTGGGAGACCTGAAGTTTGCAAAGGTTGCGCTTGCTAGTGCCTAGATACAGGGTGTTGCAGTAGTCTAGCTTAGTCATAGTTAGCGTTCTGGCAAGGGTAATGCAATTCGGTGTTGTGAGGAATGGGCGGCAGGCTGTGATGAGCTTGCATGTGTAAGCAGATGCTGATGTAACAGCATTAGTTTGTCTCGAGAGGGATAGGGATCAGTTTGTATGGTATCATTGATTTTGTTGTTAGCGTTTTGGTGACATTAGTGACCTTGATAGTGTTGCCATCAATGATGAAGGAGTTGAACTTGTGGTTACGTTTATTGACCCAGTATGATGAGCTCTGTCTTGTCAATTTTAAGACATCTTTGAGACAGAACTTGTGTTGAGCCATCCAAACCTGGATGATCTGGTAAACCTTGTTTAGGGCTTTAAAGTCTACAGTGTGATCACCTGTGATAGGAATGAGTATCTGGGTGTCATCTGCATAGTTAGTGTAGGTGACACCCAGATAGTCGAGAATATCAAATAAGGGTTTTGTGAACACATAATAACTCGTGGTTGAGATGCAGGAACCTTGTGGGACCACGCATAGTACTGTCAATGGTTTGGGGGCAGCTGTAGGGGAGAAGACCCTCATGGATCTATTCACCAGAAATTATCTGATCGAGGTGGTGGCGCTGTCTGAGAAGTGAGCAGACATTTTGAGATGTTGCATAAGATTTGGTGATTCACCAAATCAAACACGCCTGATAAATCCAGAAGTGACAAGATGACGATCTTGCCATTGTCTTTCAGGTCCTCGATTTGCTTTTTAAGATCAATGGGGGCAGTTTCGGTTCCGTGTTTAGGACAGAAGCCAGATTGTCTGAGGCCTAGGAGATTGTTACATTCCAGGTAATCCTGGATCTGCAGGTATGCTGCACAATCAAGGATTTTCAGAAGGTCAAGCACGGTTGTGATAGGCCTAAAGTTGGATGGTATGTTAGGGTCAAGGGTAGATTTTTTCAGGAGGGGGATGATCCAAGCATCTTTAAGGTTGTCGGGTACGATGCCTGTTCTGAAAGATGTGTTTATGAGCACAGTGATAAACAGGGCTAGTTCATGGGCAGACTCCTTTATAATAGGAGATGGGCATGTGTCGCCCTGGCAATTAGAAGGTTTGAGTTTACAAATTATATTTTCTACCTCTAGAACTGTTAGAGGAGAGAAGCTGAATGGTTTAGGAGTGTGTAAGGTATGATTAGTTGTGGGCGTGGTAGATTTGAATTGGAGGTTAGCCTGGAGGTTAGTTTTTTTACATTGATTTTAGTCTCTAGTGTTGAGATTTTGTCAGAGTGCATTTTGGATGCTCGAGCACCAAGAGCTGTATTTACTACATGTGTCTGGAGGAGTTGAAGGAGTTTCAAATTCTTTAAGGATATATAGTTTGTATATGTAATCCCTAGTGCATGAAGCTTGTTGAAGAGGGGCTTCGTAAAGAGGTCGTAAAGTGTGGGTGATGTGCATGAGCCTTGTGGGACTTTGCAGTGGATGGTGATGGGGGCTGCATTAGCTATGTTACAGAATACTTTCATTTCTCTGCCTTCGAGTAATGAGGTGATCCAAGAGGCTGTGTGTTTGGAGAATTGTGCTGCTTGGGTGAGGTGTGATGTAAGGGTCTTGTGATCTACAAGATCGAAGGCTGCCGAGAGGTCTAGGAGGAGGAGAAGGGCAGGCTTGCCTTTCTCCAGGATTTGAGTAATTTGATTTTTTAAATCTAGTGGGGCCGTTTCTGTGCGTGCCCTTATGGAATATGGACTGTATTTTTCCTAGGATGGAGTTAGCTGTATGCTGTGTGCTAATGAGTGGGCTAGAGAAACGCTGGTGTGGTGGTAGTACGGGACCGAGCCTATCAGTGTCCAGCATTGTGGTGGTGATGTTCACAATAGAAGGGTGCTTGACTTGAGGAGCGCAGCGGGAGTTGGTGTATAAAAGGGTCAATATAATTGTTGAACAATGTGAAAATGTGTAGCAGCGAGGTTGGTCAAGAGTGTACATAGTGTGAGATCAGAATAGGAAGTATTCAAGGCAAGAAACAGGAATAGTGCTAAATATGGTGCACCTATGCATAGCAGTAGAGTCTTCAGAAGCTGAAAATAAGCTGAGCTATGGCAGTCATACATACACTGGACAGGGAGTGACGCAGTAGAGGTCAGGATGCATGTGCAAAGTTAGCATTAAACAAAGCAATGGTGGCAATGGAAAGGAAGCGGACAATGTACACCAGCTATGAATGTGGACATCGGTAAGCATCAACTAGAGAATAACTTTCTGAAGGTACAAGATGCATAACAAATTGCTTGCAAGTTCAAATGATAGAACATAAGAGAGGTGCAGCGACGGGACTGGGGGATGGAATGGCGCAGGAGCGATGCAAGTCAAAGGGCACGTGCAGGTACGGATGGTGATAGAAAGTAATGCAGAGGTGGAAGCAATATTGCATAGGCGTGCCAGACCTTCTAGCGCTGAGCAAATCTGCGATGAAAACACAATGTGCAGTAAGTTGGTTGGGCTCCTCAGGTCACTCCCTCACTTCCTAATGCATGCACAATGACCATGGCCCTCACATAACAGTTTCCGGGGTTCGAACACACCACACATTCCTCCATCAATTATATTGCTATGTTAAGTTTACTCAGAACATCTCTTCCTAACAATTTCACAGGTGACACAGCTAAAAACAAGAACTGGCCCACACTTCTCTGTTACCTACCATTATGGGTCATTCTTCTGTTAATGGAACCGATTGTATTCCCCCAGAGAACCCTGTTTGTCCATTACTAAACCCGATAAGGGGAAATGCCCCTCCCTGATACATTGCTTAGTTGCTGATGTCCTTGTCTGGGTAGGTATTCATTCCTAGAATTGTTAATGGGTTCCCACCCACCACACTGGCCCCTTGTTAGTGAGCCACTGTGCCATGGGGTACTGCATTTTCACCTGAGGCCTGTGGCAGTGTCTGATATAGTGCATAGACTGGCATTCTGGCATGGTTATCTGCATGTATTGGGGCGGGCATTAGGTATGGATGTGGGCTGCACACCGTATGAACACCATATGAACCATATGAACACTCAGAAGTGCCATGGTATGTGGCTGTGGATGGGGGATTGGTCCTCCTTGTGTATATGGTTAAATGCAAGGGTCATATGCAGCTGCTTGTATGCTCCTACAATCCTGTGAAAAATGGCTCATCCTCCCACATGTCCAACACTCTCCTGTGCATCCAAATCTTGAGCCTATCCCTCAAAATCATCCTCTGCCCCCCTATGAATCCGATAAACTGTCCCCTTCCCCTGTATTACCCCCCTTGGGCCCCTCCCTGGAATTGTCCCCAATACCCAACATTGCAGTCAAATCCTCCTCCCCAAGAGGGGGGTTGGTCATACCTCTCTTGGAGTCGCCCTCTGTTTCATATGTCCTGCTTGTGGCGCAATCACTACCGCTCCCTCTACCGCGAACTTCGCTAAATTTTTCTATACAAGTTTTGCTTCTTTTAGTGCCGTTTCTGCCACTTCCTTTTTCTCCTCCCTCACCCTTTGATAGTTGTGTACAATAATTGACTAACTCTGCCCACCCCTTTGCTTCAATCCATACTACCTTATCTAAATCGTTCTGTACCTCTTTGGGTAGGCCTTGCATCACCATATAATTAAAGAATGCTATGGACCGGTCCCATGGCTGTTCTGTTTCTGCCCTCCACATCTCCTACATTTGCAATATATATTGAGCTGGGAACCAAAAAATTGTCATGCTGTGGACTCACAACCTTCCCAAAGAGCAGGTCACATATCTGTGTTTGGTCATGCAGTGGGGCACCTATGACTATTTCTTAAATGTTTAAGGGTCATCTTAAGTTTCCTAGTGTCATCCAGATGTGGACCCTTTACACACTGTGCTCAGAGAGTCACAGCTCCACTTCACTGATGACAACAAGGCTGAAACACAGTGAGCAAGGGGTCAAGTAATCTTGGGCAAATGAGAATTTGGTGAAGGAGTTTTTTGGAGAGTGACTGTGTGGCGGCTTGCTCCTTTTCTCCATTGCTGGCTCTTCATTTGAACTGCTGATACCACTGCTGTTGCTTAATCGGCCCACTACCTGCTGGAGGAATAAATCCAACCTCTGGCACAAAGCGCCAGTGCAAGAGTTCGGCGAAGGAGTTTTTTGGAGTTTTGCAGAGATGCAAACGGGGTGCACAGGGTGCTGCGATGGTGGCGACCTCAGGACCAAGGATGCGGAACAAAGTCAACAACTGTTCGACAACGTCTGGACCGACATCTGAAAGAAGGACACCTCATTCGGCAACTGCCTCGAACTGCCAGGAGCGTTTGGAGACAGATTCTGATTGTCACCCTGAAACACAAACAGAGGTGAGGGCGCTGGCGGTGACGCTGGATGCGTCTGATATGCAAGAAAGGATGAGCAGGCTCGAGTTGCATGAAACTTCATCTAAGATTGAACAGAAAATAAATGGCATCCCATTCACCCCCACACAACTAACATCTTCATATTGCTCTAATCAAAATGACTTGGGGAGATGCGAGACCCCAATCCCATAGCTTTCTTCTTGCGAGTACTGATGCTTTGCAACTACTGGCTGAGACAGAAGATGTGGTCACTTGCGCTCCTTTTTCCCTCATCAGAGTATCAATATGCTCCCTTCCCTTTCTAGAACTTGGGATCTGGAGCACAATCATGAAGGTGAAGACGCAAACAAAACAAATGTAGTAGGGTCAGACATGGAGGATAATCAACTGGAAACTCCTAAACACCACGAAACAGAACATCTTTTGGAGTCAATGTCTATGCATTTGAAAGATCTTGCACTGAATTTCTCACTAAATGTTTTCCCCCTGGACCAACAAATCACTCCTTTCACCATCAGCTCAGCGAAGCCCACTCAGCGTGCCCCGTTCTCTTCAACTACTCGTGCTGCAAGACTTTCAGTGGACATTACAGAGATTGCGTCTCTGATGTCCAACCATGAAAAGCGGAATTCAGTATTTGGGTTTACCTTACCTGCACTTATGAAAGGGGAAAAAACAGATTTTACTTCTACTCCGGTGACACATGACATCAATGAATCGCCAAAAAAGTTGTTTGCTCCAAGGGTTGAACCCGTTTCCTGCAAGTTAACCGACTGTCCAGTAACAACTATGTCAAGAACAGTGACAAATACACAAGGCACTCAGGTGAGACAGCTATTGAGTACATTTGACAAAATCAATGATAGCTTACAAACTGATCCTGATTATTCCTACAAACACATGCCTCAGACAGAAGTGGAGCCTATCGCTCCCCAAAGAATGCACGGTGAGGAAGTGAAGAGCAAAAAATCAACATCTTTATGTCAATGTCGACCTAGGAGCAGAAAATACATCCATCAATTCCCACAACAATGATGGACTTACAAAATTGTTTAATGGCGGCTTCCACAATATCATTAGCACCATTCCTTAAACTATATGAATCACATAGCGAAGCTTCTGGCTATGATTCCTATGAAGCAGATTCACGGAAGCATTTGTGAATAAAATCCAAACAAGATTGGACACAGAAGCAGAGATTTCAGCACAATGGCAGGCGCGGCTCTTTGACGTAGCAAGGAGTGACCACTCAGAAACGTCCAGGATGATGACCTCATTGCTGGAATTGATAAAAACCTTGCACCCAGAGAGAAGGAACATACATGGGTCGCACAAGTCCCCTTGCATCCTGAGGGCGAGTGACAAGCCTTGATTGGAACACGGGAATCCTACCAATACAAAGGAGGCGAAGACTGCAAACATGAAAACTAACATGGCAGAAACCTTTCGCTCACTGTCCCTGCGAAAAAAAGAAAAAAGACCATAAGCAGCCCTCATACACAGGGGTGAAGCATACATCAATAATCCCTCAAACTTTACAGCCCCGAAATTGTTTGTTTGTTTGTTTATTTAGCATTTATTATGCGCACCGGACCCTGGGGTATAAGGGCGCAGAAAGTAAGAAGATGTACAGCTTGGAGCATAAATTACGGGTTACAGTACATGTTACAGATAATTACCAGTTACAGATGCAAGTTTACAAATACAAGTTTACAATCATATGGTACAGATGCTGTGTAGCAGACAGGCGTAAGCATTTTCATATATTCATTTGGCAGTAGCTGTCGTCAGCCAGTTAATTACAATTTGCCTGAATTTGGAAAAAGAATGTTCTAGCCTCGCGGTAGTAGGTAATTCGTTCCACAATTGAGCAGCTTTGACCGGGAAGCTAGCTCCGCCTATGGTGGTCAGTTTAAAACAAGGTACTTGGAGGCGATTGGTGTAAGCAAGTCTGGTTTGTCTTGTGGAGTGTGATCTGGTGAATCTGTCCTTAAGGTATTGTGGGGCTTTGTTGTGTAGAGATTTGTATGTGAGGGATGCAGTTTTAAGTCTGATTTTCTCATGGGTGGAAAGCCATTTGTGTTTCCTTCTTGTTTCTGTAATGTGTTCTCTCCTGGGGATGTTCAATGCTGCTCGGAGGGCCTTGTTTTGCTGTATCTGGATTTTGTTGATGATGGATTTAGTGGCTCCTATGTACAGTGCGTTACAATAATCTAGTTTAGAGATGATAAGGGCTCTGGCTAGTGTTAGACAACTGTGCTGGGATAGGAATTGTTTTCCTGCTCTAATGAGCTTACATGTGTAGGCTGTTGAGGAAGCTAGGGAATTTACCTGTTTGGAGAATGATAAGGTAGAATCAAGGTAGATCCCTAATGTTTTGACTTCTTTAGCAACTTGTATGCAGTTCCCATCTATAATAAAGGAGGAGTAATTTGTACTTAGTTTATTGATGAGGGGGGCTGTGCCTAGGATAAGAAGCTCGGTTTTATCATCGTTCAGGCATAATCCATGGGTTGCCATCCATGCCTGAACGATGCTGTATATTTTGTTCACCAGTGCTAGGTCTTTTTCGTAAACCCCCGTGAGTGGGAGGAGGATCTGGGTATCGTCAGCGTAGTTGGTATACGTGATACCCAGATGGTCCAAATCATCAAACAGGGGCTTAGTGAATATGTTATATAGTGTTGGTGAAACGCACGATCCCTGTGGCACACCGCAGGTAATAGGGATGGGGTCTGCAGCTGCTGTAGGTGAGAAAACCCTCATGGTGCGGTCACTAAGGAAAGATTGTATCCATGCTATGGCCTCAGTGGAGAAGTGTGCTGCAGAAGCTAGGTGGTTACATAGGACTTTATGGTCCACTAAATCAAAAGCGGCTGATAGGTCTAGTAGCAGGAGGAGTGCTGGTTTTCCAGAGTCTCGTCCAGGATCTTCAAAAGGAACGGTACCGTAGTAATAGGTCTATAATTGGTAGGTATAGAGGGGTCTAAAGTAGCCTTTTTTAAGAGTGGGAGCACCCAAGACTCTTTTAAGTTACTGGGGATAATGCCTGTGGTAAAGGAGGCATTAATTAACTTAGTGATAAATGGTGCTAGATCTCGTGCGGCATCTTTGATGAGTTGTGCTGGACAAAGGTCTCCTTTGCAGTTGGAGGGTTTTAGACCGAGTATTACTTTCTCTACTTCAAGTATGGAGACTTTGGAGAAGTGGAATTGCGTAGTGGGTTTGGAGTTAGGGAGTGTTTTAGTAGGCGGTAATATATTGGACGCTAATGTCTCACGTTTTAGTTCTATTTTCTTTTGAAGGTTTCGGACTTTGTTAGAAAGAGCGTGCTGGATTTCAGAGCACCATTTTTTATCTTTAAGGCAGTTATCTTGAGGTGTTATTGGGTTTTCCAGTTCTCTGAGTATGGCGAACAGTTCTTTAGTGCTTGAATTAGCTTGTGTAATTCTGTTATTGAAAGTCTCTTGTTTAGCTAAAATGATTTCTTTTTTATAGTGAGAAGAGATGTTGACTAGTTTCAGTTTATTTTCTGGAGTGGGGTTAGTTTTCCACGTATTTTCCCATTTCCTTTACTCTAATCTCAGATTTTTTAGGAGAGGGGTGAACCAGTTGTTCAGGTGGCTTTGTGGTCTGCTGTTTCTGAGCTTTAGTGGTGCGATGTCGTCAAGGGTTTTGTTCATGATGTTGTTAAATTCTTCCAACAGGCTGTTAGGGTTAAGGTTGTCAGGTAAAGCGTCCAAAGTGGGCATGATGCCGGGAAGTAGTTTGTCTAGTGTCATGTTTTTTTTGTTTCTGGTAAGTGCAGGTGGTGCACGCGGTTGTTGCAGTTTAGGGGTGACAGTGTCCAAGGAGAATGAGATTAGATGGTGATCTGACCAGATTTGGGGTCAGATGGTGAGAGTGGATATATTGCAGTTGTGGTCAGCAACCCAATCAAGGGTTCTCCCTTTGATGTGGGTGGGCTCAAACACTCTTTGGGTGTATCCCAGTTCTGTTAGGGTGTTGGATGCTGATGTGGCTTGTACGTCGTTGATATCATTGAAGCCAATATTGAGGTCACCTAGTAGTATTGATTGAGTAGTATCTTTGAGGTTTTCTGATAGGATGGTAGTTAAGTCTTCTATGAAATTCTTGATAGGACCTGGAGGTCTGTATATCAAAGAAAGGTTAAGAGTTTGAGAGTTAGCTGTTGAGGTCTTGGTAGACATTATTTCACAGGATTCAATGGTTGGTGAAGGGGTGAGTCTCATCCCAAGTTTAGTTTTGACGATGATGGCTAGTCCGCCACCTCGAGCTCCGCACCTATCCGTTCTGAGGATAGTATAATTGTTGGGCACAGCTAGGGATAGTGCTGGGCCTGATGCCTCATGCAGCCAAGTTTCTGTAATGGCTAGGAAGTCGTAGTCTTCAGTCGAGATGACTTCAGATATTTCTATGGCATGGGCGAATAAGGATCTAGCGTTTATTAAGGCTCCTTTGAGTTTAGGTGTGCGGTTTGGGTGTGTAGCAGTATTTATTGCTGCATTAGGAGTGGCACTTGTTTCTTTGTTTGTTTGGTAATTGTTGTGCCTAATGTAATTATGGGTGAAAGGTTTGGGAGTAGGTTCCTTTTTGGCTCGAATGGTGTTATTTTCGTATTTGGTGAGAGGATCAAAGATTCTGGGTAGTCTTGCTCGTAGTCTTAGGTTTCTGTCGGCTACGTTACATTGTGTAGTGGATTGTTGTATTGTGGTTGCTATAAGGTGGCGACATGGTGAGTCTTTCCAGTAGGGCGAGTGAGGTGGCCAGGTATACTAGATAGGATAGTATAAGGATCATAATATAATGTGTCAGAGTCCTGTATCTAGATGAATGGCTAGAGTTCTAGTTTCTGGGTAGTGCGCAGGCAGAGTAGCTGCAAGTCTGCTGTGTTATTATCTAGTGAGTGAGGTCAAGCACACAGTGTTGAGTTGCAGTGACCGTAGGGCACAAGCAAATGGCAGTATGGTGTATATATGGCCATGGGCGCAACACAATTACTGTAGTCTATAAGCGACCATAGGGCACAACACAATTACTGTAGTCTATAAGCGACCATAGGGCATAACACACTTACTGTAGTCTATAAGCGACCATAGGCCACAGCACAATTACTGTAGTCTATAAGCGACCATAGGCCACAACACAATTACTGTAGTCTATAAGCGACCATAGGGCACAACACAACTACTGTAGTCTATAAGCGACCATAGGGCACAACACAATTACTGTAGTCTATAAGCGACCATAGGGCACAACACAATTACTGTAGTCTATAAGCGACCATAGGGCACAACACAATTACTATAGTCTATAAGCGACCATAGGGCACAGCACAATTACTGTAGTCTATAAGCGACCATAGGGCACAACACAATTACTGTAGTCTATAAGTGACCATAGGGCATAACACGAATTACTGTGGTCCATGAGCGACTACAGGGCACAACACAGCTGCAGTGGCATCAGTGAGGCGCAGCGCGATATGGCGCATAAGAGCAGTAGCAGTAGCTCCATGCACATGAGCAACAACGGTTAGTAAAGGTGAATTAACTAAGTTTGTGTGTTCATGCTAGCAATTAGCAGTAGACATTCCCATGAGGACCGCAGGGTAGACTAGGGGTATTATGCTTTACTCACAGTGGATTAAGTCCAGACAGTGCAGGTAAAGAGTACTGGCTCCACGGCTCCGGGGCGAACAGGGGCAAACAGGAAGGGGCCTTACTCTCGAGGGCCTTCCTCGAGTGGGCCGGCTTCCGCCTGCCGGTGGCCTTCTGGGCCAAAAGTAAGTGTTGCTAGGCAACGCGATAAACAATGATGGCGGTGGCCATCTTAGGATGTGCTCCGAGTTGGTTTCGGGTGCCTGCTAGGCGGATGCGCGGGGTGAAGCGCACCGCCGGTGGGCTTCAGGCTCACCTGCAGTGGGCGGAAGGAGGGCTACAGATGATGCACGGCTGCTCCAGCAGAGCGTGTTGATGTAGGTCGGCTACAGATGATGCACGGCTGCTCCAGCAGACCGTGTTGATGTAGGTCGACTGTAGAGGTGCATCAGGTGCACAGTGAAGGGCTCCTGCCCTCTCAGGCGTCTGGATGGAGTGGGGGACAGGGGCAAACAGGAAGGGGCCTTACTCTCGAGGGCCTTCCTCGAGTGGGCCGGCTTCCGCCTGCCGGTGGCCTTCTGGGCCAAAGTAAGTGTTGCTAGGCAACGCGGTAAACAATGATGGCGGCGGCCATCTTAGGATGCGCTCCGAGTTGGTTTCGGGTGCCTGCTAGGCGGATGCGCGGGGTGAAGCGCACCGCCGGTGGGCTTCAGGCTCACCTGCAGTGGGCGGAAGGAGGGCTACAGATGATGCACGGCTGCTCCAGCAGACCGTGTTGATGTAGGACGGCTACAGATGATGCACGGCTGCTCCAGCAGACCGTGTTGATGTAGGTCGACTGTAGAGGTGCATCAGGTGCACAGTGAAGGGCTCCTGCCCTCTCAGGCGTCTGGATGGAGTGGGGGACAGGGGCAAACAGGAAGGGGCCTTACTCTCGAGGGCCTTCCTCGAGTGGGCCGGCTTCCGCCTGCCGGTGGCCTTCTGGGCCAAAAGTAAGTGTTGCTGGGCAACGCGGTAAACAATGATGGCGGCGGCCATCTTAGGATGCGCTCCGAGTTGGTTTCGGGTGCCTGCTAGGCAGATGCGCGGGGTAAAGCGCACCGCCGGTGGGCTTCAGGCTCACCTGCAGTGGGCGGAAGGAGGGCTACAGATGATGCACGGCTGCTCCAGCAGACCGTGTTGATGTAGGTCGGCTACAGATGATGCACGGCTGCTTCAGCAGACCGTGTTGATGTAGGTCGACTGTAGAGGTGCATCAGGTGCACAGTGAAGGGCTCCTGCCCTCTCAGGCGTCTGGATGGAGTGGGGGACAGGGGCAAACAGGAAGGGGCCTTACTCTCGAGGGCCTTCCTCGAGTGGGCCGGCTTCCGCCTGCCGGTGGCCTTCTGGGCCAAAAGTAAGTGTTGCTAGGCAACGCGGTAAACAATGATGGCGGCGGCCATCTTAGGATGCGCTCCGAGTTGGTTTCGGGTGCCTGCTAGGCGGATGCGCGGGGTGAAGCGCACCGCCGGTGGGCTTCAGGCTCACCTGCAGTGGGCGGAAGGAGGGCTACAGATGATGCACGGCTGCTCCAGCAGACCGTGTTGATGCAGGTCGGCTACAGATGATGCACGGCTGCTCCAGCAGACCGTGTTGATGTAGGTCGACTGTAGAGGTGCATCAGGTGCACAGTGAAGGGCTCCTGCCCTCTCAGGCGTCTGGATGAATTGACCACAAATACACAGAAAATGGAGGAAAAATCCAGAACTAATGATCATCACATGCTCACTGTCACCTGGAAATAATGACAAGAGAGAACAATGGGATGCAGATTTACGAAGTTGCAATTGAACAACACTAAAAACAGACTAGTCAGGGCTGAGAAGCTCGATGACGAATGGCTACTATCCCCCTACAGAAAATCTGACTTTAAACCATCAAATAGGCGATTAAAACACGATCACGCTTACAGTGCAGAACATGCTGACAGAAAAAAACAACTGCGAATACAACGAAAAGCCCTGAGACACTTGGCGCTTGTTAGGCAAAATTACATTCAGTACCCTTTGGGAACACTACACACAATTAAGACTACAGGGGTAGAAAGACAAAGGTTATAAGAATCAAAACACAATTACTTTCAGAGGCAGGCAAAATAGTTTCAGTTCACTACAATAGGCAATTCAATTCAATAGGCCTGGGCCAAAGTCCATGGTTCAGTGTCTTGGATAGGATAGCACAGTTCTGGTAGTAAAAGATGAAGGGCCTCATTACGGGTCGGGCGGTCCAGAAATAACAGTGGCGGTAAACCCGCCACCACTGTTAATTCCGGACTGCCCAATCTCGAGTACTGCGGGTGGGAGGTGGCGTCTGACCTGGCGGGTTTAACCCCGCCCGCCTGCAGGCGGACGTGGAAACACCAGCACCATTCCGCCTCCGGAATTCCCGGGACACCAGGGTTGTAATGCCCTGCTAATTCCGGGAGTCACAGAGGCGGGATGGTAATACGAGTCCGGCGGGAACCGAGCCGGAAAAAACGGCTGGTTGCCGCCGGACTCGTAATGAGGTCCTAAGTCTTAGTCAATGTTCTTAGAATTAGTTTGCCAGAAAAAGAGTTATATGTCGGTTTAGGAGCAAACAAGACTCCAAAATTGGAAATGTTTCACAAACTTTCACTGCGGCAGAAAGGATTACCAAACCGCGTTTCCACAGAAAAGCTATAGCTGAGGCAGTTGTTCCTGGCAGTTCCTGCAGATCTTGCTGTTCCTGAGTTTCAGTCATGGGGACAAGAAGGTGGACGTCAGGAGGTTCCTGCACTGCCCAGAGAAGAAGCTACAAGCTTGGCTAAATGTCAGTTTTAAGGTGTGAGTGCCTTAAAGTCCACAAACTGGTATCCTTCTTACTGGCTATGCGCTTTTCAACAGCACTCTGAAGAAAATTCGACCAGTATAGAGACGGTGTCCAGGTGTCTTGCAAGTTGGTTGTTCCCACCAGTTCAAGGGAAGAAGTCGTCCTTGAGGGGGCTTCTCAGTCGAAGGAGATTCAGACAATTCAGCCCTGCAGCAGGGCTTCATCGGGCATACCAACGGTCCCGGAGTTGCAGCAGTCATTTTCCTTCAGCTCGTCTTCGGTTCTTTCATTCCAGTGGTCGGATCTGCCTTCCAAATCCCAGAGACCTGCTTTTAAACGGTTTTCTCCCATTCATTGCAGCCTAGCTGCCACTCACCCATCCAAGTGGCTGTCCTCGCCAGACAGTCAGCCATCCAATCACACCAGAGTGCATTCAGGTCTCCTCTGAGACTAAGCACAGGGAGTTTCCGGCACCTCCCTCACATCCTGTCTACCCCAGACACTCAGGTGCCAGATGAGGGCTTCAGCACTGAAGCCCGCCAAAGGGCATCAAACAAAAAGACCAAAATTGGTTTGGTGCACAGAGTTAAACACAAGAAGGACCTTTCCTAAATGAAATGGCAAAAAAAGAAGACCGGAGTCTGTTTTTACAGAGGGGTCTTGGGCGCCATTTTGAAAAATATGGCTGATCCGATTTTTAGCTACCGGTGTTCACGGTCCGCAAAAATCATGGTAGTTTGTTTGAAAACCACTGCCACCAGCCATTTCAAGAGGAAAGGGTAACATTTGACTGTTACATGCGTGTTTAGACATAGGCGATGCTAGGCAACCCCTCCAGCACTCTATAGGAAGATAGTTTGTGCTGGGTCTATGATTTAAAAAGACTAGCAAATGTCAATTTAACTTTACATGCACTGGGAGATGGTAGTCAGTCCCAGAGAAGGTATTTAAACCTTGGAAAGTCTGAAAGTCTGAAAGACATCCTTGTGCCACTGCACTGAAGGTGCTGTGTGATACACAAGAAAAAGATGATGCCTTTGGGGTTTATCTAAAATGTCCACAGAACACAACAGTAAAACACACATCACAATACATGAAAGAGTGGGAAAAAAGGCCCACACTCATTCTAAGTAAAAATTTGAATCCTAGAAATCCAGAAAAGTTGCTGGGGGTCGCAAAAGGTAAGGCAAATTAGCACATTCTTGAGAAGAGCAAAAAAAATCAAACAAAGGTATAGGAACTGGCTGCGTTGTACATGTGTCATTTTCTGCCAAAAAGACGCAGACTGAGTGCCCTAACCTAGCAAAACACTCAAGATCTTTGGGGTCTCCTGAACGGCCATTCACAGCATGCTGACCTCGTGATTTCAGATGCATCAGAACTAGCCTGGGTGAATTACTTCATTACTCGAATTGCAAAGAAAACTGACTGGCAAGAACTAACTGAAAATCCAAAGACAACTAAATGGGACATTGAATGGCAACGAGACAAGATACTGAACCAAATCAGCCGCCTAAACACATCTCGAGCCCCAGGCCCTGAGGGGATAACTAACACAATCCTGAAATCATACCAAGAATCATGGACTGCTCTTTGTCATCTGCTCTTCTTGCTAATTACAGAATCTAAACAGATCCCCAGCACATAGAAAACTGCAGTCCTAATACCCATCTTTAAAAAAGGCGAGAGAACGATTGCCTCAAATTATTATCCGATAGCAGTTCGGATCCACTAGAAAATGTTTTTGCCACCTTGCTCCTACGGCGACTAGTTGCCTGGTCAACCCAATTTAATAGAAGACATCCACGACAGACCAGATTCATTGAGGGAGTGGGCATAAACATTAACCTGATGAGACTGAATTTACTGAAACTGGAGGCAATAAGATAAAAATCCAAAATATACGCTGTATTTGTCGAACTAAAATTTGCATTCAAAAGTGTAAATCATGTAAAACTGTGGAAGAAACTGCACACTTGGAACTGCACACCAGATTTACTTGCGGGTATTCAGGCTCTGTATGCCAACACATCGATACATGTGAGTCTTTCACCAAAGGGAGCAACAACATAGGAAATACCTCCATGGAATGGGTTGAAACAGGGCTGCTCCTTGGCAGCCACCCTATTCAATGTACATATTTCAGACATTGCAGATAATCATGAAAGAATAAGAGACTTTCCCCCAATTCTAATGGGATAACAGGGATGGTATATGCAGACAATCTCGTCCCACTTGACAAAACACAAGTGGGCCTTCAATGAAGAATAAACTCATTTGTTACATACGCCGAAGACAATGATCTCATTATAAATATCAGAAAATCTCAAACCATGTCCCTCGTAGCCCAGGGAGACTGAAAGAAGAATGGCTTTGATATATTCCTCAACTCAAAAAAATTGAAACATGTTGAAACAATTAAGTATCTAGGAGTGTGGCAGAACCCTAGTATTTGTGAACTTGGATGGGATAAACATCTGCTAGCAAAACCGAATCCCCAGCCAGACAAGGCTTGATCCTGCACAAAAAAGAAGGAACGCTTTCAATGCAGCCGCTCATTGCTTTCGACCGGCAAAAAGTACTTCCAACCATAACATATGGAGGCGAAGCAATCCTCATTCTGACATGGCGAAATTGGAATGTGTTGGAAGCAATATTCTATAGGAAAACACTCCTGCTTCCCAAAGCTTATCCAGTACAATAGATAAGGTTTGAGCTTGCATTACAATCTAGCCATTCTATCGTACTATGTAAGTTGCTGGATTTATTCGGGAAAACCATAATCGAGGATAAAATACCACTGATCGACATCCTGAGACGAAATGCCCAGCGAGCCAGAATATGGTGTTGAACAAATGCAAATCAAGATGTGAACAATGGATGATAAATCTGAAATGCTCAACCGAAATACTAATGCAGCGACCACAAGCGGTGAAGCTCAAAATACAGCGTTATGACTGGATTGAGACACAAGAGCAGAAAAGCCACTACAAATTGGCCATCAAGTGTGCCCAAGAAAGCAGGGCCTTAAACCAATTACCTGCATATTTACAGCTTTTCCCATGTCCTCAGACCCGAGATCTGTTCCTTCGAATGAGGCTCAACCTCTTACCAACATGAGAGGTCCTAGCATAATCAAAACAACTGACGGACCAATCCAGTGCATGTCAGTTTTGTAAAACATGTAACACAAGAAGAATCACTATATCATATTATAATGGTTTGCAGCAAGCTAACTACTATAAGGAGAATATACACCACCAGGTTGCCTGTAGAAGCCTCTTCCCTATCTCTAGAAGATCGCTAGGACACTCTAAATATAGGAGAACAAAAAAGACTGATATTTAGAGTTGTCCAATTTTGGAATTAAATTAACACTTTGGCTGGCTGTTAGCCATTTGACTGAGTATATTCCATGGCAGTCACAGCAGCGTATTCCACTAAGATCACTGGAGGGCCTGATGTCGATATATATATATATATTTTTATTTGTCTTTGTCTATGACTGATTTCTATAGCATTTCTGGTCTAACAGTTGGTCAACAGATGTTCTAGTGTTTCAATGTCTGAAGGTATTTTACAAAATCTGCAACAAGTATCAGTGAATGGAGGTTTGGTTCTTGATGCTGATACAGCTTTGTTTGGCCATAAATTGAAATGTAGTCGCATGATTTGTGCTCTATATTCCTGGTGCATACATTTCACAATATATGCAGGGACTTGGTTCAGTGATTTTATTGTGCAGTTCCCACATTGGAAAGCTTTATACTAGGTACATTTATCCCATAGTGTAATCCAGTCATATTGACTTAGTTTCTTTTTGGTCCTCTCAGGGTTTTGCATTAGTAATAAAGGTTCTATATCAGCACGTTTCATTATCATTTTATAGTATTCTTTTCAAGTTTGCAAAGATTTATAATTATCCCCCTCTAAAACATTGGCAAGCGCTGGTAGTAAAGATGGCATAGAATAAGCGGTAGTAAGACATTTCCTATATAGTGCTAGGGCTTCCCAAGATACTATTGCTTGGATTGATGGTAATCCCAGATCGTATCTAATTATTTGAATTGGGAAACATTGCTTTCCAGTAAAAGCCTTCAATTACGTTCCAATGTTGCTGGTTAGCTTGCAATTTTGTCTGAGCCTCATAGGTAACTATTGGTACAACGTTTTGTTTATAAAACAATAGAATGAGGGAGCATTAGTATTTACCCTATTTTCTTTGAATTATTTTGGCTTGGGAGGTTAAAGTCTCAATTTTGTATCTTATCTCAGTTTTGTATACCATGCCCTTGGCATGATCATTGATATTTAGGCCAAGATATCTAAATTCATGCAAATGTCCACTTATAGGCTATTTCTTTGTTTTTATTCGTAGACATTACTAGCGTATTTGATTTATTTGTATTGATTGTTAGGAATTTAACTTCTACATAGGTTTTGAGTGCAGAGAGTTTTCGTTGTATTCCTATGGGGATTTGCTCCACTATCACTAGATCGTCCGCATAGAGTAGCCATGAGATTGGGAGGCCTCCCACTTTAGGTGGGAAAGATCTTACATTTTCCATCCAGAGATTAATGTCTTTTATATAGAACTTGAATAGGGTGGAAGCAAGTATGTAACCTTGTTTTAGCCCACTGTGAGTAGGTATAGTTTTGGATAACATGACCTCTTGATTTAATTCTATTTGAATTGAAATATTAGTATAAAATTGTTGGATCAGCTTAAGTATGTAGTGAGGGCAGTATGCTTCTATCATCTTTTGCCACAATAATTCCCTAGAGATGTAATCACATGCTTGTCTGAAATCAATAAAAGCAATGTAAACTGGTTGGTTGGTTAATAGCACTTGATTTTTGATTGCAGAAAGGATCAATAGATTAACTGAAGTGCCCATACCTGCTACAAAACCAGATTGGTGTCTGGGTGTCTGTCTACTTGACCAGTCTTTTTTATCCACTTGAGAAGGGCTCTTAGGATGATCCTAGCAAGGATTGTCCGTGGGATGTCGAGGAGGGCTATAGGTCTATAGTTTAGTGGGTCCACACAATTGCCTTTCTTAAATATGGGGATAATTATGGACTTTTTCCAAGTGTCTGGGATTTTGTCAGTTTGGACAATTTTGTAAAATATTTATTCAAGAATACTGGCCTAGTCTTCCGGGTGGGCTTTCAAGGTGACACTGGATAATCCATCAGTGACAGCTCGTGAAATGCCCTTAGCACTTTAATTAGGATAACAGCATCTAGATGATCAAATATTAGGTGACTATTGTTATCCTTGGGTTGGATCTGCACTAATAGTGAGCTATAAGGTTTAGCAAATAACTCTGTGAAGTGGGACACCCAGGTCGGTTTGCTTATTGCATTGAGCAGGGAAGCTGACGGGCAGATTTTGCTAGTCACCTTTAGCGATTTCCATATTTGTCTGCTTGAGTTAGAGGCAACCGCCTTAAGCTTCCTTTCAGCATCAATTTGGAGTTTCTGTATTTTATACTGTTTGATACGATATTCATATTTACTTTGTTTGCCTCTAATTTGAGTGGTTTTTCACTAAAAGAGAGATCCATAATCTGTTTGATTTGTTTGATTTCTTTGTTTTCATGTTTTTAATGGTTAAATCATAGGGATATTTATGCGATAACATCCGGCCCATTCTCTAGTAGAGGTCTCAGCAAAGATCTATGAAGTTTAATTGTATTCAAAGTCATTGGGACTCATTTCGGTTTTGGCGGCATGACTGCCACCAAAACCGGGTCCGGGTTCCCTGAATGGGGAATTACTGGGCCATTCCGAGTTTGGAGGGCCCGGTAAATCCTCCTACAGGGAACCCATGCCCGGACCTTCCCAATTCCCATTATAGGGCTCAATGGGAATGGGTGCAGGGAGCTAACAACGGGCGGATATCGACCGGCCTGTTGTTAGCTCCCTGGTCCCCTCGCGGGACCGGGTAAGGACGTCAGATCCCGGGAAGGAACCTCGTAATGAGGCGGAATCGGTTTAACGGGTCCGCCACCATTAGCGGCACCTGTTAACCCATTCCACCAGGCTCGTAATGAGGCCCATTGTTTTTATTGTTCTGTATGCCTTCTTTCTGCCTTTGATTTCTCCTATCTGAGAGCTCAAGACGAAGAGTATGGAACTGCCCAGACTGCTGACTTACTGGTTTCCACTTAACATCTAAGATATTATGAACACGGTTTTCAGTGTGAATAACTTTAAATGAATCTATTTGATCAATACTATCAAAGGAAATTTATACAAAATGCAAAGTAGAGTACATCTGATCTCTACTGTAGGGCTAGGAGGGATATCTCCTTGAACTGTGCTATTTAGCTTTATGAAATTCCTGTCTTTCATCCACCTCGTTGTTTGGGATGATGGCATGTGTTTTCTTACAGTTATGCAATTCATGTTTAGATCACCCTCAATGAAGACTGTTGAGATGCTGTCATCGGACACTATTAAGTCCAGCATTTCACTCAGCAGTTTGAAATAGACATCATCTGGTAAGGCAATGGGATTCCAATAAAGATTGAGAATAGCTGTGGTGGGACATAGAGGAGTCCAGTCAGCTAAAGAAACCAATTTAGTTAGTTGGATACCTGAGTGGGGCGAAGCCCAAGGAGCTAATTTAGATCAAAGGGATAGTTTAATGGCAGTCAGCATGCCCAACGATGGTCTTCCTTTGGCATGGTTGATAGCGGGAATCCAACAAATTTCGTATCCTGACCAAATCAGTTTGGTGGTAATCCAGATTTCCTGCAGGATAGTAATGTCATAGAAATTCAAGGGATTACTACAGTTTCCTCTCATCAAGTGCTTAAACCCCCTGCTATTCCACACAACCATTCTCAGCGTTCTGGGGTTCAAATCATCCTGGCATTAGTTGTCTCTTTGACAAATTATTTCAGACCTAGCTTTAGAGAGCCAGGACCATTTTGAAGAATTCAATTTCATTTGCGCTGATTTTATCATTAATTCTCTGTTTAAATTACCTGAATATCGTTGGCGGTTAATAGTTAATGGTTTGAACTTAGAGACGGTAGAGGGTTTTTCTAGAGCAGCATTGGAGTAATGCCTAGATCTTTTAGTTTCCGCTTGCATTGCATGTTTTATGTCCAGGTAGACCCCATGTTCCTGCAATTCCCATTTTGTGTGCCAAATTACTTCTTTAATAATTTGTGAGAGAATCACTAGTGCCACTGTGTCCAAATATTTGGTGTTCGTAAATTTAATCGATTCGATGTCCCGAGATTGTATTAGTTCAAGGGTTGGTATCAAATTGAATACTACAAGAGCAGTTGTTCTGTTGGGAAATGGATCATATCTTTTTCTGTCTATCATAATTAGAGTCAGAATATCGTCTTGTCTTATTATTGTCTCATTCATAGAAACTTGCACAGGAGACTGCAAAGGTTCTCTCTGTAACGCTTGCCTTTTCCGTTCTATAAACCGCTCCTGCTCCTTTTTGCCTTGAGAGCTTAGAGTGCGTTTGTCTCGACTCATCACAACCTGGTTTCTGCTCTGCACCATAAATCGCGTCCTTTTTTGTTTTCAAGTTAAAAAGTCATGCTCAGGCTGGTTATGTACATTGTTTAGCATCACTGTTACTACAGATAAGTCAGCATATCTGAGTTTGTCTTGTTTCGCGGTATGTTCTGGTAGGGTCCTGGTAGAATAAGTCTAGAGATTCAATAATTCCTCTGCATTAAATTACTAATGTTTTCTATGTCAATTATTTCATCAAGGGTTGAGGTGGAGCTTGTAAGAGGATTCAATTCAGCACTACAGCTAAGTTAACGCCTAGTCTAGAATACTGAATGAAAACCCTTATTGATATATCTTTAGGTCCAGTTCATGCGTTTAACTGATTTTGCAATTTCTGACATTGACCCAACTTTACATACATGTGCGCAGGGAGTATGGACATTAACTGATAAAGTTTCAGATTTTTAACATGCATACATTTAGAGTAATATCCACTTTTCCGCTAAAACCCCCCTGAACACGCCACCGGTTCTAAAAACCTCTTAAAATGTGGGCAGAAAAATCACAAGAATTATGGTGTCATTTATAAAATTTTCACATGTCTGCTCTATGAGTTATTCATCTTTTTAGAGTTATGTTCTGGCTCCAAAGGGGTGTGGTTTTCTCTCAGCACAAGGTAGAAATACTGGTTAATCCAGTTCTGCCAAGCCAGCTTGCTCTCACAGGCAGTGCCCCTCCCAGCTCCTGCCAAGAGGAAGCTACATTTTACGACTGCGTAATAAAACCTTTGCCTGAGTGAAGAGGGCTTTGTTCACTCTCCTGCAGAGCACAGGTAATTCAATTATCAGATAGATGGCATATCCTTAGTGTGGGCAGCAAAAGGAAGGTTGGCCTGGGAACACAGTGGTGACTCAAGTTTCACTCCTGATGGGGGTAGCTGCCAAGCAAAATCAAGTTCCTTAAGCCAGACCTTCAGCTAACTGGCAGGTTTTTTGTTGCTTTTTAACTTAACTTGCAATTTTACACATGCAGCTAGGATGCTGAGTCTAAGTGCAAAACTATGACATTTCAACAGTTACAAAGGCATGTGATACCAAACATAGGTCACTCATTTAATCTAAACATTTTCGATTTTAGTGTCTTTAAATCCAGTGCAACTTAAACTGCTGCAATCCACAGCTCAGCCAGTCTTGTTATAAACCTTGTCTTATGATCTTCATTTCCCAGATTTTGTAGGCACACAAAACTCCATTCTGCCAAATGTCTGCTGGTGTTCAGTAAATATTTTGCACGTATTGCAATGTTTGAAAATAGGCATTTTGACTTGCCTTCAGGGAAACAGAGTGGTTTTAAAACGCTGGCTTTTGGATAGTGGTGAGTACTGGTACTGCACCCCTTTTTGGGATTTAAGAAAATGAATTCCCAACAGTTATGGGTTTGCTTTTGGCAATCAGCATTGCCATTCCCAATGGTTTCAGACTACTGTGTGGGTAGTCCAATGGTGGTTTTAGGCAGTGTCCTTCTGTGCCCATAACATCGGCAAAAATGAGTGACAGCCTATTCATCATGCATTTCCCTGTGCATTTTCTGGGAAGCTCTGGCCATCATGATGTTTTCCATGTCAGTACTGCACAGTTTTGAGGTAGGGCCCGGATGCATGGGTAAATACATCCCACAAGCCCCCCTTCTTGCGGTGGCCATCTGATCCTTCACTAATGGGACCCGCAAGATCTGGGATGTAGTTCTCATCTTCTTCCGATAAATGGCACAGTTCAGCATCTTTTCCTCCATCCGGTCGGATCGATCGGTTCTCCTCGCCTGTCCTGATGGGAATATTGGGCGGTCCACTGGGCCCATTGGATCTTTGTTCCCGGTCTCCGGATCGTCCTTCTTGGTCATTCTCAAGGTCTTCTTTCTCCTAGGACGACAAAGGAAGAGCGGCAATACCTACTCATAGACGTTTTTCCACCACTGTTGAGATAGTGGGGCAGCATATGCATTTCATCATAATGAAACATTACATTCTTATTTTGAAAAAAAAACAGTATAACTAAGAGAAAGTTTCATGCAAATCACAATATTTTAGAGACTAGATGTGGTATGTTTTATGGTTGGAACTGAATTAATCTGAGACAGTACCCGCTAGGATTCCAGAGGATTCCTCCAGTTGTTGCAGAGTGTGCCTGGGATGGCAACATTTCAACTGGTTTATGTGGACCCACTTGTCTTCCCCCGCTGCCAAAGGACCTTTGGGGATGTGGATTTTGTAGGCCACAGGGGAGATCTTATCGACGATCTCAAAGGGTCCCTTCCATTTAGGCAAAAATTTGCGCTGCTTGGCCTGGTTCCTTTGGAAGTTGTATAGATAGACCCGGTCTCCCACCTGATATTCCTTCCTGGAAGTTTTCAGGTCATAATGGGTCTTCATGCTATCAGCTGATCTTTCTAGATTCCGCTGAGCATAAGCAAAAGCATGTTGGAGGTGTTTCCTTAAATTCTCTACATACTCATGAGTAGTGGAGGCATTTATCAGTGTCTGCTCTTGGGTCCTGTAGAGCAAATGCTGAGGAAGCACCATCTTGCGCCCAGTCATCAACTCAAATGGTGACATTTTGGTTGCAGATGAAGGGGTAGATCTGATGGCCATTAGGACCAGAGGTAATCGGATATCCCAACTTGGCCCAGAATCTGCCACAAACTTCTTTAATATGCTCACAATTGTCCGGTTATATCTCTCTACTGCCCCAGAAGACGCTGGTCTATAAGCAATATGCAGCTTTCTCTTGACCCCCAGTATCTCCCACATCTTTGTCATTACTTCACTGGTGAAGTGGCTACCTCTGTCTGACTCAATCCTTTGAGGTAGACCAAAACGGGAAAAGATGTGGTTAATCATCAAGGCAGCTACAGTTTCTGCCTTGCAGTTTGGGGCTGTGAGACATTCCACCCACTTGGTAAACAAGCATGTCACAGTCAACATGTACTTATTCCCCCTAGCCGAGCGAATCACGGGGCCTACAAAGTCGATTTGTAAATCTGACCATGGCAGTGTCATTCCCCTCTTTTGTAAAGGCGCCCGGTGTGTGAGGGATGTCGGCTGAAATTGTGCACACACAAGACAACCCTTCAAATATTGGTTGAGGTCCTGGCCCATGTGTGGCCAGTATGCAACCTCTCTTAAGATTTCCAGTGTTGTGTGAAACCCCCTATGACCGGCGGTGGCCGCATCATGGGCGTGACTTAACATCAGGCTTCGGAATGAGGTAGGAACCACCCACTGATCGTGGCCAGCTTTGGATTTCCTTACCAACAAACCGTCTTGGATTCGGAACATTTTTGGACATTTCATCAACACTCTTAGGTCCTCTTTCCCAATGTAATCGGTATCCGTCAGGGGAAAGTTCTCAGGGTCCTCAAGGTGCTGGTAAAATCTACCAATTATTGGATCCCCCTTCTGAGCAGTAATCAAATCAGCATCAGGGGTCTCCTTACTCCATTGTGCAATTGAGAGGTCGTTGTGAGCATTTGTCTGGGACCTAGTGATAGCGGTGACCTGGATTTCCCCCAACAGGGACTCAATCTCAATTAGATCCCCTTGGATGGCCCCGGTTTTGGCCAGCTGATCAGCTAAGTCATTTCCAGTTTTGTCTGGTCCCTCCACTTTGGAATGACCCTTGATCTTTTTCCAATAGATGGTCATCTCATTCGATGTGACCAGATCATCAATGTTTTGGATCAACTTCCCATGTTTCAAGGGTTTGTTGTTAGCACATAACATGCCTCTGGTTTTCCAATTAACCAGGTGCTCCACGAACCCGTTCCGTACATAATCCGAATCTGTGATTATGACCAGTTCGTGGAGTTGATGCTGGACAGCGGTGAGGATGGCCTGATGCACAGCCATCAATTCTGCCACCTGACTACTTCGGGGACCAATTTTGTATCCAGCGGAGGGTTCTGGGGACTCATTCACCCATGCATTCCCTACGCCGGCCACCAGATCTTTCTCCCCGTTGTTGTCAACATGGTAAGAGCATCCATCCACATACACAGTGGGCATTCCCTCACACTTGTCTTCTTCAAAGACTTTGTGTGGGGAATTAAGGTATGCCTCCATGTTGTCCTTGATTTTCAGACTTTCGTCCTCGAGACAGTTTTCTCTGGCACAATCATGCAAGTCAGCCAGACCTTGCGCGAGGGGACTCTTCTTGTTTTGGCCATATCTGACCTCCACAGGAAAGCCTTGCATTGACAGAATCCAGGAAGTAATTCGTGAATTACTCACATTTCCGGCCCGGATTCTGTCACTTTGGAGATATTGCAGAGGCTGGTGTGGAGTCTCCACTATGATGTGTTCCCCCTGGATAAACGGGCGGTAATTCTTCAATGCCCACACCGTTGCCAGGAGTGCCTTCTCACAATCGTTGAATTTCTCCTCCACAGAGGATAAAGTTTTGCTCGCATATGAGATTACTTTATTGACCTTGTCATGCTTTTGGTATAATACGGCCGTCAAGCACGTATTAGAGAACCCTGTCTCCAGGAAGAACTCCTTGTTTCTGACAGGGTAGGCAAGGCGCTTGTGAGAGGCTTCTCTTGAGTTGTCTTACTGCCTCGGATTGTTCTGGACCCCATTCCCACTTGACCCCCCCTTCAGGAGATGAATCAGGGGTCTGGTGATCTCTGCGTAGCCCTCAATGAACTTTCTGCTGTAATTAGTCAGTCCAAGGAGGCTCCTTAGTTCCCGCAGAGTTGTGGGGTCTTTCAGTTTCTGAAGTGCTTCCACTTTCTTTTCCTGGGGACAAAGACCCTGAGGAGTAATCTCATGCCCCAAGAAGTTAACACGGGTTTTACACCACTGTGCTTTCTGAAAGGAAAGTTTTGCTCCGGCGGCCCTCAACTGTGTCAGAACATAACGGATCTCAGCTATGTGTTCCTCAACAGTTGAGCTTTTGATGAGGACATCATCTACATAAGCCAGGTTACCCCTTGCACCCAAGTCGGGCATGGCCTTATGTAGGAAAATGTTGAATTCATTGCCGGAGTTGAGGTATCCGAAGGGAGTCCGGGTCCATGTGTACTGCTGGCCCCCAAAGGTAAAAGCCAGTTTGTATTGGTCCTCCCTACTGACAGGCACAGTCCAGTATCCATTGGTCAGGTCTATTGCAGTGAATACCTGTGACCCCTGGATCTGGGCCAGCCCTTGGTCAATGTAGGGCAGAGGCCATCGGGAAGTATGGACCCGTTTGTTGAGCTCCCTAAGGTCGGCACAGAGTCTCCACTGGCCGTTTGGCTTCAATATTCCCAGCACCGGATTTTTGAAGGTGCTGTGGACTGGACGGATTATTCCCCGGGACTCAAGGTTCTTAATTATTTCGGTAAGGGACTCCATTGATGCGAGAGGCAAGCGATATTGCTTCACAAACACAGGAGTCATGCCAGGGTCCGTGGGGATTGTTGTTGTGTGGATGTCAGTGCGACCACAGTCATATGAGTCTACCGCAAAGAGATCTTGGAAATCCAAGAAAACTTGTTTCAACTTTTGCTTTTGTTCCAGAGTCACACAGGCATCAGCTAGATTGACTCTCTCTTCCACCATCTGCCTGAAGCCTGGAAAGACTTCTGGTTTGGCTATTTCAGCGGCCTCCTCCAGCTGGGTGGAGAAGTCCCTGGTCAGAGTGCTGATTTGGACTGGAGGCTTCAGGTGGGAAAGGCAGCCCTCATGGACCTGGAAAATCACCTCATCCCTCCTGAAATCACAAGTCACATCTTCCTTACCATAGGGGCAGGAAGTGTACACCAGGAAGTTCCCCCCATGCCGGGTAAAAATCCTGTCTGGTGTTGTATGGTCCTCACTGTCACTGTCAAAACAGTCCTTGGGGATTGGTCCTAACAGTTCATTTACAAGATCAATGGAGAAATGTCGGTCATCAACCGCCATTCCAATAATGGCGCCTGCGGCTAGAGTAATACTCTTTAAGTCGCTTTTATCCACCTCTATTAGAATGGTGTCATGTTCTATGTTGACTAATGGTGTTGGGTTTACCCCCAACCCTTGCTGTTGGAGAGAAGCATTTAGATGTATGTAAGCATCAGGGTTTTTCAACTCTTGTCCCCTTTTAACTTTCACTTCCAGGGAGAATTGTCGGGCCCTTTCTGGGATGGTGACTTCCTCTTTGATCTGAATTTCAACTGCATAAGGTAGCAATTGAGCTGACCTAAATGCTTTTTCTGGATCAACAAAGCCCATGGGATTATCCGCTAATCGGGACCAAGCTTTGAAGTTTATTAGGTCCAAACTAATGGCAAAGCGATTGAGAATGTCACTGCCTAAGTAAAAGGCGGCAGGGACGTCTCGCACGACCCAACAATTGTGGACTATGCTCTTGTTGCCAATGGAGATTTTGAGCATACACCTGCTTGGCAGGAGATGTTTGGAATTAGGTGCTTCCAGGTCCATTTCCCCCCACTTGTCTATCAGTTTGAAGGTGGGAATGGCTGGATCTTTTGGGAGTTGGCGGAACATGGCCTCGCTGATGAAGCTCTTACCGTTGTTCACACACACCCGAGCGAGAACAGAGTCCTTCCCATCATTTAACTGAACAGGGATGAACAACTGCTCTCCAATTTGCTGAATATCAGCCAGGCTCTGAGCTGATTTCACATCTTTCTGGACTATAGGAGTGGGAGTTTCTGATTGTGGATTAGTATAGAATCTCAGAGTGTTTCCTTCCAGCGTGGAATACCACCTTAAATTGGAAGGAAGGTTGATTTTCAGAAATAGAGAGGACCCCCCATCACCAGTCTGTTGTCCTACCGCTATTACTGTCACGTCTGGAATCTGGTTGTTCTGGAAGTGAAATTCTACTTGGTCAGATTTTTGTTCAACCATGTGGCAGGTGCCGTTTAAACTAACATGGTTAACACTCTGTTTTAATTTTATTGGTCGGCTAGTCTGGGTCCAGAGGACCTTGTTTACACAATCTATTAGGGGTGACAACCTTCTCAGGAGGTCATTCCCTAGTAAACAAGGGGTGCCCTCCGGGGTCACAACTATGACCGGGTGTTTCAGCTTGTGTCGCCCAATTTTAATGTCCAAGTCTGCAGTCCCCTCAACGGGAATTTCCTTCCCGTCAAAGTTCTGTAGTTGTCCCCGGAAGAGAGGTGAGAGGAATTTGGTAATTCTCTCCCCTTCCTGCATTCAGTTCGTCAAAGGCCCTTCTGGACAGAAGGGTAGCTTGAGATCCAGTGTCCACCAGTGCCGAGATTGTACCCTGCCCCTGTACTTGTACCGGGGCATAATATCTTCCCTCCTTCTCCTCAAGGGGGCACAGGTAATGTACATTTTTGGACAACTGGTGGGCTAACTTTCTGGTTTTGGACATCGCGAGAGAAGAATTTTGGGCAGAATTCTGTGGAGAGCCTTGGGAATCTGAAAGAAAAAGTTGGCAACTGGAGATCAGAGCCATTGTGGGTTCCCCTGGCTCCGGTTCTGGGCCGCCCCCCCCTTTTTGGAGGCAGTCACCAGGATGGGTTTGAACCAGGGGATTTTCTTGCTGTTGGTTCTGGGATGAGATGGTGGGCGGCGGTAGCTCAGTCTCCACATCTCCCCAGTCTGGATTTGCATCCCTAGGGACCCATTTTTCTTTGGAAGGAGTTCCCCCATCTCTGACAGAGAAGATCCTTTTCCCAGGATCCTCTGAGGATCCCTCTCCCTCAAATTGGAAGATCTGTACTTCCTCCTCAAACTGAGTCTGTTTGGGTCTTTTGTTTCTCCTATCCCCCCTCTGCTCCTTAGGAGGCAGACTTTCAGGGGCAAGAGATTTTGTTTCCGGTTCCTGGGTTTCCAGGGGCTGTTTACCAGTGAGGAAGGAAGCTTCCTCCAAGGCTTTACACCCCCCTTCCCTTTGTGCCTCCTCCCTGGGAACCGGTGAGTTATCGGGGTGCTGCCCCCGTCATTGTTCTGGAGCACCAGGTCCAGAGTTGGGTGCGTTCTGCGCCGGCACGCCCATCTGAGGGTTCTGCTGAGCCCTCAGTATGTGACCCAGGTCCCGCGCCATGTTTTGAACCTGGCGCTCTAACTGGGAAACCCGCTCAGGCTGATACGGGGCCCTGTTTTCTCCCCTGGGCTGATCCCGGGAAGGGTAGCTGTCCCTCCTCTGGTAATACCCCGGGTTGGGAAGATTTGGGTACCCCTCCACCCTTGGCCTCCCCTCTCCCGGATTCAGTGGTCTGGGCTCAGGGAATTGGGGAAAGAAGGATGGATGGTTTTGGGGCTGAAAGTCGGGTGGATATCTGGGGAAAAAGTTCTGCCCAGGGTTTGGTAAATTTCTGCCCTCCTGTGGGAAGTTTGGAGGGAAGTTCCCTGGGTTAGGTGCTTGTCTGGATCCCCCCCCTTGGGCTGGAGGAGTCCACACATAACCCAGGATGGGTCGATTTCCCTTGTAACAGGGACTTATATAATCAGGAGAGCGAGGGACCCCATTTGTGGGGCTGCCTCCTTGGCTCCCTGTCTGTGACTGACCCGAGGACCTCCTGGGCCTAGCATTATTAGGTGCAGGCAGGTTTTTAGGCCCCCCCATCTCCAAATCCAAAACGGGGGTGACCTTTACCTCTGCCACCTTGGCAGCAGCAGGGGTGCTGTTGGCTTTGGGGTTTTTCTGGGCATTACTTTTGCTATCTATCGGTTTCTGCACCTCATAGATCCGGGTAGCCTGTTCAATGACCCAGTCTAAAGATCTTTTCTCGTGAAAATCCCTCACGAGCTGGGTCATGATATATTTGGGCAAGGCATGGAAAAACGTATTTATAAATTCCCTGCTATCCGTGCGCACCCTTCTTGTGGTCTGTGCAAAAGCCCGCTTTAACTCCTGCACAAATTCTTGTGGGGCCTGATCCTCCCCACATTGCAAATTGTAGGCTGCCTTGCGAGCCTCTTGAGGATTTCTGTGAACAGAAAAATGTTTCAAGATGGCCGCCTTATAGGTGGACCATCTTAAATGATTTTGGTCCTCCAGCCCCGCAAAGAAACTGGAGTATTCCGGGGAGAAGGTCCACTTTACATATTGAATACAGCTTTGGCTGTCCTTCAAATGGAAAGTCTCCATCATTTGTTCAAACAACTCTAAGTGCTCCCAAACAGAATACTTAGCGTTCTTATGGTAAGGCGTGATGACGCTCCTGATCGCCTTAATCTGCTTTAAAGGGTCCTTAAGCAAGGCCCTTTTTGTCTTATTGGCCTTTTTGGTTCGGGTAACCCTTGTCCATTCTTCCTCGGACTCAGAGGCACTGCTCCCAGAGGTTCCCGTCTGTTCTTCCAGGTTTTCCCGGATTCTGCGAGCCTGGGAATGGCTGGCAGAATGTGGGGACCTGGTCTCCTGTGTCCTGCGCAGTTCAGAGGAGTCTTCAGATTCCTCCTTGCTGCCAGGATTTGATGGGTACCCCCTCCACTGACCTAACTGGGCAGAGGTTTTCAGGATGCCCTTAATGGGCCTACTCTCCTGGGGTTCCCCATTGAACTGTACTGTACTTGGGTGCCCATACCCGGATGCCCACCCCTCCATTCCTGAGTGGTACTGGCCTATGAGCCCCATACTCTTAGCTGGATAGTAATCTGCCATCCCTGTGGCCCTGTGCTCATGTGCGCCAGGGGACATGGGGGTGGTAGAGTCCAGGGACTGGGGGAGATGAAGGCCCCTGGTGTTAGGGCTCCTGCGGTTATGGTCAGGAGTCTCTCTTTCCCAGCGGACCTCATCTCTATCCGCCCCTGCTCCCTGTTGCAATGCAAGAGCCTGCATTTGTGCTTTCAGTTCCTCTGTTAAGGCCTTACTCGACTCTATCAGTCTCTCCTGCATCGCTACCTGTTGTTGGAGCCTATCATTGTGTTGACAGAGGGCCTCATTTTCCCTCTGTGCTTCCTGGTTGGTCCTGGAGAACTGGGCCAGTCTTTGCTGCAGGAGGGTTACCTCCTGAGCTGTGTCCCTATTGGCCTGCTCCTTTCTTGCTAGAGCATCCTCCACCCTCCTGGTGTGCTCTAGCAAGTTCTGGTGTTCTTTTTGGAGGTCACCCAGTCCCTGGTGGGCCAGGTGATTTTCTTCCATTTTTCTTTTTAAATGGCAGACTTCCTGGCCTAAGGTATCCCTTTCCTGACTAAGAGCCTGCATCTGTGCCGCCAGGTCGTCCCTTTGCCTTTGGAAGGCACCAGCATTCTGGCGCTCCTGATCAAACTCTGCCTGGGTATCCAGGTCTTTCAGAATTAGTTTGTTGCTCTCTGCCTTCACTCTCTCTAGGTGGCCTTGCAGGGTGACTACCTGCTCAGCACATACCCTGTTGAAGTCCAGTTGTTGCTCCAGCTTTTTCTGGTTTTGCAGTAGGGAGTCCAAACCTTCTTGGTATTCCTTCTGCAAGGCCAGAAATCTGGTATCCTGTTCTACCTTTTCCTGTTGCAGCACATCCATATCCTTCTTTATTTTAATGATGTGCTGCCTACTATCATCTTCTGGCTCCTGGCTCCTCTGCAGCCTCTGCTCAGAAGAGACCAGGTCAGATTGGACCTTCTCTAACGCCATCTGTTGCCTATTTGCCAGATTTTGGCTTTCAGCACATCTATCCTGCATGTCTCCCATATATAGGTACAGGTATGCTGCTATCCTGGCAATCTTATTGTGTTCCTCTTTGGCTTTAGGAGCCATATATAGTTCACTCAGGGCCACATGTAAGGGACCCTGATCTCTATATATATCTGACCCTGTTTCAGTGACCTGTTGTGTGATGGCCTGCAACCACACATCCTGGCCCTGTTCGGTCCATTCACCTCTCACAAATAGCTTATGCAAGAGGTGCTCTCTGGCTATTTTCATGTCTACTAAGGTCGTAATTCTAGAGATTGGTCTCTGTCCTGACTTACAGAAGTTTGTATTTTATTTTTGCAGAACAGAACTTTTCCTGGAGTGTCCCTTTTGAGGAATGCTTCACAGCGTAATGCAGCGTGGTGATCCGACCGGATGTATGTATCCCGTCAGTTAGCACACTGTATTAAGCTGCACAAGTGGTAAATCTAACCCAACGTCTCGGCTCGAGCCCCCAATTTGTAAGAGGATTCAATTCAGCACTACAGCTAAGTTAACGCCTAGTCTAGAATACTGAATGAAAACCCTTATTGATATATCTTTAGGTCCAGTTCATGCGTTCTGGATGACTACCCCTATATAACACCCCTCTCTTGGAATCCCCCTGACCCCACTGAGCCAAGAAGTAGTTCTGTTTTGCAAGTTTAAAAGGTTTATTTGATAATTTAAAATATATATATATCACACTTTATAATAAGTTAATAATTGAATAGCACATTTAATCTGATATGATAAAGATCAACAACGGAGAATCTGGCACTAGCACACTTCTTTATAATTACTAAGGAGTTGAGATGAAATGGATAAGGTAGCACACTGGTAAATAGGTACAGAAGTATAATGTGGTAGAAAATGCTTTAAAGGGTTCAAGGAAATGCAAGGTTGAATGAATGAAATGCAGTATAGAAAATACTCAATATGATTTCAACAAAACAATGTAATCACTTTTCTCTGGCTATTCACTCCCCCCCTCTTTATGCAATGCAAGGGAATGGGAGGAAAGCACGCAGTTCTCAGAAATGCAATCAATGTAATCAGTTCAATCCCCCCCAAGCTTAGACAACAGAAGTTTAAAACACAGATAGGAGTTTTGAAAACACAGGCCCAAATGCTTTGATATGTGCTAGCAATGGATGAGAAATATGCTGGAAATGCTTTTTAATTCCCTTTCAGAGGTTCAGGGTGAGTGGTATCTAGTTAATATTAGTCCAGGCTCACACTAGCAATGATGCAGGAATGATTAGCAGGTTAAACGAATTTCTGGCAAATGGAAGGCAAGCAGCAGCAGTTTTTACATGTGAAGAAATTTGCAAATCGCGGCAAAATTCGCGGATGCGTGTTCCGCGAATGCGGTAAAACTATAAGGGGTAGGAATGCGGTTCTAGGTGCGATTCAAAGCTAAGATTCTAAGCTTTCAAATAAAAGTTATTGCAAGTCTCTAGCACAAACGGTTGCGGAGATATGAGCGATTTTGTGAAGGTCGTTTTTCAGATTTGAAATTTTAAAGTTCAAAAAGACAAGTGCAGCTTGCGACTAGAAAATGACAAGTGACAGCTTTACAAATGACAGGTGACAGTTAGGAGGCAGTTCTACTTAGATTAAATAGATTGAATTATATTATTTTAACTAAGAGATTGGTTCTGCACAGTTTTCTAGGTACTCACACTATATTCTTGAGTGAAATGGGCCTCGCCATGGATCTGGTCAGGGTTTTGGACTGGGCTCGGGTCTCTCTCTGGGCACAGCACTGCTTTCTCTCTGGGTACAGCACTGCTTTCTCCCTCTGGTCTGGTCTCTAGTTCTGGATAGATTGAAGTCTCTAGTTTGGCTCTCTGGAGGTTTGATGGAGGTAAAGTCTGGATCTCTGGATGTTGTATGGTCCGGCAGAGCGCGTTGCAGCAAATGGAATTGAAGGGTCCCTATCTGTCCTGTCTGTCTGCTTTTATGTGTTTAGAATGTGGGTGTGTTCTAGCATCACTGACCCTACCTCTCTCTCAGCTTCTAATTGGTCAAACTTCCATTTCTTCATTTGATTGGGGAATGAACTGTGAGTCAGAGGAATGTCATTTTACAGCCTGCAGAAAGTCCACTCCTCCTGTCAACTTACACACAAATCTAGATTTGAAACAAATACATGTTTGCAGAGGTACATATTGTTTTAAAATCATATGCACCCATCATGCATTACAGGAGGTATCCCCTGTTCAAACTCTGCTCTTCCTGGGAGCTTGCATTCAGAAATGGCACATATTTCACTTTTTAACTGATTTTGCAATTTCTGACATTGACCCAACTTTACATACATGTGCGCAGGGAGTATGGACATTAACTGATAAAGTTTCAGATTTTTAACATGCATACATTTAGAGTAATATCCACTTTTCTGCTAAAACCCCCCTGAACACGCCACCGGTTCTAAAAACCTCTTAAAATGTGGGCAGAAAAATCACAAGAATTATGGTGTCATTTATAAAATTTTCACATGTCTGCTCTATGAGTTATTCATCTTTTTAGAGTTATGTTCTGGCTCCAAAGGGGTGTGGTTTTCTCTCAGCACAAGGTAGAAATACTGGTTAATCCAGTTCTGCCAAGCCAGCTTGCTCTCACAGGCAGTGCCCCTCCCAGCTCCTGCCAAGAGGAAGCTACATTTTACGACTGCGTAATAAAACCTTTGCCTGAGTGAAGAGGGCTTTGTTCACTCTCCTGCAGAGCACAGGTAATTCAATTATCAGATAGATGGCATATCCTTAGTGTGGGCAGCAAAAGGAAGGTTGGCCTGGGAACACAGTGGTGACTCAAGTTTCACTCCTGATGGGGGTAGCTGCCAAGCAAAATCAAGTTCCTTAAGCCAGACCTTCAGCTAACTGGCAGGTTTTTTGTTGCTTTTTAACTTAACTTGCAATTTTACACATGCAGCTAGGATGCTGAGTCTAAGTGCAAAACTATGACATTTCAACAGTTACAAAGGCATGTGATACCAAACATAGGTCACTCATTTAATCTAAACATTTTCAATTTTAGTGTCTTTAAATCCAGTGCAACTTAAACTGCTGCAATCCACAGCTCAGCCAGTCTTGTTATAAACCTTGTCTTATGATCTTCATTTCCCAGATTTTGTAGGCACACAAAACTCCATTCTGCCAAATGTCTGCTGGTGTTCAGTAAATATTTTGCACGTATTGCAATGTTTGAAAATAGGCATTTTGACTTGCCTTCAGGGAAACAGAGTGGTTTTAAAACGCCGGCTTTTGGATAGTGGTGAGTACTGGTACTGCACCCCTTTTTGGGATTTAAGAAAATGAATTCCCAACAGTTATGGGTTTGCTTTTGGCAATCAGCATTGCCATTCCCAATGGTTTCAGACTACTGTGTGGGTAGTCCAATGGTGGTTTTAGGCAGTGTCCTTCTGTGCCCATAACATCGGCAAAAATGAGTGGCAGCCTATTCTTCATGCATTTCCCTGTGCATTTTCTGGGAAGCTCTGGCCATCATGATGTTTTCCATGTCAGTACTGCACAGTTTTGAGGTAGGGCCCGGATGCATGGGTAAATACATCCCACAAGCCCCCCTTCTTGCGGTGGCCATCTGATCCTTCACTAATGGGACCCGCAAGATCTGGGATGTAGTTCTCATCTTCTTCCGATAAATGGCACAGTTCAGCATCTTTTCCTCCATCCGGTCGGATCGATCGGTTCTCCTCGCCGGTCCTGATGGGAATATTGGGCGGTCCACTGGGCCCATTGGATCTTTGTTCCCGGTCTCCGGATCGTCCTTCTTGGTCATTCTCAAGGTCTTCTTTCTCCTAGGACGACAAAGGAAGAGCGGCAATACCTACTCATAGACGTTTTTCCACCACTGTTGAGATAGTGGGGCAGCATATGCATTTCATCATAATGAAACATTACATTCTTATTTTGAAAAAAAAACAGTATAACTAAGAGAAAGTTTCATGCAAATCACAATATTTTAGAGACTAGATGTGGTATGTTTTATGGTTGGAACTGAATTAATCTGAGACAGTACCCGCTAGGATTCCAGAGGATTCCTCCAGTTGTTGCAGAGTGTGCCTGGGATGGCAACATTTCAACTGGTTTATGTGGACCCACTTGTCTTCCCCCGCTGCCAAAGGACCTTTGGGGATGTGGATTTTGTAGGCCACAGGGGAGATCTTATCGACGATCTCAAAGGGTCCCTTCCATTTAGGCAAAAATTTGCGCTGCTTGGCCTGGTTCCTTTGGAAGTTGTATAGATAGACCCGGTCTCCCACCTGATATTCCTTCCTGGAAGTTTTCAGGTCATAATGGGTCTTCATGCTATCAGCTGATCTTTCTAGATTCCGCTGAGCATAAGCAAAAGCATGTTGGAGGTGTTTCCTTAAATTCTCTACATACTCATGAGTAGTGGAGGCATTTATCAGTGTCTGCTCTTGGGTCCTGTAGAGCAAATGCTGAGGAAGCACCATCTTGCGCCCAGTCATCAACTCAAATGGTGACATTTTGGTTGCAGATGAAGGGGTAGATCTGATGGCCATTAGGACCAGAGGTAATCGGATATCCCAACTTGGCCCAGAATCTGCCACAAACTTCTTTAATATGCTCACAATTGTCCGGTTATATCTCTCTACTGCCCCAGAAGACGCTGGTCTATAAGCAATATGCAGCTTTCTCTTGACCCCTAGTATCTCCCACATCTTTGTCATTACTTCACTGGTGAAGTGGCTACCTCTGTCTGACTCAATCCTTTGAGGTAGACCAAAACGGGAAAAGATGTGGTTAATCATCAAGGCAGCTACAGTTTCTGCCTTGCAGTTTGGGGCTGTGAGACATTCCACCCACTTGGTAAACAAGCATGTCACAGTCAACATGTACTTATTCCCCCTAGCCAAGCGAATCACGGGGCCTATAAAGTCGATTTGTAAATCTGACCATGGCAGTGTCATTCCCCTCTTTTGTAAAGGCGCCCGGTGTGTGAGGGATGTCGGCTGAAATTGTGCACACACAAGACAACCCTTCAAATATTGGTTGAGGTCCTGGCCCATGTGTGGCCAGTATGCAACCTCTCTTAAGATTTCCAGTGTTGTGTGAAACCCCCTATGACCGGCGGTGGCCGCATCATGGGCGTGACTTAACATCAGGCTTCGGAATGAGGTAGGAACCACCCACTGATCGTGGCCAGCTTTGGATTTCCTTACCAACAAACCGTCTTGGATTCGGAACATTTTTGGACATTTCATCAACACTCTTAGGTCCTCTTTCCCAATGTAATCGGTATCCGTCAGGGGAAAGTTCTCAGGGTCCTCAAGGTGCTGGTAAAATCTACCAATTATTGGATCCCCCTTCTGAGCAGTAATCAAATCAGCATCAGGGGTCTCCTTACTCCATTGTGCAATTGAGAGGTCGTTGTGAGCATTTGTCTGGGACCTAGTGATAGCGGTGACCTGGATTTCCCCCAACAGGGACTCAATCTCAATTAGATCCCCTTGGATGGCCCCGGTTTTGGCCAGCTGATCAGCTAAGTCATTTCCAGTTTTGTCTGGTCCCTCCACTTTGGAATGACCCTTGATCTTTTTCCAATAGATGGTCATCTCATTCGATGTGACCAGATCATCAATGTTTTGGATCAACTTCCCATGTTTCAAGGGTTTGTTGTTAGCACATAACATGCCTCTGGTTTTCCAATTAACCAGGTGCTCCACGAACCCGTTCCGTACATAATCCGAATCTGTGATTATGACCAGTTCGTGGAGTTGATGCTGGACAGCGGTGAGGATGGCCTGATGCACAGCCATCAATTCTGCCACCTGACTACTTCGGGGACCAATTTTGTATCCAGCGGAGGGTTCTGGGGACTCATTCACCCATGCATTCCCTACGCCGGCCACCAGTTCTTTCTCCCCGTTGTTGTCAACATGGTAAGAGCATCCATCCACATACACAGTGGGCATTCCCTCACACTTGTCTTCTTCAAAGACTTTGTGTGGGGAATTAAGGTATGCCTCCATGTTGTCCTTGATTTTCAGACTTTCGTCCTCGAGACAGTTTTCTCTGGCACAATCATGCAAGTCAGCCAGACCTTGCGCGAGGGGACTCTTCTTGTTTTGGCCATATCTGACCTCCACAGGAAAGCCTTGCATTGACAGAATCCAGGAAGTAATTCGTGAATTACTCACATTTCCGGCCCGGATTCTGTCACTTTGGAGATATTGCAGAGGCTGGTGTGGAGTCTCCACTATGATGTGTTCCCCCTGGATAAACGGGCGGTAATTCTTCAATGCCCACACCGTTGCCAGGAGTGCCTTCTCACAATCGTTGAATTTCTCCTCCACAGAGGATAAAGTTTTGCTCGCATATGAGATTACTTTATTGACCTTGTCATGCTTTTGGTATAATACGGCCGTCAAGCACGTATTAGAGAACCCTGTCTCCAGGAAGAACTCCTTGTTTCTGACAGGGTAGGCAAGGCGCTTGTGAGAGGCTTCTCTTGAGTTGTCTTACTGCCTCGGATTGTTCTGGACCCCATTCCCACTTGACCCCCCCTTCAGGAGATGAATCAGGGGTCTGGTGATCTCTGCGTAGCCCTCAATGAACTTTCTGCTGTAATTAGTCAGTCCAAGGAGGCTCCTTAGTTCCCGCAGAGTTGTGGGGTCTTTCAGTTTCTGAAGTGCTTCCACTTTCTTTTCCTGGGGACAAAGACCCTGAGGAGTAATCTCATGCCCCAAGAAGTTAACACGGGTTTTACACCACTGTGCTTTCTGAAAGGAAAGTTTTGCTCCGGCGGCCCTCAACTGTGTCAGAACATAACGGATCTCCGCTATGTGTTCCTCAACAGTTGAGCTTTTGACGAGGACATCATCTACATAAGCCAGGTTACCCCTTGCACCCAAGTCGGGCATGGCCTTATGTAGGAAAATGTTGAATTCATTGCCGGAGTTGAGGTATCCGAAGGGAGTCCGGGTCCATGTGTACTGCTGGCCCCCAAAGGTAAAAGCCAGTTTGTATTGGTCCTCCCTACTGACAGGCACAGTCCAGTATCCATTGGTCAGGTCTATTGCAGTGAATACCTGTGACCCCTGGATCTGGGCCAGCCCTTGGTCAATGTAGGGCAGAGGCCATCGGGAAGTATGGACCCGTTTGTTGAGCTCCCTAAGGTCGGCACAGAGTCTCCACTGGCCGTTTGGCTTCAATATTCCCAGCACCGGATTATTGAAGGTGCTGTGGACTGGACGGATTATTCCCCGGGACTCAAGGTTCTTAATTATTTCGGTAAGGGACTCCATTGATGCGAGAGGCAAGCGATATTGCTTCACAAACACAGGAGTCATGCCAGGGTCCGTGGGGATTGTTGTTGTGTGGATGTCAGTGCGACCACAGTCATATGAGTCTACCGCAAAGAGATCTTGGAAATCCAAGAAAACTTGTTTCAACTTTTGCTTTTGTTCCAGAGTCACACAGGCATCAGCTAGATTGACTCTCTCTTCCACCATCTGCCTGAAGCCTGGAAAGACTTCTGGTTTGGCTATTTCAGCGGCCTCCTCCAGCTGGGTGGAGAAGTCCCTGGTCAGAGTGCTGATTTGGACTGGAGGCTTCAGGTGGGAAAGGCAGCCCTCATGGACCTGGAAAATCACCTCATCCCTCCTGAAATCACAAGTCACATCTTCCTTACCATAGGGGCAGGAAGTGTACACCAGGAAGTTCCCCCCATGCCGGGTAAAAATCCTGTCTGGTGTTGTATGGTCCTCACTGTCACTGTCAAAACAGTCCTTGGGGATTGGTCCTAACAGTTCATTTACAAGATCAATGGAGAAATGTCGGTCATCAACCGCCATTCCAATAATGGCGCCTGCGGCTAGAGTAATACTCTTTAAGTCGCTGTTATCCACCTCTATTAGAATGGTGTCATGTTCTATGTTGACTAATGGTGTTGGGTTTACCCCCAACCCTTGCTGTTGGAGAGAAGCATTTAGATGTATGTAAGCATCAGGGTTTTTCAACTCTTGTCCCCTTTTAACTTTCACTTCCAGGGAGAATTGTCGGGCCCTTTCTGGGATGGTGACTTCCTCTTTGATCTGAATTTCAACTGCATAAGGTAGCAATTGAGCTGACCTAAATGCTTTTTCTGGATCAACAAAGCCCATGGGATTATCCGCTAATCGGGACCAAGCTTTGAAGTTTATTAGGTCCAAACTAATGGCAAAGCGATTGAGAATGTCACTGCCTAAGTAAAAGGCGGCAGGGACGTCTCGCACGACCCAACAATTGTGGACTATGCTCTTGTTGCCAATGGAGATTTTGAGCATACACCTGCTTGGCAGGAGATGTTTGGAATTAGGTGCTTCCAGGTCCATTTCCCCCCACTTGTCTATCAGTTTGAAGGTGGGAATGGCTGGATCTTTTGGGAGTTGGCGGAACATGGCTTCGCTGATGAAGCTCTTACCGTTGTTCACACACACTCGAGCGAGAACAGAGTCCTTCCCATCATTTAACTGAACAGGGATGAACAACTGCTCTCCAATTTGCTGAATATCAGCCAGGCTCTGAGCTGATTTCACATCTTTCTGGACTATAGGAGTGGGAGTTTCTGATTGTGGATTAGTATAGAATCTCAGAGTGTTTCCTTCCAGCGTGGAATACCACCTTAAATTGGAAGGAAGGTTGATTTTCAGAAATAGAGAGGACCCCCCATCACCAGTCTGTTGTCCTACCGCTATTACTGTCACGTCTGGAATCTGGTTGTTCTGGAAGTGAAATTCTACTTGGTCAGATTTTTGTTCAACCATGTGGCAGGTGCCGTTTAAACTAACATGGTTAACACTCTGTTTTAATTTTATTGGTCGGCTAGTCTGGGTCCAGAGGACCTTGTTTACACAATCTATTAGGGGTGACAACCTTCTCAGGAGGTCATTCCCTAGTAAACAAGGGGTGCCCTCCGGGATCACAACTATGACCGGGTGTTTCAGCTTGTGTCGCCCAATTTTAATGTCCAAGTCTGCAGTCCCCTCAACGGGAATTTCCTTCCCGTCAAAGTTCTGTAGTTGTCCCGGAAGAGAGGTGAGAGGAATTTGGTAATTCTCTCCCCTTCCTGCATTCAGTTCGTCAAAGGCCCTTCTGGACAGAAGGGTAGCTTGAGATCCAGTGTCCACCAGTGCCGAGATTGTACCCTGCCCCTGTACTTGTACCGGGGCTTAATATCTTCCCTCCTTCTCCTCAAGGGGGCACAGGTAATGTACATTTTTGGACAACTGGTGGGCTAACTTTCTGGTTTTGGACATCGCGAGAGAAGAATTTTGGGCAGAATTCTGTGGAGAGCCTTGGGAATCTGAAAGAAAAAGTTGGCAACTGGAGATCAGAGCCATTGTGGGTTCCCCTGGCTCCGGTTCTGGGCCGCCCCCCCCTTTTTGGAGGCAGTCACCAGGATGGGTTTGAACCAGGGGATTTTCTTGCTGTTGGTTCTGGGATGAGATGGTGGGCGGCGGTAGCTCAGTCTCCACATCTCCCCAGTCTGGATTTGCATCCCTAGGGACCCATTTTTCTTTGGAAGGAGTTCCCCCATCTCTGACAGAAAAGATCCTTTTCCCAGGATCCTCTTTGGATCCCTCTCCCTCAAATTGGAAGATCTGTACTTCCTCCTCAAACTGAGTCTGTTTGGGTCTTTTGTTTCTCCTATCCCCCCTCTGCTCCTTAGGAGGCAGACTTTCAGGGGCAAGAGATTTTGTTTCCGGTTCCTGGGTTTCCAGGGGCTGTTTACCAGTGAGGAAGGAAGCTTCCTCCAAGGCTTTACACCCCCCTTCCCTTTGTGCCTCCTCCCTGGGAACCGGTGAGTTATCGGGGTGCTGCCCCCGTCATTGTTCTGGAGCACCAGGTCCAGAGTTGGGTGCGTTCTGCGCCGGCACGCCCATCTGAGGGTTCTGCTGAGCCCTCAGTATGTGACCCAGGTCCCGCGCCATGTTTTGAACCTGGCGCTCTAACTGGGAAACCCGCTCAGGCTGATACGGGGCCCTGTTTTCTCCCCTGGGCTGATCCCGGGAAGGGTAGCTGTCCCTCTTCTGGTAATACCCCGGGTTGGGAAGATTTGGGTACCCCTCCACCCTTGGCCTCCCCTCTCCCGGATTCAGTGGTCTGGGCTCAGGGAATTGGGGAAAGAAGGATGGATGGTTTTGGGGCTGAAAGTCGGGTGGATATCTGGGGAAAAAGTTCTGCCCAGGGTTTGGTAAATTTCTGCCCTCCTGTGGGAAGTTTGGAGGGAAGTTCCCTGGGTTAGGTGCTTGTCTGGATCCCCCCCTTGGGCTGGAGGAGTCCACACATAACCCAGGATGGGTCGATTTCCCTTGTAACGGGGACTTATATAATCAGGAGAGCGAGGGACCCCATTTGTGGGGCTGCCTCCTTGGCTCCCTGTCTGTGACTGACCCGAGGACCTCCTGGGCCTAGCATTATTAGGTGCAGGCAGGTTTTTAGACCCCCCCATCTCCAAATCCAAAACGGGGGTGACCTTTACCTCTGCCACCTTGGCAGCAGCAGGGGTGCTGTTGGCTTTGGGGTTTTTCTGGGCATTACTTTTGCTATCTATCGGTTTCTGCACCTCATAGATCCGGGTAGCCTGTTCAATGACCCAGTCTAAAGATCTTTTCTCGTGAAAATCCCTCACGAGCTGGGTCATGATATATTTGGGCAAGGCATGGAAAAACGTATTTATAAATTCCCTGCTATCCGTGCGCACCCTTCTTGTGGTCTGTGCAAAAGCCCGCTTTAACTCCTGCACAAATTCTTGTGGGGCCTGATCCTCCCCACATTGCAAATTGTAGGCTGCCTTGCGAGCCTCTTGAGGATTTCTGTGAACAGAAAAATGTTTCAAGATGGCCGCCTTATAGGTGGACCATCTTAAATGATTTTGGTCCTCCAGCCCCGCAAAGAAACTGGAGTATTCCGGGGAGAAGGTCCACTTTACATATTGAATACAGCTTTGGCTGTCCTTCAAATGGAAAGTCTCCATCATTTGTTCAAACAACTCTAAGTGCTCCCAAACAGAATACTTAGCGTTCTTATGGTAAGGCGTGATGACGCTCCTGATCGCCTTAATCTGCTTTAAAGGGTCCTTAAGCAAGGCCCTTTTTGTCTTATTGGCCTTTTTGGTTCGGGTAACCCTTGTCCATTCTTCCTCGGACTCAGAGGCACTGCTCCCAGAGGTTCCCGTCTGTTCTTCCAGGTTTTCCCGGATTCTGCGAGCCTGGGAATGGCTGGCAGAATGTGGGGACCTGGTCTCCTGTGTCCTGCGCAGTTCAGAGGAGTCTTCAGATTCCTCCTTGCTGCCAGGATTTGATGGGTACCCCCTCCACTGACCTAACTGGGCAGAGGTTTTCAGGATGCCCTTAATGGGCCTACTCTCCTGGGGTTCCCCATTGAACTGTACTGTACTTGGGTGCCCATACCCGGATGCCCACCCCTCCATTCCTGAGTGGTACTGGCCTATGAGCCCCATACTCTTAGCTGGATAGTAATCTGCCATCCCTGTGGCCCTGTGCTCATGTGCGCCAGGGGACATGGGGGTGGTAGAGTCCAGGGACTGGGGGAGATGAAGGCCCCTGGTGTTAGGGCTCCTGCGGTTATGGTCAGGAGTCTCTCTTTCCCAGCGGACCTCATCTCTATCCGCCCCTGCTCCCTGTTGCAATGCAAGAGCCTGCATTTGTGCTTTCAGTTCCTCTGTTAAGGCCGTACTCGACTCTATCAGTCTCTCCTGCATCGCTACCTGTTGTTGGAGCCTATCATTGTGTTGACAGAGGGCCTCATTTTCCCTCTGTGCTTCCTGGTTGGTCCTGGAGAACTGGGCCAGTCTTTGCTGCAGGAGGGTTACCTCCTGAGCTGTGTCCCTATTGGCCTGCTCCTTTCTTGCTAGAGCATCCTCCACCCTCCTGGTGTGCTCTAGCAAGTTCTGGTGTTCTTTTTGGAGGTCACCCAGTCCCTGGTGGGCCAGGTGATTTTCTTCCATTTTTCTTTTTAAATGGCAGACTTCCTGGCCTAAGGTATCCCTTTCCTGACTAAGAGCCTGCATCTGTGCCGCCAGGTCGTCCCTTTGCCTTTGGAAGGCACCAGCATTCTGGCGCTCCTGATCAAACTCTGCCTGGGTATCCAGGTCTTTCAGAATTAGTTTGTTGCTCTCTGCCTTCACTCTCTCTAGGTGGCCTTGCAGGGTGACTACCTGCTCAGCACATACCCTGTTGAAGTCCAGTTGTTGCTCCAGCTTTTTCTGGTTTTGCAGTAGGGAGTCCAAACCTTCTTGGTATTCCTTCTGCAAGGCCAGAAATCTGGTATCCTGTTCTACCTTTTCCTGTTGCAGCACATCCATATCCTTCTTTATTTTAATGATGTGCTGCCTACTATCATCTTCTGGCTCCTGGCTCCTCTGCAGCCTCTGCTCAGAAGAGACCAGGTCAGATTGGACCTTCTCTAACGCCATCTGTTGCCTATTTGCCAGATTTTGGCTTTCAGCACATCTATCCTGCATGTCTCCCATATATAGGTACAGGTATGCTGCTATCCTGGCAATCTTATTGTGTTCCTCTTTGGCTTTAGGAGCCATATATAGTTCACTCAGGGCCACATGTAAGGGACCCTGATCTCTATATATATCTGACCCTGTTTCAGTGACCTGTTGTGTGATGGCCTGCAACCACACATCCTGGCCCTGTTCGGTCCATTCACCTCTCACAAATAGCTTATGCAAGAGGTGCTCTCTGGCTATTTTCATGTCTACTAAGGTCGTCATTCTAGAGATTGGTCTCTGTCCTGACTTACAGAAGTTTGTATTTTATTTTTGCAGAACAGAACTTTTCCTGGAGTGTCCCTTTTGAGGAATGCTTCACAGCATAATGCAGCGTGGTGATCCGACCGGATGTATGTATCCCGTCAGTTAGCACACTGTATTAAGCTGCACAAGTGGTAAATCTAACCCAACGTCTCGGCTCGAGCCCCCAATTTGTAAGAGGATTCAATTCAGCACTACAGCTAAGTTAACGCCTAGTCTAGAATACTGAATGAAAACCCTTATTGATATATCTTTAGGTCCAGTTCATGCGTTCTGGATGACTACCCCTATATAACACCCCTCTCTTGGAATCCCCCTGACCCCACTGAGCCAAGAAGTAGTTCTGTTTTGCAAGTTTAAAAGGTTTATTTGATAATTTAAAATATATATATATCACACTTTATAATAAGTTAATAATTGAATAGCACACTTAATCTGATATGATAAAGATCAACAACGGAGAATCTGGCACTAGCACACTTCTTTATAATTACTAAGGAGTTGAGATGAAATGGATAAGGTAGCACACCGGTAAATAGGTACAGAAGTATAATGTGGTAGAAAATGCTTTAAAGGGTTCAAGGAAATGCAAGGTTGAATGAATGAAATGCAGTATAGAAAATACTCAATATGATTTCAACAAAACAATGTAATCACTTTTCTCTGGCTATTCACTCCCCCCCTCTTTATGCAATGCAAGGGAATGGGAGGAAAGCACGCAGTTCTCAGAAATGCAATCAATGTAATCAGTTCAATCCCCCCCAAGCTTAGACAACAGAAGTTTAAAACACAGATAGGAGTTTTGAAAACACAGGCCCAAATGCTTTGATATGTGCTAGCAATGGATGAGAAATATGCTGGAAATGCTTTTTAATTCCCTTTCAGAGGTTCAGGGTGAGTGGTATCTAGTTAATATTAGTCCAGGCTCACACTAGCAATGATGCAGGAATGATTAGCAGGTTAAACGAATTTCTGGCAAATGGAAGGCAAGCAGCAGCAGTTTTTACATGTGAAGAAATTTGCAAATCGCGGCAAAATTCGCGGATGCGTGTTCCGCGATTGCGGTAAAACTATAAGGGGTAGGAATGCGGTTCTAGGTGCGATTCAAAGCTAAGATTCTAAGCTTTCAAATAAAAGTTATTGCAAGTCTCTAGCACAAACGGTTGCGGAGATATGAGCGATTTTGTGAAGGTCGTTTTTCAGATTTGAAATTTTAAAGTTCAAAAAGACAAGTGCAGCTTGCGACTAGAAAATGACAAGTGACAGCTTTACAAATGACAGGTGACAGTTAGGAGGCAGTTCTACTTAGATTAAATAGATTGAATTATATTATTTTAACTAAGAGATTGGTTCTGCACAGTTTTCTAGGTACTCACACTATATTCTTGAGTGAAATGGGCCTCGCCATGGATCTGGTCAGGGTTTTGGACTGGGCTCGGGTCTCTCTCTGGGCACAGCACTGCTTTCTCTCTGGGTACAGCACTGCTTTCTCCCTCTGGTCTGGTCTCTAGTTCTGGATAGATTGAAGTCTCTAGTTTGGCTCTCTGGAGGTTTGATGGAGGTAAAGTCTGGATCTCTGGATGTTGTATGGTCCGGCAGAGCGCGTTGCAGCAAATGGAATTGAAGGGTCCCTATCTGTCCTGTCTGTCTGCTTTTATGTGTTTAGAATGTGGGTGTGTTCTAGCATCACTGACCCTACCTCTCTCTCAGCTTCTAATTGGTCAAACTTCCATTTCTTCATTTGATTGGGGAATGAACTGTGAGTCAGAGGAATGTCATTTTACAGCCTGCAGAAAGTCCACTCCTCCTGTCAACTTACACACAAATCTATATTTGAAACAAATACATGTTTGCAGAGGTACATATTGTTTTAAAATCATATGCACCCATCATGCATTACAGGAGGTATCCCCTGTTCAAACTCTGCTCTTCCTGGGAGCTTGCATTCAGAAATGGCACATATTTCACTTTTTAACTGATTTTGCAATTTCTGACATTGACCCAACTTTACATACATGTGCGCAGGGAGTATGGACATTAACTGATAAAGTTTCAGATTTTTAACATGCATACATTTAGAGTAATATCCACTTTTCCGCTAAAACCCCCCTGAACACGCCACCGGTTCTAAAAACCTCTTAAAATGTGGGCAGAAAAATCACAAGAATTATGGTGTCATTTATAAAATTTTCACATGTCTGCTCTATGAGTTATTCATCTTTTTAGAGTTATGTTCTGGCTCCAAAGGGGTGTGGTTTTCTCTCAGCACAAGGTAGAAATACTGGTTAATCCAGTTCTGCCAAGCCAGCTTGCTCCCACAGGCAGTGCCCCTCCCAGCTCCTGCCAAGAGGAAGCTACATTTTACGACTGCGTAATAAAACCTTTGCCTGAGTGAAGAGGGCTTTGTTCACTCTCCTGCAGAGCACAGGTAATTCAATTATCAGATAGATGGCATATCCTTAGTGTGGGCAGCAAAAGGAAGGTTGGCCTGGGAACACAGTGGTGACTCAAGTTTCACTCCTGATGGGGGTAGCTGCCAAGCAAAATCAAGTTCCTTAAGCCAGACCTTCAGCTAACTGGCAGGTTTTTTTATTGCTTTTTAACTTAACTTGCAATTTTACACATGCAGCTAGGATGCTGAGTCTAAGTGCAAAACTATGACATTTCAACAGTTACAAAGGCATGTGATACCAAACATAGGTCACTCATTTAATCTAAACATTTTCGATTTTAGTGTCTTTAAATCCAGTGCAACTTAAACTGCTGCAATCCACAGCTCAGCCAGTCTTGTTATAAACCTTGTCTTATGATCTTCATTTCCCAGATTTTGTAGGCACACAAAACTCCATTCTGCCAAATGTCTGCTGGTGTTCAGTAAATATTTTGCACGTATTGCAATGTTTGAAAATAGGCATTTTGACTTGCCTTCAGGGAAACAGAGTGGTTTTAAAACGCCGGCTTTTGGATAGTGGTGAGTACTGGTACTGCACCCCTTTTTGGGATTTAAGAAAATGAATTCCCAACAGTTATGGGTTTGCTTTTGGCAATCAGCATTGCCATTCCCAATGGTTTCAGACTACTGTGTGGGTAGTCCAATGGTGGTTTTAGGCAGTGTCCTTCTGTGCCCATAACATCGGCAAAAATGAGTGGCAGCCTATTCTTCATGCATTTCCCTGTGCATTTTCTGGGAAGCTCTGGCCATCATGATGTTTTCCATGTCAGTACTGCACAGTTTTGAGGTAGGGCCCGGATGCATGGGTAAATACATCCCACAAGCTACGCCCTCCTGATAACACCCTCTCTCCACGGCTCGCTCTTCCTTATTTGGTGTAGGCTCTTTTTTTTATTTAGCGGTTTTAATTGAAGCATAAGATAGTTACATTTTCTATACATTTTTTTGATTTGCTTAAAATGGATTTGGATGGGAGGCTTTGATTTTAAAATTTTGTTGCTAGTGACGCGTGCTTTTCGGCATGATAGTGCACAAGCGTTTGGAGCTCCTTTTTTTCCTTTTATGTTTTTGAGAGACAACGTATACAGAGTCTTGCAGCAGCTCTTCGCTCAGCTGCAGGGCTGTGGGGCATGCAAACATTCTGTTATGTCAGTCTCAGCTACTATTAAGGAACCCACATCGATTGCCAGAACTGAATTCTGTATTGCTGTATTGAAGCAATATGCTGAGATGACAGCAATAGAAACGAAATAGGCAGTCGATCTACATTGGGTGGTTGATTTAGATGGGACAGCTGAGCTGCTACCCAGTCAATTTTGAAAGACAGTAGGGCAAGTGTTTGCACATGCGCACCATTTTCTTAATCCAATGTTTCAAAGATTTTGATTAAACTAAGTATGCCGTTGTTCATGGCACTCATGGCTATTTCAAACACCATCAGGGATGAGGCTGGAATCCAAATGAGGGTCTCACGGTGGGTTTAACAAATGACATTCGGGACGAAGCAGAGGAGTTGGGGGATGAGTATACAGATTCTGGGTAGAGTATATGTGCCTGTCTTAAGTGGCCTTGTGGTAGGAGAGTGCTCTTGCTCTACCTCTTTGGGTCGTGAGAATGCCTGGCTACGAGTTTCAGCTAACATTCCCACCAAATAAGCTGTTAGGTCTTGTGAGTATAATGTAGGATGTTCAGAATTCGCTGTTGCATGAACCAGCATTGGTTCCGAGATTCCGGGCACTACAAGTTGGAAATTGTCAGCGTGAGTGGGGGCATGGTTTGTGAGAAGGGGTTACCTCTTTGAGTTGAGAGAGCTAGAAATTCATCATCTGATATATGATGTTGATTCTCCATGGGAATGAGGGCTCTGTTATCTTCTGTGAGTGCAGCGGAGGCATAATACTTACTAGGGTCAGTTATGCTCTTGTTAGACCATAGATTTCTTATGCCCATGGAGATGGATTTTGTATATTTTTTGCTGACTATCTTCGCATTAGTTACAGAACACTGTGTCGGAACAAGTTGGTTGCATAACGGGTTCAGCGGTGACTGTGGTCAACCTCCCTGCGTTTACAGGCATGGAGGTTTTTAGATTATAAACAGCCACATTAATGTGCAAGCTGAATCTTTAAGGACAAAGGGAGAGCTGCTGGCTGTGCAGCAGTATGGCTGAACAGCCAAATAGCGTTTTTAAAATAAATCAGCAATATATGCCTGTTAAGTAATAGATAGATAGATAGATGTAATAGATATAAATGCACAGATACGTTTCAAGTTGTGGATTACTAGTACTGTTGATAAAAAGTGTGCACAGGAATTGCAATGTCTTTTTCATACCGCTTTTCATCCAGTAGACAGTACAGCAAGTAGAACCGCCAGGTACAGCCAAACAGCACTTAAGCAAGCACTTCTGGGTTAAAGGGGGGGGGGGGCAGGTACATTTTTGAAACAAATCAGCAAAATATGCTGGTTTTCATCCAGTGGGCAGCACAGCAAGTAGAACAGCCAGGTACAGCCAAACAACACTTAAGCAAGCCCTTCTGCAATGTGTGCACACAGATGCGCGCATGATCCACAGATTAAGGCGCCTCCAGGGTAAAGGGGTAAAGGGGCGGGGCCAGGTATGTTTATGAAACAAATCAGCAAAATAGGTACAGCCAAACAGCACTTAAGCAAGCACTTCCGCAATACTTCTTAGTGCAGTGCCACAAGTAGCTAACACGTACTGGCGAGTTCCCTCCACAGAAGTGGTTGCAGGAACCATCATAATGCTTGATATAGGAGGATTTTGGTGTCGAAGGACAGGATTGTGTTGATAGCAGTTGACTCAGACAGTTGGGAGTGGCGCACAATTCTATATTGACCCCACCTAACCATTAAACGATATATCAGACGAAGACCTTTTTGAGAACAAAGACAGTGATGGGAGATAATATTGGAGGTATGTGTTCCCTGCAAAATCATGATATAATAAAGGCGCATTTCATGTTCTATGTTACTTGTAGGGAAATCCACATCCTTTTCTTAAGAAAATCTGTCCCACGTGCCTGACAAGATATGGACGAATAACCTGCATGATGCAGGGCTTTTACGGAGTGTTGCACCAATATGCATTACATTGAAACTAGGCGCTATGTTGCCTAGAGTTAGACAGTACCATTTGCCCAAGGCAGCAGAGGAAGGAATGTATCACACCATAATGGCTCTTTCACATCAGGGTACTATAGTATCACCCAATTCTCTGTACAATACGGCTATTTACCCAGTGAAGAAACCAAATGGACCAGATGGAGGATGATACAGGATTTGCACCTCCTCAATGATGTAGTGCAGGCAGAGCTTCCTGTGGTTCCTAACCCTACTACAATATTGTGTAACATGCCCACTGAGGCTGCCTATTTTACTGTAGTGGATTTGAAGAATTATTTTTTCTCTGTCCCTTTACATCAATACTCTCAGTACCTCACTGCGTTTACGTTTGTCTGGAGACAATTTCAGCACACTAGACTTCCTCAAGGGTACTGTTAGTCCCCAAGTATTTCTAACAGGGTCTTGGGAGTATACATGCTCCCAGTACAACTATCCAATATATGGATGATGTATTGGTGTGCAGTACTACTGAGCAACAGTGTAGAGAGAACTCTATTAACTTGTTACAATTGCTAGCTGACAAAGGGCATAAGGTGGACAGAGCGAAGTTGCAGTATTGTCAGCAAGAGATGTTGTATTTGGGCAAATTGATTTCAGTGAATGGTAACGAGTGACTCCAGAACACGCCAAAGTGGTGTGTAATACCCCTCATCCAGTGACTGTTAAGGATATGCAAACATTTCTTGGCCAGTGTATTTACTGTAGAGCATGGATTGTTGATTATACACCCCACACTAGACTAATGCTGCAGGCACTGAAAGAAGCCAAACAGACAAAAAAATACCATTATTTGAACTGACAGAGATGATTACTAGTTTTTGTGAGCTGACAAATGTTATCTCTGCTACTCATGTTTGATTGCACTAAAGAGTATTACCTCTTCTCACAATCGAATGGCCAGATGATGATAGCAGTATTGACACAGCACAGTTCTGTGGGCCATAAACCTCTATCATATTATAGTGGTATGTTGAATTCTGTTATTCAAGGACAGTTCCCCTGTGAACAAGCATTTGCCGGAGCTGGTTTTGCTATTGAGAAGTCAGCCACTATAGTCATGGGATTAGAGGTCCAAATCAACATTGACTACATAAAGGGCAGCTGCATATGAGGTTGTTCTTTCCAGCCCATCCATTCACAGTAAGCCCTGCTACCTTTTTAACTGAACCCATTACTGACGATGACAAGGTCCATGATTGTGTTACTCGTGAAGCCCCCGAGGATGACATTCCCAATGTACCTGACTGTGCCCTAGATGACCGAGAGGTATTTTTTGTTGGCGGGTCATCAACTATTGGCCAGGAGACAGGTCAGCAACATACTGGTGCAGTTGTGCTTCAACTGGTTGGTGGGGAGTACGAGAATTCTGTGCAGCAAAGAGTACCAGGCCATTATTCAGCAGAGGCAGCGGAACGGATAGCCCTTATTGAAGCACTTGAGGTGGTGCAAGGGAGCTGAATAATTATATATGCTGACTCGGCCAATGTTACTTCCACAGTACATTCAGGGTTGTAAAGGTGGATGAAGAGAGGGTTTCACAGAGCAGATGGGTCTCCAGTGCAACATGCAGCTCTTACGGATAGGTTGGTTTATGCCCTTTCTGAGCCCACACTGCAGTCGTCAAGTGTGCCACCAATACAAGTGGCAGAGACATCCCATCCTTCTGGAACAAAGCAGCCGACACAGCAGTGAAACTGGCAACATACTTCCTAGTACCAGACATCCCTGAGCATCCAGCGATTGTCAATATGTAGTTGCAATTTCAAGTTCGATGTACTTCGTTACCCGTCACTGAAATCATTGCAATACAAGGCCAAGCACGGACAACTGAAAAGTTGCTATGCCAGAGAAAGGGGTGCCTCCAATCCAACTGATTTGTTGTGGAGGCAGACTGATACTGGAAAGGTAGTCATGCCCCAAGAATTGGCTCTAGTATTATATGATATGATATTATGAGTAATTTATAATGCACCAGTACACAAGTGTTTCTGGGCACCACAAAACAAGGTAGGGAAGCCAGAGGGAGGACAAAACAACAATCTCACTATGCCTTGTTTCATTCATATTGTGCAAGTGTGGGAGAGGAAGGAGAGGAGAAGTTTCAGGGGGCAAGTAAGGGGGAGTGCAAACAGGGCAACATTGTTCTAAGTATGTGCAGCAAGGGCAGCGTGGTTCTGGGTAAGTGCAAGGGGGCGGGGGACTGTAGGATTGCAGAGATAGCGTCAAGTTCACAGCAGGCCCAGAGGCAGTGCATGGGTTACAGGTTGTGGAGGAGCCTGGTGCCCATTGAGATTCGAGGGTCAGCCAGACAACTAGTCGACACAGTGGACAGGTAGGTCAGCAGGGCAGAGAGAGAGAAAGAGAGAGAGAGAGAGAGAGAGAGAGAGAGAGAGAGAAACAAGTGTTTTGCGCCTTGAAACACTTGTGTATAGGTGCATTAAAAATGCCATATCATAAAGCAGAAGCAAAAGGAAGGTCTTTATCTGATTCCGGAACCTCAGGTGGTCTGGCTCAAGTTTGAGAGGGGCATGTAGGCCATTCCAGAGGGAGGCACCTACAGAGGAGGGAGATCTACCTCCCACTCTGTGCCTGTAAAAGCATCTGACCCTGAGAGAGTTGGAGTTGGCTGAGCACAGGGCTCCAGAGGGAAGGGGTTTAGGAAGAAAGAGTTGGATGTAATGCGGTCTCTAGCCCCAGAAAGCCTTGTGGACGATGAGGGTTTTAAACTTGATCCTTGCAGCCACCTGGAGCCAGTGGAGAGATTTGACGGTTGGAGAGATATGATCCCTGGGCTTGAGGTCAAGGAAAAGTCTTACAGTCCTGTTCTGGAGTAGTTACAGAGGGCAGAGAGTAGAGGAAGGCAGATTGAGAAATATGCTGTTGCAGAAGTCCAGCCTAGAGAGAACCAAGCCAGTGGAGACAGTGACATTCTGGGGTCTTAAACTTGATCCTTGGAGCCACCGGGAGCCAGTGGAGAGATTTGACAGCTGGAGAGATACAATACCTGGGTTTGAAGTCAAGGACAAGTGTTACAGTCCTGTTCTGGAGTAGTTACAGAGGGCAGAGAGTAGAGGAAGGCAGATTGAGAAATAGGCTGTTGCAGAAGTCCAGCCCTGAGAGAACCAAGTCTGTGGAGACAGTGACAGTCTGGGGGAAGTGAGAAAAGAAAGAATTCCTCTGCTAGTAGGACTTCTTAGCGTTGTGCGTGACGTGAGGAAAGGAGAGAGTGGAATTGAAGATGACACAAAGTTTTTTTGTCTCACAAGAAGTTCCAGGAGAGGGCCCAAGGAGGGCAGCCAGCATTAAAAAGGGAATGCCGGAGCAAGGGTCCTAATGAGAAGGACCTCAACTGGCATTAAGGCAGAGATCGTTGGTGGTGCACAAATCCTGAATTGCAGACAGATGGTCAGGAATGAGTGAGAGAGGAGAGGAGGCTGAGGGGAGCCTGAAGAAGAGCTGTGTCATCCGCATAACACTGAAAGTTAAAGGAGAAGGTCAAGATGAGGTAAGTCAGATGGGCCAAGTAGACATTGAAAAGCCAGGGTGAGATGTTAGAGCCTAAGGAACACCACACGTGGAGAGAGAGGTGGTGGAAAGGAAGGACCCAAGTTCATCTTGGGAGGGTTGGTTCATGAGAAAGGAGGTCAACCAAGCTAGGGCCTTATCGGTGATGCCCAGTTTCTCATGGAGATGATTGATCAGGATGGCATAATTGACAGTGACCAAATCCGAAATAAGATCAAGGAGTATAAGGACTGAAGGAAGGCTAGTCAAGATTAGTGAGCAGATCTTCACGGGTGTTCAGGAGAGAAGTTTATGTGCCTGTGGCTGCTATGAAGCCATACTGATGGTCATAGAGACAACCAACATATTCATTGTGGAGGGTAAGCTGGGAGATGGCCAGCTTTTCCAGGAGTTTGTCCAGGAAAGGAGTGCTAGATATTGGGTGGTAGTTTGCCAGACAGTAAGGATTGGCAGACTGTTTTTTTCAGGAAGGGGGTGCACATGGGAGTGCTTTAGGTGGAGTGGAAGAGAGAGGTAGAGGCAGAGGAAGAAGAGAGAGATGACAGGATGTCCTGAGTATTAGAGGTAAAGTGATAAGCCAGAGCCATGCAGAGGGCTTGGGAGGGAACAGGAGTGGTGGAGACTGCAGTAGGATTGGCCAGCTCCTTGCCCATTATGAAGTATTTGACTGTGTTGTTGCAGGCCCCAGAGATGCAGGGTTGATGTGGGCTCTCTTCTTGGACAGGACAGAGAGTCTATATTGCCTTTGGAGCAGGCAATAGGCCAGTTTGTCAGAGGATGCACCCGATGCCCTCCCCTTCTTCTCAGCCACCGTACACTTGCGTTTCGTGGTGGTGAGGTTGGAGTCATACCAAGAGTTGCTCTTGGAGGTAGGCTTTAAGCAGATTCTCATGACAGGGGCAAGGACATCCATAGTGTTAGAGATAGAAAGTAGCATTTGATCAGCTGAACTACCCGTCCATGTGTCTAAGCAGCATATTGCTGCAGATATACAAGAAGATTGGTATTTGCCCAACATTAACAAATTATTGTCTGTTTATGTCCAGTTGTATTGTCTGCCAGTCATGCAGTACTTGACAAACTCTGAAAACTTTGATAGGCATATTGCTCCGTCCATTTGCCCCCTTTTGTAATACTTTTTCTTACCTCATAGTTGTGGGGAGTCCTTTCTCCCGTTGGATTGAGGCTGATCGATGTGCACATCCTGATGACAAATTGTCCGCCAAGATTTTGGTGAGAGAAGTGTTTCCCCCTGATGGGGGTTGTGCGGAGAAAGAATAGAGAGGAGGAGGAGGTGAAGAGGCGGTCAGAGAGGGGCCAAGAGAGGTAGAGGGAGAGGAAGAGGAGAGAGAGAACAGGATGTCCTGAGTTTTAGTGGTAAATTGAGAAGCCAGAGCCATATAGAGGGCCTGGGAGGGAACAGGAGAGGTGGAGACTGAAGAAGGATTGGCCAGCTCTATGAGATTATAAAGAGTTTGACTGTGTTGTTAGAGGCCGCAGAGATGGGGGCTTGGATGTGAGCTCTCTTCCTGGACAGGGCAGAGAGTCTGCATTGCCTTTGGAGCAAATGGCAGTCCAGTTTGTCAGAGAATGCACCCGGCACACTTGGAGGTAGGCTTCTGATGGATTCGAATGACAGGGGCAAGGTCATCCAGAGTGTTGGAGTTAGAAAGATGCAGGTCAGAGAGAGCTCTGCTAGAGTGTGAGTCACCCATAGGCATATTAGGTGCAGAGAAAGTATTGGCAAAGGCCTCTACGGACACATACTTCATGGGCCGAATGACTGAGACGGTAGGTGGCAGTGTTGGTGTTGGTTTTGCCTGGGGGACAGAGATCATCAGGAGAGAGGAGAGCAGAAAGTGTTCAGTCCATGAGACAGGAGTGGTGAGAGGGTTAAAGAGGGGAATGTCTGAAAAGATGAGAGCATTCAAGGTGTGCCGTGTGCCAGACTGGATGGTAGAATGGAAAGAGAGAGAGTCACAGAGGCTGCGGATGAGCCGGGAGGATGGATTTGAAGCAACCAGGAGGATGTTGAAGACTCCAAGGAGAAGAAGTTGAGAGGTAGAGGCAAGGAGAGAAGAGGAGAGGTCAGCCCACTCTGAGAGGAAGAGGGCGCCCGGGCCAGGCTGCCTTTAAGTGGTAACCACAGTAAGTGAGAGGCCGGAAGAGATAGACACCCTGCAAACCAGGTATTCAAAGGAGGAGTAGGCCTGCGTAGGAATGACAGAAGCATGGACCCACTCCAAAAAAAGATCAGGGCTACAAAACTTGCGGGACGGTTGGGTCTGGGTTTGGAGACGATCTTGTAGACATCAGGGAGGAGAGTATCAGACCTTGTGACAGAGCTGCCGTGAACCATGTCCCAGAGAGAGCAAGGGCATCCAGTGTCATGATCTCTGCTTCCAAAAGATCAGGACTTGCCCGACTCCCTTGGAAGCAGACCCATAACCCCGGTTCCGAGTGCCAGCCAGTCCCAATTGGGACCTTTTGGACCCTGTCCTGGCGCCAGTGGCACCAGGCTCATAAAGATGCCCAGTCCCAGCGCTGGAAGCGCCGGGCTCATAATGCTTGGGTGGACTTACCTGCAGCAGACCATGCTGCTTACTTACCTGCCAGTTGAACCCCTGATCCTCTTCTGTTTGGGACTACTTTTCCTGTTGGGTGGGGCAGGAGCCACTCCCTAGGTTCAGAATACTGGAACTCTTCTGGAAAGCAGGAACTCTTTTCTTACCTAGGCGTGGCTGTGGAAGGAGACACCTAAGCACTACAGGAGGCTATTTAAACCACACCCGATGGATGAATCTTGCTTTGTGTTATTCTGCATTCTCTGCAGCAGAACGCTCATCGTGTCTTCTGCTTCTGATCCTGGGCCTAAGGGAACAAAGGCTTACCATCCTGGAATCCAGTCTTCAGCAGCACCTGTAAAGACAAAGAAAGAACAGGTTAGCACTACGGTCTTCAGTGGCAGCGCATCTTTACCTGGTCCATCGGCTGTCACCAACGCCTCGCGCTGCATTCCGGCATCTGAAAGACAAAGGCTTACCTACTCTTCGCATGCTCCGGAGGTCTTCGCACTGCATTCCGGCATCTGAAAGACAAAAGCTTACCAGCTCTTCGCACGCTCCGGAGGCCTTCGGCGCTGCATCCCGCATCTGAAAGACAAAAGACGGTGCGTTTAAAGACATTGGGCAACTTTATTACTCACGTGCCATTACTCCTTCCCACGCCGAATCCAGTGGGTATTCCAGCACCCTTCAGCTTCTCTAAAGCTCCAAACTTGTACCTGCAAGATAAAAAGGACAGTTAGTGCGCATCGTGAAGCAGGCTACAAGCGCTTTCTTACGTGCTTCCAGGCGCTTCTATTCCTCACGCGGGTTCGATCCTCAACTCTCATCAGCCCGCCATCCGCCATCGCCGGAACCCTGCAAAACAAGAGATATCATTACAAAAGACTTTTAAGACATTTGAAGTGCCCAGAACTTACCGTTCGTGCAGTTAACGACGGACAGCACTCCTCTGAGGTCAAGAGGCCTGCACCCTTATCCAGAGAAGAAACTGGTTACGGCACCCTGCCCCGAGGCAGATGGAGAGCTCGGCGTTCACTTACCTAAGGTGAGGGTGTTAACCTTTGGGGTTCTACAGGAGAAGAGAAAGGGAAGAGGAGAGAGGCACCCAATAACCCCAGTTCATTAATCCCATATTTTCTATCTGCAGACATCTTACTCTTCGAGTCAGACATACAGTGCACAGAGGTCCAGCCCAAAGAGCCAACCGTGTGTTACACATCACCTTTGAAGATACGGCATTCACCCAGTCAAGACCGGCGCCTCTGCGGGAATCAGGTGAGCGTTACAATCCAGGTCAAATTCTTCAAGGAGGTGGCAGATATCAGAGAAGTGTTTGACAGCAGATCTTGAGTTGAGAGTAGTGACGTGGAGCAGATTTCAACATTTGAAAGGCTTCCATGGAGGGGTACAGGCATGAAGTACGCCATGCGCAGGTGGCAGAGGGGCCAGAGAGTGGATCGAGCAGGTAGAAGAAAATGACAAGGTAGCCAGAGAAGATGAAGAGGGTGCCAGAGCAGTGCGGGTAGGAGTAGCAGGAGAAGGAAGGAAGTTGATAAGACACGGGAGACACATATGAATATGAAAGCAAGGGAAGCATAGATTGATGATGCTAGTTGAAAGGTCATGAAGTGTTTTTAACTACAGCTCCCATTACTTTTCCCTATTGAATTGCCTTAGTAGGGTTGATGGGAATGTTATTCCAAACCATTTACTGACAAGTAAGAAGAACATTGCTTATGTGAATGGGTATGTACTTGGGCAGATAGGAAATTTAAAAAACTGGCTTTGAAATCATTAAATGTTACCTATCACATTATATCACTATTGTATGAACGTATATTGCATGCCTACCCATATCAAATACAGGGAAACACATTTTAAAGATACTACCTGCATGTTGCTGATGTTTCCAACCACATACCATATGAGGGGCAGATTGGCTATGTAAAAGGTCATACCCATCTGTATTAGTAACGTTTAATAAGAACATGATATTATGTGCTTACAGTATGTTGGCATATACATACCGAGCCACTGATGCATGTGCCAGCACGGGTGCCCACCAACACCACTCTACAGTTAAGAGAAATGCAACACATCTACAATACTTTATGTCCACAGTACACATTTGTTAATCACAGTCAGTATGATTGATGCACCCTCAAATTGAGAGAAGGATTAGCAAAAGGATATGCTATGTTCAATTGGTGGGTGTTGTAATTCCTCAAAATAGACTGCTTGGCAATACATATCCGAAGAACAAGAGGGACATGCACATTTGGCACGTCACTTCTGCTGTTCCATAATGTATTGTAACAAAAATGTCTTACACTAGATTGGATTGGCTGGGGTAATGTCATCAGTCTTCAAAAGGACTGCAAAATACAAAATTAAAAAAGTTACATTACTGCCATGAAATGCGCTCCCAGAGTAATATTTGATGGGATTTTGATATAAAATACCTGCTAACAGATGCATGGACAACACAACATGAGTGATGCAATACTAGTGAGCCGGGGGTGGTGGGGGCGGTAGGTGTAGGTACAGTGTAGTTTGGATTATGATTTTGTTGTGGCAGAATGTGGATTGATTGCCCTTGCTGTCTCATGCATTTGCAAGGCAATGCACACCCCCTGCCTTGAACAAGATGTTCACCTGCTTGATACATCTTTTATTTGAAATTGTTGACATATGAAATACATTTTCACTGGCATAAAGATCATCTTATATTTCATGAAGGCCTATCAAGCCAAAAATGCACAATTGAACAACTGAACAAAGTGCTGGAGTGCCACACGCTACCACTGCAGAACCTAAAGACCTCAGTACCCATGTGCTGGAACACTACTTTGCACATTTTGGACAGGCTACATGAGCAGTTTCTGCAACACTCAGCGCACAGCTCTAGATGCAGCATTATTTACAAGCAGTCAGTCCCAGCTGCTGACCAATGTCTACTCTTCACCACAATCTTTTATGAATGCCAACAAACACTCCGTTAGTGAGGGTCTTCCTCATGCATACCTGGTTGATATGAACCTGTCCAACATTGTAAGAGTCTGTCGCTTGGCAGGTGATGCAGATGCAAAACAGAGGATCTGGGAGCTGCTTTTAAAAATGTGAATGATGAGCTACAGGCAACTGGGTGTAAAGGCATTATTTAGAAACAGACTCATGTTTTAAGGTAAAAGTGGCTGCTTTGTAATCACATGTGTCAGTGTCTAGGGGCCTGGGGGTGAAATATAGCCCCTGAATGCCAGAAATAAAGAGGTCAGAGTGATTTGTAAATGCCCATTTAAGCATAAGGCCAGCACAGAAATGGTGACGTCAGACATGAGGCCCATTGAACCAAAAACAGGTCTAAAACTCAAAGGAAAGGAAGTGGGTTTGAATCTCAAAAATGCAAAGATATGCACAATGCATTTCGGCAAGGAAAAGAGAGACATGTGCCTGACAATGCTGTTTTAATAAATCCATGTAGAGCTGCACTTTTACTTAAAGAGACAGACGTTAGCGTGTACAATATCTTTATGCAACATGAGACTGTGATCCCAAAATCGTAATTGAAACCAAGCGTCTTGCATTTACAAGAAATAAAAGAATTTCCTTTTTGTTTTTCCTCCTCCAAATAACAGTATAATAAGATAAGTGCTCACTAGACTTTCAGAATTTGAACATTTTTTTTCATATATAATTGCCTTCCCTTGATTCCGAGAGATTCAAAAGTTGGTTTGAGGGTGAAGGAAATAATTAACATGAGAACTATGAAGTGGTATATTTTTCACTGATACGGCTCCTGAGTAAATTAAGAAAAAACATATCTCTGCATAGGAAGGGGATGCAAACTTCAGATTAGCATCATCTGATTTGCCTTAAAATGCTGTTCTTAAGAATATATTCATGCATGTAAAGATTTCCAAAATGAGGGTACTTGTCATGTTGATAGTTTTTAGAGTTTTGAACATGCAGAGCCCATATGTCAGTGTGCAATGACAAAGCTTTCTCCCCCCACAGCTGTCCTAACTCATACCCCTCATTTCCTTGTCCTATTAGCAAACAGGTGGCATGAGGGAAGTGAAAACCAAGCAATCCCCTTTGCAGGAATCATGACAAGTGTGTGATGTCATTTGCCCTATAAGAAGACAAGTTGGCATTAGAACAAGGCTTTTTCACTTTTTCCGGGAGGCATCCCGAGGTTGAATTCTTCCGAGAAACATCCAAGTAGCGAGGTCCAGACCTTGCAGTGGAGACAGGAACCAGGCGACAGAGAAGCTGACTGGTACCCCTTGGAGAATTCAGAGGAGACTATCCTTGACCGACATCCTTGCTGTCCCAGAGGTGCCCTGCTGTTCCCAGATGTACATTACAAGGTTTCTCCTGTAAGTAAAACTATCCCCAAAGCAAAAGATTTTGTAGGTCCTGCCTTTTGAAGTATTGATCAAGTTATTTCCCCATAGCAAAATATCCTGTTTGTCTATGTAGATCCTTAGCATATTTAATTAAAGTTAATCAATTAATTCCCCTTCAGAAATCACGCTCCTCCCAGTGTGTTGTGAGCAGGTATAGACATAAAGATTTGTCAAAAGAATGAATCGCAAGACCTTGTTTCCATGTGAGTGTGCAGGGTGCAAAACAAAATTCCCCTTTGTTCCCCTTCATTTTAAATAAGAAGTGTGAAGCCTGGTATTTCCTTTGCATGTGTGGTAACAATACATTTAATTGACTCTTTGTTCCCATTGTGCTCTGACCAAAACCACAAAGCCTGGCCTGTTCTTTTAGGTGTGGCAAAACAAATTTTGACATTGCTTTTCTTTCCCTCAAATTGCATCTATGGTCAGAAGTAGAACACATTTCTCCTTCTTTCCAAAGATTGCATTTGATCAGAATCCCAAAATGAATTTCGCATTGTGTTCCCACTCTCTGCCACTGGCCTTAAATTCAGAGGTGCTAAGTCTTATTGATGTTTGGAGGGAAGGGGTTGCTGGGAGAAAAGTATTATAACTAAATCAGGAATCACTATGTGTCTTCAATTGCTCTTTTTCTGTGTTGGTTTTGCCTTTACGGAAGTCATATTTGTTCTTGTGTTGCCACAGCACTGGTGGCTGATGTTAGTCTGGTTGTCAAATTTGGTTTAAATAAGTATATATTCTTCCTACACACGGGCCTGGTTCCTAGTCTATTGTGGCACCGAGTATTAGTTGAGGTTGGATTCGAGACGGGTTGGAGCCCTTACCATACTTAACCAAATCAAAATCATAGTCATTTGTTGTGCGCCACATTCATTGGGGGTAAAAGAACACCCTGAGTTGAGTGTGACTGTGTAATAAACCGTGACAAAATGGGGGCGTGTGCCAGGATTGGTAGAGAGTTTCCACCTGTAACAGTGCAGTAGCAGCAGACTATTCACTTAGGTATAATTGCATTTCAGTGGATGGAAAGTTGTATTGCATTGTGAATGCGCCATTCAGACCTGCACCCTTGGTTTCAGGGCGACGTGTAGATAAAAGTGTTTATTTGAGTTGTCATTGTGAGTACAAACCAATCAGGAACAGGGTTGAGATTTTGCCCTTGCATAGAGAGCATATTAGGTGCAGAACACATTTCAAAATGAGCACAGTAGAAATTAATATGGCCAGGAAGCACCTTCCATCCAAATTCTTTGGACTGTGAAAGTTAGATGTGATAAAGCATAAATTAAAAGTTTTCAAAAGGAAACTATATCATTTAAAAAAAAAAAAATTAAAATTGTTTATTAAAGGTGAATGAATAGAACAGGAGCATGAAATGTGGCAAGCTAGAATGATGCAGAAAGATACCTCTGCAAATGTTTTTTTATTTGCTTATGGTTTTACAATGAAAACCTTTACAAAATTACAATGTAAAATGAACACTTTTCCAATCTTAAAACTGAACATTTTTCATATACAATTGCTTAACAGACAAATAGAAGAGAACAGAAATGAAAAGAAAAAAGTACTTTAAAATAAATTTACAATTTTCACAGACCACAAAAAATAAGAAAAAGACCATTAATATTTCACAGTCACATATCATAAGCCTAAAAACAGAAACATGACTTATGACAGATTAAGTAAATTTATACTGCTTTCCCACAAATTAATAAGAACTTCAAGATACATAAGCATCCATCATACATATTGATTAACAAAAGACAAAAGAGGAGTAATTCAGGCATGTGCTGAAATTAGAAGAAGAGAATAGCACAATCTAAAGTACCACTAATTTGCAACTAAGACTCTGTAAGTATAATTTATACAATCAACTGCTTGTGGTTTGATTGTGGTCAGTACATACCACCTATGTCTACTATGGATTTCAGATGATAATGTATGATTAATATTAATATAATCTTCAAAATACATTTCCTTCTACCATCCTACATACAGTTGATTCACCGAGTATAAAGTCAATACTTCTGGCATGTACTCAGACAGAAGGCAGAAAATGGTACAATCAAGGTACTGCTATAATTTTATCTGGGGCTGTGGGGTACTTAGTGTTGATATGTGGCAGGATAATGGGCTGTAACATTAGGCCCTGAAATACTTTTATATGACACAGACCAGCAAAGATGTGCAAATTAAAATGACTCAGCTCACAGCATATATGTCCATCCATATGATGATCATGGAAAAAAGATACCAGGATAGTAAAACCTCTGTGCAAAACCAATCTTAGCCTTTGGATCAAGCACAGCGAGAGTTGAAATAATAAGAGGAAAAGGCGCAACTGAGCCAACATTCAGAGTTGGAATTAAAAGACATTATTTAGCAGCTAACGGATGAGTTAGTGACACAAAAGCAAGTGAATTCAGAGCATGAGGCTCAATTTTCTGCACTGAAAGAGGAGTATCAAGAAGGTGTTGAAAACCTGAGGGTGAGTCAAGAAAAATTAAGTGAGCAGGTTGTGCACAATAGAGCCTCCTTAGAGGACATTTTTGCATTTCAAACGCAGATTTAACAACAGAAAGATGAAAATAGTCAGTTGATCATTATGGATGTCAATTCTCAGGCGGAATTCGATCAGATGCACCAAAATCTGAACTCTGTAAGACAACAGCGAGAGCAGCTCAGGGAAGAGAAAAGCAAATTGTGTCAAGAGAAAAGTTCCCTGTTTCAGGAAGTGCGTCAGTTAAAGACCGACATGGAGAAAAGTGAATTATGTTCTCAGGATCTGACTGACATGTGGATAGAACATTTAAAATTAATGGAACATGTGAGGCAAAAAGAGTTTGACATAGAGCAGGCACCACAGGCCAAAAGTGCAAAAAGAGAGGAGATCAGTTTCCTGCAAAAGAAGAGGTCTGAATATGCCCAGACAATACAAGCCTCATAGAAGGTAAACAAGTCCCTTTGTGAGGAGAACAAGGGACTCAGTGACCAAGTATTGGCACATAAGAAAGTACTAGAAGCTATTCAAGCACTCGTATCAGAGTTGAAAGCTCAAGCCTCTATATATCACCAAAATATAGGGGCTGAGAAAAAATCTGAGGGATTGGAATAGGAAATAGCCAAATACAAACAGGCTTTGAGGCACCCCGACCAGTTATCATATGGAAAGGCACCCTCTGATCACAGAGTGATGACATCCTTGCCAGGGACCTCAAGCAAACTCAACACATTATATACGCAGGGTGCTGCTAACTTCATGCCTGTCAATGTTCAAGAACAGGGAAACTTGAAGCAGCTGGACTCCACCAGGCCTAGTCTAACTGAGCCGGAAAGCAAGTCTTTATCAGATATAGATGGGTATTCATCTCTCCTCAGATTTAAAAAAAAAAAAACCCTAGCATGTACTTCTGACCAGGAGGGCTCCTATGATGAAAAGATGAGGGAATTAGATTTGCAGAAACTAATTTTACGCAGGGACCGCTTGGTCCTCTTTGTAGACAGAAAAGAACCAGAGTCCAGACCTCAAAAGAGTCTTCTAAAAACCTTCACACATTCAGGGGGCTGGAGGGAATTCTCCACCATACCCATGAGGAGGGATGATGATGATGAGTACTCCCATGTGTGAAAAGGGGAGTAAAAGGGAAGTTTCCCTGAGAGCCCACAGCACCAGAGGGGAGAGGAGACCAGACTGCATCATTCTGGGAGGGATTCACAGTCTCATAGAGGTAGGGAGCACTTAGAGGACAGGGAGTGGACTACCAATAGTAGCTGTGGAATATTTTTACCCATGCCAAGGCACCCCACTGCACCTCTTTTCCAATAGGGAAAGAAAACTGCCAAAATATTGAAGGGATAACCCCTGTGCGCGCCAAATCTGCAAAACTATGCATGGTTCATGAACCGCAAAAGAGCTGCACACCCTGCCATACACAGACAAAGTTGGTGGAAAAACAGGCATCACTGAATGTCACCTGTCAACTGTCATCTGTCACCTAAAGCAAGGCCACAGAAGGGCTAAAATCCGAACATGCCCTTAAATACAGCTTTCTAATCAATGACAACCTCCAAAGTGCTGTTTTGGGCGCTAAATGCAGTCATTTTCCTAGTGAATTATTGGAAGGAAAAGTGTGCTGAAATCATAGATTATCCAGGCAGTCAGAGGAATCCAGGCCTCCCTGCCAGACAGCTGCTTAAGGAAATTAGCTGCAAACCCAGTTTAAAGGTGTTCTTTTTCTGGAAGAAATTGCAAAATGTGCCTATTTATAGCATGTTTGTGGAGGGCTTAATTCTTTTAAATGTCCAAATCCCTTATAAGCTGTGCTTATTTTTATATGTGTTAATGAAAAAACTTTATTGTGAATCTTAGAGTAACCCAGTGGAAGTAACTGTTTAATTCTGATTGGGCAGTGCCTGGCCTGGGAAAGGTGACATCCCAGCTTGACACAGGAAGCCAAATGGTACCCGCATATTGACAACAAAGTGAGCATCAGACATTCGGCTCTGGCTGAGCCAAGTACAAAGGACAGGCTGAGCAATGACCTCTGCTGGGAGGGGCAGGATACTTCCTTCTCCAGGAAGGGGACACACCTCCCTGATCAAAGGACTGGACAGCTGTTGCCTTGAATGGGAGGTACAAAGAAAAAAGAAACAGCTCAGACATTTTAAATCCTTATTTGTGATTAAAGTTGAAACTCTTTTACTGAGCAACCAAAAGAGGGATAAATCTGAAAATTGGTAGACATTGACCTAATTTCAGGCTTTTGATTTGAAGACATTGATGAAACCTATACTATTTAAAGACCAAAGTTATGAAAATATTCTCATTGTAGCAGAACGATTAATATTAATATTACTAAGATTGTATGTACATGATCCATGATAAGCGCCCAGAGATGTACCGAATTAGAAATGATTAATCCAAACTGTTATGGTTAAAATTGATTAAAAAACTCTGTAAAAGGACAAAGACAGCTCTTACAAAGATGGGGATTGAATGTGAATATAGACATTCAAATATGAAATGTATGTGTCCGATGTTATTAAGGTACATAATTTTAGAAACATACATTTGTGCAAAAGTTATGTTTTGGTAAAAATCAATGTGGGAGTTCCTAAATCCCATCGTAAAGATGACAGCTCTGTTCTGACTGCCAACCAAAACAAAGCACATGCCTGCAGCCACTCACAGCCGTGGGGGTGTGTTTTGAAATTCTGCCCACACCATAAACTGGGGGATGTCATTTGAAAGTATAAATATAGGAACTTCACAACACATAGGACAGATTGCTTCCAGAACACAATCCAGATTTCCGGGCAGCACCTTGTTCCAGAACTCTTCATCTTGTAGCTGACTCCAGACTTCTTTGAAGATCCAGATATCCTTGCAGAATACAGACTTTAGCATTGCTGAACTCTTGCTAGTTAGACCCACTTTCAAACATCCAAAACTTTAAAGAATAATTCTGATTCAGCTTGGCATGCTACCATTAAGGCTTGCCTGCTAAAACTTGCATCCTGTAATCTGCCGTGTCTAGTGACCAGAATGGCCCATCCAAATCCAGTCTGAGGTGCAGTCCAAAATTGACCAGAACCGCGCTGCTGATCCAATCCCTCCAGAGGTGTCCTGCTGCCAGTAGACCATCATATTTGTGATGTCATTTTTGATGTCATGCTTGTTATTCTTAGCAGTGCATGGTGGTGGCGCGAGTTATGGTTGCTTAGCTTACCATAACTGGCAAATTTCAGGGGGGTTTTGGTTTTACTTGTAACCATAAAGTCCCTTTAACAATGTTTTTTCACTGAATTTGATAGGTTTTTAGTAGCGCAACTTAACCATGACGTCCCTTTAACAAAGTTTTTGCATTCAATTTCATAGGTTTTTATTACTCCAACTGAACTATAACGCACCTTTAACAAGGTTTTTTCAGTGAATTTCATAGTTTTTTACCAGTGCATGCTATTTTCCTACAACTTACTAATATCACACTTAACCAATATAGCAATATTTGTGTCCCATTTACAAAGTGTTACCTCCTAACACTTCTATACACTTTTTGCAACTATTTCAACTAGTTTTGCATCCGTAGCCGTCTATGAACATCTGACTTCATAGCAGACCTTCCAGACAGTGCCACAGAACCCGTCCACACTTCGCGATAATATCTCTGCTTTGCGGACAGTTCAGAACCGCATTTTCTACTGATCTAGGAAGTATCACCTTCACAATTTCCCTTGCACAGCTCCAACACCTATTCCTACTCATTATCCATTAACAATCTAGTACGCAGTACATACTTTTAGCAAAACTGCTATTTATCTTAAAATGGCATCAGCTAATGCCATCCCTCCTCCCCAAGAGCCACCACCACTGCTGTTATCAAGGAGCATGAGAAACATTGCCCCCTACCTTAGAAATAACACATGCGCAACATTTTCCCTTGTCCACCTACCCCTCCATATTAGTGTTTGGTTCCTCTTCCCTCATTTCCCTCCCCACCTTTCGTTCTCAGATCCCCTGTCAAAAATAATACATCGAAAAACAACAAAAGACATATTCCTTTAGGAACCACCTTTCACAGTTAAAAAATAGAACTAGAAAAAAAATGTATAGACTCCATCTACTTTATATTTCTCAGTAAAGTACATAGACTCAATAAGATTTTCCAACATTACCATTTGCATTTTGTGTTATGCTAATGGAAATATTTTGGCGCTCATCCTCCGTTAAGGGACTGGAACAGTGGATACCGGCCCAGCAGCCCAAGTTATCAGCCCAAGCAAAGTGAGGGTGGATAACAAGGTCTCTGGACCATTATCCCCCCATTCCAGACCCTGAAATGGGGGATGAAGGCCATTAGAAATGTAGATTCCTAAAGCGGGAACCCGGGGTGCTAAAAAAGAGTATTTTTCTTCATACACCGGGACGGCGGTGGCGTCCTGGTGTAGGAAGTAAACACCTTTTCCAAGATGGCCACCATGGAAAGGGAAGGCGAGGGTTCCATACAGGGCCCCTCTTCGCTTTCCATGGCAGCCTGCAGAAGGCAAAAAAGAGAACCCTATTACCATATTACCACAAGCACATTTGTCTTCCCTTTCAGATCTATCCTAATTTTGAATAACTTTACCACAAAGCCAGTCCCAGGTGGACATGGCCACTTTAATTCTATGTTTTGTCCCTTGATTTGTCAAATGGCACCACATTTATAGGCCTTTACAATATTTTGGGACCCTCCTCTAATTTTGCTCCCTTTTGACAGAATCCCTCCAAACTTCACAAAAACATGTATATCTTGATCTATTATCAGTTTGCCAAATGAAGTGTAGTTTTGTCAAATGGCACCTCATTTATAAGCCTTTACATTATTTTGGACCCCCCTCTAATTTTGCCCCCTCTTCACAAAATTCCACAAACTTCGAAAAAACATTCATATCTAAATGTATTATCAGTTTCCCAAATTAAGTGTAGATTCATCAAATGGTACCTCATTTATAAGCCTTTACATTATTTTGGGACCCCCCACTAATTTTTCCCCCTCATGACAGAATCCGACCAAACTTTGCATACTCACTCAGAATCAGCTCAAACATAGACATGCAAAGTTTAATGCAGTTCCATTAAGTGGCGCCAAAGTTATAAGCCATCCAAGAACTGCATTTCACCAACAATGTAATGCAGAGGTGTCCGCAAACTTTTCAGGACTGTTTGCGAACATCCAAACTGTTTGTGGACTTTCACAGCATAAAACGGCCACCTTTTTGCTTCTTGCAGCCATATTCCATCCCATCCTCATCACCCCTCACCTCCCCAGAGATTATTTGATATGTTTGACAAGTGCAATGTTGTGTTTTTTAATATGTTTTTAACGCGATGTTCACGGACAGCGGCGAAGTCCACGAATCGAAGATGGCAGGCATTTCCAAAAATCTGATGTACTTCACGCTCTTCACCATCCAATCAGCGAACACATTGCATGTCCGCGGACATGACGCAAGCCGATTAACCAATCAGTGTCCTGTCCGTGGAATGAACAGGGAAGTGTTTCCGCGGAGCGGACAAAGTTATCAAACATTTTTTTAGACCTACTTTTTCGAACTAAACCTCACCAAACTTTCTAAAGAAATTCAGAATGAGCCATATACTTTTTTTGCAAAGTTTGGTGTGGATACGTCCGGGGGAGCAAAGTTATAAGCTGCCCAAAAAGTGCTCTTCCTATGGGTTTAGCAACTTAACCATAACTACACGGCCACTACCGTGGGCAGTGTAATTAAACTTATGTGTGATTTGAATATTAAATAAATAAATACATATTCACCTTTACAAACTAACCTGATTCCTGGTTCAGTGTGACCTGGGGGGTGTTTTGAGAAGGGTGTGATATGAGTGGTATATCATTCAGAATATTGAACTTATAGACACAAATAAGGGTTTCATTGGGCACTACATTCTAGGCGAGACCTGGGTGTGTGCCTCATTGAGATACTTAACAGCTGGGGGCTTGTGCTGTGATTCTGAATTTGAAAAGGGGTACTGTGCTACACTGTACAATCACCTCTCAATAGAAATACTTCAAAAATCGGTCCTGTTTGCAAAAGTAAATTAACCCTGAAATAAGTCAGAAGGAAATTGATGTTTCTGAAATGCCGATCCCAGTAGAGATTAATATTACTAGGGAACACTTCCTGCACACACTGTTTGTCAGGGGTGAGTGGCCCGAACAGGATGAACAGGTATGGTTAAAGGAAATAAAAGAACAGGTAACTGCCGTAGACCTAGATATATGGCAGGACAAGGGTCCATTACATCAAGCACTTAGCAAACTGTACTTGGCCCCAAAAATAAAAGGGAGCAGTGTAAAATTGCCAAAAAGTGGCCTACCTGTACCCCCACATAGGAATAATACAGGAAAAGCAGGCAGAAAATAGAGTTCTGGCAAATAAGCAAGGGGAAACACTGCAGAAAATCTAAACTAATCTGGACTCTGCAGAGCAAAGGCTCCAGAAGAGTCAAGGATTAGAAACAGAGGCTAGGCAGTATATTACCAAATTAAAGGAAGATCTAGCTCTCTTACAGCAAAAGATTGCAGAGCAAGATACCAAATTACAGACACTGCAAGATGAGTATCAGGAAAGGGTTGACCCTTTAAAACAGAATCAGAAGAAGCTGGCACAACAGTTAAATTACAACAGAGCATGCACAGAACAGATAGTCACATTACAGAACCACATAGAATCCTTGAAGGAAGAAAACAATAAATTAATTATTAAAGACCTAGAATCTCAAGCAGAATTTGATGAGGAGTGCCAGAAGCCCAGCGCATTTAACAAACAGAGGGGAGACCTGGCTGCACAGATGGGCACTCTAGTCAGGAGAGGGACACCTTAGGCCAGGAAGTCAGCCAATTAAAAACTAAGTTAGAGGAAAAAAAGTTGGCCCTTCAGGTGTTTAGTGAAGTTAAAACTGAATATGAAAACCGACTAGAGCACACCAGGCGGGTGGAGGATGCTCTAGAAAAGAACAGTCAAACCAATAATGACAAAGCTCAGGAGCTGAGCCTCCTGCAGAAATAATTGGCCCAGTATTTCCAATCCAGGCAGGAAGCACAGAGAGACAATTAGGCTCTCTGTGAAAAGAAGGATAGGCTCCACATACATATAGCCATGCAAGAGCAAATCATTGAGACCAGTAAGGACTTAATAGAGGTGCAAAAGAGTCAGATTTTGGCATGTCACCAGGGAATAGGGGCTGAAAGAGATGAATCAGGAAGGGACAGAGAAACCCCTGAGCATAACCTCAGGACCCCTGTCATCAGGGACTTGAACCCCTTCAGTTCGTTGGATTCTGCCACCCTCATGCCCACTGGCTTATATGAGCCAAGGGCTACAGGGATGGTAGACTTCAGCAGAATGGGAAACATGAGACTGACAGATCAGCGCCTCACAGAAATGGATGGTTGGGCATCTCTGTACAGAGTCCCAAATGTTAGGGCTAGCCTCTCTGATCAGGATGCCTCCAGTGAGGGGGGAATCAGGGAATTGGATCCTCAAAAATATTGCCTACCAAAGGATCAGTCTGTCAAATTTTATGGGGAACTCCATGAAACTAGGCCCACAAAGAGTATCTTAAAGACCTCTTCCCAGCTAGGATAGTGGGGGGGTGGGGTACTCAGCCAATCCTGGGAGCAAGGGGGAGTCAGAAGACACTTCTGAGCGCCACAGGTCTCAAGAAACTAGGCCCCCACATTCTGCAAACCATTTCCAAGCTTGCAGAATTAGGGAGACCCTAGAGGAGCAGATAGTCACCTCCTGTAGCAGTGCCTCTGAGTCAGAGGATGAGTGGACATGGGTGACTAAGACTAAAAAGGCCACCCAAATTAAGAGGGCCCTACTGAAAGATCCCCTGAAACAGATCAAGGCCATTAGGACAGTCATAACTCCCTATCATAAAAATGGCAAGTATTCAGTTTGGGAGCACCTCGAGTTATACGAGCAAATGATAGATATTTTCCATTTGAAAGATAGCTAGATTTGTTTTCAATATGTCAAGTGGACATTTTCCCCTGAATACTCCAGCTTCTTTGCGGAGCTGGAGGATCAAAATCACTCAAGATGGTCCACCTAAAGGGTCGGCCATTTTAAAACATTTTTCTGTAAATAGAAACCCCCAAGAGGCCTGCAAGGCGGCCTACAATCTGCAATGTGGGGAAGAATTTGTGCAAGAATTAAAGCGTGCCTTTGCACAGACCACTAGCAGGGTGCGCACAGACAGCAGGGAGTTCATTAATACCTTCTTTCATGCACTCCCTAAATACATCATGACCCTGCCGATGAGGGACTTTCACGAGAAGAGATCACTAGACTGGGTCATTGAACAGGCGACTCGTATTTATGAAATGCAGAAACCAGTAGAGAATAAAAATACAAATAAAAACCCCACACCAGCCAAGACCCCCTACTGCTGCTGAGATGGCTGCTGAGATGGCAGAGGTGAAGGTTGCCCCCATTCTAGATCTGGAGATGGGGGGGCCTAAAAATATATGTGCAAAATCCTCCTAACTAAAGACCCAGATGGCCCTCGGGCCAATCCCAGACGGGTAGCCAGGGAGGTAATCCCACAAATAGGACCCCTAACTCACCTGATTATAGCAGCCACTGTTACAAGGGCACCAGATCCATCCTGGGGTATGTGTGGATTCCCCCAGCCCAAGGGGGGGATCCAACCAGGTAGCTACCAACCCAGTAAACCCCTGAAACAGATCAAGGTCATTAGGACAGTCATAACTCCCTATCATAAAAATGCCAAGTATTCAGTTTGGGAGCACCTCGAGTTATACGAGCAAATGATAGCTATTTTCCATTTGAAAGATAGCTAGAGTTGCTTTCAATATGTCAAGTGGACATTTTCCCCTGAATACTCCAGCTTCTGGAGCTGGAGGATCAAAATCACTCAAGATGGTCCACCTACAGGGCGGCCGTCTTAAAACATTTTTCTGTAAATAGAAACCCCCAAGAGGCCTGCAAGGCGGCCTACAATCTACAATGTGGGGAAGACAGTCCCCACAAGAATTTGTGCAAGAATTAAAGCGTGCCTTTGCGCAGACCACTAGAAGGGTGCGCACAGACAGTAGGAAGTTCATTAATACCTTCTTTCATGCACTCCCTAAATACATCATAACCCTGCCCAGACAATCCCAGACAGGTAGCGAGGGAGGTAATCCCACAAATAGGACCACTAACTCACCTGATTATTGCAGCCCCTGTTACAAGGGCACCAGATCCATCCTGGCGTATGTGTGGATTCCCCCAGCCCAAGGGGGGGGATCCAACCAGGTAGCTACCAACCCTGTAAACTTCCTCCTACTTTTCCCAGGAGGGTAGTAATCCCCCAAATGCCGGGTTGAGCTTCTTTACCCAGTACCCACCAAACCTCAACCCCCAAAACAGCCCTCCTTTATTTCCACACTTTCCTGAGCCCAGACAGCCCAATCTGGGAGAGGGGAGGCCAAGGGTGGAGGGTTACCAGAACTATCCCAACCAAGGGTATTATGGGAGAAGGGACAGTTACCCTTCCCATGATCCACCCAGGATGGAACAGAGACTCCGGTACCAGCCAGAGCGGGTGTCCCACTGGAGCGCCAGGTCCAGAACTTGTGACAGGATCTGGGTTGCATGTTGAGGGCTCAGAAGAACCCTCAGATGAGCATGCCGGCTCAGAACCCCTCAAATCAAGGGTCTGGTACGGGGAGAGAAACCTGACAAACCACTGGTTCCAAGAGAGGGGGGAAAGGGGGTAAGGGGGTGTAAAGCCTTAAAGGAAGCTTCCTTCCCCACTTTTGAAAAGCCCCTAGAAACACAGGAACCAGAACCAGATTCTCCTGCTCCCGAAAGTCTGCAACCTAAGGAACAGAGGACGGGTAGGAGAAATAAAGGGCCTAAAAATACCCATTTTGTGGAGAAGGTTAGAGTCTTCCAATTTGAAGGTGAATGGTCCTCAGAGGATTCTGGGAAAAGAATCTTCTCCTTCAGGGATGGGGGAACTCTTCCCAAAGAAAAATGGGTCCCGAGAGAGCCTAATCAAGACTGGGTAAATGTGGGGATGGAGATAAAACTGCCCATCATTGAACCCCAGAATGATTGCTTGGAAAATCACCTTATCCAAACCAATTCTAGTGACTGCCTCCAAAAATGGGTGGGCAGCCCAGAATCAGAACCAAAGGGAGCCCAAAACTCCCCCAATAACCAATTGCCACATTTTTCTTACAGATCCCCAGGTTCCCACACAGAATTCTGCCCAAACTACCCCTCTGTCAGAATCAAGAGTAAAGAAATTAACCCACCAATTGGCCCAAAATGCACATTATCTTTGCCTCTTTGAGGAAAAGGAGGGAAGATTTTATGTCCCGGTCCAAATACAAGGGCAATGTACATTTTTGGCACTGGTGGACACTGGATCCAAAACCACCCTCCTGTCAAAGAGGGCCTTTGATCAGCTGAATTCAGGAAGGGGGAGAGATACCAGATCCCTCTCACCCCTCTTCCTGGACAACTTCAGAATTTCAATGAAAATTAAATTCCTGTCGAGGGGATTGCAGATTTAGAAATTGAAATTGGGCGACACAAGGTGAAACACCCGGTCATAGCTGTGACTCCAGAGGGCACACCATGTTTACTGGGGAATGACATCCTGCGTAGATTGTCGCCCCTAATAGATTGTATAAACAAGGTCCTCTGGACCCAGACTAACCGACCAATAAAATTAAAACAGCGTCAACCATGTTAGTCTAAATGGCACATGCCACATGGTTGAACAAAAACCTGACCAAATTGAATTCCACTTTCAAAACAACACAAACACAGACGTAACAATAATTGCAGTAGGACAACAAACTGGTGATGGGAAGTCCTCTCTATTTTTGATAATAACCTTCCTTCCAGTCTCAAGTGGCATTCCACACTTGAAGGAAATACTCTGAAATTCTATACCAATTCACAATCAGAAAATCCCACTTCTATAGTCCAAAATTATGAGAAACCAGCTCAAAGCTGGGCTGACATTCAGAAAATTGGAGAACAGTTGTTCATCCCTATTCAGTTAAATGGGGGGAAGGACTCTGTTCTCGCCCGAGTGTGTGTGAACAATGGTAAGAGCTTCATCAGCGAAGCCATGTTCCGAAAACTCCCAAAAGATCCAGCCATTCCCACATTTAAATTGATAGACACATGGGAAATGCACTTGAAAACACCCAATTCCAAACATCTCCTGCTTAGCAGGTGTATGCTCAAAATTTCTATAGGCAACAAGAGCATAGTCCATAATTGTTGGGTCGTGCGACATGTCCCTGCCACATTTTATTTAGGCAGTGACAATCTCAATTGCTTTACCATTAGTTTGGACCTAATAAATGTCAAAGCCTGGTCCCCATTAGCGGGTAATCCGATGGAGTTTGATGATTCAGTGAAAGCATTTTGGTCAGCTCAACTGCTGCCATATGCAGTTGAAGTTCAGATTGGAGAGGAAGTCACCATCCCAGAATGGACCCGACAATTCCCACTTGAAGTAAAAATTAAGAGGACAGAAACTGCTAAATCCTGACGCATATGTTCACCTCAAAGCCCACCTCCAACAGCAAGGGTTGGGGTTAAACCCAACACCATTAATCAATACTGAACACAACACCATTCCAATATTGGTGGATAACAGCAACCTTAGGATTATCACCCTGGGCGCAGGCACCATTATTGGAATGGCGGTTGACAACAGACATTTTTCCATAGATTAGGGTAATGAACTGATAAGACCAATCCCCAATGACTGTTTTGACAGTGATAGCGACAATGACACAATACCAGACAGGATCTTCACCCAGCACAGGGGGAATTTCCTGGTGTACTCTTCCTGCCCTTATGGTACGGAAGAGGTGACCTGTGACTTCCGGAGGGATGAGGTGATCTTTCAAGTCCACCAGGACTGCCTTCCCCACCTGAAGCCATCAGTCCAAGTTAGTACTTTAACTAGGGACTTCACCCAGCTGGAGGAGGCCGCTGAGATAGCCAAACCAAAAGTCTTTCCGGGCTTCAGGCAGATGGTTGAAGAGAGAGTGAACCTAGCTGATGCCTGTGAGACTCTGGAGCAAAAGCAAAAATTGAAACAAGTTTTCTTAGATTTTCAGGATCTCTTTGCCGTGGACTCATATGACTGTTGTTGCATGAAATCCACACAACAACAATTCCCACGGACCCTGGCATGACTCCAGTGTTTGTGAAGCACCTGTCAACTGAAGCAAGGACACAGAAGGGCTAGAATCCAAAAATGCCCTTAAATACAGCTTTCTAATCAATGACAATCTCCAAAGTGCTGTTTTGGCGCTAAATTCAGTCATTTTCCCTGTGAATTATTGGAAGGAAAAGTGTGCTGAAATCATAGATTATCCCGGCAGTCAGAGGAATCCAGACCTCCCAGCCTGACAGCTGCTTAAGCTGTCAAAGCATTGCTGAACTCTTGCTAGCTAGACCCACTTTCAAACATCCAAAATTTTAAAATAATAATTCTGATTCAGCTTGGCTTGCTACCATTAAGGCTTGCCCGTTGAAACTTGCATCCTGTAATCTGCTGTTTCCAGTGACCAGAAGGGCCCATCCAAATGCAGTCTGAGGTGCAGTCCGAAATTGATCATACCCACGCCACTGATCCAATCCCCCAGAGGTACCCTGCTGCAGGTAGACCTTACCCAATCCAATGACCAGAACCGCGATGGTCCAATTTAATTACAAAGGACTGTAAGTATTAATAGGAAAAACAGTGACCCATAGCATATCTGCATTGTATCATCCTAATCTCAACCCATCCCATCTTTAAATTCAGAACCCTAGTATTGTTAGAATCCTTCTTGCGCTGATTTTTCTCATCTGTGTTACAAAACCATAACTCCATAGTGATTTTGAGTAACTAAAGTAAATCCCAGAAAGAAATTGAGTATCCACCACTTGAATGGTTGCTCTGGCCACGTAACAGTGAAGATTCATGTGTGGCCTCCTCTTTTTCATAGTCATTAATATAGTGTAATAAAACTGATCTGTCATTTTTAAAACCGAATTCCTGTTCCATTTCCGTGCTTATTTTGCAAAAATGCCTCTTACTAAAACCTCTATAGCTTCTTCAATTTTAAAGATAGAAACGAAATTCCAACTCTCACTGATACCTAAGATCCTTAGCTACATCCACAACTACAAACTGCATCGACAAACAATAGTAAAAGTTTGCCACGAATTTGCAGTTTTCAAATGTTTACACTTGTCTTTTTCCTATTTCAAAGTGCTTCTTCCATCCCATCCTGAACTAAAGAGTGCACTATTGTTTATATTATAGCTCATGTGTGTTAGGACCAGTTTAGTGTTGCTATCCTCAGAATTTCTATCCCTTTAAGCATCTTGCAACCTTTTGCATTGTTTCACCAAGCCATTTCACCTGTCATTTTAAAAGTGTCATTTTACAAAACGGTTTTCTCTCTTGTTTGGGGAGGGAAGATTGCATTTAAACTCTAGACATTGTCATTCATTCCTGAATACCTGCTGATTACTCACATTTGTGTAGGATTGCTCATTTGTACTTCAGTACTTTGCAGGGGGAACTATTAACCTAAACGCTATCTGTTCACAAACCCAAACTGTCTTTTCCCTGCGTGTTCTATTCTGCATCATTGTAAGTGAATTCAATTGCTTTGTTTATTTTCTGAATCGTCTTGTCACCGTTAGGTTATTGCTGTTCCAGTTATGGTGGCTGTGTAGTTATGGTTAAGTTGCTAATCCCATAGGAAGAACACTATTTGGGTGGCTTATAACTTCCCTGCCCCTGGACGAATCCTCACCAAACAAAGTATATGGCCCACTCTGAATTTTTCTGCAAAGTTTGGTGAGGTTTGGTCCAGGGGGGGCAAAGTTATAGGGGGGGTCCCAAAATGTATTTTTTTCCCCTAGACTGAATGGGGGAGCAGCGGTTTGGTCGCGAAAGCGTGCTTTTGTAAATTTGATGAAAATCCATCCAGTAGGTTTTTTTTAAATGATCAAAAAGTAGGTCTAAAAAAATGTGTGATATCTATGTCTGCTCTGTGGACACAATTCCCTGTTCGCTCCGCGGACAAGATAACGATTGGCTAATCGGTTGCGTTATGTCTGCGGACATGTGATGCGTTCGCTCATTGGATGGTGAAGAGCGTGAAGTGCGTCAGATTGTTCCCATGTGCCCGCCATCTTTGATCTGTGTTTTGGTGTCCGCGGACATCGCCTCAAAAACATATTAAAAAACACAACATTGCACTTGTTAAACTTATCAAATACTGTCTGGGGAGGTGAGGGTTGATGAGGATGGGATAGGATGTGGCAGCAAGAAGCAAAAAAGTGGTGATTTTTTGTCACGCAAGTCATACAGTACATTTGGAGGTGTTCCTCAATATAATGTGGGTAAAGTACAGGCAAATGACTAATGTGTCTGTGTTACAATGTATTTAAAATAATATTGGAGTCAGACTGACACCCCCTAGAGTCTGGCATCTGAGGCAGCCGCCTGCAGTGTTTGATGGAAACAGCGGCCCTGCACGTGTATGCGAGTACGAGTTCTCATGAATGTGTTGAGCCGTGTTGTTGCAAAGTGAGAATGTATTTAGATTCTGAGTGAAGGTCACCAGCTTTGATTTTTTGGTTGCGAGCTAAGGAAATCCACGCTTGGGACACAAAGTATAAGGTTCAATTGCTTTTTTACCTTGAAAGAAAGGGAATATTCCGTAAGGAATGCAGTGAGAGGAGGTTTGTAATAATGAACATTTGATAAGGTTATGCATTCCAAAAGTGTGAAAAGTGTGTAAGGAACATGTAAATCAGTTCATGAAGATTCTTTGGTGCGTGCGCGGTGTGCTACGCCAAGAAAATGGTAATGGTGAATATCATGTAAGTTTGATTTTGACGACTGTACACCGGAACAAGCTTATTATTATCTGAAGATTAATTTTGGCAATGTAACTCAAGTACTATGTTTCTGTGTGGTTGTCTTTTTTATGTGGTTATGGGGAGTGCAGAATCTAGGTGCATGTAGATTATCACTAGATTCACCCAGGTTAAACGCTAATATTTCCTTAAAATGTCATGTATGACCAGGTCAAATTGTGTATCAGTTTCTAGGTTGTTTTTGCCTTTTTTGAGATTGTTTGATGTGTGTGCTAATCGTTAGTTTAAACTCTATGCTGAATTAAGAAATCAATAGATATATTGTAATAGAGGTCGGGTATTGATACATATTTTCTGTTATGTTTTCCAAATAGCTACATGCTGCCTTACTGCGATTGCCATAGATTCCAGATGCCAACTGATGGCTTCTTCAATTGGCAGGTGCATGTAGTCGTCAACGGCTGGATCACTGTGACTGTTTTGTGGGACGATTGCCCAGGGCCCATGTGCCCGTACGCTGCACTAGCGATTAGGAGTAACATAACATCTTTTATGGTGGTCTAGGCCCAAATTGATGCAGAAGCCCTGGAATTCACTGTGTGACCCAAGCGTTTCCTTTATCGAAAAAGACCATATTGTGTATGGAAAAAGAACAAAATGTGCCTCACAATTAACATTTTGGATCACGAGCGAAGAAACAAATTTGCAATTTGATTGAATATGGGAATAGTTGGATGTTCTCTGAGAGTTTATTGTGAAATAAAACTACTTTACAAATTGGACAGTGCTATTGTTTTCTTTTAAAGACCGATTTAAGATTTCGAATTGTGACATGCTATGTTGTTAGTCGATGTGTGTTGATTTTCGGGTTCTGCTGTCTTGTCACATAGGTGATTATGGGCGTGTTTGCCTACGCTGAAGAGGAACGTCACCGAGAAAGGTGTTGAATATCACCAGGGTTGGAGATGTGAGGGTCAGGAACGGGGCATATGATTTAGCAACGTCAGGCCAATACACTTTAGGCAGATGCAGCAATGGATTACAATAGTACAAGATGGACGCGCCCTGTTGCCACATTTCGTATGTATCTAAAAGAGGAAAAATGAGGTAAGGTGAATTGGAAATGTTTGCAATAGATCAACGTATGTACAAAAATGCATGGTCGAACCCTCGGGACAATAATATTTTCTGAGCATTGCACTTGTGAAACCGATGAAATCACGTTTGGGGAGAGCAGGGATGATGATGATGGGTGGAATATTTCTGACGTGATTTCGAATGAGTTTACAAAGTTTGTTGGGATTTTGTGCACAGCTTATATGACGAATCATTTGTGCATTCATTTGACAGTTTTCAAAAAATTAAGTGTAGGTGGATTTCTAGCCAAAGGCGTCCCGGTATAAGACGAAAAATCCTCTTTTTTAGTAGCACGATTACTTCTTTGGAAACCTAGGCTGCTAATGGCCTTCATCCCCCATTTCAGGGGCTGGAATGGGGGTTAATGGTCCAGAGACCTCGTTATCTACCTTCACTTCACTTGGGCTGATAACTTGGGCTGCTGGGCCGTTATATATAATGGGAATATTGTGGCGGATGAACGCCACAATATTCCCATTAGTATAACACAAAATGCAAATGGAAATGTCGGAAAATCTTATTGCGTCTATGTAGTTTACTGAGAAATACAAAGTAGATGGAGTCTATGCGGTTTTTTTTTAGTTCTATTTTTTAACTGTGAAAGGTGTTTCCTAAAGGAACATTTAGTTTGTTTTTGGATGGATTTTCTTTGGCAGATGAGCTAAGAACGAAAGGTGGGGAGGGAAATGAGGGAAGAGGCACCAAACACTAATATGGAGGGGCAGGTGGAAAGGGGAAAATGTTGCACATGTGTTATTTCTAAAGTATTGGGCAGTGATTCTCATGCTCCTTCATTACAGCAGTGGTGGTGTCTCTTGGAGAGGAGGGATGACCTTAGCTGATGTCATTTTAAGATAAATAGCAGTTTTGCTAAAAGTATGTACTGTGCACTATATAGATAATGAATGAGTACGAATAGGTGTTGGAGCTGTGCAAGGGAAATGCTCAAGTTGCAAGTTCCTACATCAGTAGAAAATGTAGTTCAAAAGTGTCCACGAAGCACAGATCTTATTGTGAAATGCATACAGGTTCTCGGACACGTCATCATGCTGTGCGCCAGCATATCGTCATGTGGCACTGTCCGAAAGGTCCGCAATGAAGTCAGATGTTCGTAGACATCCACGGATGCAAAACTAGTTGAAATAGTTGCAAAAAGTGTATGGAAGTGTTCAAAATGATTCTAGAAGGTGGGAAATGGCAGGGTTTTAAGGTGACATTTTGTAAATTGGATACAAATATTGCTATATTGGCTAAATATGATATTAGTAAGTTGTAGGAAAATAGCACCCACTGGTAAAAACCCATGAAATTAAATGAAAAGGCTTTGTTAAAGGGACGTTATGGTTAAGTTGCACTCATAAAAACCTATGAAATGTAATAAACTTTGTTAAGGGGACGTCATGGTTAAGTTGCACTACAAAAACATTTGAAATTTACTGAAAAAACTTTGTTAAAGGGATGTTATGGTTAAGTTGCGCTACTAAAACCTATGAAATTCAGTGAAAAAAACGTTGTTAAAGGTACGTTATGGTTCCAAGTAAAACCAAAAAAAATGGAAATTCGCCAGTTATCGTAAGCTAAGCAACCATAACTCGTGCCACCACTGTGCACTGCTAAGACTAACACCCAGGACATCAAAGATGACATCACAAATGGCATTGATGACATCACTGATGACATCACATGTGCATTTACTTTTCATGAAAAGTCTGTACAAGAAATTCTTATTATAATGTTGACAAACAAGTGTCAATGATCATTGGAATAAATATCATGAGCTACTTATTGCATTAAGCAATGCATTGATATAAATAGCATTCAATTATGAAGTTCTATCCAGTATACTAAGCGACTCATGTAGAAACATACACATTCTGTGTAGCATACATGATGGAGGTGCAATATTCATAATCTTGCAATGTTGAATAGTGAAATGATAACTGCTTTCCTATTAGAGTTTTGCGTACTGTGAAACATATAATAAGTAGCTAATAAATCCCACTTACTACATAATTGCATTATTACAGACAAAACACAAAGAGACAACAACACATACACATACATACGAGTATATACAGGCAAAGTGAAGTAAGCAAAAAAGCAGCAGTAGTAGCAGAAGGTGTTCATAACCTGATTATCTTTATGCAGAGAAATTATTGCTCTGTTTCAAAGCTGCTACTTACCCTATGTGTATGTATCACATGATGTGACTGGACCCTAAGGAAAGTAGTGTGAGTACAGTGTATACAAATATGAGTATATACAGGGAAAGTACAGTAATACAAAAACAACAGAACTATCAGAAAGTGCTGATAACCCTACTGATTATCTTCATGCACAGAAAGGATTGCTGTCTTTCAAGCCTGTGTATTCCCCTATGTTTGTTTCATATGATATGACTGGACCCTAAGGGAATTGCTGTAAGAACATACTTGAAGGATAAGTCTACAAATATAGTACCTTTTAGATGTTTAGTTCCTGACTGTTACTGAAGAAAACCATGTGGCCTAGATATGTCAGTAATGGAAAAAAGGGGGAGCCAGACATGTGATGTCATCAGTGATGTCATCAATGAAATGTGTGATGTCATCTTTGATGTCCTGGGTGTTAGTCTTACCAGTCCACGGTGGTGGCGCGAGTTATGGATGCTTAGCTTACCATAACTGGCAAATTTCAGAGGTTTTCAGTTTTACTTGGAACCATAACGTCCCTTTAACAACGTTTTTTCATTGAATTTCATAGGTTTTTAGTAGCGCAACTTAACCATAACATGCCTTTAACAAAGTTTTTTCAGTGAATTTCAAAGGCTTTTATGAGTGCACCTTAACCATAACGTCACTTTAACAAAGTTTTTTCATTGAATATATATATATTAAACGTATGTGTGATTTGAATATTAAATAAATCAATACATACATATTCACCTTTACAAAGTAGCCTGATTTCTGGTTCAGTGTGACCTGGGGGGTGTTTTGAGAAGTGTGTGATATGAGTGGTATATCATTCAGAATATTGAACTTATAGACACAAATAAATAAGGGTTTCATTGCGCACTACATGCTAGGCGAGTCCTAGGTGTGTGCCTGATTGAAATCCTTAACATAACATCTCTGAGTGAGAGGGTGAGTGGACTCAGTTGTAGCAGAAAAGAAAGTCTGCCAAATAGGAGAGAGTTCTTGTGAAAGACCCAGTTCGGCAGATAAAGGCCATAAAAAGCTTTTTGACTCCCTAGGACAGGAATGCCAAATACTCAGTTTGGGAGAATCTAGAACTCAGTGACCAAATGATGACATCATTTGGCATCAAGAATGATCAAAATTCCATGGAGTTCATCAAATGGACATTCTCCCCGGAATACTCCAGCTTCTTTGCACAGCTGGAGGTTCAAGATGACCAAAGATGGCCCACCTTTAAGGTGGCTATCTTAAAGCATTTATAAGTTCACAGGACCCCCTCAGGAGGCCTGCAAGATGGCCTTCAACCTGCAGTGTGGAGAAGACCAAGCTCCTAGAAAGTTTGTGCAAGTGCTGAAGTGGGCATTTGCCCAGACCTCTAGGCGGGTGAACACAAATAGCCAGGAGTTAATCTACACTTACTTCCATGCACTCCGAAAATACATTATGACCCAACTGGTAAGGGACTTCCATGAGCCTAGGAACTTGGATTGGGTGATAGAACAGGCCACCCGGATTTATGAAGTACAAAAGCCCTCTGAAAATAAAATTAACCCTAAAAACCTGAAACGTTCAAACACACCTGCTGCTAATGCTAATAAGCAGAATGAGAGGCAGAGGGGACCCGCTGATCCAACCCAATCGGGTGGTAGCCAAGCTGGGTATCCGACCAATGCTCAATCTGACCCTGCCATCTATATCAGCCCTAGATATAAGGGTAACAGACCCATCATGGGGTATGTATGGACTCCCCCGGCAGATGGGGGGCAATCAGGTAAGTACTGCCCCAGGAAACCTCCCTCAAGACTTCTGTGAGAACTTTCCTCAGGAGGGAAGAAATACTCCACAGCCCCAACCTAGGTTTCTTTACCAGATACCCTTCAAAACACAATTTCCAGAACAATTCTATTCTCTCTCCCCGCTTTCAGGACAATAGATTCCCAAATCAGCTACTCTGGGAGAAGGGACAGCTACTCTTTCCAGAAGCAACAAAGGTATGAATCCAGACCCCCCCACCAACCAGAAAGGATTTCTCTACTGAAGCGCCTGGTCCAACTTTTAACACAAGACGTGTGTCGCATGTTGAGGGCTCAGCAGAACCCTCAAATGGAAATTGATGCCCAGAACAGCTCAACACCCGGGTGTGGTGCCCTGGAGCAATGACGGTTTATAGTGATTGCACAGCCCTAGATGAAGCTTCCTTTCTCACCAGAGCAAAACCTCTGGAAGCCTCTGAACCTGAACACAAACCTCCTACCACCGAAAAGCTGGATCCTAGGGAACAGAGGGTAACTCCCAAGGACAAAAGGGTCCCAAAAGACCCTGACCTAGACTGGGAAAGTATGGAGACTGACCTAGAGCCACACATTCTTAAATCCCAACAATGCCACCCAGATTACCTTGAAAGCACTGAGGGATACTCCCCTCAAACAGGTTTGGGTAACTGTCTCCAGGAAAAGGGGGGAAGCAAAGAACCAGGGGAAAAAGAGGACTTCCCAATTCCACAGATATCTGGATGCAAAATCTTCTTTACAGATTCCCGGACTCTGACACAGAAAACTGTACAAGATCACACAGTGTCTGAGTTCAATAGGAATAATTTAACCGCCAAACTGGCACAAAATGCATGTTTTCATTTGTCCCCTTGAAAAGAGAGAAGTAAGATTGTATGCCTCCATCCAGGTACAGGGTCTATGTGCATACTCAGTGCTGGTGGATACTGGACCCCAAGCCACCCTCCTGTCCAAAAAGGCCTTTCATCAAATGAATTCACACCTCTTCCTGGACAACTTCAAAACTTCGATGGAAATGATATTTCTGTCGAAGGGACTGTGGATCTGGAAATCAAAATTGGGCGACATAGGGTGAAACACCCAGTGGTACTCATCACACCAGAGGGCATACTGTGTCTACTGGGGAATGACCTCCTCTGACTAACCGGCCAATCAAATTAAAACAAAGTACAAATTATGTGAGTTTAAATGGCACATTCCACATTTTATTTATTTATTTATTTATTTATTTATTTATTTATATGCTTATCGAGTGACAAAGCCCACGGGCATTGGGGTGCTTACATATAGACGGGAAACAACATATAATTAGATGAGACACATGTATATATTATAAGACCTAGGAATATATAATTTATTTAAAAATGGCTGTCTGCAAGGCTGTCCTGAATGCCAGGTGATTGCTCTCTAATCTGATTGGTTTTGGTAGTCCATTCCATATTTCGGCCGCTCTGACCGTGAAGGATCTACCTAGGCCATTTATTCTTTTGAACATGGGAAGAGCAATCTACCCCAATGATTCTGATCTCAGTGATCTACCTGGGATGTATTGGTATATCTGATTCTTCAGATAATAAGGTGACTTACAACGCCTGGTAAGTCACCTGGCACCTGTTTATGCAACCATTATTTGTTTCTACCAACAAGGCATTACCATAATCTAGTCTGGATAGGTTTGCCGCCCTTGCTATGGTGGCACTGTTCTTCACATTCAGGTATGGTCTGATGTGCCTCAACAGTCACAAATGAAAGTGGCAGTTCTTATGTAGATGGTTGACATGAGATTCGGCACTTAGCGATGGACGATTTTGTATAGTTTTGCTTGATCCTGCCATGACCCAAATATCATCAGCTCAGTTTTGTTTCCATTCAGGCACATCCAGTTGGCTTTCATCCATATCTCAATGTAGTTACAGATAATCTCCAAATTACATGCGTCTGTATCGTAACATCCCGTCAGCTCCAATACAAACTGTGTATAATAGGCGTAATTTGTGAAAAAAGCCCCTCTTTTCTCATGCAATGTGCAAATGTCTCTGAGATATAAATTGAAGAGAAGTGGGGATACACTCACCCCTTGTGGGACCCCAAAATGTATGGGTTCTAATAGTGAAAAATGTTGGCCCCAATGTATTTTGGATTTATGATTATCTACAAAGGAGAGTATCCATTTGGTGGCTTTTGTTGAACAGCCTCCCGTATCTTCCAGTTCCAACTGAAGCTGCCTGTGATCTAATAAATCAAAGGCCACAACAAGTTGTTTAATATTAAAATACCAGACTTTCCTTTGTCCATTATCTCGAGCATGTGCGACTGGAGGTCAATCATTGCTGTTTCGATGCTGTGGTTGCTCCTAAAACTGGATTGTTGATTTTGTAAAATATTGTTCTCTTCTACAATGGTTTGTAGTTACACTGTGGCTACCTTGTCAATAATCTTCAAGAGATAGTTTCAGTTGGTTATATGCTGTAAATTATTAGGGTCCTTTTGGTCCAGGCCTGGTGTTTTAACTATTGGTGTTACTGTAACTGTTTTAATAAAATCTGGGAAATGACTGTCTCTAAATGAGTAATTCACCAGGCGCGCAAAGAATGGTGTAAATATGGCTTTGTGGTCAAGGATCATCTTGGGCAGTATTACGTTTTCTGCGCATGTGGTTGGTTTCATGTTAGAAAGGGTAGTCCTCATGTACTGTTACTGGTGCAAAGTCAAATTTCTCCATACTTTTATATGTCTGAGAATTTGTAAAAGGATTTAGTTGAGTGTTTCTCATCATCTGCACCTTCATGATCTTAGCTGTGAAGGCCTCCTGGACTTCGACACATTCTTCACATGTAGGTTGGATTGGGGGATTAGAGCTTTAGGTTTCTCAGAGGATTTAAGAACCTCAAAATTGAATTTGTGGAATTAGCAGCTGTTGTTACTTGAACAACGATCTGACCAAATAGAATTCCACTTTAGGAACAATCAAGTCCCAGACATGACTATCATCTTGGTAGGAGAGCAAACCGGTGATGGGAACCCTTCATCATTTTTGAAAATTAACCTTCCTCCCAGTTTTAAGTGGCATTCCACACTGGAAGGAAATGCTCTGAAATTGTATGCCAATCCACAATCAGAAGAAAACCCAAATTCCATGATAAAAGATGATGAAAAACCAGCTCAAGGTTTGACCGACATCCAGAGGAAGGGTCAACAGAGGTTTTTGTCCATTCAGGTAAATGCGGGGGTGGAGCCTGTTCACTCCAGAGTATGCCTGATTAACGGAAGAAGCTTCATCAGCAAAGCATCATTCAGGAAACTCCCAAAAGATTAGACCTACCCCACGTTTAAGTTGATTGATAAGTGGGAAATGGGCCTGGAAACACCAATTTCCAAACATCTCCTGCCTAGCAGATGCACGCTAAAAATGTCCATTGGCGACAAAAGCATAGAACATAATTGTTGGGTTGTGAGAGATGTCCCCTCCTCCTTTTACAGTGACATTCTCAATCGATTCGCAAGAAATTTGAACCTAATTAATTACAAAGCCTGGTCCCAACTGGGGGTGTGGGGTAACCCCATGGGCATTGACAACACTGAAAAAGCATTTCGGTCAGCTCAATTGCTGTTGTATGCAGTTGAAGTTCCAATGGGAGAAGAGGTCACCATCGCACGACAGGTACGACAATTTACAATTCCCCTAAAAATTAAGTGAGGACAGAACCTCAAAAACAAGGACGCACATATACATTTGAATTATCACCTCCAACAGCAAGGTTTGTATTTACATCCGACACCCCTAGTTGATCTAGAACATGACACCATTCGAATATTGGTGGATAACAGCGACCCGAGAAGTATCACTTTGGGCGCAGACACCTTTATTGGAATGGCAGTTGATGCCCAACATTATTCTACTGACTTAGGTAATGAGATCATTGGACCAATTCCCAATGACTGCCACAATTTTGAAAAAAAATATCCCTCCGGGAAATATTTTCACCCGGCAAGGAGGACATTTCTTGGTTAACTCTTCCTGCCCTTATGGTGGGGTAGAATTGACCTGTCACATCAGGAAGGATGATGTGGTATTTCAAGTCAACAGTGACTACATACCATCCTTGAAAACTCATGTCCAGGACAACACCATAACAAGAGATCTCTCCTCTCAACTGGAGGATACCACAAAAATTGCCAAACCCGAAGTCTTTCCAGGCTTTACGCAGATGGTTGAAGAATGAATCAATTTTGCTGTTGCTTGTGAGACCGAGGAGCAAAAGCAGAAGCTGAAACAGGTGTTTTGAGATTTTCAGGATATCTTTGCCATGGATTTGTACGACTGTGGATGCATAGATATACATTCAACCTCCATACCTACAGACCCTGAGATGGATCCAGTTTTTATGAAGCAATACCGTTTGCCTCTCATGTCTATGGGGTTACTCACAGAGAATATTAAAAACTTAGAATCCCATGGGATAATTTGTCCAGTCCACAGTACCTTTAATAACTCGGTACTGGGGATACTCAACCCCAATGGCCAATGGAGACTTTGCTCAGACCTTTGGGAGTTAGACAAACGGGTCCACATGTCAAGATGGCCCCTTCCCAACATCAATCAGCGACTGGCCCAGATCCAAGGGTCAAAGGTGTATACCGCCATTGACCTGACCAACGGTTACTGGACCGTACCTGTGAGTAGGGAAGACCAGTACAAGCTTGCCTTTACCTCCGGGGGGCAGCAATACATGTGGGCCTGAACCCCCTTTGTATACATAAACTCTGGCAACAAATGTAATATCTTCCTACATAAGACCATGCAGGACTTGGGCGAAAGGGGAACCTAGCCTATGTAGATGATGTCTTAATCAAGAGCTCAACTCTGGAGGAACATACAGCTGAAATATGCTATGTTCTGACCCAGTTGCAGAAAGCCAGAGCTAAACTGTCCTTTCAGAAGGCACAGTGGTGTAAGACCCGTGTGAACTTCTTAGGGCATGAAATCACCCCTGATGTTCTCAGTCCCAGGTGAAAATGGTGGAAGCATTATTGATATTGAAAGACCCTACTACTCTGTGTGAACTAAGAAGCCTTCTTGGACTCACTAATAATAGTATAAAATTCATTGTGGACTACGCAGAGGTCACAAGATCCTTGGCCCATTTATTAAAGGCCGGGGTCAAGATGGAGTGGGGTCCAGAACAATCTGAGGCAGTAAAACAACTAAAGAGAAGCGCCTTGTTGGCTTGGAGACAGGGTTCTCAAATACTTCATTAACAGCAGTATTATACCAAAAGCATGACAAGCTCAACGAAGTAATCTCGTATGCGAGCAAAACTTTGTCCACTGTGGACGAAAAATTCTATGATTGTGAAAAGCCACTCCTGGCAATGGTGTGGGCATTGAAGAATTACCACCCGTTCATCCAGGGGGAGTATATCATTGTCAAGACTCCTCACGAACCCTTGCAATATCTCCAAAGTGACCGAATCCGAACAAGGAACATGAGTAATTGCAGAATTACTTCCTGGATTCTGTCCATGCAAGGCTTTCTTGTCTAGGTTAGATATGGCCAAAACAAGAAGAGTCCCCTAGCGCAAGGCTTGGCTGACTAAAGACCAAAGACAATATAGAGGCATACCTTACTTCCCCACACAAAATCTATGAGGAAGACATGTGTCAGGGGATACCCACAGTTTATGTGGATGGGTGCTCCTACCATGTTGATAATCACAGGAAAAAAAGAACTAGTGGCTGGCATGGGGGGCGCCTGGGTGAATGATGCCCCAGAGCCCACTTCTGGGTACAAAATAGGTCCCCGAAGTAGTCAGGTAGCAGAGTTGATGGTGGTACATCAAGTGATCCTCACTGCCGTGCAACACCAACTCAAAGAACTGGTCATAATCATTGATTCAGCTTATGTTAGGAATGGGTTTGTGGAGCACCTGATTAATTGGTAAAAATTGAGCCGTGCTGTGTGCAAATAACAAACCACTCAAGTACTGGAAATTAATCTAACCAATTGATGACAATCTATTGGAAAAAAGATCAGAGGTCATTCAAAATAGAGGGACCAGACAAAACTGGAAATTACTTGGCTGACCAGTTGGCCAAAACTGGAGCCATCCACTGGGATATCATCAAAACTGAATCCCTGTTGGGGGAAATCCAGGTCGCTACTGTCACCAGGTCCCAAACATATGCCCAAAATGAAGTCTCAACTACCCAGTGGAGTAAAGAAACCCCAGGTGTGGATTTGATTACGGCACAATAAGAGGACTCAATTATTAGGAAATGTTATCAACATATTGAAGACCCCATGAATTTTCCTTTGACAGAATCTGATTATATTGGGAAAGAGGATCTCTGGGTGTTAGTGAAGTTTTCCAAAATGTTCTGAATCCAAGACGGTTTGTTGGTATGGAGAGCCATATCTGGACATGATCAGTGATAGGATATGATATAATTGGTTATTTATAATGTACTTAATACCCATAGATTTCTAAGTGCGGACCCGGGGATTGAACACGTGTTGCTCCATATTGTCTTGCTTCCAAGGCAAGCATGTTGCTCCTGAGCTATCCTGAGTGGGTGGTACCTACATCATTCTGAAGCCTAATGTTAAGTCACGCCCATGACACGGCCACTGCCGGTCATAGGGGGTTTCATACAACCTTAGAAAGCTTACCAGAGGTCGCATACTGGTCACACATGTGTCAGGACCTGAACCTATACTTAAAGGGGTCTCTTGTGTGTGTTCAGTTTCAGCCAAGTTCCCTCACACACAGAGCTCTCCTACAGAAAAGCGGGAATGACACTGCGTTGGTCAGATTTGCAAGTCGATTTCATTGGGCAAGTGATTCGCTCTTCTAGAGGAAACAAGTACATGTTGACCGTCACATGCTTGTTTACCAAGTGGGTGGAATGTCTTCCGGCCCCAAATTGTAAATCAGAAACAGCTGCTGCACTAATGATCAATCACATCTTCTCTTGTTTCGGCCTTCCCCAAAGGATTGAGTCAGACCAAGGAAGTCATTTTACCAGTGAGATGATGATAAAGATGTGGGAGAAACAAGGGGTAAAGAGAAAACTCCACATTGCCTACCGCCGAGCCTCGAATGGGGGAGTTGAGAGGTATAATAAAACGATTGTGGGCATCTTCAAGAAGTTTGTGGCGGCCTCTGGACCTAGGTGGGACATCCGATTACCTCTTGTCCTGATGTCCATCAGGACTACATCATCTTCTGCAGCAAAAGTGTTTCCATTCGAGCTCATGAGTACATTGAAAATTTACGAAAACACCTTCAGCACACATTTGCTTATGCAAAACTTAGAAAAGTCGGCAGAGGGGATGAAAACCCACCGTGACTAAAAGACTACCAAGAAAGAGTATAAAGTAGGAGACAAGATCTGCCTCTACAATTTCAAGAAGAACCAGAACAAAGAGCAGCAGTTCCTCCCCTTTTTGCGCAGTGCTTTTGAAATTGTCAATAAAATCTCACCTGTCGCCTATAAGATCTGCATCCCTAACGGAGAACAGAAGGAAGAGAAATTGGTTCATATCAATCAATTGAAAACCTGTCATCCCAAACAGATTGTGCAAATGATTGAAGAACTCAGTGAGGGGAGAGCCAAGGAACCATCTGAAGAATAAAAGTAAAAAATGGGAACACGGATGGAGAAAATCACATATTTTCAGGGAGTAAAACAACTTAGACTTATTAGAAATGTAACAAGAGTAATTGTAATTTACTGAATTGTAGATGACAAGTGAAAAGTAATGTGTATCTTGTTGTTTTGTTAAGTGGGTTTAGCGCTCGCTGCTGCGATCTGAGCGTGATCTGCAGGCTGCAGGTTTGAATCCCGGCAAGGCCAACTGAGACTTTCATCTTTCCGAGGTTGATAAATGAGTACCAATTTCAGTTGGGTGATATTATATGTAAATATGTGCTCTGTAAAACACTTTGGACTAAGGTGCTATATAAATCACACATCATTATCATTATTATTATCAATTTGGATGTCAATAATACCAGGGAAATTAGTATGGTATAAAATACTTAACCTTTATTTTATTCTCGGCAGATTAAATAACTCCTTGCCTCTACAGGCCGGAGGTGGAGCTACCAAAAGAAGGAGGGGTCCAGGACCAAAAACAATAAAATCCAAAAAGATTGGAGGGCAGCCCAGAGTGCCACTCCCTCAAGGCGGGGAAAAGAGCGGATGTGCTCAAACAGAGATTCCTGGAATGAACCTAGGCCACAAGGAAAATGGAAACCCCACTCTCTCCTTGCACTTATCTCGGTCTCATTGGAATCAAAGAGCTAGGAAGGGGGACCTGTGGGGTGAAATATAGCTCCTGAATGCCAGAAATAAAGAGGCTAGATTGATTTGCAAATGCCCATTGACGTATAAGGCCAGCACAGAAATGGTGATGCCAGACATGAGGCCTATTGAATCAAAAAGACACCTAATTCTCAAAGGAATGAAAGTGGTCTTAAATCTCAAAAGTGCAAAGATATACGCAATGCATTTCATGAAGGAAACGAGAGACAAGTGGCTGACTATGCCGTTTTACTAAATCCATGGAGAGCTGCACTTTTACTCAAAGAAACAGACAGCAGTGTGTAAAATATCTTTATGCAACATGAGACTGTGATCCCGAAATCGTAACTGAAACCAAGCTCCTTGCATTTACAAGAAATACAATTTTCCTTTGTGTTTTTCCTCATCCAAATGACAGTATATTAAGAGAAGTGCTCAATAGACTTTCATAGATTGAACATGTTTTTTTCATATATAACGGCCCTATGCATATGGACAATAATATCATGTATTGCAACTGTGAAATCAAAGAAGTACATTATACCTGGATATAACTCCCAGGTGCCTTATAAAATGTAATGTAAAATGCATTGTGTCTGAGTTTAAGAGCCATTACTTGAAGAATGTTTTCATGTAGCCAGCCATTTATCCTAAAGATGAAACCTAACCTCCAAGACCGTTCCTCTGCTGTCCTGTAGAGAGAGGTCTGGTTGTCAATCATCAATCAGGACTGAATGGGAATGGAGTGGTATGATATTGAATGGTCATTTGAGATTTTAGCAAACTACCGGTCAACTTTTGATACAACTCATGGTTCACCATCTAGCTTGATTTAGTGTTTGTCTAGCTTGTAAACCTTCTTGAATTTGTTTTTTTCCCTTGTGCTTTCCTTTTTTTGCCTGTTAAGTGTCTGTTAATTCAACAGGGGATGCAGTTTATGTTGAATTTGAATTTTTATTTTTTGTTATGACCTTGTAATTTTAATTGATTTGTTACAATAAAATTGCATATATATTTTTCTATTTTTCGTGTGATCGAGTGGTTGGTTGAAATTTTCTCCACTGGACAGTGGTTCTTTCAAATAGCCCATGGCTGAAGCATGTTTTGCTCCTTTTCCCCCCTGGCGCAGTAGAGAGTGTCTCCACCTGTGGCCCAACACTGTTCACCAGTACTTTTCGTACTATATTTATAGGTTTCACCTATCCTGGGGTTTGCTATTGGTGTAGCAGTATAAAATGATTCTTTTCCCCTTACCTCCTTTGTGTATTAAAACCATCAATCAAGGGAATTACTTAAAATTATAGGAAGAAATACACTGATTAGATTTAAACCACGCTGGAGACAGACAAGGCCATGCCTGTTCTTTTACCCGAAGTGACCTTGAGGTCACAATTCCCATAAAATGTCCATTAGTGTTGCAGCCAGGGCATTATAGTACATGAAAGGAGGGGCAAACATAAACATGAGCCATCCTCTGGCTGATTCCATGCTCAAAGGGAAAATTAAACTGAAAGCGAATAAAGAAAAAAATTGCACTTGAATTGAAAAATACATATTTCATAAAACTGGCAGTGTAATGCCACAATGTTCATTCCAGACTTTTAAAGGTGACAGTAACCCCTGTTTAACCATGCTAAAATGATTTTTGTGTGATAAACATAACTAAAGGTATTAATGTACATTTGATTTGGGCATTCCCTTGATTTTGAGAGATTTGAAAGTTGGTGTAAGGGTGAAGGAAATAATTAACATGAGAACTTTGAATTGGCATATTTTCCACTGATACGGCTCCTGAGTAAATGAAGAAAAAACGTATTTTTGCACAGGGAAGGCGTGTCGACAGAATAGCATCATCTGATTTGGCTTAAAATGTAGTTCTTAAACATATATTCATACATATAAAGATTTCCAAAATTAGGGTACTTGTCATGTTGATAGTTTTTAGAGTTTTGAACATGCCGAGCCCATATGTCAGTGTGCGATGAGAAAGCTTTCTCCTCCCACAGCTGTCCTATCTCACACCGCTCATCTCCTTGTTCTATTAGCACACAGGTGGGAGGTGGGTAGAGAAAACCAAACAATTTTTGCAGTAATCATGAGAAGTGTGTGATGGCATTTGATCTAAAAGTAGACCAGTTTGCATTAGAACTGGGCTTTTTCTCTTATTTCGGTAGGTAACATGCTGCTGAACTCTTGCGAGAAACATGCAAGCATAGAGGCCCAAATCTTGAATTGGAGACAGGAACCAAGAGACACAGAAGCTCACTGGTACCCATTGGAGGATTCAGAGAACACTATTCTTGACTGACACCCTTGCTATTCCAGTGGTGCCCTGCTCTTCTCTGAGCATCTCCTGTAAGTAAAACTATCCCCAAAGCCATAGATTGTGAAGGCACTGCATTTTCAAGTATTGTTCTAGATATTTCCCCATAGCAAAATATTCTGTTTGTCTGTGTAGATCCTTAGCATATTTAATTAAAGTAAATCAATTAATTCCCCTATAGAAATCACGGGATGTGTCTTGTTGGCATTCCAAACCAACAAGCTCTTCCCAGTGTTTTTTGAGCTAGTATAGACATATAGGGCCTCATTACACGGTAGGCGGTAACCATGGCGCTATTAGCTCCATGGTTGCTGCCGGTATTTTACCGTGTCCGCCTTGGTGGATGGCGGAATTACCGCCCTACTCCAAGGTGAGCGGGGCGGTAATTCCCCATTCACCAAGGCCCTTCCCCATTCCCATTTTTGCCCCCCTAGGGCATAATGGGAATGGGGAAGGTGCTAATTACGGTACCGCAAATTGCGGTACCGTAATTAGCACCAAGGTCCCTTTGCGGGTTGGTTTTTTAACGCCTGCTAAAAGCAGGCGTTAAAGTACCAACCCTCAAAGGGACCTCGTAATAAGGCGGTAAGGGTTAACGGTCACTGGTACCCTTACCGGTGACCGTTAACCCTTACTGCCTACCGTGTAATGAGGCCCCTAGATTTGCCAAAATAAATAATCCCAAAACCCTGTTTCCATTTGAGTGTGCAGGGATCAAAACCAAATTCTCTGTTGATCACCTTCATTTTAAATCAGAAGTGTGAAGCCTGGTATTTCCTTTGCATGTGTGGTTAAACAACGAAATTGCCCCTTTGTTCCCATTGTGCTCAAAACCACAAAGCCCTACCTGTTATTTTTAGGTGTAGCAAAACGAATGTTCCCACTGCTTTTCTTTCCCTCTTATTGCATCTGTGGTCAAAAGTAGAAAGAAGAATTTTTCCCCTTGAATCCTTCTTTCCAAAGAGTGCATTTTATCAGAATCCCAAAACGATTTTCCCATTGTGTTCCCACTGTCTGCCAATGGCCTTCAATTCAGAGCACCAAGTCTAATTTATGTTTCCAAGGTGGGGCTTGCTGGGAGAAAAGTATTATAACCCAATCAGCAATCACTGTGTGTCTTGAATTGTTATTATTCTGCATCGGTGGTGCCTTATTGGTGGCTGATGTTAGTCTGTTTGTCAAATTTGGTTTAAATGAATTAATAAATACATATTCTTGCTACACACGGGCCTGCTTCCTAGTCCATTGTGGCACCCTGTATTTGTTGAGGTTGGATGCAAGTCCGGGTTGGAGGCCTTACCAAACTGAACCAAATTAAAATCATAGTGATGTATTGTGCACCGAGGAAATAGCAACTTTGCAAGTTTACAAGGATGCTTTGCTGCAGCACTTACATTATCAATTTGAGGAACAATTCAGGGTGCAGAAATAACATCAAATGACCCACAGTTTTCAAACTGGAAAATGCAAAATGTTTTTAAAGTGGGTCACTATTTCATAAAGCGAGCGAGCACAGCAAGAGAGTGCAACCCTTCTAAAAAATTATGATTTTTTTCGCAAGGCTATTTTGAATAAAATTAAAACATGTTTTAAACATAGAGGGATTAACACGGCACGTTTTAAATATGTTAGTGATCTCTCAAAGTATAGTAATTCAATGACAGTGGGAACAACAAGTGCAATGTTAGTTTGGATAACAGAATGACATATGTCAAGGAAGAAATGTATTAAGTAAAAGAAATATGTGAAAACTCTAGAACTGAAGCATTAAATAATACATATTAAATATTCAACATCTCGTGTAACAGTCTACCATCAAGGCCAGCAGATCAATGATGGCATCACTGCCTAGTGAATAAAAACATCTTTTTTACTGCTTCTCTGAGCATAAATGATTCAAGCAGAGACATCATATGGAAATTATATTTACCATGTGATGGTTTTTATTATTGAATAATTTACACACAGCAAAACTAGAGAACTGTGGAGCAGTTAATAGTAAATATTAAATAACTAACATCCGTTGTAAGAAGCTGGCTTTTGGAGGGGATAACATCAGTAATGGCATCTTTTTGCCTAAGCACTCCAACTGAGATATTTGAAGAAAATAACATTTAACACATTATGCTTTCCTTATTAAATAATGGAATTCTCTGAAAACTTTAGAACTGTAGAGAAGCCTATATTAAAAAATGTACATTCTTTGTAACAAGCTGCTGTTGAAGGCCAAACGATCAATGATTTCATCATCGTTTAGTGCTATCAAAGCATCTTTTTCCACTAACATCAGCATAAGGTCTTCGAAATGCGGTTGAGTAAGGGAACTCTGAAGTCTGTTCAGGATGTGCTTGAGCTTTAAGAATTCAGACGATTCACAGAAGGTATTTCATTGATAGTGACAGGAAAGAAAAAACATTATTTGCTGCTGATCAAGGCTCATCACAATTGAACTTCAAGAGTCAGTGCAAACCAAGCTTGTAAAACAGACAAAAGAGGAAGAGAGTAGAGACGTACACAATCTAAATTTCTCGTGCAATCCTTCAGGGACAGTCAGCGCAGTGTGAGGATAGAGCCCCTATTATATTTTCATAATGATGGTAGCTATGCAAAGGAAAGAATTGACAGACTGACAAAGGAAAAAAAAACAAGACATTTCCAGCTGCTATCCTAGTCTGATTATTCTTGCAAACTTCACTGATGCTGTGCTCAAATTCAATATGGGATTTATCGCTGATATGATCTAACAATCTGGGTCACCCACTGTTCTGTCCATTAGTTATTAGAAACTACTGTATTGCAGTTAATGGTATTTGGCGAACTCGCTCTACAGGAAAGCCACCCAACATGGGCTAGCAGGGCTGCTGACTGTTTATCCCAGGAATGGTATGGAAGTATGTGATTTGTCAAACTGAGAGAACCAACGATGCATGTACAAATCTTGACATGGGCAACAGACATTCAAGGTTGCTAAACCTACTTCTAATAACATGAAATACTTATTTATGCATTCATTTATTTTTGCATTTGTAAAGCACGCTCGAACAGACGGTAACTGGGTGCTGGTTACAGGGGGAACAATGGCAAAAGAAGAGATGCATGGCAAGTGGTAAATGAGTCATAATCGGTTAGTTGAAGAGCAGGGTATTGGGATTCTTGTAGGATGGGTCTGCTCATAGTGCAGGTGGCAGGGAGTTCCAGAGAAGGGAGTGATTACTGGGAGACTGGAGCCTTCTGCTCTGGATCGTTTGTATATGAGGACATCGAGTTTGTGGGCGTAGTTGGAGCTTGTTGTTCTTGATTGCTTGGTAAAGGGGAGCCTTTGTGACATGTAAGGAGGTGGAGAGTTAGAGAGGCATTGGTGGGGGATAGCAAGGGTCTGGAGCGTGATACGGTCAAGGATAGGGAGCCAGAGAACTTTTGTTCTTGACATAGAGATATGATCACGTTTTGGGATGTCAAAGGCAGTGCGAAAGGCATTGTTCTGGATTACTTTTAGTTTGTTGAGGTTATGTTGAGGTTATGTTCCATGGTGCCTGCTATGCATTGCAGTAGTCAAATTTAGTGCCAATAATCGAATGCGCTATAGTGAGGCAGTTGTTATTGAAGCGCAGGGCATACAGGCGTTCAGGAGTTTAGTGGTGTAGGCAGCAGATGAGGCAATGGCATTCACATGTCGCGACTTGCTTAGAGCACCTTCAAGATAGACTCCCAAGGTTTTGATGGAGAAGGATCGATAGGCCAGGTGCAAACTGGTAAGGGATGCATGGGTGCTACAATCAGGGTCTCAGTTTCGACGTCGTTCAGCCAGATGCAGGCATGGATGGTTTCATAGATGGTATTAAGATTGGTGGTGTCATCAAGGTGTGCCAGAGAGTGGGATGAAAATCTGGGTGTCATCGGCAGAGTTGGTGTAGAAGAGGTTTAGTGTAGATATAATAAAGGGTATTGACATTGATATTGAGTGTTTATTTATGTAGCTCCTATACACAATGTGTTTCAAAGCATTTCAAGGCAGGGAGGGAACAAGGGAGAATACAGTGACATTCTTAAACGTCCTTAATAAAGTCAGACTATGAAATTAAGTATCGTAATCAGCCGGGTGACATTACAGATGGTGCAAGAGGTTTTGACAATGATAAGGAGGGAGTAGGGGGAGAATGAGACAGACAAGCGGCTACATTACTATGCCTGACGACAATTGAGGTAGTGCCGGAATTAAACAAAAGGTGGGGGGGATTAGAGTAAAAAAGAGAAGGAGAAGACCAAAACAAGCAACTATCATACTAGGCCTGACGACATGTCAGATAGTGCTGGAGGGGGAGAGGGATGAGAGAACAGATGAGAGAGAGGGAGGGGGAGGAGACAAACAAGCTGCTATCAAACAGGTCAGGTAACATAAATGATAGAATAAGAGCTATTGACAATGATAAGGAGGGGATGGCAGTGGGAAGGAGAATGGGACAGACAAGCGGCTATATTACTATGCCTGACGAAAATTGAGGTAGTGCCAGAATTTAACAATAGGTGGGGGGGATTGCAGTAGAGGGAGGAGGAGAAGAACAAAACAAGCTACTATCATACTCGGCCTGACAACATTTTTTGACTCCTGGTTATCACTTTTAAATGCAGACTTGGATTTATGCCTGTGTATCTGCAAGATCTCATATCTAATAAGGTGAATAATAGAACTCTCAGGTCTAGTAACCAGAATTATCTGATCCTTCCCAGATGTAGGACTAAGAAGGTAGAAAGTGGAGCCTTCTTTATCGCAGCCCCAAAAGCTTGGAATTTGCTTCCCCCTATCCTCCAAAGCCAGATTTCCTTGGAATCTTTTAAGAAAAAATTGAAAACTTGCTTGTTTGCTTAAGTTTTCGGGGCAGCTCCGCTTGGGGTCACAGGTTATGATTGTTTTCTCCCCATTTGGCGATTCGCTTGAATGTCTTGTTTGCACCCTAATGCCCATGGGTCCATGGTTGCACTATATAAATACCTTAAAGTGAAAATAAAAGTAAAAGGGAGGGATTGGGGGGCAAAAAGGACACCACAGAGGAGCAGGGAGGAGGAGGGGTGCAACAAGGACATCCCAGATGACTAGGGAGGCAGTGGGGGCAACAGGGACATCCCAGAGAAGTAGGGAGGGGTGGGGGAAATAAGGACATCACAGAGGACCAGGAAGGGGCAGGGGGCACAAGGACATCACGGAGGTCTAGGGAGGGGGTGGGGGAAACAAGGACATCACAGAGAACTATGGAGGGCGTGGGGGCAACAAGAACATCACAGAGGACTAGGGAGGTGGTGGGGACGACAAGGACATCACAGAGGACTAGGGAGGGGTGGGGTAAACAAGGACATCACGAAGGACAAGGGAGGAGTTGGGGGGCAACAAGACTATCACGAAGGACCAGGGAGGGTTTGGGGGGCAACAAGGACATCACAGAGGCCCAGGGAGGAGTGGGGGAAACAAGGACATCACAGAGGACTAGGGAGGGGGTGGGGGTGACAAGGACATCACAGAGGACTAGGGAGAGGGTGGGGGTGACAAGGACATCATCGAGGACCAGGGAGGGGGTGGGGGACAACATCGAGGCAGTTTCCCGGGACAGACAGGGGCCTTTGTTGTGGGCCTTGTTAGAATGGGCCGACTCCTGCCTCCCAGTTGCAGTTATTGGTTTACCAAGCCATGAGCAACCAATGGGAGGGGGGAGCAGGCCAAGCAAGGCAAACATAGTCATGTGGAAGAAACGGGAGGTGATAATTGAGATGTATAAGCAATGGGCAGGCTTCAGGAAAGCTGGCTAAGGGTTGTAAAAAATGCCCTGAAAGGACAAGCAATGCCCAAACAGTAATCCTCGCTGAGCGCTTTTGAAAGCTCGATTTTTCAAAAGCAGTTATTTTGTTTTTGTTGCAATTCACCCAAATGTCAACCGCTAAGACACAGGCTCACATAAAACAAGCAGGCTTACCCCAGAAGTTCCAGTGAGCTGGAAATACCCAGAAAGCAGCAGGAGAGCCTCAGTGTTGAGGTCGCAGGTCAGCAAAATTGAAGAAGGTAGTGAAAGTGCAGTAGCCTTATGGGGCTCTGCTGGCGACTGGGAGACTGGGATGGGGGATGTGTAGTTGCTGATGTAGACACGAGAGGATCTGTCTGCTAGGAATGAGGCAATCAATTTTGTTTCTTGCAGGAAAAGTGGCAGCTGAGGAGAGATGGTGGCAGAGGGTCTGGTCATTGACCAGGACGAATGCTGCAGAGAGGTTGAGTAGCAATAGGAGGGCAACTTTGCCTGATCGCGTAGATCATTGAGTTGGTTTTGGAGGAGAAGTAGCACTGTTTCGGTTCCATGGTGGGGACATAAGACAGATTGATGAAGGATGTGATTTTGTTCCAGATATTCTTAGATCTTCGGGTATGCTGCTTTGTTGATGATTTTCAGGAAGAATAGTATGGTGGTGATGGGGTGGTAGTTGGTGGAAGTGGATGGTTTGAGTGAGTTTTTATTTAGAAGGTACGTAACTGACGCTTCTTTGAGCAAGGAACAGACAGTGCTGGTTGTTAAGAAAGACTTCCATTAATGGCTAAATTTCCATCCAGTTTTGAATCCCCCAACTTGTTGCTGTTGTCTAACCTTCCTAGCCTGACTTTTGCTATTGGAGCCCAGCCTTCTGCTGTACTCTGCTGGGCTGTCAGTACTGGAAGACTTTGTTTCCCTTATTCTTTCACTTTGTTGCTATTTCTAAGTAACATTTTATCAGTGCTCAAAGTACCTTACAGTACAATGCGCAGGGGTCCCTTTTCCATTTTTAAGGCCCTAGACAACCTCGAAGGATTTCTGGTGAATGTAAAAGTGTGCCTTGGACAGAGTTGGTGGCAGCTGTTACTTTTTATGTGTTTTCAGCACTTTTCTATGGTCCTAACTGCATTTGCCCATCCTGTGCCTTTGCCTTCCCCAGGTCCAGCAGACCCGTCAAATTCCTTATTTGGTAATGCAGACCCCACACAAACCGAAGCAGTGTGTAATTGCTGGTGACTCTCTGGAAGGTTTTGCACCCTGAGCCCACTGTTGTCCCTTCGGTCCCCCTGTTTCTGATTGAACCTAGAAGGCCTGCAAGGGCACTTCGACCCTTTGGAATAGTGGGAACAACTATTCTTGGCACCTCCTGCTTAACCTGTAAGGGAGCCTGTTCGAAAATATTACTGGACTGCACAGCGAACTGACCAGCTCATACGGGACCTTTGCCCTGGAACTGCCACCGTCTCGAGTTTCAACTTGAGCTTCTGGAGACTGTAAACTCTGGGTATACAGCACTCTGCCACGGAGTTTCTTACACCTAGCATTCCTAGGTCTGGAATTAGGAGAGTACGCCTGAATCCGAGCATACATCATCACTGTGTCACCGAGCTGTGGTGACGAACTTCGTGGGCGCCTTGCTGCTGTTACCCCTGTGCCCTCAAACTCACTGCAGTGGAACTGGCCTGATCCCTTAACCAGGAACAGAGAAATTGCCACTGTCCTGCCACACAATCATTCCCAGAATACAGCCCCTGAAAACGCAGAGCCGCACAACTGCATGATTTGAACCTGCAACTGACGTGGACTCGACTGCCGAAGTTTGGTCCGGAGTACGCTGAGGATCGATAAGTACTTGCAACCCTTATCGGAGGCTTCCTGGTGCATCCATAGACTTTTACGCATGAATGTCCCCTGAAGGCCACACTTCTTTATCCAGGTAGCCTGTGCTACCAAGCTATTCCCAACTCTTGGATCCTATTCTGCACTCTTGGGGAGACCCTCGTAGAATAGTGGTAGCTTATTCTTCACTGTCTCACCTACCTTCCTGAGTCGCTACAGCCCCTTGAAGAGACCCCATTTTGAACTTAACCACACAACTTCATGCATCAGAACCAAATGTACTTTTGAGCTCAAGGCTCTCCTCATCTTAGTGATTGGACTGCCTATTAGCTATGGTGTGAATTGTGAAGGACTGCCTATAAGATATTTGCACTGTGTGACCCCTTTCTTTGCGGGTTGTGGATCTGTACTGTGCAATATCCCATTAGGCCATTGGTGACTGTATATATGTTTCATATCCTGAAGCAATCCCATTAAAAATTGTAACTGCCAAGTCAGTTGCAAAAACTTTGCTTGTCATATTCACTAGGGTTGGCTTCCCTAAAGAAGTTGTGGCTGATAGGGGCAGCAACTTAATGTCCAAGTAAATGCAAGCCATGTGGAAAGAGTATGGGGTAACTTACAGGTTTTCCTCAGCATATCGCCCCCAATAGAACCCTCAAAAGCATGATTGGGGAGCCCCAGAGGAGAACATGGGATCTCCTTCTTCCATTCTTATTGTTTGCCTACAAGGAGGTACCTCAAGAGGGGTTTGGCTTCAGTCTCTTTGAGCTTGTTATTGGTCACCCTGTTAGGGGAACCTTAGCTGTATTCAAGGAGGGGTGGGAGATGCCTACTCCCCCTATCAGTACCAATTTAGTGGACTGTGTGCTAGGACTAATGAAGAGAATGATCCTCCTGATGGCTCAGGCTATTGATAAATTGAAGGCTGGGCAAGCTCTGGTGAATGACTGGTATGACCAGAAGGCTTCCCTTGTCAACTTTACACCAGGCCAGCAAGTCCTGATCACAAAACCTATAAAGCCTAGAGCTTTACAGGATAAATGGTCAGACCCTTACTCAGTAGTGGTGCCACTGGGTGAGGTAAACTATTTAGTGGACCTTGGAAGGGCTGGACAAGCTCCCAATTTGTTCCATGTCAATAGACTGAAGGCGTTCATCCCTAGGGTTGAATAAGCTGCACTGCTGTTGGCATCAGATGTAGAGGAGGATTAGTCAGAACCTCTTCCTGATCAGTTCAAGGGCACTCCTTCAGACAGCTCCATTGAGGGTGTCAAGTGGCCCCTCACCTCACTTCTGGTCAGCAAGATGAGGTGAGATGTTTGCTGTGGTAGTTTTCCCACTTGTTTTCCCTAGCTCCTGGTTTGACACCATGGTGCAAACATGATATTAACACAGGAGATAGTGTACCTAACAAAGGTGGGGGATACAGGATGTCAGATAAGGTGAGACCTTATATAAAGACACAGGTCAACATGATGTTAGATCTTTGGGTGATTGAACCCTCTAGTAGTCCTTTGTCTAGTCCTGTGGTTCTGGTTCCAAAAGCAGGTTCCTCTGATTTTAGGTTCTGTGTGGATTACAGGGCTCTGAATGCTGTCACCAAGACAGATGCACACCCCTTGCCTAGAATCAGTGAGCTGGTGGATACCTTGGGTGCCTCCAAGGACCTCAGCACATTTGACCTCACTGCAGGGTATTGGCAAATATCCCCAGCAGAACATGCCAAGGATAAGACAGCATTCTCAACTCCAGAAGGCCTCTACCAGTTCGGGGTAATGCCATTTGAGTTGAAAAATTCACCTGCCACTTTTCAGAGGCTTGTAAATCATGTCATTAATGGGTTGGATGAATTCTGTCTTGTCTGGATGATATAGCAGTTTTTACTGCCACCTGGGAGAATCATGTGAAACACCTCATAATTGTATTACAGGCTCTTCAGAAGGCCCACTTGATCATAAAGGCCAGCAATTGCCAGATTGGTCAAGGTTCAGTGGTCTACCTTGGGCATGAAGTGGGTGGAGCGCAGCTTCAGCCTCCACCCATTAACATACAAGCAGTACAAGACTGGCCTACCCCCACTATACAAACCCAGACGAGAGCCTTTTTAGGTCTCACTGGGTATTACAGAAACTTTATGGCATACTATGGTACCATAGCTGCCCCTCTGACTGCTCTCACTTCTCATAAGGAACTCAATAATGTCTCTTGGTCTGAGGGGTGTGGGAAGGCCTTCAATGGAGGTCATTACGACCTTGGAGGTAGCCATGCCGGTATTTGCGGCATGGCTACCCCCATTCCGGGTACCGGGTCTGGGTTCCTGGAATGGGGAAATACCGGGCCATTCTGACCTTGGAGGGCCCGGTATTTCCCCATTCCAGGAACCCATCCCCATTCCCATTTGAGCCCACATGGTGCCCAATGGGAATGGGGAGCATGCTAACAACGGACCCGTTAATAACGGGCCCGTTGTTAGCATGCTGGACCGCTTGTGGGACCTGCTAAGAATGCCTGGTAAAACCAGGCGTCCTTAGCGGGTCCCGCGAGCGGAACTCGTAATGAGGCGGTAGATGGTTAACGGGTCTGGCAGCTCTACTGGCCCGTTAAACCCCTACCGCCAGGGTTGTAATGACCCCCAATGTCTTTAACGGCTCCTTGTGCCATACCCTGGTTCTCAGGGCCCCTGACTAGAAAAGACATTTTATTGTGCAGACAGATGCCTCTGACACTGAGATAGGTGATGTACTATCACAGGTAGATGAGAAAGGCAAGGAACACCCTATTGGATTCATAAGTCGCCAGCTTAAGGACACAGAGCTCAGGTGGTGCACAGTAGAGAAATAATGTTTCTCTGTTGTGTGGGCCCTAAGGAAGCTGTGGCCCCACCTCTATGGGACCCCTTCACTCTGCAAACTGACCATAAGCCCTTAAAGTGGGTCATGAACATCACATGAAGGGAAAGAATCCTAAGTTGCTCCGGTGGTCCATAAGCCTGCAAGGGTTTGACTTCACCATTGAGCATAGGCCAGGTGTCCAACAAAGCAATATTGAGGGGTTGTCCAGAATGTTTAACCATTCTGAACAAGAAGATCAACCAGGGGTGGATTAGTTCCCCCTGTCCTTGGTCTTGGAGGGGCGAGTGTTAGGAATGATTTCCATTTATGGGTAATTTTCCCTTCAGTTGTGAACCCCCCAAATTTTTCCTGTTGTCTGACCATCCTAGCCTGACTTTTGCCAGTGGAGCCCAGCCTTCTGCTGTACTCCGCTGGACTTTGGCTTGTTTTATTATGGGGAAACTGACATGCCCTTAAGACTGTCAGTACTGGGAGACTTTGTTTCCCTTAGTCTTTCACTTTGTTGCTATTTCTTAGTAACATTTTATCAGTGCATAAAGGTCTTTACAGAACTGTGTGCTGGGGCCCTTATTTCATATTTAAGGCCCTAGACACCCCCAAAGTATTTTTGGTGAATGTACCAGTGTGCCTTGGACAGAGCTGGTGGCAGCTGTTACTTTTTACGTGTTTCAACTCTTTTTCTATGGTCCTAATTGCATTTACTGAGTTTGTCCCAGAAAGTGGCCAGTGCCTCAAATGCCCATGCCACGAGATCCTTGGTTCTGTCCTTTGGCCATCTTGTCCCTTTGCCTTCTCCAGGTCGAGCAGACCTGGGAAATTCCCCATTTTGTCATGCAGACCCCTGCGCAAGCCCAAGCTTTCCTGTGCTTCTGGATGCCTTGTGTGTTTGCCTCCAGGATGTGGGCTGGAGCTTTCTACTTCCAATACACATCTTGAGTGCCAGGATGTCTGGTGTGGTGGGATGACTGGGACCACTGTGGTCTGTGATTGGTCCCTGTCTGGGATGGCTGTAGGTAAGCAGATCTCCTATTGGTTCGACCCATTGGAATAGTGGGACCAACTATTCCTGGCACCTCCTGCTTAACCTGTAAGCAAGCCTTTTTGGAAGTGTTCCTGGACCACCCAGTGAAGTGACCAGCTCGTATGGTACCTTTGCCCTGGAACCGCTGCCGGCTCAATTTTCAACTTAAGCCTTTGGAGACTGCACACCTAGCCTTCCTAGGTCTGGAATTAGGAGAGTATGCCTGAACCCGAGCATAAGTGGTCACTGTGTCTCCCAGCTGTGGTGATGAACATCGTGGGTGCCTTGCTGCTGTGCGCCCCTGTGCCCTCAGACTCACTGCAGTGGAACTGGCCTGATCCCTTCACCAGGAGCAGACAATTTGCCACTATCCCGCCACAGAACCATTTCCAGAAAGCTGCCCCTGAAAGCCGCAGAGCCACGTAACGGCTGATTTTGAACCTGCGTACGAAGTGGACTCGACTGCCAAAGTTTGGTTCAGAGTGCGCTGAGGGTCAGTAAGTACTTGCAACCTTTACTGGTGGATCCTGGCGTATCCATAGACTTTTACGCATGAGTGTCTCCTGAGAGCCACTCTTCTCTATTGAGGTAGCCTGTGCTACCAAGCTCTTCCAACACTTGAATCCTGTTCTGCCCTCTTGGGGAAACTCTCCTCGAATAGTGGGAACTTATTCTTCAATGTCTCACCCACCTTCCTGAATCACTACAGCCCCTTGAAAAAATCAATTTTGAATTTAACCACACAACCGCGTGCATCACGTCTGAGCTCAAGGCTTCACTCATTTTAGGGACTGGACTGTCTCTTAGCTAGGGTTTCAATTGTGAAGGACTGCCTATAAGATATTCACATTGTGTGCCCCCTTTCTTTGCAGGTTGTGGATCTGTACTGTGTAATATCCCATTAAGCCATTGGTGACTGTTTCATAGTTAGTGCTGTGTTGGCTTCTTTAATACTGCTGAGATTTGCTTTGTGTATGATTTAAAAGGTCTTTAATACATGTATATGTATTTTTTATATGTACACCTGACTTTGTGGTGTTGTTTCTGTGTGTGCTCACTGTGGGCTTTCAATCACCTTCACCCCTCCTGAGACCTAGTCTTGATGCCGCCAATGCTACCTTGATTGATCTGACTTGTCCAGAAGGTTACCCTGTTCCAAGAAACTAGGCTGGCTTTCTGAGCCTCTGCCACCAGGTCAGAGTTCAGAAATCCATTTTAACACTGGTTTAGAGTGAAGTGTTGATGATGACAGTAATAATTGGGAGGAGAAAGGCCAGTGCAGACTTTAACAAGTGGGCTGGGCAGGTGTCTCCTTTGCAGTCGGATGGTTTGAGGCCCTTGATTATGTGGTCAATGCCCGTTGTTGTGACTGGGTGGAAATTGAATGGTGGGAGACGGGGGACGGGGCTGAGGACAGCAATCAGATCTGTCACAAACAGTTTGTTGTTTGATTAGGATCCTCTTTTGAAAAGAGAGAATTTTTCCAAAAGGTTGTTTTGTATCTCATTGTACCTGAAGTCGTTGATGGTGATGGTAGAGGGCAGGGCGGTAGGGCTTTCAAATTCATGTAATATGGCTAACAGCTTGCATGATTTGACTTTGGCATTAGAGATTCTTGTATTGAGACTAAAGGCTTTGGCAATATATATTGCTGATTTGTATTCCTTGGTAATGGTATTGAAATGTAGTTCGATGGACTTGGAAGTGTTTCCACGCCATGCGGCCAGGCTTGTGCATTTTTTGACATTGATGGTGGAAAGGTCTTGGGTATACCATGCACTGTTGTGAGTGGTTGGTTTGGGTTTGCGAAATTTGAGGGGTGCCAACATGTCAACAGCATGAAGTAACAGGTCACTGGAAGCCTTCATGAAGACAGCAGGGTCAGTTAGAGTAGTTGGTGGTGGGGTGAGATGGGAGTGGAGGGGGAGGAGATGATCTTTAGTGAGGATTTGTGTGCATCATGATAGGTTGGGTTGGAGTGGTGAGGGGCTAGGAGTGGTTTAGTGTAACGTCAGTATTGTGAAATGTCCTGTGGATACCTCACTGAATCCCTGCCTAAAGTTTCCTCCCAGCTGGCCGGGGAAAAGCAGACACCCATGCTGCTGAAGGCTGTGGGCCCCAAAAGAGCATGAAGTAGAAGCAGAGGTCAAGGAAGTCAGGGAAGCAAAGAAACCTGCCACCGCAGTGTCGCTGAAGCCAATTTGTGAAGCACAGCATTCAGATTCACTCAAGAATCCCTGCCAGTAACTTTAACAAGCTCCGAAGTTGTTTGCCTATAGTTAAAAGTGAACATAAGTTATTTGATATTCTTAAATTGACTATTAATAATGGAAATGTAGCCCTCACACTTATTCTGAATCCTGTAGTGTTTGCATGCAAAGTAAAAGCTGTTACATCCATTGTTAAACATTCAGCGAATTACTGGAGTTGCTGCGTGCCGTTCATTGTGAGGAAGGAATGCTTATTGAATCCATTCCAAAAAACGAATATTAACGTTTTACAAGAGTTACAAATAAAAACTGCATCAAAGAAAGATTGCGTCTGACCAATTGTGTTTCTGGAGTGAAGTCAGAAGTTGCCTCCTTGATACTACATGCAAATTCAATTATATTCAACACTTTAAATTTAAAAATCAATCTTAAAGAGTGATTGTGTATGCCAAATTTTATTTTTACTTTGAAGTCTGAACCTTGTATTATTCAGAATTGACATTATTTATCATTTCAAGAAGTCACAATACTGTAGAGAAGAACAAGCATCACCCAAGCCAAGCAGCGAACCCATTTTAAAGTGAAACCCATCTTGCTTACATCCATCCACCTAATCCTTGAATTTATCAACAGTCCAGTGGCTTCAGATATAAGTGTAATTAAATTAGAAAGAGTTGGCACTGCTGAGTAATTAAAATTACACCTCAAGTTAAATTAATGTTGATTCGGTATTTAGGGCACACCTTAAAACCCTGGCTCAGGGTATAAGTAGACATTCAGAACCTAATCTGATCCTAGGTGTGCTACGCCTTGCTCTCCAAGCGGAGTTGCTCCAATTTTGTTTCAATATAATTACATTAACTTCCAAATCATCACTCTATGATCAATTGTTAAACTCATGAAGATTGTATTATCTTCTGTTTTATTGCTGAGGGTTGGACATCATGCAATCAATCAGCGCTTAATAAGTTTGTTATGCCAATGCATTTCGGACCTAGTCCGTCATCCGGGCTCTTGGCGCTCTCATTTTCACAGTAGCATAATGACACCAGCTACTTTCAGTTTGAGCTCATGAGGAGGCGTTCATCCTACAGCGTTTCGCTCTTTAGAGACTGAAACGTTGAGCCGATAATTAACTGGTCATTGACATTGAAACCGCTGTGCCCTCTGTGAAGAGAAGTGGTGGTGGAAAGAAGTAACTTGAAATTATTCCGGTGTACTTTGCCATTGGAACAGCAAAGGGCAACCTAACACTGAAGAATTGCATCAACTGAGTACGGAAACATACCTAAGCATTTTATATGTATAGATTCCCCCATCCCTGCTCTCTCTAACTTGATCACACCTCATGAAACTTGCCAGCCCTCACCTGCCTATTATGCACCTCTCTCTCTGCACACTCTGTACTCTCTCATTTATCCCTCTCCTGGACTATCCCACTCACTCTTTCTTTCTGACGTTAGCTCGTCGCTGTGTGTCTCTCCTATCTTTTGCTCCCTCCCCACTCTCGAATGTTCATATGTCCCCTCTGGGCTCCAACACCTTTCTTTTTAGGCTCCTCTCTCTCTGTTCACTCTGCACTCTCTCATGTATCTCTCTCCCAGTCCATCTCACTCTTTCTTTCCGTCTATAGCCCCTGGAGTCTCCACAATCTTCTTTCCCCTCTTTCTCATTATTTATACTCACTTCACAACCCATGTGCCATCCCTCTCATCTTCTCTTATGGTCCTCTCTCTTTGGTCACTCTCTTATTTCTCTCTCTCGTTCTGTCTTTTTTGAATTTTTGAATTCAAGTTTTCGCCTATGAGTGGCCTTTCTACAATTTCTCTCTATGCATTTCTGGTAACTTACCTTTGTCCAGAATCTCTGTCACTAGCCCATCTTATACCCCACCCTCGCTCCTATTGTCCTCTCCCACCGGTGCCTCCTGTTTTCAGAATTTATATGAATCTCGGTGTCTCTGTTTATTTTTGCAGTCCTGGCTGATCTCTGGCCTTCATCCAGGAGTGAACCGGACCCATTGTGCTCTGCGTTGGCTGTAGCCTGAAGGTATTGGGGGATACGTGTGCGTGTGATGCTGGACCGTTGTTGAACAACACCCTCCCCTATGAGGCAGAGCTGGGAGTGCTAGTACTGCTGGGGACAGTATTCTTCATGCAGTTTTATTCAACTGGGGACAGTGGTGGGCACATCTACTATTGCTCTGTTGATGAAGGGCAATTGAGTTCTATTCTAAATTATGTGTTTGTTCGATTTGTAAAGCACACTTTACCTGTAGCTATCACCTCTAGGTGCTTTGGAGTGAAAAGCTAGCTGTAAATTGGCTACGGGAAACTTTGCTTAATGAGTTGGGACTTTTATGGGCCTTTCGGAGGATACGTTTTTGGAACCTGTGCTCTATGGTGGGACGGCAATGACACCTGATCATGATGTAAAATGGACTAAATGACAGACACGTACTACAGGTATCGAGGTAGTAAAAGACACAATGCCATTTACATCATGCCTAGTTCAGAATGTTTTTATTGGCCGTTCTCTGATTCTGGATGTCTCATACAGCAGTAGGTGGCATGAACAAAGGGTACATATCTGCATTGCTGGGTTAAGTCTGGACACTAGTCTAATCTTATTCTGCATAAAATGAGGGAATTCTTTTTTAAATCATGACTCATTTCAGACTTGCACTATCTGACAGCCTTGTGACGTGCCTCTTGTTCAGTGTTTACTGAGACTGAGGGTGAAGCAGGTTGGCCAGCTGCAGGTCGCCATCATGAACTGGCCCTGGGTCGATCTGTTTCTGAGTGCACGCTGGCAGCATGGCAGAGTGGAGGCCTCCTTGTTTTGCTTCGTGCCAGCAGTTCCTGGTGTTGTAGGCCAAGACAAGGAGGATCCTGGATCATGTGGGATATATTGACCCACTCAGCAGAATTCCCATCCATAACCAAGCTGCACTTCAGCAGTTAAGAGCAAAATGGCTGCGCTGGCTCCTTTGGCACCACTGCCTCGCATCAATACTGTGACAAAAGGATGGCTGCACTGTTTTTCCAAGCACCATTGGGCAAGTTGGTACAGGGAGCACCCTGAGAAAGGCTGCCAGGGTGAGTTCTGGTGTGTACTATAGAAGCAGAGTGAAAAAGCAGCACTGCTTTGCTGCTAGCCCAAAGCTTCCCATTGAAAAAAGGGAAATATTTTACATTTAAAATTATGCCACTCTGATGCTTTTTTCATCTGTTCTACATTACACTGCTTTGATCAGTGAGGCCCTGCCGTGCCCATCCATATTTAGATGGTGCTCCAGCAGAAGTGAGCATTATCCCTGAATAACAGGCTGTGTTAGACCAGATCCAGGAAATCAACAGAATCTTTACTTTCAGCTGCACGGAAATAACGCTTGACTTTTGGGCTACAACATGTCAAAAATCACTGCTTAAAAGAGACCCTAGCTGTAAGGGCATATGTCAATTTCAGTGGACCTGTGTCTTAAACAGATTACTGTGTAAGTGAAACTGACTAGTGCTGCCAAACAATGTTGGGAAGTCAGAAGGAAGAGAAAACCTTTTGAAATGGTCAGCTAAGCAGACTTCACCATGTGTTAAAATGCGCTTTTGCAAATAAGGAAAAATGGCTGTTTAAAAGTGTAATGTAGAAAGAAGGCCCTGTCTTGGTCTAGCAATGTAAAGGTTTTTTTTTCTTCTGGGAAACATATATGGGGTGTTTTATTTCAACAGGCTTGCTGCTGATTCAGAACAAAATAAAATAAAATAAAGAAATAAAAGTATTGGCTATACTGGAAAATTAGCCAAACATGTTCCACTATGGCTCAAGGGACAGTTGGGGGCTGGTGGCTTCCCCCTAAAGAAACCACAAGGGACCTCTGGGACACCTGCATGTTAACTGTTGCCTTTTGAAACTTTGAATGACCAAGAGAAAGACATATCGCATGCTTGTCAGACTTCTGTCTGGGCTTCAGCTTGAGACAATAGATCTGGGACACCTACGTGTGACTTTTGGAAGTGACAACCTCCAGTCACTAAAACTGAGGAAACTCCAGGGCAGCCCTGGTCTAAACTGACATTTGGTGGTAGGCTGAAGAGAAAAATGGTCCCAGTTGGGGGACAAAGGCCAGCCCATTTTGGCTCTAAAAACAATTTTATTAATAAACTGTTGAGACTTTTATCTCTGCAACAGGACTTTACAGGAATATAAAAAGTTAATAGCTTAAATGTAATTCGTGTGGGTTTTAAACAAGATGTGATAGCCTTGGCTGGCATATTGTGGACATAAATGGCAGATAATTGGATAGTCTGAGGAAAGTGTATTTGAAGCCACTAAGAAATTCAATACTTACATGCCTTATGATAATATATACACATATATAAAGTTATAGAATTTTAGGTGACATAATGTCATTGAAAATGACGAAAAAACATTAAACGGACGAAACAAAGTCCTAGAAACATGAGAATTGGACTGCAATGCTCTGTGTGAAATATGTAACCTGCCTATGTAATTTGCCAAAAGGCCACAACTGTACAAATGTGTGCTTTATTTTAAGATTGATTTTTGGCAAATAGGACTGTGGGATGGCTTTTCACCTCATAAAAAACAATTTCATAAACTGAGTTTCCTCCTTGAGGAGGCGATTAACTTAGGCTGACCTATCCGATTCTTGGGGGTAGGTCTAGCTTAGTTCTGCCCAACAATATACCTGTTGATGTCACCCGCTTTATAAAAGGGGTGGGAGCTCACAGGGACAGACACATTCTTTCCTGAATTTCCAGTGCATGCGTATCCAGACATTCTAGATCCACCTTTGCATGATTCCAGACTCTACTGACAGGCCAGAGCATAGCTGACCCTATCCCAGCAAGGCCATTGATCCAGAGTCTACTGCCAGACCAAGGCATAGATGACCCTATCCCAGCAAGGCAATTGATCCAGACACCCAACAAAAGTCCCAATAACAAGGGGGAAAAGCTGTGGTACCCTTTGGGGAATATCCTGTGACCAGACCAGCTTTTTGCCCACTATCTGCATTCCCGCTGTACCCTTTCCATCCAGTGACCAGACGTGCCCAGCTGTTTGCTTTGAGGGGCGCCCGCCGTGTTGTGACCAGAGGTTTTGAGTCCAGAACCCTGTTGACTGTCCCAAATCCCAACTCAAGTGTGGATTGTAAGCATTTCCCCATCCCATAGAAACACATAGCCTATCCCATCTTGACCCTTTGTTTTTTGTCCTATTTTCTAAGTAATCCTATTCATACCCTGATAGCTTGTTTAAAACTGTTCTAATTCTCTGAGCATATTGTCCTTGATTTCCTAGTGTTAGCACCATTCTTTCATTCAATCCATCTTGGATCTTCTTAGCAATATTTTTATTAAATAAATAACATAACATAAAGAAAAGGGGTACACTGCGTGAAGGGTTACAACTGCAGCATAACTTTTATATTCACGGTGGTTTCCTCTTTTCTAGCCATTAAATCTAGTGTAAGTGAAATTTGTCTTTTCTTTAAAACCAATTTTCTCTCCTTAATTGGTTTATTTTAGCAAAATCGAACCTCCTTTCACCTTGAAAATCTCATCCAATTATCCAGTTATAGTCACTCTTTCACTTCTATATTGTCCGTGTGATGTGCATCTATCACCCAGCCTAAAAGCTGTATTCCGATTCTATGTATTTCACCCATTTTTTTAAAATCATTTTGACATTTAAAACTGCAAATCTGTAAATTGCAACTTTTCAACGTGTGAATTTGGCTGCACTATGTTTTCATTTCAAGTTGCTTTTTGAACTCTATGGGCCTCATTATGAGTATGGAGGTAGCCATGCCCTTGGCCATGCCCATGGATGCCTCCATACCGGGTTCTAGGTCCGGGTTCCTTCAATGAGGAATTACCGGGCCATTCCAACCATGGAGGACCCGGAAATTCCTCATTGAAAAAACCCATCCCCATTCGAGCCCCCATAGGGTGCCATAATGGGCCCGTAATTAGCTCCCTGGTCCTCTTGCGGGACCCGCTAAGGATGTCTGGTCTGGCCAGGGGACCTCGTAATAGGGCATCCCGTAATGAACGGTGCTGGTCCCGTACCGGCACCGTTCATTACGGGAACACCAGGGTCATAATGAGGCCCATATGCCTCTTGTGATACCTTACCTTATAGTTGCTAGTGATATAACATCCCTGATACTTTGATAAAACATATGTACATCATTATTTAATCACACATATCACTAATTATTTGTCAAATTCTGAGTGTCATTTTAGGCCATTGCAAAGGGTTTAAAATCTGATGTTGATTCTGTTTGCTGCCTAATAGTCCTGAGTCCCTGCTGCTTCTCTCTATCCACTCAGAATTTGATTAATTGGGGCTTGATGGAACATTGCAGGGGGAAATCTTAATTTAGGTGCTATCTATCCTAATTGAAAAAGTGCTCCTATTCATGTGTGCTTTGGATATGTATTGTAGAAGGTTACCCACGTGTATTTCAGTAGTTTTCATTGTAATTATCACCCCATTGGTGATTGCTGCCCAATATAAAAATTGTGTGATTTCCTTTGAAATTAAAATAAATAAATATTGTATTCCCACCAACCGGCCTCGATTATAATCCATTGTGACCCGGGGTATTTGTAAAAGGGGGTGTGAGACAGGTTGGGTGCCAGCTCAATTCAAATTTCTTGAAATTATTTTAAAAAAGCATTCTAATTGTGTGCTCCATCCTAGGCTAAGGGCAAAAGTCCTGATCCAGTGTGTGTCGCCCGGTTGGAAACCTTCACATTCATTACCCACATCTGCACATTTGTGAGGACATCACACCAGGGCACATGCAGTGGCAATGTCCTCAATGCGGAGGCACACATCCGAGTAGAATGAACCACAGCCTAGGCATTTATTTTTTAAAGCGTCAGACTGATACCACGTTAGTAGACCTGCCTGCCTGGCCTCCCCACCTGTGAAGGTTGCACAAGCAATAAGCCTCTCAGAGAGAGTCAATCACAGTCCAGGTCCGAATTCAACTTTGTATCCCCCCCCTAAAAGAAGAGGCCCCTTCATGTGTCAGAGTTGGCGGCCTTCTGTGAAAACCTCTGGTATCCCGGTTACTCAGTCTGACCTGTATACCAGTAATATCAAGTTCAATATTGTTGGCATAAAGAGACAATGCATCAATGATGACTGTAAAAAGCCTCATGAGCTTTGCATACATACACTATAGGCAGGTGATGTTTTGGGACACCCTCCTTAGTGAGCCAGGCATCTTGAATGCAGACGGGGCATCGGTAAGAGCAGACTTTGGTTCAGCAGAAGCACAGATGCTTGATGACTATTGACTGGATATTTCATTTGTGGGAAGGGCTGATGACCCAGGGCAATATTAATACAGCAGATAGTCCATCTGATCAGCAGAACCTTTGAGTTGCTACAGAATCCCTTAGATCCCCTTGAAAGTGTGTAGTCTGAAAGAGTTTATGATGTGTCTATTCTGGGGCCACAGTTAAAGCATCTCAGTGACAAATGATTAACAACATTGATAAAAATGAACAGTCATTCATTGTGGAAGACTAGGAACAAACGTACACACAGCCGGCATACAAGCTCTGATGATGATCATGGCTTGTTGCCTGGTGCATATAAGACAGTGAAATGTAGAGCAGGGTTGTTTTATAATATGTATGCTAAGGAAAAGATCAGCCTTAGTAGTGATCTGTTGCTCACTTGCTCAGGAAACATGCCGCTGACTTTTGTGCCAGTACTTACTTGAGTCCCTCTACTGCCACAATCACAACCAACACTTACATCCACACCTAAAGTTGACATGCTCTCCAGCAGAGACACCCCCTACATTTCTTGTACTCTCCCACAGAGCAATATCACGCCTTACAGTTCATAGGATCTTTCACAGAGCACAGCCTGATGCCTAATGTTTACAAGCTCTCTCACAGAGTCCTGATACTCTGTTTTTACAAGTTCTCTCAAAGAGTCATGTCACTCTCCATGGTTACCTGTGATGGCCGTCTCTCCCCTTGACGGGCAATTTTCTCCCTCCCTACACAGCAACCATCAGAAGAGAAGAATGTTGCTGCAGCAGATCCCTCTCTGCAACAACCTTAATTGCCATAAAGGCCAGCTCCCCGCCGCTTACAGGCACCAGGAAATGTAAGCAGTAGATGACTGTATATTCCATCACCCGGTACAGTGTTTTCTTCCCAAAACAAGGCACTTCCAACTGCTTTTGGGGTGTTGCTGGCCATATGGGCTATATTCTGCCCACAGTCATTGGTGCAACTGGCACTAATTGGGAAGACTGTGCACATGCAGATTTTCTGTCCTACTTCTCACTAATCCCCAACAATGACTGTGTGCTCCAATTTGACCATGGGAAGTAATGGAGCACTGCAGGAATGGGCTATGATGGCAGATTGGTCACTGGTGTGATTAGTGGAGGAAAATATCAATTTACACAGTAAATCTTCTGAAACAACTGGTAAAAGTGTTTTTTGCATGGACAACCTTGCTATAGTGATACAAACAAACAGTCATTTATTGTAGAAGACTATGAAACAACATCTACACATATGTTTGATATGGATGCACTGAAAATCTTGCTTTTCTCCCCCAGCTTTACTTTCTTGCCACAGTGATCCAACATGCAGAAGACCACAAACTCATCACCCTTCACAGTCTTCCCCAGTGACAGACAGAGCACTGCCACACCCAACACCATGTGGGCAGTGTCAAGGGGTGAGTGATCATTGCTACTGTTAAGATGGATTTCTGAACTCTGACCTGGTGGGCACACACAGTAAACAACACCACAAATTACTCTCAGTCAGGTGTATATATCAACAATACATATACATTTATTAACAGCTTTTTAACTCAATCACACAGTAAAACTCAGCAATGTTAACAAAACTAACACAATAATAACTAGGAAACATATACAGTAACTCTTGGCCTAAAGGAATATTACACAGTAGAGATCAACAACCTGCAATAGAAAAGGGTCATACAGTGCGGATATATTTTAGGCAGTGCTTTATCAATTCAAACCCTAACTAATAGGCGGTCCAGTCCCTAAGAGGTGTGGATCATTGCATTCAAAAGCAGATTCAGTGCCGGAGCACTCGTTCGTGCAGGTATTTTCAAAACGGGTCTTTTCAAGGGGCTGTAGTGGCTCAGGAAAGTGGGTGAGGTGATGAAGAATAAAGTTCCACTATTCAAGGAGGGTGTCCACAAGATGGCAGGGCGATTTCCAGGAATCAGGAATAGGTTGGTAGCACAGGCTACCTTAACAAAGGAGCGTGGCCCTCAGGGGACACTCATGCGTAAAAGTCTATGGATAAGCCAGGGGCCACCAGTAAGGGATACAACTACTTAGCAATCCTCTACGCACTCTGGACCAAACTTCACCAGTGAAGTCCAGTTCATTTGCAGGTTTGAATCCCGCAGTTGTGCATCTCTGCGGCTTTCAGGGGCTGCGTTCCGGGACCTCAGTCTGTGGTGGGACAGTGGTGATTTATCTGTTTCTGGTGAAGAGATCATCTTAGGGCACAGGGGGGCACAGCACCAAGGCATCCATGAAGTTTTTCAACACAGCGGGGCGGCACGGGATCTGCAGAGGCTCGGGTTCAGGCAAACTCTCCTAATTCCAGAGCTAGGAATGCTAGGTGTACGAAACTCAGCGGGAGAGTGCCTTTCTCCCAAGAGCTTATGGTCCCCAAAGGCCCAAGTCAAAACTCGAGATGGCAGTGGTTCCAGGGCAAAGGTCTGTACAAGCTGGTCAATTCACTGGGCTGTCCAGGAATTCTTCCGAAATGATTTTCTTACAGGTTAAGCAGGAGGTGCCGAGAGTAGTTAGTCCCACTACTCCAATGAGTCGATGCACCCTTGCAGGCCTTCTGTGATTGATGAGAAACAGGGTCTCCGACCGGACAAAAGTGGGATCAGGGTGCCAAACCTTCCAGTGGGTCACCAGTGGTTCCATGGATCTGCTTCTTCAGTTCAGGATCATTTTCTCCTTTACTAAATTGGGTGTGAACTCAGAAGATCAACCTGGAATAGGTTTAGGGTGCCTTCTCTTATACAGAATCTCCTTTGCACCAAAACAAAGGGAAACCAATAGGAGATCTGCTCACTTACAACCATCCCAGACGTGGACCAATCACATTAAAAGTAACTGCTGCCACCAGCTCTGTCCTGAACACACGTGTACATTCACCAGAAATCCTTTGAGGCTGTCTAGGGCTTGGAAAATGATATAGAAACCCCATCACACTGTACTGTAGGGTACATTGTGCACTGATAAAATGTTATCAACAAATGGCAACAAAGTGAAAGATGAAGGGAAACAAAGTCTCCCAGTACTGACAGTCTGAAGGGCATGCCATTGTCCCAATAACAAAATGAGCAAAAGCCCAACCGAGTATAGCAGAAGCCTGGGCTCCACTGGTAAAAGTCAGGCTACGCTAGTCAGAAAAAAGCAAACAGGGGGTTCACAACTGGAGGGAAAAATACCCATAAATGGACATCTTTCCTTATAGCTACCTTGGACACCTGTGTCTGCAGAATCCCCTCTAAAATAGCAGGTGCAACGTGAGTCTCCACTACCACCTCTTCCCCCTCAGGTATCTTTGGATCATATGTTCTTTTTATATTTAAAGATTCAGGTGCTACTCTTGGGAGCTCCCTTTTTGAGTTTCAACCATGGAGAAATGTGCAATTTCAGAGCAACTCTGCAGGTAGTTATAACATGTGGTTATATAATGGTCTATGATGCATGCATTCTGCAAAAAACCCATTGTTGGCTATATTCAATTCTTAGTTCAGTTTCTTTATTCAACAGTTTTGTCATGGGATAACATACAGTTTGAGTTGATCTTATGGTGATGTGTTTGTGTTGAAGTTCCAGGTGCCACATGGGGGTGATATGGGGTACTTTCTGATCTGCTGTAGGAAGGGCTTTTCTCGAATATACTGTTCATAGGTGGGGAGGTTAGCTTGTTTACTGCTATAGAGACTTTATTTGTGGTGTCATTCTCCTCTTACACAATATCACTGTTTTGCAGAAGCAATGAACATTCCGACCTGGAATCTGATGGATCAAAATCGTTAGCTTGATTATCATCTATATAATCATCAACATTATTGTCTGACTTATCAGTAGATGGGAGAGACAGAATATGAGACCTTGAATTTTCAACTTCATGCCTCAGTTTAAGTACAACCCGCATTTTTCTTCCCATTAATGTAAGTATTTTTATTTGTATTTCACTGCTTAGAGCGCAAACCTAGCTCAAGGGCAGCAGAGCACTTTACAACAGGAGGGTGCCAGCAGTGGACATGGATTTTTATTCAGTACTTCAGTACTGTTGTTGGAGAGAGAGGGGGATTTGTAGTTGTCCTGCATTTATTGTTGAAAGAGCCACCTTTTCAGTGTTATGCAGAATTGGAGGATGGCAGGGACATTTAAGGCAATGCTGGGATTGAGTTACAGATGGGAAGGGCAGGTGAAGGATTCCTTGAAAGGCTTCTCTTTACAGCTTACCTAGACTATAATCGTATGGATGTTTTGCTGTGTGAGGTGTGAGTGCCTCCAGATGTGTGGAATTTAGCCACTTAGTGTGTTGGTTTGCTGTTTGACACTGCTTTGAGGCGAACATATGCAGTTTTGAATATGGTCCTGGTGGGGCAGTGGAACCAGTAAAGCTTGCGCAATGTTGGAGAAATACAGTCAAATTAGCTGGCACCTGTGATTAGACAGGCTGCAGCATGGTAGACTGCCTTGAGGTGGGGCAGGAATATGCCGGCTGAAGCTCAGAAAGAAGAGTGTCTTCCAAGTCGGTGTGTGAAATTGCGTGGGCTTTTATCACCCTGTGTCAGTCATGGGGGAGGAAAAAAGGTGGGTTTGCACATTTAGGCTAGGCGTCAGCTGGATGTGAATGAGTTCATCTGTACGACCTGGAGACTGCTTAATAGGTAACATGAAAACTATGTTATCACTGTTACAGAGAAGCCTATCCTACCAGTGAGGAGGGAGAGGACTGTTAGGTGTTGAACTGTGCTGAATGCAGCGGGGAGGACTGAACAGACTAGAAGGCATCAGTCCCCTGTATCAGTGAGTAACAGTGCATCATCCATCACTTCGGTCTCAGTGCTGCATTGAGAGTGGAAGCTGGACTGGTAATTATGGAGGAAGCTAAGCTGGTCGATTGTGGCATGTAGTTAGGTTGCAAGAACTATTTTGATAAGATTCCTGATTAATGGGAGGTTCGTAATGACTCTGTAAATGGATAGGTCCTCTGTGTCAAGTGAGAGTCTTTTGAGGAGGAACCAGTATGAAACCTGTCATCAACATGTCTGGGAATGCACCTTCGATGAGGGAGATGTTCACAATACAGAGGAGTGAGTTAATGGCTGGCCTGTGAGCTATTTTAGTCTGGGAGGATGAGTGAACTGCCACACCTGTGATTGTCTCTTGGTGCTAAAGGTAGGCACTTCCTCTACCTCATTTTCTTGGTATTCTTCTATATCTTTGAAGTGCATGTTGTCCCCGTCCTGCAGCTGGTAGTGGTGAAGGTGGCACTTGGGAGGCACTAATGAATACGAATTTTGAGCTTCAAAGTTTCTAGATAAGTAGAAAGTGCAGTTCTGAATTTTCCGCAAAGCACAGAACCAACCGTGAAGTGCGGACGTGTTTGTGTACACGTCATCATGCTGCGCACAAGTGCGTGGTCACGTGACAGTGTGTTTGGAAGGTCCGCAATGAGGTTAGACGTTAGGAAACGTTGACAGATGCAAAAAAACTGTGGAAAAAGTTTTTAAAAAAGTGTATAGAAGTGTTAAAAATGATGCTAGACGTTGGGAAACGGCAGAGTTTTAAGATGGGGCAAGTATGATATTAGTTTTAGGAAGTTAGCATGCGCTGGTAAAAACCCATGAAATTCACTGATAAAACATTGTTAAAGGAACGTTATGGTTAAGTTGCACTTACAAAAACCCATGAAATTCACTGAAAAACATTGTTAAAGGGACGTTATGGTTAAGTTGCATGTACAAAAACCTATGAAATTCAATGAAAAAACATTGTTAAAGGGACGTTATGGTTACAAGTAAAACTGAAAAACCTTCGAAATTCTCCAGTTATGGTAAGCTAAGCAGCAATAACCCAGGCCACCACCGTGCACTGCTAATACTAACTCCCAGGACATCAAAGATGACATCACACATGACATTGGTGACATCAATGATGACATCACATATACAATTCATTTTGATTAAAAGTCTCTAAAATTGGTTGTGTTTATAATGTTGGTAACAGGATGTCAGGAGTGATCGGGAGACTTATTCTGAACAGCTTAATGTATTAAAGAATGTACTCATCTAAACAAAACATTAAATTGGAGTGTTGTTGTTAATACAGGAACCTATACAGGAACCTAATCATACACACACAAAGGCAATGGCTGCAGCATGCAGCGTAGAAGTACAATATTTCTAATCTGCTAATTTTGGATAGTAAAATAATGAATGTTACGTTTTCAGAGTTTTTAGTAATGTTAAACATGGAATAAATAGCTAATAATTGAAGACGTAATACAAACTTGTGCTAGTACAAACAATAAATATGAAGACCCACAATGCATACAAATCAGAGACACATATAGGGAAACTAAAGTAATGAAGAAAGAAACAACATCACCAGAAAATGTCATAACATTAAAGTTCATCATCATGTATACAAATGAATTGTGTGTTTGAGGCCTTCTTATTGCCCCATATATGTGCACCATGAGCTGAGACCAAACCCTAAGGAACGTATTTTAAGAACATAAAATATTGCTAATGTCTAGATATAAAACACATTTTCAATTTTTCTATTCTGTCTGTCAATTAATAAAACCGCCTGACATAGCTATGTCAGTAAACCAAAACAAGTTGCTCAGATATGTGATGTCATCAGTAATGTTATCAATGACATTGTGATGTCATCTTTGATGTCCTGGGTGTTAGTGTTAGCAATGCATGGTGGTGGTGTGAGTTATTGTTGCTTAGGTTATGATAACTGGTACATTTCTGAGGTTTTTTGGTTTTACTTGGAACCATAATGTCCCTTTGTCCTTTTGACGATGTTTTTCATTGAATTTCATTCGTTTTTGTAAGTGCAACTTAACCATTACATCCCTTGTAACAATGTTTTTTCAGTGAAAATATAGATATATATATATTCAGTGAAAAAACTTTGTTAAAGGCACTTTATGGTTAAGTTGCGCTACTAAAAACATATGAAATTCAGTGAAAAAAACGTTGTTAAAGGGACGTTATGGTTCAAAGTAAAACCGAAAAACCCCTGAAATTCGGCAGGTATGGTAAGATAAGCAACCATAACTCGCGCCACTGTGCACTGCTAACACTAGCACCCAGGACATCAAAGATGACATCACAAATGTCATTGATGACATCACTGATGACATCACATGTCTGGCTCCCCCTTTTTTCCTTTACTGACATATCTAAGCCACATAGTTTTCTTCAGTAACAGTCAGGAAGTAAAAATTGAAAAGGTACTATATTTGTAGACTTAGGGTCAAGTCAAATCATATCAAACATATACATAGCGGAAGACACAGGCTTCAAAGAGAGCAATCCTTTCTGTGCATTAAGATAATCATTAGGGTTATCAGCACTTTCTCATAGTTTTATTTTTATTACTCTACCTTCCCTGTATATGCTCATATTTGTATACATTATACTCACTCTCCTTTCCTTTGGGTGCAGTCACATCATGTGATACACATACATATGGTAAGTAGCAGCTTTGAAACAGAGCAATAGTTTCTCTGCATAAAGACAAACAGTTAGGTTATGAACTCTTTCTGCTACTACTTCTGCTTTTTTGTTTACTTCACTGTCCTGTATATACTCATATTTGTATGTGTTGTTGTCTCTTTGTGTTTTGTCTGTAATAATTATGGATTAAGTGGGTTTTATTATCTACTTATTACATGTTTCACAGTACGCAAAACTTTAATAAGAAAGCAGTTATCATTTAGATGACACAGGGTGAATTAATAGAAATAATTTAACCGGTCTGTAGCCGATCAAGCGCTCTACTCGCTGTGCCACTTCACTGTAGCCGGTCAAGTGGCACAGCAAGTAGAGCGCTCGCTTTGACATCCGTGCACAGCTTGCTAACGCAGGTTCAAATCCCAGCATGGCCAAACTCAGCCTTTCATCCTTCTGTGGTCGATAAATGAACACCACACACACCGTGGGTAATAATAAGCAGTGCTGAGATACCTGACGGTTCTTAGCGCTATATAAATACAAAAATATTATTATTTTATTATTAACATACTCCATTGCACTATCTTCGCTAGCAAATAGTTTCACGCCCTAATAAATAAAATGAATATTTTTATAAAAGATCGGCTGGTGAGACTCATTTATCTTTTTTAAAACAGGTATGTTGCCCCATTTTGCCAATGTCACGATTTTCAGACTCCAGCGGATGGATTTTTCAACTGCCAGGTGCAGCTCCATGTAAGCAACTTCACGACCCTCACCATTTTATGGGACAATCGCCAAGGACCAATATGCCCTTACGCAGTACTAGCGGCTAGAAGCAACATACCAACCATTATGGTGGTCTAATGCCTCGTTGTTGGACCAACCTTCCGATTATCAGTGCGACCATTTACTGCTTTTATCATAAACCAACAGCCTATCTACCGCAAAGGAACAGCGCGTGGCTCAAAATAAACTTTTGCTGATCGACAACAAAGACAAATGCAAATCGCTGAATATTCTCCAAACATTTGATGTCAAATAAATGTACTTTACAAAATTTACAATCTTGCTGTTTGCTTTTAAATCACAGTTTCATATTCCGAATTGTGGCGCGCTGTGTTGTGACATAATGTGTGTTGTCTTCCGGCTTCTGTGTAAAGTCGCGTAGGACTGGAGATGACTGGGCGCGTTTGATGATGCACCCTGCAACGTCACGGAGAGAGGCGGGGAATATGAATGCTTTCATAATGTCAGGTTTAGGGGCGGGAGATATGATTTAGTGTCGCAAAAGCAAGTCAGCCAGGTCAATAGCGCCAGTCATAGGATTATCACATAATGTCGGCGCACACCAGCCTGATTTATCGTTTCTTTAGTGGACAAAAAGTCGGGTGAGGCCCATAGGAAATTGTACTATCAGCGGACAAAAGGAGGGTTTGTAGAACACTTTCAACCTGACAACGAACAATACAAACAACGTTCTCAGAACACCCCCATTTTGTGTAATTGCAACCATTTCGGGACACCGCAAGTGTTCTGAGAACACATTCAACTTGACAGATTACAATACGGACAGCGTCCTCAGGACACCCCCAGTTTGTGTATTTACGAACATTTAAATACACCGTGAGTGTTTTAGCTCAATTTTACCTTCCTTGCGAACAAAAAGGACACATACTCTGTCCTCTGAACACCCCACCATTTAGTTTATTTACAAAATGTCAGAACAGCCGTGTTCTCCGTGGACAAATCGAACACAACAAAAGCCTATAGCACATAAAAAAACAAAACATTGAACCTATCTCATACTCCCCCACCCTCCCCAAACACTCTTACAGACCAACACACTCCACTAAATACAATTTTTAATCCAAGTTTCACTGTGCTGTCCGCGGTCGTCCGCGAATGCAAGATGGCGGGTTCCACAGAAAATCTGACGCGCATCACGCACCAGACCGCCCAATCAGCGAACACATCGCATGTCCGCGGACATGACGCAAGCCCATGGGCCAATCGGGGTGCTGTCCGCGGAGCGAACAGTGAAGTCCATCCGCGGAGCGAACACAGATATCACTAATTTTTTTGCCTTACATTTTGGTCTTTTTTTTTTAAAAACTACTGGACGGATTTACACCAAATTTGCAAAAGCACGCTTTCTGGACCAAGCCGCTGCAAGTTTGGTGTAAATCCATCCAGCAGTTCGGGCTGTAGCCATGCGGAATTTTTTTTCCCATTAAGTCTATGGGAAAAAACAAAAGTTTTGGGACCCCCCCTATAACTTTGCCCCCCCTGGACCAAACCTCTCCAAACTTTGCAAATGAATTCAGATTGGGCCATATACTTTTTTTTTGCAAAGTTTGGTGAGGATTCGTCCAGAGGGAGCGAAGTTATAAGCCACCCAAAAAGTGCTCTTCCTATGGAAACACCAACTTAACCATAGCTACCGCGTCCATGTAATAATGTCAAGTTTTGCCAAAGACGCGATATAAATGCCATACCATATCATATCATAACTAGATCTTTGCCAAAAGCTGACATGAAAACAAAAGGAGATTTCAAATGGGACTTGCCATATTTCTGCTCTAGACTCCTAAACAAATCCTTTGAGAAAGGCTGGGACTTGAGGGTAGAAAGAAGGGTAATGTTGCAAACCTTGTTGCGAGAATTCTTGCGGGGCACCACCCAATGTTGAAATCTTGATGGTGTCATCACTGGTATATAAAGTGAATGCACTAATAGAGAAGGAGAGAGCTGCTAAAAATTACTATCTGACAGCTGCAAGGAAACACCAAAGGAGATTGCTGAAATTGAATCTGTGTGGAGCTGTCTATTGCTGGCGAGCCATAAACCTGACTGGGCCCTATGGTGAAGAGCTGGGGGGCGTCCTTAAGAGTGGAGTGACCAGAACATGCCCTATGCTCCAAGAGGGTCTGGAAATGCAGCTGGCTTTCCTGAATTTTAAACAGAGGTTTTAAATGTAAGTAGAATTGAACCATTTCAAACCAAAAGGTGAGCAAGTCTGCTTGTCTTAAATCCATTAGTGGGTGTGTAGAGCCTTAGCCTATTTAACTAAAACTATTTATTTAATTAATTCCACTTTTGTCAGAACACCACAGGGTAATGTTTGTTAAAATTTGAATTTAACAAAGCTCATTCACAGTGTGCGGTTAAAACTATAGCCTGTAATTTATTTGGGTAATCCCATCGGTCCAGCTTCCCCTACACAGACATTTAAGTGGAGGGGGGGTGTCTGAAATCCCAAATTCCTAAATATCATCCCTCTCTTTCTGTCCAGTTTCCCCAACACAGACCTTTAAGTGGAAAGGTTCTGTAATTCAAAATTCCCAATTCATTTCAATTTGTTTGTCCAATTTCCCCAACACAGACCAAAGTTACACCCTGTGTTTATTTTAACGTAAGAGCGTGGGTGATATAATAATTGCCATATGCATTTGTTACAAATCTGTTAATGAAACTGCTAGCCCTTTTAAGCGAGCAGGAAAATTGAAATTGCACAGCATTGCATATGCAAATTGATTTTGTTCATTGACCAGACCAGTGTTGATTATTTCTTGAAGTGAGCTCTGTAGAAAGTAAAGTATTGTGATTTGTGTTTCCCAACCAATTTGTGTGATTTATTTATGTAACAAGAAGTTTAATTGTGAGCCACAAAGAAGGTTGCGTGTGTCGTTAGTGTGATCTCCATTTTCAATCATTCAAAGAAATACAAATATATTTCCTGTACACCGGCCTGGTTCTTTGCTCATTGGTAGCTCACAGGGAGGGATGCAAGGGGTATGAGATGAATTGTCAATAGGGATGAATAAAGAACTGACATTAAACAGTTTATTGTGAGAGGCGTGACTTGGGGAAGAAAGGAGCTCCCTGTGTTGAGGGTGGCCTCTCAATAAACCATTACAGACTGCCTTACATTATCTCACTAACACCTAGATTTACACACCCTCCATTCCCACCCCAACTGACACTCAGTGATCTTCTTCTCACTCTTTCCTCTCTTAAAGGGGGGGGTCAAGTGGGAATGGGGTCCAGAACAATCCGAGGCAGTAAGACGGCTCAAAAGAAGCCTCTCACAAGCGCCCTGCCTAGCTTACCCTGTCGGAAACAAGTATTTTTCTTGGAGACAGGGTTCTCTAATACATGCTTGACTGCAGTATTATATCAAAAGCATGACAAGGTCAATAAGGTAATCTCCTATACGAGCAAAACTTTATCTTCGGTGGAGGAAAAATTCAACGATTGTGAGAAGGCACTCCTGGCAACGGTGTGGGCATTGAAGAATTACCAGGGGGAACACATCATAGTGGAGACTCCACACCAGCCTCTGCAATACCTCCAAAGTGACAGAATACGGGCCGGAAATGTGAATAATTCCCGAATTACTTCCTGGATTCTGTCAATGAGTCCCCTCGTGCAAGGTCTGGCTGACTTGCATGATTGTGCCAGAGAAAACTGTCTCGAGGACAAAAGCCTAAAGATCAAGGACAACATGGAGGCATACCTTAATTCCCCACACAAAGTCTTTGAAGAAGACAAGTGTGAGGGAATGCCCTCTGTATATGTGGATGGTTGCTCTTACCATGTTGACAACAACGGGGAAAAAGAACTAGTGGCCGGCGTAGGGAATGCATGGGTGAATGACTCCCCAGAACCCTCCGCTGGATACAAGATTGGTCCCCGAAGTAGTCAGGTGGCAGAGTTGAAGGTTGTGCATCAAGCCATCCTCACTGCTGTCCAACATCAACTCCACAAACTGGTCATAATCACAGATTCAGATTATGTACGGAACAGGTTCGTGGAGCACCTGGTTAATTGGAAAACCAGAGGCATGTATGTGCTAATAACAAACCCTCGAAACATGGGAAGTTAATTCAAAACATTGTTGATCTGGTCACCATGAATAGGATGACCATCTACTGGAAGAAGATCAAGGGTCATTCCAAATTAGAGGGACCACACAAAACTGGAAATGACTTAGTCGATCAGCTGGCCAAAACCGGGGCCATCCAAGGGGATCTAATTGAGATTTAGTCCCTGTTGGGGGAAATCCAGGTCACTGCTATCACTATCTCACAATTATCTTTCAACTGCACAATGGAGTAAGGAGACCCCAGATGCTGATTTTATTACGGCTCAGAAGGGGGATCCAATAATTGGTAAGTTTTAGCAACACATTGAGGACCCTGAGAACTTTCCCCTGACGGATACCGATTACATTGGGAAAGAGGACCTTAGAGTGTTGATGAAATGTCCAAAAATGTTCTGAATCCAAGACGGTTTGTTGGTAAGGAAATCCCAAGCTGGCCATGATCAGTGGGTGGTCCCTTCCTTATTCCGAAGCCTGATGTTAAGTCACGCCCATGATGAAGCCACCGCCGGTCATAGGGGGTTTCATACAACACTTGAGATCTTAGGAGAGGTTGCATACTGGCCACACATGGGGCAGGACCTCGACCAATACTTGAAGGGGTGTCTTGTGTGTACACAATTTCAGCCGACATCCCTCACACACCGTGCGCCTCTCCAAAAGAGGGGGATAACACTGCCATGGTCAGATTTGCAAGTCGACTTCATAGGCCCCGTGATTCGCTCCTCTAGGGGAAATAAGTACATGTTGATGGTGACATGCTTATTTACTAAATGGGTGGAATTTCTCCAGGCCCCAAACTGCAAGGCAGAAACAGCAGCTGCCCTGATGATCAACCACATCTTTTCCTGTTTCGGTCTACCCCAAAGGATTGAGTCAGACAGAGGTAGCCATTTTACCAACAAAGTAATGACTAAGATGTGGGAGATACTGGGGGGTTAAAAGGAAGCTACATATTGCTTACCGGCCAGCCTCTTCTGGTGCAGTGTAGAGATACAACAGAACCATTGTGAGCATCTTAAAAAAGTTTGTGGCAGATTCGGGGCCAAGTTGGGATATCCGATTACCTCTGGTCCTAATGGCCATCAGATCTCCCCCTTCATCTGCAACTAAAATGTCACCATTTGAGCTGATGACTGGACGCAAGATGGTGCTTCCCCAGCATTTGCTCTACAAGAGCAGACATTAATCAATGCCTCCACAACTCATGAGTATGTGGAGTATTTGAGGAAACACCTTCAACATGCTTTTGCCTATGCTCAGCGAAACCTAGGAAGATCAGCCGAGAGTATGAAGACTCACTATGATTTGAAGACTACTAGGAAAGAATACAATGTGGGAGACTGGGTCTATCTATACAATTTCCAAAGGAACCAGGCCAAACAGCGAAAATGTCTGCCTACATGGAAGGGACCTTTTGAAATTGTAGACAAGATCTCCCCAGTCACCTACAAGATCTGCATCCCGAAAGGTAGTTCGGTGGAAGGGGAAGACAAGTGGGCCCATATTAATCATCTAAAGTGTTGCCATCCCAGGCACACTCTGCAGCAACTGGAGGAGTCCTCTGCAATCCCAGAGGGGTCCGATCCAGAGTAATACAAGTCCAACCCTAAAATATTCCACATATAGCCTATAAAATTGAATGCAAATGTCTCCTGATGTATAAAATGTATATATTCACCCCACCATTAATAGTGGTGGGGAAATGTCTACGAATATGTTTCTGCCGCTTTGCTTTGTCATCCTAGGAGAGATGAAACCATGGAGACTGACCAAGGAGGATGACCCGGGGACTGAGAGCAAAGATCCGAGGGGCCCGGGGTACCGCCCGAAACTCCCATCAGGACCGGCGAGGAGAACCGATCGATCCACCCTGATGGAGGAAAAGATGCTCAACTGTGCCATCTGCGGAATCAGAAAAAGATGATGCGGACATCCCAGCGCGTGGATCAAAAAGTCCTTTGCACCCGACTCCCCCTCGACTCGAAATCAAAGTGCAGTCGGGCAGGGGGGGCATGTCAGGTGTCTTGACCCACGTTTGAACTATTATGCTACAACATTTGGTGCTGTGGGCTTAGAAAATCCAAGATGGCTGAAAAGCCCACATTTGCGCCAGAATCCAGGAAAACTGCGCAGTTTTGCGCACACCAAAATGGTCGCCTGACCTGCCACCCACCAGTGCGAGCGTGATGGGCCAGAAGCACCATGAACGAAATCAGTGCAAAGGAATATGGTGCTGTTAAAAATCTGTTTTAATTGATGTCAAAAATTGCTAAAATCATGGCCACAAAATTACTCTACTGCAGAATCTATAGCAATACACTGTTAGTAAATGCTATCAAGTAAAATCCCTTTTTTGAAATCTATTAATTCAAGACAGCTCCCAAAAATGGGTGCAGTATTGGCGCTCGACACTAACCGGCACTAGCGGTCTAAACTCTGACAGGAGGCCTGTCTTTCAGGAGCTGACAAGGAACCTGAGTGAGCTGGAAACTTCAAAGCCTTGCTGGTTAATGAGAATTCTTAACACCTATTGTTCACACGCCTGGCTGCATTCTGCTGCCCCCACCAAAAGGAGATCACACCTCTCTGATTGAATCAGGGGAGGGTACTGCAGGAAAACAGAACAATGAACTTTCCTTGGCTCAGGCAAATGCTAAATCAGGGGTCGTAAATGGCTTCCTCTGGGAAGGAAATGGGAGGGACGCTGCCTCTGGGAGCCACCTGAGCTGGAGGCGGGGACAGACAGAAATTCCCCTATGTGCTTTGGAACCTAAACCACACCCATCTGAGCCAGAGCATAATTTTACAAAGATGGATAATTCATAGTACATAACTGTCAAATTATATAAATAATATCATCATTCCTGTGATTTTTCTGTGCACATTTTAAGAGGTGTTAGGAGTCTGTGGTATGTTCTGGGGAGTAGTAGCGGAAAATAGGGTGTTACTCCGAATGTCTGTATGTTAAAAATCTGACGCTTCATCATCTGATGCCCATATTCCTTGCACACATTTGTGTAAATTCTGGAAAAGTTTAGAGGTTGTGTTCTGGATGAAAAGGGCAGAATTCTGTCAGAAGTGGACACAACATCTTACAAAGACAGGGATCGGATGGTTTGGTGCAACATAAAATATGTTAACTGGACATATAATATTAGAAAAATTGTACATAGATAAACATGCATTTGGATCAAAAATAGATTTGTGTGCAAAGTGACAAGGGGAGTGTTCTTTCTGTATGCCATAAAATTGATGCCTGATGACACTCCATTTCCTTCCCCCAATCAGGGGAGAGAGGTGAACTGGGCCAATGATAAGTTGTGAGGGGCAGGCTAAGTTATGCCTACGCACACACTCATTTTCAAAAGACATAACAAGAGCCACTGAGACCCAGGGAGGGACATTCACTTTTCAATTCAAACTGATTTCTTGCGAAGCATTTTGCCAGACCAGACAATATCCAGAAGGACCATATCCAGAACTTAGAATCCAGACTTCAGAACTTGTAGCAGAGAGGCCTAGTCCACAAGCTGAATCCTTCAGAGGCCTCAGAATCCAGCAACCTAACCAAACTATTCAACAGCCGGGCGAGCTGTTTGATTCTGGCCTAGAACCCTGTGCCAGAAAAACCCAGAAAGCAGAGTTGTATCCAGACCGCCGTGCAGTGCCAAGAACTTTTGCTAGAACCTGAGACCAGACCAGACCGCTGTTCATTGCCGATAGCAGACCCAGACCAGATCGCTGTGAGCAGAACCAGTACCAGAGACCGTCCGTGGCGAGTGAAGCCCAAACCTGACCAGACCTTGAGGGCCTATTTCAAATGATAGTCTGAGTACTCAGCCAGAACTGTGCAAAACCAATCTCTTAGCCTAAAATAATCTAATTCAAACCATTTCCACCTATTTAGAACTGCATCATAGAAATCATGTGTTCATTCTGTGATTTTAAACCTGTGAAAGTGTCATTTGTCATTCTGAATCATTATTTAATTTCTGAAAATCTACCTCCACAAAATCGTGCCTATCTTTTGAACCGCGTGTGCTAGGAAATTTAGGATTTAACTTTCATTTTAAAGCTAAGAATCTTAGCTTTCCAACAAGCTCAAAACCGACTTTCTACTCATTATAGTTTTTCCGTAATCGCGGTCGACACACTCTGAAAAAGTGCCGCGAATTGAAAACTAGCTCAAACGTCTTCACCTGTCAAAAAAATAGCTTTATTTTGCTTTCATTGCTGAAATCCGTTTTCAACCTGATAATCCCTCATGAATCACTGATAGGGTTGACCTGAATCAATCTTAAGTAGCTATCACCTACCCTGAATCTCCTATAGGGAAATAAAATCATTTTTAGCATATTTTCACTTCTTTGCAAATCACATTAAAGTATTTTTACCTGTGTTTTAAAATCATCCCTGTTTCTCTAAGCTTGCTAGGGGGGAACTGAATTGATAATGCATTTGATGGTATTCCAGAAAATTGTGTGCTCACCTTCCATCCCTTTATACTGCATAGGGGGGGAGTGAATTGCCACAAGGGGAAAAGTGATTATATTATCTCTTGTTGAAACTATATCAGTTTATTTCTGTGCTGCATTCTTTCCATTATTGTTTTTCCTTGAAACCATAAAAGCATTCTCAGCTACCTTATCCTTTCTATACCAAATCCTAAGTGATTACAAAAGTGTGCTGGTGTAATATTATCCATTGTTGATCACTGTCATATTCATAAGTGTGCGATCAAATATTAATTTATTATAAAAGTGTGATATATATATATATATTGTTTAATTTTCAAATAAATCTTTTAATTTGCAAAACAAACCTACTTCTTGGCTCAGTGAGGTCAGGGGGATTCAAAGAGAAGGGCGTTATACAAGGGTTTATCATCCAGATCTATGAACTTATATATATATATAAATATGGGCTTCCCTTGGGCATCCCAGACTCGGCATTGACTTAGTTGGAGTGCTGAATCGAAGTCACTTAACATATGAAGAGACATGAAGTGAATAGGCCGGAGTGTGACTCTACAGAAATAATCAGATAAAACGGGTAGTGATATCATGATGAAAGCACTAAACCTCCTTCCCCCTTTCTCTTTCAAGCACAGATCAGCCTCAATAATGTACTTACTTCATTCTAAATGCTGGGCGGGGAAGTGGAGCCAAATAATTTGAATTTGGGGTGCCAAATATAGGTGCAAAAGCCCCTGTCCACCTACTTCAAGTTTTTATACAACTTATACAATTATAGAGTAAAAGGGCATTTCAAATGCACTCTTGTGTCGCTTGCACCTAATGCAAATGCAATTAGAAGCAACTTAGGGTTACCTCACTGACATTGTCCAGTAAAGATACATTAGCACCCTGGAAGCAGACTGGTGCTGCTAGCCAGCCCGATCACCCTCCCCCACCCAACCTCCGCCCATTAGAACTCCTGTAGTTTCCTATGCAGGTGCTTAAAGTATATAACAAAATAAAAATCTTGCATCATGCTTTCCCACAGTGTGTTTCATTGTTGGCAGCACTACCTATAAGTCAAAATGATTGCATTACACTACAGATGGTTGAAAAATGACAAATGAGAACAGACACAAAGCTTGAATGTGTTTGGTTATTTGTTCACCTCTTGACTGCCTATCGCCATGCTAATGCACATGGCCTTTCCCACCCGTTCCTGCCCATCCCTGCCCAAAACACCTCCTCATCGGAATTATTTGGCATCACTTTAATCAAGACTTACCATCCAACTTTGCATTCGAAGTGCCTGCCAGTGATATTGCAAAGCTGTCTTCTGTGAGTTAATGACTTAATTGGAGCTCTAAACACACTACTGAGGTAATAAAAATGTCTTAACCAGGTCTGCCATCAGCCACTTGATTTATAAGCACTATGTGTGCCTTTCACTGAAGTCATGTTAAAAACAAAGATTGGCAAAGCTAACAGTTTTGGCTTGAGTATAAGTATTAGGCATTTGCCAGGCACTTGTATTAGATGCCCAGGTACTTGCACAATGTTGCACCTGCTGCCATCAATGGCCAATTACTACCATCAGAGCAGTGAATGGCAAGTGCCTTTCCCATGCCTACAACAAAACCCCAAACTGTTTGCATTACCAATGATTGTTTTATTTGTATTATATACTGAACTACACTGTTCCTGTGTTATATAATAAAATACACCCAATCAAAGTGGTAAAATCGTGAATTGCAGTCAAAAGTAGATGCAAGTCTTGCCACCAAATACCAGGATACTAAATATGGCAAACTTCACACCTTTCGAATCCGGTTTTAAAGTGCCCACGTTCATTGCACGTTATCACAGAAAACACATCATTATTCTGGCATCCACACTTCTCCCAGAAGGTTCCATGACAATATCAACAATGCAATAATAGTGTTGTACCTCCTGCAATACTGGCATTACATTTGTTAAACAGGCATCACAACAATCTGGTGTAATCTAGACACATTCACACTGTCCCCAGAAACCCTTAATGCTAAATCTCAACAATGAGACATGCACGTTAGTCGCATCGCCCCGTGTCCTTTCACATTGCCCCTGCATATGCCATGTCACTCTCATTGCCCTAAGAGTGACACCATTACATTTCTCACTGAAATGCCCCTTGCCTTTTCCTGAGCACGTCTTTGTGGACCCATGTGTCACCAGAAACTTCTCTGAGTGCCCTCCCAAATGCCCCATTCCAGTCCCATTGCCCCATAAGTGCCCCATTATCCACGCGTGTAACCAATGCAAACGAGAAGTTGGTTCTAAATTAATCTTTGCTTTAAATAATATTAATCTTGACCCTGATATTATTTAATGAATGGGAGTGCGGTTGATTGCAGACCTTATATTTCAGCTAAACCGGCGACTCCGTGATTTCGATTGCTCACTTGCAACTCAGTCTTAACCATAAATGTGTGTTCAGTGGCCCGTGTTTTGGTTTGTGAGTCCAAAGATCTGCTCCCAGCGTTCACAGAAATCCATGTGCGGATATGTGTGATGACGTGTGTGCTGGCCTCTTGCTGGGACTCACTTTACACTTACAGGCCGATTCATGTAATTCCTCACAAAAGTGTCGCACGCGGCTGGCGCACAGCGTGCCCGTGTGAATGTCTGCGCCAGCAGCGTGCGATAAAATCAATTTCCGCGCACAGCGTATTCATGGATTCTCGCCTCCAAAAGCAGACGTGGCGCAGAGTGGCGCAGCGAGCCTGCAGCAGCGCCAGTTACGCCCCCAAGAACGCCTTCGCGCAAGGAAAAGCCATCAAGATCGCAAAACCATCGCCAAGGGATGCGCCAACCCTGGACCAGTTCACCGGACTGGCAAACAGCAAACGCAAAGCGGGGAACATATATTACGGGTTTCGGGAACACGCGTGCGCGAGAAGTTTCACATGCGATCGGGCCTGGGGGAGTGCGTGCGTGTATTTCAGGGGTGCGTGAGAAGTTTCACACGCGATTGGGCTGGGAACGTGTATTTCAGGAGTGCGCGAGAAGTTTCACACGCGATTGGGCTGGGTACGTGTATTTCAGGGGTGCGCGGGAAGTTTTACAAGCGATTGGGCTGGGTGCGGGTATTTCAGGGGTGCGCGAGAAGTTTTACACGCGATTGGGCTGGGTGCGGGTATTTCAGGGGTGCACGGGAAGTTTCACACGTGATTGGGCTGGCTGCGGGTATTTCAGGGGTGCGTGAGAAGTTTCACACGCAATCGGGCCTGGGGGAGCGTGTGCGTGTATTTCAGGGGTGCGTGAGAAGTTTCACACGCGATTGGGCTGGGTACGTGTATTTCAGGGGTGCGCGAGAAGTTTCACACGCGATTGGGCTGGGTACGTGTATTTCAGGGGTGTGCGAGAAGTTCCACACGGGATCGGGCCTGGGGGAGCGTGTGCGTGTATTTCAGGGGTTGCGTGAGAAGTTTCACATGCGATTGGGCTGGGTACGTGTATTTCAGGGGTGCGCGAGAAGTTTCACACGCGATTGGGCTGGGTACGTGTATTTCAGGGGTGCGCGGGAAGTTTTACACGCGATTGGGCTGGGTGCGGGTATTTCAGGGGTGCGCGAGAAGTTTTACATGCGATTGGGCTGGGTGCGGGTATTTCAGGGGTGCACGGGAAGTTTCACACGCGATTGGGCTGGGTGTGGGTATTTCAGGGGTGCGCGAGAAGTTTCACACGCGATCAGGCCTGGGTGAGCGTGTGCATGTATTTCAGGGGTGCATGAGAAGTTTCACACGCGATTGGGCTGGGTACGTGTATTTCAGGGGTGCGCGAGAAGTTTCACACGCGATTGGGCTGGGTACGTGTATTTCAGGGGTGCGCGAGAAGTTCCACATGCAATCGGGCCTGGGGGAGCGTGTGCGTGTATTTCAGGGGTGCGTGAGAAGTTTCACATGCGATTGGGCTGGGTACGTGTATTTCAGGGGTGCGCGGGAAGTTTTACATGCGATTGGGCTGGGTGCGGGTATTTCAGAGGTGCGCGAGAAGTTCCACACGCGATCGGGCCTGGGGGAGCGTGTGCGTGTATTTCAGGGGTGCATGAGAAGTTTCACACGCGATTGGGCTGGGTACGTGTATTTCAGGGGTGCGCGAGAAGTCTCACACGCGATTGGGCTGGGTACATGTATTTCAGGGGTGCGCGAGAAGTTCCACACGCGATCGGGCCTGGGGGAGCGTGTGCGTGTATTTCAGGGGTACGTGAGAAGTTTCACACGCGATTGGGCTGGGTATGTGTATTTCAGGGGTGCGCGAGAAGTTTCACACGCGATTGGGCTGGGTACGTGTATTCCAGGGGTGCGCGGGACGTTTTACACGCTCGCCTCCAACACGTATTCATGGAATCGAACGTGGCCAATCCGGAAACACGTACGCCAGCAGGAAGTAGGCGTACGTCGACCCGCACAGCATAAAAGTGCACGCAAACAACAAATAAGCTCAGACGCCAGGATGAATATACCGTTCCTAGCAGCAGTGGCCGTGGGATACCGCAGGAGGAGGATAGTCAGGGCCAGAATTTTTACACCCAGAACAAGCCTTTTTGGGATGCCTGATGACCATGTGTATGGGAGGTACAGGTTTCCACCTCACATAATACTCGACCTGGTCAGTGAGTGGGAGGATGACCTCACATCAACCACGTGTGCTCCCAAGCACTCAGCCCCCTGGAGAAGGTCCTTAATGTACTGCACTTCTTGGCCACTGGATCATTTCAGCGGACAAGTGCCATAGTGGGGGGGGGGGTGTCACAGGCCACGCAGTCACGCTGCCTACACCAGGTCTTGGCCATCATCACTGCATGCCCATCAGTCCGCAGGCACATATACCTGCCCAGAACACCTGCAGAAAGGCAGGCTGTCGCCCAGGATTTCTACAGGGTGGCACAATTCTCCAAAGTGCTAGGTGCCATTGATTGCACCCATGTGGCTCTACTTCCCCCCAGGGCAACTGAGCACATCTATCGAAACCGCAAGCACTGGCATTCCATCAACGTCCAGGTAGTATGTGATGCCAAGGGAATCATCACCTCAGTATACGCCAACTATCCAGGCTCCACCCACGACAGTTTCATCTACAGAATGTCTACCCTAAACCGGGACATAGAAGCTGGGCGGCATAGCGATACATGGCTGCTCGGTGAGTATAAATGCCACTGCACATGCATGCATGTCAGATACTGAGTAATGTCACAACCCCACTAATGATACCCATCACCACCTCCCCAGCGGACAGTGCCTACCCTCTCAGCACCCACATGATGACGCCAATTCGGAACCCCACCACGCCATCCCAGGTAAGATACAACACGGCCCACATTGCAATCCGGGGCATCATGGAACGCACATTCGGAGTGCTCAAGTCACGCTTCCGCTCCCTTGACCGTTCTGGCGGGCAGCTGTTATACGCTCCCCCAGTAGTGTGCAGGATCATAGTGGCAGCATGTGTCCTGCACAACGTTGCAACACGCCGGGGCCTGGCCGTGGACATGGTGGTGCCCCCACATCCCCAACCACATGCATGCCCGCTGCGCATGGGAGGGGAAAGGGCACGGGGTGAGGCAGCCCGTACGCAGCTTGTGGCTAATTACTTAACATAAAATCACACCCCTGTGGAGTGCACACAGCCCTGGCACATACCAGCTGACAATCAATGATGATTGTAACTGACAATTATGATGTGTCAATGGACAGACAACTGTCACAATCATACCAGCCTGAGATTGTATATCTGGAAGTGTTCCATTGTGTGCTCCCTACCTACACAAACACCACCAATGCTGTGTTCAAAAGACACACTTCTATGCTGCTAAAATCATGACCCCTTTGCAAGATACAACATGACAACAGTGCCATGTCACCCAACCCCTCCCCAGCACCGCCACCCAACACACCATGGCATGACATGCCATGTGAGAGCAAACAAAGTCATCCCCCAAACATGACACGTGTCACAAAGTACAGTGTCCCTAATGGAAACTGGCCACACACAATATGCCCACATAAATGTAGAAATAACAACACACATGAACAAATACTTACCACAATACAATCGACATAGCATAAACATGACAGTACTAAGGTAAAGGATACGTAGTCTTACAACATGAGAATGCCAGCACATCCACCACCTCCAACTGTACAGTGTTGTTGCCACGCACATCTGGAAGTCCACTGCTCACAACATGAAATCCATCTCCAAAGTGGACGGCCTTGTGAAGACATGAGGAATGAACCTGCAAATTAGGAGGGAGACATGGATGCACAAGCACACATCAATACACCATGCAGTGTACAATACAACAACAATATGCACTAGGAATGTATACACAGCATTGACTACAGACTGGCCACACATGTCGTGGGAGTCCAACGTCACTGTGTAAGTCACTGTCACTTGGGCACACCCTTTGCAAGCCCATGGAAACGGGAAGCAGGAGGGGTGTATGTCTCATCTAACCCAAACTCAGGACAAGCCTGCATGTGCCCAGCCGGAATACAGTGGATGCCCACGGGAGCCACACACGGCAACACACTGCAACAAAAAATCAAAAACCAAAAATCAAAAATGGCCATGTGTGGGCCGGGGTGTGGGGGAGGCCACCCAGGAGGTCCGAGGACAGGGTGCCCACCAACAGCCACCTGTGTGAATGTTGGGAAAAAAAAACACCTCCATGGGCTCATGGCCTGCACGGCTACTAAATCGTGGGAGATTCACTGCTGGATCCGCTCTCCTCAACCTCTGCTGCTGCTGCCAGAGGAGGTGGTGGTGCTATGGGAGGCAGCCCACGCAAAGCCCTAGTTTGGTCCTCCATGGCAGCAAGCATGCGGGTGTCGAAGGCCTCGTTCTGGAGGGATATGGTGCGGAGATCCCCATGCAACACCCGACGTGTTGCCCGGACCTCCGCCCGAGTTGGCCGGGCCTACGCCCGAGTTGCCTGCATCTCTGCTGAGAGCGTATGGGTGACGCGCTCCAGCAGCTGTTCCGTCCTGGTGACAGTGGAAGCCTCAAGGTCCACAAGAGTCTGCCTGAGGTGCCGGACCTCTCCCCTCAGGGCTTCCCTCTGTCCCTGGGCATCTAGAGAAATTGATTCCCTTAGATTGTCCAGGGATGCCTGTCTGTCCCTGTTGGACGCCAACATGTCTTCCCTGACTGATTGGCAAATGGAGTCTGTTGCCTGCTGTAGTAGCTCCTTCTGCCTTTCAGGGGGGACAATGGAAGTGGCCACCCACTCCATGGCTTGAGCAATCATTTCTGATGATGCTGCCTGTTGGTTGGCCATACCGTATATGGATTGCTCCCATGCGGTATTGCCCGGTGGCGGACGGCCACCGCGTTGGCGAGCACCACACCTGTCTGGGCAAGGCGAACTGCGCCTTGCTGTGTCGGCACTGCCTGAGGCTGCAGGACTGCATTTCCCCTCTGATCTGCTGGCCCAGGAACACGATCAGATGTTGCGGAGTGTGGCCCTGCATCCGTAACCACCACAGACGCACCTACCAACACTGACATCCCCATAGTGGGCTCTACCCCTGGTGCAGGTGGGTCGGACAGAACAGTATCCCTTCCATGTACACATACCTGTGAATCCACATAGGTCTCATCCGAATCAACACCTGAAAAGAGTTCTAGGGAGGTGCAGCCAGGGACACCCCTGGACAGTATGGCCTGCAGCAAGAGAGGGTTCTCCCCCACCACCAAACCACGTCCCCCACTGGTGCCTGGTCGTGCTTCAGATCCCTCCTGGGCCTGCACCATCTCCTCACCCTCAACAGCATCAAATGCGTCATCCTCTGCAAAAACATGAAAGACAAAAAATGGAAACAGGCATTAGCACCATGGCCCGCAATTAGGCCAGACAAGCTACAGTACCAGTACTTGATTTACACATGTCCCACATGACTATAACCCTCCCATGCATGCACTGTCCATGAGTTGGAAGGGGAGGAAAATGTCAGACACTGATGACACCAAGATGGAAGAGCAACACATTAGCTGCATGCTGGCTAGCAGTGCCATCACACATTGGCCTGGGAGTGGCATGTCCAATACACATACATGACACATGCCATCACACAGATGGCATGTACCATAGGCATGTCATATATGTGACAATAGGGCAGAGTGATGCACAGTAGAACCGGGTGAATTTCAACAATCAGCCTGAATGAACGCAGCTAAATACGGAACAATGTTGTTGCAAGATGCCACTTCAAGGGCAACTGGCGCGATGTAGTGCAAAATGCCTACTGTGGGCAGAAGGGATACTGTAATACCCAAATCCCGGTGCGCCGAATGCATTGGATGAAGCACATGGGTGGCCCAAAACACTCAGGCACACAAACCCTGACCTGGCACTCAACCAGAACCCCTCCCACAAACAACATACACATGGATCACACACACATGCATGTGCACTCACCGGACAATGCCTCGTAATCTGGCAGTTCTCCGACACCTTGGATCTGCTCCTCTGTGACGTAGGTCCCAGCAACATGCTCATGTAGAGTGAGTTCAATGTCCTCTTGTGGAGACCCACCTCCAGTCACCAGAGTTGCGGCATGACTTGAGGCCAGCTTTTTCTTTGCCCTGCGCTTAAGGTCGTTCTAGAGCTTGTAGCACTCAACAACTGTGTGCCTCACAAACCCAAGGGCGCTTATGCTGTCCACGATGGACTGCCAGTGTGCCTGACGTCGAGCAGGTGTGATCCTAAACCCTGAAGTGACCAACATTACGGCGTCATGTTCGGACACATACTGCACAAGTGCATCCAGTTCGGCATCATTGAAGCTAGGCTTCCTTGGTGTGCCGGACCATGTAGCCGTGTCGGGGTCATCAGCCTGTACTGGACGAGCACTCTTCCTCTTTCTTTTTGTGGGTGGTGGGGATCCAGAGTGCCCTACGCCGCTCTGGACACTAGAGGCAGGAGCACCGGTGCACTGTGTAGTAGTAGTGTGCGATGGCACACTGACCACATGACTTTCTGCAGGCATTAGCTGAAGTGTGATGATGGCAGGGGGAACCTCAGTCTGATGTACCGGGACCAACACTGTCCTGGCTGGGAGAGTCAGAGCTGGGGTGGACGGAGCTGCAGCTGCCCCTGCAGCCTCCCCACCCCGCCTACTCGGGGCAGCAGATGACATGGCTGCCCCTGTACCACGTGGCCTGGTGACACTGGCTTGCGCCGCCACCCGTGGCCTAGACTTGGCAACCTGGAAGTCAGCCTGGGAGTCACCCTGTGCTAGGTCAGGTGCCACAACGGGCCGGTCCAACAAGGGCTGAGCAGGGATGGTGTCAGCCACGTTTCCCTCAACCATGGGCGGGGGGGATGTGTGTCCCTGACTGGTCCTCCATACGTGGGGGGCTGGGGTAGTCTGCAAATCCTGGCCACGTCCCCTACTGCGCTGACCACGCCCACCTCTTGAGTCTCGGCCACCTTTGCCACCCTTACCGCTTGCTCGCCTCCCAGCCATGGCACTGATGGAGTTGTGCGTTTGGGAGTTGCAGTAGACAATTGACCTGGGCAATTGGGGGTCAAAGGGGTAGGGTACTAGATGGAATTCGTACACAAGTGCTCTAGCAAGGCTGTATGGAACCCCTGGGGAAAGATGACGGGTCACGCAACGCACAGGCACCCCTAAAACAGAAAATGACGTGCACGCGACCCCTCGTAGACCACGTGCGTGGGAAAAGGAACCTGCACTACGCTGTGGCACCCAGAAACACAAAAATGAACGTATGCGTGTCACACGCAGCCTACAATGACCTCTGAAGGGGTACGCTACACACGGGGCTAGCACAGTTGGTAAATATGTGCGTGACTCACCGTCTGCCTGGGAAAAGAGCGTGAAAAATATGCGCGTGTGCGCGTTGGCACACCCCCGCCAAAAGAAGATTTGCACACTGTCTGAGGAGACAGGACAAAAGGAGAAGTCAACGCTGTTTGAGGAAACAGGTCGAAGAGAAAATCAGAAAAATACTGACAGAGGTAACAGGGAGTACGAACTAGAAACCCTGTGAAGTAAATCACCTGTGAACCGACAAGAAGTACAGATTTCACCCACTCGCTCTCCACGAGGAGCACGTACAAGGAAATGACGTACTACACGTACCTTTTAAACCGCACCACACATCCAACGTCACTTCCACGTATACGCACTGAGGCCCTATCCTCCAATTACGCAAGCTGACACTCGGACGTGCAGTTTTTGGTCTTGTAACATTCCCCCGGGTACAGGGAAACGCCCGCGCGTGTCACGACACAGACGCGCCTGCGCTGTCAGGGCCTTTGGTCCAATGGAATCGCGTACACAGGCCAATCGCGTGTGGAACTTCTCGCGCACGTCTGAAATACACGCGCCCAGGCCAATCGCGTGTGGAACTTCTCGCGCACCTCTGAAATACACGCGCCCAGGCCAATCGCGTGTGGAACTTCTTGCGCACCCCTGAAATACACGTACCCAGCCCAATCGCGTGTAGGACTTATCGCGCACCCCTGAAATCCACGCACCCAGCACAATCGCGTGTAGAACTTCTCGCGCACCCCTGAAATATATGCACACGCTACCCCAGGCCCGATCGCGCGTGAAACTTCTCGTGCTCCTCTGAAATACACGCGCCCAGGCCAATCGCGTGAGAAACTCCTTGCGCACCTCTGAAATACACGCGCCCAGGCCAATCGCGTGTGGAACTTCTCGCGCACTTCTGAAATACACGCGCCCAGGCCAATCGCGTGTGGAACTTCTCGCGCACCTCTGAAATACACGCGCCCAGGCCAATCGCGTGTGGAACTTCTCGCGCACCTCTGAAATACATGCGCCCAGGCCAATCGCGTGTGGAACTTCTCGCGCACCCCTGAAATACACGCGCCCAGGCCAATCACGTGTGGAACTTCTCGCGCACCCCTGAAATACACGTACCCAGCCCAATCGCATGTAGGACTTCTCGCGCACCCCTGAAAACCACGCACCCAGCACAATCGTGTGTAGAACTTCTCGCGCACCCCTGAAATACACGCACAAGCTCCCCCAGGCCCGATCGTTTGTGAAACTTCTCACGCACCTCTGAAATACACGCGCCCAGGCCAATCGCTTGTGAAACTTCTCGCGCACCTCTGAAATACACGCGCCCAGGCCAATCGCGTGTGGATCTTCTCGCGCACCTCTGAAATACACGCGCCCAGGCCAATCGTGTGTGGAACTTCTCGCGCACCCCTGAAATACACGCGCCCAGGCCAATCGCGTGTGGAATTTCTCGCGCACCCCTGAAATACACATACCCAGCCGAATCGCGTGTAGGACTTCTCGCGCACCCCTGAAATCCACGCACCCAGCACAATCGCGTGTAGAACTTCTTGCGCACCCCTGAAATACACGCACACGCTCCCCTAGGCCCGATCGCGTGTGAAACTTCTTGCGCACCTCTGAAATACACGCGCCCATGCCAATCGCGTGTGAAACTTCTCGCGCACCTCTGAAATACACGCGCCCAGGCCAATCGCGTGTGGAACTTCTCGCGCACCTCTGAAATACACGCGCCCAGGCCAATCGCGTGTGGAACTTCTCGCGCACCCCTGAAATACACGCGCCCAGGCCAATCGCGTGTGGAATTTCTCGCGCACCCCTGAAATACACATACCCAGCCGAATCGCGTGTAGGACTTCTCGCGCACCCCTGAAATCCACGCACCCAGCACAATCGCGTGTAGAACTTCTTGCGCACCCCTGAAATACACGCACACGCTCCCCTAGGCCCGATCGCGTGTGAAACTTCTTGCGCACCTCTGAAATACACGCGCCCATGCCAATCGCGTGTGAAACTTCTCACGCACCTCTGAAATACACGCACAGGCTCCCCCAGGCCCAATCGCGTGTGGAACTTCTCGCGCACCCCTGAAATCCACGCGCACAGGCCAATCGCGTGTGAAACTTCTCGCGCACCTCTGAAATACACGCGCCCAGGCCAATCGCGTGTGAAACTTCTCGCGCACCTCTGAAATACACGCACACACTCCCCCAGGCCCGATCACGTGTGGAACTTCTCGCGCACCCCTGAAATACACGCACCCAGCACAATCGCGTGTAGAACTTCTTGCGCACCCCTGAAATACACGCACATGCTCCCCTAGGCCCGATCGCGTGTGGAACTTCTCGAGCACCTCTGAAATACACACACAGGCTCCCCCAGGCCCAATCGCGTGTGGAACTTCTCGCGCACCCCTGAAATCCACGCGCACAGGCCAATCGCGTGTGAAACTTCTCGCGCACCTCTGTAATACACGCGCCCAGGCCAATCGCATGTGGAACTTCTCGCGCACCCCTGAAATACATGCACCCAGGCCATTCGCGTGTAAAACTTCGCGCGCACCCCTGAAATACACGCACACGCTCCCCCAGGCCCGATCGCGTGTGGAACTTCTCGAGCACCTCTGAAATACACGCACACGCTCCCCCAGGCCCGATCGCGTGTGGAACTTCTCGCGCACCCCTGAAATACACGCACCCAGCACAATCGCGTGTAGAACTTCTCGCGCACCCCCGAAATACACGCACACGCTATTATTCACACAGCGGGTGTCTGTGTTTGTGCGTACCCCTTTGCACGTCATTTGTCCAAGAGGGCCCAGTATGGGACATTCATCAGAGCTGTACATAAGTGCTTTATGTTAGCGCACAATTTGGCGCACATTTTTTTCCTGCGCAGGGACGCAACCACCTGCTTTCGTGTGGCGGACATGTATGGGCCTGTGCGCATCTTTGGCCGTGCGCTGTTTTTCCCTATTCAATTCCATTAATACGTGTTGTAGGCTTGCGTGTGGGCGTTCCGCGCACTTGCCTCCTGTACTTCCCCCGTGACGCCCACATTTTCACGAGTTGTTCCCCATTCTGCGTGTAACGGCCTGTGTTATGCCTACTTTTGTTATGTGCGCTGCGCTATGTGCGTATTCGCTGTGGCCTTATCGCACGGCGTTCGATGACCTGTGCGCCAGCGTGCGCCAGCATGTGCCAGCGTGCGCCGCGCACTTTTTCAGCGCACATCCCACATTTTGCGCGTGCACGGACTTCCATGAATAGATGTGCGCTGTTTTCTATGCGATAATCGCACTTGCACTGCGATTTTCGCTATTTCACTGCGAATCGCACGTTTTCGCACGCGTGCGCCGTTTTTTCAGCGCACATTCATTCCATGAATCGGCCTGTTGGTATTCTGTTTGCCCTGCACACTGATGCATTTCTAGAAGCAAAGAGCCTGCCTAGGCACCGTCTCTATTTCGTGCCTATTTCTGCTTAGGGCATGAACACTGCAAATGTTTTCTATCCTACAAAATGAGCAGAACATCAACGTTATACAGTATTATGGGTCATTTTGGTCACCGTCCATGTTATGGTGGTAGGTATCCAATTGACCATTGTGTTACCCTAGTGTGTAAGGTGGCCCCTTCCTGATGACTACTGGCTAACTCTCTTGTGCCAGTACTGCTCGATTACATACATCTCGGCTATCAGCATTGATTTTGACAAAAAGGAGTATTCAGTAGTTGTTAGCATATGAAATACTAGCCATATTTCGACCACCGCACGTCCACTCAATGTAACACCGTAGATTTGTAGGGCGTAGGTCTTATCTAAAAGCTGTATCCAATGTGCCACACATATTTTTGAAACAGGTAATTTTGCTGTAGCTCTTTAACACGCTGTTAAAATGAATGTTGAACAGCGGATATGTATTCGTTTAGTTTCTGTATTAATTGAGCACAGCATCCACCTGACGCTCCCTTGCCGCCGGGGGATCTCCATTTACTGGCATGGGGTTTAAGGCAGAGCAGTGAACAGCCAGCCAGGAAGTCAGGATCCGTCGAGAGAGGGGAGGTTGCTGATTGGCCCATCATCGGGGGCTTACTATAGTGCATAAAACAGCAGCCTTTAGCAAGTAGCGCAGGAGTGGGAGGAGGTGGGAGCAGATGCATATTCTATCAAGCATGACAAATGTGTGGGGGAGGAAACCATTAGTGTTCTGGATGAAGCGATTTGCAAAACAACATATTCATTTCTAATGTCTTGCCACAACCAATCGCAGGCATGCATCAGTGTGAAGTCAAGTCACACCGCTGACAGAGATGGAGATAAGCGGGCCAACGTATGGAAGCATTAACTATGTCGCATCAGGCGAAACTGCACATGCGGAGGTCGAGCATGGGAGCTCATTAGTAAAAGAACACACTTGCATCCCAACTGTACTGACCAACTATTCTCCTTTGTGTCTGCGGTTCTTAAAGCAAGTCTTAGTATCAGTGCTAGAAATGGAGAAAAAATACAGGAGGGATCCGTCACCTCTTTGGAGGGGTAGGGCTTTGGGGAGGAGGGAGCGTGGCCCCCAGCCAGGTTGTTCAACAATCTCTTCATAGAACTCAATCCTAGCGATTTGCATAAAAGCAAAGAGCATTACGGGAACATCATAATGCCCACGAATTCTAATGTTAAACAAGTCTTATAGTGATTCAGTAGGAAACCCTTTTAAGAGAATAATGGAGTGTTCTGTTCTGATTGTTCACACTATTCTACCCAATAAAGAGATGTTTGTAAATTGAAGGACATATATAATTGTTTGGCAATGAGGGGAACGGTTGATGTGAGGTTGCCTTTGAGTGTGGATGAGGTGAAGGCTGTGGTGGTGAGACGTGTCATGGATGAATGGCAGGAGAGGTGGGTGAGTGGGGTGAAGGGCAGGTGGATGTTTGGTGTTCGTGGGATAGTGTCGGTGATGGTGGATGCGGGGAGTCTGGAATGGAGGAGGGGGGAGGAGGTGATGCTGATTCGGTTGAGGATAGGGCATGTGGGGCTGAATGACTGTCTGCATCGAGTGGGGAAGCGTGAGTCGAGGGACTGTGCAGTGTGTGGGGTGCCTGAGACTGTGGGACATTTTTTGCTTAGGTGTGAGAGACATGTTGTGGAGAGAGAATTGATGAGGGTTCGGTTGTCTGCGCTGGGTGTGGCTGAGATGAGTGGGAAGGCTTTGCTGGGAGGTGACGGGGCGAGAGGCAGGAGGAGGAGCAGTGTGTTGTTGGATTTTGTGAGACAGACGGGGCGGTGGGAGGAGTTGTGAGTTTATGTGGGCTATGTGTTGATTGGTGGGTTGGTGCACATCATCCTATTGGATGGGGAAGCGCCTGGGTGGGTCCGCCCACGCATTCGGTAATTTAGAAGAAGAAGAAGAAGACAACTGCAATGCTTTATGAGAAGCTTTGGAAGTTTTTGCTTGCAGTGCTGAGTTTTTTAAAAGCTGGTTGAAGAAGGGGTTACTAGTGTGCACAATGTTAGCAAGCAGACTGCATTCAGAAGACTGAGGGTTTGATTCTGAGGTGCACACAAAATGTAAGAAAGTGTTGCTCCATGAAGGAGAAACACTTTACTTAAAAACACCATACTCTGATGAAGAAAGAATGTGGTGCAGGGACATGAAGACTTTGACTTTTGCACGTGCGCGATTTATGGCTTGACAACAGCCCTAGCAACCAACAGAAATGCAGGGCAACCACCTGGAGTGGATTATCCTCCCAGCAGCACTGGTTTTGCATGACAAAATAAGGACTAACAATACGATACGAATGAGGTGCTGTTAAACTTCATTGCACACTTTTTCCCTTTATAAACAATGCATTTCTTAGACTGCCCGACCACTTTTCTAGTTTACTGAAAGTTTGATAAAACGTTCTTTAATTAGAAAAGTGGCAGTCTATTAAGAAATGTTTGTAATGCAACTGGAACACATGTTTCCGCAAAACGTGCGTTTACTTAGCAGTTTTTGGTGCTGCAAAGCACGACATCTCCCCTCCAATATGTCCACCCACCTCAGAATGATAGTGCTGGAAACTGGAGGGGAGAATGCGCATTTCTACAAACTTTTTATCACAAGCTCAGAGCCAGGCCCTCAGCAGTGCTCCGTGCAGAGTCTTCTGAAGGAAGTCCCGGGAGAGTCATATAATGGTCCCTGGGTCGGGGCGGATCTGCGCTCTGACAAAACATTTTTTGCCAGAGTGCCGCGTGCTGCTTCGCATTACATATTCTGCGTACCCAAATCAACAAAGCGGACGATTCTGATGTGCATGAAAATGTAAGAAAGTGTTCCTCCTTTACTTACAAACACCATATTCTGATGAAGAAAGAATGTGGTGCAGGGACAAGAAATCTTCATTTTTGCATGTGCCTGATTTAAGGCTTGACAACAGCCCTAGCAACAAACAGAAATGCAGGGCAACCACATGGAAGGGATTCTCCTCCCAGCAGCACTGGTTCAGCATGACAAAAAAAGGAGTACAAATACGGTACCTCCACTGCACACATTTCCCCTTTATAAACAAGGCATTTCTTAGACTGCAGTACCACTTTTATAGTTTAATGAAAGTTTAAGAAAACGTTCTTAAATTAGAAAACTGGCAGTCTATCAAGAAATGCTCACAATACCACTGGAGCACATGGTTCCCAATACAAAGTGTGATTTTATCAGCTTTCGCTGCTGGGAAGCACAACATCTCCCCTCCAATATTCCACCCACCTCACAATGATGGTGCTGGAAACTAAAGGGGAGAATGTTGTATTTCCACACACTTTTTATCACAAGCCCAGAATCCGGCCCCAAGTGTCCTGCACCATGATGTGCAATTGGATTACCTGTGATATTTATTGCACATATATAACTATAGAAACAACACATATATGAGTATTTCTTTTATAAACAGAAATAAACACAAACGTGGATGGCAGGGGGGAGTTTGCATCAGCAGTTTGACATCAGGTGGAACGTTAAACACCCACAAAATTTAAGACTGGAGGGCGAAGGAGCAGGTAAAGAGCCAGAGGGGAGTAGGTGAGGGGCCGAGATGGCAGTGGGGATAGGCATGAGAAAGGTAGTGGGGCTGGGGCTGGGGCTGTAGAGGGCAAGAACATCTTGCTGGGAAAGGGAACACAAAATTATACCATGGGATTCAGTCTCCTCCACCCCCCCCCCCCCCCTTTCTGGCGATTGGCCAAATCCAAGAATGCTAATCAATGCTTAATACAATAGTGTTTCCTATCAACAGAAAGAGAAAAGCCAAGATCAATGGAGAACAGAATTATTGTAAAACACACTCTTGTCCTCAAATTATGTCACTGTCTTGCCTAGCAGGGCCAATTTAGGCTTTGATGCAGCATGATCTCTGGGAGAATGAGCGCAATTAGGTGCTGGGTGCCCTGCGCCTACACGTACGTTTACGTTTGAATGGCATTCTGTACTTGGCAGAAATGTGCAATACATCTGTAGCCTTTTTTTCCTAGAGTAAGTTTATGTTTTTCTGCTCAAAGCCGCAGTGCATTTGGTGTGCTAAATTCTTTCAGAATTAATATTTTTTTAATCTCCTGGAATATGGGAGGGTTGTGACCTCAATTATAAAGTAAACTAAATTCGAAACACATATCAATGTTTTTTTTTCACAAGCCCTGGGGGGGTCTGGTCAATGAGGTGATTCCTTTTTCAGCCTTAATCTGTTGGTACCCATGTCCATCACAATGACTTTTCAGTGAGAACCAGTAATGTGTAAAAATGTGTTTGCTTTAGCTCTGACTAAAAGGGATGTAGAAGGATGCAAAATGTGCCGGCATGATCTGTTGCAGGGGCAATGGGTTGGGGACCAGAGAGTTCTGCAGTGGCACAGGCGATGGTTCAATGGATGACTTTCAACTGAATCATGTTCCAAAGCTTGGGCTAGCAATAATAGACAACTGCAGGGCCAGTTTAGACCGAATACATGGCAGCGACACAGCACATGAAGAGGATGGTGATACTACATCTGCAGCAGGAGACATCCAGTGTGAGGACGGCTCATGGTCGCTACACTGTGAGACATAGGGCGAGACCTCCCTTGTAGGAACCGTGGTTTGCACTGCTGAAGTGCCGACAACGCACCTTTGCAGGGGGTGGCCATCAGGACCAGTGCTTGGTTGATACCACTGTCCAGCAACGTGTCCAAGTTCTCTCTGAATTGAGCATTCTTTCAGGGAATTTGACAAAAGAAACTTGAGAACCTATTGACTATCTGAGAGCCTCCCTTTCATGTCCTTGCTTTCACCATCGAGCCCTTCACTTCAGTGACCTGCCGCAGCTGATGTTCAAATGGAAGACTTAATTTGTTCTATTCTGTTCTTGATCAGTAGTGTTTTGTGCCCGGCAGGCACCATACGTCCGCAAATACTTTCCTTTTCATTTGCTTGTTTCTAGCTTTTGCATACATCTTAATGTTCAATCTGTTAGCATTCAGGTTTGGGATGCATTGGTATTGTTCTTTTTATGCATCAATACATTAATGCTTTTACCAGGAACACTACGGTAGTCGAATACGTGTATTTAGGGTATGCATGAATTATTCAGTGTCATCATTGTCTCTAAGTCACAATCAAGTTATGCATCAGTGGCTGATATTCAGGGATGTCAGGTATTCTTTCAATTCTCTTCATTGAAATGAGGGAACATTGTCAATTTTAATTTCTTCTGGGATGGGTGGCAAAGATCCTTTTGAGTGTTCGAATAACATCCCAGGCTGCCAGGGAACAGCATATTCTAATTTAGAGTATCTTGACCATTAGTCAATCAACCACCAGAAAGTGCTTGTGTTTATTTTTTCTAATTCCATGCTCAATTGGATCTGCCCAGTATTTGTCTTTCGAGTTTCTGAATGCATGACTGGGGGTCTCATCAGATGTGTCGATGCCTGGCACCAAATGCACCTCTTCTCAAATTGTGACTCAAGATCAGAGAACACACATTTCTTTGCGAAATCTTGCTTTGGTTTTTACTGACCCTTGTTGACCATTGTGAGACGACTCCAGTACCTTGGTAATGAAGACTGTGTGGAAATCATGAACCTGCTACTCAGCATTAGACCATCTGGGGATATTGAGAGTTCATGCCAAATGTTCCATAAACATTATAGAACTGATTTTCTGACCACTCTGCATCAGTCGTGGAGTGCTAGCAGGCCCCTTCACCCTCTGAGAACCACCTAAAAATGTTATTCCTCTGTGGTCATAGCTACTGTAAAAGCTGTCTCAGTGGCTATGCATATGTGTTTTTCTGCCAAAGGCGTGGAGTAAATTCTACTCTGAGACACAATTGAACTGCATCTGGCTGAGTTAAGCCGAAATGGCACAGAAATATGAAAACACACTGTTGGTAGAGACAGGGGCAGCATGTAATTCTGACCTATCAAGTAACTGAATGTTGGTTTTAGAAAAAGGAAAACATGTAATTAAATTGGCCCTGTGTTCGAATGACAAAGCCCAAAACCGGATGCCTACTGTCCATTACATATGACCTAGGCCCAATGCAGCTTTGCTTACACTGAGAGCCAGCATGGAAATGTGTGCATTCTGCAGTATGAAGTTGAACATGCACAGATGAAACTACACTGCAGAAGTAAATTCAAAGGCGCACATTAAGGTAACTGGTGACTACAGAAAAACTGTTTTCAAATAAGCTGTGAGAATGGATATGGAAGCAAAATGCATCCTGTGTGATGCAAGACATTGAAACAAAATGTACATTGCAGAAAGAAACATTTTCAAGCAGTAACTTCTGTTCATCAGAGCCGACTTGTAGTTAGACCCAAAGAGGCCTTCACCCACATCAGATTCAAGTTCCAATAAGTGACATTCTCCCTACACTTACAGGATATCAGGGAGATCCCTTGAAGCTCTGAAGAGCTAGAAAGGGGACGGAGCCTGTGCCTGACCAATGTTTAATTATGATGATCAGTTGACAACTCAGTCAACCAAGACACAGCTGGATGTGAACTCTGTGTAATAATCAGAATAAAAATTCAATTTATTGTCTTTCCACAAGCACAATGACAATTGACATGTTCCAGGAGAATGCCACATGAGTGAGCGGGTGGTGTTATCCCCTCTGTTCAAGGAAGATAACAACGCAAAACGGCATCAACCCTGGGAGCAGAAATGTTAAGTGCTTTATTGCAGGTTCGAGTCAACAAAGGCCAGAGGCCAGCCCTACATACAGTTCATGGGAAGAGAAATGTGCCGTTTGATTGAACTAATACTATATGTGTAATTAATAGATGCCATAGGTTTAACTGGAGGATCACATTTTGTCCATTAACCTGAGAACCATGACACTTAGAAAAATGGTTCAACTATGATAGAAAAGCTTATGAAAATATTCATTATAGCTCCCTTGATAATTTGACCTTGGGAACAAGGGGTATAATCTAAAATGTGACTGCAGCTCCCCAAAATAAATTGCAGATTAAAGAGCCAGGGACCTTGTAGCTTAATGAATTAGATAACTGTCTATAAAATCTTGTGATGCTACATTTTATCGTTTGAATAAATCATAACATTCTGCCATTCACACCTGCAACCGCTGCCGACATGAGCCACAGTGTGTTGCAAACAGCATGATCAGATCAATTCAGAAACACATAGTATGTGACTCTTGTTTGTCAATTTGAAACAGTTGTCAATCTTGTAGATTTTTTCAGTTCATAACTGGAGTGATCATAAAGGCTAATGCAAATGGGTGGATTTGCCACTCCCAGAGAGGCTGCCTAGAGAACTCAGGACCAATTGTTTAAGGGGGATAAAATAGATGTCCAGTCCAAATCATGGACCATAAGATGGCACCTCATAATTTTTATATTTCGGTGTGATTATGGGTTTAAAACTAGACACAGATTGGGAAAATAGGTCTTGCCAAAATGAAGATTGTCTTCCCAGAAGGATGAGCTGACAAAAAAAGGAGAGCTGTCTAAAATGATCTAAGCTGTCTAAGCTGACTGGAGCATTATAAAATTATTGGAAGGGAGACAAAAGGAGGTGGCTGAGACCGGAAGTAAGACTAACATCTAGAGGGAACGAGGACAGTGGGATTTATGCTGCAGTCTGGAGGGGCAGTCTTACCAGATTCACATGCTTCCCATGAGGTGACCCTGTAGCTTGATGACTTTCCTGAGCAAACATTTAGAGAGATATTCAATGTAATTACCTAATCCCAACAGAACAAACCATTGGTGGGGGTCTTGTTACATTGGTATCATTTCTCACATAGACGTTTGTGGGCAGGGCATCCAGGAGTAGATTTATTTATTCAATTATTTATTTTTATTTATGTTGTTGCTTATGAAACGGCGCAGCCCGCAGGCATCAGGGCGCACATGAAGAACAAACTACAAAAAAGACAAAAATAATAGCTAGCAGATTGGCATAAAATTAAGGAGTCCTAGATAATTAGAATAGTTTTAAGCCATTTACAAAATGTACAGAGGCTCTTCTCTCTGTGCAGCTCAGCTGATAATCCATTCAGGTATGTGTTGCCAGTACCAGAAAGAAACGTCCCCTTCCTCTTGTTTTTTTAACCTTCATGCATATAAGCCAGAGGGTATCATTGGATCTTGTTGTTCTACCTTGTGGTTGCAGGGTGAGACTTCTTTTACGATAAAATGGTGCGTGCCCGTACAGACATTTATGTGTGAGGGTAAGAATTTTAAAAGTACTCCTGGACACACCAGGTGAAGCTCTAACCAGTGAAGTAACCAGTGAAGTTCTCTTCTAACGGGGGTTATGTGGTTCATTTTAGGGATATTCTTGATACTTTGGACAGTATCATTTGGCAGAATCTGAAGTTTCTTTATACTGTTCTTACTTGCTCCACCTTGAAGCGCATTACAATAGTCTATACGAGACATAATTGTAGCTCTTACCAAGATTTCACTGTTGTTGCACATAACCTAAGGTTTCACCAACCGGAGTAGTTTAAGGTGGTATTGCAACTTCTTGATGACATTTTCCACCTGAGCATTAGCACCTAGCGAGTGGTCCATTACAGTGCAGTGCAGCATCTAACAACTCAGCCAAACTCTTTAAAATGTTCAAAGATCTGGCCAATCCTGCTGCATTCTCTACGTCTCCTGTTCCCTCGAAAGCCCTCTGCATGGTCCTGGCTTCCCATTTCATCTCTATAACCCAGGACATCCTTTCTACCCTCTCGTCTTCTCCTCCTCCCTCTACCCTCTCCTCTACCTCTGCCCCCCCTCTGGCCAACTCCCTACCCTCTTTCTCTTCCTTTCCTCTGTTCTCCCCTGACAAGGTTTCTAGACAAGTCCGATCTCTGAAAGTCTTGACAAAACAGGTTCTGCCAAAACCATCAAGCACCACATTGACACCCTCGCTCCTGCCTTGACTGACTTCTGTAACCACTGCTTTGCCACTGGAGCTTTCCCTTCCCCCCTGAAGCACTCTCTCCTGCACCCTCTTCTCAAGAAAACCTCAGCTGACCCCTCCTGCCAGCTAACTATCCCCCGATCCCCATCACTCCTTTTCTTTCCTGGGCAAACTCCTGGAAAATCTGGACATATCCCAGCTTAATCTTCATACTGAATCTGTTAGTTGTCTCCATGACCATTAGCCTGGCTTAAGTGCAGCCAGAAGCACAGAAACTGCTCTCCTGAATATCCTTGAAGACCTGCTCTCTAACCTTGATTCTAATCTCCCCTCTGTCCTCATTTTACTCAATCTCTTTTCTGCCTTTGACACAGTCAACCATGCATTCCTGCTCAATCATCTCTGTGGTAACCTGGGTATTACCGATCAGGCCCTGGCCTGGCTGTCCTTGCTCCTCTCTGTTCGACCCTCCCAACTTGGGTCCTTCCTTTCCTCTATCTCACTCTCTACCTGTGGTGTTTCCCAGGGGTCTAACCTCTGTCGCTGGCTGTTCAACCAATACCTGGCACCTCTCGCCCACTGCATTGCCGCTCACTGCTCCAACTTTCAGTGCTATGCGGATGACACTCAACTTGTTTTCAATCTCTGACTGTCTGTCTGCTAACCAGGAGTGGTGTGATGCCACCTATCTCTGCCCTAATGCCAGTAAGACAGAAATTCTCCTCATTGGCACACCTGCACCCTCCTTTCCTGTCACTCTGATATGATATGATATGATATGGCATTTATAATGCGCCTATACACAAGTGCCTCTCTTGGCCCTCTTCCTGCTCCCACCTGTGAGGCTAAGAACCTTGGGGTCATCTTCAACTCCACACTCTCCTTTTATACTCACATCTCTGATGTCTCCAAGAAGTCAAACGACCAACCGCACCTCCTCAGAGGTATTCTTCCTTTCCTCTCCTTCCCTCAGAAGCTCACTCTCTCTAAAGCTCTGGATCACTCTCGGCTGGACTACTGCAACAGCCTCTTTCTAAATCTGCCTGCTTCTACTCTCTGCCCTCTGCAACTTATCCAGAACAGGACTGCAAGCCTTGTCCTTGTCCTCAAGCTCAGGGATCGTATCTCTCCAGCACTGAAATCTCTGCATTGGCTCCCAGTGGCTGCAAGGATTACGTTCCAGACCCTCTGCATTGTCCACAAGGCCTTCTGGGGCCTGGGTCCTCAATACCTCCAACTACTTCTTCGTAAATACCTTCCTACTCGAGCTCTTTGCTTCTCCACCTCCAACTCCCTCAGGGTCAGTCCCTACGCCAAGCAACGTGTTGGTGGTAGATCTCTTTCTTCTGCTGGGGCCTCCATCTGGAACAGCCTCCCTGCCTCTCTGAAACTTTAGGAGAACCATCTCCGGTTCCAGAAGCACCTCAAGACCTTCCTCTTTGCTTCTGCCTTCTCTCTTCCTCTCCCCTGCTGATTTCCTGTCTGATACTGCACTGGTCACCTGGCGACCCTCTGATTTTGGCCCCAGGTCGCTGCCCGCCAAGTTGCACACCTGTGATGCCTCCTGGCAACTCTTGCATTTGGGGCTTTCTCTGTAAGCCTACAGTCCCCCTACCTGCCCTTTTGGACACCTGCTGTCTTCACTTGCCCTTGCACCTGCCACCTGCTGGACACACTTTTTGTTATTGTTTTGATCCCATATACAGAACTGCCCCCTCTCCTTTCTCCTAGCACTTTTCCAATCCTCCTCCCCTGCACTTGCGCAATCTCAATGTCACTTAGCCTAGTATGATAGTTGTCTCTGTCCTCCCTCTGTCCTTCCCGCGTCCTCGCCTCATCACACCTTAAAACACATGTTTATAGTTGCGTTACAAATGCCATATCATATCATATCAGGGTGCGCTCTGAATCCAGACTGCTTGAGATGCAATATGTAAGCCACAACCTTCTTAACGTCATCCGGAATAGTTCTATAGGAAAAAGTGACATTTGTAAAGCGTGCTAAAAAAGGTGCAAAGGAGCCAGCATTGTTGAAGACAATTTTATCAGCAGGAGTATCACCCTTTAGAGGGTGTGGGGTGCATCTTCTTTAATACTTTCTCCATATACTGTACTGAAAAAGGTGAGAAACAAAAAAGTAACCATTTCTCAGTGGTGGATTTTAAAACATCTTCAGATGATATAACTGAAGCATATACTGCAGCGATCCTCGCATGCGCTCTATTGATTTTATCAGAAAAAGCTTGTTGTTTGTTAGAGCAATCTTCCATCGTTGGGGAGGAAGAGTCAGAAGTGTGATATCTCCATGCTTTTGAAAAGCTTAAACAATTTCCTGGTATTATTAGAGGAATTCTGAATTTCGCTATTAAAGTAGCTTTTCTTTGATTCAAATATTTATTTACACTTTAATGTGAAACAGTCAAAGATTTTACACATAAAGGAAAATAAAAAAATAATAATAATACAAATGCAAATATAAGAAATGTAAAAGTACCATGTATACAGTACAATTCATGATTTTTAAAATACGTGAGATGCATATAAAGTTCAAAGTTCATGCATAATGTACGCAAAGTTTACAATAAAAATTCCAAGCAAGCAAATGATCAGACGGACAGAATTATAATGTTTCAGGCAAACAGACAGACAAGAGAATCGTACGGGCAAGACAATCACAGACATGCCAACAGTGACTCTACACATGTCAAGTCTCTACATGAGACACCAGCAGCTGTTTGAATGATAACCAAACACGATAGAGGGCCAGCTGCAGGGTCTTATTTCCTGTGTTCAGACACCAGAGCCAGGAGGCCCTCTCACCAATTGAGGACAGATTGTGAACATAGTCACCCAGATTTCACTTAATCACAGGAAGCATAATGGGACACTCTGTCAATATATGCTTTCCAGTTTCAGGGCAGCCAGGATTTTGCAAAGGCAACAGAATCTTTCGGTCGGTTTCAATTTCTTAGCAAGCCCATTGTTCCGCCAATACTGGCAATCAATTTATACAGAATAGCAATAGAAACCTGCAGACATTTTTTGAGGGGCACCACATAAGGTAGCAATGCGCTCTCCCAGGGGTATATATCACATAAGATGTAAACCCACAGGACTTCAGGCTCTGGAGATGTGCATGATCCTTTAGCCTGTCCCAATCAAACATTTTTCCCTTGAGCTCATTCCAGAGTTCCCAGTAGCCAAGTTCCCAATCAGTGGCCCAGCCGTGAGTACTGAAGATACTTAAAGTGAACTTAGCAAATCCCGACTTTACTACGTTTGCCTTGTATGAACCGAAAAATCTTAATAGATCACACTGTGGGCTGGTAAGGACCATCAGGTATAATAGGCCACGTTTCAGTAGGAGCATGGTAGCCATTTGAGCAAACTCCCAATTCCAGGCAGATTTACATCCGGGTACAGGGAGGGAGGCCCAATATTTGGTGCCAGAAGCGGGCCTCATCCCTGGCAACCCAGGACAAATCATCCAGGGTTAAAGACTCCAAACCATACAGAACAGCCGGACAGAAGCACTGTTTGTACAATTTTCAATTGCCATTAAGGCTGAAACCTGCAGAGTTTTTACTGAAGGCAGCAATCAACGCTGTTGGTTTCATTGCCTTCCTTTCTCTGGCAGCTCAACATGAGAGATAGTTTCTTTTGCTCTCCAGCTCCCCCCCCAAGTACCTATAGCTCTCAGTGTAGTCCACACAAGTACCCTCCATCAGTAGGGTTGGGCGGGATAATCTTTTTTCAATGAAGAGCATAACCTGGGTCATTTGCCTATTTATGACTAGCTTTTTTTCATTTGCATAGCTCCACAGCCCCTCCGCTAACTTTCTGATACCCACAAAGATCACGTCCATGAGGACCAGGTCATTGGCATAGGCAAGATATTTGATAGGTGCCGAGCCAATCCTGGCCGGACAGGTGTACATCCTCTCAAGATATTCTGTGAGGTCAGCTAAGTACATGTTAAACAAGAAATATGAGGCCAGTCTACACCCGTTTGACCCCTATGGAGCTGGCCATAGGCCTTGACAGTGTCCCTTCATTGTCCAGCCTCACCTGCACTGTGTTATCATAGTGAGACAGTTTTATAAAGTGTAGTTGAACAGGTGGACAGCCCCTGGCTACTAGTTTAGCCCAGAGCCTTTCCCTGGGAACCAGATCAAAAGCGGACATGAAGTACACAAACAATGCATACAGGCAGTGGCTGCCCCTAGTTCTTGTTCCCTCAATTAATAAGCCCGTAGCCCTCAGCTTGTGTATAGTGGAGGAACCTGGACGAAAGCACATCTGGAAGTGATCCAATATCCTATTTGAGTCTGACCACAACTGTAGGCAATCTAATAGGAAGGAGGCAAACAACTTCCCTGGGAACATTTAGCATAGCCTGAAGGCGATAGTTACCCAGTAGCAGCCATTTTCCTTTTCTACACACAGGAACAAGTATTGCTGATAGCCATGTGACCGGGATGCTACTTTCCTGCATAACCTACTCAAGCAATGTTTTCAGTATTGTCTCACAGTGCTGCAGGGCATTTTTTAACACCACAGCTGCCAGGCCATCCGGATCAGGGGCTTTAGAAGATTTAAGCTTCCCAATCTTGATGGAGATGGTTTCCCAGTGTATCCTGAATCAACCCTCTTGCCAATTCCCTATCCCAGCCTGATTCTGTAGGGGAGAGGTCGTCTCAACATGGGCAATGCATTGTGCTTTGTTCACAGTATTGATAACTTTTTCACCCAGGCTACCTTTTGCCACCCCCAGAGCCTGCCATATCTTCCTCATATCATCCGAGCATAGCACTGCAGCAATATTTTGCCAACCATCTTGTTTTAAGAAGTAACGCCACCATGTGACCCAGTGTCAGCACCATTTTTTAAATCATTTAAAGGTGATCACGGAGTCTGAGTATGCAGATCTTCATTTTTCCCTCACAAATTTCCCTTCTCATTTTCCTTTTCCGGGCTCTGTTCCTTTTGTCATAATGGTGGTATTTGACAGATTGGAGAACTGCACAAGAAAAACGTGTTATTATTATTATTATTATTATTATTATTATTATTATTATTATCATGAACTCTATTTTACCACTGCTAGACTGGTAGTTGAGAACCAACACTCAATTTCATCCAACGTCATATTTGTTCAATTAGCAGAGGACGTGTTATGGCCAGTACAGAAGAGGCTATTTGCAAGCAGGATATTTTTCTCCAACCAACTAACTCATTTACCAACATGGTTGACCCGTAGCTTCCCTAGCAGGGGATGAGTAGCAGTAGTCACATTCATTTCAACCTCTAAGGTTAAGATGGCATGGTCACTAGGCTGTAATCTCATCTGAAGGGAGTGCTGAATCAGAGCTGAATTGGCAAAGAAACAATCAAGCGTAGCTTGGTCATTGCCCACCTTCCGTGTAGTCAAACCCGGTATATCACCCTTCAAGCGGCCATTTAACATAAACAAGTTCCAATCAGTGAGGAAGTTCAACCATTTAACACCCTGTGCATTTTGCTCAGGTAAGGTCATTCTGGAAATGCTAGCAACATTACTGCTAAGGTCAATACTATGGGGGCATCTACAATGTGCGTTGATGTCCCCCCAATGATGAAGTAACCTACCCATTTCCACACAGCCATCTTGTAAATACATTTGCTAAATATTTCTGTATACCATCTGTCTTTGTACCTTCAGGGTGGTCATATAGATAGACAACCAATAGTGGTGACTCAGTCACCCCAACATTAAAAACAACTTCTACCACCAAAACATAGTCCATGGAGTCAGTCTGGTCAGTTCTGAGCAGTTTCAAGGGGTGCCTGAGCACCACCAGGAGGCCACCATATGGGCGTCCATGCAAGCCTTTCTTGGCAAAGACCTGGGTAGTATCAAAGCCGTCAACATGATACGGGTCCCACAACCAAGTGTCCTGCAGCATAAAAATATGATTGCTAGCCAGGAAATGCACTGAAGATCCTGTCCCTGTCAGGCAAGTGAAACCACTGGTGTTCCAGGAGAAGATGGAGAGCCTTTGTTGGTCCTTTGTAGTTATTGCAGGGAGGGCTGCTGCTAGCCATCACAGGACTCTCTGTATTCCGTCGATAAATGCCTCTCCCTCCTGCTGACTTTCCTGCCTTCCACTTAGGTATCAGATGGTTGGAAGAGATTTTGCATCCTGGGGTCGGAAAATAAGGGCCGGGAGTCTCGGGGTCAATATCCAGTTCAATACTGAGTTTATACAGTTGATTTTTGTGGTTGCGGGTCAGCAGGATTGAGTCTTAGACTCCGCAATGGATTCTGGAGACATTTGCATTGAGGCATTTAAGGGGTTCAACAAAAGAGAAATCTTTAGAGACCAGTACCCTCAGTGAAGGTATTTGATGTAACAAGATGAGCACTCAGATCGATTAACCCACCTATCTCGCTTCTGATGATGAATTTGTTTAATAGTGAAGATAGGTGGGTCCAAATCAGTCTCCCCCCCGGCTTCACCATAGCTGCAGCCAGCCTGGGACGTGGGCAAGGAACGTCAGGAGACTTCATTCTCTCACGAGTTGAACAGGCATTCAGCCTCCCTTCGCTTTGCCTGTTGACAGTTGGAGTTTCAACCACAGAGTCATCCTCCAAATTGCTGCCTTCCATTGACTTGTCACTGGGCAAGATCCAGCTGGTAAGAGGGATGGTTCTTTTACCTGTTATTATTTTCTGATGGGGGAACTGGTTTCGCACTTTTTTTAGATCTTTTCCACTGGGTAGCCAACTCCAGGAGGAAATCCCAGCCTTTTTTGTCAACGAGATTTGTTTTAGGGAATCTTTTCTAGCCTGTCGCTTTTCTCATCTAGGCTAGTAGGTAGGAGAATGCTCAGCAACGTCCCTTGGTGCAGCTGACCCCGAGATGTTGACTATCTCTTCTCCCATTTCCACGCTGCCTGCTATGACTTGGCCAGAGCCTATTACTTTTGGTCTATCATTTGTGTAGCCATGATTCAGCGGTGCTTTAGATGGCAAAACTGGGAGGGGTGGGTGAGGGAGAACGAGCTGCACCACATTTACAGGGGCAGAACTCTCTGCATTCTGCCCCATCTGATGGGCATTTATGCAGCCACACAGCATGAGCAGAATTTTCAGAGTAGACAGACAGGACTGGATCTCAATAAGGTTGAAAAGAAGACAGAAACGTCCAAATCAGGGCACATGTCATGGGAATTCGAAAGCCTGGCATCAGAGTCATGATCCATTTGCATCAGATCTTTGGTTGAGGCTGAAGTAACCTCCAGGTTGGAGTTACATGGAGATTTCGGCTTCACACCCTCAACAGGCTCTCCTGGAAAGAGTAGCAAAGGTCCAGGTGGGAGATAGTGTCTATGTTGCTCAAGTTGGAGCTAACTTCCAGCTCTTTGGCATCAATAGAGATCGACAGGTCTGGGGGCTCATGCTCGATGTTGTCAATTTGCACCACCTCTTCAGTCTGTGTTACAGGGAAAAAAGCTGGTATCAGCCTTGGGGGAATTCATTTGGTTGAGCTGTGGCGTGGATACCCTCCAAGCTGTTATTAGTTTGCAGACAGGCAACGTTTTGTTTTTCTTGCAATTAGCCTTGCGCCCAGCAACTGCCTGCATATGTGGGTTTACAGGCATTTCCAAAGTAGAGTTTCACTACAGAGGCCTGCGCCCCCTTTGTCAGAGGGACGCGACTAACCTAGCCCAATATCAGACCCAAGGGAAAGGATCCAGATGGACACAGAATGTTCAAAGTTAATTCACCTACTGGTGCTGTTTTTTCCAGGTCCTCTTGTGCAATGGACAAGTGTGCTTGTGTAAAGCGCTCCGTTCCACCCAGTGACCAAGTAGCGGGAAATCCCAAGGTAAGCAAACAAAACGTAAACTGTGGGGGACTTACTCAGAGGCTCTTATTACAGTTAAAAGGTTAAATTAACAGGCTCACTATTGTGCTTAGGGAAGACTTCTGGAGTAGAGTAATACCGAAGAGTGTGTGCCCACAGAAGCCATCGCCGTGCGCCTCCCGCAGTCTGCGAACTGTCACTTAACTGCCTCACTTCGCTGCCCGCTTCACGGGAGGAAGTGGATTTGTCGAGAGCTTTGGTTTGGAGGCTGGTCTCGCTGCAGGTTCACAGGTTCACAGCGAGAGAAAAAAGACCAGCAGCTCCTGCAACACAGCACAAGTATGACTGCAGACTATCACTCGTCTGCCTCACTTTGCTTCAAATATACCATCCCTGTACCGTTTTTCTAAATTCTTGCAAGTGAGTTTATTTTCCTCAGTCTTATTTTTATTCCATCATGCTTTGCTGCCCACTTCTTCAGTTTCAATTTAATGAGTTTGGAAGAGACCCAGCTACGATGAGTCTGCTAATCCCTGATCATCTTAGTCTTCACAGGTGCCACGTTATCAAGCATTTGCAACAGCACTTTATCATATCTAGTGGCCAATGTATCTGGGGAGTTGTAATCTGTGGTACTTTCCATACTGTTATGCAAACAATTACTAAGATCTTCCTGTCAAACTTTTTTTAGGTTCCTACTTGTAACGCTTTTAGGCGAGTTGCCCTACAGGGCCTGTTTCTCTGGCTGGGCTACTTGAAAATGAATAACTGAATTATCAGACCAGATGCAGGAATCAGTACAGATAGCATTAATCTGTAGATTCCGGGACACGACCCTGTCCAGAATATTGCCTTTGATATGTGTATGTTCGTTATTATGGACGACCACGTCAATATTTCTAAGTGTTTGTTCCAGGGAGAAAGCAACTTTGTCTGCATCATTTCGCCTCCACCTATCAAAACCTATTAAAACCTGCCAGTATACCCATAAGATCTTCATTGAAATTAAGCATCTCATTCGGTGGCTGGTATATCACAAAGAAGTGAGAACAATCTACTGAGGAGGAGTACATTTTTAGATGTAATATTTTGCAACCTTCACAAGTCCAGGAGGATCAGAAAAAACATAATTTCTCCTTGACTATATGTGCAACTCCCCATCCACTACCTAGATCCCTAATCTGGCAAAAAATTGAAAATCTTTCGGAGTTGCCAAGTCAATAACTGGACCACATGAGTCTTTCAGCCATGTTTCGGTTTTTGCCAGGATATCAACCTCATTATCAAGTATATAATCATGGACATCAATAGCTGATTTTCCTAGAGATAGGCTCTGGGGTATCTGGGGTATGAGTATGGCTATTTTCAATGTAAATCCATTTAACTAAATCAGATCCACAGCTTCCCTATTCCGTTAATTAACGTATGTATTTTAAACAGTGTGATTTTTATTATACTTGGGAGCCTCCAAGGTACCCGGGGTAATATATAGCGTGCCAGGGTGAGGAGGTTGCTGTTCAATACAGTTATAATTATTCTCTGCAGTTATCTCATCTGTCCCATTCATTGAATCCTCTGTGTGGACAACAGTTGCGTTTTCAGACAAATCTGATTCAGACCTGGGGGGGAATATTCCCTCGCTTGAGATACTATACATTTCCTTACTGTTCCTCTTAACCAGCTTGTCGGTATTCATCTGTAGATATTTATCTATGAATGATTGTCTTGCAGCCTTCCGTGCTAACACAAATGATATAATCTGCAGATTTTGCTCAATTACTATCAACATAGGCACTTACTTTCCAAGTATAAAAGCTGTTCTCCAGCAACAGGATCAGTGGCCGAAACAGCGAACGCGGAAGCGCGGACTAGCTCAGACTGGCTAGACCCTGGCGCTCCGGCGCTGACGCGCCAGAGGGGGGTATGAGTGTGCACAAACTACATAAATAATGAGAAATGTTGCTCCAGCGCATATGGTTGTACAAAAAAGCAGGAAGTGCCTTGAGACAAAATGACTTTCAATTAAGAGTATAAAACAATGTGAGGTGATGAAAAAAGCTAACTAAAAGCAAATTTCAGTAAATATAGGCGCAATATCTTAAATTACAGCAATTTAAAATCAAATCAAATATAGATATGAAATAATCTAAAATTCCTAATTATTATGCTGTCTAACAGTCTACAAAGATCACTAAATTACTATGAGTCAACGCACAGCCCTATTCATTGTGATTCATTAATAATTGAATGTATTCTCACATAGCCAAATGACACGAGGTGATTTATTTATGTATTTACTTATGTATACCATTTCTGTAATGCCCAGACCAAGGGTTATCACAGCATTTGATACAATGCTCAGTTGTGTTAAGCAATTGATTCACATATTACTCAAGACCTTCTTCAAAGAATGGCTCCTCAATAACACCTAGGTCCACACACCCTGCACTCCCCAGTCTACCTGAGACTCAGTGATCTGCTGCCCACTATCTTCCCCCATATTGCCAATTGCCTCCCCTCCCTTGTTAGCTCCCTGCTCCTTTTTTTCTGCTCCCCTCACTTTCTTCTTATCCATACGATTGTAAAGTGTTCTGTTGCTTCCCCGAAGCTAGCTCTGCATTCAATAAATATCCTAATAATAATAATATTTTAATTTGTATTATTATTATTATTATTATTATTATTATTATTATTATTATTATTATTATTATTATTATTATTATTATTAGTATTATTATTATTATTGTTATTATTACTAGTAATATTGTTTTATACAGAGAAAACCCTGTAGTCTATTAAACCATGTATGAGTGAGGCTTTTCATGTAGTGACACTACTCAGAATAACTTGCAGGTGCTCCCATTTTAGAAGCCAAAGAAAATAAGATCCATTTAAACGGGGCAATGTTCCCATGATCACATAGTTTGGTCAAATTGGAAAGTGTAGCTTTGAGTCCATGTTTGCTTGTTGCACAGTGTGAGAAACCTGAAGGTGTCCAACCCGCTAGTCCCCGGGGATCTGTCATCCAGGTGGCCATAACACGGCTATCATTTTTGTATCCAGTTCCTGGGGGTGGACCAGTGTGCAAGGATCACCTGGATGAGAGTTCTTCAGGGTGTGGAAGTGGGGCACTGCATGGTGAGATGCGGTATCCCCTTCCCAGTAACACCGTTTTCCCATCCTCCAGGTAGGATTCCTAGGAACTCTACCCACCCTTTCCCAACACAGACACTTTCTCACTGACAGTTCACCATGAGCAGTGCAAGAAAGCACACTCTGAGTGAGGAAAAGCACGCAAGGAAACAACAGTTCCAAGATGGTAGTATTAATCAAGGAGAAAGACGGCGAGATCAGAGAGGGTTTCAAGAAGGGAAGTCCCCTTGACCTTTAAAGACTGTTACTTTCACGAACCTTGGAAAGTAAGAAGCCTAACTCTGGGAACTTAAGCTGAACAAACCTACACTGTGCATTGAAGGTGCCCGGGGCTCTTCCGCGCCGATAACCATGGTGGGGAGGAGCGATTGCCTCTGTGGTAATGTCCTTGGCTCCTACAGCAAAGCTGCACCAGTAAAGACAGTACAGCTGGTGATTCGGAAAGGCTGATACCAAACCTTCTTGTGTTTGAGCCAAGGTTGTAAGCGGCAACATTGTATGAAGAAATCCAAAGAGGACAGTGTGTGAAACGCATGTGAGGAGCCACGCGAATAATTGGAAACAAAAGGAGTGAATTAACTTTGGGAGGCCAAGTGAAATACTGCATACAGAGTGGTCGGGCACCACATGGGTGCTCATTCGAAGGTCTCTGTTAGGTATCCAACTGAATGGGAACTGTATTGTAAAACGGTAGTTTGTATCGAAGTGGTCCTGCAACCTGTCAAGCACATTCGAAAGTCTTCGATAAGCCATGGCGGACAACAAGTGGTCTGAAACTGGCTGAGGGAGATTAATTGAAAATGAATCTCAGCCCGGAAGAGAGGGATTTGCAGTAACAATCATAAAATAACAGGGATCTGAGCCCTGCTGAGGGGGATCCAGGGTGAAGCACCTGTGTTGAATATTTGTAAGGAGGAAGGAACTGTGTATCCTATTTTTGTATATCAAGCCCTCGGAATGAAGAGACTTTGATGTGGAAAGAGACTTGGGAACAGAGGTTGCTGGAAATAGAACAGCATTCCTCATGTCGAAGATGCTAAAGTGTGTGCTTGTTCGAGTAAACTGCCTTACCCTGTGTTGAAAACGTGGGGAAGGGAGGCCAATGGCCCGATCATTCCTACAGATCATTTTGTGAACACTTATTTCCTTTTCATGACCATTACCCCACACTATTTGTAAATTAGCAGTAAGGATTGCCAATAGTTTTTTTATTATAGGAATTTTTACTTTAATAAGACTCCACTAGTTCTCACAATATTATTATTTGATGGTCGTAGCTTTCTCCGATCTGTAGATTTAGGCTTAGATAGGGGTAATTACACCCTTGTGAATGTTCAATAAACACCCTTTAACTGTGGTCACTTGTGTCTGTCTTACTGTTGATACCATGCCTTCTTACAACAGTTTAAATATGTGTTCACCAAAACTATGCATGCTCCTGTTGCATCTTTTGCTGTCCTGAATAAAGTATCTAAATGTTTAACAAGTTTGGGTTTTTACTATTCTGCTTATCTACACATGCAGTATGTGTAGTTTTATTTTTGCCAGTATTAACCCCAAACGATAAATACCAGCATGCAATACAATTGGATCCTAAAAGTTAGGACTTGCTGAGCCTTTGACAGGGGCCAACTTCAGATGGTGTTAGTGTTCATGTGTGATAACTGTAACGCTCACCTGATTCCCGCAGAGGCGCTGGTCTTGACTGGGTGAATGCCGTATCTTCAAAGGTGATGTGTAACACACGGTTGGCTCTTTGGGCTGGACCTCTGTGCACTGTATGTCTGACTTGAAGAGTAAGATGTCTGCAGATAGAAAATATGGGATTAATGAACTGGGGTTATTGGGTGCCTCTCTCCTCTTCCCTTTCTCTTCTCCTGTAGAACCCCAAAGGTTAACGCCCTCACCTTAGGTAAGTGAACGCCGAGCTCTCCATCTGCCTCGAGGCAGGGTGCCGTAACCAGTTTCTTCACTGGATAAGGGTGCAGGCCTCTTGACCTCAGAGGACTGCTGTCCGTCGTTAACTGCACGAACGGTAAGTTCTGGGCACTTCAAATGTCTTAAAAGTCTTTTGTAATGATATCTCTTGTTTTGCAGGGTTCCGGCGATGGCGGATGGCGGGCTGATGAGAGTTGAGGATCGAACCCGCGTGAGGAATAGAAGCGCCTGGAAGCACGTAAGTAAGCGCTTGTAGCCTGCTTCACGATGCGCACTAACTGTCCCTTTTATCTTGCAGGTACAAGTTCGGAGCTTTAGAGAAGCTGAAGGGTGCTGGAATACCCACTGGATTCGGCGTGGGAAGGAGTAATGGCACGTGAGTAATAAAGTTGCCCAATGTCTTTAAACGCACCTTCTTTTGTCTTTCAGATGCGGGATGCAGCGGCCAAGGCCTCCGGAGCGTGCGAAGAGTAGGTAAGCCTTTGTCTTTCAGATGCCGGAATGCAGCGCGAGGCGTTGGTGACAGCCGATGGACCAGGTAAGAGATGCGCTGCCACTGAAGACCGTAGTGCTAACCTGTTCTTTCTTTGTCTTTACAGGTGCTGCTGAAGACTGGATTCCAGGATGGTAAGCCTTTGTTCCCTTAGGCCCAGGATCAGAAGCAGAAGACACGATGAGCGTTCTGCTGCAGAGAATGCAGAATAACACAAAGCAAGATTCATCCATCGGGTGTGGTTTAAATAGCCTCCTGTAGTGCTTAGGTGTCTCCTTCCACAGCCACGCCTAGGTAAGAAAAGAGTTCCTGCTTTCCAGAAGAGTTCCAGTGTTCTGAATCTAGGGAGTGGCTCCTGCCCCACTCAACAGGAAAAGTAGTCCCAAACAGAAGAGGATCAGGGGTTCAACTGGCAGGTAAGTAAGCAGCATGGTCTGCTGCAGGTAAGTCCACCCAAGCATTATGAGCCCGGCGCTTCCCGCGCTGGGACTGGGGATCTTTATGAGCCTGGTGCCACTGGCGCCAGGACAGGGTCCAAAAGGTCCCAATTGGGACTGGCTGGCACTCGGAACCGGGGTTATGGGTCTGCTTCCAAGGGAGCCGGGCAAGTCCTGATCTTTTGGAAGCAGAGATCATGACAATAACATCGCCATCTCTCAGTCATTCTTTCTTTACAATGGTCATGAATCTTATTGATATTCAATATGATAATGTTGAGAAAAGAAGATTTGTGGAGCCGCACGTAAGACTTCCATTAAGTTAATTTATTCAGTTACATCTTCTTTTTACATACATGTAGGAGAATCCTCCACCGGTTCCCATCACAGAGGCTGCATTCTTCAACTGATTCTGGAAGTCCAGGGTTAGGGAATTATCTGTGCAATATACATTCGCACCTGGGGAAGACTGGTTAGCCAATCGGGTGGCTGGAATAGCAGGTGAGAGTACACATTCTCCACCCCCTTTTCCAGCCACCTGAGGCTCTTCCACAGGTGGCACAATTTTTTTTATATGTGGAGGTTGCCTCCCCACCACCCCCCAAAACAACTCCAACCCCTTCTCCACCCCTTCCCCCATCCCAACTTGCCTGCTGAACTGGAGCTTTGTGCTCCGGTCCCAGTGCTCCTCCCAAGGGAATCGGTCCCTTTTCCCTAAGGTGGCGGCAAACATCTTTCATTCTTTTTTTACATTGTGAGATTGGCTGTGCAAACAGTACAAATCACCCGAGGGAGAAAACAAATATATTTCCCTGGTTTAACCTCGGGGTATGGGTGGATTTTACCACCAGAGTGGAGGGTGACCATGGCCGGTAACGGGCCACAGCCCTCACCGATGTCCTTGCTTTGCTTGGACCTATCTTGGCTCATGCTGGCAGGCCATTACCAGCCATGGCCCACCCTACTGCGGGCAGAAAGTCATATTAACTCCCATCACACACATATAAACAGATACAGGCACTCAAGCACACACACATACACAGACAACGCACACATGCACATTGTCATTCACCATACATAATGGGCGAAATAAATCAAGTACTGCACACCCCCATTCTTTACCAAATGAGCAAACAGCAACATATACACACGCTCACTTACACATAATTGACCTGAGGCTTCCCTTTGAATGGATGTCAACATTTGAGTATAGCAGCTGAGCAAATAACCACCACCCACACTGGCAACCAAGGACAAGTAGAACTTCATAGCCAAATGCTCTCAACCACTTTCTAGTAAGGTGATAACACAGACATCCAGCCATATATTCTGCACCCAACCGCATATTTAACCTCAACCCTCCAACTATAATACCACATAATAGAAATACGACAGTCACAAGGTCAAAGTATAATGTAAATTTATTAACAGGCAGCTGTCTGGCTCTCAACACCCTGCAATGTGTGCAAGCAGACACCGTGAGATGATAGAGTGCTGAACATTTCAAAAACTTAGTATGTATGCAAGTTTTACACAATCGCGGAAAAATCATCCAGCCTCTCATTGTATAATACATTTACCTAGGGTTTCTGGCATATCCACATAACCGTCATGCTTAAACATCTTTGAATAGTTTGTTGTTGTCCTTTAAACATTTCACATGTTTTCCAAATATAAGACACAAAAGTAACATTCCTTATTTTGCTCGCTTATATTTGTCTATCATTTGTTCTTGAGTTTAAAGTCAGCTTAGTTTCAAGAAGAGAAAACAAAGATTTCTGCAAAAGAGCCTGTTCAACTATCCATCATTCTACTTTGCTGTTTGAACGGAAAAGGCACTATTGGAACAAATGGTATCTTAATTACTGATTAGTACAGCTTTTGTTTGACTCCAAGGTTTCTAAGTGTAGAACAAACAATCCACTTTAGCAGCTTCAACATTCTTATCTACGTTGACATCATGGAAACAGTACAAAGTTCATTTTGCTCTGCAGGAGGCGAAAACACAATTCTAAACATGGGACAGAAAGCAAGAGGCGATCAAAATGGCAGATAACTCAAAATGGTGGCGTAGTCAGCCTGTTTCCGGTTCATTCAATGCGATTTATAGTGCAATGCGAATGTACTTAGGCCAGTGTTTATTATCAGGCGGTATTCATGCGAAATATACTTTTACAAACCCTCCTTTTGGCCTAAACCAAGAGCATTACTCAAACATTAGCATCATCCGAAAACCACGTATCATCATCAGAGCATCCTGAATCGCCATCTTCAAAAACATTGATCGCCATTAATTCCTTTATGGCAATGTCCTGCATTACCAAGGCATTAGTCATTTTTCCCGGCCTATGAGTCTTAGGTTTGAGTTTAACAACTGCTTGTGCACAACTTCCCCCTATCATGGAACAGATGACAGGAAGACACTGTATGCAACAACAGAGAAACAGTACAATGCCAAGGATCGCCATTTGGACTGCAAAGAATTTCCAGCCCCAAGATCCCAACAAGTCCCAGAACCATGTGCCAATATCCCAGTTTTCCTCTGGAATATGTACTTCCATACTTGATATGTGCAATTTCTTAATTGCCTTAAATATGGTGAGGAGGAATTGGGTACAAAAATGCAACACGCAGATCCCACCATTTGGTACACTTTCTCCACACTCAGCTAGAATGATGTCTAGCACCATTCTAATTTGGAGAGCCACTAATCTAATAGCCTTTTGCTCTAGTGTCATGTTATATAGGATGTCAGTAGTTTCATTGATGTTCTTTTTATAAAACCCTTGCCAATTTTCTAATATCTTGAGAGTTTATTATCTGTCCCCAAAATGGTACAAGGATTTAGCAACATCACCCAGAATCTGTGAGGGAGTGTCACCATCCTCATCCTGCCTGGGACGGGTTCTAGAATCTTCAGTAGTGGTGGTGACATATACACCTGGTAACAGTATTCCTAAATAACAAGTACCCTCCCAGTCTCTTAGCAACCATGGATATGCTTGATTACCGCAAACAAAGTAAACAGGATCTCCTACATACAGAGGTCTATCCTCACTGGTTTGTACGGCAGTATTCATATATCCCTCAAATGTACCCATTGGCTGGGAACCCTCTCTTTGTATGCAAAATGGAACAGAGTGTGGACTATAGTTAATGGTATAAGAAGGAGACATGGCATCCTGCACCTGGCCGACTATTCTGCATTCTGCTAGGCAAAATGGAAAAGTATGAGTGGGGTTGGTGCCAACTCAATCATAGTGGACCAAGTAATCTAGGGTCCTATAATTAGTAGAACCAATGGGATGTCATACTTTTAGTGACGTCTACAGTAGCCATTTTTAAGGTAGGGCCTGGATGTCCCACCTGACAGTGTTTACCCAATCCCCTTACCCCGTTACCATATACATATATAGTACCTGTATTAAAGTTACCTTCCTAGAACCAATAGAATTGCATGTAAGAGTTTAAGCATTACACTTCAGTGATGATGAGTTTTTAGTATAAATTATGTGTTTTTTATGAAGTTCGTTGGGGTTGTGAACCGAGAAGGAAGATCACGCAACCGTGGATATTCATGAAACTCCCCGTTTTGTGTACTTGTCATTAAACAGACTCCCTTTGCCAAACCATCCAGTTGTCATTATGGATTTGATGCTTGAGTATTAATCTGCATCCCCATCCATCTCATGGCAGCTGCTATTCCATCTTAAAGTACTATTGGGCAACCCCCAGCTTTATGGGCCGGTTGGGGTCCTGATGCATACGTGGGTGGCACCTGATCACGTGGCCTATCTTGATTGAAGGTAACTTTGCCGGTCCCTGCCTCATATTGTATGCAGCAGAGGAATGACAAGGTACCGGCTCAAAGTTGGTTTCTTGAGGGTTTCTTGAGGGTGCAGAATCCTAGCTGCACTTTCCTATTCTATTTACATTAATGTAATGTCAGCATGCCCTAAATCTAAATCCTGTTCCGTGTTTTCAGATTGTACCTTAAAACTCGAGTTACAGAATGATCAGTGAAAAAAGCAAGCGTCGTCGTTTCCTGAAGAAGATGGAGAAGAAGAAGATACAAGATCGATTGATGGTGGAGAAGAAATTGACTAAGAAGAAGCAATTTCCCCAGGCCCCACGGGCTCAGGAAGGAATTACGAAGAAGAAGCAACAATCTCCCCAGGCCACAAGGGCTCAGGAAAAATTTACGTGGAACCCTCAGTGTCGCTCAAAGCAAGATCATTATGAGCGTCAGGATCATCAATTCCCCACTCCTCCCCTTTGTCATAGGGCAGAGGAAAAGGAATCCTCTTCACATGTGTCGCATGGATCCAGTGTTTCTTTCCGGTCACTCATACTGCAGTTTGTAAAGCCAAAAGGATCTGATGGGTTCCCTTCCATCGAGGTGCAAGGCAGGTGCCCCTCCTGACATTTTTCACCAAGACCCAATGACCAGGTCGCAGTCGGTGACCTGGACCCTCATATTTTACAGGGAAGGCTGCTCGTAGCTGTTGGTGAATCAAATGGTCAGAGTAATCAGACAAAAGCGGATACTCAAAATCTTTCAACTGTTTGGGCCTCGGTGCATTCCATACGTTGGCTGGTCTCCCCATGAAAATCTCATAGCGGGAGAGCCCTGTCTTTGACTGTGTGGTCGTCCACATCGATAGTAAGGCTATTGGCAAAGCGTCCGGCCATTTCAGATTTCTGTGTGCACAGACTTTAGAGATTTTATTCTTCAGAATTCTGTTATGACATTCCACAAAGCCGGTACTCTCAGCATGTCTGGCCGAGTGGAACCATTTATCGATCTGTAATCCCGCACATACCCGCAGGTTGACAGCAGCGATAAAATGAGGGCCATTATCAGACCAAATTACTCTCGGTAAGCCAAACCTAGGAAAATATTCCTTAACTATGGTCTTTGTCGTTGACATTACTGTGGCGTCTTTTAGTGGGAAAGCCTCAACCCATTTGCTAAAGGCACAGATCACAACTAAGACATATTTATAGTTTTGGCAACATTCCATCTCTATGAAATAAACATGGATCACCTCAAATGGCATGGAGGGGGGACCAAAACTGCCCTTCGGGTGATGTGTTCCCTCCGCAATGTTATGTTGCAAACATTTCATGCAACTCTGGACCAAATATTCAGCAGTTTTCTGGCTATTAGTGTTATACCAGACGGGATCTAATTGTTAACAAATCTTTTTAGCTCATATGTGTGCTGGGCCATGAGCCATGGTGACCATAGCAGTGACATAGGCATTGGGTAGCATCCATCCTTGCTTCTCATTATCCACCCAACAACCCTCATCATCTAGACCCACTGGACCCTCAACCCACTGTTTGATTTCTTCTGGAGTAGCTTCAGCATGAATTTCTTTTACACTGCTTACCCCTTCGTCCATCATACAAGTATCAGTTACCCATCTTGCTGAATTGAGCATGTATATTTATGAGTGCAAATCAATAGCAGTCTGTTTGGCTATTCTGTCAGCAAAAGCGCTTCCTTTTCCGACATCATCTGTCACTTTTTTGTGTGTGGCGCACTTCATTATTGCTAATTGTGTAGGACGTGCAAGTGCTGATAGCATCCGGACTATCAGAGTGCGATGTTGAATTTTTGTTCCATGTGAGGTCAAGTATCCTCTCTCAGCCCATAGTCAGCCAAACTTATGAACCACCCCAAATGCGTATTGGCTATCTGTATATATGTTTACACTAAGCCCTTCAGAAATTTCACAAGCTCTAGTTAATGCAATGATCTCTGCGGCTTGTGCAGTTATGCAGAATTTGTTTACTCTCCCCAACAGTGCTTAATATGGTGATTGCATAAGCAGCGGTAGATGTACCATCCGGTAGTTTAAACCAGGAGCCATCACAGAATAGCTCCCCTTGTTGATTCTTTAAAGGTGTATCAATTAAATCAATTCTGCCCTTTGTTTCTTGTTCTGTAAAAAAGAAGCAATCATGTGACATTTCGTATAAGTCACGGATTCAATAAACAAATCTCTTAATTTGAATATGCGGAGCAAATAGAATCAGCTCGTACCTTGTTAGTCGAGCAGATGTGAGATGTTGCGACTGTGTTCTGTTTAATAGAACGTCCATGGAGTGGGGTACCATCCCAGTTAAAGAGTGACCTAAAACCATACCCTCACTTTGTTTCACAGATGCAGCAGCAATACCTACAGCCTCTTAAACATCTCGGTAAAGCGCACGCAACAGGGTCTAACGTGGAGGAAGAATAGCTGCACAGCCTATTCTTGCCCCCATGTTCCTGTGTTAAAACAGCCAAAGCAGATCCATCACATTCATGCCCATACAAAACAAAGCCTTTTTCTTAATTTGGTGTTCCCAAAACTGGTGCTGAACACAGCGCAGCCTTAAGCAAATCAAAAGTGTTCTGGCAATCCTTGTTCTATGGTAAAGGCAAAGAAATGTCCGTCTTTGTCAATGCCAACATTTGTTTTATCAACAAAGAATAATTTGGGATCCACTGTCTACAATATGAGGATATGCCTGATAAAGCTCTGACTTCCTTCTGTGTATTTGGAACAGACATATCAGAGATGCTTTGTATCCATTCAGGTGTCAGTCTTCTTCCCTCCTTCAACAGGAGATAGCCCAAATAGGCAACTTCCTATCGACAATACTGAAACTTCTTCAATGAAACCTTATGCCCATGTTCTGCTAAATGAATTAGCAGCAACACTGTGCCCTCTTTGCAGGCATCTTCAGAATCAGCAGCTAGAAGTAGATCATCAACATGTTGCAACAACGTGCAAGTGGAAGGCAACTCAAGCGTATCAAGCTGCTCTTTCAATGCTCTACTATAGATATTTGGACTCCCAGAGTACCCTTGCGGCACACAACTAAATGTGAACAAGCGTCTCCCTAGGGTGAACGCGAACAAATATCTGCTATCAACATGAACAAGGATACTAAAGAAAGTGTTTTTCAAATCCACAACACTAAAATGTGTAGCTGTGGCTGGAATCATAGTCAGAATTGTGGTGAGATCAGGTGCAATTGGAAACTGTGGAGCAACAACCTTATTAATGGTGCGCAAATCAATAAAATAATGAAAAGGAATCACATTATCCCCTTTTTTGTAAACTGGTCAAATCGGACTATTACACCCCCCCCCCCACCCCCCTGCAATTACCTGAATTACACTTAGGTGTAAGAAATCATAAATAATACTCTTCAAAGCCTGTTCACCTTCAACCGAAATTTTATTTTGCGAGATACGTGGCAATTTACCACCTGGTTTCAACACAATTTTAACTGGCTAAATTTGTAAAATTCCAACATCATTATCATTAACTGCCCATAAATATGTCAAAACCTTATTCAATTCAGTTGATAAATGCATAGACAAAAATTTTGGCCCGGAAGTTTGTTGGGGCAAAATCATTAAGTACACTCCATCTGGAGAGCAGTAAATCACAGCATTCAATTTCTTTAATAAAGTAAATCCCAAAAAATGTTTGCCACAATTTGTCATCAATAGAAACAGACAAGAATCAGTGAATGGTCCCAGTGAAATTGATACCGGCTGAGACACCAGACTAGCCACTGGCATACCAGAGAACCCTACAGAAATGTTGCTCTGCCCTGATAGTGGAATATCTGGAACCTGTGAATGATCAATAGAACACTTCTGTGCTCCGTTATCTATCACAAAGAGATGCTCCCTATTCCCCACCTTCATTTAAACATAGGGCAATTTCTGATCAACGGGAATAGGTACCGGTTCCAGACCCTGCTTCAGGCTGTCCTAACGGACCTGTATATTGTCAGAGGAGAAATCTTCAGAAAAGTAGACATTCGAAGGATTATCAAAAATATTCCCACTATTAACACTCTGTTGCTGACTATCTTGTGATGGTGTCTGTTGGTTCTGTGTGAACTGATTTCTACTAGGATCCCCTATCCCAGGACGGCCTCTGGATAGTCTACTCATAGCGGCATACATGCTATTTGATCTCTGCTGAAGGATCGGGCATTGTGCTCACCAATGACCCTCCTGTCTACAATATGCACACTGGTTTATGTGTAGTGGACCCAGTTGTGTGCCACCCTGTGGTGTAAATTGGTCTCTGTACTGTGTATTCCCACCTCTGGCTCCTCTAGCTATCTGCTGCATTAACACGCTAGTCTTCAGGTCTCCTTTCTTCTTGTCCACCTTCTCCTTCTCTGTATTAACCTTATTTTCATAATACTGAGCCATGTGTAACATGTCAGATTGTGATTTCACTTGCCACACACTTTCATGATTGGATTTCAGGCAACAATCCACGCACAAACTTATCAACAAATAGCATCTTTCATGGCTCTGTACTTAAATCTTGACCACTAAAATCGGAAAATAATTGCTCAAATCGGTTAAAATACTCTGTCGCACCCTCTGACTTCCCTTGCATGCAAGCTGTAAGCTTATCCCATATCTTTCTTTTTTCAGGAACCAGAGTTTTTAATTTAGTCACTATTCTGTCTGGCAACATCAATATAACCTGTGGCGGTTTTTCACCGGCATTCCTTTCCCCATCTACTCTTCCCATGTATCACCCATTCCTGCCTGATCATCTACAGTTCTAATCTGCTTCCACAAATCAGTAGGAAGGATCACGGGAAACAACATATCTACATCACCCAGCGTGAAAAATGACAAATGAAAGACAGATTCAATTTCTTTACAAAATCCTGTCGGATTCTTCCTAATATCTGGAATTGATTGCCTAATGGTATTCACCACCTGTCTAGAAAACGGGACATGAACAAACCGTGAGACATAATGTGCTTCAATAGTAGTGGCAGGTGTTCCTGCTGCAGCATTAGCTGGAATCTCTACTTTCAGAACAAATGTTGGAGGAACCCCCCTCATCGGCAATTGTAAAGAAGGCAAATCTGGACGTCTATTAATCAACAAGGCTAAATCAAGTGACAAAGAAGTGAATGCAGTATCGGGCGAACAATAACCATCAAATCTGCGGGACAACATACCTTTTTCCTCAAATTCATCTTGTAAATACTCAACCATCACCTATAACACTTTCCCTTGCATTGCTGGAGCATACTGACTAAACGTGTCATGCACTTCAATGGGAGAAATTGAAACATCCGAAATCCATCTAAGAGCGTCTCTTGTGCAAATGCGCATTTTTTCACTTAATGGTTTCAATGGAGGAAGAAATTGCTTCTGCACAAATGAAGCTTGCTGTTCATTACCATCCATCTCATCTTTCTGTAACTGATCTAGCTCCCTTTTAAACTCAAATACCTCCTCTACATGCTCATATACTTTCTCTGCAGTGTCCCTTGAGCGGGCAAGGACATTCAAATCCCTCAACCCCTGTGGGACATAATATTAGTCTTTTACCTCATACCGAAAATCCATAAGAGGTTGGTGAAGCCCCCCAGCAGCCATGGGGGGGTCTACTTGAACCGGTGGTGCTTAATCTGGACACGGCTATTCAACCTTTGATTCAAGACATTCCTACGTACATTAGAGATACTACTGACTTTTTGAACAAACTGAACGAGTTCCAGTTCATGGGGGGGCATGGCATCTTTTTTTTTCTATGTGATATAGCCGTACTTGCGACTTTACACTTTTCAAAACAAAATGACAGATTAATATTCTCCATAAAAGAAAATGCATATAATATATATATATATATATATATATATATATATATATGTGTATATATATATATATATATATATATATATATATATATATATATATATATATGTATATATATATACAACTTGCATAATGAATTCACATGTAAAATAGGACGAACATTCTCATCCTATATAAAAGAGGATTAATCATAATAAACACATCTAAAAGAGAGGAATGTATATAGCAAAAAAGGAGAAAAAAATGGGCAAAGAAGAATAACCAACAAAGAATAGGTCATCAACACGATTTCCTTTCACAAAGAAAACCCAAGGTTATCAGAACCTCCACAACTCGAATGATCAAACTTGCAATTAACTTTTCCCAAAAAGGGTTAGTACACAACCAGGCTGGCTTATCCACAAACCTACCCAAGATTGAGCACCTTAATTCAATTCATAGGTGTTGCCAGATTCCACCAAGATATGTTTCAGTGATTGAACTACCTGAACATTCCATATGTTACATTTACTATCACTAGAAATTGACTTGGCTCTGATGGCTGTAATTGCACCTGTCTTGCTTATGTTTAGACATACCCTAATTAATTCCATCCTCCGTATTCTATCAGGAAAACGGGTGAAATATTTTGGGAGCCACAAGGTTTATCATGCTTTGAGAGGGAATTTAGCTGTTACTAAGCCACACATTTGGTCAATTGTTTCAATCCAATCCCTACATAGGAGAGGTGAATTAACTATCATTGGATTGGAGATGAGATCTTCATTTGTATGACCACATTGAAATAATTTCAAATAAGCATGATTTTGTATCTGATGCAAAACTTGAAAGGCACCTTTCAACATTTATTGGTTCATTTCCTTGTGTAGGGAGTCCTCCTTTGGGCATATCTTTGTCTGTACATGGAAATTATTTTTCAATCCATGTACACTTTCATTATAGGCCCAATTCATATCTCAAACTCACAATCAGCAAGCTCATTGGGAGGTTCAAGGCTCTTTTCCATAGTTGTCCTTCTATCCTTGCCCAATTCACTGCCTTTGAGTATTGGGATATTTCAAGGCCACATAGAACATATGCAAGTATCTTTAATGTGTAATATCTGACCACGGGTACAAGATAAAAACTACAATAGCAGTTAAGAAGTGTCTATCACTGCGCCACCATTGATACTGTTTTGAGATCAATATCAAGTTCCAATTGTTTAAATGATGGAAACTGACGTATTTGCATGCCCAAGTAGGTAAGCTCCTTCACACGAGGCACAGTTAACACTGATAAATGCAAATTCAATTTTGGAACTTCTCTCATCGGACGCTTAAAGCTACAATTTTGGATTTGTGGGGATTAACCAGAGGTTCGTTTGACATTGCATAGTTATCAAAAGCATTCAGGAGGCATTGGAGACAAACTGGTGAATGGTCCAGAAGAACAATGCCATTGGTATATGCAATCCAGTTTATGGAACACCCACCGATTTTAGGGCTGGCCAGAGAGTGAGATTACAGAGCTTGATCCAAATCTGCCAAGTAAAGATTAAATAATGTTGGTGCAACCATGCAGCCCTGCCTAACTCTCCTTTCAGTTCTGACCAACCTCAATAGATCACCCATGTTATTCAATATGACCTTCAGTTGTGAATCATAGTTGATGCCAATTAAAACATTCAACAAAGAATGATGCTTCCTCACGATTGCCAGTTTCCACCACAACTGGTCCCTATTGAGAGTGTCAAAGGCCTGCGAAAGTTCCAGCCAGGCTCCATATAAAATAGGGCTGTTTTTCCCCCTGAGGTATTAGACACTACTGACATTACTAGACCATTTACTGTGGTGGAAAGTCCTTTCCCAAAGCCTATGTGTTCTTTGGGGAGGATCTGCCTCTGATTAGCCCATTTTTCCACCTCTCGCAACACTGCCCCTGCGAAAATCTTGCTTTCCAGATTCAACAGGGCAATCAGACAGTAGTTAACAGGAACCGAGCGGTTGCCCCTTTTATAAACAGGGATGGCAACAGCAATTTTCCAAGCTGTAGGAATGATCTGTTTGTTCAGTATTTCTTTGAATAGTGACAGCAAGACTCTTGACCAAAGCTGCACATTTGATTTAAATATTGTGTTTGTTATGTCATTGGGTCCTGATGCTCTAGTGGTGGAAGACTTTTTTATTAGATCGATAAGTAGATCCGCATCCAGAGAGAAATTCCAAGGGTTTACCTGCTGGGGCTCTGTACATATTTTCAAAATACTCAAACCAAACTGATTCATGAATAACGTTAGCCAGTGCATAATTTTGGGCGTAATTTGAGTTGTTCACCAACGCCGTACTGATTACGTACTCATCATCAATTCAGCCTCTTGCTGAAGTTCTAAGTATCTTTTCGAATAAGACCAGCTTTGAAAACTATTCCTCAGTCATCTTGACTCAAAGTTGTATTCTAAGTCTGTTTTACTGGAGTTTTTCAGATGTCTGAGGGCAATTCTCAGCTCTCTCTTTCTATGCTCAAATGTCACAGTGACGTGATGGTCACCGTGGCACTGATGGAGAAAGACTTCCCGTTTGCCATGATGTTCTCTCCCGTACTTCGGAGTGCCGGTCTAGTGATTTCCAACATGGCGCCCAGTCCCTGGCTTATCTCCATGCAATGGGACTTGCTCACTGCGTTTAAACCTTCCAGAGTTTCTCTTCTCAGGTGGGACACCACTGCCTTCCTTTCCTGCTTCCCTGGGCAGTGCATGACCCTCCAGCCTTCCTCCTTCTTGTCACCACGACAGTCGCTTCAGGAACCGTGAGCCTGCAGGTACTGCCAGGAACAACTGCCTCAGCTACAGCATTCTTCTCCATGTAAGGTACTTGCAAATCCGGTTGTTTGTTCCGTCCGTCCGCGGTGTAAGTGTTTGAAATCTTTCACCTCTCCGAAGCCTTGTCCTTCTATACTAGTTTGAATAACTTTTCCTCCAACCAACTTAGTTTTGAACTCTTGGCAAAGACTTAACCACAAACTACTACGAACCGTGTGATCCTCTGCAAAAACTCTGAACCATTAACATTGGCCCAGGCCTATTGACTTGAATCCTAGTTGTAGTAGCCTTTTCTAGATTGCCCTGCCTATGACTTGTTGGTGCTGTTGATTTTTGATAGCATTGTCTTTCCTCCCCTTTGAAATTGCTGGAGTGCCATTTTGCTCACACTTCATTTTGAGATTAACTTGTGCAGAATTTTTTGGGTGTTGTTGTAGTGTAGTAAGACTGTGATTTTCTGCTGCTTTATAATAGTGAACTGTTTTATAACTGATGGTGTAAATAAATGTATATTTTTTTTACTCAGAAACCTTGAATCAGTGTTTGCTTGAATCATATCAATCATGTTGTCCTTTGTGTAACTTCTTGTACTGCTCACTTTACTCTTGAGATACGTCTGGCTGCTCAGCATTCGCTAGCACTTTACTGTGTAGTACAGGCTTGTACCAAAGGTGAAATTGTACTTACACTTGTAGTCTTAATTGTATGTGGTGTTCCCAAAGGGCACTGCATACGATTCTGCCTAACATGCGCGCTGTTCCTCATCAAAATGATAAATTATAAAACAGTGTTTGCAACACGGTTACTAGGTGAAAATGGACTGCCCAATATTGATAGAGGTGTATTAATTGCACGTAATATATTGCAACACCCTATTCATGAAACAGTCAAAGAAGTAAAATAAGTGTAGAATCATGTGCGTTTCTTGTTGGTTTGCCAACATGCACAATAGGCGCCCCTTTCCAGACAACATTACTATTCTACAAACAGGTACATTTACATCAGTAAAGTTTCATGGATAGAAAATCAAGCAACGTCCACACCTAAGATGGCGTCACGTTTTTGCACCCTGGTTTTCAGTCATATTGGTTACACCTCATGTCACATTAGAATACTACGTGATCTGCGACAGAGCGAGTTTTCCTGAATGATCGAAGAGCGGCCGTGTTTTTTGAGCTACGCTCGTGCTGCTATTATTCAAGTAAGTGTAAAATAACTGGCTGTAAATAGTTTTTATCAAATTTGATGAAAGCGCGGGCAGGCAATGTGCAACATAGAATAAGTCGTGTGCTTCTTTCCCCCTTTTGTTCCAGTGCCCCCAATGGGAAAACACAGCCATTAAAAAGTGGATGACAGACACGAAAAAATCCTAAACACGCGCCGAATAACAACAAGATCTTTCCTGTTGCTTTAAAAAGACAGGTGCATGTGTATTCTGTAGATGATTTCTCTATTTGTTTTTATAAAAAAAGAAGCATTCACAACAAATATCCTAATTATAGTTCTCTTTATAGGTGTGATGCTCTGTGGCAAAACACATTGATATAGAGTCAGGAACGCCAATAAATGAAAAAAAACAGCTTTCTGGTGTTTCCAAAGAACACGTGAACCAACGATTTAACAATATATGACACGTAATGTTGATATGGGCAGGTATAATGTCTTAGAATCACTATGTTATACCACTCTTTGTCTAAATTCCATAGTTCATCATCAGCACACATCTAGACAAAGGTAACTGTAGGCTGTGAAAAAACAAGATATGACAAACCTTTGGCTAAATGTTATAAGTAATGAACGAATGTCTCTATCTTGATGGTAAGTATAGCAACTGCTGGTGAAACAATTTTATTTCGAAAGAAAATGAAGGAATTGAAAAAAATATTACCATTAAAATGAAATGGCAATACTATAGACTATATGGAAAGAAATAACCAAATGTCTCTACCGGTAAATATATGGAGAGAAAACACATGTTTCTGAAAAAAGAATTCTGTGAGCTTGAACATAGTGATGCTGGGAGAACAGATTGAACAAATGAGTGAAAAGAAAAAAAGAGATTTGAGTATGGTCAGTTTGCTAAAAGTGTTTTTATATGTTCGTTTTTAGATACATATATTCAGCATCAAAATCCAAAGAATCCTCAAAACTTTTTCTTTACCAAAAGACAGTGAGCCTCATTACGAGGTTGGCGGAATGGGTTTACCGGCACCGGTAATGGTGCCGGTAAACCCATTCTGCCCTATTATGAGGTTCCCGCAGGGGACCAAGGAGCTAATAACGGGCCCGTTGTTAAGGGGGCCGTTATTAGCTCCATTCCAATTCCCATTGAGCCCTATCGGGACTCGAATGGGAATGGGGAATGGTTTTTTGAGTGGGGACTTACCGGGTCCTCCAAGGTTGGAATGACCCGGTAAATCCCCATTCAGGGAACCCGGACACGTACACGATTTTGGAGGCAGACAACGCGCTAATAGCACCATGGCTACCTCCAAACTCATAATGAGGCCCATTATCTGTCTCGAGAGCTTCTTGTGTAAAAGTAGAAGAGGGTACTAACATCACCTTTTTTTACAAGAAGAGAATAGTAAAAATGAAAATGCTTACGAAAAAGTAGGATTTGTGTTGTATACATTTTTTATAATTATGTCTTTTGACCGAGTGGTCTTTTGTATATATTTTTTGAATGAATAAATAAATTGTTGTTTGATCTAACTGACCTTTATAGTTTTTTGATATTTGTTTAGGAAAATGGTATCATCATTCCTTTTGTGTCAATGATTGTCCCCAACATAACTGTGCAACAGAAAGGGTAGCTTTTTGGAAGCTGTTCTATGTGATGTTCTCAATGTCCTACTCCAAATAAGCCCCCTACACAAAAAGAGGACCCACTGTGCTTGTTGAGCATATACGATCTGACAATGCAGACAGATAAACAGAAAGATTGGAGGAGGCAGGGTTCCAATAAACAGTGATGGCCACATGGAACCCGATAGTGCTGGGACCTCTGAATATGGCCTTAAGTGCCAACATTCGTTCCACCAAAGAGGCTATAGTTCACAATTAGGGAGGATCTAAAAGCAGTGAGGAGTTCTCCCACTGGATGGCCAGTGAAGCCCTTAATGGCAAACTGATGCACTATTGAATAGCCATGCAGATATAAACAATGCCTTAACCTTGTTACCTAAAACAGGATCAAGTGATGTTTCCCAAATATAAACTCCCTCATACCCGCTGTGGTGAATGTATTCAAATCTAGCACCCTTAGTACACTGCATACTAGAGCTCCTTTTCAAATGCCCTTATCTTCTCAACAACTTGATTAATAATGACAGGTAGCATGTTCCATATCTAATTTTTACAATCGTTAAGGGCGGAGCTACCAGAAGATGAATCTAACAGTGACAGGCCATGATCTTGTGCCCTATTTACTTGTGCCCAGGATTAGTGTTTTTCCCTGCATTAACTACATTTTTGGTTTCTTCCTGGAGCATGCCTGAAGAGCTCTCTGTGCCCAACTGCATAAATTCTCCTACCAACAACAAAGCATCAGCTCCTTGGTGTGTTCTTATACCAAGTTCAGAAATGTGCAAGCAATTTTTACATGGAAAGTGGACGTATTCAATATCTGTGGAGGAGAAAAAGCTATATCATCAGGATTTTCTATGAAATTGATAAAAATCTACTTCGATTAAGTGCTTTTTGTCCACCTCCTTTCTTCAGCCACTTCGCCCAGACCCTTGGAACTGCAAATGGATGATCCACTCTTATTTTTACGTTGGAAAAAGTAGTAGAAGAACTTGTAATTTCCTGGGGTATGGTACAGCGAGCCTCTGATGTCCTGCCTTCTATTGATCCTGTACATGGAAGATTTGCATGTTGGCATTCAGATCTTGTAATAGTCACAAAATATTTTTAACAAGACTGCCTTTGGAGTCTTATTATGTTGTTCAACTCTTTTTCTGGGACATTACCCTGATATTTTTTTTTTACATTATAGAAGGTTGGTTCTAGCTTCACTAGGTTTGTTAACTCACACTCTTTGCCTACATCACCCTGATTTACAGACTTTCGGGCACTGATTTGCTCTATCATAGAGTGTTTCCCTCTCCTTCAGAAATGTTATGAGCCAATCTTATGTTGTTTTTGAGGCTACTCGGTTTTGTTTGAGAGCTTGCAGAGATCATATTAGATGTTTTTGTTGTGGGTTGCTGTGCCTTCTGTTAAGCAGATTTCATTGTAGGATCACATTGCTTTCGAGCTACTAGTGCCGTGGATATAGCTTTGATAAATATTGACTTTACAGAGTTTTTTATCTGATGACCCCTGTGATTCTTTGATTTAGAGATTTGATCGGGGGTGCACCACCCTCGTCGTCCTTTTTTCTTCTTTTTCTTATTCTTTTGCTTTGCCTTATGGCCTCTCTCTTCGTTGGTAGGTGAAGCACATACCTCTGTAGAGTTCTCCGTGTTTGTTTCCGGCTGCACCAAGTGGTATGGCTCACATATTATGATATCATTCGCAGTCAAGGCCGTTCTCAACAACTCTTCCAAGACTGATTTAGAAAGAGGAGCGTCATCCATGTAACATGCATTTCTTGAAATATAGTCATCCTCAACTTGCAGTATGGCAGGAACCTGACTTTGCTGTGCACGACCGGCGACTTTTGACGTTTGTTCATTCTTCTTAAATGAGTCCTCTATGATCGTTTTTACTCTTCCATTCTCCTTTCTTAGTTCACAAATGTTGAGCTCTTGGTGTGTGTTAGGCAGAATCCTGTGCAGTTCTCTTGCGGGAACACTGCAAGAAGATTAAGACTACAGGAGTAAGCAGTAAACCCAATTGCACCACCCAGATTTACCTGGTAGCTGTGGCTGAGCAGTCAGACTTCTCTCAAGATGAGTAGGGCAGTATACAGAGGATACACAATAGGGCTAAAAACACAGTAGAGCAAGCAAACACTGACCAGAGCTTGGTATCAAAAGTATATAATTATTTATTTAAAACACACTTTAGGAAATACACTAAGCACTCTAAATAAAAGCAAGTTCAAACACAGTCAGATAAAGTATACACACCTCCCTTAGTAATTATTAGACAAGTCTAGGTCAAAACACCACTATTTGTAAGTAGCTCCAGTGGAGTAGGAGTAATTTCTTTTCTCATCATCTCCTTGGGAGAACCTCTCATGGTTTTCTCCCGTGCAGGTCTGGTTAGCTCCTGTAACCTTTTACTAGGAGGTCTTCCCAAATCTAGCTATTAAAGCTAGCTTCACACATTCATAGTCCATCCTATCCACCTCCCCCAACTCCATTACCACATCAGATGCAACAGGGGGGAGCCTAGAGAACAACCAAGGAAGCAACTGATTCCCTGTGATGTCCTGGAGTGTCATGCCCCGCATTCCTGCACACGGACGACTAGGGCCGTCCGTTTCCATGTGGAAGTTGCCTTGGCGACTAAATCCAAGCCGCGGGACGCGCTGCACTACATTTCCCAGCATTCCCACTTTTTACGATCACGTGACACGCCGGCAACGCGTCTCACGTCCTAGGAAAGTGAATCGTATTTAACTACGCTTGTCCATGCAATAGGTGCTCCTAAAACTAAGCAGTTAGTTTAAGTGCCCGATTCAAGTTATCCTGTTTCCTGAACCTCCTAGACCCGGCTCGTGTTTAAAGGATTATTCTATACGTCTCAGCCCTTACTATTTCTGAAGCCAAAACCCCCTTCTGTTTTCCCTTTGGCAGTCGAACTCCTGGCTTTGTATAACGGATTGCTCTCTCCTACTCCTGTTTGTTGTGACGTTTTCGGATTTGCTTCTCACCACTGAATTTCCAGATAAAAGCTCCATTTGTCCCCTCTGAACACTATCCTCACGGACTTCCTAATTCCCCTTCTTTTTTCCACGCATTGACGTGACTATATGAACGCTCTCCTGATTCTCCTGGTCACTATTGGATCGCTCACCTTCACTTCAAGGACGCTTTGCTGAACTCACCTTCACTTCAAGGACGCTTTGCTGAACTCACCTTCACTTCAAGGACGCTTTGCTGAATGGAATAAGGGATTGCCTTTGGACATTAGCTGCGCCCTCGTGCCGTTCGGGTTAGGTGAAATTCTACGCTAACTCCTACCAACTGGAACCTTCTTCCTGCACCACCTGGTTGTGGTAGAGTGCTTTGGACTCACAATAGATTGTGGGATTTCTCTCTAGCTAAGCAGGTAAGATAGGGTATTGTGGGTGGCTGGTCGCTGCATTTTGGGTACAATTAGTTGCTCTCTTGAACCATTGTTTTTTCTTGTTTATTCCCTTAGCTCTGTTGTCGCTGCTCCTGCCTTTTCGCCCAAGCCCCTGGCCTGTTAGTTATTATTAAATCCCTACAGGCTACGCTCTTGGGGGGGGAAGTCTTGTTTAGCATCACGCGCAAGGTGTCCCGGAGGAATCTGGTTCACTGCACGTTCAAGATACCCCAAAACGGAAGGGCTCCCCGAAAGTGTATACTGACTCTATCCTTTACACGGCTGTATCCTTTATAAAATTTGTCTAATCTGTGACAGATTTAGGAGCCTATTTTTTCTTGCCTGTCGGTCATGGAAACCGGAGCCGATCAAATGGCTGCCTTGCTGCAAGCCTTTGCGGCTTTACGTACCGACATGGCATCAGCACATGCGACCCTCCATCAGCGCATGGATGTGCTACAGAGTTTCGTGCAGCCACTACCACCCGATGAGGAGTTTGGTGATGCTATTGCAGCAGCCCCTCCTACGCCCCAAGTTCCACCTCCTGCTTCAGCCCCCATTGTCCTTCCGGGACCTTTCCCTTTGGCCCCTCCGGAACGCTTTTTTGGAGATCCAAAAACATATCGGACCTTCATTAATCAGTGCCGTCTGCATTTTCTGTGCCGGCCGCTGGCATTTCCTGACGCTGTTACTAAAGCGGCGTTTCTTCTTTCCCATTTGGGAGGTACGGCAGCGGCTTGGGCTAACCCGTTGCTCGAAGCCAACGACCCAGCCTTATATGATTTCGATACCCTTATTCAATCCATGAATAGTGTATTCGATATGCGTTACAAAGCACAGACTTCTGATCTCGAGTTCCTTGCTATCAGCCAGGGCAAATCGGACCTTATATCCTACCTTGCCCGCTTTAATCAGTTGGCAGCGGAAACTACCTGGCCCGAACAAAAGTAAGCGGCCGTCTTCTATAAGGGACTTTCGGAAGAGTTAAAAGACGCTTTATCAGTGGTACCGGCTCTACCGTCCGGTTTTCCGGAACTGGTAGACTTGGTTTTACAGGTCGATGCTAGGTTACGGCAGAGACGTGGCGAACGGCGTGTCCCTGATCTTCGTCTTTCAGCCAAGGCAGAAAGCCCCCCTTCTACCTCTTCAGGAGAAGTCGAACCAATGCAAATAGGGGCTATCAGAGGTCCATTAACCAAAGCCGAACGTGAACGGCGTATGGTTAATAATTTATGTTTCTATTGTGGCCAGTCAGGTCACTTCATCCGTGTCTGCCCTAGGCGACCTGTCAAGACGGCGGGAAACGCCAAGACTCGTCCTTAAGCCGAGCCCTAAGGATGAGTCACCAAATGGATGGCTCGGAACTATGTCCTCCCTCCTCACACATCTATCTGGCAATGTATTTTGTGATTCCCGGTGTTGAGCCTTTCACCAAACCAGTCATGATTGATTCGGGGGCTAACGGTAACTACATGGATATACAGTTAGCTCGATGCCATGGTGTAATGGTAGTTCCTAAAGCTAGACCTGAGGAGGTGCATGCGGTAGACGGTTCTCGTCTGGTATCCGGATGGGTAACGAAACAGACAACCCCGCTTTGCATGTCCACCCAAGAAGGCCACACTGAACATATAGTGTTTGACCTTATTTCGGCCCCTCAATTTGGGATCATTCTTGGTCTTCCCTGGCTTCGGACTCACAACCCTGTAATTGACTGGGTCCAACGGACGGTGCATTTTTCTTCCGTGTTTTGTATCCAACATGGTCTTCAAAACCCGGATATGTCGCCTGCTTCTCCTTGTTTGGCGTTGTTGTCTAATGTCCCCTACATTAATGCCACGCTAAAGGATCCAACACCCGAACTGCCGACGGTATACAATGAATTTTCCGATATCTTTGACAAAGGACTATCAGAGGTATTGCCCCCACACCGTTGTTACGACTGCCCCATTGACTTGGTACCTGGGGCAGTGGTGCCTCACGGTCGTGTCTATTCCTTAACCGTCAAAGAAGAAGAACATCTAAAAGGGTATGTGGATAAAGCATTGCGTCTGGGTCATATTCGACCTTCCCGTTCCCCTGCTGCCTCTCCCATATTCTTTGTGCCAAAAAAGGAGGGGGACCTGCGTCCTTGCGTAGATTACAGGGCCTTGAACAAAATAACGATCAAGAACCAGTACCCGCTACCTCTCATAACGGAACTACTTGATAAGATGACATCTTCCACCATTTTTACCAAATTAGATCTCAGAGGGGCATATAATTTGGTCAGAATGCGAAGCGGTGATGAATGGAAAACCGCTTTTAAAACGAAGTTTGGGCTCTACGAATACTGTGTCATGCCCTTTGGGCTTTGTAACGCCCCAGCCACTTTTCAGCACTTCGTTAATGACATCTTTGGAGACATGCTGGATTGTTACGTGGTGATCTACTTGGACGATATCCTGATATTCTCGGATTCACTCGCTCAACACATCCAACATGTCCGCTCCGTATTGCGGCGTTTGCGGACTCACTCCCTCTATGCTAAACTAGAGAAATGTGTGTTCCACGCCACCTCAGTCGAATTCTTAGGGTTTCAGATTTCGGCAAAAGGGGTGCTCATGTGTACTTCCAAAGTCAAGGCTGTAATGGACTGGCCGGTTCCGGACTCAGTAAAAGCGCTCCAGTCTTTTCTGGGTTTTTCAAACTTCTACAGACGTTTTATTGCCTCCTTCTCTGAAATAGTGGCACCTCTTACCCGTCTCACTAGTCCCAAGGTCCCCTTTGTTTGGGACAACGAAGCCCAGTCGGCCTTTGAGACATTAAAAAAGGCCTTCACTACAGCTCCTGTTCTACAACACCCGAACTCCTCTCTCCCTTTCATAGTGGAGGCTGATGCCTCCGCGATAGCGGTGGGGGCCATCTTGTCTCAGATCTGCCCTGCTACACAGCGGTTACATCCGGTGGCCTATTTCTCCCGAAAACTATCTCCGGCTGAACGCAACTACACCGTCATGGAGAGAGAGTTTCTGGCAATTCGAGCGGCTTTCAAGGAGTGGAGACACCATCTCCTGGGTGCTCGACACACCATCACGGTGTACTCTGACCATCGGAACCTTCAAGCTCTTTCGCATGCAAAATGTACCAACGCCCGTCAAATACGTTGGCATTTGTTCTTCACACTCTTCGATTTCACAGTTACTTATCGCCCCGGCCTTCTACATGGGAAGGCGGATGCCTTATCCCGTGTCGGTACTGATTTTGACACCCAGGACTCGGTGTCACCTATATTGCCCCCAGGTTCTGTAGTATGTGTCTGTTCGGTCTCCACCTCATTCCTTGACCAAGTACGACAGTGGACCAAAGATCATGTTTCCTTTCTCAATACCCTAGATGCCCAAATTGTTGCGGGTCTTCCTTATGTTCACGGGCTTTTGTATTTACCTGACGACCAAACCAGACGGAAGGCCTTGGAATGGGCACATGATACCCCGTTGGCTGCGCACCCTGGTCAGCTTAAAACATATGACCTTTTACACCGATGGTGCTGGTGGCCGGGTATGAAGAAGGATTCTGATTCGTACGTATCCAAGTGTGCGGTGTGTATTCAATGCAAGAGACAACCTGGGAAACCTTTCGGTCTATTGATGAAAATGCCTCTCCCACCACATCCGTGGCATACGGTCACTCTCGATTTCGTGGTGGAACTCCCTTTGGTCAGGGGGATGTCAACTGTACTTGTGGTTGTGGATGTTTTCACAAAAATGGCACGGTTTATACCATGTTCTGGACAACCTACTGCTCCATTGTTGGCTAAACTATTCTTTGATCATGTGGTGCGTTTTTTTGGTCTTCCCACAATCATGATTTCCGATCGGGGCACCCAGTTTACCTCACGGTTCTGGAAAGCCCTTACCCATTCCTTGGGCATAGATGCACGGCTCTCGTCATCCTACCACCCCCAAACGGACGGACAAACCGAACGCACCAATGGCACCATGGAACAGTACCTTCGTTGTCTGTGCTTACAACATCAGACCGACTGGTTGTCCGTTCTGGGAACCGCGGAATTTGCTTACAATAACTCTCGGCACTCTTCAACAGGTTGTTCTCCGTTTTACGCATTGTATGGTGTACACCCAAGGATTCTTCCACATGTCCTACCTTCACTGGACCAGATCCCTGCTGCAAAATCTACAAGAGACACATTGGTTGCTATACGCGACTCGATTGTGTCTCATCTATTGGCTGCGCAGTCCCGGACAAAAACACAAGCGGATAGGCATCGTTCACCTGCCCCCTCCTATGCACCGGGTGATCGTGCCTGGCTCTCGACCAAGCATCTTAACATTCGGGGTAAGCGAAAACTATTGCCTCGCTATGTAGGTCCCTATAAAGTACTGCACTGTCTCAATCCTGTTGCAATCCGTTTGGACATTCCATCTCATTGGCGGATTCACCCTGTTTTCCATGTTTCCCTCCTCCGTCCCTTTGTGCCTGGCACTCGACTTTCTGTTGCTCCTGCTCCCATCAATGTGCAGGGGGAAGACGAATACGAAGTACATGCTATACTGGACACTCGTCTGCGCCACGGAGTGCGATCTTATCTGATTGATTGGAAAGGTTACGGCCCCGAAGATAGAACTTGGGAGCCGGCCTCAAATGTGCATGCACCCCGGCTTTTGCGTGCCTTTTATTTGGAGAGATTACGTGCCAACCGGGGTAGCCGCTCTTTGCGGAGGGGTACTGTCATGCCCCGCATTCCTGCACACGGACGACTAGGGCCGTCCGTTTCCATGTGGAAGTTGCCTTGGCGACTAAATCCAAGCCGCAGGACGCGCTGCACTACATTTCCCAGCATTCCCACTTTTTACGATCACGTGACACGCCGGCAACGCGTCTCACGTCCTAGGAAAGTGAATCGTATTTAACTACGCTTGTCCATGCAATAGGTGCTCCTAAAACTAAGCAGTTAGTTTAAGTGCCCGATTCAAGTTATCCTGTTTCCTGAACCTCCTAGACCCGGCTCGTGTTTAAAGGATTATTCTATACGTCTCAGCCCTTACTATTTCTGAAGCCAAAACCCCCTTCTGTTTTCCCTTTGGCAGTCGAACTCCTGGCTTTGTATAACGGATTGCTCTCTCCTACTCCTGTTTGTTGTGACGTTTTCGGATTTGCTTCTCACCACTGAATTTCCAGATAAAAGCTCCATTTGTCCCCTCTGAACACTATCCTCACGGACTTCCTAATTCCCCTTCTTTTTTCCACGCATTGACGTGACTATATGAACGCTCTCCTGATTCTCCTGGTCACTATTGGATCGCTCACCTTCACTTCAAGGACGCTTTGCTGAACTCACCTTCACTTCAAGGACGCTTTGCTGAACTCACCTTCACTTCAAGGACGCTTTGCTGAATGGAATAAGGGATTGCCTTTGGACATTAGCTGCGCCCTCGTGCCGTTCGGGTTAGGTGAAATTCTACGCTAACTCCTACCAACTGGAACCTTCTTCCTGCACCACCTGGTTGTGGTAGAGTGCTTTGGACTCACAATAGATTGTGGGATTTCTCTCTAGCTAAGCAGGTAAGAGAGGGTATTGTGGGTGGCTGGTCGCTGCATTTTGGGTACAATTAGTTGCTCTCTTGAACCATTGTTTTTTCTTGTTTATTCCCTTAGCTCTGTTGTCGCTGCTCCTGCCTTTTCGCCCAAGCCCCTGGCCTGTTAGTTATTATTAAATCCCTACAGGCTACGCTCTTGGGGGGGGGAAGTCTTGTTTAGCATCACGCGCAAGGTGTCCCGGAGGAATCTGGTTCACTGCACGTTCAAGATACCCCAAAACGGAAGGGCTCCCCGAAAGTGTATACTGACTGTATCCTTTACACGGCTGTATCCTTTATAAAATTTGTCTAATCTGTGACATGGAGCCCATGATTATACTCAAACATAGCCAACCAATCCAACACATCCAACTTCGGTTCATACATATCCACAATCTCTTTAGGCATCCGGGGTCTTTTGGGACTAGAACTCCTAGAGGATCCGGGGAGAGAAGCATTTTCCACAGACAATTTCTTCATCTCTAGCTCATGTTTGAGCTCCATTTCTCTGAGCCTTAGTTCTTGGTGCTTTTGTTCAGATTGGGCACTAATTCTTTTGAACTCTAATTCAAGCCTCATTTTTCTGGTTCAATGAATGCAGGTCTTAATGTGGGACCTGACAAGGGTCCAGTAGACACAGCTTGAGGTGCTAGAGCAGGCAGAGGGCCAGTGGGGACAGTTACATTGGCTTCACCTTCCTCGTCTGCCTCTACAACAATACTATCGAGACTTTGATTCATATTAACTCCATTACTGTTGTCTACATTTGCTGGGGAGCTAGGCTCATCTGAACCACTAACCAGACTTTGGTTTTCTAACAATCTTTCTATCAATTCTATTTTCTTGCCTTTTACAGGGAGATTCATATGTCTACAAAGGGCTCTTAAACGATCAGCTGTATTTGCAGTAAGAGACTCCTGGCTGTAACTTTCCATAGTTGACTTGTTAGAAAATAAACTTTTCTAGTGCTAAGCTTTGTGATTAGTTGCACGAAAGTATCAGAAGCACTCTATAATGTATACTCAATACAAATCCCACCGCTGTACACCAGTGTTGGGCAGAATCCTGTGCAGTTCCCTTGGGGAACACTGCAAGAAGATTACGACTACAGTAGTAAGCAGTAAACCCAATTGGTAACAGTCTGCACCACCCAGATTTACCTGGTAGCTGTGGCTGAGCAGTCAGACTTCTCTCAAGATGAGTAGGGCAGTATACAGAGGATACACAATAGGGCTAAATACACAGTAGAGCAAGCAAACACTGACCAGAGCTTGGTATCAAAAGTATATAATTATTTATTTTAAACACACTTTAGGAAATACACTAAGCACTCTAAATAAAAGCAAGTTCAAACACAGTCCAATAAAGTATACACACCTCCCTTAGTAATTATTAGACAAGTCTAGGTCAAAACACCACTATTTGTAACAACAGATGTGAGCGCGTGACTTAGATGGCACTCCAATAATTAAGTTAAAGGGAGAGAAAAAGGCAGGTCATGAAAATAAAACAGTTCCCAACACCTTTCTAGGCCGGTCAAGTGGCACAGTGAGTAGAGCACTCGCTTTGACATCAGTGCATGAGCCTGCGAACGCAGGTTCGAATCCCGGCAGCGCCAAACTCAGCGTTTCATCCTTCCGAGGTCGATAAATGAGCACCACACACCGTGGGTAATAATAAGCAGCGCTCAGATACCTGAGGGTTCGTAGCGCTATATAAATGCCAAATTATTATTATTATTATTATTATTATTATTATTATTATTATTATTTCTAAGACCACAGTAAGTTAGTGAAGGCAGAGTCTACTGTAGAGCCAAAGTTCATAGGCCAGGCTCACTTTAAATGGAGCAGGCGAAATGTGCCCAAGATCACACAGTTTAAAAAACACTCAAGTCTTTGCAGAAATGTTCAAAGGAGGTTGGTTTGATGCAAAAGGTAAAGTTAGAAGGTCTGGGGCCAACCCAGTTGGAAAGCAAAGGATTTAAGGGTCACCTTTAGCAATCCGCAGAAAGGGAGGCCAAGCGGAACACAGTACCTTAAAGAGTGAGGCAGCTCCAGCGGTGGCAGTTGTTCCTGACAGTGGGTGCAGTTCATGGTTTCGACCAGGGGAAGAGAAGATCTCGTCAGTTAAAAGGTGCGTTCCTTTTATTCGCGGTCACAGTGGTGAAGCTTGGCTACCCGGCCACCGGGGTGCTTGGCATGGGCGATTCAATGGGGAAGTCCTGGAACGCGAATGGCGAACTGGTTGCCCCCAACAGCTCAAAGGGAGAAGACTCTTATAGCAGAAGATCTTGGCTTGTCATCGGGAAAGTGGTGAGGTTGTTGTAGCAGGGCTCCACCGGTGGTGACGTCATTGCAGATGGCCCAGCTTCTCCCCTCTTTGGATTTCTTAGGTCCTGTGGCAACTTCTGAAGTTCCAGTCCCAAAAGCCCTGCTTTTATGCAGAAAAAACCCCATTCAACAGCCTAGCTGTCACTCATGCATGCTAAGTGGGGCGGCTCACCACTGGGCCAATCAGAACAGAGTGTGACTTGGGTTGCTAAGGCAACGCAGTCCAGGGTGCCAATTCCCCCACCCACACATCCTGTGGAACCCAGACAGAGTGGCACCAGTTGGAGGGCTTCTGTGGAGAAGCCCGCCAAAAAGTAGAACATAGGGCCCGACCTTGGTTGGAGTTACAGAGACGGACATAAACGCCATTTTAGAAAAGAGTTCTGGCGAAAAGACCCAACTGGTGATTTTATATTAAATAAATAAACCGGCGGTAACATTGCACCAAAAAGTGGTGCGTTTAAAACCAATGGGAAAATCCCATAGGAAATATTTTGCATGGTAACCACTGCCACCAGCCAGAAACTTGACATGGGGGGGACTGGACAGTGCCCCCTTGGAAACAGACCCAGGGGCAATCGAATTAACCCCTTCCAGTACTTCCACAATATGATGGTTTGTACTGGTTCTGTTCACAATTTTGGACTAGTAAAGCCATTGGTGACTTTACATGCCCTGGGAGACAGTAGTCAGTCCCAGGGTATGAAGTCTATGTTTGGGGGTCACTATGACACCCCTGTGTTACTGCACTGAGGGTGCTGTGTAACACATACACTAAAACAGATGATACCCTATGGAGTAAAAGACCCCACAGCCCATAAGCACACAATAAGTCAAAGACATACCTCAATTCATGCCTAAGAGTGGGAGGAAAAGAGACTCACTCTTAGTAGGAGAAAAAACAAACCCCAAAAAATCCAGCAAAACTGCTGGGGTACTCACTAGATTTGGGAAATTAGCCTTATAAGAGAATTCTCCCTAACAGCGTGCAGCCTCAACCCGTAACTCCTTTAGGACATCTAACAGGGTTGTGTTTATCGCTGTTTTTAAACCTACAAACGTTGCATTGGTATTAGACACAACTTTAGATAGTTCCAAGAGGATACCTGAGTGGGTCTGAACCTCATTTTTCTGAATTAAAAAAAAAACATTCAATAACGACATGAGCACACAATTAATTGCTGGTAGGGTGTATCCCTTTTCAGATTTAAAGCTGGGACCAAGAGCATTCTGATAACATAATTTTTCAGCAGAAATTTGAGCTTGTTGCCACATTATATCAGAAGGGGTGAGGTTTGTGGGTGGAGTTTTGAGATGCTGCCTGGGAGTGATTTGAAATTCCGATTGAGAGCCCTGAATTGAGTCATCTAATCATAGTGCTCCTCTTTCTGCCATCACCTCACCGTGTATCAACGGACTGGAATTGACTGCTGGCTCAAAGCGGTCTACATCACTCAAACTCCAGCATTTCCTTGCCAGAAAGCAGTCATTATTTGTTCTGCATATTTGTAGTGGTGAGTGTTTACTCCAGTCCACCAGGCAATGCTTTGTTTAGTTCTCCAGAATAATTGATTGGTGTTTTTGGTATGAATTTGTACAACTATGACATTGCTTAAGGGATTATTTGTTTCCTTTTCTTATAATCTTGGCTGTTCTCCTAAATGACTGGAGATTTTCCCTTGACAGACACTTTCCAACTGTGGAGCTCTTAAGTCATCCATTAGTGATCCACTTCATAAGTAATACGTTTTTGACTCACACAGATTGTCCTTCCTTGTTTTATGGTGCCCTTGCTGCCCTCTCTGCCACAGCAACCTCGGTTGCTTTAAAAGTTGATCCAGAAAGCTTTTCCTGCTGTAACGTACAGCAGCAACACTTGGGCATCTTCAGGCACACCAGTGCAACCAACCCAGCCTCAGCAACCAGTGAACACCAATATAAGCACGCAGCATCAAGTAATGATAATGATAATGATGTGTTATTTATATAGCGCCTTAATCCAAAGCGCTTAGTAAGAGGAGTATCTAGAAAGAGGAGTGACCTCCATCAACTTCAGTCAAAAATATGTGTACATTTGACTCCCCCCTTGCTGGATGTTCTTTGGCCAGTCGAGACCCAAACCCAGTTGGTTAGATTGTGAGCTGGTGTGCCTGCAGGATGTTAGATCTTGTACTAAGATGCAGCATGTGGCTTAATTGTCTGATTATCATGTCATGGTTTGCCCTTTGTAATTTCTCACCACAGTTCCCAGTCTTCTCTTTGTACACTATTAACTGAGCTTATTTGTTTCTATCATATATTGTTGTATTTGCAATACTTGCTGCTTGCGCTCTAAGCGAACGGGGTGCGGTCAATGTGAAATACGAGGCTTAATTCACTGATTATCATGTCAATAAATGCCTTTTTATTATTTTTTACTGCAGTTTCCAGTCCTCTTTTTGGATACTATTAACTGGGCTTATTGATCCCTAATGCTTATCTCGGAATTTATCATTTGCGCTGTATGCGCTTTAAGAGAACGGAGTGTAGCCATTCCAAGATGGCTGCTTTCAGTGTCCTAGTCTCACCTAGCATCCCCTGACCAGGAAATGTGGGGATGTGTGGGGGGCCAGACCGGTTCGCCAGTCAGATGCTCTGCCATCCGTGGGAAACGTGCATGCCAGGTAGGAACACACAGGTTATAACAGGAAAACATGTGAGTGTTAGGCAGCAGTGAGTTCTCACTGACTGCTTTATTTGCAGATGACTGGGAGATTAAGGAGTCCGAGGAAGAGGAGTTTATTTTGTGACAATGGGCTGTACCCACTTGGGCACTCATGTGTGGGTGAGGTAAACCACTGGGCAGGTGGCAATTACTGATGTGAGTTAGTTATTAAAGCCTGGGAATTTATTAGTGTGTTTCGCATTTTCTAGGTGCTTTCATCATAGTGATAGGATGTACCAGTTGAAAGTTGGGTGTCAGCATTATAAAGTAGAAGTGTTCTGCATATGGATATGCAGATTAAGCGCCTTGAAAAAGGAATATTTGGTTCCAAAATGTGTCTGCATGTTGGAATTGTTTATCATTGAGATTTATCAAAATGGACATTCCATGTTAATACTGTTCGATGAAGATTCTTGATTAAGTGTCTGATGTTTTCATGTGACTTTATGCATAATTTTATCAATAAACTGTGATTTACACTTCATGCATTTCATTTCTTTTGTTCTATGAGTAAAATCAGGACCGTATTTAATGTAATTTGTGAGTTCATTTTTGCTTCAGAATGTATAAAATGTCTTTCTGCACTCCACATTCACATCTTTTTATCTATATTATTAATTAAGTTGGATTGGGGTTGTTTGACACAGAGGAGTGCATACGGGTTCACCAGTTGACAACAACTGTTTAGTCTACGGTGGACCCCCAATAGGTCAGGGGGACCACCCGTTTGCACTTATAACTTTATAAACGTATACATTTCTAAAAGGTTGATGTTTTTAAAATTTCAAATCTTGTAGAGAGTGACTTACTATCACTGTGGTGTACCTTGCATTGGTTTATATCCTTTTCAGACCCAGATGTAACACAGAAACGGCTACCATCAACGTGATCGACGATGCCCTTAAAATCGTTGATGATGGTCAACCTAACCTTCTGTTAGGCAGAATTATATGCAGTACCCTTTGGGAACACCACACACAATTAGGACTACAAGTGACAGTACAAATTCACCTTAGGTACAAGCCCGTACTACACAGTAAATTGGTAGCAATGTTTGAGCAGCCAGACTTATCTCGAAAGTACAGTGAGCAGTGTCAATAGTTACACAAAGGACATCAATTACTATGATTCAAACAAACACTGACTCAAGGTTTCTGAGTAAAGGAATATATATTTATTTACACATCAGTTATAAAACATTTCACTATTACCAAGCAGTTGAAAAATCACAGTCTTAATACTCTACATCACACCCAATAGAATCTGGACATGTTAAGCTAAAATTGAAGTGTGAGCAAAATGGCACTGCAGTAATTTAAAAGGGAGGGAAAGACAAGGTTAGACAGAAGTTGAGCGGTACCAACAAGTAAGTAAGCAGGGAAATCTAGAAAAAGGAACTACAGTGAGGAAATCAAATCAAGGGGCCTGGCCCAAAGTCAATGGACCAAAGTATTTGCAGAGGATCACACAGTTCAGGGTAGTTTGCGGTTAAGCATTTGCCAAGAGTTCAGACCGAAGTTGGTTGGACGAAAACCTAATTTAAAGAATAGAGAAGGACAAGCCCTCAGATTGGCAAAATATTTCACTCACTTTCACTGCGGCTGGCCGGAACGAACAACTGGGTTGGCACACTACCTTTAGAGCAGAAGAATACTGTAGCAGAGGCAGACGTTCCTGGCAGGTCCTGCAGGCTCACGGTTCCTGAAGCGACTGTCGGACTGACAAGAAGGAGGAAGACTGGAGGATCCTGCACTGCAGAGCCAAGCCAAGCAGCAGAGCCAAGCGACGAATAAAAGGTGCGCTCCTTAAAAACCAACATTAATGTCTAACTAAACAGCACCATCTTGGTCCAGTGCCTTGGGCCAACCTTCCTCTTTCATAGATGGTTCTGTGCCTTATCAACTTACTTTCTTTTTCCTGCTGGCCCTTCTTCCCCTCCCTGGCTCCTCTGTTGCCTCCATCCTCTGCCACCACTACGGCTACCTCTGCTGCTTCTCCGGCCATCCTGTTGCCTCCTTCTTCTGCCAGCCCTCTGGCACCCACTTCCTCATCACAGGCTACCTTGCCTTAACCTCCACTTGCAACACTTCCGCACAGAGTACCTATGACCTGTACCCCTCTGACAAACTGGCCTGCTGCATGCTCCAAAGGCAATACAAACTCTCTGTCCCCCCCAAGAAGAGAGTCAACATCCAAACCTGCATCTCTGTAGCATCTAACAACTCGGCCGAACTGTTCAATATCTGCAAGGAGCTGGCCAAACCTGCTGTAGTCCCTACCTCTTCTGTTCCCTTCCCGGCCCTCTGTATGGCATTGGCTTCTCATTTTATCACTAAAGCTCAGGACATCTTGCCCACCCTCTCTTCCTCTTCCTCCTCCACTCCTGGCCTGCTTGTGGCCATCTCAACTCCTCCCTTCTCTATCTTTCCCTTGTTCACCCTGATGATGTTTCTAGACAAGTCTGATCTATGTTCTCCCTGTTCATCCAGAACCATCAAGGACCACATTGACACCCTTGCTCCAGCCTTGGCCGATTTCTGCAGTAACTTCTTTGCCTCTGGAACCTTCCCTCCCCTCTGAAGCACTCCCTTGTTCACTCCCTCCTAAAGAAGCCCTCTGCCGGTCCTTCCTATCCAACTAACTATCGCCTGAACTCCATCACTCTTTTCCTGAGCAAACTCTTGGAAAAGCTGGCCATCTCACAACTTAATTTACACACTGAATCTGTTGGTTGTCTCCACCACCACCAGTCTGGCTTCAAAGCTGCCAGAAGCATGGAAATTCCTTTCCTGAACACCCGTGAAGACCTGCTCTCTAACCTTGATTCTAACCTTCCTTCTGTCCTCATTTTCCTTGATCCGTCTTCTGCTTTTGATATGGTCAACCATGCCATCCCGCTCAATCGCCTCTGTGATAAATTGGGTATCACTGATCAGGCCCTGGTTTACCTCCTTTCTCATTGACTGGCACTCTCAGGTCCAACTGGGGTCTTTCCTCTCTTCTATCTCTCGTTCTACTTGTGGTGTTCCCCAGGTGTCTAACCTTTCTCCCTGGCTTTTTAACCAATGCATGCACCTCTTAGCCCACTGCATCACTGCTTTGTGCTCCAACTTTCAGTGTTATAAGGATGACACCCAGCTCTCCTTCAGGCTCCCCTCGGCCGCCCTTCTCCTTCTCTCATTCCAGATTGTCTGGCCGCAATTCAGGAATGGTGTGCTGCCAATGATCTCTGCCTCAATGCCAGGAAGACTGAGATCCTCCTCATTGGTACAGAAGCTCCCTCTTTCCTCTTTCTCTCTGGCCGCCCACTGAGGGCCCTTTTTCTGCTTCTACCTGTGAGGCTACGAACCTTGGGGTCATCTTCGACTCCACCCTCTCCTTCTCTCCTCACATCTCTGATGTCTCAAAGAAGTCAAGCTATCAGCTGCACCTCCTCAGAGGTATTCTTCCTTTCCTCACTTTCTCCCAGAAGCTCACTGTCTCCAGAGCTCTGGTCCTCTCTAGGCTGGATTACTGCAACAGCCTCTTTCTAAGTATTCCTGCCTCTACTCTGCGACCTCTACAATTTATATAGAACAGGACTGCAAGATTTGTCCTCTGCATCAAGCCCAGAGATTGTATCTCTCCATCTCTGAAATCTCTTCAGTGGCTCCCAGTGGTGGCAAGGATCAAGTTGAAGACCCTCTGCATCCTCCAAAAGGCTTTCTGGGGCCTCTCTTTCTAAACATCTCCCTTTTAGAGTTCTCTGCTCATCCACCTCCAACTCTCTGTGGGTCAGTCTCTTTTTCAAGCAGAGAGTTGGGGGCAGATCTCTACCTTCGGCTGGGGCCACTCTCTAGAACAGCCTCTCTGACTCTCTCAAACTTGAGCAGAACCACTTCCGGTTCCGGAAGCAACACAAGACCTTCCTCTTCGTTTCCACTTTCTCTCTTCCACTCCCCTGCTGATTTCCAGACTGCACCATGCACTGGTCACCTGGCTACCCTCTGAAGCCTGGTCCAGGCTCCTGCCTGTCCAGTCGCACTTTGCATTGCCTCCCAGCTCCCCTAGCACTTGTGGTCTGTATCTGCAACCCTACAGTCCCTTCTCTCTGCAATTATGAGCCACCCGCTGGCTGAACTTTTGAGTTACCTGCACTTCTCCCCCGCAACCTCAGCACTTCTCCCCATCCACTTCCCTGCATGTGCGTGATCTAAATGACAGGCGGCTTAGTAAGATCATTGTTTTGTCCTCCCTCTGCTTCCCCCTCCTTGTCTTGTCGTGCCTAGAAACACTCGTGTACAGGCACGTTATAAATGCCTTATTATATCATATATCATATTTACTCCCATTCCACACATAACATAACACACCCTCTTGCATCACACACATATACACACACACATGCACAGGCACTCAAACACACACAGACACAACACACATATGCACACTGTCATTCACCATACACAACGTGAGAAGGAAACCAGGTACTGCACACCTCCACTATTTAGCAAATGAGCAAACAGCAACATACACACACGCTCACTGACACTCAATAATTGACCTGAGGCATCCTTTGGAATGGATGGCAAAATCTGAGTATAGTAGCTGAGCAAATAATCACCATCCACGCAGGCAAAGTTCTCAATCACTTACTAGTAAGGAGATAACACATAGACATCCAGCCATGTACTCTGCACCCAACCGCACATTTAACCGCAAACCTCCATCTATCCACACACAAAACAAAATGTTAACACTTTAAGTCGACACTCCCACATCATACTCGAGATTGGCATACAGCTACGGATGTTACCTAAACATTTTAAGAAGTACCTCACACGTTATCCTCCTACTTGTCATACGCCTTTTGTGGTGCTACCTTAACTACAAGTGGTTTTGTCACCTCTGATACATTTCTAATTGGCAGGTCATCAAGAAATGCTCTTATCCATAAGGACCACTCAACTCATCACAAGACGCACATATCACCCTACATAGTCGCATCATTATGAGACCCACAAACGATAAGACGGCACCACTGAACCCTCCTGGCACTAGCTCTCAATTGGCATGCTCCTTTTTGCGATGCCACAATAACCATGGAGAATATCTTACCCCTCATACGGCATACTAGAGATGCCCATTCGCTGCCTCTTCTAGGGCCACATGCCAGGGGAGAAATATTGCCCAGTATATGAGACTCCCTCTTGTTCCATAATGGAAAAAGACAAGCATCGCCACATAATATGCAACACACTGTTCTTTCTTCCTTTTCTATTTTTTGTATTCTAGCCTCCACCACTCTACTCTTCACAAAACGTCTCAGCATTGCCTTTGAACTTCACACACAGATGTCTAACTACACAGTCTTATTTCTTAGATCTGTTTGCCGCTGAGTTTTTAACTATGTTCTCTCTATGAAGCCTTAACCACCTCATTGACCACCTTGAATGTTCGCCCTTATTCGGTGGCCTACCTAACAATTGTAGGCCTTCTTTAGTGGTGGCACTTCTTCTGGGTTGGGCGGGGAGGGGGGCTTGGCACTGCTGCTCCTACCACCACTGAATGCATTGGTTCACCTCCTGGCCCCTCCTTGGAATGACGTGTCGCTAGTCTTGTGAAAGAAGCACTTCACACATGACATCACACACCATCTGACATCACACACCCACACAGACACACTGTCACTCACTATACAGAACGGATGACAGAAAACAGATACTACAGTCTCATTAAGTGGTATTTTTCTGTTTAAGATTCTTTTTTCACTTCTTTTTTAAAAATAACATTTGGAATACTTGTTATCACGGCAAACAGTGTATATTATTATGTTTTAAAAGCTAAATAGAGGGCATGGTCTTTCAGGAGTACCTCATGCCATGAAAGCTGTCTACTTCAGCAACGCAGCAGTTGAAAAACATGAGTTCTGACATACATGTGTCTGACATGCTCTGGCAGGCCCTCCATCATGTTGCTGATGGCTCTACTTTGTTTGCTTTGCGGGGGCTGAGGGCGGGGGATCACTGCAGGCTTCAGCCGTAGCAAATACATAAAGAGTGCATGTAGTTCCTCAGCCCCTGCATTTCATGGCAGACTATCTAGGGGTGGGGGCTGTGTTTCCTGGATTTTCCCGATGATGCGCTATTGAAAACCTCCCTCCTGCATAGATGTCTTGACCGCTGGCAGCTAAGACATGAGTCCCAGGTGTAGTAGTAAAGGTGTGGATGGTTTTGGCAGCGCATTCCCTGCTGTGACTCTGGCAGACACCTACAAGGCTGGTCTTCGATGTCACTCCAGATCTGGTGCCTCAGAATCAGTCCGGGGGGATGTTTCGATGTCCTCCTTGTCTGACGGTAGCATTACATGTTTTTTTCTGCTGCTCTTATAATTTTCATAAACAGTGAGCCTGTGTGAATCAATCTGAAACTCTGGAAATTCTTGAAGCATATGATGTTGGGTGTCCCATCCCCTGTTGCTGATGTTATGAGAGTATGTGCTCTATGACACTGAATGGGCTTAGTTTAAAAAGGTAGCCATCCCAGATGGCGGCTTCTCATCCTCACCAGTTATATCAGGCGGCTTCTCATCCTCACCAGTTATATCAGCGGGCTGTGCTCTTTCTAACTTGCTCATTGCATTGTTTGAATCTCTTCTCTATACACTCATCTGCATGGTAGCCGCCACACATGTTGAAATAGGCAGGGATAGGCCTGCCAACTATTCAACCAAGCTGTCGTGCGACCCATGATGGAGTTGGGATCTGAGCAGCATTGGCTAAGATGGCGGCACACTAGTATCTCCAGGTTGACTGTTTAAATCACTACACTCGGTAGGGTCTTATATTTTTACAGTGCTCCTGCATCATTCAGCTTTACCATTGTTTAGGGCTAGCAGGGGTGAATCAGTGATCGCCAGGACCCACAATGTCAGTGTAGATATTCATCTCCTTGCTCTGGCCCTTCAGTATATTGTCCTGCATGATCTCTTGTGTAGCTAGCTCAATGAGTTGCCATCTTGTCTCCTTGTTTTTGGAGCATAAAAGCATCAGCATTTAAAAGCCATCAAGAAACTGTAAAAGGCTGTGTCGATTTTTCCCCAAGAAGTGTGAGAGCTGTCAGACTTAATGAGGGGATGTGGCCCATTCACCTTGTACAGCAGACATGCGCCTGTCCACCTCTTCTTTCACTAGAGCATCAGTTCCCATGAATGGAAACACACGCGGATAGGGTGTACCAGATGTACAGCCATCTAGACCGTGCAGTAAAACAGGCGCTTAGTTGATTTTGGAGTAGCAGATCAATTGACATTTCTCCCTGGACATTCATCAGAGCCTGGGCATACGTCTATGGTGCTAGTGCACCTCCTGTGTATTCTTCTAAAGGCCACTCGGGTGCACTGGGATAGCCTCTGGAAGCCTCTGGAAGGCATCCATCATCCTATGTGGCTTAAACACATGACTTTTGTGTGACATTGGCTCTTTGACAGGTTGCCTGTTTGATTTCCCCTTCCCCCTGTTCTGTCTTTGTGTTTGGGCAGAGGGCCATCTTAAGCACATTTTCAGGCCCTGGGCACGGACATCTTTGGGGTCCCCCTCCACCAAACCACCCCCCCCCCCGGCCTATTCACATCCCATAGGTTGATATGCTGCCTCACAGCATTAAACATAAGGATGTTTGCTCCCTTTAAATCCCCTTACCCACTTCATTTGTGCTGTAATCAGAATGATAAACAAGTTCCATTTGAAGGCCAACATTATCAATCTACGAAGAGGTTACTTCTCTTCTAGCACAGATACAAGAGACTTTTTACCAATAGAATCCAGGAAGGTATGCAGCCTGTAGTATTAATGCAGTACTATATGTAAAGGTACATGTAACGCAGACAGACAGAGAACTCATGTTTGCTGCTGCCCCACAGAACGCAAACGTGCTGAAGCATGGATAGAGTAGACCAATTGGTATGTTGGAGAAAGCTACACATACCATAGCATGGATAGTGGATGCAGATTGGAAGCTACCAGGATGGTGGCTGTATCCAGACAGACTGAGATTAGAAGTGGGACATGGTTTTCAAATAGTGTTGCCACTAGAGATCAAAGGTACAAGTGCCTGTGGTGTGCAATATATCAATGCTCACTGTTATAGTGAAAGCAACCACAAGTGAGGCTGTTTTGAGGATCATACACTGAGAAGGAAATCTCTCTGAAGGGCTGACAATTTGACAGGTTTAGGGACTGGCAATTTCGAGATGCTAGGCAATACAAGATTAAATTAGATGCACAGCGTTTACACACACTGGTTAAGGGGTGAATCTGGGATTTGTGACAACTCTGCAATTTCTGCATTTCAATACTTTCATTACCAGTTCTTACCATGAACTAAAATAATCTCATTTTATAAAAGTGACTTGAAAAGTACACCAATCGCATTCCCAAACATGACCATTTTAAAAAACAAAATACTATAGAAGAGTGTAACATAGAATTATTCTAGCTTCATTCTCGCCATCATCAAGAGAACTATATAGGTACCAGCAGACCAATCAGTGTGATTTAACAGATTTAATCTGGGTTGGTCTTTTGTATTTTAAAGCTTTACATTATATAAATGCTAAATTATTATTATACTTCCAAAACACTGGCTTCTGAAATTGTCATTCATAAACGTGCAGAAAAACCTTTGACTTTTACAAAAATGCAAAGCTGTTTTTGTGTCAAACAAGCAGACTTTAAAATATGCTAGCCCGAGTCCTTCACCATCAAGTCCACTCCCTTCTGTCTACCACCTCTTCCACTCAGATGGCCTACATAAGAAGAAAGATCAAGTAATGGGCTAAAAGATGCCACCAGCGTGCGAGGAGGCAAACTTCAGAGAAGACAGAACATTAATGTACAAGATATTAGATGATTGCCCAGGATCACTGTATTGTCTGCTGGCAAAGCCAGGATAAAATAATGAATGCTTTTGTTCTAAATTTGCATACTTGTTCATCTCTTGGAATAACAGTTTATGCTCATCGTCTAGACCTTCACCATAAGGATGACATGTTCTTTTTTATAGCAACCCCTACCTGGTGCAGGTGCATTGCTGATAATTGAACCTGTTGTGCTTCAAGACCAAGTACATATGCAGGCAGGTTTATATACTTCAGACATAGGAAAGGCTCAGCCAGCCTTAAAGGAATGTGCTATTCTAATCTTGCATAGGAACACATATCTCTGCAATGAGTGCTTAACACACTGAGCTAACTTCTGAACCATTGTGGCACTCAATTTACCAATACACATTTCAAATGTGGCTAGTGCACATGATCAACATAATTCCCACAGGAAGGAACGAATGCTACAGGAGGTGTGCCGCAAGGAACACACAAACTATATACACCACAGTGAACACAGAAATTATTACATGATGAATTGATTGAGGCAGAATGTACTTGCCTAAACAGACAGGCAATAGGTTTAGAGCCTCAGCACCATGCAATACAATATCCTGATGTGTGCTATTTAAGTCTGGTGAACAAAGGAATCTTACTTCTTTAGATCAGGCAGCCTTCTGGAGCCCCCACCATGGAGGGAGCCTTGGGCAAGTGCCCCTTTTCACCTCCCATAAAAAACGACTCTGTATGGACATAGAATTAAATGGGATGACATTATCTGAGCAATACGCCAAATCAGATTAATGTTCTTGCAATTGCACAACCAGCCTCTCAAATTGTAGTGGAGGCTGGGATTCTGAACCCCTGGACAGTGCAGAAGTGACTTACGATAAATAATGACCCTCAAGTGGTGTCCATTGATGTAAGGAAATGCACCAGAAGATGGCGATAGCTTCGTTTTCAATTTACGAGTAGTTCTTTTCTGTGAGGGGGAACATGTGAATGTCATGCCTGCCTTTGAGAAGCAATGCCCTACCTTGCAAGAGCTTCCATCAAGCGCCTGGCTCTGTGTTTCGGCTTGAATGATCATCTGTGAGTGCATTCTTGATGGTGTGGAAGGCCCTCTTGTTTTGGCTTGCAGTTCCAATATTCCCAAGCATATCCCATTGTCATGAAACTGCATATTTCCGATATTTCTTGCTGAAGACTAGAATTATGTATTTTGGTGTGATATGTATAATATTGTTGATCAATTGAATGTTTTGTATTTTTTCAGTAAATGTTTATAAGGTTTGTATTGAACCAATTACATGATTTTTTTTTTTAACTAAATATAAAAGTGTTGATGGACCTCATTGAATTAAAGCTTAATATGATCGCCTACCTCAGGAGCAGGCCCTGCGCCATATTCAGAGCAAACGTTTATGCACAATACAAAAAAGGTGGCAAATTGTGATAATGTGAGGGAAAAGGGCAAAAAGCAAGATTCTCATTTGAGTAACAAAAACACATGTAACATAAAAGACGTGATAGAAAGGAGGCGCAGACTCCCAATTTAGGAAACCTCTAACTACGTTGTGATCGGAAATTATCTCACTGGTGCGGTGCAAGTAGCAGTTATCCACTTTTGCTTTGTTTGTCGTTCATATGTCTGGCTAATGTCTGCCTGGCTGAACCCGTGAATGGAACCGAATAACGTAGCCTGGATTCGGCAGACTTGCAAGCTCTTGTGAGATTCACGAACAGCCCAACATTATACGTATTACAGGTGTGTACGAATGCGGTGTTTAGCCGTAAGAGTAGGTGTATACAGAGCAGGCCTATAGGTTGTGGTTTGTCTGAGTTTAATGGACGTTGGTAGATTCCGGTAATCTTTTCTTACAAGTGTAATACTCTGACAATCGTGTGTGCTCCTGTGTGTCTCCCTCTATGACTTCTTTCATCTTAATTTTCCTCCTAATAATCTTTAAAAACACTGCGAAAGGTTTTCGCCATACTTTCCCCTGCTCCATCCATTTTGCATGACACCAAGGACCTGATTTACACAGTTTTGTTTCAATGGGACCCCTTCACTTTTTGTATCCCAAAAATCTTAAAAAGACAAAAAAGCCCTTTCCCAAATGCATTTCTAGTCCTGTCCGACTGTGTCTATTTCTACTAGGCGTTGTCTGGCTTCCATTATTTGGTTCCCTCACCTTCCCTGCAAAAAGGAAAAAAAAACTAAAAGTTGTAACACAATTTTCCTTTCTGTATTCCCACTCTTTTGTGAAACCTTACAAGGCCTTCTAATGTGCATGAGAACCAGACAATCCTACACCTATTTTAGTCATCTTCTCTTTTTTACATGTCCAATAACCCTTTTACAATTGTGTAAGTGCGGCACATGTGCACCCTTTTGCTTGCCTTTGTCATTTAACAGAGGAGATTAATTTCCCAGAGGGCTATGGATGCTGAGCCTGTAAATCACTACCTCCCACATTAGGTCTTGTGTAAGGTGGGAGAGTCATTAAGATACAGCTCAGGAAGAGCCGGGGTGACAGGACTGGAAAGGATGGATTGCCACTGACGGGAGTGGGAGTAGGCAGAGCAGTGGAAGAGGAAGGGACATCTGAGGGAGACATACAAATGCAGCGAGTCCTTGTATCAAAGTGAGTAGATGTATCTGAGAGGTATATGAGGAGGCCATGCAGGGGGAGATCTAGGCAGATGTGGATAAACAGCAGGACCTCATAGAGATCTAGGCGGATGTGGATACACAGCAGGACCTCATGGAGATTTAGGCAGATGTGGATACACAGCAGGACCTCATGGAGAACTAGGCAGATGTGGATATACAGCAGGACCTCATGGAGATCTAGGTATATGTGGATACACAGCAGGACCTCATGGAGATCTAGGCAGATGTGGATACACATCAGGACCTCATGGAGAGCTAGGCGGATGTGGATACACAGCAGGACCTCGTGGAGATCTAGGCAGATGTGGATAAACAGCAGGACCTCATAGAGATCTAGGCGGATGTGGATACACAGCAGGACCTCATGGAGATTTAGGCAGATGTGGATACACAGCAGGACCTCATGGAGAACTAGGCAGATGTGGATATACAGCAGGACCTCATGGAGATCTAGGTATATGTGGATACACAGCAGGACCTCATGGAGATCTAGGCAGATGTGGATACACATCAGGACCTCATGGAGAGCTAGGCGGATGTGGATACACAGCAGGACCTCATGGAGAGCTAGGCAGATGTGGATACACAGCAGGACCTCATGGAGATCTAGGCATATGTGGATACACAGCAGGACCTCATGGAGATCTAGGCAGTTGTGGATACACAGCAGGACCTCATGGAGATCTAGGCAGTTGTGGATACACAACAGGACCTCATGGACAATGTCTCATCAATCTTGAAATTTAGCAGAATGGGATGGAAACTCAGTGCACAGGGATGTGGAGAGGTGTGGGACACCTTAGAGAACAACGAGGAGCAGGTGAAAGTCATGGAGACTAAAGAGCAACATGTGGAGGAGACAGAGGTGGTCTCTGGAAAGATGGTTCATCAGGAGGAAGGGATTGAGAACTCTCCACATATGGCAACCTTTGCAAAGGGGACAAGGCAATCACCTTGTCAAGTTTCAGAATAGTCAGGGAACATCCCCACCCATATATTGCTCACCCCATCGAGGTTTAGGAGTATTTTACCTTGCCGGAGAAGGAGGACTGTGGTGGGTGGCAGATACATTGTGAAATGTAACCCATTCAGGAAGCTGGAAAGTTCAGTTCAGTTTAACAAATGTTATTGTGGAAGGTTTAAACAACACATACAAGCAATCTAGACTTCATTCCATTATGTCCTATTGGCCACGAAAACACATCAGCATTTCTAGAAGCACGTTATACCCTATTTAAATATTACTACACCTTCAAATCAAATGTGCCAAATGTTCTAATTAATTCATAAAGGTAATTGCATTGTTGCGAATTGTCTCAGACCCACCCCTTAGTAAAAATCCCAATGCTTGTCTAACTATCATAATTACTAATTCTTGAAGGAAAATCGGCTTCTTCGTTGTCCTTTAAGTCAGTACAATGACAGATTACATGCTGCAGATTTTCTTTCACTGTTCTTTGTGCTTCCTATATCACACTCCCAGGTGCAACAACACAAGTTGCTGGACTACATGCGGCAGCAATACAAATCTTTTCTGTACCCCCCCAATGGGGCATGTTTGAAAATATAGTTGCATTATCTCTATTTTACCCTATACTCCTATTCTCCCAGTACTGATGTTGATGGCATTGATGGTAGACCAGGAAAGTAATCCCATAGCCCAATGATACATATAGACCCAGTCGGCCGACTGAGAAACTCTGAATAAAAACCAGACTTGTTTGGAAAACGTACCTTGCAAATGGCGTTTCATTTGGGGTATATGGTTATTGTACCTTAGTTTCCATATGCAGTCTTTATGGCCTCCGCATGCCCATGATTATTTTGCCAGCCCTCTTAATTAAAGAAACATGAATTCACAGACAGGAGAGACTTAACTTCTCCAGGTCCATTGCATCCTTTCTTACCATTGTCCAAATCCAGTCCACCCATTTCAATAGTGACATTTTAGTATCAATGTCCACCTACCCCAAAAGTCAATCACAAAGAGAATAATAAAGAGTTCATGTTAACATTAATTGAACCATATCATTGTTTTGCCTGTGAAAAATGTTTTCTGACATTTCTCTTTAGGAACTTGTGTTTACAATGCCATTGACATATGATTCATTCTGACACCGAACATTCATATAGTACCATTTTTCTTGTACAATGATTCCAAAGGTTATTATAATGACTTTTCCACATTCCTTTATAATAAAATTATAGGCTATGTTCAATACATTCTATCACCTCTTCAATTCATGAAAATTCAATGAACCAATATCTTACATTGTACAGTTCCATGTCTTTGTAATGATGCGTTTCCTGTGCTGATCTCACATCACAGATCGTTACTGTGCTGTGACTTGCCTTGATGCACCCTTCGTTTTGTGGGGCTCCTGCCATGCCCTCTTTCCTCTGTTCTAAGTGTGACCCACCTTTCACCTACTGCCCCCTACCATCCTCTGCCTTGAAAAGGGACTCCATAAACGCCCCATTCTGCATCCCCTCGCCCCTCACCTTCCCTTCTACCATGAGTCCTTTGTTTGGCCGTGTGCCTCTGGTTCGAGTTGCATCCTTGCAGTTTCTGGAGAAGACCATTACAAAAAAAACCCTCCCTCCCCTTCCCCACCGGCTCCCCCTCCATTTCTAACAGTGAAACTATCCAATAAATATGAATATCTCTGTTCTCTGTTTTAATATCCATGAGTCAAATGCTCAAATGACAATTGTTCAGGACAACTTCAAAAGTGCAAACTCTATAATTGTATTTAACATGGTTACCCAATCAGCCATTCTGAAACAATGGCAAGTGGCAATGGTGTAGAAGATTTGGCTTTGTTACTTGTATTAATTAATACAAAAATGAAGATACATCAATGTGAGACAGGATGATCTGCTAAGCAGATCCCCATTTCATAAGCATAGTCTACACCTGTGCCCTAATGGGTCAGTATTCGGACCTACAGTGCATGCTCTTCAGTGGCATACAGCAGGTTCAGCGTTCACAGGTGCCCCTTTGACAGGAGCTGTAACAGCACAGAGGCTGCATTAAAAATATGCACCTCAGTTCCACTACAGTTTAACTATGAAAGTTACTATTCTAGTGGCAGATGTAAACTTTAAATATAATCCATACCCGAGTTTAAGGGATGGTGGCTAGTACCTCTTATAATTATCCAATCAACATCAATTTGATATCATACATGTATCAGCAATGTGAGGCCAAATCAGCTTTGGAAGGGTTATGTGTATTATGGTCAGACAGCCTTGCCCTGCCATGTGAAAGGGCAGGAGATTGGATAGCTATACCTACACTTTGATCTTTGTGAGGCCAGAAAATAACTCTCTCCGGTAAGCCAGCATCCCAGAAGGACCTTTCCAGGGAAACAGTAATCAAAGGGCAAAACCAGCCAAAAAGGACTAGCATCACACTAGGGTGCTGCATATCAAAATGGAGTTTGATGCTATTGACAGGGGAAGGGGTTGGAGTTAGTGTTGACATGGGGAGCTTGTTTTCTCTCTTTATTTCTCCTCCTTTCTTTCCCCTCACACCTTTTTAACACAGATCACTTTAGCTATGATGTAAGAAGGCAAAGTAATGTTTTCTAAATACAGGGATTGAACCCCTAGACCATGCTTGCTTTAGTCCAATCACATGTAGACTTGTGTGTGCATTTTAAAGAAGGGGTCTCCCGCTTGTTCATTAATCCAAACTTTGACAAACTCCCAAAGAAGAATTCATTGCGACCTCTTTTGGGAGAGTTGATCTTTCCAAATCCCTCAACCACTAGGGTGAGGAAGGAGCAGTCCAGGGCAATGGCAAGCTCTGCTCCTTACCCACTCCCAGGACACAATGGGGATGACTCTTGCTTAAGATCAGATCCTGCCACTCTGCACAAACCCTAAGAGGTTGAGAGAGTAGAACCGGAAAGTACTCATCCTGTCCTATAGACCCTGGATTGGGTCTCACTGCATCTAGCACAACAGATAAGCCAAAGTTCCCTGTTCTGCTGCATCAAACTGGTTGACTGCATTCAAACTTTTTGGCATTCCATTGACCTTGAAATACCCTTGCATCTCACCTGCCAAACTGGCTTACCACCACAACATGCCCAGCAGAACACATATCTGTTTGACTCGAACAACCTGCTCGCCACTGCGAACCAGCTCTAACTGCAACCTCTCTCAACCTTGCACGGGAGCATCAAGGTCACCGAAATTAATTGACCGACCTCGACTTGACCGCTGGAGCATCGCATTACAGGCCAACCAGAACCAGAGTTTACTAACTATTCAAACCAACTCGGCTCCCGATTCAACCCTGGCAAACTATCTGAACTACATGACCCGAAAGCTGTTATCTAACTGCAACGAGATCATTATTCAAACTGGCTCTATGCCTGCTTACTGCTTGACCTAGCATGACTTGTCGCACTTGATCCGGGTTCGAACCACACTGCAGGAGAGCTCAAACTCGGCATGATGCTCTCAAACAGCCTATGAACAGCATAAAGGTATTATTGACCCATAAATGTACCCCAGGTCCATCTTTGGACCCTAGAGAGTGGTTAGGGCACTTCTGCACCATTTCCTCTGAACTACATATCCTTTTTGAGCGGTTTGATTGCATAGTGCCTTTCTACCCCCATTTTCATTACACAGAATGCTGTATCTCTGTGTATATTGCATATTCTGGGTTCTTTCTTTCAGAGATGGGTTTTATAGCGTTTCTAATAGTTATATATACATTAGTGTTGTTAGTTTAAGAATACATATGTGCATAGAACCTTGATTGGGCATCCCTTTATTTTGGGCTGCAATACTTAGATTTTTGGGTCACTACTGGATCACATTGACACCCTTCTAAGACTGAGCCTTCTCTCTGTGCATATTATCACAAAAGGCCAAGGAGGCAAATCTCTTGGCTGTGCCTGTTTTACCTTTATGATTGGGATAGCTGCTGGCTTGTAGAAATGTGGAGGCTGATCAGGTGGTTTAGCTACTACTCATCCTTATACTCCTGCATAGCAGAATTCATTTTGTCACAATCAGCATCTAGTTTTTCATATTGTAATTTCTTATCATGTTCTACTGGTAACATAACAAGTAAGCCTGACACCCTTTGAGCTTGCTCAAGCCCCTCTCCCTTCTGATTTTGCAAAGCAGAGCCTGCTCCAGTGGAACCATCAACCATCAGGGCCAGGTTTTCATATACAACACAACATCTTCTGTTTCATGCTAACATTGTAGATGTGGGACTATTTTGGCAGACCGGTAGCAACAGATTGATGTGGCATGCAGTAACATTCTTTTTGCGTTGCTATAGGACCATCAGTCAAGGTGAGCAGGACCCCAGGGCAGTGGGGGTTGCCATATAAAGACACATACTTCAGCACTGTAGTACACTTGTGTAGGTGACTGTATAAGGGTATAGCAAAATGGCAAACATGGTGGGGTCTCCTGCCCTTGGCAGGCTAGTCCCAACATGTTCTAGAAGTGGTTCTGTACTATGGGAGAGCCCTTTTCATTGTGCAGGATGGTCACAATATATATCAGTTTCTAAAGTCTTTTTCACGGCCGTTTTACTGTAAAATAATTCAAACATGTTAAACACTGGACGTTGCATGAATGTCTACTGAGATGAGAGAAGAGTTAATCAAGAATCAATTTAATAGACTCCATTTGTTCCAATCTTCTTGTTGGACTGTGATAGCACACAGTTGCTAATCTCTTACAACATCCTTTCAAGGCAGAAGTCCAAAAAATTACATTTCTGTGGTTCTCAAGCGTTCTGTAGGTCTCATCAATACAAGGCAAAAAAGGTGGCCCTTGGGAACAGGCTCATTGGGAGGAAACATCAAACTATATTGACAAGGCTTAGAGCTTCTTGCACTGGCTCTCAGCTGCTGCCCACATTGAATTAAAGCACTTCTGCATCCTACATGCTCTTGGGATGCTGGCCCAGGATGCCGGATCCAGAAAGCCTAAAAGCACAGTGCACCAAGATCTTTCCCTTTCAGCTTGATAGTTGTGTTGTATTGCTGGAAAAAAAAAGACATGGCAGGGAAACCATCTAAGCACTGCTGGCGATTAAGCCTGGAAAAACCTCCCTCAACTTTCCACAGATTGGAAGAGAAAACTCAAAACTTTTCTGTTAAAGAAATTAATCGCACATCCCCTTGATGTCGCCAGGTAAATTTTGGTGTGTCCTCCTTCCATGTTGAATGTTAATGTTCACACGTATTGCTCATGGTCTCTATGTGCAGTTTATTGACTGCACCTCCCCTTATCATGCAGTTGCACTTATTGGCATGCCTTTGTTCTCCTAGAATGTATTTCATCATTTTTGCAAGTTCCTGATCCGATTACCTTTCGGAGCTTCTGATTGGTCAGCTGCCCTGTAGCCATTCCCTTTTGCGTCGGTGGTGCTATAAAGAGTGCCGTTCGCATGTCATGGATTACAAAAAAAACACCAACACTATATACATGGATATCCATGAAGCCACTGAATCCAATGCTGATATTAACTCGGTTTCATAAAGAAGAAGACAAAATGTAGCACAGTGAAGAGGTTGTGAAGTGATATGTATAACACCAGATAGTCCCCAAGTATGGCTTTAGCATCACACTTCATTAGTTCTGTGAATATGCCATCTTTTCATTGGCGGGGTTGATGGTGTGTTTTCTGAAGCAACTGTTCAGAAGATTGCTCTTGTGAAAGTGCAAATGAAAGCAGTTAATTGTGTGGGAAATGAAGATTCACCACCATAAACAGTTGCAGCTAAAACTCACTAAAATATTAAATTGGATAAAGTAGCTTGAGGTTCTATGACCGATTCATGGTGCGAGTGCAAGTTTGGGAAATGCACACCTTAATAATTATGCATGGTTCTGCTCTGCACCAACTTCCATGGACACTCCTACTCCTATTTCCAGATGTCAAAGAGAACAAAAAAAAAACAGTCATCTTTGCAGCACTCACTAAAAGGGAAGAATCCAAAAATGGGCCAGAAATACTGCCTTCCCCATTAGTAGTGACACTGGGTGCGTTACTGTGGTAATAAAATAGAAGGAGCAGGACACAAGAACAGCACATTTGTAACACAAATGCTAATGGCATCTTATACTATTACTGTCACCAGCAGTAAGTCAGCAGAGCTTTGGAATAGCAGCAACATATTTTGGGATGACAGGATAAGCTGAAGGTGGTATGGTGATTGGCTGGTGGTGGGAGGAGGACTGCAGTATGGGTTGCCTGCAATTCATTACAGGTATGTGCATGGGAGTGTGTCATATGGAACTTCAAAGATGAAGTACTCAGGTTGGACCAGCCTTTACTGGGCACATTTCTTTCATATTGTGCTTTGGATAAAAGTGATTTTTTTAAATACTGTAATAAATAAATACATACATTCATTAAGATGCTGCCACTGTTTTTCCCATTTCAGGAAACCATGCAATTTGCAATGCGTTGGCATGCCAAGGCATTTACTACTACAATCTTCGTATCTAGTTGTGAAATGGGTGTTGGGCTGGTGGCGTGACTGCAAAATGGTAACATTTTGCACATTCAGATCTGGCAGGTTGTTTTTGAAGGGGAAAAAGCAGCTTTGTCTTGCCTTCCCCTCCCTATAACTTCAGTATCGCTGGTGAACAGAATGTCGCGTTTCAGTCTGGGCTCAGATGGACTGTATTCTTTAACTTGGGCTTCGTCATCATTAAACAACTCTGCAGTGGATGCGGGTGGTGGTGGAGACTGAAACGTTCCCATCGTTTGTTCCTCCACACTGTCGGCCTTGTTTTCCCTTGCTCGTCATGAGTAAATGCAATCTGCAAGTCCTCTCCTCCTGATGGCCTAAAGGCAGTGGGATGAACCTCTTCTACCTCTTACTTAAAAAATACCTGCGCATGTACCATGTCTTTTTACACCAGAGTGATGTGTGGGAGAAGGTAAGTAGAGGTGAAAGAGAATTTAGGTAGATTAAAACGGGTGCATGTCACAAAGGTGAGAAGATGTTATATGGAGCAAATTAGTATATTGGTAGGCTAAGAAGACTAAAAAGTAGTCTCACAAGGTAATCCAGTTTGCCAGGCACAATGGTGAATTTAAGGGTTTATGTTCTGTCTGGCTTGAGGTGTGAATAGACATTTCTAATGTTTAGTGGGTTGATTTTGGCTGTGATGGCAGTAGCCATGATGACCTGGAAGAGACTCAGTTTGTAATCAAAGAGAATCCCAAGCCAAGGTTGCCAATCATGCATGAGTGGGTGAGTTTGTCGGGAGGAAAGAATCCGGAAAAGGAAGATTGGAGTTGGTGTTGGAGGCAGTGAACAAGATGGCTTCCATCTTGAGGTGAACATGAGGCAGCATACATACATCCAGTGGTGGATGGCAGTTAGGCATGTGGATATGCCTTTATAGGATGAAGGAGTGAAAGAGAACACAATCTGAGTATCATTAGGAAAGAAGTAATAGCTGAAGCTGAAGGAGGGGAGGAGTGTGTCAAAGCAGGAGCTACGTAGGGTGCAAGAGAGGCGGCCAGAAATTAACATTGAAGAACTCCCATTAGGAATGGAGTGAGAGAGAGGAGGTGATGGGGTTCCATGAACTGATGATGGAGCTGTAAGAGAGACAGAATGACATCCATGGCAGCGCATTGACATTGAAGCCAAGAACTAAAAGTAATAATACAATGTAATGACCAAGAATTCAATAATACAAATAACACATTGGAATGAATTACAGCACATAATAATATAAAGCTTAACATATAATATAGAGAAAAACGTACCCTCCACACTGAATCTGTTGGTTGTCTCCATGACCATCAGTCTGGCTTTAGAGCATCCAGAGGCATGGAAACTGCTCTTCTGAACACCTGTGACGACTTGCTCTCAAATATTGACTCTTACTCTCCCTCTGTGCTCATTCTTCTCGACCTCTCTTCTGCTTTCGATACAGTAAACCATCACAGATCAGGCCCTGGCATTGCTTGCCTCCTTTCTCTCTGACCGTTCCTCCCAGGTGGAACTTGGGTCCTTTCTCTCCTCTATCACTCTCTGCTTGTGGTGTCCCCCAGGGTACTAACCTACCCCCCTAGTTATTCAATATCTACATGGCACCTTTGGCCCACAGGATCTCTACCTTTACCTCTAACTTTCAGTGATATGCGGATGACACGCAGCTCTCCTTCAGGCTACCCTCGGCCTCCTCCTCCTCCTTCTCGGTCATCCCTGACTGTCTATCTACAATTCAGTCTTGGTGTTCCGCTAACGACCTCTGCCTGAATGCCAGTAAGATAGAGATCAACCTCATAGGGACCCCTGCTTCCAGTTTCCAACTTTCACTCTGGCTGACCTCCCTTGGCCCTGTGCCCCCACCTACCAATGAGACACAAAATATTGGGGTCATCTTTGTCTCCACTCTCTTCTCCTCTTCTCACATATCAGATATCTCCAAAAAGTTCCACTACCAACTGCACCTAATAAGAGGCATTCTACCATTTCTTGCTTTCCCCCAAAGGCTCACCACCTCGAGATCCCTGGGTTCTCTCTAGGCTGGACTATTGCAACAGCCTCTTTCTCAATCTTTCTACTTCTACTCTCCGTCCTCTAAAAGACATCCAGAGCACAACCACAAGATTTATCCTTGGCCTCAAGCCCAGGGACCGCATCTCTCCAGCGCTGAAATCCCTCCACTGGCTCCCCGTGGCTGCAAGGATCAAGGTCAAGACCCTCTGCATAATCCACAAGGCTTTCTGGGGTCAGGGCCCGCACTATGTTCAACACTCCCTTCATAAATCCTCCTCTAGAGTCCTCTGCTCGTCCTCCTTCAACTCTCTGTGGGTGAGCTGCTTTCACAAAAAGAGATTGGGGTCGATCTTTATTCTCTGCAGGTGCCTCCCTCTGGAACAGCCTCCCTGCCTGTCTCTCTGTCTTCAGCCGGAGCACCGTATGTTCCAGAAACTCCTCAAGACCTTCCTCTTCTCCTTCTTCTCTCTCCCTGTACCCTGATAACCTCTGTTCTCTTTCTCTTTCTCTCCACTCTCCACACTCTTCCTCCTCCCTAACTCTGTTCAGTTTTTGCTGACTGGCTGCCTGGTTCACCTCCAGAGCCTACAGGTCCCAGGCTTCTTCCCCGCCAGTCTTTTGCACTTGTCTCCAGGGTTGCTGCGCTATGTTCAGCATTACTGCACTTTCAGCTTACGCTCCATGAGCGAGGCAACCTCTCTGCACTTAACCCAGGGCCCTGCTGGACTGGACGTATTTGTTCCCCCCACCCACTCTCCATCGCACCTCCGCCTGTACGCATGCATGACCTAAATGGACTTGGACTAGTACGTTGGTCTGTCCTGTCCATCCTCACCCCCTTTTTTCATCCCCACTCCCTAGCTTGGTCACAACTGTAACACTTCATGCACTGGCATTACGAGAAATGCCTTCAGGCCTGGTATGCTAATTTTTCAGTTAGTTCATTCAGAAACTTCAAGGCCTACGATGATTACTGTATTCCCGTGTTCCCTGCCCATCTTGAAGCGCTTTGAAGAACTCTACCTGTGTATAAGCTCTGTATAAATAAACAATTACAATTTACAATTTACAATAAGTTACATACTATGATGGCCAGATCAGGAAACACATATCGTCAGGTAAGTGAGGAGAATATGCCAAGATGGGTCCTGCTTTGTAAAAATACAGATGGGTTTTGAGAAACACAGTCTGATACAGGCACTTGGTATATGTTTCCTCCCGAGCTATGTAATTTGGTTTAGTAGGCTTTTATAAAGATAAAACAATCGTTATCTAGTGTAATGTGTGCACAAATAAGCCTGGTACTAGAAGGAGTTGTTATGTCATCAAAATATTCTTTGTTCAAAGTAAGAAAAGGACATGTAGATATGAAGGTGAGTTAGAGCAACAGCGTTCTTTAAATAGAGGTGTCATGCTTAAAGAGTCCGGGCACATCCTCCCAAAACTACCTTTGGTGAGCAGGGTCGGACTGGGCCACTACATTGTCTATGGTGCCAATAAAAAGGTGGCCCACAGTTGCAAATGGCTATTCATTGTTTTCGTGACACTGTTTTCACATGGGGAGTTTTTTTGCTAAAATGTGATGCAAATTGTGCATTTTAAAGAATATTCAGCAGCAGTGGTCAAAATGATTAGCCGCATAGTGAAGTAACTCATCAAACTGGCCCACATTGTACAGAAAAGTGGCCCACATTGACCAACAAGAACTGGCCCACCCAGCATTTTGTGTTTCTGGTTCGGCAATGGGCCTATTGCCCTATAGGCCTGTCCGAGCCTGTTGGTCAGTGCTTGTTCTTCCAGTGGTTACTGCCTGGTATTTATTGCGGTCAGAGTTTCTCCAGGGAAAATAGTTTGTTACCGTGCAGTAAATCGTCGATTCGCGAATGGGAGCTGCAGCAATTATAGAGATACGTGAAGACAAACTCCTTTTAAAAAGAGTGCACAGGTAATAATTACCTGTCACTTCACTTGGAGGGAGCGAGGACGTGTGTTCAATACTTAATAATGTTCCAATCTTCAGTGATATTAATCAGCAGTTTGAAAGAGGCGAAGCTAGACAAGAAACAATCGACTGCTGGGCCTGGAATTGGGAAGATAGTTCAAATAGACCAGAAAGAAACGTTGGTTTATTTAGTTTATTTTAAACATTTTTAAACTGCGCCCTGACACAAAAGGACAACTTGGCACGGTGTGCAATACAAAAACAACATGAATAATCAAATATGAAGAAAGAACATAAGCTTTTAAACATGAATACACAGTCCATTTCTGTACTTGGTGAATAATATACAGCCAAGAGTAAAGGGGGGAAGTGTTTGCCGGCCATGTAGTCTTGTCGTGGATTGGAATCCAGTGCATTTCAATCAAAGCTTGTTGCCTGAGTTGATGTGGGATAACAACCGTTTTCTACCTCGCGAAGGGTTTTCAAAATATCATTATCTGGAGGGCACACTTGTATTCCAAAGTGTGCCATTCCAAAATGCCATACACTAGATAGAAATCCTATTTGGACTATTCCTGGATGAACATCGGGAAAACGGGATGTGTACGACTCTTAAACGTCAACCTGGAACTCAACATGCAGTAATTGGGTTGAATGATATCCATCTCGCAGTTGTTTCATCTAGCTCGTGTTCCGAGCCTCTGTGCCTTTAAGGCACAGTCGAGGAACCAGGAGGGAAGCGGGAGGAATAGAAGAGGTGGACTCAGGGTTGGTGGAAAGTTAGTTCCTGGTTGTATGTGTTGCATGAACGAGGCAATAAAGTGAAGGTCCACTGTAACCGGTGTAGTGTCCTTTTTAAGGCCAAAGCATAACAAATGGCGACAAGGTGTTTATCCGCACACCGGTCTCCACAACTCCTCCAACTCCAGGTCGGTGATCCCACTGAGCCCGCTCCTGCGAAAGGTGATTCCACCTCCGCTCCTACATCCATCCTTCCAGGGCGATGCCACCGACTCAAATTCCTTGGTGCGCCTGGCTATTCCGCCCGACTCAAATTCCTTGGTGCGCCCGGTGGTTCCTCCTTGCACCCACTCGACGTCAGTCCGCCACCTCAGAACTTTGGCTGTCAGCCGTACTACCTTCTCCAGCAGCGACCATACAGTTGCATTCTGAGGGACAACCCACACAGCGATTCCGCCGGCAATGCAAACCGCGAAGCAGGAGCTGCTCAGACATGTGTTCAGCTCCTAAGAGAAACCAGGGAAGGGAGACAGAGCACACGGCCTGCTCCAGCCTGGTTTACCCACACCCAGTGGGCCAGAAGGAACAAAGGACAGACCCGCGCAGTGACACCACGCAACAGGCAGTTCCAGAGGTACAGTGCACACAGCTCCCACGTCCTGTCACACACCGCTACCACCCCTCTAGGTCCCAAACCACCTAGTTTGCACCGCAGCCACAATGAGCGGTCCAGGTCTTTTGGTCCGCCCTGGGACACAGGCCCCTGCCACGTCACTCAACTCCAAAGTGGCCTTACTCCAAAAACCACTTCCCCTCACTCTGATGCCACAGAGTGACAAAGGGCAAAGATGGATTGAGTGGGTACAGGACTTTAAACACTTTGTCAAAGTGGCCGATGAAGATAAATCCCCCGCTCTGAGTGACATGTTCATCAACCTGGTAGGAGGGGAAATTAAAACCATTGTAAAGACAATACCCCCAGAAGAGAAAAATGATTACGCCCACCTGATCAGCCCCCTCAACAAAAGGCTCATCATTGTGCCTAACCATGACTATGAGTGCTATGTGTTTAACCAATGCACACAAACACCAGAAGAGACCATCGGCGAGTTCATCACACACCTCTGCCGGAAGACCATTCACTGCCAATTTCACCTATTTTCCACAGATGAGGCGATAAGACTATGTGTAATTGAAGGTTACACATCACCCAGTGTGGTATGAACTTCCTGCACTCCGGAACCTGCACGGCCCTTATCAAAAGTGCCCCAACTGCGGGAGGGAAAGACATTTTCGATCCGTCTGCAAGGAAGTGAGACCGTTTCGCACACCGTAAATGAACATCCATCCACAGGAGATGCCCGACAACCAGCAGCCCCCACTTTTAGTCTACCCGCCTTTGTTCAACCCAGCACACTACCAAGGCCAAAGAAGATACATAAGGGCGCTGGAAGAGGTACCACTCTTAGACCCAAAACAGGGGTATATCCCACATGACCCGTATGCCAGTTACTATGATGAATATGATGAGCCCCCACACCCATATCAGTTCTATGGGGAGCAATAACACAACTACCAATATGACTATGGCACTGGATATTACCAGACACAACCTGATGGATATGTGAACCTCATCCAAGATGATTGAGAGGCGAGCGAAGCACCCAGGATCTCTTTCAATGTAGGGAATAGACCCTACTGCTTCCAGATGGATTCTGGTGCGACGGTGAACATTATAGGGGAACAAGAATTCCTACAGATGCCGGAGAGACCAATACTCTCAAAGAAAAACACAAGGATATTCCAGTGGGGCGCAGCACTGCCTCTTCACTCGATCGGACAGTTCTGGCGAACATTAACGCACAGTGGCCTAACCCTTGACACCACCATCCATGTCATAAGAAGCCCACTGAAAGGCAGCTGTTTACTCAGTTACCACATGATGAGCTGCCTTGGATGTTAGGGCGAATTCTCCAGAATGGCTAATTTCCCTTACCTGTTGAGTCCCTCAGAAGCTTTGCTGTATTTCTAGGGTTTAATCTTTTTACCTGGTAAGAGTGTGAGCCTTTTTTTCCCACTCTTACATGTGTTTTGCTGTGTGTTGTACATTTTCTGATCATGGGCTATGGTGTCTCACCCACCCCATAGGCATCATCTTTTTACTGTGTGTCGCACAGCCTCTTTAGTGCAGTGACACAGGTTTGTCTTTTCTGACTTACCACGTTAAACTCCATTTTCTGGGACTGACTACTGTCTCCCAGAACATGTAAAGTTGCCATTGACTTTACTACTCTTTTTAAATCGACAAAGTAAACCCTATCTTCCAATAGAGTACTGGAAGGGTTAATAGTTATCCCTTTTTGTCTAATTCTCATGGGACATTTTTATGTTCCCCTTTCTCTAAGATTTGGCTTGAGGCAGTGGTATCTACTATTTTTATTCTACCGCGGGCTATGAAAATAGCCTCTGTACCATTAGAGGCTATGGTGGTAGCCTCAAACTCTAACCGGCTGGACCCCTTTTATTTTATTTTGGTTCCGGTCGGGTTTATTCGCCATTTATTTTTGTAAAGGTCTTTCTCGTGTTTTACTCAGCGCGCCAAACCAGGTCTGGTTCCTTTGTTCACCGTCCTTTGGTGGGCTTCTGCACAGAAGCCCTCCTTAGGCGCCTGAGTGTCTGGGTGTACAGGATGTGAGGGAGGGGTTTGTGGCCCCCTGCACAGGGTCTCCTTGGAGACCCAAGTTGCACAGTAGTTTGATTGGCTAGGTGGCTGTCCTGCCAGGACAGCCAACCTGCTGTGTGATTGACAGCCAGGCTGTGTGATTGGGGGATTTGGTGCATAAAAAAGCCAGTCTCTGGGACTGGAAGGCAGAGTCGCCACTGGATCAAGAGAACCGAAGAGAAGCTGAAGGAAGACAACTGCTGCAACTACTGGACATCCCGGTGAAGTCCTGCTGCAGGCCCGAATCACCCAAAACTTAGACGACAGGGATGATCTGCAAGGAATCTTCTTCCCTAGAGCTTGGTCGGACCAACCAGCTTGCCAAACACCAAACGCTAGCCTCCCTCTCCTGGTCGAATTTGCTGTGCATCGCTGCAGTGAACCGGATAGCTAGGAGGAACGGAACCTGTTTGGGTATTAAGGAGCGCACCTTTTATTCAACATTTTTCTCCGCTGCTGGCTTCATCCCTGGGCAGTGCAGGACCCTACAGCTGTCCTCCTTCTTGTCACCATGACTGAAGCTTTAGGAACCATGAGCCTGCAGGAACTGCCAGGAACAACTGCCTCAGCTACAGCATTCTTCTTCTTTTAAGGTACTGTGCAAATTCAGTTGTTCATTCCATCTGACCGTGGTGAAAGTGTTTGAAATCTTTCACCTCTCCAAAGGTTTGTCCGTCTCTTCTCCTTTGAATGACTCTGAACCATTAACATTGGCCCAGGCCTATTGACTTGAATCCTAGTTGTAGTAGCCTTTTCGAGATTGCCCTGCCTATCACTTGTTGGTGTTGTTGATTTTGAATAACTTTGTCTTTTCTCCCTTTTAAATTGCTGGAGTTCCATTTTGCTCACACTTCATTTTGAGCCTAACTTGTCCAGAATTGATTTGGGGTTGTTGTAGTATATTAAGATTGTGTTTTTCTGCTGCTTTATAATAGTGAACTGTTTTATAACTGATGGTGTAAATAAATGTATATCCTTTTACTTTTTGAATCAGTGTTTGTTTGAACCATAGTAATTGTCCTTTGTGTAACCTCTTGAACTGCTCACTTTACTCTTGAGATAAGTCTAGCTGCTCAGCCATCGCTACCACTCTACTATGTAGTACAGGCCTGTACTAAAGGTGAAATTGTACTTACACTTGTAGTCTCAAGTATGTGTGGTGTTCCCAAAGGGTACTGCATATGATTATGCCTAACATTGGATTCATCGGCATCCAATTCCAGGAGGGCGAGGTGATCCAGTCGACCACAGCACCCATAGGCAAATGAGAAACCATATATACAATCAGCAGAAATCGAGAAGAATATGGTGCTATCATAAAAGAGGTCATCCCAACTAAATTTCCTGACCTGTGCAAGGGGCTAGGGAAGCTCAAAGGAGTACTTGTCAAGTTACATGTCAATGAGAATATCTGTCCAGTCCCTCAACACCCAAGAAGAGTGGGTTTCCACCTTCAAAATGCTGTCTCACAGGAGCTGGACCAGCTAATCCAAAAATAAATCATAGAACCTGTCAATGGACCCACCCTGTGGGTCTCACCACTAGTAATTGTCCCAAAGGGAGTGGGTTGCATTAGACTTTGTGTCGACATGAGAATGGCGAACACCGCCATCCAGCGCGAAAGACATGCAGGCCCATGTATCAAGGACATGATTGTCCAGCTGAACATAGCAACCACATTCTCCAAGCTAGACCTTGTGCAGGGATACCACCAGCTCGAACTACAGAGAGTCGAGAAGTATCACCACTTTTCCCACGCATAAGGGACTTTTCTGCTACCGTGGATTGAACTTTGGCATCTCCTCCGCAGCGGAAACTTTCCAGGAGGCCATTAGGCAAGTCATCTGCCCTATCAAATCGGCGCTAAATTACAGCGACGACATCCTGATCTTCAGCACGACACAGGAAGAGCATGACGTAGCCCTACTGGAGACATGCGCCGCTCGGCACAATGCTGGCCTGACACTGAATCTGGAGAAATGCACGTTCAGCAAGAAGAAACTCATGTTTTTCAGCCACATCTTTTAGGACAAGGGGATGACTCCAGATCCAGACAAGGTTAACACCATCAGGTTCTTCAAGCACCAGCCCAGGTGGCAGACATGAGATTGTTCCTTGGCATGGCCTGTTAGTGACCGACACCTAGCCTCTGAGGAGGCTACCCCAAAAGGACACCTATTTCCACTGGACGAAGAGTGCCAAGCCGCTTTCGAAAACATCAGAAAGGCACTTGCAGAAGCTTGATGACTCGCATATTTTTATCCTACGCGGCACACAGAGATCCTTGTAGATGCCAGTCTGGTAGAGCTGGGCGCCATCCTCGCCCAAATCAGCAGAGAAGACATGAACCTCAGGCACATAGTCACCTACGCGAGCAGGGCCCTCTCGCACACTGAGTCAGTTTACTCCCAGGCTGAAAAATAAAGCTGCAGTCTGGGCGTGTGAGCATTTCCACAACCTCATCATCGGCAAGAGGTTCACACTGGTAACCACACTAGTAACCGACCATCAGGCATTGCTCTCTCTGTTTGTGAACCCTTGCACAAAAATGCCACCCAGGATTAAAGGAAGGGGCATTTGCCTGAAGGAATACGACTACACAATCATCCACAGACCGGGGGGTGACCAGAACCCAGTGGACTACATCTTGCGCCACCCAACAGGCACCCCAACAACAAGGAAACGGGACACAGAATATATCAATTAAATCGCGGATACAGCTTTTCCACCCGCACCTTCACTGGATTACATTGCAGCTGTGTCGGCAGCTGACCCATGCATTGCACTGGCCATCTCCCTCACAAACAACAAGTGGAGGGACAACCGCTGTGCTATCAAGAGTCACCTGGGGGTGAGCAAAGGAGTAACAAAGAGACTAGCAAAAGTAAACCATGAAATAGTGGTCAAGGATCACTCCATACTGTTGAGAGGTTGCAAGCTAGTGAACCCCGCCACACTCAGAGCTGAAGTCATAAAAACAGCACACGAGGGATATTGGGGGCAGATAACACGAAGAAACAGTTACGATCCAATGTCTGGTTCCCATTCATGGACTCGCTAGTGGACAGCTGGGAGAAGAGCTGCCTACCATGCCAATGCACCATGAGGGCCAAAGCCCCCACCCACTGCAAACTACACAGATACCGGATTGACCTTGGGGCTCAGTGATTTGATTTGATTTTTGATTTTATTTTATTTATAAAGCGCAAAAAACCAGGCCCAGGGGCAACCGGGCGCATACTCTTAAACGTGTTACAAAAAGCAGTAGTTACAGAAGTTACAAAAATATACAGCATATATACATGTACATACTCTTAAACATGTTACAAAAAGCAGTAGTTACAGTGAGTTACAAAAATATACAGCATATATACATGTACCGAAGGGTACCATTAACAGTGTATAATACAGGGACAGAGCAGAGAGAAAATGTATATTCAGTTCGGTACCCCACATGGAGTCTGGACTGTGTCAAGGTCTCATGAGACTTGGGAGAGCAACCATGTTTTAGCATTGTTCTTGAAGGAGTGGAATGATGGTTCAATTCTGATAGGTGTGGGCAAGGTGTTCCAGAGTTTGGAGGCCAGGACGGGGAAGCTCACCCCACCAGCTTTTTGGAGTTTGCATCTAGGCACGATGAGGCTGTGAGTTTGGGCTGCTCTGGTAGGTCGAGTGGAGATGTTGTGTGAGAAGCGAGTGGACAGGTAAGGTGGGGCGTTGTTGTTCAGACATTGTGGGTGGGGGCTTCAGTGGCCGTCGATTTCTATGGAACCATGGAGTCGGGAGACTACTTAATAGTATTCATTGACGAGTACTCTCGATTCCCCATCGTAAAGAAAGTGTCAACAACAGCATCCCCCCAGGTAGCTGCCGTCTTCGACGAGGTACTCATTTAATGGGGCATTCCCCGCACAATCAAGTCAGACAATGGGCACCTGTTCAATGGGCATGATTTCACAGCATTCGCAAAGCATATGGGTTTCACCCATCAGAAAATCACGTCCAGGTGGCCCAAAGCCAAAAGGATGGTGGGGCGCTTCATGGCATCGATCAAGAAGACCATCAAAGGTCATACATTGAAGCTACGAACCCACATCAAGCGTTGTGCAGGATGCTCAGAGACTATCGACATACACCCCACAAAGCAACCAACAAGCCACCGGTGGATATAATGATGCGCTACAAGGTGAACACCAGGCTTATGAGAAACACTGACGACCAGGAGAGAGATGATAAAGAAGTCATACTGAGGAACATCATTGGGAAAGAACGGGCCAAGCATGACACAGACATCAGAAGGAGAGCAGTGCCCAAAGAATTCCTGATGGGGGACAAAGTCCCGGTGAGACAGACAATAAACAGGAAGATGGATGCAAGGTGCTCGCCAAGCCCCTTCATGGAAGTAGCCCTCAAAGGATCCATGGTGACAGCGCAAAATGCAACCCAGGAAATAACAAGAAACAGCTTGCAGTTCAAGCATCTCATCAAAGGTAAGAGCCCGATGCACCCATTGTGGACCGCGTGCCGGAGTCTAAGGAACCCTGTGACGACCTGTGGACCCGCCTGGAGGGAGTGGCAAAACACCACCAGACCTGCCCAGAGGTGGCGAGACCAAGTGAAACATGGGCTTGCCCGCAACGTGCTATAAGAAAGCGCATGCCCCTAGTGAAAGAATGCTAAACCTGAACTCAGAACATTTGTCTGGGGTCATGTTATGAGCCTCTGTGGCTTTGAGGCACAGCCGAGGCACCAGGTCGGGAAGCGGGAGGAATAGGAGGAAGAGGTGGAGTCAGGCTTGGGGAGAAGTTTGTTCCTGGATGTATGTGTTGCATGAAGGAGGCAATAAAGTGAAGGTCCTCCATAACTGGTGTTGCGTCCTTTTTGAGGCCAAAGCCTAACAGTTCGGATGGTGGCCTTAAAAACAGGGGAATGAATGGCAAAAGTTAGAACTATGCTATGTGAGTCTTGAATTTAATTTGAGAATCATTGAGCAAAGAGCTGGAGATTTTAAAGAAGGGTTGATGATGGGTTAAACATGGGGCGCTTCTTTTCATCTATCTCAATATTGGATGCTGTGGGCTGGGTGGCCATTTGAGGAGCATGCAAACTCAGTTTTCGCTAGGTTCACTATCAGCCATCCAGAGTCAGACCAGAGAAGATAATTGGTTAATGCATGACATTTTCGGATGATGAACCTTGACATACACATGTGCCCTCAATTTATTGTTACTTGAAGAATCCTTGGCAAAGCAGCAGACGATGTAGGAGCTTCATGTTTTTGTGCTTAAGAGATTTGAGAAACCTGAATGACTGTGGTGATTTAGAAGAGTCTGTTGTCAGAAGGCATTATCTCTTACAATTATTATTTTTTAAATCATAGTGAGGTAGGGGATTGGAGTTTGATAATTTCGTTTTGCATGATCTACAGGAGGCATTTCTAAGCGGGGTAGGATTTGGATGGTTAATTGATCTTAGTGATTCAGTATACGGTGTTGGCCCTTATAAACTGGGTCATTCTTGTTTCAGTTTGTTTGAATGATGTCAGAAATCCCGATATGTCCTTATCAATATGGTGTGGGTGGAAGACCATTTTCTGACAGGAGATTGAGGAATAGAGGGGAGTGACTACTTGCTAAGACGTCATGTCACTATAGCTTATCAAGATATACATAACATTGCATATGAGAACTCAGAATCGCTTATTACTATCATCACTAACAATATCATATACAATATTGTGCATGAGTACACCAATGGCAATGTGTTCATACCCTACAGGTGCTCTGCAAAGTGCATGTTGCACTGAAATGCTGGTAAGATAGCTCGGCGGGCTGAGCACTCAGTGCTGCCATCTGCAGGTCACAGGTTCCAGTCCCAGCAAAGCCAACTCAGCCTTTCATCCTTCCGAGGTCGATAAATTAGTACCAATTTCGTTTGGGTGATATTGTATGTAAATATGTGCTCTGTAAAACACTTTGGATTAAGGCGCTATATGAATAATTTAACATTATGTTGTCTAAGCGCCCTTTTGCCACTAGCTACACTTGGCTCTGTAAGAAAAGAAAGGGGTCATCAGTTAGAGAACGAGATGGAATAACTGCAGTTTTGATGTGTGCAGGTTGGAAGTACCAATGTGTGACAATCTGGTTTCTATGGCATTAGTGGATAAACTCCAGAGAATGTTATCCGCAAGGAAGTGCCTCTTTGAGTTGGCTTAGCCGTTAATGCGGGAGAGTGTGCTGTCCTAATAGATTGGCTTGTGATGGCCGTCTGTGGGGGGAGTGGGGTTTGTGTAGTGTAAGGTAGATGTATATCTTACAGGGTATTTGGTTAGCCAGGGGAAGGGGGGATGTAGGCCTTACTAGGCAATCGATTTGCAGCCCTGTGCTCCCACCACTGGCCTCTTGCACACAGGTCTAATTCCACTTGCTCACATTTCCACTGTCAATCCCTCTCTCTCGCAAATAGATACTTTTTATCCCATGTACAAAAGAACAAGCATCTGTGAGCTGGCAGATGAGGGGAAGGAACAGTCTGCAAACGTCACACATGTACCATAAGCTACTTGCTAAGGGTTATCAAGAACCTTTGGTTCAGATAAAGGATCCTAGTAATTTAAGGACTGCAGTCACTAATTTCGCCTTGCTTAGTATGCTGTTTGGCAGGCTAAGGGATGCTGCAAACCTCATTCTAACATGCACTGGTGCTGTGATCAGTGACCTGCTGGGAATTTTGTCCACTCCTAGGGGTCTTCCCTGCTGTCTCCCACAAGCACAAAATGACATTCCCCCAACGCCAACTCACCAGGTTTTGAGGTGGGAAAAACATTTGGTATCGGAGTGATGTCCAAAGTTGCCCGCTCATTGTCACTCTAGTCAGCCCTTATGCATAACGCACTGCACAAGTGATATGAATCTAAATTGACAAAATGACTGTTTCAATTCCAATAACTATTATCATTTCCTTCAGTTCATTACCGTCTTTCACTATTATCAAAAAACAAAATCTATTGAATGTGTGCGCAATTCACTTAATCATAATTATCAAAACATGTATTTTGGTTCTGAAATACAAATCCTAATCTGATATACTTTTTACAGACCATCTCCATCAACATTAAAAAATCCTGGACCTCTGCAAAATTGGAACATTCCTTTATTTCAAACCACGTGAACACAATCAAGGATAGGTGATGCCTGGAAATACCCAAATCCAGGCTACACTGTATAGTAGAGCGTGGCTTATCTTTAGAAAATCAAATAGCACGCAAACCAGGATCAAACACAATTAGAATCCCACATCCTATTCTTCTCCTTTGTCTTTCTCACAGCTTCCAGGTCTCTAGCCAATCAGCAAGCATAAACGGTAGGCTCTAACAACATGTAAAAATTGCATTCCAAGCTTCCTTTTGTGATGTGCACACATTGGCACAAGTCAAGTAGACATGGAAATCCTGTGTTCTAGGAAGCACAAGCCCTAATAGTGTTACATCACTTTGAATCTGGCACTATTTTGGACACCTTTGTACCCGTATCTCTTCCTTGGGCACCAGTCACCTACCGCACAATAGAGCCCTGAGGTGCAGGCTCTTATGCCACATTTGTCTCGGGTGGATAGCTCAGGGGCAATATGCTCGCCTTGGAAACAAGAGGACATGGAGCAACACAAGTTCGATCCCGGGTCCATGCTTAGAAACCACTGGGCATTAAGCACGTTATAAATAACCTATCATATCATATCATGCATTTTTTCTATCCACACATCCATAAAATGCTTGTGTTATTGGGTTATGCTTATTTCATATACATCTGCATAAGCAGTTGAAACAACGTACTGCCATCAGAGAAGTGCTTTAGATCATAACCCACATATCATTGCGTGTGTATTTTTGAGCATACTGTTGTAAATAGCGTCACGAGAACGCTGCGTACCTGTTCGTCCGGTTGGGTTCCTTGGTGATGAGGCCAGGCTGTCAGATGATCCGGATAGACGTGACTGATGGCGCGGGGAACCAGCCCAACACCAGCCCAAATGGAACCGGATTGGAGGTGAGCCGGCTCCCAACGCCACGGGTTGGCTCACCTCTGATTGAGTGGCGTCAGGACAGTGCAAGCACTGGCAGGGGGAGCCTCTGAGTAGATAGTCCGGGGTCCTTAGTGGGATTCCGACGGACGGCAGGTCCGGGGGCTGGAAGCAGGACGGTCCCTCCAGGGACGAAGACAAGGAAGTAAGAAGAGCAGGCTGGTAAGGAGAGGAGCACGGAACTTGTGGGGGTAGACTCAGAGCGAATAGAAAACAGGAAGGACTGAGCTGGGACCAGAACCAAGGAGGGCGAGCGGAACCTCTGGGGCAGGAAGGAAGGAGGGAGAAGGAGAGGGACAGGAGATGGTGGAAGACAGGGGGTCCCCCAGGCAGAACAAGGGAAGGTGGAAGGCAAGGGTCCTCCAGGCAGAACAAGGGAAGGTGGAAGGCAACAGGCAACGGGGTTACAACGCAGGGCAGCAAAGACACGATCCGAACAAACCGCGTTGAGACGCGGTTTGGAAAAGGATCAGGGCTCCTTAAATAGGCCCGCCAGCACCTGGGAGGCTTGCAACGCAAGCCGTGCCGTCTCCCAGGCATCGGACACCCCACAACGAGGCTTGAGCCGCATACCCTCCAGAATCGAGCATCCTGCGCACTGCGCATGCGCGAAGAGCGGAGAGCGGGCGCCCGCGCATGCGCAAAGTAGTGCGCGTAGGAGACCCGGAAGCGCCCAGGACCCAGGACACCCCCGGACCCCGAAGCCGAAAACGAGGATACAGCCTCCAGGACGGGGAGCGCCGTAGCGGGTAAGGAGACCCCAGGACGGGCGGCGTGACACTATGCCCCCTCCCAGAAAGGCCCGGGGCCCCAGGCTTCCAGGGAAAATTAACAAAGTATTCACGGATAAGCCGGGGAGCGTGCACATTATAGTGCGGCTCCCAAGTGCGATCACAAGCGGGATAATCCTTCCAATCGATCAAGAATTGGAGCACACCCCGACGAATCCGTGAATCACAGATCTCCCGAACCTCAAACTCAGGAACCCCCCGTACCAGAACAGAGGAGGGCCGAGGACCAGAGCGTTGAAAGACATCCTTCACATAGGGCTTCAAAAGGGAGACATGGAAGACAGGGTGTATCCTCCAAGTGCGGGGCAGCACCAATCGAAAAGCCACTGAGGACAAACGCTTGGCAATCTTGAAAGGCCCATAGAACCGGGGTGCCAATTTAGTGGGTAGATTACGAATAGGTAGATTTTTGGAAGACAACCAAACCAGATCGCCCACCTGGAGATCGGGTTCTGTGGTTCGGCCCCTATCAGCCTGCTCCTTCATGCGCTCACGTGTCTCCGTAAGGGTGTTCCGGGCCAGGACATGTTGTTTCTGAATATTGAAGACCAAGTGATCCGCAGACGGAACAGAGCTGGGCACCACAGGTGAGAAAGGAACCAGCTTGGGATGTTGTCCAGCTGAACATAAAAAAGGACTGATGCCGGTGGCAGCATGTGCCACATTGTTATAGGAAACTTCCGCCAAGTCCAGGTACATTAGCCAGTTTGACTGAGTGGCATTGGCATAGCAACGTAAGTATTGCTCCAGGGTTTGATTCGTCCTTTCGGTCTGACCGTTGGTGTGCGGGTGATAGCCTGAGCTCAAGGCTCTGTGGATACCTAGATGACTACACAACTGACGCCAGAAAGAAGAAAGAAATTGTGAACCACGATCAGAGATGATCTTCTCAGGGAGTCCATGTAACCGATAAATGTTGTGTAGAAATGCCAAAGCCATCTGGGAGGAAGTTGGGATCTTTATGAAGGGAATGAAATGTGCATATTTAGTGAAACAATCCACGACCACCATGACACAAGTGTGATCTGCAGAAGGCGGAAGCTCAACAATGAAGTTGGTGGCGATAGTATGCCAAGGGTAGGGAGGAGTTTCAGTAGGCTTAAGTAGTCCCAAAGGCTTTCTTCTGGGTGTCTTCGTCTGAGCACAGATAGGACAACTTTCCACATATGACTTTACTTCTTTGGCCCATCCAGGCCACCAGAATTGTCTGGAGATCAACTCCTGGGTAGCCTTGATACCACGATGACAGCTACTTGAGAATCGTGAAAACCATGGAGAATGTCCAAGCGAAGGGCAGCCGAAGGTATGTATAATCGGTTCAGGAAGAACAAAAAACCGTCGCGTTCGCAGATCTGGGGTTTCTTCAGCAGATCGACACGTTCCGGATCCCTCAAGGTCTCTTGAATGATCTTCTGGAGATGCGGAGCTAAGGTTAGTAGAAAGTGTTTGGGAGATATCATAGGCGTGTCCAAACCGGCTCCCACTTCTTCCTTGTCCAAGGATCGAGATAGGGCATCAGCCTTCTGGTTCTGGGAGCTAGGAATGTATGTGATTTTAAAATCAAAGTGAGAGAAGTAGAAGGCCCATCGGGCTTGGCGAGCAGTGCGACACTGCAATGTTCGAAAGAACTGCAAGTTGCGATGGTCGGTACGAACTTCTACAGGGAAACGACCACCAAGTAAATGATGCCTCCATTCTTCAAACGCCGTCTTGATGGCCAAAAGTTATTTTTCAATGACTGCATAGTTCAGCTCACTAGAGGTGAGTTTCCGAGAGTAATAGGCCACAGGATGTTCATCGCCAGATGCAGGATGTTTTTGCAGTAGGACCGCTCCAACAGTGAAGTTGGAGGCATCTGCTTCGATGACATATGGCATCTCATCATTAGGATGACGCAAAACAGGAGCTGTACTAAACGCTGTCTTCAAGTACTCAAAAGCTGTCGATGCCTCTTGATCCCAAAGGAAAGGTATCTTAACACTGGTCAGACGTGTCAATGGGGCCGTGACCTGTGAAAACTGTGGAATAAAGCGCCGATAAAAATTGGCGAACCCCAAAAACCGCTGAAGGGACTTCAGATCATGTGGTTGTTTCATATTCTGAATAGCCTTCACTTTGCCCGAATCCATGTGTATACCTGCATTGCTGATTACGTATCCCAGGAACTCCATGCTATTCCGGTGAAACGAGCATTTTTCGGCTTTGGCGTACAGGTGATTACGTGACAAACGCAAAAGTACTTCACGGACATGCGAGACATGTTCCTTCAGATCGTCCGAGAAGATCAGGATGTCGTCTAGGTAAACCCAGACCGAGATGCCAACCAGATCGCCAAACACGTTGTCCATAAACCGTTGGAAGACGGCTGGGGCATTACACAACCCGAAGGGCATTACCCTGTATTCGTAGTGCCCAAAGGGTGTTTTGAATGCCGTCTTCCACTCGTCGCCTTCTTTGATTCTAACCAGGTGGTAGGCTCCCCGGAGATCCAACTTAGTGAAGATATTGGCAGAACGTAAGGACTCCATGATGTTCCGAATCAAAGGTAATGGGTACCTGTCCTTGAGTGTTATGTCATTCAATTGACGGTAATCGATACAGGGCCGCAGGGTCCCCTCTTTCTTTTTGACAAAGAACAACGGAAAACCGGCGGAGGATTTGGAGGGTACGATGTAACCCTTCTTAGAACAATCATCCAGATAATCCCGAAGTACTTGTTTTTCAGATTGAGTTAGAGAGTATAACTTCCCATGAGGAATCACAGCACCAGGGATCAGGTCTATGGGACAGTCAAATGTCCGATGAGGAGGAAGAGGTATTTCACTGGGTTCCGAAAACACTGTACAAAGGTCGGCGTAAACATTCGGAATCTGGGACAGGGAACATAAGGCAGATGAGTCCTCTCCCGGGATTAGAGGAATCAAGGTTGTAGACTTCAAGGAGGTGTTGTGGCAGCAACATTCACGGAGGCAAAAGGCAGAAACAAACTTCAAAGTACGGGACTCCCAATCGATTGTAGGATTGTGTCGCAAAAGCCAAGGCAGTCCCAAAACCACAGGATACGATGGTGACTTGATGACGTCGAGGGCTATCCTTTCTTCATGCCCCTTGACCTGTAACAGCATGCCGATGGTATGCAACCGAATGGGACCGGAAGCTAAGGGTGTACCATCGATGACCTCTACTGGTATAACCGTTCTTCTGGTAAATAAAGGTATACCAAGGTTGATGGCGAATGCCTCATCAATATAGTTTCCGGAGGCCCCGCAATCTAATAGACCATGGACATCAATCGTCTTATCAAGCCACTTCAAAGTGATCTCCAGAATCATCAAGACGGCAGGCTGCATTGGGGGCAGTTGTAACCCAGGGCTGGAAAGGTCTGAAAGCAAGAAAGGACCTGTCATAGCCTTTCCCTTAGACGACAGGTCTTCTAGTTTCCCCCTTTCTTGATAGGACGTAGAGGGCAGGTTCCCAGAAAATGTCCAGCGCCTCCGCAATATAAACACAGTCGCAGACTTCTTCTGCGCTTCTTCTCCTCTTCCGATAATGGGCCCCTTACAGCTCCCAGTTGCATTGGTTCTTGGGTAGCATCCGAAGGTGCTGATATCCCAGTAGGAAGAATCAGTGGTCTGGGGTTTCCCTTTTCAAACAGTCGTCTCTCTCCTTTTCTCTCGGTCAACCTCTGGTCTATCCTCAGAACTTGTTCAATAAGTTTCTGTAGATCATCAGGTTCCGGTATGTGCAACAATTCATCTTTGTATTCCTCTCTTAATCCCCGGCGAAACAAGGTCTTTTGCGTTACCTCTGGCCATAAGGAGTCAGTTGCCAATTGACGGAAACGGCTGATGTAAGAGATGATGTCGGTATTGGCTTGTTGTAGATCCATCAGTTGGTTCTGCGCTGCAGAGGCCAGATTGGGGGATTGAAACACATCCAAGAATGCTTTCTCAAAGGCTAAAAAATCATTCAGGATTGGGTTATTAGTAACGACCAAAGGAGTTGCCCAGGCAAGCGCGTTACCAGATAAGTTGCCCAATATGTATCCGATCTTGGCCTTGTCATTGGTAAAGTGAGATGAACGGAAGAGAAAGTGTATGCGGCAAAGATTACAGAATTCACCCACACCGCGGGGATCTCCATCGAACTTGATGGGAGCTGTGTGAGCCATGGGACCTTCAGGTTGTGAAATGGCACCAACGTTCTGTGTCACCATTTGGCGTAAGGCTACATTTTCCTGACGGAGTGCCGCCATCTCAGCACGAAGCGCTTGAAGCTCGTTACGAAGACCCGGATCCTCTTCCATCGTAGAGTCCGAGGTGTCAGAAGACAGGCGTCTCAATCTGTTGTAAATAGCGTCACGAGAACGCTGCGTACCTGTTCGTCCGGTTGGGTTCCTTGGTGATGAGGCCAGGCTGTCAGATGATCCGGATAGACGTGACTGATGGCGCGGGGAACCAGCCCAACACCAGCCCAAATGGAACCGGATTGGAGGTGAGCCGGCTCCCAACGCCACGGGTTGGCTCACCCCTGATTGAGTGGCGTCAGGACAGTGCAAGCACTGGCAGGGGGAGCCTCTGAGTAGATAGTCCGGGGTCCTTAGTGGGATTCCGACGGAAGCCAGGTCCGGGGACTGGAAGCAGGACGGTCCCTCCAGGGACGAAGACAAGGAAGTAAGAAGAGCAGGCTGGTAAGGAGAGGAGCACGGAACTTGTGGGGGTAGACTCAGAGCGAATAGAAAACAGGAAGGACTGAGCTGGGACCAGAACCAAGGAGGGCGAGCGGAACCTCTGGGGCAGGAAGGAAGGAGGGAGAAGGAGAGGGACAGGAGATGGTGGAAGACAGGGGGTCCCCCAGGCAGAACAAGGGAAGGTGGAAGGCAGGGGTCCTCCAGGCAGAACAAGGGAAGGTGGAAGGCAAGGGTCCTCCAGGCAGAACAAGGGAAGGTGGAAGGCAACAGGCAACGGGGATACAACGCAGGGCAGCAAAGACACGATCCGAACAAACCGCGTTGAGACGCGGTTTGGAAAAGGATCAGGGCTCCTTAAATAGGCCCGCCAGCACCTGGGAGGCTTGCAACGCAAGCCGTGCCGTCTCCCAGGCATCGGGCACCCCACAACGAGGCTTGAGCCGCATACCCTCCAAAATCGAGCATCCTGCGCACTGCGCATGCGCGAAGAGCGGAGAGCGGGCGCCCGCGCATGCGCAAAGTAGTGCGCGTAGGAGACCCGGAAGCGCCCGGGACCCAGGACACCCCCGGACCCCGAAGCCGAAAACGAGGATACAGCCTCCAGGACGGGGAGCGCCGTAGCGGGTAAGGAGACCCCAGGACGGGCGGCGTGACACATACATACAGATGGTTACCATGGAGAATGTCTTATAACTCGGTAACTAAGTTCTAAAATAAGCAGGGATTATATTCAGGATGTTGAAATTGTAATAAGGTGGTGCAAATGCCTGTAATTTACATATGAGGAGTTCTAAAGATGTCATTTAACACGTGACCACTTTGGGAACAGGTAAACAAATACGTAGGTAGCAACAGCTGTGAATAAATCCAGAGAGTGTGTCTGATTATTTATTAATTATGAAATGCACCGAATAGACCTATGCCATTCAGGAGTCACCCATTGTAAGAACACAACTTTGCAATATTCTCAACTGTAGATATTGTCGACAGATTAGCCAATTAATTATATATTTTGAATAGTAAAGAAGATGAAAAAATAAAGCCATTGCCAAATATTGAAAAAACAATGTCTACTATTCGGATGGAAGTCTAACATGGAATCCAGTAGTAATTCAATAATAATATATGCATTTTACACAAAATCGGTGTTGGGAAGGGGATTACAAAACTTGAGAATTTGCTTCATCAAGGACACGGTTCCAATAATTCAAAGCACTTACACACTGTCTGCAGACTAGAAACCAGGCCCAGGCGGCCTGAACCCTGAAAAAGACTCCCGTGTAGCAAGGTAAAATACTTGACCCATCCCTTATTCTAGTAGTCACTATAAACAATCTATTGAGCAAGGGCATCTGATCATAACCAGTAGCAACAATCCACAGTATTGCAGCAAGGGGCAGGCCTCCAGAAGAGCTTCAATGCTATCTTCCTCTGTTGGCAAATAGGCTTCCACCCTCACGTTGAAGGTCAAAGTGGCCTGCCAGGGTAATTGGTGCCCGTGCGGAGCGTCTCCTGCTATAAACTTTTCCTGAATTCGTTAGGTTAATCAAAAGGTCTCTGTACATTGAGCCAGCCAATGGCTTTGAAAATGTTCTTCGAATGTTGTTCTGTAGGAGGTTCTGGCCTAAGGGGAACATTATCTTGCAGTATTGATATTGATATTTTATTTCTATCGCGCTCGTACACAAGTGTTTCAGAGCACGACAAGGCAAGGGAGGGGAACAGGGGAGAACAAAACAGCGATCTTACTATGCCCAGTGAAACTGAAAACGCGCAAGTGCATGGGAGAGGGGACTGCAAGACTTGTCCTTGCCCTCAAGCCCTGGGATCGTATCTCTCCAGAAACAGCTTGGTTGTTGAGGTGCACTCAGGGGTTGTAATTAAGGTTTATTACAGTTCAAATGTTTTTAATAAAAGTACGAAAACTTTATGGTGCTCCCTGTTAAGATCTATGCTACTAGATCCAAATAATGAAAGAAAGGGGATGGTATCTCAAGAAAGACTCGAGATACAAACAAGGGCACAAACTTAAGCAGATAAATAGCTGCAAAATATTTGAACATAAATGATTCATTTGTTACTAAAAAGACAGTACACTCAGAACAATGTAGTTAAAGCAAAAGTATTATTCTTGGTACTGGCAATTATCAACATAAAAATTTAATTAGAAATAGTCATAACAAATTATTCACAGTATTTCTCCTGGTTTCAAGTTTATATACATTTTTATAAAGAAAACAGATAATTCACAATTAGATACAAAAAATCAACATATCATTCAATTGTTTTTAAATAACCATAATTGATTCAATTTAAACGTATTATGTCCACTATCTTATGCTACGCGTTTCAGGTTGATTAAAACCCTTCTTCCGGTATCGATATCAGATGATTCTTTCCAGAAAAATTAATAAAATAGAATTACTAAATTAAACATGACATTATGTTGGTTATTAACTGAAGTAAGAAAACTGAAGCCTCAATAAGTTAGTCACTGAACTAACCTGTAACTGTAATCAGTACTCGTGGTCAATATTCACAATTTGACTCTGAAAAGAATGTTTAGACTCTATAAATAACAAGAGAAAAAAGTATAAAGAATCTGCAAATTGTATTTTAGCTATTAGTACATTGCGATCCATCACGGGACCAGTCGCTTCAGAAAAAGCGCTGGGTTGCGCCCATGGATCGCATCATCGTTAGTGATTATAGATGACATAATTTTCGACTTTCCTATTGGGGTAAGTCATTCTCTATCTTGTTAATCACAGATTCATGAGGCATTTCCACGGTCCCTTAATCTCATCATAAAAGATGCAATGGTGGCTGGAGTAAAGAGACAGTAAAGGTTTGAATGTAACTGCAAGTAAATTAATGCGATCATTTATAAACATAAAGTGCAATTCATAAATAGCCAGTACCTTAAAAATAGTTCCTCACACTTCTCCGTATTAAAAGAGAAGGCATTAGTGAATAGTTAGTTCTTATCCCGCTTGGTGGAGTTAGAAGGCACTTCGTATGTTCAAGGTTTGTAGAGTCACGCGCGTTGTTGCCTAGAGCTGTGTGTAAGACGATAACCTGGCGATTCATCAGCTGTTGACTGGAGACGAGAAATATCTCTGTATTAATCATCTAGTTACCCAAATGAACTGTAAATATGTAAGGCGATATTTAAATCTGCTCGATCTGGATTATAGACTTACCTGAATGTCAGAATGTTAATGTGTCCTCGCAGCTAAGTTGCAGAGTGGCAGAATGTTTCCTGTTTCACCGGTCCTTGCTTCGCAACGCCAGTGAATGTGTGTGTGTAATATAGACTAGAAAGTCCCTGAATTGCCCTGAATACTCTGGTATACGCCATCTTGGATGGAAAAATGGCCGCCAACTATACATTACAGTGAATCTATTAAATTTAATTGACGTATTACAGACCCGAAGGAAATGCAGGTAAATTAAATGATTACTTTATGTTCATATAAAGCATTGCAATGTTGCAGTTAGGTATGTGGTGTTAAATAATAACATGTTTTACCCTTCTTCAATTATAGGGGTTTGAGCACGTTCAAGCCCCTATAGATTTTTCAAAAGAGCAAAAAGTTAAGTAGATGTGTCACAAAAAAGGATTAAAACTAACTGTGCTCAATAGGCTTAACTGAATTAGTAAAGATAAGAAATGGTTCATAAATTATATGCTTAAATACCTATATGTCACAAGTAACAATATAAATCCCATTCAAGATTCACCCCTCGTGGGGACATTGAGTCCAGTTTATTGATCCAAAAAGTTTCTCTTTGTTGGAGCAATTTTTGTAAATCACCTCCATGTCTTGGCAGTTGAACATGTTCCAAGATAACAAATTCCATTTGAGCCACTGTATGTTTCCTTTCAGTGAAGTGTTGTGCCACAGGGGACTTGACCGAGTTCAACCTAACATTGGATTTATGTTCACACCATTGTTGTTTTGCTTTCCTACCTGTGAGGCCCACGTAATAGAGCCCACAGGGACATTTGATGCCGTAAATAACGCTTCGTGTATCACAAGTAGAGGTATGCTTCAATAAAATGTTGTTTCCTTTGTGTGTGTGATAGATATAATTGCCTTGCATCACATTGTGACAGCAGTTACAATTATTACAATGAAGAGTTCCCTTGAATGTATTGATTTGAGTCTTCTTGATGCCAAAATCTGATTTGATCAGAAAATCTCGAACCGACTTACTTTTGTTGTATGCAAAAAGTGGTGGTGTTGGAAAAAGAGTTACCAACTTCGGATCCAAAGATAATTTTTCCCAATTTCTTTTCACTATTGTTTTAATCTGTCTACTTTGCTGTGAATAAGTAGTGACATACACTAAATCTGTACTATCTTTTTTGACGCTAGGTTGTAAAGCTTGTTGTCTGGTGATATTCTTGACTTTCTCAGTATTTTGTTGTAATTTTATCAGGTCGTAACCTCTTGAAAGGAATCTTTTGGTGAGTTAATTCGGTCTCCTATCAAATTCATCTTCTTCAGATATAATTCTTCTATATCTTAGTAGTTGACTTAAGGGGATGCTTTCGATTGTAGTCTGTGGATAAAAGCTAGAAGCCAAAAGAAGGCTGTTCCTATGCGTCTGCTCTGTGAATACTGTAGTAGATAATTTATCTTGGTATACATTAATCATCACATCAAGAAATTCAAAAGACATTCTGCTGGTTTTGTAGGTAAATTTGATCCTTTGTTCCAATGTATTCATAAAGATAAAGAAATGTCCAAATTCTTCTTCTGTCCCACACCAAATACCAAACAAATCATCTATGTATCTGACGAAGAATTTCAATTTATCTTTCCACACAGGATTGTTAAGTACTTTGGTCTCTTCCAAGTATGCCATAAAGATGTTTGCATAGCTAGGGGACATGGCGGCTCCCATCGAAGTTCCAGAAATCTGGATGTAATATTTTTCTTCGAACATAAAGAAGTTATTGTTCAGAACTATTGTAAGTAGTTGCATAACAAACAGTCTATCACTCTTAATGTTAGCTGCAGGATTTAGGAGTGCCCATTCTATTGCTTCAAGAACTGGTTGATGGGTGATGTTAGTATAAAGACTGGTAACGTCCATTGTAAACATGATGTCTGAGGTTGGGTCAAAAGATATTGTTGCTAGTCTTGACAAAAAATGGTTGGTATCTTTAATGTAGGAAAAGGCCTGTTGAGCTAGAGGTTGGATAATGTTATCAATATATTGTGCAAGTGGCTCCAAAAGGCTATTACTCGCGGCTATTATCAGGCGTCCTGGTGGGTTTTGCAAGTTTTTATGAATTTTTGGTAACAAGTCTATTACAGACATCATTGTATGTGGATTTGTTAAGAATGCTTTAGTCTTGTAGGAAATAATTTCTTCTATTTCTGCTTTCTCTAGGACTTTCTTTATGATACATCTCACTTGTTCGGTTGGATCTGTGGAAACTTCCATATATGTTTCTGTGTCTGATAATTGTCTTTCAACCTCTGCTTTATATTTCACTGTGTCCAAGATCACCAATGCTCCGTCCTTGTCGGCCGGTTTGATGATGATATCTGGATTTGCCACAATTTGTCAAGAACGTGTTTTTCTCTTGCAGTCAAATTGGTACAGTGTTTCGTTTAAAAGTTAATTTTTTTGAAATCACTTAGACTCTAGGATGCAGTTTTGAATTGGAGGAACAAATGTACTTTTGGATTTCATCTCGAGATATTCAGATTGATTTTCCTTTTCTGGTAACTCAAGAGGGTCAAAAAATACTTTAAGTTTCATTTTACGCATTAACTTAAAAAGTTGATCTTTTCTCTCAAAAGGTTGCTGGAGTAGTGTGGTACAAATGAGAGTCCCTTTTTGGAGCGTCTGATGTTCAAATCTGCTTAATCTATATTTTGAAATGTTCACCACTAGGTCTTCTTGGGCTGAGGAGGTATTTTCTTGGTAGGATTTCTTTTTTTTGCCTCATCGGTTCTTAGCCGGTCTAAAAAAGAGTATGTTGTAGGGGGTATATCTGTTGTTGATGTTTTAGAGGTGCTTGGAGTTTGGCTGGAGCCCCGTTGTTCTCTCTCTAGTAATTGAGGCTGCTATGTACGTTCGCTTGGTCTTTCAACTTCTCGACTTGATGCTTCTGAAGTTGTGGTTGAGGTGTCTGTTGTTTTTTTTATTCTTATTAAAGAGCGGTCTCTTGTTCCTTATGGTGTCCTGTTGATGGTAATACTCTTTCCAAGAATATAGGATGTCTAATTTGTAATCAAGAGTATCTCTCCTGAATTTGCAAACTTTTTTGGTCTCAATCCCAATTTTGTAATCCTCCAATTTGTTGTTGACCTCCTCTAAAATGTGTGAAAATTCCTCTTTACTAATAAAGGTAGAAAGTGCTTTCTTTGTATTTTCAATGTCCGTTTCCAATGTAGTCAGAGATTTAGAAAGTTCTTCTATCGTCAGGATAATCAAATCCAACGAGCACTTGTTCAAAATGTGTCTCCACCTTTTAATGAATTGGGGATTCTCTTTACATAATGTAGGCTCAAAATCAATCCTTAATCCTCTCGGGATTCTTTGGGATTTATAGTATTGTGACAGGGTTGTAGCATGTCATTTCTGATTAATCTCACGACGTATTAACCTCTCTAACTGATTTATAAATTGCTCAGGTTTAGTTGAGGAGCTCAGTTCTTTTTCAGTAGTTTTAATAAGTTTAAGAATATGATTTGCTTCTTCCTCAGAAAAAGCTAAAGTTTCTGCTCGATTGGTAGTAAGGCTCTCTATTTTAGAAAATGACATAATGCGGAAAATTTCAAATAATTCTCTGTGGTGCAACCTCTAGTACTGGTGTAGCAACAATGAGATACTAGAAACAGTTTGGTTGTAGAGGTGCACTCATGGGTTGTAATTAAGGTTGATTACAGTTCAAATGTTTTTAATAAAAGTATGAAAACTTGATGGTGCTCCCTGTTAAGATCTATGCTATAGATCCAAATAATGAAAGAAAGGGGATGGTATCTCAAGAAAGACTTGAGATACAAACAAGGGAACAAACTTAAGCAGATAAATAGCTGCAAAATATTTTAACATAAATGATTCATTTGTTACTAAAAAGATAGTAAATCATATCTCTCCAGCTCTGAAATCTCTCCATTGGCTCCCAGTGGATGCAAGGATCCCGCATTACACGTCATCATGACAGCGCAAAGGGAATGGTTTATTTCTTGCCCTTTCTGTGGCTTCGGTATATCATGAAAACTATAAGAAATATATGGGCCACTTAATAAAAGAGCTTCAAGGTGGTAAATCAAGTTCATAGTTTAAAGACCACATTAGGTGTCATAAGTTTAGGATAGATCTGTTTTGGAATCAGCCTCTTCAGTCATGTCTAAAGGGATACTGCTTAAAGGGGATGGTGAAAGATGTGGCCAGGAATGTACTCAACGAGAACAGGTTATGGGTAGTGTGGCTCAGTGGCAATGTGCTCGTCTTTGAAGCAAGGTACAGGGAGCATCATAGGTTTGAATTCCATTCCCGCGCTTAGAAACATCATTGGTATTGAGCGCGTTATAAAAAAATAAAAAATAAATAATGATGTACTTGGATTATGAGGCTATGGAACAGGCAACTAAGCAGTGTAATCCTTCTGTGTACACTTATCGCTCATGTCCCTAATCGCGTGTATGTTATATTATAAACTGTTCTGGGACAATCAAAGCACTATTGTGTTTTGCATTCAGATGAATGTTAATTGTTTTTACAAAAAGAAGCATCCCATATATCCTTACTACAATATTAGAAATGCTGAAATGCTTAATATGGGGATCTTAATAGCAAGACATTAATGTATCATATAGTCCTGAAACAGCAGTTCATACAGATTGCCTTTCTGGGCCAAACACAATGGACCTCATCATGAGTTTGTTGGAGCGGTAAACTGTGCCGGTAACGCTATTACCACCGCATTTATCACTCCGCCCAAAATGGAGTTCGGCAGAAAGTGGGATCTTTACCTCCAGCTTTTTGCTTGAGGTAAAAATCTCCACTTCCTGCCCATTCTTGGCGCTTTTAGCACAGCGCTAATTGAGCCGGTGCTAATAGTGCCTGGAAACCCCCATTGGGGCAGTAAGAAATATTGGCCTTTTGACCTAATCCTGGGTAAAGATAAAGGTTTAATACATACATGGGGAGAGACAAGCGGGTATCTTTTATTGAGGACAGCCTCCAAAGCAATATGAGCAGTACTGAAAGTCCTTCTACCCTCACCAGTTTACCAGCCTTTCCTTTGTTGTCTATTACTATGAAACACCATTATCTGTGCATGAATCTCCTCCCCATTATGCTGTGTGTGCATAGCCGACATTCTCAAAGCACCTACAAGAGTTAAAAGTGGTGCAAGACCAGTGGAGGAGACAGTGCCTCACAATCATGATACAATGGCATCAGACATTGCAAGAAGAGCTGTGGATTAAAATGGCACAATGGGTGTACAGTGAAATCACAAATGAAAGATACATGTCATTGCATTTATTCATTTGTTTGAAATGTTAATATTTGAAGCATGGCCCTAGTTCGAGAGCAGTGTAGAGCTGTAGAGGGTGTGGGGTAGCCAGCATTTAGGATGACATCTTTAAACAGCAGCACATTACTGTGACTTCCCGTTTCTCCGCCTGTCTATGGTCCATTAGGATTAGTTCTTGGTCAGTTGTTGTTGAAAAAGCCACACTTGAGAGATTTCCGAAATTGGAGAATTTGTGGGGGCATTCTTAGTCGAGGTTCAGAGCAGCATTTTATATATGTGCATTTTATATATGCGTACTCAAGATCTTCATGGACAGGTCATGTCACGACCATGGCGATTCACAGACCTCAAAGCAGCTCTCGATGGACAAAACGACCCAGAGGCTACGCTTCCATGTGATAATGTCGCTGTGAAAAACTTGTCAGGTGGTGACTTTCTTTTCCTGAGCCCTAAAATGATTTCCCCAAATATTGTAGGAGGGGTATGATTATATATTATTACCTCCAATCCTAGAAAATTTGGAGAAAGTGTTTGATTGTCTTGCAGAGGCATTTTTTGGAGAAATGTCGCTACCACCGCAACATTATAACTGGATATCAAGGCTCCAAGGCTACACTCAACAAGTCTGTTGTTTATTGATGTAAGAACAAGTTTGGCCGATGTTGTTCCAAGGCGATTATCTGTATCTGATCAAGGTGCCTCAATATCCATATTACAAATATCAGATTCTTATGTATCACGGAACCAGATTGATCACACTTATAAGAGATGTAAAGAAATATGTTAGTATTACCAAAACTTAGTAGTATGGCATTCATTTAATGAAACCAGAACGAACGAAAGGTGGAGTCTGCCCTACCTGGATTCCAACTTACAAAGTGCAAAGATCGCCTCAAAGTGGTTTTAGACCCTGCTGAGCAGAAATAATTCCAGAGAACAGGGCATATGACCCATGCTCGTTCTCGGTAGAGAGGCTCTCACACTCCCTTTCAATTTTGTAAAACTTAGGGTTTTGCCTTGAGTAACCAAGGGTAATCCAGACATGGACCCCTTTCTCACTGTGCCTTAGAGAGGCTCAGCTTCACCTCACTGAGAAGGCCAAATAAGGCTGAAACATGTGTCTAGGTTTAGGGGATGATGCTCTTGTTCAGAGGAAAATTGACTAGCATTTCGGTGCTGGGCTGCCCCTGTGGGTGGGACAAAGACTGATATGGACATTTATATTCCCCCTCTGTGTAGGATGCAGCGAGATAAAACATGGTTGGACACCCTGCTCATTGGAAGAAATTCCATAGAAAAGGGTATTTGTCTGATGTTCGTTCTTGGTGGAAGGGCACCCACACTCCCTTTCAATTTTGCAAAGATCGCCTTTGTCAGAGTTCAGTGCTTAACCAGTGAGCTATCTACATATCTGGAGGATGTATTGTTAATTCTAAACAAACAGATTGCCAAGCTGAACTCTGCCCTGGCATGCGACAGTATAATTTGGGGTAAAATACTGATTGTGGTATTTAGTGACATTGGTAAAAACGTATTTCATTTCATGAAGGGCACAATTATTGCAGTGGGGGTCAGTAGAGCAATTTGTCGAGGATTCAGAGATGGTGACGTGAGCAAAACACAGAAAAGTGTGGTAAACTGATTCGTGCTCCTGACAGATTTATCTCCTGGCTGTTAATATCTTTACAGCAGGATGCCTAACGAGCGGTGGCACACAGAATACATCGATGGGACTAACTTACAAAATGTTTTGCGCTGCGCAAAGGCATTGAAAGTGATTCACAGATCGCACTTTGTGGTGGCCCTTCCTACTTCATGCCCTGCCTTGAGCAGACTGAACTCAGTGCTAATAGTGCAACATTAGCATGAAGGAAGGTCCATCACAAAGTGCAAGAAGGGTTTGAAATATGCAAAACTGCAAGAAAATTGGGAATTATATGGGCGTGGGGAGGGAAGCACCATACAAACTCTCAAACATGTTCCTCAAAGTGCAAACCACACCGAATTCAAAGAAAATCTAGCAGCTGTTGTGCAAGCATGCAATGGCCAGAAATGTATGTCCAACCTGGGCATGCGCTAACTGTGAAAGCGCCACGCAATCATAATGAGAATGGTCTACCATGCGTTGCTCGCACTTGTGATTGCAAACGCAACAAGGAGGAGGGCAGGATCTTCCAACCCGCACCACCATTTTGGAGATGCCAGATGAGGAGGTTTATGGCACATACAAATTTCCCCCACATATCCTGGTCATGATCAGGGAGTGGGAGGGTGACCTGACATTGCACATCATAGGCTCACATGCAGTAACACTGCATGTAAAGATCCTATCCGTACTTAATTTCCTGGCCACTGTGTCATTCCAGTGCACCACTGCCACTGTAGGGGGCATGTTGCAGGCCATGCAATCTCAGGGTCTATATCAGATTTCTGCACTGCATCACTGCACTCATGCAAACCCACATAGACATGCGTGCACACTGCAGGCAAGGCAAAGAGTGGCCTAGGAGTTTTAGGCTGTTGCACAGTTTCCCCCGGTCTTCAGAGCCATTGACTGCATGGATGTTGTGTTGCAATTACCCAGAGAGACAGAGCACATATATTGGAAAAGAAAACTTTGGCATTCTGTCAACGAGAATGTCATGTATGATGCCAATGTGCACATAATGCATGTGAACACAATTTTTTCTTGATACATGCATGACAGCAACATCCTACACCACTTCCGCATCCACCAGGCTCTGCCATTTGGAACATTTGGCAACATGTGGCTCCTTGGTGAGTATCACCTATCACGTAGATCCAACTGCACACAGGATCAACCACATGCAAAATATACACGTACCACATGACCCAAACTAAACTGCATGTACCGTTTACCCATTTGTAGGGGACAATGCCCAACCGCTATCACCATTCATCATGACACCCATCAGGAATCCTGCAAACCGAAGTGAGGCCAACTACAATGCAGTGTAGATTGCCACTAGAGGCATGATGGACCACACAATTGGAGTGCTCAAGTCACACTTCCACTCCCGTAAGCACTCAGATGAGGTTTGCTATATAAATTTGGTGTTCTGCACAACATTGCTGCACCCCATGGCATACCAATCGAGGTACAGGTTTGTTTGTGCCTCAATCCGCAGGCCCTCACCCATATCCTTAGCAGTACCAAGGGAGCAGAGAAAGGCTGCCCGAAACCATGTAGTGCAAACCATTGTTTCATAAACCATGTAGGCTCTGGACACACTACAAATCCCAATCTCAGATGTCTTTCAATGATGATAGAGGGAATGTCCTGTCTGCCCAAACCTAACACCCTGAGAATGTCTTGGAGTGGCAATACGATTGTACACAATCGAACAACCCACACACTGAAGGGTCAACCGAATACTAATGTCAAAATCAAACACACCACCCCAAACATATGAAAAACCATATTAATAATTATGTGCAACAGAATGCCTATACATACAGCCATCATCACACCATCAAATCTGCTATTACCACTATACCTCTTTCATCACTCTTTACTTTCTTACTTCCTTTACTTACTGACCTCATTCTCACGTGCCTCTGCTTATATCACATTTATTCTGGGTGACATACATTCCTTTAATACAGTGGCCTTCAAACTGATGGGCTGGCTCCCCTAAGGTTCATTCAGGGGGTGCAAGGTCCTTCAGAAGGGGAGCACATGTCCCCCCTTGCTCACTATTCTTAGAGAGGCACAGCTCCACCCTATTGATGAGGTCCAACCAGACCGAAACACGTGTCTGGGGTTGCTGTTGGTACTCTTGTTCAGAGGAGAATTGCCTAGCATTTCGGTGCTGGACTGCCCCAGGGCAGGACAAAGACTGATATGTTTGGGATATTTCTTCTCTGTGAAAGATAGTGAGCTAAAGACTCTGGGTATGTCGCTCGTAACCAGGACTAATGTCTGGTAGAGGGACTCCCAGGACCCGTCTTGTTAATCTGCATAGTTAAGTAACTTTGGGTCTCACCCTAAGTTACTAGGGGAATCCAGACGTGGACCCCTTGCTCACTATTCTTAGCGAGGCACAGCTCCACCCTACTGATGAGGTCCAACCAGACCGAAACACGTGTCTGGGGATGCTGTTGGTACTCTTGTTCAGAGGAGAGTTGCCTAGCATTTCGGTGCTGGACTGCCCCAGAGCAGGACAAAGACTGATATGTTTGGGATATTTCTTCTATGTGAAAGATAGTGAGCTAAAGACTCTGGGTAAGTCTCTCATAACCAGGACTAATGTCTGGCAGAGGGACTCCCAGGACCCCCTTGTTAATTGACACTATATGGATGACATAGTCTTCATATGGCACGGCCCTGCACTACGTTTGAGTAACTTTCTTGTATGGCATAACCAACGCCATAGCAAGATACAATTCACCATGAACACCAGTATCACCGAGATCAACTTCTTGGATTTGATCATTCGGGTATGGGAGAATACATTGGAATGTTCTCTATGTAGAAAAACGACCGACAGAAATACCTAGCTCCACTTTTCGGGCTTCCACCACAGGAGTTTGAAGGAAAATCTGCTGTAAGGCCAATTCCTCCGTTTGAGGAGGAACTGTACCTCCACTACTGACTATCAGTTACATGCTGACAACATTAGAGATCGATTGGTGGCCAGAGGCTATCCCAAGAAACTATTTACGAGAGCAGCTAAAAGGGCTAGATATGTTCCTATGGAGCCTCTCCTTAGCCCAAGAGATCACCAGACCCAGGACAAACTGGTCTGTGTGTTGCCATATAACACCCACACTTTTGCAGTTAAGAAAGTCATTAACAAATGTTGGCCCTTGATAAGGCTAGACATGACTAATGAGCCTCTCCCACTATTCGCAATGAGAAGACAAAAACATCTGAAGGACCTTTTTGTCCATTCAAGACCCCAGTAGAACAGAAACACCATGACTGGATGGGACTTGCAACCTCTTACTGGCCACTTCCCCTGTGGGGGTTGTTCAGTGTGCAAATTGAGTAGAAAACTTGAAGGGGTTTAAAGTGCAAGGACTCCAATGGAACTTGCATCAGCACACTAATTGCAAGACCCCCTGTGAAATATACTGCATAGAATGTCCCTGTGGTCTCAAATATGTTGGAAAAACCATGCAACCCATTAACACCACTATCGTAGAGCATAGATCTCGTATCCCGTGTAAAACCATCAATGCCCCTTTGGTGTCTCACCACATGGAGTATGGACACTCCATAGATGACATCTCGTGGTGGATTCTTGGCACCATTCCAAAAAGCACATGCACGGCTCATCATTATCAATACATGAAGCAAGATGGATACATCGTCTGGAAACCCTGGACAACGGTCTCAATGAGGCCCTGCCCCAGTACTGGTAATTGGACTTGGGTCCCCAACCAGTAGATTCACGTCCATGATCGTCCTTTTAGTTCCATGACCCTTATAATCCACACGCAATCATGATTGGGTGTTTGACAAATGGCCTTTACCATCTACAGTGAGGCGACTCAATAGATCTTTTCATGTAGGGCCCACCACTGTCACTCCTTGAGTCATTAACTTATACAGCTCCATTCCCCGGGCCCACATACCATCATAGTTTTCCTCTTTCCCTTTCCTATGGACTATGTGTATCCATGTAGGGGCTCCTCAAGATAATATGGCTCTGTGACTATATGGAACCATCTCTGGGTATGGGTACGGTAACTGGCCCTTTCTTGTTCAGGAGCCCCACGGGAGGACTAGTCACTGTGGTGATTTGCATTTTCCAAACAGTATACAGGCATAGTTATATCCCTTCTCTTTCCTTTTCCTTTCCTGCTCCACGTTATCTATTATACATATGCCTTTCATTTGGCCACATCGAGATACACCCCTTCGGGCTATGTAGGGGCTGGTCTTTCCTAAACCGGGCCGCAGGTACATCTCGGCTCATGTCCGGTCCCCCTTCCGTCTCCGCCTTCGACAGCGTCACGTAACATTATATTCAGTGTCCGTATTAGAGTCAGTCAGGCGTCTACTATGCCGGCAGAGTGTCTTTCTGCAGTATCGCACAGTCCATCAGTCCGCAGTCCATCAGGTAAATACCATGCTGCTACAGTTTTTCTTGTTTTCCTGCCTCGGTGAAAACTGGCCTTTAGTTAATCAATCTACTTTTACTCGGACCGCCAGGCTCCCAGACAGGACCTGTTGGTTCTTATAGGCCAGGCTTACGTTCATGGGCTGAGCGCCAGGCCCTGTGATTTGTTATTTGTTTCTTGTTTCGTTCAGACTTAACGGCCTCCCCCACAATACACAGTCAGAAGTTCATCTAGACAACGGCGTCTCCTCCTCCATTTTATCGCTTGAGCAGGCTAGCCAGCTTGAGCGCAATCGATGTATACTGTCCGGGTAAGTTTCGTATTACACACTTCATTCACTGATGGTCCGGCTAAGTTTCGGATTGCACACTTCATTCACTTATGTGCATTCTTCTTTTTTGATATTGTAGATAACCCCCCCCCCCCCCACCCTCCTGGTCTCCATACACCTCCTTGACTCCCTTATCCCAGCACACGGCTGCTGTTGACATATTTTCCCTAGTGTAATGGTCGTCTCCTCCCCCCAGGAAGGACCACTTTAGGGTTGCTGTTCAGACCAGGCAAGGGACACATTTAATATTCCCCCATTTATTAATACCTTATTGTGGGACACTGATTTGTACACCGTAGCCCTGCCACAATGGCTAGGTGCAGGATATTGTGTGCCAATTGCAACCATGTGCAGTGACTAGTTTCTATCTTTTCTTTGCTTTGCTGCAACATTTTCTTTTTGTACTTGGGTCTTGATCCCCTATCAGGTTCTCTACAGGTGTCCCCTGTGCAACAGCACCATGCATGCATTGACCAGCTCTAGGAGAGTCTACACATCTTCATTCCTCGCCCATTCATACCCCGGTTTATGGGGTTTCAAGCTCTACTTTGTACAGTAAGTTAGTCTTACTATGGTGGAGACCAGCGGCTTGGGCACAGGACAGAGGTGGGATATAGGGTTCACACTCCATTGCACGCGAGGCGAAATGGTTGTAAAGGTGGACAACTACTTTTGTTGGGTTCTGCTCGTGCAGGTGATGGCACAGATAGTGGGTGCTGCACATCATTTTTTTTATTGTTTAAAGAATTATCCTACTCTATAGGATGTTTTAAGTTAGCTTTTTAAATTGTTATAAATGTTGGCTTTTCACATCCACAGCGCTCTGACCTTCCCTTGGGGTCCTGAAGAGGTCGGCCATTTCAAATGTCCGGCGAAACGTCCTATTCTGACCAGTATTTACACCCTGTTCCTAAAAGATTTGGGCTGTTATATTACTGTGACATAGACCTGGGATGTGTCTTTAGGCCAGACCAGAATTGAATTTTGATGGTTTGCAAAACGTTAATCTTCTTACAACAACATCTTTTTCACCCCTCCGCCCCCCCTCTGTGTTAGACTTAGCCAGACAAAGGCCGCTGATATAAGATCAAACGTTTCTGTTAGAATTCAGTTTTTCCATAACAGAATATTGGGCAAGTACTAATTTTTCTTTGTTTGTTTCATTGACCAGTACCAATTTGCCTTGCGGACATTGTCTTTGGTACATGTTGTTGTGTGATTTACATGTTTACACTCGTATTATTTGTTGTATAATATAGACATTGCCAAATCAACATGTTTTGGTCCGCCTTCCTCTTGAAAAAAAATGTGATGTCCACTTTCCGTTGGCTATTGGTCATTTTGACTTTGAATTTGCTTTGGTATAATTGAAATATTCATACCTTATGTAAGACCTATAGGTCGAGAAAATAAATAAGTTATAATTTGTATATGTATGTGTACTCCTTATCCGATTAATTCTGATTTAGTCCATTAGAGCCCCCCTTCTTATTGATTGTGTTGTCCTATAAAGCATATCTTTAATTGGGTCATTTGGGGACCACCCATTTCTTGTCAGGACTTCAAAGTGGTAAGCATCCTAGTGTGAGTGTAGTTATGTTATGTCAGTGCTGACTTTGAAGTACTGGGTACCATGAGACCTCTAGAGGATCAAGGAAGGCAGCTTTCTGATCCTTGCCCCACACGGATTTAGTAGGGACACCCAGGCCAATTGGTGATACACATCAGATCTTTCATAGATGCAACCCTCCTCACATTGCTGCCTCTGGTATGATATCAGCTTTCTGTGGCAGCATAATTGTGCACATGTGGCCTTTGAGCCTGCCCTGTGCCACTGCAGGGGTAGGGCTGAGGGCACCCATAGGCTATCTCTTTAATGGCATACATTTGCACTTTAATTTTGGAATGTGGCATTTATGAAAGTAGTTCTGATTATAAGAAACCTTGTTTTGCAAATTTGTCTCTTTCTGAAAAAAAACGACCTCCACAAAATCCTTCATACCTTCTTCACCGTTTAAGCAAGTAACAAAATTTGAGTGTCTACTTGAAGCTAACATCCTCATCTTTCCAACGAATCCAAAAGCGTATACTAAATCCTCATAGTTTTTCTGCAATAGTGCTTAACGCGCACGGAAACGTTTGTCGCAAATTTTCCGTTTGGCTCGAATCTATCGCGTGTGAAATAGCTGTTCATTGCACCCGACCTCAGAATTATGTTTTCAATTCGCTAGTTAGTCAATAATCATTGCTAGTGTTTGTATGATACCATACAAAGCGGCTTGCACTAGTATTGAAACCATTTTAGTGAATTAAATCAATTTTCAGTGTTTTACCATTCATTCAAAGCCACATTCAAAACCATTTTTGATCAGTTTGCAATCATACCTGTTTCTCTCACTGTGTTTGCTGGGGGGAAATTGGGATTGATACTATTTTGTTGAATTCTGTATTCCTGAAACCTGTTTTTTCTCCTTCCATGTCTTTATATGGCATATTGGGGGGATTGAGTAGTGTGCATGGGGAAAGAGTAATCACATTGCATTTTGATTGAACCCACACCAAAGTATTATTCTAGGCTGCATTATTTTTCCTATCATTCGTCCGTGTGATTAAAGAGATGCATTGTGACATCACCCCATTGGTGATCATTGTATAACCATTAAAGTAGTGTGATATATATATTGTGAAATCCATAAAATAAATATTTTTAATTTTGCAAATCTGCCTGCTTCCTGGTTCAGTTTGATCAGGGGGGATTCAAAGAGAGGGGCGTGATATAATGGTACATCATTCAGAAATAAAAGAACTTATAGACATAACCAAATGATTACGGGCTTCAATTGTGCATCCCACGCTAGGCATTGACTTAGGTCAAGTACCGGGTTGAAATCATTTACAAGATTGGGGGCTCGTCTGGAATTTCTGAATTAGACATACCACTTGTGACAGTCTAATACAGTGTGCTAACTGACAGGGTACATAAACCCGGTTGGGCTACCACACTGTGTTACACTGTGAAAAGCACCCCTCAATAGGAACGCTCTAAGGAACTGGTCTGTTTGCAAAATAAAGTAAACTCCTTTAAATCAGAAAGGAAATTAATATTTCCGGAATGGCGACCTTGGTAGAAATCAATATTGCTAAAGAACACCTACTGCACAAACTATTTGTCAGGGGTGAATGGACAGAGCAGGATCAGAATGTGTGGTTGCAGGGAATTAAAGAGCAGACCACTGCAACAGGATTAAACACATGGCAAGATCAGGGTCCATTACATATGGCACTGAGTGAACTCTATATGGGCCCCTAAGTTAAAGGAAGGAATTGCCAAAATAGCGCCATATCTGTACCTCCACATTGGAGCAATACAGGACAAATATGCCGAAGGCCAAGATCTGGCAGACAAGCGACTACAAGCATTAGAAAAGGCCCAAACTGATATGGACTCTGCAGAGCAAAGGTTACAGAGGAGCCATGAATCAGAAAATGAAACCTGGCAGTACCTGATAAAAATAAAAGAAGATATAGATATCCTGCAGCACGAGAAGGTAGAGCAGGATGCCATAGTGCTGGCGCTGCAGAAGAAGTGCCAAGAAAGTTTGGACTCTCTACTGCAGAGCCAGAAAAAGCTGGAACAGCAAATCAATTTTGACAGGGCATGCGCAGAGCAGGTAGTCACCCTGACAAACCATCCTTTAAATCAGGCATTATCCCAGCTAGCCTCAAAGAGGCCTGGTTCCGCCCCCTCCTAAAAAAAACCTACCCTCGACCCTCTTCAACCGAACAACTACAGACTGATAACTACAGTGCCATTCCTCCTGAAATTATTGGACAAAGCTGCACACTGCCAAATCCAACACTTTCGAGAAACCCACTCCACCCCAGAAACAGCCCTGGTGGATCTAAAGAGTCAGATCACCCAAATCATGGATAAGGGCAAGCCAGTCATATTGCTCCTCCTAGATCTCTCAGCCGCATACGATCTAACGCCACACCCACTACAATCCATAGCGGGGTTCCTCAAGGATCCTGCACTGCACCCACACTTTACAACTTGTTCACTAAGCCTCTCTTTGACAAACTCGACGCACATGGTATCACGTGCACGAACTACGCGGACGACACACAAGTACTTCTACCTCTTTCACGATCATACCACAAAGACGCCAAGGCACTCCACACAATCTACTCCATCATCCAGGCATGGCAGTTAATGGCCTCTGCCTTAATGGAGACAGGACTGAGATTATTATACTAGGTCAACAGAGCACCCTAGACAAACTGGACAAACTGTACGCCAACTTCTCCATTGACAACTCCATCATCCCCGTATCCACAGCTGTCAAGACACTAGGAGTATACCGAGACTCCTCACTATCAATGACCAGACAAGTCAGCGCAATCACTTCCTCATCTGAGCATACCATCAAACTTATAAACACCATCAAGCCATACCTCTCAAAATCTAACTGCCTTTCAATAGCCAGAGCAACCATCGGAGCCAAACTGGACTATTTCAATGCCCTCCTAGCAGGCACATCGGCAAAACACCTTAACAGACTACAAGTCACACAGAACAATGCTCTCCCGGCCGCTCTTAGCATCCCAAGAAGAGAGCATATCTCCCAGGCCAGACACTCAGCCCAATGGCTCCCGGTTAAAGAGCGGATTACACTCAAAATCCTCACCCTCACACACAAATGCCTCTCTCTTTCCGCCCGTCCTACCTATCAGAGACCATCTCCAAAACCCTCCTCCTCACGTCCCACCAGGACGCAATACACCAACTTACTCCATATCCCAGGCATCAAAAAAGCCAAGCTTCCCCTACATTGCTGCCAAGTCTTGGAACGCTCTACCTGCAGACATTAGAGCGGAGAACTCACTCCCAATTTTTCATAGGAAACTTAAGACCTCCTTCCTTGCACTATAATATGTGAGACTCGCTAACCTATGTAAATATACTGCACTGTAAATTTGTACAAATGTCATACCTGCTCCTGTAAATTATGTATTACTTGTGTATATGCAACTAAGATATGTCTGTAACAAGCGCCACGATGCCCCCGGGCTAACGTGCGCTCTACAAATCCGAATGGATAAATAAATACATAAATAAAAATAACGGAATAATAAATTAATTCTCAAAGACCTGGACACCCAGGCAGAATTTGATGAGGAGCGCCAGAAAGCTGGTGCACTCCAAAAACAAAGAGACGGCCTAGCTGCACGGAGGCATACACTTATTCAGGAAAAGGACACCTTGGGCCAGGAGGCCAGTTATTTAAAAGAGAAGATGGAAGAAAATCACCTGGCCCTTCAGGGACTGTGTGGCCTCCAAAAAGACCATGAAAAACTGTTAGAGCACACCAGGAGGGTGGAAGATGCTCTAGCAAGGAAGGACCAGGCCAGTAAGGACAGGACTCAGGAGGTAACCCTCCTGCAGCAAAACGGGCCCAGTACCCTAAAATGACACAGGAAGCACAGAGAGACAATGAGGCTCTCTGTGAGAAAAATGACAGGCTCCACAGACAGGTAGCGATGCAAGAACAATTGATAGAGACGAGCAAGGCCTTGGTAGAGGAACAGAAAGCATGCAAGTTCTTGCATGGCAACAGGGAGCAGGGGCTGAGAGAGATGAGGTCCGCTGGGAAAGGGAAATACCTGAGCATAACCTCAGGAACCCTAGTACCGGAGGCCTTCATCTCTTCCAATCCCTGGACTCTGCCAGCCCCATATCCACTGGCACACATGAGCCAAAGGCCACGGGGATGGCAGACTTCAATCCAATAAGGAATATGGGGCTCATAGATCAGCACCTCCCAGGAATGGATGGGCGGGCATCTGGGTATGGGTTCCCAAGCACTGGGAAGTTTAATGGGGAATTCTATGAGAGTAGGCCCACTAAGGGCATCCTGAAAACCTCTGCCCAGCTATGACAGTGGGCGGGGGTACTCAGCAAATCCTGGGAGGAAGGAGGAATCAGAAGACTCCTCTGAGCGCCACAGGACTCAAGAAACTAGGCCGTCAAATTCTGCCAGTCATTCCCAAGCTCGCAGAATCCGGGAGAGCCTAGAAGACCAGACGGGCACCTCTGGTAGCAGTGCCTCTGAGTCAGAGGATGAGTGGACCAGGGTCGCCCGAACCAAGAAAGCCAACAAGATCAAGAGGGCTTTGCCCAAGGATCCCTTAAAACAAATAAAGGCCATTAGGAGTGTCATCACGCCCTATCATAAGAACGTGAAATATTCAGTTTGGGAGCACCTTGAGCTCTTTGAACAAATGATGGAAACTTTCCATTTGAAGGACAGCCAAAGCTGTATTCAATATGTGAAATGGACCTTCTCTCCCGAGTACTCCAGCTTCTTTGCAGGGCTGGAGTACCAGAATCATTCTAGATGGTCCAACTATAGGACGGCCATCTTGAAACATTTTTCTGTGCACAGGAATCCTCAGGAGGCTCGCAAGGTAGCCTACAACTTGCAATGTGGGGAGGATCAGGTCCCACAAGAATGTGTTCAAGAATTAAAGCGTGCCTTTGCGCAGACCCTCAGAAGTGTGCACACTGACAGCAAAGAGTTTGTGAATACTTTCGTCCACGCTCTCCCCAAGTACATCATGACCCAGCTAGTGAGAGACTTTCAAGAGAAAAGATCACTAGACTGGGTCATCGAACAAGCCACCCGCATTTATGAGGTGCAAAAGCCTGTGGAAAACAACAATAATCCAAAAAGCCCCAAAACAACCAACACCCCTGCTGCTGCTAAAGTGGCAGAGGTGAAGGTTGCCCCATTTTAGATTTGGAGATGGGGGGCCTAAAAACCTGCCTTCACAGAATCAAAGCAACCCCAAGCCCAGGAGGCCCTCAGGCCAATCATAAACAGGGAGCCAGGGAGGCAACCCCACAAATGGGACCCCCAACTCCCCTGACTACATCAGTCCCCGCTACAAGGGGAATCGACCCATCCTGGGTTATGTGTGAACTCGCCCAGCCCAAGGGGGGGGATCCAACCAGACAGCAGCTAACCCAGGGAACTTCCCTCCTCACTTCCCCAGGCGGGCAGTAATCCCCCAAATACTGGACAGAATTTCTTCCTGAGGTACCCGCAAAACATTCAACCCCAAAACAATCCATCCTTCTTTCCCCAATTTCCTGAGCCCAGGCAACCCAATCCGGGAGAGGGGAGGCCAAGGGTGGAGGGGTACCCAAATTTCACTAATTCAGGGTATTTTGGGAGAAGGGATAGCTACCCTTCCTGGGATCAGCCCAGGGGAGAAATGAGAACCCCATATCAGCCTGAGCGGGTGTCACAACTAGAGCGCTAGGTACAAAACAAGGCACAGGATCTGGGTCGCATGCTGAGGGCTCAACAGAACCCTCAGATGAGCATAGCGGTGCAGAATTCCTCAAACCCAGGACCTGGTACTCCAGAGAAATGACGGGGAAGAACCCTGACAATCCACCGGTGCCCATGGAGGGGGCACAAGGGGAAGGGGGTTGTAAAGCCTTGGAGGAAGCTTCCTTCCCCACTTGTAAAAAGCCCCTGGAAACCCAGAAACTGGAACCAAAATCTCCTGCCCCTGAAAGTCTGCCACACAAGGAGCAGAGATGGGGTAGGAGAAATAAAGAGCCCAAAAAGACCCATTTGGAGGAGGAGGTACACATCTTCCAGTTTGAAGGAGAGGGATCCTCAGAGGATCCTGGGAAAAGGATATTTTCCTTCAGAGATGGGGGAACTCCTCCCAAAGAAGAATGTGTCCCAAAGGATCCAAATCCAGACTGGGTAGATGTGGGGACTGAGTTGGCACCGCCCATCATCCAACCACAGAATCAACAACATGAAAATCCCCTGGTTCAAACCCATCCTGGTGACTGCCTCCAAAAGGGGGGGGGGCAGCCCAGAACCAGAACCAGGGGAACCCCAAACATCTCCCATATCTAGCTGTCACCTTTTTCTTTCAGATTCCCAAGACTCCAAACAGAATTCTGCCCAAATCTCTTCTCTATCAGTGTCCAAAACCAAGAATCTGACCCACCAGTTGTCAAAAATGTACATTAGATGTGCCCCCTTGAGGAGAAGGAGGGAAGATTCTATGCCCCAGTCCAAATACAGGGGCAGTGTACAATTTTGGCACTGGTGGACACTGGATCCCAAGCTACCCTTCTGTCAAAGGGGCCTTTGACCAACTGAATTCGGGAAGGGGGGAGTAATACCAAATTCCTCTCACCCCTCTTCCTGGACAACTTCAGAACTTCAACAGGAAGGAAATTCCCATTGAGGGGACTGCGGATTTGGATATTAAAATTGGGCGACACAAGGTGAAGCACCCGGTCATAGTTGTAACTCCAGAGGGCACCCCTTGTTTACTAGGGAATTAAATCCTCCGCAGGTTGTCACCCCTCATAGACTATGTAAACAAGGTCCTATGGACCCAGACTAACCGACCAATAAAATTGAAACAGAGTGTCAACCATGTTAGTTTAAACGGCACATGCCACATGGTTGAACAAAAATCTGACCAAGTAGAATTTTACTTCCAGATCAACCAAATCCCAGACGTGACTGTAATTGCAGTAGGACAACAAACTGGTGATGGGGGCTCTTCTCTATTTCTGAAAATCAACCTTCCTTCCAGTCTAAGGTGGCATTCCACACTGGAAGGAAACACTCTGAAATTCTTTACAAATTCACATACAGAAAATCCCACTACTATAGTCCAGAAAGATTAGAAATCAGCCAAAGGCCTGGCTGATATTCAGAAAATTTGAGAGCAGTTGTTCCTCCCTATTCAGTTAAATGAAGGGAAGGACACTGTTCTCGCCCGAGTCTGTGTGATCAACGGTAAGAGCTTCATCAGCTAAACCATGTTCCGGAAACTCTCAAAAGATCCAGCCATTCCCACATTTAGACTGATAGACAAATGTGAAATGGCTCTGGAAACACCCAACTCAAACATCTCCTGCCTAGCAGGTGTGTGCTCAAAATTTCAATAGGCAACAAGCATTTAACTTAGCCAGTGACATTCTCAATCGCTTTGCATTAGTTTGGACCTAATAAACATCAAAGCTTGGTCCAGATTAGCGGGTAATCCCATGGGCTTTGATGACCCAGAGAAAGCATTTAGGTCAGCTCAACTGCTGCCTTATGCAGTTGAAATTCAGATTGGAGAGGAAATCACCATCCCAGAAAGGACCCGACAATTCTCACTGAAAGTGAAAGTTAAAAGAGGACAGAAACTGAAAAACCCTGACGCCTATATTCATCTCGATGCCTATTTCCAACAGCAAGGGTTGGGGGTAAACCCAACACCACCAGTCAACATAGAACATGACAACATTCCAATAGAGGTGGATAACAGCGACTTAAAGAGTATCACTCTAGCCGCAGGCACCATTATTGGAATGGCGGTTGATGACCAACATTTTTCCATACATTTAGGCAATTAACTGTTAGGACCAATCCCCAAGGTCTGTTTTGACAGTGATAGTGATATGATATGATATGATATGGTATTTGTAACGCGCCTATACACAAGTGTTTCAAGGCGCGTTACAAATACCATATGATGACACAACACCAGACAAGATCTTCACCTGGCATGGGGGAATTTCCTGGTGTACAGTTCCTGCCCTTATGGTAAGGAAGATGTGACCTGTGACTTCATGAGGGATGAGGTGATATTCCAAGTCCATGAGGGCTGCTTCCAGCATCTGAAGCCACCAGCCCAAATCAGCACTTTGACCAGGGACTTCTCCACCCAGCTGGAGGAGGCCGCTGAGATAGCAAAACCGGAAGTATTTCCAGGCTTCAGGCAGATGGTTGAAGAGAGAGTCAAACTAGCTGATGCCTGTGAGACTCTGGAGCAAAGGCAAACATTGAAACAAGTTTTCTTAGATTCTCAGGTTCTCTTTGCGGTGGACTCATATGACTGTGGTCTCACCGACATCCACACAACAATTCCCACAGACCCTGGCATGACTCCAGTGTTTGTGAAGCAATATTGCTTGCCTGTCGCATCAATGGAGTCCCTTACTGAAATGATTAAGAACCTGGAGTCCCATGGGATAATCCGTCCAGTTCACAGCACCTTCAATAATCCGGTGCTGTGGATTTTGAAGCCAAACGGCCAGTGTAGATTCTGTGCCGACCTAAGGGAGCTCAACAAACGGGTCCATCCTTCCAGATGGCCTCTTCCCTACATTGACCAAGGGCTGGCTCAGATCCAGGGGTCACAGGTATTCACTGCAATAGACCTTACCAATGGGTACTGGACTGTACCTGTCAGTAGGGAGGACCAATATAAGCTGGCTTTCACCTTCGGGGGGCAGCGGTACACATGGACCCGGACTCCCTTCGGATACATCAACTCCGGCAATTAATGTAACATTTTTCTACACAAGGCCATGACCGACCTGGGTGAAAGGGTTAACCTGGCCTATGTAGATGATGTTTTAGTCAAAATCTCAACTGTGGAGGAACACATAGCGGAGATCCGTTATGTTCTGACACAGTTCAGGGCTGCTGGAGCAAAACTCTCTTTTCAAAAGGCACAGTGGTGTAGAACCCGTGTCAATTTCTTGGTGCATGAGATTACACCTCAGGGCCTCTGCCCCCAGGAAAAGAAAGTGGAAGCACTTCAGAAATTAAAAGACCCCACAACTCTGCGGGAACTAAGGAGCCTCCTTGGACTAACTAATTACAGCAGAAAGTTCATTGAGAATTACAAAGAGATCACAAGACCCCTGATCCATATTTTGAAGGGGGGTCAGGTGGGAGTGGGGTCCAGAACAAGCCGAGGCAGTAAGACAACTCAAAAGAAGCCTCTCACAAGCACCTTGCCTAGCTTACCCTATCAAAAACAAGGAGTTCTTCTTGGGGACAGGGTTCTGAAATACATGCTTGACCGCAGTATTGTATCAAAAGCATGACAAGGTCAATAAAGTAATCTCCTATGCGAGTAGAACTTTATCCTCTGTGGAGGAAAAATTCAACGATTGTGAGAAGGCACTCCTGGCAACGGTGTGGGCATTGAAAAATTACCGCCCGTTTATCCAGGGGGAACACATCATAGTGGAGACTCCACACGAGCCTCTGCAATGTCTCCAAAGTGACAGAATCCGGGCCGGAAATGTGAGTAATTCCTGAATTACTTCCTGGATTCTGTCAATGCAAGGCTTTCCTGTGAGTTCAGATATGGCCAAAACAAGAAGAGCCCCCTCACGCAAGGTCTGGGTGACTTGCATGATTGTGCCAGAGAAAACTGTCTCGAGGACAAAAGTCTTAAAATCAAGGACAACATAGAGGCATACCTTCATTCCCCACATAAAATCTTTGAAGAAGACAAGTGTCTGGAATGCCCACTGTCTATGTGGATGGATGCTCCTACCATGTTGACAACAACAGCACTTGTGGCTGGCGTAGGGAATGCATGGGTGAATGATGCCCCTTAACCCTCCGCTGGGTACAAAATCGGTCCCCAAAGTAGTCAAGTGGCAGAGTTGAAGGCTGTGCATCAAGCCATCCTCACTGCTGTCCAACACCAACTCCACGAACCGGTCATAATCACAGACTCAGATTATGTACGGAACGGGTTTGTGGAGCACCTGGTCAACTGAAAACCAGAGGCATGCCATGTGCTAATAACAAACCATTGAAACACGGAAAATTAATCCAAAATATTGATGATCTGGTCACCTCGAATGAGATGACCATCTACTGGAAAAAGATCAAGAGTAATTCTAAGGTAGAGGGACCAGACAAATTGGAAATGACCTAGCGGATCAGCTGGCCAAAACCAGAGCCATCCAAGGGGATCTACTTAAGATTGAGTCCCGGTTGGGGGAAATCCAGGTCACTGCTATCACTAGGTCCCAGACAAATGCTCACACTGAACTCTCAACTGCACAATGGAGTAAGGAGATCCCAGATGCTGATTTCATTATGGCTCAAAAAGGGGATCCAATAATTGATAAGTTTTATCAACACATTGAGGACCCTGAGAACTTTCCCCTGACGGATACCAATTACATAGGGAAAGAGGACCTCAGAGTGTTGATGAAATGTCCAAAAATGTTCCGAATCCCAGACGGTTTGTTGGTAACGAGATCCCTAGCTGGCCAAGATCAGTGGGTGGTCCCTACATCATTCCAAAGCTTGATGTTAAGTCACACCCATGATGCGGCCACAGCCGGTCATAGGGGATTTCATACAACACTTGAAATCTTCAGAGAGGTTGCATACTGGCCACACATGTGCCAGGACCTCGACCAATACTTGAAGGGGCACAATTTCAGCCAACATCCCTCCCACACCGTGCACCTCTCCAAAAGAGGGGGATGACACTGCCTTGGTCAGATTTACAAGTCAATTTTATCGGGCCCGTAATTCGCTCCTCTAGGGGGAACAAGTACATGTTGACCGTGACATGCTTGTTTACTAAATGGATGGAATGTCTCCCGGACCCAAATTGCAAGGCAGAAACAGCAGCTGCCCTGATGATCAACCACATCGTCTCACGTTTTTGACTACCCAAAGGATCGAGTCAGACGGAGGTGGCCACTTCACTAGCGAAGTAATGACAACGATGTGGGAGATACTTGGGGTAAAAAGGAAATTACACATTGCCAACTGGCGAGCCTCTAGTGGTGCAGTGGAGAGACATAACACGACAATTGTGAGCATATTAAAAAAGTTTGTGGCAGATTATGGGCCAAGTTGGGATATTCGATTACCTCTTGTCCTGATGGCCATCAGATCTACCCCTTCTTCTGCAACAAAAATGTCACCGTTTGAGTTGATGACTGGACACAGGATGGTACTTCCCCAGCATGTGCTCTACAGAACCCAAGAGCAGACATTGATCAATGCCTCCACAATTCATGAGTATGTTGAAAATCTGAGAAAACACCTCCAACATGCTTTTGCCTATGCTCAGCGAAATCTAGAAAGATCTGCAAACAGCATGATGACCCACTATGACTTAAAGACTACTAGAAAAGAATACAATGTAGGAGACCGGGTCTACTAATTCAATTTCCAAAGGAACCAGTCCAAACAGCGCACACTTTTGCCTAGCTGGAGGGGTCCTTTTGAAATTGTAGATAAAATCTCACTAGTCGCCTACAAAATCCGTATCCCCAAAGGCAGTTTGGCAGAAGGGGAAGATAAGTGGGTCCATATCAACCAACTGAAGTGTTGCCATCCAAGGCACACTCAGCAGCAACTAGATGATTCTTCTGGAACCCCAGAGGGGATCACTCCATCTTCCTAGATTTTCAACTCTAAAAATATTCCATCCGTATAATCAATAAATTGCAAATAGAAACATTGTCCTTATATGTCAAAATGTATGTATCTGCCCCACTACATGAATAGTGGTGTGGAAATGTCTACAAATATGCTTTGCTTTGTCATCCTAGAATTGGTAAATTGGAAACCATGGAGACTAAAACCAAGGAGGACCACCCAGGGACCAGAAGGAAAGATCCAAGGGGCCCGGGGTATCGCTCCATACTCTCATCAGGAATCGGCGAGGAGAACCGGTCGATCCACCACTGATGGGAGAAGCTGATGAATTTTGTCATTTGGACCAGAAAGAAAAGAAACTGATCATCCCAATCTCATGACACATTCAAAACCATTCTTGATCAGTTTGCAATCATTCCTGTTTCTCTCTTTGTGTTTGCTGGGGGGAAATTGGGTCTGATACTATTTTGTTGAATTCTGTATTCCTGAAACCTGTTTTCTCTCCTTCCATCTCTTTATATTGCATATTGGGGGGGGATTGAGTAGTGTGCAGGAGGAAAGAGTAATCACATTGCATTTTGATTGAACCCACACCAAAGTATTATTCTAGGCTGCATTATTTTTCCTATCATTACTCCATGTGATTAAAGAGATTTATTGTGATATCACCCGTTGGTGATCATTGTATAACCATTAAAGTAGTGAAATCCATAAAATACATATTTTTAACTTTGCAAAACAGTCTGCTTCCCTGTTCAGTGTGACGGGCGGGATTCAAAGAAAGGGACGTGATTTAAGCGTACATCATTCAGAAATAAAATAACTTACAGACATAAATAAATGATTAAGGGTTTCAATTGTGCATCCCATGCTAGGCATTGACTTAGGTGAAGTGCCGGGTTGAAATCACTTACAGGTCACAATAGAACCATCCGTCTCCTGAATAAGGTTGCCTACATTGATTGGCCAAAATTGAGAGCCTATCCCTTGTCGACCGAAACATATATCGAGTGAAATGAAATAAGCCTGATGCTATTTGCTGTTTTGTATTAACACTCACTGAAAATACAAAGGGATGTTGTAATATATGTAATAATCTGAATGAGGATTGATTAGTGCATATTCTCGTGTGAAAAAACAAAGTACTGTGTGAGATGGTGTTATGAATGATGGAATGAATGGTGTTGTGTGTATGTGGATGTCGAGAATTGTATACAAATTTGAAAAAGTATTCATTTAAATAAATTTATTTTTTTGCCATAAATTGGTGTTGTCAATAAAAATGTTCTGATTTCATATGCCAAGGATCAATTCTTCAGTTGTTTATTGATATTGAGCCTAAAGGATCCTTGGTATTATAGGCTTCCCTTATTTAGAAAACAAGAGCAATATCCTCCAGGGCACATGAGGCACCACTTGATCAGGACACGGGCAATATCTGGTACCACAGCTAGTGCAAGATAAATACAGATGCACACAGGGTAAGGAAACCGGTGTGCAAGGGGATTCAATAACCACAATGTTTGTAAAAGGATATGTTCTTCGTTGTCATGGGGATTGCAGGTGGCCTAACCAGTTTCTAGGGCCCAAAGAAAGACAAGGGGGGGGAGTTGGTAGTCAATAATACATTTTTGCTGTTCTTGGTGGTTTGACAGCATCAAGACAGTATTCTCTGCACTGTGCAAGCAGTTCAAATAGGATTTGTATGTAGCGAGTCCCAGTGATCCAGAGGCGAAGCAGGCATGGTGTCGGGTTTGCAGTGAGGCATGAGGGGGCCACAGCTCTGAGCATCTGGTCCAAGCCGTGGCAAAGACACATTCAGTTGGGTTGGTGTGTCAGAAAACCAGTTTGCGGATGCAGCAACAGTGGTCTGAAGAGTTTGAAGAAATGTCAAAGGCAGCAACACAGTTTATGTTGATTTGAATGCATTTGAAAACTGTTAAAATGCATCTGACTAGCTGCTTAGCTTCTTCAGTTGCTGTGAGTCCCAATACAGGGGCTCAGGGACACCATAGGTCCTTGTTCTCATTCTCCCAGGCCTGCGGGAGGCTTGTAAACACCTGCAAGGTTCCCTAGCCTCAGTGAAGTCCTGGATACTGATGTATTTGGCAGAGAGGTAGGTCTTACTCTAGAAACTTTTCACCCAAAGTTTCCTGGGGATGGTTAAATTAGGGAGCAGAGTTTGCCTCTGCCTTGCAGTGGTGCTGAATCTATGGGTGGCTGGGGTGTTGTAGGAGAAAGGTCAGAAGGAGAGCACAGAAAAAATGCTGGATTTGAAGTATTTAATTCCTCCTATTATTTGTATGTTCACAGACAAAAATTGCATAGTGTTATTGTAATGAATTGGATTCTGCTCTGCAGGAGAACAAGGATGAGTAGGGTTAAAGTGGCCCACTCAGCCCTCACACTTCTTCAAACAAAAACCTAACACAATCATAAAGGTAAAACAGGGGCCGTTAAGAGATATAGTTCCTTTGCCTTTTTTGGTAACATGTGCCGAGGGAATAGGTGTGAATGTAACACAGTAGTGTCCCAAACAACACAGTTTCGGTGTATGAGCGTGATAGAAATAAATATCATATCATATCAACATAGTCCAAAGTAAAGGGAATGTTTAATCAAGGTTCTATAAAAATATATATGCTTTAATTAACACACCATCTGCAGTAGAACAAAATAGAAAACACTGTACAAAAACCCACCACTGAGGAAGCAACAGGCTGCAGAAGGTTGCCCTCTGAGCATGAGTGCAGGGGTGATAGGCAAATACGGACTACGAAAAGGATATGTCTTGGTGAAAGTAGGTGCTCAGATGACATAACCAGTCTCTAGGGTACCAGTGGATCGATGGGACAGTTTGTGGTCAACAGTACGTAGGTTTGGTTCTTTGGTACACTGACAATGTCGAGCCCAGTTTATGTGAGCAGATGAAGCTCAGTCTGGACGTGTTGAATTGTGTGGACCAATGCAGCAAGCAGAAGTTCGAGTCGGGGCAAATGAGGCTGCTCTCTGCAGTCAATAGGGGGCACTCACTCAGCGATGCAGGATGGGTGCTCTCAGGATCTCTTTTCAGTTAGGCCAGGCCAAGTCAGGCTTTAGTTGCTCGGAGGAGTTGATGTGTTATGCTCCAGTGGTTTGAGGTCACGGGCGATGGTCGTCAAAATGGTCTTGGGGGCATCAATGTGTGGGACGGTGAGGCAGTTGTACGAGGGCTAGCCGGTCAAGTCCTGGGTGCAAGCACTGACCATAATCAGCATGTAAGTCTCAAGCACCTGACTCTCCAGTGTATGACTCGACAGCGGCGTAGCAAGTGACTGGTTCTGCAAGGGCATAATGCTGTACTGAACTGGTTCAAAGTGCAAGTAATAGTTTGGATTGGTGGGTGAGTAGAAAAGCCAGCATCTGAAGCTTCCCTCTCATGCAAGGTGCAGTGAAAATAAAGCCACCTGTTTGGTGCAGCGGAACAGAGAGCTTCAGCTGGTATGCTCTTCCGGCTGCTTTGAGGCCCACTCTGAGGGATACTTGGACAGAAGGGTTCCATTCAGGGTCTGCTCGTCCTGGTCCACAGCAAAAGTTCACCCCCAATGTGACCTGTGAGTGGGTAGGGGGCAGATCTCTCTACTGCCTTGGATTGCTCCTTCTTCACCTCTTTCAAAAGTAGAAGTCCACAGGTGAATGGACTAAAGCTAGCCTGCCATAGTGGTAAGATACCTGCCCTTCTGACATCACACCCAAGATGCCCAAGATGCTTTGCTCTAGAGGAAGTGGATGGGACAGGAAGGAGAGAGGGAAGTAGAAGGAAACAAAATGGTGGGAGGCTCCTTCCCATGAACATAGCTCTCCATCCTACTCTTATCCTGCCCCCTTGCCTTCCCACTAATGAAAAAAGGTATTTAGAGATGCGGCAAAAAGCTGTGAGGCTACACCTGTTTAATGAGTGAGCTCCATTGATTACAAAAACACCTAGGGCTTACCTGTAAAGGGTAGCGGTTAATATTGCATTCCTGTCATTAAGGCAAATCGTTTTATCACAAAAGAATGGTTCTAGGAGAAGCATTTACAAAAATACAAGGCTCACGTCTTGCTAACAAGAACACACATACAGACTGTCCCCTCTGAGAAGAACACCCTGGCCCTATGCAGAGTAACTCTCCCTAGGTCCCCAGTGGTGCGCCACCTATCTAATAGGGATAGCGAGAAAACTCTCCTTCAGCAGCAAGTATACACATATACCTTTAATATAAGTTAAAAGAGACCAGACACATGTATATAAGTGTGTAGCGAGACAGTGTGCATTAGATCTTGTCTCATCCGTGTGAGACGAGGGACTCCAACTGCCTGGAATTTCTATATTTGTTTTAATCACCAATTGCGCAGTGGCCCCTGTCACATCAGACTTTGTTCTGAATTGCAAAAACAAAAAACCCTCAGAGAGGGGGGAACACCTAGTGGCGGAAAACCTACCAAGTACAGGAAGTGGTTATAACGTGTTCAAACTCAATTAGATCAACATTGTTGTGCTCATGATAAAACTCATGGGCATATTGGTCAACCGGTTTCGATAACCACAATTATTTGGGTCATCTTCTCAGGACCTAGATTTCTTTTATGTTGGGCTTCAATCTTTCTGTGGACCATCAATCATAGTCCAGGCGGCACCTCCGTTCCCTAGAGGGAGACATAAGGTGAACAGAGGGATGTAATTGCCCCTGTTGTGCACTCTTACACAGTGGTAACTAAGTGTTATGCATTTGTTTGTTAAATATCAATCAGCCAACTATTGCAGTGTTTTTGTGGAAGAATTGACTAATTGTCCTCTTTCAAACACCAAAGTAAAAGCAAAGAGAAAGAGGGAGTGGTTGTTGTGAAAGGGGGGGGGGACAACCCGTGATTAGCCCAAACCAAGGATACAATATCATCCATCTTTGCAGGTAAATCAGGTCACCTCTGTTGTATCCTGAGGGGCATGCAAGAGATTGTGTCTATTAAAAAGACACCTACCCAATCATAAACGCGATTTCTTGCTCAGTCAGGATTTATAGAGCGACAAATCCAGCATGCAGGTCTCTGTCTAGTCGCAGTGCATGAATATCAAGGCATCTGTCTGTACAGGACGCAGTATCAAAATAATGCATCATCTATCGAATGTGCATGATGGTTAGGGAAAAGGGGAAGCTTTCTGCTTACCTCTATTGAGGCTAACTGCTTTGTGTTAATTTTGATACCATGGGTTGCCAGTTTTCACCTCTCGTTGCTGTTCGGAATACTGCCAGTATCCATTCAATGGGTTTGCTCTAGAAGAAACAGAATGATTTCATGAGCATTTTGCATATAATAGCTGAGAAAATATGCTGCACAGTAGAACACTATAGTGTTCGCGTATTCTTTTCCCTGAATGTGGTACCTGCTCTGCGGATGCATTTAGCGAACGTTCGTACTCGCTCTGGGTTTCACATTACCTCAGCGTTTGTCCGTTAGTCAATTACATCGGCCGCCGCTGTGTGCGCCGCGGTTGGCTGCAGTGTTGTGACATGTGTTGTCAGAGTGGTGTCCAGCCATCTTGGAATGGTATACCAACATGATGCAAGCACTGGCCAGGTAAACACGAGAAATCACTTGAGTTGCTCACTGTGATGTTGAATGGTAACATCCATCAAAGGGAGTGTTGTCAAAAAGAAATGTGTGCCCACATGTATTGCGTTTGATTTCTCGAGTGAAGAAAGTACGTGGGCGGAAAAAATCCCTGGAATTTCTTTACTCTAATGATGTCAAAATCTTGTATGATGTCATAAATCATGACCAGACATGGTAAAATAGTAGCTTGCAAATCTCTTGTTAGTCCTTTTGTGGTTCTCACAGAAAAGACATGAGAGGAGGGATATCCAAGGTGTCTGGTTCAATGGATTCCATGCAACAAGGGTAAAATGTCTCATCCATGGGATGGGAGAGTATGCATGCAACCCAGCTTAGTGATGTTCTGTTTCCTCCTAAGTAGTACATTATGGAAGTTACCACCCCTTCTTGGTAGATGTATTTTTTCTATGAGGTTCCAGTGCAAGTCGTCCGGACCATGTCCTGCTGTTATAGAGTGTGTCACAAGTGGGGCTGTCAATTTCTGCGTTCTCAGGCATGATTTGTGCTTAATCAATCTTCTTCTCACTGCCCTGATTGCCATGCCCACATATCGTAAATTACAAGGGCAAGTGGTTAAATAGATGACTCCTGAGGTGTTATAATTCGTAAACGTTCTCTGCACCCACAGTGTTTTTAAACCAATGTCTATATGGGTACTTTGTCTTGTTTGTGAACACATAGAACATTGACCACATGGTGCATCCTGTATGAGGCTCCTATTCCATAGTGTGGGTTGTATTTTGTCTGAGCTCTGTTTCTAATCAGGCAATGTTTTAACCAGTTTTTCCCTCAAATTTGGTCTGCGTTTCAAGGCAATTGAGGGATCCGGAAGAGGATGTTCTCCTGTGTTTAAAATGGGGCTAGAGTCTGTTAATCTCATTTTTAATCCTATTGACGAGTGGCGAATAGCTGATGACTGCTGTGATATTATCTTGCATGGGAGCTTTTGGGTGTTACTGCAAAGTGATCTGTTTCGGGCTGTTGCCTGCCCGCTTACATGTAGTGTTAATGATCTTTTTAGGGTAGCCCTGGTTAACCAACTGAGATTTCATTGTTTTGGCTTGTGTTACAAAATATTCAGTCTTAGTACACAGTCAACGATATCTCTCAATGGATAACTCGAGTAGGTAAGTAGTGAATTTCTGTCAGTCTGTTTTTTATAGACCTTAGAAAACAGACGTCCATTGTTGGACATAATTAGTAAGTCTAGGAAGTGTATGCTCTCTTTATCTGGATCAAGTGTGAATATTAAATGTGGATTGCATTAGTTGATACAGAGATGGAAGTATTGTAGTTCCTGCATTGTGCCTTGTGCTGTTTTATATATGTTTTACATTGCAAGGCTTTTATATGTTGAATATTAAAATGTGTTGTGCTCCTACTGGGATTGTTTGGCTGTAAATGATTGCAGGCTTGAACGGGTAAACACACTGTTTTCAGAAAAGTGGTCAAGGCCAAGAAAATCACCTCGAATTTCGAAAACTCCTGAAAACCCACCTATTTAAATAGTTCTCTTGATACCCACCTGAGCCAGAGATCTGGATGTCTAATTTACCCTGCACTCATTGTGTGTCACAGCGCCCTGATGCCTGTGGGCTTATGGCGCTATAGAAGCATATATAAATAAATAAATAAAAAGGCTTCAGTGTGCATTCGATCTCTACCATTTCATACTGTTATGTGATGTTATGCTATGTTATGTTAAAGTAACTTCTAAAGCACAGCATTCACCCCACGGCACCTTGGTGCTACTCTTGAAGAAGAGAAAGAGAATGCCTAAAAAAGGTACATTTTCAATGCATGACGAAACCAAAGGTGGGTGGCAATAGCCTGCAGCAGACGGGGAAGGGAGTTCCACAAAGTGGCTCCTGCGACTGAAAAGGAACGTCCGCAAACTCTAATAAGTTTAAACTTAGGGATAGGGAAAAGAGGAGTGTTAGCTGAGCGAAGAGCTTGCTCAGGGACACATGGACAAGATTTCACCTGGAGGTGTTCTGCTCCTTGTCCATAAAAGGCACGATGAACGAGGCACAATGCACACGGGCAGACCATGTAAGAGGCTAGCATCGTTTCCGAGCATTGCAAATATACATTTTATGAGTTATTACCATTTCTAACATGGCTCCATAATTCTAATCACACAATACCCACATGTTCAGAAGAAAAACTACACTGTACAATTGGGACCCACTGACCCTTCTCAGCAAGCAATTATACTTTAAATAGTTCAGCAGTACATGCACTTTCATGGCAGCTGCAATTCATTTGATAGCACAGTGTCTGCATTTCTCAGCTATGCTGCTATACCTTTTTAGCGAGCCAGTACCTTCTCTGAGGTGCTTTGATGGCACCAGTGAGCCGAAGCACTGTGTGTTGTACACTCCTGAGCCAATATGATGCACATGGTCATAGAGCGCAGCAAGCTGCCATTGTTCTAAAAACTCCAGGCTGTATTGTCATCAATTGGGCACTTAACCTGGCCTTTGTCAGTCCATTATGCCTTCCAAGTACCAAAACCTTGTCCAGCCTCATCTGCCTTTCCTGGGCATTGGCCTGTTTATAAATATCCCATTTTTCACATTGGATGGTCTTTATGGACGTCATTATAGTTCGTACATATGCGACTAACACTGCCCCAGCTCTACAATTCTCCAAGCAGCACCAATCTCCTATGAAATATAGCTCACTTAGTTAATGCACTTGTACAGAGACATGTAACGTAAAGGTCCCATGTTTCAATACTGGATACCTAGCCATATGGGGAAATGTGCTTGCTACAAATAAATATGTGCTTAACCTAAAGGCTACAGATTCAAGTTCCAGTTCAACTAAAATACCATTCACCTTCCCAGCAGATCAGTAGGACAATACCAACACTTCCCCAAAAAGCTGCTTTAATTTGATTTTTAGTATTGCTATTTTGTTTTTCAGAGTGCTTAGTATCATCTAATAGTTGTATAGTTTTGTAGAGCACTTCTCAGTAGGGAGAGTGATTACATTTAAAAGACACATTCTATATTGAATGGACCAGCTGAAAGTTCCAGTGATCATTAAACTCACGAGACAAGTGCCAATGACAACGAGGAGGACACACATAAGAAGGTAAAGGAGAAATCTAAAATTAAACACTGGAAGTGTAACCTTGAAGGCCTTTTCTGTGGTATTTCCAAATTTTCTCATAGGAAAAGTATTGGGCATGCTGAAAATGTGTCATATAGGGCCACTTTGAACTTTATTTCCAGGGCCTCTTTTGGTCCCCAGTAATTATTTCCAGGGCCTCTTTTAGTTCCCAGTCCAGCTCTGCCTAAAACACTACTGATCGCAGCTCCCTGGAGCAGGACATTATTCCTAGCAGCTAAGAGGCCTATGTGGGCAGTATGAGTAGATCCAGCGGAACCCGGCCTCCCTGGGCCAAGCAGACTAGGGGAGCGATTCATGGAATAAGTGTGCGCCGGAATCGGTGGCACAAGCGAGAAAAATCCAGCGCATGCATGAGAATCGCACGCAAGCGATCCATGGGAGTCTGTGCGTGTGTTTTTCCTGGGAGCTGCGCTGAAACCGTACAGGGCGCACACGCCACTGCGACATCCCAACGCGCACAGCGAAAGCGCACAACGTGTAGGGCACAGACCAAAAAGGGGGCGGAACACGCGGAATGGGGAACAACACGTGAAAATGAGGGCATAACTGGGGAGGTACTGCTGGGAAATACACAGAACGCCCCAACGCTCGCGAACAACATGTATTCATGGAATCAAAAATGGAAAACCTGCACACACCAAACCACACGCACAGGCGTAAAAACGTCTGCCAATCAAAAGCAGGCAGAAGCGCCCCCACGCAGTATAAAAGTGCGCACAAACAACAAACACACATATACAGCTACAATGAATGTCCCATTTCTCGCAGCAGTGATCGTGGGACACTGCGGAAGGAGGAGAATAGCCAGGCTATGCATTATTTTGCCCAGGACCGGCCTTTTTAGGATGTCTGATGACCAGGTCTATCGCAGTTATAGGTTTCCACCTCATATCATCCTAGACCTGGTCACTGACCTCACATCACCCACCTTGTGCTCCCAAGCACTGAGCCCCTTGGAAAAGGGGCTCAATGTACTTCATTTTTCGGCCACTGGGTCATTTCATTGGACATCTTCCATTGTTGGGGGCGTCTCACAGGCCACACAGTCATGCTGCCTACACCAGGTGTTGGCATCATGACTGCACGCCCCTCAGTCCGCAGGCACATATACATGCCCAGAACACCTGCAGAAAGGCAGGTCGTGGTCCAGAACTTTTACAGGGTGGCACACTTCCCCAAAGTGCATGGTGCCATAGATTGCACAAATGTGGCCCTACATCCACGTAGGGCCACTGAGAACATCAACCACAACCGCAAGCACTGGCATTCCATCAACGTACAGTTTGCATGCAATACCCAGGGAATCATCACCTCTGTCTATGCAAACTATCTATCTGACTGTCTACCCATGACAGTTTCATATACAGGATGTCCGCCATGAGTTCGGCCCTGGAAGCTGGGAAGCATGGCAACACATGGCTCATCGGTGAGTAGAAATGTCTGTGCACATGCATGCATGTCACACACAGACAAATAGAGAAACCCAACTAATGACAACCATCATCACCTCCCCATCACCAACATGGTGACGTCAATATGAAAATCCACCACACCACCCCAGGTAAGATACAACGCAGCCCATATTGCAACCCGGGCCATAGGGGAGCGCACATTCCGAATGCTCAAGTAATGCCTCCGCTCCCTTGACCCCCAGTAGTGTGCAGGATCATTGTGGCAGCATGTGTCCTGCACAATGTTGCAACACAGTGGGGCGTACCGATGGACATGGTGGTGGCCCCACATCCCCAACCACACGCACATGCTCTGCGCATGGGAGGTTAAAGGGCACGTGGCAAGGTATCCCGGACCCAGCTTGTGGTCACACATTTCACCTAAACTGCCACCCTTGTGGACTGCACACAGGCCTGGCACATACCAGGTGACAATCGATGATGACAAAGGGGCATTCAACTGTCACAACCTTACCACCCTGAGAATGTTTCCACGGAAGTGCGACATTGTGTGCATCCCTAGCTACTTAAACATAAACAATCCCATGTGACCAAAAGGCATTGAGCTGGCCACGCGACAACACACGGAAGACCACGCTCCTGCCCAGAAGGCCATTTACCTGCCCCCTAGGCCCCTGAGCAGCCTCCTATGAGCCATCTGCTGCTGCCAGCTTGCTTTCCGCCAATGTGCTCTGCTATATGGTGCCTGCACAGAAGCCATAGACAGGGATCCTGTACCTGAGACCACCTCTTCTGACCCATAAGACTCCCGACTGGTGTACCATCTTTCCACAACCCAGCCACGGGACCAAGTTGCCCACCCACAACTGCCTCTGGGGTGCCATGACTGACTCTACACCATCTGGGACCAGTGGCAACCTCCAGTCAGAGAGTCAGAGGGCTGCCAGCTTCATTGAAAATGAAGTTGGCATTCTGGTGGAGTGAGTCCCGGGGAATTATGATGCCCTCTTCTCAAGTTTGTGCCTCGTCAGGATTGGACAGAGGAGGATCTGGAACGACATTGTGTATGCCATCAACACGGAGGGGGGTGGTATCCCGGGACTAAAACAGTGCCCTGAAGCACTGGGAGGACTTCAGGTCTGGGTCCCTCAGGAAGGCCGGGACCAGCTGACCAACATCCATATGAGGATCCTGGAGCGCATTAACCCAGCGATTCACCACCAGGTCCTCGAGATGAAGACCCGTCCGGAGTCGAGTGGTAAGTGTCCATGTGTTCATCTCCAGCATAGTGCATGTTGAGGTGTGTCAGGTGCATGCACCTTGGACGTATGTCTGGCATGCCCCATGTATGGATTTCTGTGTGCAGGGAAATGACTGTGAAGATTGTGAGTCCGGTCAAGCATGTGCAACAACAATGGTGTGTGTGTAGCTATGCATGATGTGCACCTGCATGTGACGATGCACACATGATTGCATGTCTGTGTCTGTACCTGGCCATGTCTGTTGTGTGATTCATGGATGCTGATGTCACACGCCATGGACATGCATGGTGTACATGTGTGTGTTACTGAGTGGTGAGTGTATGACTGTGAAACGCAATGGATGCATGACACATGCATATCTCGATGCGTGCTTTGACTGTTGTGGCCTAGCATTCAGTAACCTGATGCTTGTGCTTAATGTCTCCCTTTCGACAGCGGCGAGTGAAGAAGAGGGCGGAAACGGTGCTGTGGAGCAGAGCGGCGGGGATGCCTCCACCAGCCGGAGACGCAAGGCCCAGTCACCCTCCCAGGTTATGGCATCTTCTGGGAGCGAGGGGACTGGTCCGCGTCTGCCAATACGACACCAGCTGCCGAGGGGAGGGCCAATCGGCCAAGGTTGGGAGTGGGCTCCTCGGCAGCGGAAGGGGCAGGTGAGTTCCCACAGGGGCAGTATAATGCAGAAGATGGTGCGGAGGCATCCAGGTCGGTGGTCAGTGAGGAGGAGGAGGAAGCCGCATTAGATCCACATGTGGGGCCTGGTGGGGGTGATTCCACTGGTGCAAATGGTGCAATCCAGGGGCAGGAGGCAGCACAGGTCACCACAGAGGTGCTTGTGCGTAATCCTGTCCCTGATTCTGCGACTGCATCTCTCTGCACCAGCAGGGCTGCCTCATTCCAGGCCTGTCGGCAGGTAGAGGATGTGTCCACATCAACTGACCTTCCTCTACCTGCGGACGAGGCAATCTGTGACAGGGTTGAGCCCGTCCTAGTCGGTGTCTTGATGCGAACACGCGTTATGCGTGATGATGTGCGTGATTCCAGGAAGCACAATGCACATCATCACAAACAGCTGGGTTCCACCATGTGCTGGCCGCTCTTGCGACCCTCTCCTCCTCTGCAGCCACTATGCGCCAGTCATCCTCCATGCCGTCTTCTGGCCCAAATGCCACCAGGGCACCCTGTGGACCTGCCTCATCCACCGCGGCCAGGCTGGTGGAGATCACATCCCCACCACAGTCGGGAGTCGGAGGTTCAGCAGAGGTGGTCACCCAAGCAACAGGATTCTTGGCAATGGAGGATGTGCAGGCATGTCCATGACAGCCCTGGGGGTTGTCAGCATCCCAGAGCCAGTCGTGGTGGCACAGGCAGATGAAATCAAGGTAGCAGCACCAGGCTCAGCGTAGGAGGCGTCTGGACTTGGGGCATACAACATCACAGGGCAGGCATGAGCCGAAGGGCAGGAGGACCCTGGCCTATGTGTGTCTTCCATATGGCAGCGGACGGGCCAGCAAATGGATGCTGAGCGGTGGCAGGCATAGAGGGCACGGCTCACCATGGTCAGAGCGGAGAACATCATGGGGCGGGCATTGCGCCGGGCACAGTTTCTCGAAGAGACTTGCAGGGAGTTGGCGGCGAGCAAGTTGGCGTCCCTGCGAGCCCTCGAGGACAGAGCCCAGTCTCCGGGACATAGGGCCTCATTCCGAGTATGGCAGTAGGGGGTTAACGGCACTGGTAACGATGCCGGTGCTGTTAACCCCATACCACCATATTCTGAGGTCCCTTAGTGGGTCCCACCAAGAACGGCTGGTCTGACCAGCCGTTCGTTGCGGGACCCGTTAAGGGACCATGGAGCTAATAACGGGCCTGCAATTTGCGGGCCCGTTATTAGCTCCCTCCCCATTCCAATTGAGCCCTTTGGGGGCTCAAATGGGAATGGGGAATGGTTTTCTGAATGGGGACTTACCAGGTCCTCCAAGGTTGGAATGACCCGGTAAGTCCCCATTCAGAGACATCGGACCCGGACCCGGGTTTTGAGGCAGCCATGGTGCTAGTAGCACCATGGCTGCCTCCAAACTCGTAATGAACCCCATAAAATCGGATTTCAATGATGCCCTGGCCAAGACTCATAGGAGTAGCCAGCCGCCATTGTATATAGTTAATTAGGCTTAGGTTTCTTTTGTTTTATTTTCATTTTGGAGTCAATGGGCATTTTGTACATAGTTGTATTTTTTGGGGGTTTTTACTAGGTTTCATTTGGTTTTGGGATCATGGACCCTAAGAACTTTCATTGTCGATGGTACTGGAACTGCAGATTTTTGTATTTTATGTTTTTCACACCCATGATGGAATGTTTTTTTTTTTTATTTACCCTTTGGATTCAGATTTTTAGCTTCTGGACATGGACCACTTTGAGGATTTGCTTTTTTTTGGGATCACCCTTTTTGTGGATTTTGCATTTCAGTTATGTTCACATTCATTTATTTTTCCTTGGCATCATTGATTTTGTTTGGTTGATTTTATTTTTTAATACATTTTCATCAGTTCACATATTTGTGTTGTCTGCTCTCATTAGTTTGGTGCATGTGTCAGCCGTCATTGCCTCAGTCATGTGTCGCTGCTGTGTGGCCATGTTGGGCATGTCTTTGGGTGCATGAAGGTGTGCTTCTGTGAATGACATGCCATGGGGTCTGTACTGCGAAGTAGGGACAATGGATGGGTGTGGAGTTGCACTGTGGGGGGCAGTGTGGGGTGGCATTTGGGTGGGCATTTGCTACATGCATGTATGTTGTGACAATGGGGGTCATTACGAGTTTGGAGGCAGCCAATGGCGCTATTAGCTATCGTGTCTGGGTCCAGGTTCTCAGAATGGGGACTTACCGGGTCATTCCAACCTTGGAGAACCCGGAAAGTCGCCATTCTGTAAACCATTCCCATTCAACCCCCCTTAGGGCTCAATGGGAATGGGGAAGGAGCTAATAACGGGGCCGCCAATAGCGGGCAAGTTATTAGCTCCCTGGTCCCTTAGCCGGCCTTAGTGGGACCCGCTAAGGGACCTCGGAATGCGGCGGTAAGAGGTTAACAGCACCGGCATATTACTGGTGCTCTTAACCCCTTACCGCCGCACTCCTAATGACCCCCAATGAGTTGGTTGGATGGACATGAGTCGGGGCCTGCTGGCAGGTGCCCATCACTGGTGGGGCGGACATGGGTCGGGGCTTGCTGGCAGGTGCCCATCACTGGTGGGGGGGACATGAGTCGGGGCCTGCTGGAAGGTGCCAATCATTGGTGGGGGGATGCTTGCATGTGCATGGTGCCATGTGGGCTGCCTGCCGGTCATGGCCAGTGGTGTTGGGTGGTCCCCTGTGGTGTGGGATGCCTGCAGGGCATGGCCAGGGTTGTTGGGTGGTCCCCTATGGTGGGGGATGCCTGTGGGGTACGGCCAGGGGTATTGGGTGGTCCCATGTGATGATGACCATGACCCACAGGCAGCCCACACCACAGGGGACCACCCAACACCCATGACCATGCCCCGCAGGCAACCCATCCACCCTGACTATGCCCTGCAGGCAGCCCACACCACAGGGGACACCCCTAAAACCTCTGGCCATGCCCTGTTGCCAGCCCACACCACAGGGGTGACTTTGTCCACGTGATTGGGCTGGCACGAGCGGGGTACACATATTCCAAGGGGTGTGTGGGGAGTTTTACACGTGATTGGGCTGGCGCGAGCAGGCTACGTGTATTCCGAGGGGTGCGCAGGGAGTTTAACACATGATTGGGCTGGCATGAGCGGGGTACGCATACTCCAAGGGGTGCACGGGGAGTTTTACTCGCGATTGGGGTGGCGTGAGCAGGGTACACGTATTCTGAGGGGTGCGCAGGGATTTTACACGCGATTGTTCTGCTGCGAGCAGGGGTATGCATATTCTGAGGGGTGTGTGGGGAGTTTTACATACAATTGGGCTGGCGCGAGCGGGGTACGGGTATTCGTAGGGGTGCGCAAGGAGTTTTACACGCGATTGGGTTGTTGAGTGAGGGTCAAGTGAGGGCTGAGTGGTGTTTTTAGCGCAATTTCGTTGTTGGGGGGCTGTATGCTGGTCCACTGACCTTTGCGCCATCTAGGGGATTTGTGCGGATGTTTTTGGTGCAAGGGGCTGGTTTGGGGGCGTAACTGGCGCTGCTGCAGGGTCGCTGCCACACGCTGCACCACAGCTGGTTATGAATGTTTAAATCCATGAATACGCGGTGCATCAAAATGGATTTTGGCGCACGTGGCTGGCGCAAGCTGGTGCACGCTCCCTCTGTGCGCCAGCCGCGTGCGCCACTTCTGTGCTTGATTCCATCAGTTACCCCGTAAATTCCTTCCATGATGATAATCCATGTGATAGAATCAAATCAAACCCAAGAATTAAAAGAGCACATCCGACTTCTGACAGGTGGAAGAGAAACATGGTAAATGTGTCATACCCACAGCCACAAGATGTGAAGAAGAGACCGTAGGGAGATATCCACCAATTTGGCAGCCACACGTGTGTTTGATGATCTTTGTCACACCTGACAGGATCGGTACGATGGAAGTCAGCTTAAAGTTGACCAAATTGACCAGCACCAAACATTTCATGAAGGTGCCCCATTACTTTTCATCTGTTCTTTTGTGCTTATAATGTACTTCTTACAACTGCTCTATTTTGATGGCACAGTACCAGCACTTGTTTTGTTGTCAGTCTTAACAAAGCACAAAAGAATGTAAATGGAATAACAGATGAGCTTCCTTCTTGCCCTCTTAACTAGGCATGACACGCACTGGTGGGCAGTGTAAGAAGGTTGCACTGTGGAGAATGATTTTAAGGCATAGAGCTCAGGCCCGGCTCCAGTACTATTCATCTGGGTGTTTGTGATAAGGGGGGCCCAAATTCCATTGGGTTTGGGTCTAGGAGCACCAGAAAGAAAGTGCTTGCATCGATCCAGATTTCACTGATCCTGCAAAAACCTCTTCCCAGATCTGGAAAAATACATTTGCACCTCTCTATAAATAAAACAGTAGAGAGCAAAAGGAGAAGCAAGGAAAATAGTGTTGCAAAATCAATCTAAATATCTCCCCTTCCCATCTGCTCTTCTCTTTCTATTATGCCCTATCCTCCTCCACCTTTCATCCCAGTCACATTCCTTCAGCTCCCCTAATCACCATTCCCATTTACCTCCACTCCCACCTACTCCAACCAGCCCACAGCATGTCTTTCTTAGCCTGGCTGGGGAACATCAAGGGTGATGCATCCTCCACTTCCTCTGAGAGGGCTGAGCAGTGAGGCCCCCAGTCTTTGTACCATCTCAGATGATGGTGTTCGCCCAACAATCCCTTCCTGAACACTGTGGCTACTCCCAAGAGGCCCCAGAGCAGGTGCCTGTGGTCCCTCCATCTTATGTGAAAGATAGACCCTCCCGCCCCCAGAATATCAGAATATTAAAGTAAGGAATATGAGATTGTGTTTCTTAGAAAATTCTGTTGCATTTTTGTAGCACATTTTAATTGAGTTGAGGGTGTGAGGGAGTGCTAGCATGTAGGAGAGAATGCTAGGGCTGGGAGAGCTGCATGAGAAGGCAGACTATGCAGAGGGGTTTTCGGCCTCCTGGTATCACTCCTGGTGGGGTGTTGCAGGAAGGAGATGGTGTTGCTCCCCTGCCTTGCCACAGCACATCATTGTTTCGTACATACACATACTGGTTATAATATGCAATTATCCATGATGACTTTTTGTTTGATGAGTTTACTTTGATTTGCTATTGAATAACACAATTTTGTTCAATAAATGCAGCCTGATATTTCTAATGAAAGATGTGTGTGTGTGTGTGTGGTGCATTTAGAATAGCTTATAATTCAAAATGAATCACTTCTAGGGGCATCTAATTTTAGCAGGTACAACATAGTGAAATTAAATGATTTGTACAGGATCACACACTTAGGTTGAGTGGTAAAGCCAGAATGTGATCCTAGCCTGCAATTTAGATACCCGACTATGCATCTTCCAAGCTCAACTTAGTAGAAATATGTGTTGGAGTTTGGTTTTTAATACCTACAATAATACTTCATTTTATACAGATTACTTTAAAAATGCAAAAGTCAAATTACAAATCAACCTGACAATGTATTCATCATTCTAGAAATGTGTTGATGAAAAGAGTAAGGGAGAATTTTGTTTTGAACCCTAAATTGCACAGGAAGAGACCACTCCTGTTTGCACTTTTTGGAAAAGGGGTAATTCATTAATTGTAATTGTTTCAACCAAGTACTGGAAAAGTAAAGTGTAAAACACAGACGAAAATCACCTTTGCTCTTTACATTTCCGCTACATGTCTGGGAAAGTGTTAATCACTTCCACAATTATTGATTGCGGTAGCCAACCACAATGGACTCCTTTGGAATCTGCCTGCTTTTACCAGGTTTACATATCGGACAGATCCCAGAGGATTCCATTGGTTTTCTGCAAACATAAAAATACATGCTGGTGGAAAAACTATCCGATTTGGCAGGGGGACCTCTAGTCTCCAACCTCACATGCCAAATCATACAAAATCCTGCAGGTCATACAAATTTGAGAGAAATGCATTTATCACCACTCTGTGCACTCCTCTTCGCTTGGAAAATGACCCCCTATGATTGTAGCTCTGTTATCCCTATCCTGAATGGAAGCATATAGGCTCCAGAGTAGACATTAAGGAGAATTTACAAACAAATCTCATACAGACACAAAGTGAAATGAAATGCATGACAAGATCATTGTTTCACACCGATTGTTCTTTATCCTACACCCAACAATATGTCTTAAATAGCTTGTTAACACCCTATATAATTTAAAGAAAAAAGTGCAACAGCAATGGTCACTACCTGTTACCTTTTCTCATCTCGAATGACTTTTTGTTAATCACTTCCTGGTGTAAATAGATTGCCTCTGAGACATATTAAAAATATATAACCTCAGTGGGAGGGCCTGTGCAGCCCTGGCTGTTTATATTTGGAGGAGAGAGGCAGAGCAGGGGGGCATGATATGATATGATATGATATGATATGATATGATATGATATGATATGATATGGCATATATAACGCGCCTATACATAAGTGTTTTGAGGTGCAACGAGGCACGGGAGGGGGAACAGAGGGAAGACAGACAACAAACTTACTAGGCCAGGTGTCATTCAGATTGCGCAAGTGCATGAAAGGGGGAAAGGGAAATGTGAGTGGGGAAGGGAGATGGGAAAGTGCAGTACATGGGATAGTAGGATAAATAAGATAAATAAAATGGCCAGATGGTGGCAAGTGCAAGGTAAGAGCAGACATAAGTGCTGGTGGGGGGACTGTAGGGATACAGAATAACAGTCCCCAGGTGCGGGGGTTGCCAGGGAGGCAGTACAGGTGGCCATGTGGCAGGGCCTGGGCCTCAGATAAGAAAAGGTGGCCAGGTAACCAGTGCAGTTTCAACCAGGTATTTAGCAGGGGAGGGGTGGAGAGAAAGCAGAAGCAAAGAGGAATGTTTTTAGCTGCTGCCGGAACCGGAGATGGTTCTCCTCAAGTTTCAGGGAGGCAGGAAGGCTGTTCCAGAGAGAGGCCCCTGCCGAAGAGAGAGATCTACCGCCAACTCGTTGCTTGGAGAAGCGACTGACCCTGAGGGAGTTGGAGGCGGATGAGAGAAGAGCTCGAGAAGGAAGATATTTGGGAAGAGAGAGTTGAAGGTATTGCGGCCCCAGACCGCAGAAGGCCTTGTGAACAATGCAGAGGGTTTTGAACTTAATCCTCACAGCCACTGGGAGCCAGTGCAGATATTTCAGTCCTGGAGAGATACCATCCCTGGGCTTGAGGCCATGGACAAGTCTCGCAATCCTGTTCTGAATAAGTTGCAGAGGGCGGAGACTAGAGGCAGGCAGATTTAGATAGAGGCTGTTACAATAGTCCTGCCTAGAGAGAACCAGGGCTCTGGAGATGGTGAGCTTCTGGGGGAAGGAGAGGAAAGGAAGAATACCTCTGAGGAGGTGTAGCTGGTAGTGTGACTTCTTAGAGACATCAGAGATGTGAGGAGAGAAGGAGAGTGTGGAGTCGAAGATGACCCAGAGGTTTTTAGCTTTGCAGGTGGGAGCAGGAAGAGGGCCAAGAGAGGCCGGCCAGAGAGCTGCAGGGAAGGATGGAGTGGGTGTGCCAATGAGTAAAATCTCAGTCTTACTGGCCTTAAGGCAGAGGAAATTGGTGGCACACCACTCCTGGATAGCAGACAGACAGTGATAGATGAGGCAAGGAGAGGAGGAGGCTGAGGGTAGCCTGAAAATGAGCTGGGTATCATCTGCATAGCACTGAAAATTGGGGCAGAGCGCAGAGATGCGGTGGGCTCGGAGTGCCAGGTATTTGCTGAACAGCCAGGGAAAGAGGTTAGATCCCTGGGGGACACCACAGGTAGAGAAAAGGATATTGGAGAGGGAGGAACCAAGTTGGAACTAGGAGGGTTGGTCGGAGAGGAAAGACGTCAACCATGCCAGAGCCTGACCAGTGATACCCAGTTTATCACGGAGATGGTTGAGCAGGATGGCATGGTTGACAGTATCAAAGGCAGAAGAGAGATCAAGCAAGATGAGGACACACGGGGGGGCTGGAGTCAAGGATGGAGAGCAGGTCTTCACAGATGTTCAGGAGAGCAGTTTCCATGCCTCTGGCAGTTCTGAAGGTAGACTGATGGTCATGAAGAAAACCTAAGATTCAGTGTGGAGCTTAAGCTGGGAGGTGGCCAGTTTCTGCAGGAGCTTGCCTACGAAGGGAGTGATGGAGATTGGGTGATATTAGTTGGGCTGGAGGGGTCGGCAGAGGGTTTGTTAAGAAGAGGGTGCACAAGGGAGTGCTTCAGGGGGGATGGGAAGACTCCAGTGGCGAAAGAGTGATTTCAGAAATCAGCTAGGGCAGGAGCCAGGGAGTCGATGTGGTCCTTGATGGTTTTGGAGGATCAGGGGTGAACCTGTTTCGATGAGAATTTTATAGATCGGACTTGTCTAGAAAACTCGTCTGCAGAGAAAGGGGAAAGGCAAAGAAGGAGGGACGGGGGTGGCTGCAAAAGGGCCAGAGGAAGAGCAGGGAATGGGGTGAGGGAGGCGATAGGAGGAGAGTGAGGACTGTATGTCCTGAGTTTTTTAAATGAAGTGAGAAGCCAGTGCCCTGCAGAGGGCCTGGGAAGGTACAGGAGAGGTAGAGACTGCGGCAGGATTGGCTAGTTCCTTGCAAATTTTAAAGAGTTCAACCGAGTTGTTAGATGCTGCAGATATGCAGGATTGGATATGGGCTCACTTCTTGGTGAGGACATGGAGCCGGTATTGCCTTTGCAGCAGGCCAGTTTGTCAGAGAATGAACATGAAGTACGTTATTTCCTCTCAGCCACCCTGCACTTGCGTTTTAGGGTGACGTGATCTGAGTCATACCAGGAGTTACACTTGGCTTTGGGCTTCAGGCGGCTTTTCATGACATGGGCAAGGATATCTAGAGTATCAGATATAGAAGAGTGGAGCATGGAGAGGGCTGTGTCAGGGTGAGAGTCAGCCAAAGTGGGAGGAGGAGGTGAGAAGGCGGTGGCGAAAGTCTCAACTGACACGCGCTTCATGGGTCAGATCACAGAGAAGGTGGGTGGCAGTGATGGAGGTGGCTTGGCCTGGGGCTAGGGAGGGAGAGGTAGGAGGACAGGAGAAAGTGATCACTCCAGGAGAGAGGAGTGGAGAGAGGGACAGAGAGGGGAAGGTCAGAGGAGATCAGAACATCGAGAGTGTGCCCTTCAGAATGAGTTGGGCCAGAGGGCCAGAGAGAGAGTCGCAGAGGACACAAAAGAGTCCAGAGGGGGGACAGGAGGCATCCAGGTGGATGTTGAAGTCTCCAAGAAGGAGGAGTTGAGTGGCTGAGGCCAAGAGTGAGGGGGAGAGGTCTGCCCACTCAGATAGGAAGGAAGAAATCAGACCAGGTGGCCAATAGATAGTAGCCATAGTAAGGGAATGGCTTGGGGCGAGAAAGAGCCGGCAGATGAGGCATTCAAAAGAGGAGTAGGTCTGCGTAGGAGTGACAGAGGTAGGAATCCACTCAGGGAAGATAAGGGCTACACCCCCACTGGATCTGTTGGGCCTGGGCGCATAGAGGATCTTGTAGCAATCAGGTAGGAGCATGTCAAATCTGGTGACAGAGCTGGCCGTTAACCATGTCTCAGTGAGACCAAGGACATCAAGGTCAAGTTCTTCAAGAAGGCGGCAGATATAAGAGGAATGTTTGACAGCAGAGAGATAGTTAAGAGTAGCAATGTGGAGAAGGTTGCCATCCTAGAAGGACTTCTGGGAGGGGTACAGATCAGAGGTACGCCCTGCGGAGGTGGAGAGGGAGCCCGAGAGTGGGCAGAGAGGGAGGGGGAAGGCAAGGTAGCCGAGGTAAGGGGAGAAGAGACAGTTGGAAAAGAAAGGAAGTTGATGAGGTGCGGGAAGCGTCTATCAAAGAGGTGAAGGTTGGTCTGAGGGCCTTGGACCAAGACTGTCCCATTAGAGTAAACATTAATGATGACCTTAGAGGAGTGGAAGGAGGCCAGGAGGACCTCCCAGTGGGTGCCACCATTAATGGGAGAAGAGGAGGAAGGAGAGAGCACAGAGACCATATGAAGGGTCCATAAGTCAGGTGAAGGCACAACAAAGAGGATGTCGGTGAGAGTTTCCTTGGAGGAGGCACTGGTGTAGGTGTCAGCGATAGGGAGGCCTGGGTTGGAGACCAGGATTTGCTTTTTAAACTTCTTCCTACCAGATTTAGTGAGGAGAGCAGGATAGTCGATAGGGAAGCAGTTAGAAAAGATAGGAGAGACAGAGAGCACCATAGAGTAGGAGGGAGAGTGGGAGACAAGATAGCGAGCGGCAAATCAAGTTGCGCAATAGGACAGACTCTCAGGGTTAAAGAGCTCAGAATGCTCAACTTTAGAACCGGTGAGAAGCCACCTAAGTTTGAGAATCCTGAAAGGGAAGAAGAAAAATTGGCATTGGGATTTGTCCCAGGTCCAAGTGTTAAATCCACCGTTAGGATATATTTAAATACTGCTTTTTAGTTTTAAAAGATGTACACCTTTTATACTTTGCACGCAACATTATAGGAAACGCTCTTCTCTCGTATTATTTTAAAGGTGCTCTTTAAGGTATTCCAGCACGGCCTAAACATCCAGCACCCAGGATTTACATTTTACTTTGCAAACAAGACCCACAATGTACATGATGTATTCTGTTGGAATGCAAACTCTGTTAAGTTACTCGAACAGTATGATCTTATGATGTCAGTACTTAGTTTGAATCATGAAATGTTCTGGCAGACTAGCCTAGGCTTCCACACAGACAAAGATACATTCTATTTAGGTCGGAGCCCCATTGTGAAGTGGGCATGAGAAGATCTGAAACTGGTCCACACTTGCCATCCTACCCTTATCATTGTCAGGTAGGGCCTTGTTGGACCAACTCAGTGAGGTGCAGCTTGATTACCTAGGCATAGCAAGCAAAGCACTCACATCTGGGCATACACATGTTCACTCTGGGAGACAAACTGAAACCAACATGCATTGACAAAGCAAACAGCTTGTGCTTTTGATCAGGCATGGATAGGCATTTGCCAGGCACTGCCATAAGGGTACCACCTGACCATAACATGGGGAACGTATCAATAACAATAAGATCCAGGCTGCTGGTTAAATAATTCAACAAAATGTTTTTTTAAGGATTTTTGATTTAGATATAAAGTGTATCAAATAAAGATATCACTGAGAAACAAATTGGTGGCTGTGTCAAACCTTAAAAGCAATCAAGACAATATTGGGAATGGAAAAAGAAGGAAAAGAAACATTTATTTTGCTAATTGTGTTACAAAAAGTCCAAATTTGACCGAAGAATAAATGACCAAATACACCCATAGGATGTGGGTTTCCCCTTACATATGTCCTCCATCCTATCTGTGTTCCACTGCATGAGTTCTGTCTTCAACCCAATAGGAATCAATGATAACCACTGACATTGCACTGGCCAGTCTTCTTTTCCACTGTTTGCAAATCAGCCTTGGCCCATTCACCCAAAGTGCTAGACCACAAGGCTTAAACATGCATGTGGTTGCTGTGTTCCAGTGCAGAGAGGTCATAGCCTAGCAATTGAGATTGGCTTCACCTTTTAGTGGCAGCACCAAGAATCATTTGCTAATGGCTGGTCCCCTTCTGTAATGGCACAGACATACTACAGAATTAGGACATGGAATGTTGCGCAGAGCAACAGTAGTGGTAATGTTTAGTTCAAATCCTTGCATCTATCACTTTTTATTTTACTACACTCCAAAATTACATTTATGTTACTATCAACCTTATCTTTTTACTTATACTCAAGTAGTTAATACAGCAGAATAAATACTTTGGATGTAATTTGCAAGGTTCCCCCAGTCAGATGTTGTGCCTTCTGCAGACATCTGTGTTCAAGCAACATCATCTGTCATTTATTGTTTGATATAGTTAACCATTTCATTAAGCATATTACGAAAAACCGCTATAGTCCCACAAAAGATAAACATGCTTGAAATTACATGATAAAAAGATTACAGAAAGCAAAACTATGATTTTAGGTTTGAGAAAATAGTTGTAGGGAGCTAGCTTGAATATGTATGCTACCTCACTTATAGGTGTGAATGGCCCTCCATCTCCCTGATCATTTCATGGCTGTGGGGCATACATCATTGTCTAGGGCATACAAACACATCCTGGCTGACCTCCTGCAGTTCAACTTCTCAGAATATATCTGAGGTTGCTGCTGCATGTGTAGAGTGGAATCCACCCCCACACCCATTTTCCTTCAGGTCCCACTGGCATGTGGCCTACTTTCTAGGGGGGGGCAGAAGGTGGCCTTGGGGGAGCCTGGCCCCTCTGGCCCCCCTGCTAGAGCCGGGCCTGATAGAGCATGCAGATGTTTTAGAGGTACAAATCAGTAATTCAATTGCATTTACATATAGGCTGGTGTAGGCAGAGTTGGGGCAGAGTTAACACAGTCATCACAGTGAGCGTGCTGCAGTAACCTTTCACTGTTTGTGGGGAGAGAGGAGGAGCTTTTTCCACAAAACATCCCCCAGACCGCAGAGCGGAGTTGAGGCAGAGTTAACACAGTCACCACAGTGAGCGTGCTGCAGTAGCTTTTTCGCTGTTTGTGAGAGAGGAGGAGCTTTTTCCACAAAACATCCCCCAGACTGCAGAGCGGAGCAGTGTTGGGGCAGAGTTAACACAGTCACCACAGTGAGCGTGCTGCAGTAGCTTTTTCGCTGTTTTTGAGAGAGGAGGATCATTTTCCACAAAACATCCCAGACCACAGAGTGGAGTGTAGTTGGGGCCGAGTTAACTCTGTCACCACAGTCTACAAGGTCGCGGCGGCTCGGCTAGGAGATTATTCCTGGTGTTGCTCCGGGTTAGAGGCTGCTAGCCTTAGCTCCTACTAATCGTTGGCGATAACATTGCCCATACACTGTATACACAGTAAAGCTGTATTGGATCTGCTTGATTTTGAAAGCCTGCATTTAACGCAGGAGTGTGGCCTTGTGATTCCTACCAATGCCATAGCTTGCTGTTTGAATGGCCATTGCTTGACATTGCCTGGCTGCTTTCCACTTTGTATTATTGTGGGAGTGTGATGTTGCAATCTTAGCCCCTTAGCAATGCCATAATCTGCCTACTTCGCTGATATCGCTGGATCTTCTCCTCATTGGAATTGGAACTGTAATTCCTGGAAATCGGTGTAGGAGTGTGGTGTTGCGAATCACTTTGTAAAGCAACGCCATAGCCTGCTTACCTTTAGTGACATTTTTTGCATTTGTCTTGTTCCGCAATAGGCGCAGGAGCAGGAGTGTAGCAAGCGACGCTATAGCCCGCCTGCCCTCTAGCCAGCACTGTCCGTCTTTCTACCCCTTAAGAATACTCAGCGGAACTGATCATTTTAAATAGTGTGTTTTCCTTAACTTTGATTACTCCCTTGTCTCTCATAGGGTGTGTTCCTTTTCATTTGGATTTGCGTCCTTTTTTTATTCTTGATATATCCGTTTATCCGTTTTTATTCTTGATATATTGTTTTATGTTTTACATCAAATGGTGTGTGTCCTTTTTAAATTTTACTCATAACTGGTATCAAATAATGTTTTTTTCTAATCCTGATCTATAGGGGCTATCAAACACTGTTTTTTTTTTTTATTGTGACCTTTATCTGATACCAAATTGTTTGCTTCTTAACCTGTTTTTATATCTTGCTTGTTTTATCTTGGGTACTTGTTTTTAAAACTTGAAATTTGTTGCACATTGTTGCTCCTTTTGCATCTTTGCATATCCCCCTTCCATTATTCCATTTGAAATCCCCTATTTGGGGAATCCATAAGGATCAGCAAATTCGCTGCACATTTTATTGCACTTCTTGCATTTTTTTGCACATCCCCCTTCCAGTATCCCGTTTGATATCCTAAATTTGGGGAACCCAATAAGGATTAGTACAAATGAGAGTGGGTGTCTAGAAAGGTACTATTTCTGCTAAAAATGAACCCTGGGGTACCCTGTAATACATTGGTTGACATGGTGGTTACTGGTACTCTCTTAGACATCCTCCTGACGAAGGGCAACAAGGAGGTGAACCTGGAATCTAATGACCAACCCGATGGGGGTAACTGTGAGGCCTATGCATGCAGTCGCTATCGTGGTGATCTAATTGGCCTGAAAACTCTAAATCGCCCTTACATTCGAAAATTAGCCATGGCAAATCAAACATTTATCCAGTCCCTGATTGTGGGGAAAAGAATGATTGATTCCTACTTTGGTAAGACTGTAGGAACTAGTACCGAGATAAAATTGATTGTTCCAACTAAAGCCATGGCATTTATCGATAACTCTATAATGACTAATGGAAATTGTAAGGCTGATTTTAGGAAGATTTGCGACTTAAGCGTCATTGAATTTGCTGATATGGGAGGACTAGAGGGTGTTGGGACGGTGGGTAAGCCTATGAGTGTGATTCAACAGACATGTGATGCATCTATGCCTAATTCAGCTACGGCCTTGACTAATGTTATTGAGAAAAATGGCCCCATGGTTGAAAACGTTATCCATTCTCCCAGAGTTGATGGCTCAGATTCACTGGAAGATGCGAGGATGCACTTTACCCTGAGCGAGGTTGACAAACAAATTTGCTTAAACCATCCAACAGTGTCATCACTGAAAATGGTACTGAGCTCGTTTGTAAACCTGTATTAAAATATCTGGCATGAACTCAACTGTTGATGAGCTTGGGTGACAAAGTTGAGAATCCAAGTAGGATTAATGCTCCTATTCTCTCAAACCCTCACCCTAACTTGAAGGCTCATCAAATAATTGTGGGGGAGGAAACAGCCTCTCTCCCAAGAGGACAGTTTACTCAGATCCTACTTTAATTAGTGACGTTTCAATTAAGGTGATTGTTAATGATTCTGTCGTATGCAGACCAGCTCTAAGTAATATGAGAGATGGCACTTTAAAGGTAAAAAGTGCCTCTGGATACTCTGGTGGAAGTCCAAGCATTCTGTAAACCTCTGGAGAGGGCCTTAGTTGCTGATACCCTGAGGGGAAATCAAAAAGGGGTGAAAGTAAGTGGCTTTAGGCCCCAAAACAATGATTTGTTGTGTTTTAATTCAGGTGGGCAAAAGCCAATTGTGGTCTATATGGACACCTCTAGGGGCCGAGGAATCGGTGTTGAATGGGTTGGGAAAGTGAAATTGCTCCAATAATTCAACTCATGGTCACCACCCAAACTGATTTACTGCCTCAAGAAGTATCCACAGGACAGAGTGTGATTAGGGATATTAACCTGAACTTGAGTATGCCATCGGCAGGGTGCCCTAAGAAGGAGAAAAATTCAGTCCTCTAGAAATTGTACAACCCAAACTGAGTCCCTACTCCCTGGCGATCAGAGTAAAGGGGATATGGGTGGCCATACTAATCGTGTACCGTGTACCCACCACTGGGCTTCACGAAGGACAGTTTGGAGAGCGACACCAGGCAGAAGTGAAGAGGGGAGTCACATTTAACATTTTGGATCTGTCAAAGAAGTGTAAGATTGAGGAATTATGGGGAGGTTTACTACCACATTGTTGCAAAGATGCTCCTGAACCTTTGGGCCTGTGGCTACTTCATCGGCCAACATTTTGACCAATGAATCTAGGCCTTCTATTCAGATAGAACATAGAATACAATTTTCCAAAACAGATCCTAATTCTGTTCAGCGGGGAATAAAAAATATTTGGTAACCCCAAGCCTGGAAACCATGGCTGATGAAGTCTGGAGGCTGACTGAAGGGATTCCCAATACCAACTGGGAGGACTGAAATCAACAAAAACAACAATGTGCATGAAATTTACCCCCAAGCCTATACCCGAGGTTGCACTCAGGGGTTGGCCAATTGCTTAACAAATTATATAGATGCAATGCAATGAACCATGTCATAGAGCGTACAGAGGATGGGGCGTCTTTGAAATCGAAAACTTCCCGTGTACGAAGACAGGTTAAGGAGGGTGATGACCGGTGGAGAATGACGGCCACCAAGGAGATGCAGAATAGAATGGCCAGGGTTTTGCCTAAAGAATCAAAAAGTAGGCAATTGAATGATGAATTTAAATTAAGTAAGGTCACATGCCTTCTACATGAGACAACAAGGAACCCCAGACATGCTTTGGCATCAATGGACAGCATCAGTAAGGTGTAGCCTGGGTCTTTTGGCCCAGCAGGCATGGGCCCCACGTCTGGTTATGCTGTCCCACTTAGGGTGAATAAAGCAAACTGAAGAGGTGATGGCTGGAAGATTTTGAATTAAGCAGCATTTCTGGCATTGCCTTGTACAATCCTCCAGACCTTCATTCTTTGCCTGCCAAGCTATTACAAAAGGGAGCATGGCATATGCAAATAAGGCTTGGTCCCACCCCAAAAGTGGCATTTCAGCCCAACCTGCTCGCTTACACCCCTTCTTCATGAGATCACAAGCAAACCCAGACATGTTTCAGCTTATTTGGGTGTCATCACTGAGTTGTAGCGTGTGCGCCTAAGGCCGGTAGACAGGGTACCCATGTCTGGGCATACCCGTCCCACTCATGGTGTCTAATGCAAACCATTAATGTGACCATCTGGCATAGCTCTGGGCAACCCTCCAGACCATTGCTCTTTGCCTGCCAAGCCATTACAAAACGGGGAAAGGCCATATGCAAATCAGGCTTGGTCCCACCCCAAAAATAGATGGCTATGCCCAGACGTGTGTTCCCAAGCTACACCTCACTGATTATGCCCAATGATGTCGAAACATGTCCAAGGTCGTGTGTATTCTTGTGCAAACAGGATGTGACCAAGCAGTTCAGTCTGGACTTCTGCTTTTCTTTTCTATTTTGCAGCTTGTTTGTAACAGTCCTGTCACCAACAAGACCTGTGAGCTTTGACCTCAATGAGGAAGGCTGTCATGTGATGGAAGGTCCTAGAGTGCTACTCACATTCCAAAGTATTTTTCACTTTTAGGAAGGGGCATTGGCCAGAAAATTGAAATCAGGATATGATAAATTAGTAGGTTTATGTTATATTATGTTATTAGACTTTACACCACACTCTCCTGCCATTTGCATAGTCTCTAGAAGCTCTGGTGGATTTGCAAGAGACGTGGCTGGCTGATGTTCTTAGGTAGAGAGGTGAACATACACAATGGGCCTCATTACAACCCAGGCATTAAGGGTTTAACGGCGCCGTCGGTGCCGTTAACCCTTAACGCCTGATTACCATTTTAACGCCTGCTTTTAGCAGGTGTTAAAATGCAAGGCGCTAACCCGCCTTGGTGCTAATTACACCACCGTAATTTACGGTGCCGTAATTAGCACCTTCCCCACTCCCATTATGCCCTATGGGGCAAAAATGGGAATGGGGAAGGGTAAATGGGGAATGGGGATTTACCGCCCGACTCACCTTGGAATGGGGCGGTAAATCCGCCATGGTGTAAACAGAGTTTACACCATGGTGGTAAAGTAGGGAACTTACTGCCTGGGTTGTAATGAGGCCCAATAGCTTTGCTCTTCTCTTGATGGACGCAGACTGTAATTACCCAAAGCTCTGCGTACGGGGCAGTTAGTAGGTGTTCTGGATAGGGAGGATAGATGCATTAGTGTCCTATGAAGAGCCTTGTGTTTCCGTGGTAGTATAATTCATTGATCCAGTGTGTGGTATGTAAGTTGGTTGTTGTGATGTAATGGGCAAATGGTGAACGTCTGTTGGGAGAAGCCGTCAATTGCCATGTGTGGATGGTTGGTATGAGTAATGTGTTTTGGTGCGTAGAGTTTGAGCGGGTTAGCACCAGGGGCAATCAGAGAGCTTGATGGGCAGGCAAAGCTGAAACTACATATAGCAGATCATAGCATGAATAGCAATACTTGCATACAAGGCAGGAAAGTTATCACCAAGCATTAGAAGCCATAGAAACACGTGGGAAATGCCTTGCAACCTGGTTTCCTCGTCATGCTCCTGCCACTGGACTCTTGCAAACAGGTTCAATTCCACGTTTTCACAAATTGATTAGATTCTGGGAATTGACAGATGTGGGAAGGGGGAAGTCTAGAGACTGCACTCATTACCATATGCAATGCACTATGGGTCATTGGTTATGAGAGGCAAAAATATTTGGTTCAGAAAAACAGCTGCCTGAGATATGAGAACCCCTGGTACGCAGGTTGGCAGACTACCTGTCTCAACCCTCACTCTCACTTGTTGTTCGGGTGCTGTTTTCAGTGACCAGTTGAGACTTTTGCCCATTGGGGCAAAGGCCGTTGGGAAATCAGACAGTGTTTGCCAGAGAATCCAACAGCCTCACACTACTCTCACACAGAGCACATAGTTAAAGGCCAACATGTATACATCATTTCTAGGTTAACATTGAGCCACAACCATGATGACTTCATAAGTAGCCATAGAGATTCCTAAAGACTTTGGCGAAAAAAAAAACATGAGGCTGCCACGCAGGGGCTAAGATGCGAGAGGAGATTTAAGGCACCACTCACACCTCGTTGCGTACAAAGTTCCAATCAAGTTCTTCTACACTCCCACAAAATAAGAATGATTTTACCCGGGTCTAATGTTCAGGCTGATATAGTCATAAACTGTGCTAAAGAAAATGAATGCACACACAGTAAAATCAATGTTCCCGTTACCTCTATACAATTATCTGTCTATTTAGATCTCCAAATTGTTATTCTAAGAATGCTGCCACTTTGATGATCAAACACATTTTTCCCATTTCAGTTTACCCCATAGAAATGATTGCAATGGCGGTCTTTATTTTATTTATTTACCAATGAGGCGATAAGCAGGAGGGAACGAATTATAGGAGTATCAAAAGAACTATACATTATTGTCATCCAGTGCGTTCCCTTTTTCAGTTTAGGGTTCACTTTTTATTTCAGTTGTAGAACACTGCCATGATGTGGTGTTCAAAACTAGGGGGCTCTCCAGTACAGGCTGCTGTTGGTGTCCCACAGTAAAAACGCTTATACAATGCGAACAAAAAATAACTTGCTCAGCACTATCAACAGCCTTGCTACATTAGTAGAAGAAAGGCAACCCTTTCCCACTGTAAGGAGCATCCTCAATGCATTAGCAAGGGACCACTTGCTCACCTATTAATGCCTTCTGAAAGTGAATTGCAGTGATTGCCTTTTTCTAATATGCAGCGGTTTGTTGACACTGCTGGGGAGTAGCAGCATGCTTTTAGCGTATTATTTATTTTATTTTGCCTGAGGCTTGAACATAGCTTCAAGCACAAGTATTGTACGCCATGATACCTTTGGGTCTTGGGCAGTCTAGCACATGTAATAAATACATATAATAAATAAGTGTGGTACAGTGGAGCGATGACTTGCTGGTCTTAACAATAATTGCGTTATTCAGTTACGCTCTCTTTAAAGATTGGGCCTCCCAGTCTAGATCTTGATAGGGCAATTTCACATTTCTATGGATCATTTAGTGATGAGGAAACACACTTGATAACTTTACGCCCGTCACTACCACAGTCCCTGCTAATAGGTAATCCCCCCCATGTCTTTGAGAATATAACTCTACCCCTTTTTTGCATGTTTGGGTCTTGCCCTCAATAATGGGGTAGTGGGCCTATTTAATTTTCTTGCACCTTGGGAACATTTCAGAGAATGTTTTCTTACCTGTATGATTTGAAGAAACGTCCATGTCATACTTCTCCTTCGAGACACACATAGCTAAGAAAACTCAAACATCTGATATATCAGCTCTCCCTCCTGTGGAAAGTCAAGCCCTACCTCCCACCGGACAGCTTTAGATCCATTGTTCAAGCACTGGTCCTATCCCACCTGGACAGGGGTAATGCAATCCTCGATGGCCTCCCGTTGTCCTCCCTTGTTCCCCTGAGAAGTGTCCCACATGCGGCTGCATGCCTAATCAAGGGTCTATGCAGATACGAGCACATCACCTCAGGCCTTTTCGACCTTCACTGGCTCCCACTGCACACACAAATCACCTTCAAGTCTTTCTGCATCGTCTATACGGCAGTCGCCCTCATGTCATCCAGCCACCCTCTGACAAACTCAGCATCTCTTTCGGACAGTGCAACACCAGAAGCCAGGACACGTACAGTCTTGAAATCTGCAGCTGCAAAAAGGAAAGGTCCATGAAACAAACCTTCTCTGCCCACACCCCAAGACTATGGAACACCTCTCTGACAGCATCAGACTTGCCCCATGCTTCTAAAATTAAGAAAAGAACTCGCCCACCTCTTCAAGGAGTCTCTGCTCTTGAAAACCTAGGGCATCACGTCATCCCTCGCTCCACCTGACTCACCAGAGGCCACCTGCCCTCTCCTCCCTGCCACCCGGTACAGCTGTACCCCTCCTCTGTATTCTACCCCTGCTGTATATCAATTTGGTTGTTACCTCTGAAAAGCACTCTGTTTTGCATCTGTACTGCTGAATACCTCTGTAAAGCGCTCAGTTATGTGTCTCTATTGTTGTATACCTCTATAAAGTGCTCTGTTGCTTCTCAAATATAGGTCTGTGATCAATAAATACAATAATAATAATAATAATAATAATAATAATAATAATAATAATAATAATAATAATAATGTCACCTTACTTACAAAGATGACCTTCAGATTTCTGGTGGGCTAAGTGCCGGAGTAGATTACACCTTGCATACTGTTGGGCACATGCTTATGAAACTAATGTATGACCAGTCCCCATCACCCAAGCATTTATCCTATTTTGGGGAACATATATCTAAGCAGAACAGCAGTAGTTCATAGTGCTGCTGCCCTACTTGAAGAGAATGCATGACATGGTCAGAAAATACCCTTGCAGGCATTGTGCATCTGTGAGAAATTGCCATCTGCCAAGGGTCAACACCCTTATTTTATTATGTTTATTAATAAATAGAATGATGAGAGCAATTCCATCTACAGACGGGGCAATCTGCCAATCAGATTACCCCTCTCTGTTGACTCCATGCCAAAAGCAGTGTGCACTCATACCCTGCCACATCAGTAGCCTGATCCTCATGGCACAGATCAGGTTCCAAGGTCACAAGATGCCCACTTGTCACCTGCAGAGACTTCCAAGTCACTGTGGTGCAGAGGCAGCATTTAAGATAGGTCTATGCTGGCAGCAGGGTAAACTCTAGAAATTACTACGCATATCTCCAACTGTTCCTCAAAACTCATTCCTCATGTATAATTTGAACAATGGGTATAATCTTAACCCCCTTTTCATATGTATGATCATTAATGGTTTTTTGATGACAATGTATTTTTGGGTTATTCAATAATGAATGTGATGTAACATGTATTAAGATTGTGAATATGTAAGCGCAACTGTAGCCTGGAGAACGACCGAAGGTCGAAACACTTGTCAGCATAGCAAGCACATTGAATTAAGAACCATCATATGCACAATTTGCAATGTACATAGAGATTATTTTATAATTGATATTTTGACTAGTGCCATAGACTTGACAGCAATTAGTTTACATAGTCATTTTGTTGAGACAAGGGAGAGACTCTCTGCTCCCGATGGTTAGACTGTTGTCTATTTGCTCTTTAAATACTGCAGATTGCAGTTTATTTAAAAACAGTTCTAAGCATGCCAATAGTCCAGTCAGCCCCCAAATTGTGCATCATTCAAAATAAACAACTATGCCTACGTTTAGGCATAGCTTAGTGCATGGCACTACTTATGATCACACCCACCACATTCCAATTATTTTTGCACTTGTGCCAGGCCCTGTTAGCCAGCTCATCTATGGACCTAGATGTGTATTCTGGTCAGCTGGGTGTAGCCCAAATGGCAGAACGAGGTCATGTGAGGGCTGGTAAAACCCTCCACCCGAGATAGCCCCACAGCAGGCAGCTGTCCTGGGCATGGGCATCAAGGGAGCACACCCATTCAAAAGGAGATGTCTCACACCACGGTGCTGCAAGTCTAAGGACCTTTGTTCTCAGTGAGAAGGGACATGGGTGGGATCATGATAGGCAGGAATGAACTGGTCAAGGAATTTGCTGGCTCTCTCTCTTTCTTTCCTGTCCATTCCACTTCCTCTGGGGCAAAGCACTCTTGGTGTGACATCAACAAGGAAGCGATTGGACCACTAAGGCAGTCTAACTTTAGGCCAATCATCTGAGAACGCTTTCCCTTAAAAGAAGGGGTCTTCCAACAATTCAGCAGGCTTACTAGGTTCTTCTTGGATCCTGTAAACGCTCAGTGTCATTCTGAGGAACTCACTGGGAGTTGCACTCCCCAAAGCCTTCAGCCTGAGGTGAAGAAGGATTATCCAAAGCAGAAGCAAGATATCTCCCCTATTTCTCCCAGAGCACATTCGGAGTAAGCTCTGCTGTGAATGAGGATCTACCATGCTGAACCAGAATTTCCTAAACTGGGAGAGTAGACCCTCAACAGAAATCATCCTATCCCTGAGCCACCCTGAAAGAGCATCTCAGGACCCAGAGGATCAGACCAGCCAAAGCTCCCTGTTCACTGCACTCAACCAGTTCTTCTGTCGGGACCAAACCAAATCACAGGAGAGTCACTCATCGACTCTAACCGGGGGTTACAATTACAGCTCAGCCCAGCTAGTCTGGGAAGTGCTGCCTTATTGATCACACATCAATGCACCCAAGATCATCACATAGACGACGGTCTCCTGCCGAATCGAACCGCTGGTGCAGCACGCATCAACCCCTCAGAGTGGCTAAAGCCTGAATCAGCCTAGCCATCTGTGAAGCATTCCTGGGGCCACCCCAAACTGCATCCTTGAAGAGCCACCGTTCTACCGCACAGAACACCTGCATTTGCCGCTTCTCGATGTCTGCTTGTTGCCAGCCTCTCCATGGTCCTACATGCCTGAACTGAGCCTGATCAGCTTACATCGATGTTCGACCCCGGGTCTCACTGCATCAGCCCACTAAAAACTGAATGCGGGTATTGTTGACTCTGAACTGCCCCTTCGGTCATCTTGAACCCTAGAGAATGGTTAGCTCACAATTGCTCCTGTGTTCTATCCTTTTTATGATAGTACCATGTCTACCAACCCTGAAACTACGCTCAGAGTGCTACTTTCTCCAGTGTGTTGCATCGTCTCGTCTACCTTTTGTGTGGTTGCTTGAGTAGTAATTTCTTTTCATTCTACGTGCTGAAGGTGTGTTTAATTAAATTGTTTATATTTTTATAGAACCTTGATTGGACATTCCCTTTATTTTAGACTGTGGTACTGTGTTGTTTGGGACTCCACTGGTTCACCCTCAAACCCTCATTGAGAGCATAGCCTTCCTGCAGCCCATGTTACCACAAAAGGAAAAATGAAGCATATCGCTTAACTGTCCCTGTTTAGCCTTTTTGGTTGCGGTGTGTTTGAAACAGTGACAGGAAAATGCGTATATTTGCTACACATTTGAAGGTGCATCCCGTTGGTGAATTTGGAAAGTGCGTTGAAATGGGCAGAAGCGTTGCATGATTTGCACAAGAGTGCAAACTGGGGGAATAGGGGCATTTAAATGTGCACAATTATGATGTGCACATCATTCAGATGCCCCTTGAGAATTGTGTACAATATTCTTGGCGCAGGGTAAAGGATTTTCCTAATCTGGCATCTAGACCCTAGATTTTCTGACTGCATAACTGCCTTGAGAGTTTATTTTAACATTCTGGTGTGGAGGGGGGCTCTGGATGTCAAGCCCCAGAAAAAGAATGCTCCTCGAATGCAACAGTAAAGAGGAAGTGACCATCTTCAAAACCAAATATGTTACAAAATGTGAGGAACGCGACTGGGAATGGGTGAGTAAGATGCTTTGTCTGTTCATAAACATATGGAACTACATAATTGTGTAGTTAAGCTTCCCTTTTAAAGGTCTAATTGAGTGCTGACTAGTGACGCAGAGCAAAAGTATAAAAATAACACCGTTGTCACACTACTTACGTAGGTATTTTCTTCAGTAAAATATAAATATCTAGAAAAAGGATAATCTATAGCATTAGCACGTTTCAGCTCATCTGATGCATTCAGAGCCACCTTATTTATAATTAATGAACATTCCTCCGCTTTAAGTAAGTTTGAATTAATTCCACTTATAAAACATAAAGAAAGCCTTTTGTGGTATATTTCCAGGGAATGGATTTTACGTAATTTGAAGCTACTACTGATGCAATTTGTGTCAACATAATTATGCCCTGAGATTTATTAAATGCATTTTATTTTAATTTTACTGAAAATAGATCTGCTGTTCGAAAAGTACACTACAATAAATACTGTGATCAAGATTAAAGAGATCCTTCAAATCCACAAAGGTAATCATGTGCGTGTGTTGTAATCTCATGCTTACTAGGTCAGATGATTTGGTAACACTGTAGGGTCTCATTACAAGTTTGGTGATATTGGTAAAACATCCAAGTGGTTGAGGTGTCTTTTTTTCGATCCCAACTGCTCGAGCACTGTAATTGTTCATGTTCTGTTATATAGTAGGAACAGTTGTACATTGCTCAAACCTAAGTGGTCGACATATGCAATTGCTCATTCACGCTCCCAAAAACGTGTCCCTTAACTCCCCCTTCTACCATTTTACTGTTACTAAATATCTTCTCAGTTCACATCCTTTCAGGGGTTATTGTTCCCTGGAGACTCTTTCCTATCCCCTAATCACTCCATCCGGACTCAACTACCTATGTGCTGCACTACCACCGACCACCCTTTCCCCCTCCCCACATTGGGAGCCTATGCCCCACCACATGCCCCAATGCAATCCCCCCACACCCTGCCACCCCAGCCCTGCCTCACCCTGTAGATTTGAGTGCCTGCTCTCCACTAAGTGGTCAAACAGTTGGACAGGTTGACATTTTGTTAAAGGGTATACTAATCTAAGCTGGATAACAGCAAAAGAGACAGTATTATATTTTGAAATAATACATGTTTTAGAACTTCATCAAATTCTGAGTTTCAACTTCCACCTTCCCTCTTTCTGCATTGGAGGAGTGGTATTTACAATAACACAAAGACATTAATGCAAGTGACCTGCAGTAAGTACCTCATGTGGTAATTAGCACTGGCATTTGGCAATGATCATGAAAATCCAGAACTTACACAGTTGTTATATGCAGTAACTACTCCCCTATGATTGGCGGCAAACCATTTTTTGGGAAATTGGTCAGTTCTCTCAGAGTGCCAGATGTTCAAATATTTTGCTATATATTCGAATATAGGTGGCGATTTCAACATGGTCTTGGATCCCTACTTAGCCAGAAGTGAAGGAGGGATTTGTGGAGGGAGGGATAAAAACAGGGATGCGCTCCAATCTATTATGAGGTATTTCAATTTACTTGATATTTGGAGGCTTAAACACCCTACCAGAAGAGAATGCAGTTTCCATTCCTGTGTGCATGATGCTCTATGATTGATAACATACTGTCTTCTGGTGTGGTCACTCAGAATTTCACTATTATTGAGCTTGAGAGTATGCTGATTTCGGATCATGCCCCAAGCAGGATGGAGCTGTCTCTGGATTATACTTACAAGAGATCTGACTCATGGAAAATGAACATGTCCATTCTAGAGTATGAAGGGTTGTTAAACTTGTTGGTGAGGGAGGCAGAACAGTATCTCGAGGTGAACATGAATAATGAGATGGAGGTTGACTTAGTGTGGGAGTCCTTCTACTGTTTGATGCAAGGAGTATTGATTCATCTCTCGAGCCAAAAAAGGAAGTCCCATTCTCTAGAAATGATCTCACTGGGTTCATTGATTACAGAATAAAAAAAGGACCTGATGTGTCCCCCGAATTAGAACAGCAGGGAGCTGGTCAAAATGAAATATGAACTTAATAAGCCAGTAAGAGAGGCTGTGGAACAGACCCTGTTTAAGACCAAATGTGCCTACTATAAGAGAGGGGAGAAGTTCAATTGTCTGTTTGCACACCGGCTGAGAGTTGTTAATGGGAGCTCGGCAATATGGGCCATAGGGTGGTATTCAGGAGGGAAAACCGATAATTCAGTTACAATCAATGAGGAGTTTAGGAACCTTTATGAGACCCTTTACTCTGGGTGCCCATATAGTACTCAGGAGGAAACAAGGCAATATCTTAATAGGTTGCCTATACTAGATGTATCTGCTGCAGGAAGATTTTAATTAAATGCAGATCTGAATTTATTGAGATCAAAAAGGCAGCCTATAGTCTTAATTAAGATCAATGCCCTGGCCCTGATGACCTGCTGGCAGAGTTTTACAGGGTAATGCCGGACAATGTCTTTGTCTTGCTGGTCAGACGTGTTTAATTTTTGTAAGAGCAAATGTTCCCTCCCTGTGACAATTTGGCATGCAACAATATCTGTCATTCTTAAAAAAAGATAGATCACCTAACTCTTTGGGGAGATACAGACTGATGCGCTTCATCAACCTAAACAGTAATATTCTTACCAAAACCCTGGTACGGAGGCTGGAAGTTTTCATGCCTAAACTGGTGAATCCTAAGCAAGCCTAATGAAGCCGGCTTTATCAGAGGAAGACATTCTACAATGAACATTCGGGAGTTAATATTGACATTTCCCGAAAGTGGAAAGCTAGGGAGCGTAGTGGAAGTGAATTCCCTGTGTGCAGAGAAACCCTTTGACCACATCAATGGGGAATTTCTTTTCATGACTCTGGAAAATATGAACTTTGGGCCAGAATGTATTGGCTGGGTACAGTGGCTCATCTGCAGATGTGATGAATAATGATATTCAATCTACTAAGATCTACTAAGTTTGAACTGAAGAAAGGTACCCGCCAAGGCTGCCCCTTTCTGTTTGTTTTGGCTTTAAAAACGCTGGCCATTGTGATCAGAGAGGAGGGGTGAAAATAAGGTGTTCAGTACCATGGAACAATGCAGAAAAGTTGGTTGTATGAAGGTGATCTATTGCTGGCGTTAAAGGACGTTCTTATGTCTTTACCTTTGCTGATGGAGAAGATAAACTTCTCAGGTTACAAGATAAATTGGCTCAAATTGGAGGACATGCCCTGCTCTCCATCCTGTATGAGGACAGATTTCTCAATTTACGGTTTCAAATAGTGCCCCAAGTGAATGCTGTATTTAGGTGTGTGGCTAAACAGTTTCGACTGTGATGATAGAGGTGAATTTTAAAAAAGCAGTGGACAAATTTCCACTGCATCTGTTGAAGTGTGAAAAACTCAGGTTATCGCCGGGAGGCAAGGTCAAGGCCCTAAAGATGACGGCGGCCTCGTGGATCAATTATGTGCTCAACATGATACCTTTGCCAACACCGAAGCCCCTTATGAAGAAATTGGATAAGCTAATTCAGGTATGTTTGTGGGATCATAATCCCCCCAGGATGAAGCTCTGAAAACTGAAGCTACCAAGCAACAAAGGGGGCCTGGATGTGTCAGATTTCCCTAAATATCACCTTGCATTCATGACTCGTCATATACAGCCCTTTATGAAGGATCAGCACTTTGAGTGGTAAACATCAGAGACAAATATGAGCCGGCGACTGGAACTTGCCGCCTTATTGACAACTAGGAGTGGCAACAGGAGGGGCTGGTCTGCTTCTACCGACTACTTGCGTAAATGCTGGCATGACTTGTCAAAACCTTTGAAGCAACAGACTATGCTGGCAAAAGGGGCATCAATTTGGCTGAACACTTCCATCAGAGTTAATAACAAAATGTTGTGCTGGCCTAATTGGTATCTGGAAGGTATACGATGGATCGGACACCTGTGCCAGGATGGAACCTGGCTTCCCTTTAAAAGACTTAAAGATATTTATGATCTACAGATTGTTCATGTGGGGAATACAGATGTCTTAGATCAGCTATTCCAACTGGAGCACTTGCTGATTTATATTTGAAGGACACTCTTGCTCGCTTGAGTGAGCAGGACCATATAGCCCCTTCTGTCTATAGGCTTTTGAGTGGTAGAGTGGAATGGATTTCTCAACTCTTACTGAAATGGCTGTGCTGACTTTCATCTGAAATGACAGCTTCGAGGTGGGAGGTATATAGGAATATCCCAAGAATGTCTGTCAGGGGCGGTTCGTCCATAATGTGCGAGGGGGCGTTGACCCACCAGGTCTTGTCCCCATCTCACACATTATGGAGGAACCAGCCTAGTAAAATATGAGCACTCCCACAGCTGTTTTTTTCAGCTGAGGTAGTGCTCTTAACTGTGAAAGGAAAACTTAATTTCCCTTTCACCGTTACATTTCCCCAGTCACGCAAGTTCAATGAGCCATGCAAAGCTAGGGGCGTCTGCTTGCCCAGCCTCGCAGGGCTCATTTGAAATGCTGGCTGGGGAATTGCACATCTATATGTGCAAGGGGCACTCCCACGCCTCTTCGTACATGCACACAGAGCAGGCTGCAGTGGGGCATCTCCGGACTGCTGCCCGCTGGAATTCAAGAACAGCTCTGTGCTTCCGACACCCACATTTTGGCTGTTTATCTCTCCAAGCTGCGTGTTTAATTCTTGTGTTTCCTCATAAAATGCAGAACTCCCTTTTCCCAGTTTAACTACTAACTGATTCATATATGTGACTTTCATTTTGTAATTATTGATGGCTTCCAACTTTCTATCATCATCAGACTGATTACCTCATCTTCCAAAGACTGTGAGCCTCATTACAAGGGTGGGGCTCCCGTAATGAAGAGTGCCGGTACGGAACCAGGAACCCTGCATTACGGTAGCACCGATTACGAGGTTCCCTTTGCATAAAACCAGACGTCTTTTCCGGGTCCCGTGATGGGAAGAGGGAGGTAATAACGGGCCATTCGTAATGTACCCATTATTACCTCCCTCCCCATTCCCATTGAGCCCTATGGGGGCTCAAATGGGAATGGGGAATGGTTCCTTCAAGGAGGAATTACCGGGTCTTCCAATGTTGGAATGACCCGGTTATTCCTCATTGAAGGAACCAGGTAATGGAGCCCCCAGTTTGGAGGCAGCCATGGTGCACAGTCCACCAGTGTTGACAATAAAGGGGAATCACAGATTTCCAATAGAGTTCCCAGAGCATGCGGACACTCTCTATATGTCTGTTTGATCAAAATCCCACATTTGAGCTTTATTGCTGTAATAATACCTCCAGACGTGCGGCCAATAGGGCCTATAGTAGCCAATAAATGTACACATTCAAATCCGTCCATTTGTTCCCTATTCATCATCCATGATTCTTGGATACATATTATGTGTTTTGATTTTAGTTTACAACATAGTTCATTCGAAGATGATAAATAAGAATGCCCTCTCGAATTCCAGCATACTAAAGAGAGATGTGTCTGTATTCCTAAAGATTTTGTTTTAGTGATTGGAGTTTGGAGATCGAGTCTCTTAGGCTTAATGCCAACCATCTCCAACTTGTTTCCTGTTCTGGCACGTGATCTGGAGCCCTTGTTTGAAAAGACCCACCCGGATAGAGAGGCCTAGAGTTGTCATTTATTTCATTTTCAGGGGAGATCTTTGACCCATCAGTGAAAATCAGTACATCATAGCCCCTTCTATTCAATAGATCCGATTCAGATAAGAGTTTATTTAAGACGAGTTGTGAGTGGAAAACTACCTGAACGTGATCGTAACAATACGGGTGAATAAAATCAACCCTTTTGATATCAGAGCAGGATAAATCTGCTAACGATGGAATATCATTAATTAGGGTTAGGATTCAATTTCTGTTCAGTGCAGGTTGTTTACCACAGTCAAACAAAGGATACAAAAGAATACTTGGAAAATCCAGATGACAGGGTTTCCTCCAAACCACATCCCTCAAATCCGTTTCCAAATAGTGTTTTGGCGCTCTCAGATCTCCTCCTCCCTCATGGGTAGTCGAATGGACAGCCTGTTCCTGTGCAGCACCCACTGGGCATAAAGGAACCTCCCCTTGTTGCGGCTGCCGTAACTGGGAGGATCGAGCAAGACTAACGGCCCTCGCTTGTGGGGAATATCCGTCCCCTTTAGCTGTTTCTGCCAAGGCATCGTCATCTTGTACCTCAATCGCGACCTCTCGTCCTTCCCAATTTTGCTTTTGTTTGTCCCGTTTCTCCTGTATTTTACCCACGGTGGCTTTGTCCGATGAAGGTACTCTCAGTGAAGGCTCACACTTAAGTTTGATCCTTAGTGCCTCCTCCACCGCTCTACTCACCATTAATGCAAGCTCATTTTGCATTATGTCCTGACACATAATCAGGAGACACATAATCAGTTCATGCAAATATACTTCACCTGAATTGCAGCACCTGTGGTGCACACCCAGTCAATCCACATCCATGATGCCCTTCAAGGATGAAATGGGCTCATCCACCTTGTTCACATCAACACCATGAGAATGTACAACTGGAAGAAGCAAACTGTGTGTGTCCATATCCATCAAATGTGCACAAATCACTGACACAGTCATAACAGGTAGAAACAACAGTATCCTTGTCATTGACATCAAACCACACAACACATTCAATACATTATGTTACCAGTTAGTCCTGCTCCCCACTAATAATTGTGCACTCAGACACCCAAGAAGACACTGGAAACCTGAAGTTAAAAGACCCAGCATTTAATGTAAGCAGGAACCAGTGCCTGGGAGGACTGCTATGCCCACTCTAGGCTTGTCTTACCCTAACACAGGTGGAATGGCTACTCCATTCTCCACCAATAATACAGCTCATAAAGCACATCTCCATATGAAGAGCCACACAGACAGAGAAACATGCAAGTTTTGCCCAAGAAAACTTCCCCTTGTCACATGGCAGCTTTTGCCCCTGAGAGCTTGCTCCAGCTATCCGTAGTTTTGTAGCAATGTACTTCTCTGGATGTGCTGAAACTAGCCTATACTGCCTGAGTTGTGGCTTGCAGGCATTCCAAAGCCCAGCGTCCTTGCTCAGCAGCAACTGTCTCCTCTTGCAGAATGCCGCAGAATAAAGGGAAATGCAAGGTCAGAGCAGGTAAAAACCCCCTGCACCCAATGACGCTGTACCCTGTGCTCCCCTTACTGCTATGCAACAACTGCAACAAATGACTCAACTGCCACCCAGGAGGCACAATCACTTTCCAATGTGCTTTAAATACAAAGCTACAATAAGGGCATTGACTGCGGACATCCCAAACTAATGGTGTTGGTATGGTAGAGTACTTACAGATATTTACAGTATTTGCAGTGAGGAAGGTGAGACGAAAGGTGTGGTCATGAGGTGTGTGTGGTTATTTGTTAAATTGTATGGAAATGAGATGGAGTTTGAGGGAAGATGGCAATGCAGGAATGGTATATATTTTATCAAATGTTATACTCACATATGCCAAGTTTTATCAGTTGTCCTGGCTTGATCTAGCAGTAACTATTTCAACAAAATCATGAAGGAGGTTGTCTCTATGAGGACATTTTGGGACTGGGTAAGGCGATATGGTTGGGACACCTCATCACTCACTGTTCCCAATTTAAAGAATTTGATCAGGCTAAACAAGAAGAACTGTGGAGAGATATAAAACATGGCATGAGGCAGAGAAAATTGGACATTGACTAATGAAATAAACTGTTGCAAATACAGAATTGAATATCGTATTTGCAAATTGAAAGCAGTAATATTTAGAGTAGGTGAAAACAAATTAGAAGAAAGGTCAGACATATTAAAGGAAAACTGTAATGTCATACATGTCGTTAGAGAAATATTTGTTGTTATTTTTAATTGCGTACTTTTTAGCATGACTAGCTGCATCACTGTTGAGGATGTTTACCCTTGAGATCCCAAAGGTACCATTGTGAGATGCTGAAGGGTGATGACACGCATTTCTGTAGACATAGAAACACAATCAAAACAATAAAAGAAGAAAGGCCTTTGGAATGGATCGTTTATTGTCATGGTTCTATAAAGCGTTGAGGGGGGTACTTTTCCAAAATTATTTCAAACGAAAGTGTAATCTATTTACAAGTACATCTCTCTCTTGGACCCGTGCCTGAACATACTTACTCATATTTTGCAGAGTGTGTGAGGAGGATGGCAAGATTGGAGGTGCACATGGGTGAGGCAAGGTACATTGCCAGAAGCTCCCCTTTGGCACATATATGATTTCATTCGATAGGTGGGAAGCAGAACTTACTGCAGGAATGGATGTGTGGAATGTTTCAAATGGATTGGAGCCCTATATGAGTACCTCACATCAGCAGAGCTTGTGAATGAACCTTAGTCCAACTGATGGTAAGGTGCAGGAGACAAAGACACTGCTGTCACCACATCTGTAGGCACACGCGGAGCAGAATTACATGAAAATAAGGCAACAGAAGAAAAATGGCTGACGCTATATGGAGAACACCTTAAGAAGGCACGCCTGAAACGTTTAGTGGGAGCATATTGGAATACACAATCAAAATGACTTTATTGATACAACAGATCCAATGATAGCACTACCAACACAGTACTCCCAGCACAATTACCTAACTCATGGTACACATAGGGAACGAACTAAATAGATGGAGCAAATTGCCTCTATCAGATTTGGTGAACAGAGATTTGACCTGCATGATTGCCATGCCATAGCTAAATAATTCCTGTTTTTTCATACAGAATGAGCTGTACAGTTGAAGCAGTTTCTTGTACATTCATATAGGGAGGTCATACAACCAAGAATCAGAATGAAACATAAGTAGTGGATGAAGCACGTCTTGTCAATGTTCATTAATAAAGCTTGATGCTCGGGCCAAACTACCACTCTGTCTGACATTCTGGTGTCTCCTAGCCCGAAGAACACAAAAGGGTATAATTCAATCCTCTAAGTCTGATGAATGGACACAGATTTTGATATGCTAGGATTTATAGGGCAGGAGCTGACAGACTGCGGTATCACCAGATTTGAACGATAGCATTTGGTGGAAGGAGTGGAAGAAACGAGACATTGACACCTCACCCCAGCAGCCCTGCCTGAAGGAGGGATAGTGATGTCCTCTAAGGAGATGCAAAGAAAACAGTTTGGATGAAAGAGATTTTCTGATGAGGCATTCATTGGGTTACATCAAACCAACCAAAGAAGGAGATGGTTGTTAAATCATTACTTTGGAACAGTGGTTTGCCAACTGCAGCTCTCCAGATGAGTTGCACTATGAATCCCACACTCCCTCATCTTTGCTAATGCTGGCTAGGGCTGGATGGTATTGTCTAACACATCTGGAGAGCGAAAGGTTTCAGAACCTTGCAAGGACAATGGGACAGCTAGTCGGGAAGCAGTTTATGGAGATGTGAGTTTACTGTAGCAAAGGCCAAGTACTATCGGCACGCAAATACCAACAGGGTGGAACGCTGATGCAATAGAGTAATGTAAGTGGGTTGAGATGATACCTAGTCAAAGCGTAAACATACATTAACTAAAGTGTCTACTGGATTTCAGAGAAATAGAATACCGGTTCAGAATGGTGGTTATTGGATGTTTGAAAAGTTACACAAGAGGGTATGTGCCTAGATATGTTCTAGGAATGTGTGTAAGTTACTCATGTGTGTTGGTGCTAATGGGGCATGGCATACAGGGATAAAGGGGATGAGTGCAATGCACAGTGCATATTTGTCTGGATCGGAGTCCTGAGATATTGACGTGTATAAAATGCAAGGAATTCTTAGATTCACTCATTGAAATAGAATTTTCCATGATGGATATTGCAGTTAATAATATGACAGACACTTATTGTGTCACCTGGGGCAGGCAGTTTAAAGTGTGCTTATCAAACATGGCTCTGCTCATCCAAGCCTCAACTGAAACAATCAAAGAGCCAAGTGGGGATGCCCTGCTTGTAATGTGACTGAAAGAGCAGGATGGTAATGGTAATGATAATGTTTATTTCTAAAGCACCTAAACACAGGCAAGTGTTTCAAAGCACTCAAGGAGGGTGGGAACATGGGGAAAAACAACAGTCGCTCTGAGCGCTTGAAATTCTGAGACAACATTAGTCTGCACAGACAGAGTAAGTGCATATAATGCATTTAACAGTAGAGACACAGCAAATAGGCCTGACAATGATTTTGCAGTTTACCAAGTGCGATTAAGGGGGAGACAAGGGAGAACAGAAAGACAATCTTCGGGCACAGTGTATTATGCTCGTGCAAGTGCACAGATGGTCACAGGCAGGGGAACGTCCAAGTGCACCCAGTCGGTGGAGAACTGGGGTAAGTGCAGAGAGAGCCACTCTCTTGGGATATTTATCAAGTGCACTGAGGGTGGGTGGTGGGGTTCAGGGCCTTGAGGCAAGGGTGAAAGAGGACTGGATGGGGTGTCCGGGACTTGTGAGACTCGTAGGTACACCAAGCGGCCAGTCAGCAAGCTGTAGGGAAGGAGAGGGCAGGAGGGAAAGGGCAGAGAGCTAGGTTAGCAGGGTAGAGGGAGAGAGAAGGAATAGAAGAGGAAGGGTTTTAGGAGTTTCCAGAAAATAAGAAGATCAGGCTCAAGACGGAGGGCGGCAGGCAGGCTATTCCAGAGGGAGCCACCTGCTGAGGATAAGGATCTCCTTCCAAATTTCTGCTTGGAGAACTGGCTCACTCGCAGAAGGTTGGAGGTAGACGAGCGGAGGGCTCGTGAGGGACATTATTTCTGTAGGCAACGTTGAAGATAGGAAGGCTCTAGAAAACCTTGTGGACAATGCACAGGGTCTTCAACTTGATCCTTGCAGCCACGGGGAGCCAGTGAAGGGATTTCAGTGCTGGAGAGATGCGGTCTCTAGGCTTGAGGCCAAGAATAAGTCTTGCGGTCTGTTCTGGATGAGTTGCAGAAGGTGCAGGGCAAAAGCAGGGAGGTTGAGGAAGAGGCTGTTGCAGTAGTCCAGCCTAGAAAAAACCAGGGCTCTGGAGACAGTGAGCCACTGGTGGAAAGTGAGAAAATGTAGAGTACCTCTGGGGAGGTATAGATGATAGTTAGACTTTTTAGAGATGTCCAAAATGTGAGAGAAGGAGAGGGTGGAGTCGTAAAAGACCCCAAGGGTTTTTGCCTCGCAGGTGGGCGCGGGCACAGGGCAAAGTGAGCCCGGCCAGAGTGAGAGTGGGAAAGCAGGCACTGGGGTCCCAATGCGAACAATCTCAGTCTTACTGGCATTGAGGCAGAGGTCGTATGCAGCACACCAAGACTGACTAGTAGACAGACAATCAGATATGAGGGAGGAGGAGGAGGCAGCTGAGGGCAGCCTGAACGATAGTTGTGTGTCATCAGCGTAACACTGGAATTTAGAGGTGAAAGTGACAATTACATGTGCCAAGGCAGACATATAGACATTGAAGAACCCGGGGGATTAGTTAGATCCCTGGGGAACACCACAGGATGAGAGAGCAATAGTTGGGAGAAAGGCTCTGAGTTACACATGGGATGGGCAGTCGGAGGGAAAGGAGGTTAACCACACCAGGGCCTGACCTGTGATTCCCAGGGTATCACAGAGATGTGCGATCAGGATGTTGTGGTTAACCATGTCAAAGGCACAGGAGAGGTCAATGAGAATGAGGACAGAGGGAGTGTTAGTGTCAAGGTTTGAGAGCAGGTCTTCACAGTTGTTCAGAAGAACAATGTTCATGCCTCTGGATGCTCTAAAGCCAGACTGATGGTCATGGAGCCAACCAACAGATTCAGTGTTTTGGGTCAGCTGAGAGATAGCCAACTTCTCCCAGAGTTTGCCCAGGAAGGGAGTAATAGAAATAGGGCGGTTCTTTGCCGAAATGGAGGGGTTGGCAGAGGGTTTCTTAAGTAGAGGGTGCACACAGGAGTGCTTAAGAGCAGTTTGGAAAATTCCAGTGGGAAAGGAGAGATTGCAGAGATCAGCCAAGGCAGGGGCAAGGAAATCAATGTTGTTGTTAATGGTTTTGGAGGGCGGGGTGAACCTGTTTGGATGAGGCCTTCATGGACCGGACTTGTCTGGTGACCTCATCAGGTGTGACTGGTGAGAGAGAAGGGGAAGTGGAGAAGGGGCCAAGGGGGGCTCTGGTGTTGGTGTATGCTGTGGTGTGGAAGAGAGGGAGGAAATAATGTCTTGGGTTTTTGTGATGAAGTGTGCAGCCAGGGCTGTGCAAAGGTCCTGGGTGGGTTTGACAGAAGATGAGGCTGCTGCAGGATTGGCCAGTTCCTTACAGACATTGAAAGGTTCGGCTCTGTTGCTTGATGCCGCGGAGATGCAGGCTTAAATAAAGACTCTTTTCTTGGAACGGATGCAGAGTCGATATTGTTGCTGAAGGGAGTGGCAGGCCAGTTTGTCATATGGTCTGCCCGACAAATTCTTTTTCAGCTCAGATGCCCTACACTTGAGTTTAAGGGCAGCCAGATCAGAGTTGCACCAAGAGTTGCACTTTTTGGAAGGATTCAGTCAGACTCTCATGACAGGGGCAAGAGTATCAAGAGTGTTGGTGATAGAGAGATTGAGGCCATACCACACTTACTATTGAAAGGGTAGCCGGAGCTTGCAGAAGGGAGAGTACAAGGAATATTTGAGCAAATACAGTGTAAGGAAGTAAGGGGTTAAATATGTCCTGATCACTGTATACATTGTTAATGTGCACCTGGGAATGTCTTAATGATGTAATGTTTTGTATGCATACTGTGAATCAAAATCTTTCATTCTGATAATACCTTACATAATAATTTGATAAAAAGCGACAGCATTCAAGAAAATAAATCTTGTTAATAACAAACAATATAACAAAATACAAACAAAGTACATATTTATATAAATTCAATAAAATACAAATACAAATACAAAATACATTTGAAACTCTTATTTTCAATATTTCACGACAAACACATATTGGAAGAACGCTTCATCAACGATAAGAAACATAAAACAAATACAATAATCCTGAACCAAACTTACCAAATCATTCGTCATATTAATAAATCCTTAATTGCTGACTACAAGACATGTTAGTGATGTATCGCACGGAGAGTCTTGCACCTGGCTGTGTGAATGACTGCACATAATTTAGGTCATAATCGGGGACGGGTTTGCATAGAATAATGTTTATTTCGATTAGATGTTCAGAAAATGGCAGTATGAAATTGCTTCCCCACTGCTGAGTGTAATTGCGGTGAGGCTCTGGCTATAATTTCCTATTCATAGAAATCACATACTGTTTGGCAGACTTTGAATAAGCAACGACTCACTTCTCTGTTCAGCTTTCACATAATAGAATGGAAAAACACAGGGGGTTTATGGTTAAAAGATGACAAAATATACGATGTTAAAGTCATTCGTTGGGAGTGCAATACGATCATTACACATTGTTTTGAAGCTTTGTTGGACAAAACATTTTGAAATAACGGAGACAAAAACTATCGACCTGTAAAATGTAATTTGTAGGAATGAAAAGACTGCCCAATTCCATTAGCTATAAATGAATGACCGTCAGAAAAACAACGCGTAATTATGCATCATACATTATGTGCTAACTTTTCAAATCAGTAAAAGAGTAATTTTGTCATTATTTCATCATATTACTGAAATGTTGCACTGCTGCAAGTGCAATTTTGAATAGTATTAGCACTATGACAAACATTGCTTGTCGTCGTCCTCACCGTTCTTCATTATCCTAGTCACTTATTCTGTCCCTCGTTCTCACCCCTATGCCTAATTCCAATCCATCATCCTAGTCTTTCTTCTGTTTCTCTTACTCTTCGCCATTGTAGTCGTTCTTCTTCATCCTAGTCTGTTTTCCTCATCTTAGTCCCATTCCTTCATGCTCATCCGAATCCCTCTTCCTGATTCATACCCATTACTTAACCTTGTCCGACTTACTCTTCCTTGTCCTAGTCCCTGGTCATCATCCTAATGCATTTTCTTTGCCCTAGTCTCTCATCAAGGTGCCTCATGTTCATCACTCTTTCACATCCTATTCCCTCTTCTTCATCCATGTTACCCATTGCTCATCCTAATCCCACTTCTTCCTTGTTATGGTCTCTGTTTGTCATCCTCATGCACCTTTTCATGTTAGTTTCACATCCTTATTGGCATTTTCATCCATCTTCCTCATTGATTGACATCACCAGGGAACATAGGATATAATGTATTGATATTTGGCATTTGATGTAGATGACTAGAACATCAAACATCAAACATGAAGCTTTAGCTGACCATGCACACTAATGAGTGGGTGCTTAGCGCTTTGAGACGCTGACCCCGGTGCCCGGGTTCGGTGTTCACGGAAGGCGCTGTCGGAAATCAAACTCAGAGCATTGTTGAATCTACCTGCTTCTGTGGATTGGAATTGATTCTTGTTTTGCTCTAATAACAATACAGCTTCTGAAAATAGTACTCAGAGTATTATTGCATTTACCGGCTCTTCGGGACTACAGATTCCATCATTTTTGCACAACTGCAGGGCTGTACGAGTCACTCTTTGTATCGGAACTGCAGCCTACAGGTAGAGACCGGGACGCTGACGTGACTATGGATATTAAACTGTGAGCATTATTGCATTTACGGCCTCGTCAGGACTACAAAGATCAGCATTTTCGTAGCAACTGCAGGGCCGTTCGAGTCCCCCTTTGTACCGCCACTCCAGCATTTTAATGGAGGCCAGGACACTGAAGCAACACAACAGTGTCATGCCAGCGATGTGCAAAGCATGTCGCTGTCACGCAGTCAGGCATTGATTGATGGATTGATAAGTTATTTATAATGAGTCTATACAAAAGTGTTTCAAGGAGTAACCAGGCAAGGGGGGGGGGGAATTAAGGGTGGGCCAAGACAAACGGTCTTACTAGGCCCAGTGCCTTTTAGATCGTGCAAGTACGCAGACAAGAAGTGCAGGGGAGAGGGAAGGGGAAAAGTGCACCCAGAGCGGCAGGGCCCTGAGTTCAATGCAAGGAGGGCTGGGCCTCCCCTGGGAACCACACCAGGTAGTGCATGGTAGGCCAGGCGGCAGTGCAGTAAGGCAAGCAGGCAAGTGCGAGGGAATGTACAGGGGGACTGGAGTCCTGTATTTCTTAGAGGAACACCAAGCAGCCAGTCAGCATAATGATGCGGGCATAGTGGAGGGATATCAGAGGAGAAACAGAGAGAATTAGGATGGGAGAGGTTAGCAGAGGAGAGGAAGAAGGAAGGAAGAGGAGAAAGCAAGGTCTTGAGGAGCTTCCAGAACTTAAGGAATTCCGGCTCAAGGCGGAGAGCGGCAGGTCCACCGTTCCAGAGGGAGGCACCTGCAGAGGAGAGAGATCTTCCTGCCAGTCTCTGCTTGGTGAAGTGTCTCACTTGTAGAGAATTGGAAGTAGACAAGCAGGGGGCTCTAGTAAGAAGGTTCTTAGGGGGAGAGTGTTGTAGATAGTACGGGCCATGGCCCCAGAAAGCCTTGTGGAGGATGCAGAGGGTCTTGAACTTGATACTTGCAGCCACCAGTGAAGGGATTTCCGAGCTGGAGAGATGTGGTCCCTGGGCTTGAGGCCAAGGATAAGTCTTGCACTCCTGTTCTGGATGAGCTGAATAGGGCAAAGGGTAGAATTAGGTAGATTGAGAAAGCAGTGGTTGCAGTAGCCCAGCCTAGAGCGAACCAGGGCTCTGGAGACAGTGAGCTCCAGGAGGAAGGTGAGAAAAGGAAGAATACCTCTATGTAGGTGCAGTTGGAAATCGAACTTTCTGCCAATGCCCATTATGTGTGGAGAGAAGGAGAGAGTGGAGTCGAAGATGACCCCAAGGTTTTTTGCCTAACAAGTGGGTGAGGGCGCAGGGGCAATGGAGGCCATCCAGAGTGAGAGGGGAAAAACAGGAGCAGGGGTCCCAATGAGAAAGATCTCTGTCTTATTTGCATTAAGACAGAGATCATTAGAGGTGCACCATGCCTGAATAGAAGATGGACAGCCAGGGATGAGCAAGGAGGCTGAGGAAGCTGAGGGTAGCCTGAAGGAAAGCTGTGTGTCCTCCGCATAACACTGAAAGTTAGAGGAGAAGGTAGACATCAGGAGGGCCAGCGGGGCCAGACAGACATTGAAAAATCAGGGGGAGAAGATAGAGCCCTGGGGGATACCACATATGGAGAGGGTGGTGGAGGAAAGGAAGGACCCAAGTTCAACCTGGGAAGATTGGTCCAGGAGGAAAGAGGACAGCCACGCAAGATCCTGATCTGTGATGCCTAAGGTATCTCAGAGACGAGTGATGAGGATGTTGTGGTTCACATGTCAAAAGCAGAGGAAAGGTCAAGGAGAATGAGGACAGAGGGAGAGTTACAGTCAAGGTTTAAGAGCAGATCTTCACAAGTTTTCAGGAGAGCAGTTTCTGTGCCTCTGGCTGCTCTGAAGCCAAACTGATGGTCATGGAGATAACTAATAGCTTTGGTGTGGAGCGTTAGCTGGGAGACAGCCATCTTCGCCAGGAGTTTGCCTAGGAAAGGATTGATAGATATCGGGTGATAGTTTGCCAAAATGGGGAGTCGACTGAAGGCTTTTTTATAAGGAGGTGCACAAGGGAGTGCTTGAGGGGAAACGCAAAAACGTGGTTGCAGAGATTGGCCAAGGCTAGAGCGAGAGAATCAATGGTGTCCTTAACGGTTCTGGAAGGGCAAAATAGACCAGACTTGTCTGGAAACCTCATCAGGTGTGACAGGAAAGAGGGAGGAAAGAAGGAGAGTAGAGGGTGCGGCCAAGGAAGGCTTGATAGAGGGAGAGGGTGTGAGGGGAGCAGATGAGAGTAAGTACAGGATATCCTGGGTTTTTGTGGTGAAATGGGAGACTAGGGCCAAGCAGAAGGCCTGGGTGGGAGTAGAAGAGGAAGATACTGCAATAGGATTGGCCAGTTCCTTGCAGATTCTGAATAGTTTGGCTGTGTTGTTACAGACCGTGAAAATGCGGGCTTGAATATAGACCCTCTTTTTAAAGAGGATGGAGAGTCCTCTCCATAACAGAGGAATAGTGTACGGCGCAGTAGATTATTGTTTAACCGAGTAGGGTGAGTTACACCACTCAAAAACGTGAAGTACAATGTTTCTGATATCAATGTCTGGTAATTAGGACGTATCCTTAATTCGTTGAGAAGGGTTCTTCACAATTCAATTAACTATCAGCAATCTTAGCACCGATCTATGGGTACATCATCTCATCCTGTCCTCGTTAGTATCATCCACATTCCTCCTCATGGGTCCATCTATTTAGAAGTGTGCCAGATAGGATGTGTACTTTCAGGACGTTTCTTCCGTATCACTACGCCGCTATGGTCTCCCTTTAGTTGGGCAAAGACTGTATTCTCAGTCTTCTGTCTCTCTGGATATCGAGTCTGTTGTTTTGCTTTGTTTTTGAGTGGTGTAACTCACCCTACTCGGTTAAACGGGAATGATTGAATTCCCTATTGTGGTCCTGATGAAGGTTGCACTACCAAGTGGACGAATGCGTGTAAGTCCAAACAGACAACCGAAACATATGTAGACATTTACATCTGTGCAAGTGATTATACACAGATAGAACCATCTGAGAGTCAGGTGGAGGGCATTTCACAGTGACCAAGTGGTCAAGTAGAAAAGTGTGACATGTATATTTTTTAAGAAAGTGATACTGAATGGATGGTAGGATTGAATGTATGTAAGTTGAATTTTGAGAAATATTTTGATATATGTTTTACTATTTGATATTTTATATTTGTGCATGAAAATAAAACTATTTTGAATTTACAGAGTGATATTTATTGATTATATTTAAAAAGATAAATGTATAAGATGCGCCATTCCCTATCCTACTGGTCCATTTTTGTTTGTTCTCATAGTTACTAGGGATTCTGACCAGGCACCCCTTAGTTAATTAAAAAAAAAAAAGCCAATGGGACGTTGTACTTTTAGTGACGTTCATAGTGGCCATTTTGAGGGGAGGGTTTAGTTACTCCACATGATAACGATCCAATTACCTCTCTCCATTACCATATACAGATATGAAAACTATGCTTAGTTATTGACTTAGAACCAATCCCACCTCCCGTTAGGTTTTTGTAGTTTGCCACGTAGGATGACGTTGGTAATGACGCAGGTCAAACCATCAGTGATGACCAATTTTGGGTACAAAAGCCCAATTTTTTTATGAAGTAAATAGAGTCAGAGTATCGAGTGATTGCTGATGTTCATTGTACTCCCTGTTTTAGATACTTGACATTAAAACAAACAAACTTTGACAAGCTATTTGTGTCATCTTGATTATTAATGTATGAATAAAATCTGAATCCCCACCCATCTCCAAGGTATTGCTACTCATCTTAAAGGGCTGTCTAAGGAACACCCAGATCACTGTGACCATGGCAATTGAGGTTTGGAGAGAAAATGAATGATAATCGAAAATGGCAAATATTTTTTGACGCTGTAAGACTCTTAGTAAAATCATTTTTCAGCAAGTAGTAATTCTAGAAGCAAATGACAAATCTAAAGTTACAGTTCAATTTATTCTACAGACATTTTCCACAATGTTAGTGACAGGAGAAAAAAGAGAAACTTGAAAGTACTGCATGAGTAAATTGTAGCACAGCATCTCCATGTGAGAAAGTGTGGTGCACAGACAGAGGTTATTCTTAAGAGGCGGGTGTAACAAATTGGATTCTGCTCTGATGATGATTAGGGGTGAAAATGCCCACTCCGCCCTCACACTAAAACAAACCAAGAGACAACACAATCATAAAGGTTAAACATGCACAGTTAAGAAATATACCTCCTTTGTCTTTTGTGGTAATGTGGGCTGAGGTTAAGCTATGCTCTTAAGAGGGGTGTGAATGTGATCCAGTAGTGTCCCAAAAAGTAACATAATCCAAAACAAAGAGAATGATTTTATCAATGTTCTATAAAAACATATACACTTTAATCAAACACACCATCTGCAAGAAAACTAACTAGGACAAACTGTACAAAACCCACACCTGTGCAAGGAAGAGAGAAGATACAATAGATGGAAGAATGTAGCACTCCGAGTATAAATACAGCGGTGAGAAGACAATTATTAACCACAATAAGATATGTGTTTGGGTGAAAAGTTACAAAAATGACCTATCCAGTCTCTAGGGCCAAATGGACAAATGGGGCAGTACATGATTGATAGTATCACGTTTTGAGTCTTTGGCAGGTTGAGGGCAGCAAACCCGGCTCCAAACAGTGATGCTTACGGATTGAACTAAGTTTGGAAATGGTGGAGAGTGTGGGCCCAAGCAGCAAGCAGGTGTCAAGCAGGTTCAAATGCGGTAGCTCTGCGCATCTCATCATAATCTCTTCGAGGTTGAGTCAGGCTGTAACTGCAAGGAAGGGTCGATGTGTGACGCTTCAGCAGTGTGAGCCAGTGGGTGGTTGTGGTCAAAATGGAGATCCTGTTGCTTCGGTATGCAGTTCGGCAGAGCAGCAGTTTCGAGGGGGGCGTCAGATCGAGTCATGGCATAACCCCTAATCTGAGTCAGCAAATGACTCTCCAGCTGTTCATATCAGGTTCTAGTGGGAGCGGTCAATTGAAGCCTAGCAGGTGAAGGGCTCAAAAAGGGCACAATGCAGCATCGAGCAGGCTTAAAATAAAGCAATTGATTGAAGGATCGGTGGTGCACCAGAAAGTAGCACCAGCAGGATTCCTCTGTGTCAATGGTATACATTTGACTCCATTGGCAGTCTGACCAGTTTCAAGGTGGCAGAACAGGGATCCTTAGCAAAACTGGCCCTCTCGATGCTGGGAGACCCAAATCCAGGGCCCAAGGCCAGTGTGAGTTCTTTAAGGGTCTGCTCTCCCAGCCCTGGGAGATTCTGGTTCAGAATGTCAGGTTCTGGTTAACAAGTGTGAGCCCAAAGTGCCCTGGGAGTGGGTAATAAACAGACCTTTCCTCTGGCATGCACTGCTCCTTCTTTTCCTCAGTGGCTGCAGGCTTTGGAAAGTGCAACTCTCCCAAAGAGTTCCAATGAATCCATCTCAGGTGTTGCTCCAGAGTGAACACAAGAAGTGGTAGGAAACCCCTTATTTCAAAGGTAACAATTCACAGGTGATTGGATTAGAGCTAGCCTGCTTTAGTGATTCCATGCGTGTTCTTGATATTCTGGCATTACACCCATTGAGGAAGTAGAGGGAATAGGAATGAGAGAGATGCAGAGATAAACAAGATGGTGGAAATCTTCCTCAACTGTACAGAGCCCGCCTGTCTACCCTAACCCCACCCCCTTGTCTTCCCACTATGATCAAAGCCCTTCAGAAATGCAACAGTCTAGTGTGAGGCTACTCTATTTGAATGGGTATTCTTCTTTGATGCCTGGGACTAGAATAGCTGCCTGTGGGGCAGCTGTCTCTGGAAGAGGACTTTACTTATCCTCACAAAGAGATAAAAAAACAGGCTTGGCCATTCAGGTTCTGTCCTGTCACTTGCCATGCTCAGCCTGTCTGGCCAGAATACACATCACCTTCCACATGGGCTGACACATGTGTGATATCAAATTGGATGTCTCTGCAATGATCATAAATAGTGTGATGCACCATGCCTTAACTCAGGCATAGCTTATCTTTGGAGTTTACAATGCCACCAGTCTGGAGTACTTAGCATCATCATAGTTTCGGTACAGGTGCCATATCTTAAATGTAGCCCCTGCATTGCAGAGAATTGTCTGTCACAGCAGTTGTCAAATGGGCAAATGTGGCCTTTGATCCTTCTCTGTACCTCTCGAAAAACAGATGCTGCATATGAGGCATGAATGCAGCACTGAACAGATACACACTATGCGTTTGGCATGTAGATTAAGAAAGGGGCATTTGATCAGTAGATGACCCTTTTAGACAGGGAATTACCCACATTATTGTACTAATGAATACAAATCAAATAGCAAGGGATTTCACACACTTGCCAGATGGAAATTCCTCTCAATGGATATGGCGTGCGCAAACCCAGTGAGGTCTCAAAACAGAAAGGTGGGCACTACTAGATAAACTGAATAGTAGAAATGTTGTGCGTCTCTACTACCAAAATAATTCAAATTCAAAGGGGCTCACTGAGAAAAGGTCCAGAGACACCTGGTCCCAGAAACTGCAGCAGGTAAAACTGAATGGAAACCAGCTAGTCAGTCGCTCACAAACTGTACCCCATAGGGGGTTACCACAAGCTTGCAGAAAAGTTCAAAGTTGTAGGCAATAATTCCAAATAGTTTATGACAAGCTCCATGCATGAGGTGAAATCAGGATTCCAAACCAAAATATTGATTATACGCAATCAAATAAGCAATTGTTATTTTTAACAGAAAGGAAGGCCAGCTGTCACCTCTGCGTGTCAAGGGCTTATGTGCCAATGCATTTCGGAGTACACACTCCTTCGTCAGGGCTGAGCCCTACATGTAATTGCAATCAATCATCGAATAATCATATGCAAATTCAACACAATTATATACATGTAAAGTATGAATATATGCAATGGATGCCATGTGAAATAAACAAGACAAAATGGTACATACCACATTTTCAGTGTGCAGTGATGTGGAGAAAAATACAAAAGAAAATAACAAGAAATGTAATAACTGCTGTTATATACATAAAGCAAATATCCATACGTACATTCTGTTTTGTTCATAGGTGCACAATTATAAGAGCATTGTACTTCTGCTAAAGGTTAGTGCTAATTTATTTCTTATTTTGATTACAGTGAAATAAAGTGGAGGGACAAACATAAGTAACCCGATGAATGTTTTGTAGGTAAAATTGAGGAATTATTGTCAGAACAGCAAACTAGCCCTGGGGATGGATTTCGAATAATCAGAAAGGCTTTGGCAAGATGCTGCTGGGAGATACTAATTACACCTAAAGACTCACTCCTATCAATGAATTGTTTTCTGTTCGGCAACAGAATAAAAGCCCAATCGGGGTATTGCGAAACACTTGAGGACATTAAGTTCACTGAATTTTGTAATTTGTTTTCTGGAGTATTCTGTATGTATTTACTCAAAAACGTTCTGTTTTAAGGTATTTTGCTTAGTAAAAGATAAATATCATATGTTGAACGTAATGATACGCATCTATTTTGACTTTTATTTTGCAAGTTATACAAACGTGGGAGAGTTATCTCCATTGGAGTGCATTTGTGGTTACTGACTGGCGACAGTAGGTTATTCTTTTTTTGATGTTATTTTTGCGTTGTCCTTGGCCGGAGAATGGCACCGAGCTGCACCTGAAATTCACATAAGTATTTAAGAATGTGTATACATATTGAATATTCAACTTTACACACTGTGGTGCACCTCACACCTTGTCTTTGGTATTATCTCAAATATGGTCCTGCAGTGGGGCCCTTTTGAATACAAAGTTTGCTGATGACTCAATCCTGCCATCTGAACTAGATTTTAATGCAATGTCAATGATCATCACAAATGCTCATTAATGTTGCTGAGGTATCTAAAAATAAATGATGTTTTATCTCCAACAAAGTAACGTTATTGTTCCCTTAGGGTCCATGTAATAGGTGAGTGTGAGGTTTAAGAAGTTAGGCTGGTAAGATAGCTCAGCAGGTTTATTGCGCGCTCTTGTGATCTGCAGGTCTCAGGTTCGAATCTTGGCAAGGCCAACTCAGTGCTTCATTCTTTTGAGGTCGATAAATGAGCACCAATTTGGTTGGGTGCTGTTCTATGTAAATAGGTGCTATGTAAAGCGCTTTGGATTAAGGCACTATATAAATAACACATCATTATTTTATGAATTGAATGACTTTTGCTTTTTTGTTTGTTTCTTTTCAGTGAAATATTTTACTTTTCTCATCAAAAGTGACGTGACACAACCAAACAACACATTAATATGGGTACAAATATCCATCAAGCTGTACTCTGTGTGCGTGTAAAAAACGGTGTCTTGGGTGATATCGGCTTGAAGTTTGAAACATTAATAACTGAGCAAATCTGGTCCTCAAAGATGAGGTTAGATTTATACGCCAGACCCAAAGCTTTCACATTTCATTGAACAGGAAAGTGAAAAACAGACAGAAAGGGGCCTAAATAATGTATTTTAGATGCACAAATTGCTCGGAATCAGACCAGCTATACCCATTAAACAAAGCACACTCAAGTGTCTAGGTCAGTCATTGCCTATGATGTACTGGTTAGTAGCTCCTATGCCACTAAAATAAACATATGCATGCAGGTGAGGCAGGGAAAGGGTTTAAAATACATTTTCCACAAAATGGAGGACGAGGTGGGATTGAACTAGAGGACACCTCAGCTAATGAACTGCTTAGAAAACTTAATAAAGGGTTAGAAACTCTCTGGGGATGGCTTGGAACCATGGCCAGTGAACAATAATTAGAAAGTTATATGAAATGCGCCATAATGTTGAAGTCTGCAGACAGATGAGAACCAAAATCAACACAGACACATCCTCTTCATCGGCAAGCCACAACATATCATAGGAAGGTTATCAAAATCCATAGTAATCAAGAAATCTATTTACACTACACCTATGTCTGAGGTGGCATCTTTTGTTACTGCTCACTATTATCAGCGACAGGCCTTTCCTTAGTGGGTTTTCATGGCTTTGGGTCAAATAGGTAAGGCCTGTCTCCCCTGGTAGCCACACCGCTGCTTGATATTAAAATACAGCACAGCCCAGAGGCTACCCATAGGGGTGGCAGTCTCAAATTCGGAGGAAAAACCCCTTTGTGGGGAAAAAAACCCTGGAGAGGGAGTATTCTGGCAGTAACTTCAGCAATGTAGTCCACCAGGAATCCAAAGATCATCCAAAATTAAAGCACTGAAACAGGACTGAAAGCAGAGTAGAAGAATAACAGGAAAAGGGCTTGAGCCAGCGAATAGCTAGGAAGAAAGAACCAGGAATGCAGAGGGAAAATGAGCACCCTAGCAATCAGAAAAGAGGCAGGATTGTGACGTGCTGCTTACTGTGTCTTTGTTCTGTTTGTAGAGGCTCCGAAGTGGAAAGCCATCCTGACACTGTGACATCACGCGACGGGGGCACCATCTTGGAAGGGGCTGACGTCTCATGTACCGTATCCATAGAGACGTAGTTGCTTATATTTGCCTGGGCCGGGTGTGGCAGTGATTTCTCGTAACATCATGCCCCCTTCCAGGACTTGTACCATCCGGTTTCCAAGGGTATCGTAGATGCAAACGCCTTTGAAGGAGGGGGGTGTTCACATTGGAATATGAGTCTCAAGAATGTCCTGCAGTAGTATATCCTTTCCAATGAATTAAGTATTGGAGTACACCTCAGTAAAATCGGGAATCACAAGTATGAGCCACCTCGTATTCCTGTGAATCTGTGCTCTGAATTAGAGGGTGAATGCCTTTGCGGGTAGTGTCCATAAAGGTTTCAACAGAGAGGCATTGAATACCGGATGAATACAAAGCCAAGTTGGAGATCATTTAATGTTAAAGGTAAGTGGATTAATCTCCTTCAATATCAGAAAAGGTCCAACATATCTTGCTGCACATTGCCCAGGTGTAAGTCTTCATGGTAGAATCTTAGCAGATAGCCATATGAAATCTCCTTTCTTGTAAAGAGGGGTGTTGCACCTCTTCTTGTCTGCATAGAATGTACTGGTCCTTTGAGAATGTAAAAAGGGCTTGGCTAGTTTGTTGATGCACCTGTTTTATTTCTTAGATTAGTTCCTCTACTACAGGAACCTTAGACACGACTGCAGGTATATTTGTTTGCCAGTCAAGGTGTTAACCATAAGAACAGTAAAAAGGACCCTTTCCTGTCGCAGAATGCTGAGCATTCTTGTAGGAGAACTAAGCTGGAGCCAAGAGAGAGGACCAGTTGTTTTTTGCAATATTGCTATAGCAGTGAATATATTGTTCTAAGGTCTGGTTCAATCTCTCTGTCTGTCCATTGGTCTTTGGGTGGTAACCAGAGGACAATGCCTTTTCAATACCTAGATGCTTGCACAGAGCTGACCAGAAATAGGAAGTATATTAACTCGCTCTGTCTGAAATCATGATCTCAGGAAGACCATGCAACCAAAAAATGTCTCTAACAAATAAGTGGCTCATCTCGAAGGATGTAGGTATTGTGGGTAACAGTGTAAAATGTGGCAGTTTGGTAAATGAGTCAATGGTGACCATAATGGTATTGAAGCCTTGTGATTCTAGTAGATCGGTGATGAGATCTGTCAAGATTTTCTGTCACAGTTTGCTAGGAAGTGATGCTTGGGTGAGTTTTCATACAGGGGCTCTGTGCACAAATAGTACACTCATCCACATGTCTTTTCACATCCTTATCCTAGAAATACCTCATGAATAATTCCACTGTGTTGTGAACTTCATGGTGTCCAGCTACTACAGAGTCATCAGACAGATGTGAACCTTTTGGTACAGCTCCCTTGTTGGTATATAGATGTTCGGCAGTGGTGTGCTTGCAGTGTGTCTTGTGGCGAGTTGGGAAGAAGTCCGGCTTCATTTTGCTCCATGAATATGCGGACCTCAATATTCTTTCATTGGATCTGCACCATCCTATTTTTACTTCACTGGAAACAATAAGACTGCCTTCATATACACCACCCATGCACAGAGCCCTGTGCGGTGTGCTCGCAGTGTGTCTTGTGGCGAGTTGGGGAGAAGTCCTGCTTCATTTTGCTGTGTGAATATGTGGACCTCAATATTCTTTCATTGGATCCACACAGTCCTCTTTTTACGTCACTGGAAACATCAAGACCGCCTTCATATACAGCGCGCATGCGCGGAGTTCTGTGCGGTGTGCTCGCAGTGTGTCTTGTGGTGAGTTTTGGAGAAGTTCTGCTTGATTTTGCTTTGTTAATACGTCGACCTCAGTATTCTTTCATTGGTCACCGCACAGTCCTCTTTTTACTTCACCTGGAAACATCAAGAGGGTCTTCATATACACTGTGCATGCGCGGAGCGCTGCGCGGTGTGCTCGCAGTGTGTCTTGTGTCCTGTAACCTGTGAGTGGCGTATGGGCGATTCTTTACAAGCGGGTAAGCTTTGATCACTCGCCCTAACCTCAGATTGTGTGCACTGCTGCATATGTCTCAGGAACATTCCATTTGTATATCCTTTACTGTTACCAACCAGGCATCTGCATTAAATGTCAGAAAGTTGGATTTGGAATTGATTGTTTAGAACTTACTTGCACTCACGGCATTAAACGTGACATGCCTTAGTGATATTACTTGCTTCGACGCACCGAGGTCAATGGATTTGCCCATTTGCAATTAACAAAATGCTGAGCACGACACTTTGAGCAATTGCTGTGTACTTGCACCGGTTCTTGGTGCGTTCAATTGAAGAGTCTACACTTTGAGCAGCTGCCGCATCTATCCTTTTTGTGCAATTGTTCTTGGATTTGTAATTGCCTTGGGTGTGCTCTATTTGAAGTCTTTCCCCACGAGCGAATGCAATGCAACAGCAGGTTATGACCCTTTGAGCAGCCGTTGACTAACTACCTATTTTTGGGTAATAACTTAAGCTCACATGTGTTCCAATTGAACAGTTCATACTTGGAGCGACTGCAACTGCGGGGCTTGACCCTTTGAGCAGCCGTCCATTTATTTATTTATTTATATTTTATTTATTTAACATTTATAAAGCGCTCACACAGCCCGCAGGCATCGAGGCGCTGTTACAGGAATTGTTTGTTTTTCTTAGTTGCGTAATTGTGTTTTTTTTGTCTTAGTTACGTATTTATAACGCGCTTAAACACCCAGAGGTTTCTAAGCGCGGACCCGGGGATCGAACCCGTTGTTCCTTCGTGTCGTCTTGCTTCCAAGACGCGCACGCTGCCGCTGAGCTATCCTCCCTCACTGACATTGGCTGTGTTAATTTGAAACGCCATGATGCGATTTCAACTGTGGAGTAAAACCTTTTGAACTGTCATTTGTTTTACCTTGCAATACAGTGACTTCCATTAATGCTGAGGTCTCTATTAATTCATTGCTGCTTTAAGTGTTGACATTGTTCATGTTGGTGGCCCATAATGTGTGCTGAGATCCCATGTTCTTCTCAAGTTATTTGTTGAAATCAGGCATGCCTAATAATCTTAAAACATGGAGTACCTCCTTAGTCTTAAAGTCTATGATGGCTAGACCATCCTCAGCAATTGTGTTGAAACGCAAAATGTGTAATCCAACACTTTTTAATTATGAAAAAAAATGTGTGCTGGTGATATTCGTGAGCACTGTATACCCCCAATGACTAGCTGTACTATCATTGGGGATGGAACTACTCAATTGCTGAATTGTGCATTATTAACTGGAGAACAAATACAAAGCCCCATAATGTTTCTCTTACTGATACTCAATTGTTGTCAGCTGAGACGTTGCTGTTGCCAAAAAATAATCCCGGCCACTGAAATACCATCAGATACTATAGTATCCTATGGACCATCATTTTCTGTCCCCTCTTTGTCTACTTCTCAGGGGGAGTCACACTGTTCAAATCCACATATGACATCAGTTCATTCTATACAGCGAATCAACGACAGTACCAATACTGTTGGAAATATATCTTTTATTGCCTCATCCTCGTTAATATCCTCTGAGGCGAATAGTCTCTATCAGTCACCGAGTTTGTTTGTTAACTCTGTTCAGTCTAGTCACTCACCTTCTCCAAGTTCTTCCAAATATTGTGAAGTTAGTTTTGTGAACCTTCTACCAACAGCACAACCTAAATCTGTTTCACTTGAAATAACACTTAATGCGATGATAATGACTATAGTAACCTTCACTAAATTGTTTGAAACATTGGATTTCAAAATAACAGAACAAGCAAGACAAATTGATCAACTTGTCGCCTGGATTTGGGATTTGATGAGTGAAAAGATGGGTGGTGTGGCATTAAGCAACCAGATGAATGGGTTTGATTTGGCAGCATCTTTTAATAATAAAACAAATTGGCCAAGGCCTCTAGAATCTATTAAAACCATTGTGCCTGAAATTGGTCATATAATTGATGCGGTTGTGAAGGATCATTTGGGTGAACTGAATCAGTCGGTTATATCTAGCTGTGAGAATGATTGTTCTAAAAGAGCTGGTATTCTCCTTTCTCCACCACCAATTAGAGAGGCGGAGCAAATACTGAATATAGGAGTGCTCTCAGCTAGACCTTCCATCAGTTCAGACCATGCCTAGATTGTGATAGATGATCACATTGAACACAAGGCTGCGTACAACTTGTTCAATTTCAAAGTTAGAAAGGAAAAAAAAATGTAGTTGTTTCTCGACTGACAAAAAAACCTAAAAATCTAAAGGGTTTGTCAGAGAGAGTTCGCACCAACATCAAACAGATAATTAAGAGACTAGCGCCGACAGAAAAACCGGCTGTTGGAGGACGGCTGGCCACGGCCAAAAGGAAAAAAGTAAGTCATGATAGCAGTTTTAAGACAACTAAGGTGGAGGATTATCCTCCTATGAATTACCTCATTACCTCTATTTCTCTAGCCAAAGAGCCAAAGGAGGTCATTGTTCTCTCGCCAGCATGTGCTGTAGGAATTCTCCTGCCAGGCAATTTGGCTCGACAGGTGACTTTTGCATGTGATGAACAGGATAAGAGCAAATTGTCTGCTTTGGATGATATTCATGTGCAAATCGAAAGATCGATAAAACAATATGCTGCCTTTCAGCGATCTAGCCCAGATTCTCCAATACCTCAGTATAAATTGCAGTCACAAAACATTGATACTGGCACAAAATCTCCAATTTGCTACACAGGTTCATCTTCCCAGGGCCGGGTTGAAATACAAAAAGCTGATGGGCATGACAACTTGGACACAGAAGTTGTCGAACGGGAAATTATATTGTGCCTCCTATTGTGATGAATACATGTATATTGGTCTATGCCAAGCTGCTTGTAAGCCACTTGCGAAGAAATCTGTGTTGCAAGGTCCCGACCTTAGAATCAATGTAAACCGACATTTTAGGTCAATCCGCCATTTTAGGTTCTCTCTGCAAAGTCACCCTGTGTGTTAAAAAGGTGGACGATGTCATTCCGAAATACAACATGGCCGTCTTGACCTCTGTGTACGAGTAATATGTAACTTGCCTGCAGGCCACTTGTTAGGGTCATGAACTGAGACCTTGTCCTTCGTTGACCTGTGTGTAAAGGATTACTCATGCCAATGATGCTAATCCACGAGCATATGTTAAGAACAATGTATCCAAATACTGAACTAAGAACACTTGTTTAACTACATTGTTTTCATGTTTTAGAAGACTCTATGAGAAATCCGAAAATTCACTGTTACCGTGTAGACTTGTTAACGAATGTATTAAAGGAAAAACCCTAAGCATATAGATGTGTGAACTCGGCATGAACCCTAGATCAGTAATGTATTAGTGGAATATTAACCCACAGTAGGGTTGGACATCATGTTCGCAAATGAGACTAATTCTAATGTACAGCCCCACTCACTGAGCACACCGAACCATGCTGGAGTTCGCTGTTTTGTACTGAGGGCCGATAGCTATCCGTTGCTTTGTCCTTTGAAACTGTTCAGTATAAAATAAAGATCTTTGTATGTTCCTTTGTAACCTGTGTTCGGTGTATTTCCTTTTGGGGTACTCAGCCTCGATATTTTCTCTTTGTTTTCACAGTTGGCACCCGAATAGGGACCCTCAAGATTGATGCCGGATTATCGAAGGTTGACACACGCTATCGGACAGGGATCGGACGGTGTAAAGGGGCCCCATCTGAACGAGACACGACACCTCAGCAGCGCTGCACGACCCGATCCCTGGACGATTAGCCTGTAGTCCGAGACGGCATCTTGACGAGGGTCCACTTATCGAGCTGGCAGTTTTGCCAAAATCTCCAAACGCAAGGTAGTATTTGTTAGAAAAATAATTTGAAATCCGATCGGACCTCCTTAGGATTGATCAGGTGACTCGTGATCCGATTCTTAAGTATCCTGATAATTTGATTTTGGTCGTATTGTATCTGCAGACTCAATTATTGACCAGGTAACACCAATATTTTTATATGCCTGGGAAATTGTCTACCTGCTTTAGGGCATCATTCCGCAGCGTTAGACAATCTTTGGAATTTAGCCATCCGGCACCACCGGAGGGGTCGCCGGCATGTACTATGTACTGTATGCAGGGCATTGGTAGTATAGTGTTTAATGAAATTTGGCACAGACAAACCAGACATGCTTCAGAACTTCAGTGGCCAATCAATGGTAGTTTTGAAATTCCTCGTATTGAGTATTTAGAGTCAATTTTGTTAAAGAAAAGGGCTAGACCTGCAGCATTCGATGTTTTGCAGAATTGGAAAAAAGAAGCGTTGCAGCAATTTAAGAGTAGAGAAAAACTTGCGCGCCGTCATAAAACGAACACCGAAAGAGTGTTGTTATATGACCAAGATAAACAGTCTGAGTCAGTTAGGAATATGGATAGGGCTTTCTCACTTGGTATTCAGAAAATCTATCCTTCTAAAAACCTTCATGTTTCCGATTAATTTATTGACAAATTGTTAAATGAGCGAAGGCCTGGTGCCACTGCGCCACCTCTGTATGTTCCTCTTTCTGCTGTTTTGCATCTTCCTGTTGTTATTCCTGCTATTCCTGCCCGCCTGTTGTTCCTATTCCTCCTGCTGTTCCTTTTCCTCCAGTTGTTCTTCCTCCACATGCTCCCCCTCTCCCAAGTAGTCCTGCACCGCTTGCCGATCAGGGTGCAGGGTCAAGGGTTGTCACTCGCAATACTGTACCTCCAGAGAAGAAACGTGACTTGATCGCATGGGCTAAGCATTGTATGGAGGGGGATGATCGAGCTAATGTTTTTGCCACACTTTCTAATATGGACAATTTTCCTGAGAAAAATGTTTTTATTGAAGCACTAGGAATTCATTTATGTGTAATGTGGAACAGATTAAATAATACAGATCTCCCACAAGGATTGAGGGATCTGAACACCTTAGCATTCTCTAGAGACTCTGTGGATAAAGTACAAGAGCATGTTGAGAGGGTATTCGAGTAACGAAAGGAGTTGGAAAGGTTACATAATGAGGATGATGATAAGGAAAGTATGTATGAACAGAAACGGTTCCTTCCGTGTCGAAAATCGACATCTCAGGAAGTACGAATGTGTACGAAAGACGCGCTTAGATGGATCTCAGATATGTCGATAACTCCAGTTGAGGTATATGACACATACAGTCAGTATACGCCAGAAATGCAGAGGAAAGTGATACAGGTAATGATAGAGTACCTGCAGCATGAGTGCGTAAAAAGAAAGATTTGTTGTCCCACAGAGTTATTGGGTATTTACAAGAGAGCTTTTTCATTTGACACTTCCTCGGCTGCTTTAGCGCTCGATTTGGCTCTGTTGCTTAGTAAGCGCTCGGAGTTTCCTATCTCTCAGTTGCCTATGAGAGAGGTTCCTCCGACATTTGTCCCAAAAGTTGAGATTCCGGCTAATGTTGCAATGGGTGCACCTGCTGTGGATATTCCTGCACATTATGTATCGCAGTTTGTTCACGTCCCGTTTTCCAGACAGGAGGTGAACAGCGTTAGACAATCTATTCCTGACATATGGAAACATCCGACAGGGTTCTATAAAGAAATAGAGTCTGTCCTACAGTCCTCAGTATTCACCTTAAGTGATATTGATCTGGTATTTCCTGTACTCCTGCCCGTAGATTTATGGAAACAAGTTAGGACTATAGATGACATGCCAGGGTTGGGAGATACATGGGCTAACATAATCAGACTCGACGGAGAAAGGCCAGCTGGTGAGAGACTGCCTCAGGTGATACTAACTTTGCCTGATAGAATCATTGCAAAATTGAAAACCATAGTTCCCGAAAAAAGAATTTTCTGGGACAAGCTTATGGCCTGTGTCCAAGGAAAATCTGAGGGCGCTACCGAGTTCTTTAATCGGTTCGAACAGGTTTTCTCGGATTTCAGCGGACAAGACTTAGGCACAGAGTCTGGGAAAAGATTATTTGTGGACAAATTTGTGCGTGGATTGCTGCCTGACATCCAGTCACAAATTATGTCCTCTGAGAGCGGTTGGCAAGCGAAGTCTCAATCAGAAGTACTGCACATGTCTCAGTACTACGAGAATCATGTCAATAATGAAAAAGATAGAGTCGAGAAGAGAAAAGGTGATTTAATGACTAAAGTATTATTACTGCAAATTGTTAGAGGCCCCAGAGGGGGTAGTTCACAGATTAGAGGTCAGTATGTTCCACAAGGGAATGTGCCTTTGGGTCCTGTGAACATTAACCAGTGTGCCTATTGTCGACAAGAGGGTCATTGGCGTGCACAATGCCCCGTCCTTCAACAAAGGTCGAATAACACATTTGGTAATATGGGCAGATGATCCAGAGGGCGCCCGGGTGAAGGGGGCCCTGGTAGAGGTCAGTTTGCACAGGATCCCCAGCAACCTTTTTCGCAGGATAATCAGACTTCGACTGTGGATATTAGAAACATATTTGATCATCCTAGTGGTGCATATTTATCTGAAGAACTTCCTTTTGATGATATTCTGTTTCGTTAGGATTGCCCGAAGCAGGGTTTGGAACCTACACCTATTCCCGTTAACCAGAAAGGTCCCTGTGTTGAAATGGTAGTGGGAAATGGGAAACATCTGTTCTTGATAGACACTGCAGCACAGAAGTGTTCCATTGATCATTCTCGGATTCCAAACATTCCACTGTCAGGGCAAACCAATGTTTCCGTAGTGTTTTCTGGTACACCAGTTTTCTGTCCAGTTTCTTCACCAGTACCTATCTGTTTGGGTCCCTTTACGGACCACTGTCCATTCCTGTTAACTTCGAATTGTGGAGAGAATTTGCTGGGGTTGATTCTGTTGAAGGAATTAAGGGGCTGATTCATGGAAGCATTTGCGCTGAAAAACAGGGATTTGTGCGCCATCCTGCCCGCAACTCCCCATTTGTTAAACAGGGATTTGCGGGCAGTTTGGCGCACAAATCCCCGTTTTTTGGCACAAATAATTCCATGAATCATCCCCTGAATGCGGTAATTCATTGTTCTTCTGATGGAGTGCGTTTGACGATTTCACCACAGCAACTTTCTGTCTCTTAATTCCTAACCAGACCTTTGCCGCTGGAATTCAGTGATGTACCAGAGTGTTTATGGGCAATTGACAAAGTGATGTCTGTGTTTTACAGATCGAGCCTGTTAAAATAGGCTTGAAACATGGGATAAAGCTGCCACGCATTCCACAGTATAAGATTTCAGTTGAAGGCGAGCAAGCTTTCAAATGCATTGTTTCCGTTTTGTGAATCGCTGGGTGATTGAGGAAATTAGCAGGTAGTTTGTGCAATAGTCCGATTTTACCTGTGTACAAAAAAGGCGATAATGCAATTCCATTCCATTTCATAATTGATTTGCGTGCCATTAATAAAGCCGTCGTGCTGCAATTTCCAATTGTGCCTGATGTGACGACAATGTTAACTATGATTCCAGCTACAGCTACTTACTTTAGTGTTGTGGATCTGAAGAATGCTTTCTTTAGTATTCCTATACACAAGATTAGTAGATATTTGTTCTCGTTTACCTTAGGGGGACGCTCGTTCACATTCACCCGTGCACCGCAAGGTTACACGGAGAGTCCTAGCATTTATAGTAGGGCTTTGAAAGAACAGCTTGATACTCTTGAATTGCCCTCTACTTGTACACTGCTTCAGTACGTTGATGACCTGTTTTTAGCTGCCGACTCTGAGAGTCGGCAATGAAGCTAATCCGCGAGCATATGTTAAGAACAATGTATCCAAACAATGAACTAAGAACACTTGTTTAGCTACATTGTATTAATGTTTGAGAAGACTCTATGAGAAATACTAAAATACACTGTTACCGTGTAGACTTGTTGGCGAAGCACAGATTGCCAAGGCTGTGGAGAACTACTTAAAAATGAACGGTGTCACCAAGCCTAGTCTTAAAGATGCTAGCATTCCTGACTCCTGCAAATATGTGAAGGGGATCCCAAGTGGCCTGGAAGCCACATCCATGAAAAATTGGCACGGGGGCAATGTTGAGAGTGCACACAACAGCAGTGGGTGGGCAGAAGGATTGACTCAACCTAATATTAAGAAAAGGCACTGGGACAAATTTGATTGTCTCATTTCAAAATGCCGTCCAGGTCCTCTTCCATCATATGTTATGAATAGGACTAGCATTTTGGCTATATGTGAAGATGTGAGCTCTTTACAGGAGATTACATCATCGGACATAGAACGGGTTGCATTCATCAATGAAAATGACGTATCAATTGTAAGAATATGGTTACATTCTAATCTAGTCAGGATTGCTCTTTGGCAGGCACGCATGGAAATCTTCACCATTGGGTTCGTGCTGGCACAAGATCCTGTTATGATGGATAATAATGGTGTACAAAGATTAGGAAGTATGCACAACTCAACTACATCTGAAAAACTAAACGTATATACATCTCAAGTGAAATCAAGTAACATGAACCAAGGCACATGCACTGAGCCGTTTTGGGAGGGCGCATGGTTCCAACCTATGACCAATAGCAAAGAATGGTATACATGCAATTTCTTTAATTAGTTGGAACACCCGTGGTTTCTCCCATTTGTTGGGGACAAATGCATATCTTCTTGTAGCCTATGATATCATAGTTTTGCAAGAGACTTGGCTACTTAAAAAACCTTTATGGGAGGATACTATTATTCTTCATGCAGCCAAGTCGTCTGCTCATGGTCGAACCTCCTCTGGATTGGTAATTGCTATAAAAAATCACAAGAATTGGCACTTATCTTATTGGGCATCTCCCAACCCTTATTTACCTATGGCAAAAATGTCTTATCCTAGGGGCGAGATTGCCATTGTTAATATGTATCGGAAGCCGAGGGGGATTACTGATGATGCATTTTTCGCAGATTTAGAAAATGTGGTGAACATCATCGTTGAGTCATCAGAAATAACCTGCATTATCCTGACTGATGATTTTAACTTGCAATTGCTGCCTCCTGACAATCCCAAATTCAACCTCCCTTGTCTGAGATGGACATAACTATTACAAGATAGAGGGTTGTTAATCTGTAATAGGCCGTTACATGGGGATAGCCATGCCCAGGTCACTTGGCAACGATGGAGCAGCAAATCTTTGATTGATTATGTATATGTTGATCCATGTACATTTGATTCGCTTAAAAGCTTCAAAGTGACCATGATATGTTGAATTTAATTTGGAATGAAAAGCATGTGTTGGCAGATTTAGTCTCTAAAACCTTTCCACGAACAATGACTGTTTACATGTAATATTCACGCTTTAACCTCTTTCAACAACAATGTAGAGAGCAGTTATCGCAATGGCATTGCTAAAAAGAGAGACTATACATCTTATCTTCATTTGTATCACACGTAAGTTCAAATGAAATCTATTATATATCACAAACCAAGACATGAATTTGATCCACTGGTTCAGAGTAAGAAATCTATTCTGCGTAAGCAGAAGCAGCTTGTTGCCACCTGAAATAGCCCGAATAAGAGCGAAATGATAAAATCACTCCAATGCCAATATAAAAATTGGCTTCGCTCACATCAAATGATCATGATGCAATCTGATGGGGAGTCCATGCTGCACAGTGTTTCTCAAAAAAACACTGCTCAAATATGGTCTCTCATTATTATTGCAAATGGTGAAGCTCATAAACCGGTCCACTTGAATGAGGTGAATGAGAAATATTGGGTGAATTATTTTACAAATCTATACATGAGAGCACCATGTTATAAAGACGAAATTCTCACTGAGGCATCTAACTACTAGGTTTTACAGATCCTAGAGAAAGATATTACATTTTTTATTAAAAGATTAAATAACTCTTGGGCTCCTGGCTCGGATGGGCTATGTAATCTAATGTTAAAACAGAACCCAATCCTCTGGTCGAAGATTCTGTATAGTGTATTCAATCAAATAATAACAACTAATGTACTGCCTCAGTCATGGCGCTCGTCTGTGATAGTACCCATCTTTAAGAAAGGTGATTGGGCATGTCCAGGCAATTATAGACCAATTGCGCTTTTGGACGTGCCTGGTAAGATGTTCTCCAAGTTTATTTTGAGGGACTTCAACAAATCGAATCTACACCATTACACGAGAGAGCCATTTCAGACTGAATTTTTTCCACGTCTGGGCACCAGTGTAAACTTATTCCCCATCACCGCAATCATAGAACATCATCGCTTCCTCAACCAATCATTATATCTGACTTTCGTCGACTTAAGAGCAGCATTCGATTCAATTTCTAGAGAATTATTACTTCAGAAATTGCTTGAACATGGGTGTCCTTTGTACATCATGGCCATTATCAAACATCTTCACACTAATAACAGTATCCAAATGAGACTAACATCTGATGGTAAACTGTCTGAACCAACAGAGACATTTAGAGGGCTGAGGCAGGGGTGTACCCTGGCCTCAGCTCTCTTTAAGTTCTTTATTTCTGACGTGGGTAGAGTATTTTTGAACCTAATTACTGACCCTCCCAAATTGGCCGACAAGCCTGTGTTGTTCCTAATATATGCTGACATCTTAGTACTACTCACAAAGACGCCAAAAGGCCTTCAAAAAGCATTGGATGCTTTAGCAACTTATACTGAAGAGAATCTGTTGTCAATAAATCTAGAGTGGACCAAGATTATACAATTTCATCCAGCCAAAAAGCACATTAGGAAACCCTTCACTTGGACTCTTGGGGGGTACTCAATTGCAAACTGTGAAATATTACACCTATTTAGGCACTACAATTGCTAGCCGAGGGGGCACCCAACTGTATCAACAGATACTTCAAGATAAGGTAATGACCTCAATTCACCAAGCAAAAATCATTCAAGCTAAGAATGGAAAGTTTACTATTGCTCTAGCAATAGCATATTACTTACAGAAGGTAACTCCAATTCTTCTATACGCCGCTGAGATGAAATTCATACTGCTGAAGAAGCTTTGGTCTTGGCTTGAGCGGAAATACTGGCGTGCCAACTTGCAGCTTCCTCAATCTACCCCAGTAGTGTTGATATTGAACAAATTGGGTCTAATTCCCTTGAATGCACGATACATGTGGCAGATAGTTGCTCTGTTCAGGAAATGTTTATTAGCCATCAAAACCTGTACTTTGTTGGTTATACTGTCTGATTATGTTTTTTCGTCAACTGATAAATGTATTACCAAGTGGTGCAAGTTGGTTGTTTATGCGCTCGCTCTTGCGGATGCTTCTCTATTGTTCCTGATACAAAACCCAGGATGGCTAAAGACCAAACTCTTTCAGAGAGACTGGATCGAGACAAGAGAAAAATGCAACCAATATCGAGACTTTGATACTGAATTATTTGCCATCCAAAAGTACAGCGAACCAGAGTCTTATTTGTTTAAAGCACCATCTAAAAAACATAGAAAAGACTTTATGCACCTAAGACTGAACTGCTGGCCTACCAGACAAGTGGAGGCCCAACACAAAATAATAAAAAATTCAGACAACTTCTGCCATTTCTGTCAAAGCAATGTTCAAGAAGAAATACTTAGCCACCTCTTGACAGAGTGTGTCGCTCTGAATGACCAGCATGGTAGACATTTTATGTACCTTGTGGAGCTTTATAGGCTCCTCACTCCAGAAACATTATGGAAAATAATTCATGCTGAGTTTTTTTACACAAGTGAGAATAAGAGAAATTGCTTTTTTGTATCAACTTTAACTTAACATGAGCAATGCAAATATTACACAGTAGAATCTATGGCCTCTGGCATATGCAAAACACAAGCGGTCTAGAATGAATGAAGACAATGAATGCTTGTGCTTTTAGGCATTTTGTCTGTCTATGTGCTATTTACGATCATGTGTCATTGTTTCATAGCTGTTAGGTTGTATTGCTTTTGTTCTAACCTTGCTTTTTTTATAATGTATGAACTTATTTTATGACATTTTTCCATGTAGCTGCTTACTTGAAGAAATTCTTCTTTTGTTTTTTCTTTTTTCTTTCTTGTCTTTTAAAAATAACATATTGTAAAGTTAATTCATATAAGCTAAATTAATTAAAAAAAAAATAAATAGAAATATAGATGTTCTTCTTGACCACATACAATCCATCCTTATGTTCCATTTTATCATGTAAAGACACTTTAGGAGTATTTTCTTCTGTGTCTCTTTTAAGCTGTTGTTGCTTGAGGCAACATCTCTCAATGTACAGGACATTTTTTGCTATGGACAAAACATTGTTTGATAGATTATCCACTATTAGATTCTTAGTACCACGTATATATGTAATTTGAAAGCAGTAATGTGAAAAGAAATGGGACAATCAAGCTTGTCTGCTATTCTGACAGTCTTAATTTCATAATAACTGTAGCTTCTGATGGTCCGTTCTGATTTCCATTCGCTGAGCTGAATCCAATAGGAGGTGCCTCCATTCTTGGCAAGCCGGTTTTATGGCCAATAATTCTATCTCTAAGACAAAATGCTTCCTTTTATCTGGTGTTAATGTCTTAGAGAAATAAGTCACAGTGTGTTTGTCTTGCCCCGGTTGTGGTTGTTGTTTAGCACTGCTCCTACTGCAAAATCAGAGGCATCAGTCTCCTGAAGGAACACTCTGTTGTAGAGAGGTTGTAGTAATAGTGGGGTGGTGGTAAATTACGTGTATTAAAGGCCGTTTCTGTGCTGGAATTCCAAAAATAGTTTACATTCTTCTTTAGAAGTTTTGTCGGGGGCAATACAATCTTTCAAAATCCACATATTAATTTTGCGATAAAAATTAGTCATCCAGAGAAACCTTTGTAATTCTTTGACATTACGGGTTGGATTAATTTGAACAATAGCCTTCACATTCCGGGGATCCAGGGTGATTCGGTGGTTTGATATTATATATCCCAAATATGTAACTGTTTCTGCATCAACTATGCACTTCTCAGGTTTAGCCTTAAGTTGATGACATTGTAAATGTTGTAGAACTTGACTTACATGCTTGTAATGTTCTACTGGTGTTTTCGGGTATACAAGAATGTCATCTAGATGTACGACCAACACTGTGCAAAAGGAGGTCTGCAAATACGTGATCCATGAAATGCTGGAATACAGCTGGAGCATTGGCTAATCCGAATGTCATAACCCTGTATTGGTAGTAACCAAAAGTGGTTCTGAATGCAGTTTTCCACTCATCCCCGGCTCTGGGCTGAATGTACCACCTCCAGAATATCAGGGATGGATGGAAGAGGATATTTTTCTGGTACAGTGACTCTGTTATGATATGATATGCTATGATATGATATGGCATTTATAACGCGCCTATACACAAGTGTTTCAAGGCGCAACGAGGCAAGGGGGGAGAACAAGGGGAGGACAGACAACGATCCTACTAAGCCAGGTGTCATTCAGATCGCGCAAGTGCATGGGAAGGGGGGAAAGGAAAAGTGCACGGGGGGAAGGGAGAGGGGAAAGTGCAGTACATGGTAAGTGGAATAAATAAGATAAGTTCAGGCCCCTATAGTCAATGCAGGGCCTTAATTCAGTGGTATCCTTCTTTGGAACAAAAAACAAGGATTCTCCTCCTGATGATTTGGAGTCCATAATCAATCCGTTCTTCAGATGTACATCTAAATATTCCTGTAATGTTGTTTTTTCAGTTTGTGATAATATAAACATGCTGCTGAATGGAACGGTTTAGCGAGGTATTAGGTCTATGGCACAGTCATCTGCCTGATGCAGTAGTAATTGCTTCTCCCCATCCTCAGATAAAACATCCATTAATGCATGCTATCTGGATGGTACCAAATTGGACAACGGAAACAAATTACATCTGAAGAGTGACATTGACACTGGGGCAGTGACTGCTTCTGAGTTTTCCGAGTTTTCTGTCAAACAAGAGGCTACATATTTTTCAGACCCCAGAAATTATATGATATATGTCATTTATGAAGCGCCTGTACACAAGTGTTTCTAGGCGCGACAAGACAAGGGAGGGAAAGTAGAGGGAGGACAAGACAAACAATCTTACTAGGCCTTGTGTCACTCAGATTGGGCAAGTGCCACAATGCAAAGTTTAGGGGGAAGGGAGAAGGGGTAAGCGCAAAGGGGCAGGGGATTGTAGGGTTACAGTTTCAGCCCCTAAATGCGTGAGATAGTTCAGGGGCGACTGATCACAGAGAATATGAGGATAGCCAAATAACCAGACAGCGCAGCAGACAGGTAGGTCAGCAGGGGAGAGAGAAAGCATAAGAGGATAGAAGTACGGTCTTGAGCTACTTCTGGTAATTCTGGTACTCCTGCTCAAGTTTGAGAGGGGCAGTGAGGCCATTCCAGAGGGAGGCCACTGCAGAGGAGAGCAATCAACCCCCCATTATGCATCACCAAATGTATCTTGATCACCAAAAAGGAAGATGAACTCTCATCAGGCGTCTTCATGTTACCAGAAATACAAGGACCAATGCTGGTCTCCCGGGAAAGGGTGCCTTCTATGACTGGGAGCTGGCGTTTCCCACCTTGTTGGGGGTGGAAAAGGGACAGGCTTTAAATAAATGATTTGAGGAGCTGCAATTCATTCAGAGACCTTTGTTTTGGTGGCATTGTCTTTCTTCTTCTGACAGTGGTCCTTGGGGAGCCCAAATTGGCATGGGTTCCCCTGCTTCATTATCATGTTAGGGAACAGTCGGCATAAGCATCAATTGTCTGGAGGAACTAGGCTTATTACGCCGGCATTCTGACTTGTGTTCCTGCATGTGACAGTCAATTTGTACCACCATTTTAACGAATTCATCAAATGAAGGAGGCCTTGGAACTCAGGCTAATTCTTCATTCAATTCATCTGATAGGCCAAAACAGGCTTCCACAAGCCAGGCAGTCTACTGAGCCAAATATTTACATTTAGGGACATAGGCTAGAAGAACTGTCCAAGATCATGGGCCTCATTACACGGTAGGCGGTAGGGGATTACCGGCACCGGTAAGGGCACCAGTGCCGGTAATCCCCTACCGCCCTACTACGAGTTCCCTCAGCGAAAGGGACCCGCTGAGGGACTTCAGAGCAAATAACAGTACCGCTAATAGCGGTACCGTTATTAGCTCTTTCCCCATTACCATTGAGCCCTATGGGGGCTCGAATGGGAATGGGGAATGGTAATTGGCATTGGGACTTACCGGGTCCTCCAGGGTCGGAATGACCCGGTAAGTCTCCATACCGCCTACCCGGACCCAGAAGGCGGTAAGGGGTAGCTATGGCGCTAATAGCGCCATGGTTACCTCCTACCGTGTAATGAGGCCCCATGTCTTGCTTCATATAGAACAGTTCTGGTCTGTCAAACATTCTTTTAAATGCTGACCAACATCCTCTGTAATCATCGAGGATGAAATTATTGGCAACCACCAATGGAGTACCCCAAGATAGAGCAGTGACAGCCAGGTGGGAAATCACAAAACCTACCCCGACTTTGTCCGTCAGGAATGAATTCTGACAGAAAGCAAAAACCACCGTACAGGCAGCCAAAAACTCAATCATTTTTTTGGGTCCCCATGGTACGTCTCCACTGAAGTACCCCTGTGTCGAGAGGCATCTAGGGAAAAGTCCCTTTGAGCTATCGCCTGTCTTAGGACAGCGTGTTTCCCTTTTAAAAGCTGTACCTCCAGAGTAAGACCCTAAATGGCAGTCACCAATTCCTGTAACTGATCCATTTATTTTTTAGTTTTTTGACATCGCAATTTGTCAGCGACAGGCTTAACTTAGTTGATTTGCGCGGCTTTTGGTCGAAAAGATAAGGTCTGTCTCCCCTGCTAGACACACCGCTGCTTGTTATTAAAATACAGCACAGCTCAGTGGCTACCCAAAGGGGTTGCAATCTCAAATGTGGAGGAAAAACCCCATTGTGAGGAAAAAACCTCCAGAGAGCGAGTATTCTGGCAGGAACTTCAGCAATGTAGTCAACCAGGGATTCAGTAAGACAGTCCAACATGAAAGCACTGAAACTGGACTGAAGGGCAGGGTAGAAGAAAAACAGGAAAGGGGTTTGAGCCAGGGAGGAGCTAGGAAACCAGAACCAGGAATGGAGAGAGAAAACGAGTGCCATAGCAATCAGAAAAGAGCCAGGATTGCAACACGCCACTTTCCGTGCATGGCAATGCATGGGACATGGGTGCCATCTCGGAATGGGCCGACGTCACGTGTACCATCTCCATAGAGACATAGATACATGTATTTGCCAGGCCCGAGCACGGCGGTGATCTCGTAACAGCTATGCAGTGTCACTGTGCGATAGCGACACAACTCATGGCAAGCAATGTCCATTTTAATTACGTTTAGTACAAGAGAGACTGAAAGCAGAAGACAAATTCACAGCCAACACAACATAGAAAATCCCAGGAAGACTATGCCTGTCGAAGGTACACAAGATACCTATTAAGGGCCATATGTTTGTTAAAGAAATCACATTTTGAATGGATTACTACCACAGTAAAAAGAAATGTATTTTTGGCGGAAGTACATACCCTCCAGCTAAACAGTACATAAAAATCAGCACATCAAGAATAGTGAACAAGCAGTAAGAAAATGCAGTGTCTTTTTTGATGGGACTCCCAAGCTCATACACTAGCGTAATCTTGAATTATCCAAGGGCCACACCACAGTATGAAAGGAATTTAAGCAGACCCCTGAGGAATGTCCAACATTGAGAGGATGAATGACAGAAACATGTAAGGTTGAGCATTCGGGAATGGAGCGTAATTGGTGGCATGTTTGCTATTCTCCATCATAGTAATTATATTAGGGTGGGGGGAACTGGATGGTGATATTCATGAATTGTGTGTTAAGTCTCGTTGTAAATATACATGCTGTGGGGTGGTTAGTTTTGTTAGAAACCACTGCATTGCTAATGTTTTTGCATGAGGATTGTTTTTAACATGTATGAAATAAGGAACACATAGGGCCTCATTACGAGTCCGGTGGTAACCGAGGTGGTAAAACCGACTGGTTACTGCCGGACTCGTATTACCATTCCGCCTCCATGATTCCTGGAATTACCGGGACATTACAAGACCGGTGACTCGGGAATTCCGGAGGCGTAATGGTGTAAATCCCCATTCCCATTGAGTCACATAGGACTCAATGGGAATGGGGATCATGGAAACACTGGCACCATCTCGTGATGGTCAGACCTGGCGCGATTGACACCTCCGCCTGCAGGAGTCGTGATCACGTGCTATGGAGACAACGGTGGCGGTGGTTGTTTCCTTACAGGGTGAGTTGTAATGAGGCCCATAGTCTGTTAAATTTACCAGGTCCAAGTATTGTGAATTATTTCAGTTTGTGTAAACTATGTTTTTCAGGTTAAATAATTAATGATGATGTGCTTTTTCAGCATCTGTGTATGTTTATCGATATTGTATACTGAGAATTTTTTGTGGGATACTTAACAAATAAATATTTTTTTTTTGTGTCAAAACAAATAGTTGTGATATTAGACCCTCTATTGTAAACCTTCCTTTCTTGTTTTTTCTCAAGTTCTATTGTTTTCCCAGATAGTATGCTGGAGTTCCATTACTACACCTCATTAGTAAACTGGGTACACCCTATTGTTAGAGAGCAATTAGCATGTTGCAGCATAAAAAAGGTCCTCTCACAGGGAAAGTGCCTTGAAACAAAAGAGTGTCTGGTAATTGCACTGTTGTTTCCCGGCATGCTTATGAAAACTGAAAACAGAATGTTGAGAATGCAGTCAATGGGCCTCATTACAACTCAGGCGGTAAGGGGTTTACGGCAGCGTTAACAGCGCCGACCCTTACCGCCTGATTACGAGGTCCCCTAGCGCCATGGTGCTTTTAACACCTGCTTTTAGCAGGTGTTAAAATCCATGGCGCTAAGGGACCATGGAGTTAATTACGCCACCGTAATTTACGGTGGCGTAATTAACGCCTTCCCCACTCCCATTATGCCCTATGGGGCAAAAATGGGAATGGGGAAGGGTAAATGGGGATTGGGGACTTACCGCCCCGCCTAGGTCGGAATGGGGCGGTAAGTCCGCCAACCACCATGGCGTAAACGTAGTTTACGCCATGGTGGTAAAGTCACGGCCCAGGCGGTAACTTACCGCCTGGGTCGTAATGAGGCCCAATATCAGTAGTTACTAACTGTACTCTAAACATTCTGATTAGCTGAGAGGAGGTCAATGACGATTTCCATGTGCTAATATCAATGATCACCTGCGACGATCATACATGAGTCCCAAAACATGTTTTACAACATTGAACTTGCTTGCCACTTTGTCCTATGATGTTTAGCGTTCGTTATTGCTTCGCAGTGAGCACTAGAAATTGACTATTTACATATATAGATGGAGTGGGCAAGAATGCCTTGTGGCCTCATGTTCACGTTTTAAAAAAAATGTTTTTAAAGGAACTGCATTAGCACGTGTGCTGTTTACTCGTGGGTTATAATCGTAATAAAAACACGCGAGGCAGTGCATCCCTTTTGGTAAAGTTGCTGCGTGGCCGTTTTTGAGAGCGACCACGACTCAGGCATGTGGGCTGTTACCAACAGTGGCAGCCCATAGTGCGGGTTTTTATTGTCTAATCAGTATTCAGATGATTGAAAACAACGGTGTCTCAACCTTTGTTTTAATTCATTCCTTTGCTCTGGAACTTTAATCTCGATGCTATATTTTGGGCAAGGGTGTTGTGCAGAAAGCCACATTGAAGACTGACCGCGGCCATTGCTCGGTTTCTGTGCCCTGCATTGACCCAAAATAGCCGTCAACCCATTTATTCTGGGGAGTAAATCCAATTGGAATAATGTTGCTATCGGTTTTTAAAGTGCAGGCAGCAGAAACCATTATTTCTGCTGGGTTGTCCATCTCGTAAATGGCATAATAGCATAACTCCCATCGGCCTCCTTTTAACCTCTGAAATAAAAAAAAGTAGTAAGTAGCTTGTGTCCCTGCAGGCATCGGACACAGCCAGAAGGTTTTGCTCAGAAAGTAACACAATCTGATTATGGCAAAATGTCTGAACGTGTGCACTCCAATTAGTTAGAAAACGGTGCTTTCCTAAAGGGAATGCAGCAAAAATATAAGGCATATCTTGGAGCTAGCATTAAACAGCCTTTTATTAGGACTCCTGGATCTCCTTCCCTGAGCTCAGGGAGCAAGGCTGACAGCCAAATGAAATTCTGCTGCTCGTCTCTGCAAACACAAAACGCAGCACAGTGCACAACAAGGCAAGTGAGAGAAAACAGTGCACACATGTATCATCCCCTCGAGTACACCGCTGATGGATGTCGCCATGCCAACTAATGTAGACCCCCAAACACTGAGTATTCTAATTATATCCAAATTGCAATGAATGTATTAATTGTGTGTCGAATTGGCCTAATCAATGAAAGTGCAGCAAGCTGGCTTGAACCAACATATGACGTGTGTGGGGTCTTCCTCACGCAGACATTTTTTTTTATAAATAATGTTTCATGGTACATTTCAGATAACACATTTCAGAAAAATACGGTGAGACGACAGAGTTTATAGTCAGTTCTAAATTCATGAAAATTGTTACAAGGTTGCCAACATTACATATAGGCATTTTGCAACACATATTCATGTTGGCTGTGCCAAAAGATAATCCTGTGGCTCTGTCTCCGCAATGATCGAATTGACACGTTAGAGCACAGTGAGCGGAGCACTCACCCCTGAGATCTGGGCCTACCTATTGTGGCAGGTTCGAATCCCGGCAGTGTCAACTCATCCTTACGAGGTCAATACATTAAGTACAACTCTGTGGGATAATGTCTTCTTTTATTGCGGCCCTCTGAGAACTCTGGGTGTGTAGCGCTATAAAAGAAATACATTATTATTGTCCTACTGTTTGGGCCAAAGCCAGGAGGTCTATCTGAGGTATACAGGTCAGCACTTCCCTCTTTCCTGCTTCTTGTGCCAAAATAAGATCATGAGGCTCGTATCAACAATACAAGCAAGCACTTCCATGATTTGTGTTCACAACACACACAGTGCATACCAGCATTGGCAGTGCAAAATACGTGTTCAAGTGCCCAGAGGAATCCATGAAGTCTGTCTTAACAATAGATGCCAGCACCACCACTGTTTAGCACTGTTCCATGCTTCTTTTGCCCAATTACCGACACATGGCACTCTCCCTACCTCATTTGTAAAGAAAACCGAATCAGCAGGATTGCATTTTTGTGTCTATGTGGATATTTTTAAAAGAGGAGAAATAATAAGAAAGTGTCATGACCCCAAAAGTGGTAAAATATTTACCAGATGTGGTAAAGTGAGAGGTAAAGGTTGGGAACCAGCTAGCAAGCTAGGAAACCTATGATGCATGTGTATGTCCAAAATAGTAGTCCGGTTTCATAAATAAGTGACAAGAGAAACAGCTGGTGCTGTTCTTTGCCTGTAAGTGCGAAGTCCAATAGTCTGCAATTACAGTCAACCCTGAACAGAATACAAATATAAAGAAAGGGAAGACTTGTCTCACCATATAGGTCATTACTCTAAATACACTACGCTACCACGTTACCACCATTTTACCGCCATTTTACCATGAGTCTAAATACCACCCAAGTTATGTAAAAGCCTTCAGACAACACCCCTAACATATGTTGGTGTGTTGGCCTTGTGGGAACAGACTATAAGGCAGTTACTGGGCATGGCATGTGTATTCAGCATGGCCATTTGGTGCATTTAAAAGGGAACTAATTCTGTGAGGTGATAGTGTGGCGCTGCACCCAGTGTCAGTATGTCCCAAATTGAGGCAAATCTTTATGAACTGGTGAAATACCTGGAAGCAAATCTATTTGCCCATGTGGTGTGGTCATCTGAAAACGCTGTCCTTTGGCGAGATCGCATCAGTGGGGAGGTGCAAAAAGAGGCATTAAATGACATTTTTGAATGAGGCAGCATTATCCAAGTCTGCCTTTTGAGACTTTTTACAGCTTCAGACAAAAATGCTTAAAAAGATTGCTTAACAAGGCCATGCGTAAAGATTTGGTTCCTCTTAAATCAGTCTTTAAGACTACAGGATAATGATGTTGAAGTAATAAATAAATTACAGATTTGTTTGGATGAGGCAAGTGAGCAAGCAAAAAGTTTAAAATTGGAATTAGAGTCACGTAACACAGAGGTGCAGTCCAAATGCAGCAAATTAGATAAACAGTTGTCTCAGAGAAGGAGGCAGTTTGAGGAGAGTGAACAGGAACTGAAACAACTAAAAGGAGTCATAGACGTGATCAGACAGGATGAAGAGGACACCGTTTTGGAGATGCAAACACTCCAAAAGAACAACATGGAGAGAGAAAACGGATTTCACGCGATTGAACAAGAAATGGCCAAAATGTTGGCTAAATATAACCAGAATGATAGGCAGTTTAATCAGTGCCAAGTGCAAATACATGAAATGCAAGCCGTGATTAATAAGATTAATAGTGCAAACTCTAACCTTTGTCAGGAGATAGACCGACTTTATAAAAGATGTACAGATTTGGAGCAGCAAATAGCTAGTTCTAAATCTCAAGAAAAGCCACAAGGCACTACATTTAATGGGATTGAGATTAGCCCCAATTTTGCATGAGGGAACAATGTACTGATGGCTATACCGGTGGGTAGGCCTGTTTATAGCTCATTTGGGGGGTTTGATTCACCCGCCGGTGGTTACCATCATCCCTGTCCTCCTGAGAAAAGTAATGAGCGACAGAATAATGCATCCCTGAATATTGTGACAAGTAACCCCATCAAAATAATGAAATCCATCAAAGCTTTGATTAAACCATTTAAAAAGGGAGGTAATTGTTCTATAAAATATTACTTAGAGTCAGTGCATGATTTACAGTCCTCCAAATACCTAGGGAACTGTATAGACAGTACTTTCGCATCACTCTTGATTCGGCTACAGCTAGCATCATCAGGCGTCTTAATGAACAAGAAAACTTGTCATGGGCAGACTTTGAAAAGGAGGTTAGACATTACTTCTCCCCATATCAGTCAATGCAAGATGCCAAGAAAGCAGCGTATACCATGTCAGCAAGGCCAGATATGTACCCACGCCAGTTTCTCCAAGATTTAAAAAGATCATTTTCCCGTTTTGATGTGTCTTTTGATCCTAATTATGCAGAATTCAAGACCGCATACTTTTATGGTCTGCAAAAAAAGATTATATCACAGTTAATTCGCAAATTCGAAGGGGAGAAATCGCTAGAGTGGATTGTTGAAAAGGGGACTAAATTATATGACGTAATCTATAGTAATAGAGAGACAAAATAAAAATCTAAAGATTCCACCCCAACGGTAATAGAAATAAAATCTGCCAAATTGTCACTTGAATCAGCCCAAAATGAGACAAGGAACAATATGACACATGATCAAAAGGTTGCGCCACCACAGAGGACGTCACCCCAAACACCTATGTTCCAATCACATGACCCGAGCAATAGAGAAAATTACATTAGTCCCAGATATTTGCGCGACCGACCTAGGGTGGGATACCGGCCAGATATGTCAAGCATGAATAACAATCAAAATCAAGGTCAAAGACACAATGGCCCATACCAGACTCTGTGGGCACAGAGCAGATTTGACCCCAGTACTATGGTGTATGGAAATCAAGACAGGCCTTGATATGTGGATTGGTTAATTGAAAATGGAAATCAGCATGTGATACAGTTCCCCAAAAATGAAAGACAAAACATGAACTATGTCCCGCACCATTATAATCAGTCACCACCACCAGTCAACCACAGCCAAAGAATCGTCACACCATGCTCTCTACCTCCTATGAACCAAGAATTCAGAAATAACTCAAATAGGAACCAATCTCCTGAGAGATACCAGAACATATCCAACCAGAGTGAATTTAACCAGTACCGGCCTAGGCCACAAAGAGAGGAATCCAGGGAAATGGACAGATTTCAATGCCTGGAGGCCCAAGTTAAAATGTTGTCTGAGCAAATAGGAAAACTCGGTGCAGTTCAAAAACAGCCACAAAGTGAGGGTGCAGAATGTCAGAGGAGTGATCTTGTGAGCTCTGACAACAAGTGACTATCTAATAGCCCCTGCAATGATATAAGTACAGAATCCCATAAAGCAGTTTTGAGTAACGGTCCTGAATTTCTTGCTGATTCAAACATGAAGATACCCACCAATGAGAATGAAGTAAGTGGTACACACCCATACAAAAAGGGAGTGTGGTTCAATTTAGAGTTGAATCAAGCCATTGAGGTGTGTTCAGATGAAAGACAGAAAAGAGAAAATGAACAAGAACGTCAGTAAGAACAGAGAGACAGATTTAAGAAGGACATCATATGCCATGACAAAACACCTGATAAAGAGGTAGGATTAGTGATTAAAATATATTCCCTTGATAGTCAAAATGCTAATGAAATGCAGACAGGAAAAAATAGTGCTCAAAAGGAGGGTGCAGGCCAGTCACCTGAAGAGTTCTTTGAGCCACACATATTCCAAGAGACCGAGAGAACATGAACCATACAAGATGCAAATATGTGTCTTGAGCCAGAAAATGAAAAGCTACGACATGATTTTTGTGAATGTGTTCAGTCAAAAATATGCAGTGTGAACGCTGCTGGTCCGCGAACAGAGGGGCGAACAGTGGCTACACTCCAAATGGGTTCTGAAAATGGAAAAATAGACAGAGATTCCCATAATGAAATGGCGAAAAGGAGGGAAAGGTATCATTTCACTTGCCCCTGTGTTTGGCAAAAAAGTGAAAAGGGCCTGAGAGAGGTGAGTCCTGGAATCAGTAAAAATTCACACTTTTTGTGTGTGCTGCAAGAAGTTGAGGACAGATATTATGCTCCTATCATTGTGGAAGAGAAGTGCAATGCATATGAAACAATTGACACAGGTGCACAGGCCCCGATCATGTCCAAAGAGTTGGTGAAAAGTATCAATGAAGGGAGATCCCTACAAAGTCATATCAAAGTGAGACAAAGTGAAGGCCCGTTGCACAATTTTAATGGTGAGGAAATACCTATCGAAAGTGTTACTGAGGTTGACATAAAGATAGGAAAACATAGGATGAGACAGGAAGTGTTGATCACATATATTAGTGAAATTCTGTTTCTGATGGGGACAGATTGTCTAAAGAGATTGTCGCCCCTCATTGATGGGGTAAATGGGGTCTTGTGGTCACTAGCCAAAAAGCGATTGAGGACTAAAAAAGTGAAGTCACAAAATAACTATACAAGAATGCCATACTGTGGCTAAATCAGATGATGCTGTGGAAGTGTATCTTCAGAATGGCTGTGTGCCTAGTGTCACTGTCATTCTAATGTGTCGGGGTGAAATGCGAGGTGATGAACAGACGCTAGAGAATTATTTGGAAACCAAGAAAAAATGGCAAACAGAAATAGATGAAAACACATTGCGCTTTTATTTAAAAAAGGAAAAGTGCAAACAATGTGTCACTCCAGAGGTGAACATAGAGAAACACATTTCGACCATTTATGAAATGCAAATAGGAGATCGGCAGCCATGGATCCCTATCCATGTGAATGGTCATTCTGAAATGATAAAGGCCACTTTAGCACTTGAACAGGAAAGAAGTTTCATTAATGAGAAAATACTCCAGCGAATAATTGGCAGGGAGGAGATCCCAAAATTCAGAATAAAAATCCAACATAATATTGGGTTGGATGATTCGAACTCAGGGAACAGAGTTGTAGGAAGATGAATGCTAAAATGTACCATTGGCCCGAAAACTATCTGTCACAATATGTGGATAGTGAGTGGGACAAAGAATAACTTTTATTTGAGAAATGACATTATGCAAATGTGTATGGTGTTGCACTTCCTTAATCAAAAAGTGTGGTTCAGGTTAGGGGGACCTGCACCTGAGTTTGAAGACAAGAGACAGGCTTATCATTGTGCCCAATGTGTGCCATATGCAATTGAGCTACAGGTGAAGAAGGAAGTTACTATTCCTGCATTAACCAGACAAGTTACCATAACATTAAAACACTGAAAGGGACAGCAGATGAAAAGTTTGATTAATTTTTTGTTTCTAAATGAATCCATGAGGCAGCAAGGGTTAGAATGTGAATATGCGCCACTGGTTGCGATTGGGGATGGACACATTGAGGTACTGGTGGATAACAAAGGATGCCAGGATATTCATTTAGAAGAGAATTCAGCATTAGGAATGGCAATACAAAAATCTCATTATACTGTGGATTTCAGTAATGCAGTGATTGGGAACATTCCTGAGCGATATGTGAATGCTCAGGGGGAGCTGCCAGAGTCTCTGGACTCCTAACCTAAAGGAATATTCAAAATTCAGTCTGTGTATCCTTATTATTCAAGAGAGACGGTGTGTTGCAACCAAGAGAATTGCATATTATTCAATTTAAATGAAAATGAAACAGAGAAACAGTGTATTGAAATGGAAGCTGATATTCCAAAAGATTTAATGGTGGCAACTCTACAAAGAGATACAGCCACACGGTTAGAGGAGAGCACAGAGGTTCCGCCATTGGAGGATTTTTCCTGAATTTTCAAAAATGGTAGAGGAACGGGTTCAGGCTGCAGAGGCATGCATGAATGAAGAGAAAGGGAATGAGTTGAGAAAAATATTCATGAAGTTAAAAGAGGTTTTTGCCAAAAATGCATACAATTGCGGCCTAACTGATTTACATATTGCCACATTACCAGAGGGACATGGTAGGGAACCAGTGTTTGTGTGTCAATATCGGTTGCCACTAGCATGTTTGGAATCATTAGCTGAGATAATTAAACATTTAGAATCCAGAGGAATTATTAGGCCCATTCATGGCACCCAAACACTCCGATTTTGGGCGTGTTGAAACCACATGCTCAATGGTGTTTGTGTGCAGACTTAAGAGAATTAAATAAAATGGTGCCTGTTTCCAGGTGGCCACTTGGTCTCACACAAGTTCCCAGGTCAAAGGTGTTCACCACATTGGATCTTACAGCTGGATACTGGTGTGTGCCACTGGCTGAAGATATACAAAATGTATTCGCATTTTCATTCGATAAAGCCCAATATGCCTGCTCCCAAACAACCTTTGGGTATTTCAATAGTGGGAGTGAATTTGGGATATTTTTGAGGAAGGTGCTCCCCGATGCAGCAGAAAGGGGGACAATAGTTTATGTAGATGATGGCCTGATTAAAAATGAAAACTTGAAGTGTCATTTTAATGAGATTAGACATGTGCTTGGCCAATTACAGAAGGTGGGAGACAAAGTATCTTTGTAGACAGTGCAATAGTGCAAAAAGAGAGTGAACTTCTTGGGTCATGAGGTGACTGAGCATGGGTTGAATCCACAAAAGAAAAAGGTGGAGGCAATACAGAAGTTGAAAGATCCTACTAACTTGAAAGGATTGAAGAGCTTATTAGGTATGACAGGATATAACAGGATGTTTATTGAGAATTACGGAGAGATCACACAGCCCTTAACCAAAATGCTGAAGCAGAGTGTACCCTGGAAATGGGAAAAAAGAGCACTGTGAAGCGGTGGATAAACTGAAAGAATGTCTCATGAAGGTGCCATGTTTGGCCTATCCTATAAATAATCAGGAATTATTTGTAGAAATAGGATTCACTGATCAATGCATGTCAGCTGCGTTATCTCAGAGGCATGATTTAAATCACAAACTATTGCCTATGCAAGCAAGGCATTATCTCAGGTTGAAACTAAATTCAGTGAATGTGAAAAATCACTGCTAACCACTGTTTGAGCATTGCAGCACTTCCGCCCCATCATTCAAGGAGAAAAAATAATTATTGAAACAAATCACCAACCCCTACAATTTTTGCAAAGTAAAAGAATTAGGTAAGGTAATTTGGCACAGTCCAAGATTACCTCCTGGGCGTTGACATAGAAGTAAAATATGATCAAACTAAAAGAGCCCAGTTGCTCAAGGGCTGCAGATCTTCATGATTGCACAGCTAAATGCATGCCTGATGAAACAGAAATAGAGCCCAATTTGAATGAATTTGAGCAATCACCATACAAAGCTTTCAATGAAGAGGTGTGTAGATGTTTGCCAACAGTATATGTTGATGGGTGCGCATATCATGTGGAAATGATGAAGAAAAACAGCTTGTGGCAGGAATAGGAAATATCTGGTTCAAATGTGACAACATTCCAAGAGCGAGCATGAGAATTGGAGCTAGGAGTAGCCAAGTCGCAGAGCTGGCTGCCATCTATAAGGCAATTGCTACTGCAGTTGAAAATAAACTCAAAGAGATAGTTTTAGTGACGGATTCTGATTATGTGCAAAACCGTTTTGTAGAGTAGCTGGAAGGCAAAAGGTATGCTCACAAATAACAGAAAATGATTTAATAGTAACCTGGAGAAAAATCTGTGGCCGTTTAAAGGTGCCAGAAGAGGAAAAATAGGGGACTGACAAAGCAGATCAGTTGGCCAAAATTGGTGCAGTAATGGAAGAGTTGTTTCCCATTGAACACCTATTGGGCGAAATAGAGGTATATGAGATCACACGCTCTAAATCTCCAAAAGAAACTTAGCAGCCTGTAGTGCAATGAAGTTATGATACCCCAGATGAGGACTTGATCAAGGCTCAAAAAGAAGACCCAATTTTAGGCCTGTTTTATAATAATTTGGTAGATGCAGATCAAAATCCGCTTTCTGAAAATGATTGCAAAGGAAAAGAAGAGGTGAGGGTAATGTTAAAAAAACAAAAAGAGGATTAGGTTACAAGACGGTTTCATGATTAGGGAGTCTGTAACAGGTCAAATCTAATGGGTGGTGCCTCTGTCATTTCAGGGACTGATGCTACATCATCTGCATGACGCGATAACTGCATCAAAAAATCCTTTGGAAATCTTAAAAGAGTATGCTTACTGGCCACATATGTCCCAAGATGTTGAACTATATACCAGATGGTGTTTGGTATGTGCACAATTTCAACCTTCTTCACCTATACATAGGGCTCCATTTAATGAAAATAATTTTAACCCTTCCATGGTCAGATTTGCAAATCAACTAAGTTGGGCCTGTAAAAAAAATTAGCTAGGGGCAATAAATATGTATTGACTGTGGTGTGTATGATGTCTAAGTGGGTAGAGTGCATTCCTGCACCAGATTGAAGTACACAAACATCAGCCACGTTACTAGTAAATCATGTATTTTCAGGGTTTGGATTACCTCAAAGAATACAATCAGACCGGGGAAGTCATTTCACTAGCTCATTGATGTGTAAAGTTTGGCAGATACTACGTGTGAAAAGGAAGATTCACATCTCGTATCAACCATCTTCCTCAGGTGGGGTTGAGAGAAACAATAGATCTATGGTAGACATACTAAATAAATTTGCAGCTGAGGCAGGCTCTAGTTGGATCTTAGGCTGCCATTGGTATTGATGGCCATTAGATCAACTCCTGCTAAGGAAACAGGTATCAGCCCTCACGAAATACTGACAGGGAGAAAGATGGTGTTGCTACAACATTTACTATACAGGACGCATGAGCAAACACTTTTGAATGCCTCAACAATTCACAAATATGTGGAAATATTGAGGAAACACTTACATTTGTTTTAATTTTTTTATTGAATGCTTCAGTTTAGAAACTTTTCCACTCATATTAACATTTTATAACATGATCATGAATAATTAAACATATAGTTAACTCGTTCTCATATCATTAGAAAGTGTTTTCACTGTTTATCTGTTCTGTAAATGTGAGGTTCGATACATTTTTATTCTATGGTGCTACTTGTTGTTATAAGTTCCCAGAATAGGATGATTGTATAGATCAGTTCCTTAGGAGTTCCTAACAGGATGCTTGACCAGCACTCTTTTGGTTCTAATGAGATTGATTGTCTCGGCCACATGTTTAGGAGGAGTTGTCTTTTATTTCCCAACAAGGGGCACTCCATGATGACATGGTATAAGGTCTCTGATTTCTGTTTTGGAAAAATCGACAGAAAAAGAGGTCTACTGGCAGTTGTTTGGTTATTGTCAGTTGTTCTCTAGTCAGTAGAAGGTTCAAACGTAGTCTCAGGAAATGAATGCAGTAACAATAAAGATAATAGAGAAATCAAGGTGATCACGCCTGTTTTTCAGGAGACATAATGGGACCATGAAAACACATAATAATAGTGTTCTTGATAGTATGCACATTAAACAGAGAATGATTTGTAATACGTGTAACACAGTGATACAAGGGCAAGTATGATGGAGCATACAAGGGATTGTCATTCCATGAGTAAACAAACACACAGCCTGTTGGGCAAGCAAAGGCGAATAGAGTCGCACATGCCACTTAAAAGTTGTCTTTTCTCTTCATAATATGGCTCTGAACCAAACTGGACTCCCCTAACATTTTGTTGCGGGGTGTCTTTTTACATGGGTTTCAAGCAGTTGATGGGAAATGGTAAGGGGTTTTTGATATGAACATATTATGGGGGGTGTGTATTTGTGGAATTATTATGGCTGCCTGATGTAGAATGTTGTTTTGTTTTGTGTAATTATGAATTTATTTTCAGGTGTTCCAGTGTGACAGACTGGTGTTTGTGGAATGACTATTCAATTTATATTTTCAGGCCTTGCAGCAGAAGAGGGATAGACAATTGTTTTATGCTAGGTACTTAATCTGTTTTTTTTCTATGAACTTTAGGTTACTAGTTCCTTGCCCTGCCAGGGCCCGATCCTTGGAGCGCTGGGCCATTGGAGGATGCCACGGGACCAGAGGCCCCGGGAAAGACCCCCGGACCGAAGAATGGGGTTGAAGACAAAGTCTGCAGAGAAAAGGGTGATGATGACCCGACCTGAGAACTGGATGCTCATCGTGCTACTCATATTGGCCGTATCGGGGGTTAAAATCACACGAGCACAGGTCGTCATAGAACCCAGACTGGCATCTGGATTTGCAGTGGAGGAGGCACCTGGATTCATACTGGGAAATAGAAGACCTTTGCTTGTGGCCTCTGTAGTGATGATTATTATTGGAGCTGTGGAGGGTACAACAATGTCTACAGCCAATGCTATATCTGTGGGAACACTAAGTGCCAAGGCACAGCAGTTAACCTATGATTTAGATATAATACATTGAACATTAGATGGAATTAGAGGCGGACTGAATGAGCAAGTAAAATACGTAAATAAAACAGTCATTGTTTTAAATGAACAGGCTGAAATATTGCAGCAAAGCACACATGTTGTGGTTAATCATGATAAGTTAATAGATGATATTATCAATGTGATCAATCTCATTAAAAGATTACTGATGAAATACCTGCGAGAAGTTCAAAGTGCAATATCACAATTAATTCAGGGGTATATACTGTTGTATTTTGTGTCATCTGATATCCATCAAATGATATCAAGGATCACACAAAGAGAAGTGGAAATGGTGTAAGCTAAAAATGCATTTGAAATAGGGAGTGTTATGCTGGGTTCTTATTATGCATCCCCTATGTTGCTCCCGAGTTGATATATCAGACCAAATTGGTGCACAATGTGGGATTTTGGCAGAATGATAAATGTGTCAATATTAAAACCCCAGAGGTAGTGGCATTTCAATTCTGGGAACCTGATGTTTATTTGATCCCAAATTTGGATACATTTATAGAATTTAAGGAGCAGAGTTACACGTGCCCAGGCAACCCATTTGTTCCTGATGAGGCAAATGCTATTTGTGGGTTGAAATCAGATCCAGGAGTATTTGGGGGATATGAAGTGGTCATTAGTAATCCTGGAATTGAGGAACTATCCCAGGCCAGGTTGATTAAAAATAGGTGGTTGGTGAGTACTTCTTTGGAAAACTATACAATCACTCATCTGAATCATGGGTCTTTCATTGGGAAACAATTGAAACATAGTCAGGGTAATTCATAGAATCCAGCGCACAAGTAGCGCACGCGGCTGGCGCACAGCGTGCGCCTGCGATAGTCTGCGCCAGGCACGTGCGCTAAAACTGATTTCCGCGCACAGCGTATTCATGGATTTCATGCTCCCAAACCAGCCGTGGCGCAGAGAATCGCAGCGAGCCTGCAGCAGCGCCAGTAACGCCCCCAAGAACGCCCTCGCGCAAGGAAAAGCCATCAAAATCGCTAAATCATTGCTAATGGCTGCGCTAACCCTGGACCACTTCACAGGGCAGGCAAACAAGGAAAGCAAAGCGGGCAATCTTCAAATCAGGAGTACGCGGGAAGTACTACACGCGACTAGGCAGGGAACGTGAATTACAGGGGTACGCGGGAATTATCACATGCGAACAGCCAGGGAACGCGTATTACAGGGGTACGCGTGAAGTAGAACACGCGATAGGCCAGGGAACGTGTATTACAGGGGTACGCATGAAGTAGAACACGCGATAGGCCAGGGAACGTGTATTACAGGGGTACGCGGGAATCATCACACGCGAACAGCCAGGGTGCGTGTATTACAGGGGTAGCGGGAAGTTCAACACGCGATTGGCCAGGGTACGTGTATTACAGGGGTACGCGTGAAGTAGAACACGCGATAGGCCAGGGAACGTGTATTACAGGGGTACGCGGGAATTATCACACGCGAACAGCCAGGGTGCGTGTATTACAGGGGTAGCGGGAAGTTCAACACGCGATTGGCCAGGGAACGTGTATTACAGGGGTACGCGTGAAGTAGAACACGCGATAGGCCAGGGAACGTGTATCACAGGGGTACGCGGGAATTATCACACGCGAACAGCCAGGGTGCGTGTATTACAGGGGTAGCGGGAAGTTCAACACGCGATTGGCCAGGGTACGTGTATCACAGGGGTGCGTGGGAATTATCACACGCGAATAGGCTGGGTGGGCCCTCACAGGTGTACCCTGTACACCCTCCACGGCCCCTGCAGGCAGCCCACAAAACAGGGGACTACCCTGCACACCTGATCATGTCCCCCTGCACCCCCATCCACCAGGGGCACCCTCCACCAGGCCCCCACCCATGTCTCCCACCACCCCCACCCCCCAGCAGTGCAGGGGCACCTGCCATCAGGCCCCCACCCATGTCTCCCACCACCCCCACCCCCCATCCACCAGGGGCACCCTCCACCAGGCCCCCACCCATGTCTCCCACCACCCCCACCCACCAGCACTGTGGGGCACGTGGCCAGCAGGCAGTCAGGCAGCAGCAGATGGCAGGTGGGAGCGTGCTCAGGGCTCTGGGGGACTGTAATTTGGCCTCCTGGCCAGGAGCGTGGTCTTTCGTGTTTGGACGCGTGGACAGCCTGATAGGGAGTGATTTTGCACGTGAAAACCCCACACTCAGCGAATCGCGCGAAAACCCGTCACCAGCATATGTGCGTCTATAGTTACCTGCACGTGCAGTGTCAAAGCGTGTGATTGGTGAAAATGGATCTACACGCAGGAGTGACAAAGCGTGTGATTGGTGAAAATTGATCTACACGCAGGAGTGACAAAGCGTGTGATTGGTGAAAAGTGAGCTACACGCAGGAGTGTCAAAGCGTGTGATTGGTGAAAAAGGATCCACACGCAGAAGTGACAAAGCGTGTGATTGGTGAACATGGGCCAAGCACGTACACGCCGTAAGTGACGCTGTACGTGTGGGCCTGTATATAAGTTAGTGTTGAACACCATTTCCTTGTACGTGCTTTTCGTGGAGAGCGAGTGGGTGAATTCTGTACTTCTTGTCATTTCACACGCGATTTACTTCACGGCGTTTCCAGTTCGTACTCCCTGTTACCGCTGACAGCTTTTTCTCTTTTTCCTCTTGTACTGGTTTACCTGGGCCTGTTCCCTCAAACAGTGTCCCCTTCTACTGTTGTCCTGTCTCCTCAGACAGCGTACACATCTTCTTTTGGCGGGGGTGTTGCCAACCAAACGCGCTCATTTTTCACGCTCTTTTACCTGGCAGACGGTGAGTCACGCACGTATCTAACTTCTGTGCTTGCCCCGTGTGTAGCCTACCCCTTCAGAGGTCATTCTAGGCTGCGTGTGACACGCATACGTTCATTGTGTTACTGGATGCCACAGCGTAGTGCAGGGTTTTCCATCAGCACACGTGGTCTAGGAGGGGTATTGTGCACGTTCCTTAACTTTTCTGGGGTGCCTGTGCGTTGCGTGACCCGTCATCTTTCCCCAGGGGTGTCATATAGCCTTGCCACTGCACTAGGGTACGAATACCATCTGGTACCCAACCCCTTTGACACCCAATTGCCCAGGACAATTGTGCACACCGACTCCCATACGCACAATAACATCAGTGCCATGGTTGGGAGGCGTGCAAGCCGTAAGGGTGGCAAAGGTGGCCGAGCCACACGTGGTGGCCGTGGAGGATCCACTAGGGGACGTGGTTGTGACTTGCAGGGTGCCCCTGTCCCCCCCAGTCTGGAGGACCAGTCAGGGACACCCATGCCCCCCCCCCCAGTTGAGGGTCATGTGGCTGATACCAACCCTGATCAGCCCTTGTTGGACCAGCCCATTGTGGCAGCAGACCTGTCCGAGGGTGATCCCATCGCTGACATCCAGGTCAGCAGGTCCACTGCACGTGCACCGGTGCACATTGGTGTCATCAGGGCACGCGCATCTATGCCAGATAGGTCATCTGCTGGCCCCCGTATCCAGGGTGTGGCTCCATCCACCCCACCTCTCATACACCCTGCCAAGACTGTGTCGGTCCTAGTTCATGCACCTCAGATCAGGCCTGACCCCATCCCACTACCCCCAATGCCTGCACCTACTCCCATGCTGAGTGTGCAATCCCACACACCCAGTACTGAGTCCACCACGGCTCCTGCCCCTAGTGTCCACAGCGGCGTAGGACACTCTGGATCCCCACCCCCTTCCAAGCGCAAGAGGAAGAGTGCACGTCCGGCACAGGCTGATTCCCCAGGCACGGCTGCACAGTCCGGCCCATCAAGGAAGCCAAGCTTCACAGACGCCGAACTGAATGCACTTGTTCAGTATGTGTCAGATCATGATAGGGAAATGGTCATCGTTGCAGGGTCCAAGACCACACATGCCAGACGCCAGGCACACTGGCAGACCATTGCTGACAGAATAAGTGCCCTTGGAGTAGTGAGGCGCACAGCTAGTGATTGCCAGAAGCGCTGGAATGACCTTAAGCGCAGGGCAAAGGATAAGCTGGCCTCAAGTCATGCCGCAACCTTGGTGACTGGAGGTGGGTCCCCAGCACAGGAAATAGAACTCACACCACACGAGTCCGTAGCTGGATCCTACGTCACCGAGGGACAACTCCAAGGTGTGGGAGATCTCCCTGATTACGAGGCATCATCCGGTGAGTGCAAATGCATGTGTGTATTATCCATGTGCATGGTGTGTGTGTGAAGCATTCATGTTGGGTGCCTGTCAAGGGGGTGTGTGGCAGAGTAGATAGTGGCACCCATGTGCCTCATCCAGTATGTTCAGTGCAACACCATCTGCCCACAGCACTATCCCAACTGGCAACAGTGCACATATGGCCCTACACCATGGAAGTTGCCCTTGAATTGTCATTTTGTCACTACATTGTTGCTCATACTCCCCTGTCTATTCATCTGATGTCTTACATACCATTCCTATACTTTCCCCCAGCCAATCAAGTTTCATCTTCACATGCCTGACATGCAATGATACCACATGCTAATGCGTCCTCTGTATATAAATGCCAACCAACATGCTGTCATACTGTGGATGTTGCCTTGACATCCACCTCCTACCTGTGTGCTTTGGTACCGTCTGGTTTCGAGCCCCATTCCCTCACACTCCATGCTGCTCTTCATGGTCTATCTTCCCTGACTTCTACAGTTCAGACCATCGTGCCCTACTCACGACACCTGCTTGCTAACAGTCAAATGAGGGCACCCTGCCCTCCAATGCGACCCACCCTATTGCTGACAAGTGCATCTGAGCCTACTCAAAGCCAACTCTCACTGACATCTGCTCATACATGCCTTTGCCTGTCCCATAGACCCTTCACATGGTCCCTGTCCTCTCTCCTTGCTCCTCTTCCACCATCAATGGTGGGACCCGTTGGGGTGTACTCCTGGCCTCCTTCCAATCCTCAGAGGCCACAATTGATGTGCATGGTAATGGGAGCATCTCAGTCCAAGGCCCTTAGGCCAACCTCATTCTCCTTGAGAAATGCTAGCCACATCTCATCAACTTCCTTACTTCTCCTGCTGTCCCCCCTCCTCTCTCCTCATCAATCCTGCACTGCCTCCCTGCACCCTCCCATGATCCTTCTCCGCCTCCCACTCCAACTCCTACACATGCTGCACCTCTGATCTCTAGCACTCCCCGTAAGTCCTCCAAGGCTGTCAACCTCCTCCACAATTACACTCCTTTCACTGCGGCTGCATCAGGCATTCCTCCGATATCTGTCACTTACATGAGGTTATGCACCTTGACATCCTTGGTCTCATGGAAACATGTCTGACGGCCAGCTCTGTCTGCATCCTTCACACACTCCTACCTGATGTTCAGGAGACCCTCTCCTTTGCCCGCCACTACTGTGCAGGGGGGTGTGCCCTTGGCTTCCCTGAGGGTATTCCTGCCACTGTCACTCCTACTTAGACCTACTCCACTCTGGAATGGCTTGTGTGACGTCTCTCTCTACCACACCTTGACATTCACAAACTGTGCGTACTGTGTCTGGGAAAACTGGTCAAATGTACTACTTCCTTTCTGAGTGTCCTCACCTCTCCTCCTCACTCATGTCCCCAGACACAGAAATCCTCTTCCTTGTTGCGGTACGCATCCACCTGCATGCTTGTTGACCCCCCCACGTGACCTTTCTGTGACCTCAGCAAATCCCTCTCACCCTCTAGACTCCCGTCTGTCCCTACTCATTCTGCAGGGCACACTCTTGATGCTCTGATCTCATCTGACTTTCCACTCTCCGTCCATCTCTGCACTCCTCTCTCCTGGAGTGATCACATTCTCCTCTCCTCCCAGCTCACCCTCACCACACCACAGGCAAAGCCACCCTCACCACTGTCACACACCTTCTTGGTATTCCAACCCATGAAGTGTGTGTCAGTCGAGGCTCATGCTGCCAAAATCTCCCCCCCATCCAGCTCCCCCTTAGGCTCACTCCCATCCTGACAGGGCCCACTCCATGCTCCACTCTATGTCAGGTACACTGGATGTCTTTGCCACGGTCATGACCACCTGTCTGAAGCCCCATGCCAATGCAGAGTCCTGGCATGACTCGGATCTTGTGAACCCAGACCACAGGTGCCGGGTGGCAGAGAGGGAATGTCCTGCATCATGCTCATCCTCTGGCAAACTGGCCTGCCACATGCTCCAAAGGCAATAGCGCCTCACCCTTTTCACCAAGATGAGATCCCCAATCCAAGGGCACATATCTGCGGCATGTGACAACTCTGCAGGACACATAGAAATCTGCAAGGACCTTGCCGAGCCAGATGCAGTGTGTACCTCCCCTGTCCCCTCCGAGCCCACAGCACTGCATGATTGTCTCTGTACCCCTATAGGCCACCCCCCCCCAGCACTTGTCTGCGCCTAACACCATCTGCCCTTGACGTTAAGTCCTACTTACCTTGTACAGCACTTCCAGCCGCCACTTCCCCTTGCACTTCATTGTGCCACCCACCCCTGCACTTGCGTGACATGAATGACACCAGCACCAGTAGGATTGTTGACTGGCATCCCCTACTGCCCCACCACCCCTCAGTGCTCCGCTGTACCTTCATACATTTCTGGACCGGTGCTTCACGAATGCTATATGATTCCTTTACAGGTGATGGGGAGGTGGAATCTCATTGTTTACTGCATTTTGTTGATGTAGACAAGGCACTGTGCATCGTGGCCAATTTGGACTAGCAGATCCATGTACAACATGTCAACTTATTGATGTGATGATGCAATGTCAGGACCAGAGTGGTAGAAATCCAAAAAAGTTGCCCTCCTCTCCCTCTTCACTTGGTGGCTATGTCACATGCCATGTGTGTGATGGCATGTGCCTTTGACATGGCAATCACCGGCCAATGTGTGATGGCAGTGCTAGGCAGCATGGTGAGCAGGCGTTGCTCTCCAATCTGTACATTGTATGCCCTGAGCCTCCCCTACAGACCCAGTGATGGTGAATGCATAGGAGGTCTCCCAGTCATGTGGGACATGTGTCGTAGAACTACTGCCTCTGTTGTTCATCAGCCCTTGTTGCATGCCATGGTGCTAATGCCTGTTTCCATTTTTCTCTTTCATGTCTTTGCAGGGGACGAAGCACTTGTTGATGCTGGGGATGTGGTGGTTGAGCCGTCCCAGGAGGGCAACCCGGGCCGACCTTCCACATGTGAGGGACGTGGTGTGTTTGTGGGTGAAAACCCACAAGTGCTGCAGGTCGTGCTGTCGAGGGGTGTCTCTGGGGGTTCCTCCCCCGAGCAGTATTCAGGTGTAGACTCGGAGGATGACACCTATGTGCAGTCGCAGGTGAGTGTTCTTGGGAGAGAATCTCCTCTGTCCGACCCACCTGCAGCCGGGCCATTGCCCTCAATGGGGATGTCAGTGTCGGCAGCTCAGCCTCCGGTGGTTACGGATGCAGGGCCACACCACACAATCTCTGATCCTGTTCCTGGGGCTGCAGATCAGAGAGGGAATGCAGTCCTGCAGCCTGAGGCCTTGCCGGCACAGCAAGGCGCAGTCCGCCTTGCCCCAGGCAGGTGTGGTGCCCATCAACGTGGTGGCCGTATGCCACCTGGCAATACCGCTTGGGAGCAATCCATCTACGGTATGGCCAACCAACAGGCAGCATCATCCGAGATGATTGCACAGGCCATGGATAGGGTGGCCACTTCCATTGTCCCCCCAGAAAGGCTGATGGAGCGACTGGAGCAGGCTACAGAGTCCATCTGCCAGGCACACAGGGAGGATATGTTGGCGTCCAACAAGGACAGGCGGGCGGCACTGGCGACTCTGCGGGAATCACTTTCCATGGAGTCCCAGCGCCACAGGGAAGGCCTGAGGGAAGAATTCCATCACCTCAGGTCGACCCTGTTAGAGCTTGAGGCTTCATCCCATAGAAGGACAGAGGAGCAGCTGGAGCGTCTGACACGGACGCTCTCGGCCGAGATGCAGGCAACTCGTGAGGAGGTCAGGTCATCCCGGGAGTTACTGCATGGGGACCTCCGCATGATTATAACCCAGAACCAGAACTACCAGACCCGCCTGCTTGCAGCCATGGAGGAGCAAACTCGTGCTTTGCGTGGGCTGCCTCCCATTGTCACACCATCTTCTGAGGCAGCTCCCCCACCTCCTGAGTCAGCTGCAGGGTCTGGCCAGAGCGATAGCGACTCATCTCCCACAACAGAGTAGCCGTGTGGGCCACGAGCCTATGGGGTGTTTTAGTTTCCCATGATCCACACAGGTGGATTGTGGCGTGCATCCTGTCCTCGGACCTCATAGGTGCCCCCCCCCCCGCCGGCCCTTTCATGGCCATTTTTTCTCAATTTTCTTTTTTCTTTTCCAAGAGTGTTGCCTTGTGTGGGTACCTGGGCATACACTGTATTGTGGCTGGGCACATGCAGGCTTGTCCTGAGTTTGGTTTAGATGCTTGGGTAGCAGACATCCACACCCCTCCTGCTTCCGTTTCCATGGGCTTGCAAAGGGTGTGCCCAAGTGACAGCAAATTACACGGTGACATTGGACTCCCATGAGCTGTTGGTCAGTCCATAGTCAATACTGTGTAGACATTCATAGTGTACATTGTTGTTGCACCTAACTATGCATGATGGTTTGATATGTGCCTCTACTTACATATGTTGCTCATGTTTTGCAGGTATTTCACACAGTTCTTCACACGGGCATACTCTCTGGAGTCAGACTACATGTCGGTAGATGTGCACTGACACTTTTGCGTGGCGCCATCACTGTACATCTGGACGGTGAGGACATACCAGCAGAATCAGGTAATGAGACTACCATTGATTACATGCATTGTGTCTTGTTTGGGTGGGCTTCAGGGTGGGTTGGTGTGTAATTTGATTGAAATTACTCTTACACAGGTGTGTAGTAGTGGCTCCAGCGCGGTTAGCTGTTCAAGTGCGGCTATGTTCCATTTGGGGCACTGCTATTTGTGACACCGGTGTCATGTTGTGATGGCCAGTTTGTTTGCTCTCACATACCATGACATGGTGTCCTCAGTGGCGGGACTGTGAAGGGAATGGGTGACATGGCAATGTTGTCATGTAGTGAATCGCCTGTGGCAATGCATATTTGATTGATGGAGTTGTGTCTTCTCGTTGTGATGCATTGCTGGTGTATGTGTAGGTAGGGGTGCACACATAGTGACACTTCCATGTTAACAATCTCAGGCCGATGTGTATCTGACAGTTTATTGTCAAGTAATTTTGTGACATTGTCAGGTAGTGTCATCATTGATTGTCAGATGGTATGTGCCAGAGCAGTGTGCACTAGCCAGCACTGTGATTCCTAGGTGAAGAAGTTGGCCACCAGTTGCGTACGGGCTGCCACCCCCCGTGCCCTTTCCCCTCCCATGCGCAGCGGGCGTGCATGTGGTTGTGGATGTGGGGGCACCACCATGTCCACGGGCAGGCCCCGGCGTGTTGCAACGTTGTGCAGGACACATGCTGCCACTATGATCCTGCACACTATTCGGGGAGCATATAACAGCTGCCCGCCAGAACGGTCAAGGGAGCGAAAGCGTGACTTCAGCACTCCGAATGTGCGCTCCACTATGCCCCGTGTTGCAATGTGGGCTGTGTTGTACCTTACCTCGGGTGGCGTGGTGGGGTTCCGGATTGGGGTCATCATGTGGGGGCTGATAGGGTAGGCACTGTCCCCTGCGGAGGTGGTGATGGGTATCATTAGTGGTGTTGTGTCATGACCCAGTATCTGACATGCATGCATGTGCAGTGGCATTCATGCTCACCAAGCAGCCATGTATCTCCATGCTGGCCAGCCTCCAGGTCCCGGCATAGTGTAGACATTCTGTAGATGAAGCTGTCGTGGGTGGACCCGGGATAGTTGGCATATACTGATGTGATTATTCCCTTGGCATTGCATACAACTTGCACGTTGATGGAATGCCAGTGCTTGCGGTTTCTATAGATGTGCTCTGTTGCCCTGGGTGGACGTAGAGCCACATGTGTGCAGTCAATTGCATCAAGCACTTTGGGGAATTGAGCCACACCATAGAATTCCTGGATGCACGTCCGCCTTTCTGCATGAGTCCTGGGGAGATATATGTGCCTGCGGACTGATGGCCGTGCAGTGATGATGTTCAAGACCTGGTGTAGGCAGCGTGACTGCGTGGCCTGTGACACACCACCCACTATGGCACTTGTCCGCTGAAAGGATCCAGTGGCCAAGAAGTGCAGTACATTCAGGACCTTCTGCAGGGGGCTGAGTGCTTGGGAGCACAGGGTGGGTGATGTGAGGTCATCCTCCCACTCACTGACCAGGTCCAGTATGATGTGTGCTGGAAACCTGTACCTCCCATACACCTGGTCATCAGGCATCCCGAATAGGCTGGTTCTGGGTGTGAATATTCTGGCCCTGACTCTCCTCCTCCTCCTCCTTTGGTAGCCCACTGCCACTGCTGCTAGGAACGGTATGTTCATCCTGGCATCTGGCTTGTTTATTGATAAGTGCGCAAATTAATGCCTTGCGCGTGTTCTAGGCGAGCGTGTGACCCTCGCACCCCTGGAATCTAGTTCCCACTCCAATAGCGTGTGGAAATTCCCACGCAGCAGGCATACAGGTGCGCTGACGTACTTGCGTGTGTAAGTGCCCGCGCACCCCTGTAATACACGTACATAGGCCAATGGCGTGTACGCGCACTTTTGGCCAATTACACGCGATGTAATACACGTACATTGGCCAATCGCGTGTACGCGCACTTTTGGCCAATTACACGCGATGTAATACACGTACATTGGCCAATCGCGTGTACGCGCACTTTTGGCCAATTACACGCGATGACACTCTGACGTGCAGTATTTCCACGTGTGCTCCGTCATCACGTGCTGAGTGGGGAACGCCCGTGCGGATCACGTCAGACGCGCTTACGCGGTGAGGGACTCTGGTCCAATAGAATCGCGTATGCGTGCTGATGCACTTACGCGCTAAGGCCCTTTCCTCGGATTTCACGCTGACGTGCAGGAATTTCATGTGCCAAATCACTCCGTATCAAGCTGGCCACCCGAAAACACACGGAACACCACGCTCCTGCCCAGAAGGCCGAGTTACTGCCCCCCCAGTGCCCTGAGCAGCCTCCCACGTGCTATCTGCTGCTGCCTGCCTGCCTGCCTGCCTGCTGCCACCGTGCCCTGCCATTTGGTGCCTGCACATCAGCCATCTGCAGGGGTCCAGTTGCTGTGTCCACCCCTGCTGGAACTGAAGACTCCCAACTGGGATTACATCGCTCCACAGCCCAGCCCCAAGACCCAGTTGCCCACCCACACCTGCCTCTGGGGTTGCCATGTCGGGCACTTCGACATCTGGCACCAGTGGCAACCCCAGGCCAGAGGGGCAGAGGGGCACCAGCTTCACTGCCACCGAAGTTGGTGTCCTGGTGGAGCATGTCCTGGGGCAGTATGATGCCCTCTTTGGATCGTCCCGCGCCAGCAAGGAAGGACGGGAGAGGATCTGGGCCGACTGTGTGGTTGCCATCAACGCGGAGGGGGTGGCAACCCGCAACGTCCAGAAGATCAAGAAGCGCTGGGAGGACTTGAGGTCCAGGACCCTTGTGAAGGCCCGGCGCCTCGTGGAGGGGGGCCGGGGCCGCATGAGTTCCATCCAGAAGAGGGTCCTGGAACGCGTACGCCCAGCGCTCCACGCCCAGGTCCTTGAGAGGGAGGCCCGTCTGGAGTTGAGCGGTAAGTGTGCAAGCATTACTGTGTGAGACAGGGCATGTTGCGGTGTGCTGGTTCTATGATACTTGCCTGTATGTGTGCCATGGGCCATGTATGCATGTATGTGTGCAGGGACATCATGGTAATGCATGTGCGACCAGTGATGTGTGACCCACATGGTTGTTACATGTGTTGAAATGTGGCATGGGGAGCCCTATGCAGATTTAGGACATGAGAGCATGCCAGTCTCTGTACCTGGACATGGATGGGGGTGAAGGATGGGTGCTGATGCCAGGTACATATATGGTAGCCATGTCTGTGTGCCTGACCTGCGTGTCTGTGACTTGTGCATGCCATGGATGCATGACACATGTGTGTGACAATGCACAGATTCTGTGACGCACCCAACTAACCCTTGTTTCGCCTGTGTTCGTTGTGTTTGGGGCCAGATGGATGTGACTGAGGTGAAGTGTGTGCATGTGATATGCATGAGCCATGATGCATGTGAGTCACATATCATTGAATGTTTCAAGAGTCAATTGGACATGCATGGAAATGTGCATGGCATGCACCATGCCTGTTACTGTGTGTGTTTTGCCTGGACTGACCCATGTGTTGTGGAGGGACATGATGGAAGTCTACTTTGACAGGGGTGCTCATCTGCTATTGCTTCCTGTCTAGGGGACCATTTTACAGTAGCCTGATGCTTGTGTCCTTTGTCTCCCTCTACGCAGCGGCTAGTGAAGAAGAGGGCGGAGACGGCGCTGTGGAGCAAGGCGGCGGGGATGCCCCCACGGCTGCAGCGGAAGGGGTGGGTGAGCCCCCACAGGGGCCTGCTACAGCGGGAGACGGTGAGGAGCCATCCAGGTTGGTGGTTTGCACAGAGGAGGAGGAGGCCGACACTGGTGCACACATGGGGCCTGGTGGGAGCATCCCTGCTGGTGCAAGTGGTGCAGTCCAGGGCCAGGGGCAGGAGGCAGCACAGGTCACCGTGGAGGTGCCTGTGCATGTCGCTGTCCCTGACCCTGTGAGTGCACCACCATGCACCAGCAGGGATGCCCCGTCCCAGGCCCGTCCGCAGGTAGTGGGGATGTCCATGTCAACTGACTCCCCTCCACCTGCGGCCGTGGGAACCCCTGGCCGCGTGGAGCAGGTCCTGATTGGGGTCGCGATGCGCACGGCTGTGATTCGTGATGACGTGCGTGCTTCCCGGGAGGAGCACGCACGTCATCACGAAGTGCACCGTGCCGACGTGGCCCAATTGGGATCGGCCATGTTCGGGGGGTTCCTGCATGTGTTGGCCAATCTGACGGCCCTCTCCTCCTCTGTGCAGGCTATCCAACGGTCGTTCTCCTTGCCGTCTTCCGGCCCAGATGCCACCATGGCCCCCTGTGGACCTGCCCCGACCAATGCAGCCAGCTCGGTGGGGATCCCATCCCTGCCACAGTTGGGAGTCGGAGGTCCAGCAGGGGTGGACGACACAGCAAGTGGACCCCAGCAGATGGAAGATGTGCCGGCATCATCGGGCAGGGCACGTGCACGACGGCGTCGGTGGTTACCATCAGCCTGGATGCCGTCGTGCTGGCAGAGGCAGTGGCGTCGGAGGCAGCAGCGGGCTCGACGTGGGAGGCATCATGGCTCAGGGCCATCAAGATCAGAGGGGCAGGCATCGGCCGGAGGGCAGGGCAACCCTGGCATGGCGGTGTGTTCCGTGTGGGAGGAGTTTGGCCAGCGGATAGGTGCGGAGCGGCAGCGGGCGGAAGAGGAGCGGCTCGCCATGGCCAGGGCGGAGATCTCCATGCATCGGGCATTGAGGCGGGCTGAGTGCCTCGAGGAGGCTCGCAGGGATTTTGGTGAGCACATGGGGTTGTCCCTGCGAGACCTCGGGGCCAGGACAGAGTCCCGCCTCCAGGACATTGACATGGAGTTCGAGGATGCCCTGGCCAGCATCACCAAGTGAGCCGCAGGACTAGCCCGCTGCCTTTGTATATAGTTTTTTAGTTAGTTAGTGCTAGGTTTCCTTTATTTATTTTTATTATTTTGGACCGCTCGGACAATGGCCACTTTTTTGTACATATTTATTTTATTAGTTAGTATTAGGTTTCATTTGTGCTGTTGGGCTCATGGACCCTGGAACATTCCTGTATATATTGTTATATTTTGGGAGATACATTTTTTAATTTTTTTATTGTTTACACCATGACGTAATGGTTTTTCTTTGATTTCCTACTACATGGTTTTGCTTTGGACAAATTATATTGATTTTTTAATCCTTTGTTTTTTGGTTTATCATTTTTGTTCTCGGACATGGACCTTTTATTTACTTTGCCACATAGTTGTATGTTTTATTGGTTTACTTGATTTGTGTTTTTAATACATTTTTATATTATCTTACACTTGTGTTATTTTCTCTTTGGTTTCTTACATGTCATGATATGGGTTTTGACATTCACTTGCACCCATTGTGTATGTGTGTGTGACAGACATGTGTTCTTTTGCATACTTGCCTTTGGGGTTGTGTCATGTGATTGCATTCACTATGTGGGTGCATGCAATCCTTGCCTGGGTGTTTGTGCTGGGTATGCTGGCCATTACTGCCATGATTGTGTATCGTCAGGACCTGGGGCCAGGGGGACATGGGTGGGGGCCTGCTGGCAGGTTCCCCACAGTGCTGGGGGTGGTGGGAGACATGGGTGGGGGCCTGGTGGAGGGTGTCCCTGGTGGATGGGGGGTGGGGGTGGTGGGAGACATGGGTTGGACATGGGTGGGGGCCTGCTGGCAGGTTCCCCACAGTGCTGGGGGTGGTGGGAGACATGGGTGGGGGCCTGGTGGAGGGTGTCCCTGGTGGATGGGGGGTGGGGGTGGTGGGAGACATGGGTTGGACATGGGTGGGGGCCTGCTGGCAGGTTCCCCACAGTGCTGGGGGTGGTGGGAGACATGGGTGGGGGCCTGGTGGAGGGTGTCCCTGGTGGATGGGGGGTGGGGGTGGTGGGAGACATGGGTTGGACATGGGTGGGGGCCTGCTGGCAGGTTCCCCACAGTGCTGGGGGTGGGGGTGGTGGGAGACATGGGTTGGACATGGGTGGGGGCCTGCTGGCAGGTTCCCCACAGTGCTGGGGGTGGTGGGAGACATGGGTGGGGGCCTGGTGGAGGGTGTCCCTGGTGGATGGGGGGTGGGGGTGGTGGGAGACATGGGTGGGGGCCTGGTGGAGGGTGTCCCTGGTGGATGGGGGTGGGGGTGGTGGGAGACATGAGCAGGTGTGCAGGGTAGTTCCCTGTGGTGTGTGCTGCCTGCAGGGGCCGTGGAGGGTGTACAGGTAATGCCTGGGAGCACACAGCCATATCGCGTGTGGAACTTCCCGCGCACCCCTGAAATCCACGTACCCTGCCATATCGCGTGTGGAACTTCCCGCGCACCCCTGCAATCCACGTACCCGGCCATATCGCGTGTGGAACTTCCCGCGCACCCCTGAAATCCACGTACACGGCCATATCGCGTGTGGAACTTCCCGCGCACCCCTGAAATCCACGTACACGGCCATATCGCGTGTGGAACTTCCCGCGCACCCCTGAAATCCACGTACCCTGCCATATCGCGTGTGGAACTTCCCGCGCACCCCTGAAATCCATGTACCCGGCCATATCGCGTGTGGGACTTCCCGCGCACCCCTGAAATCCACGTACACGGCCATATCGCGTGTGGAACTTCCCGCGCACCCCTGAAATCCACGTACCCGGCCATATCGCGTGTGGAACTTTCCGCGCACCCCTGAAATCAACGTACCCGGCCATATCGCGTGTGGGACTTCCCGTGCACCCCTGAAATCCACGTACCCTGCCATATTGCGTGTGGTACTTCCCGCGCACCCCTGAAATCCACGTACCCTGCCATATCGCGTGTGGAACTTCCCGCGCACCCCTGCAATCCACGTACCCGGCCATATCGCGTGTGGAACTTCCCGCGCACCCCTGAAATCCACGTACACGGCCATATCGCGTGTGGAACTTCCCGCGCACCCCTGAAATCCACGTACCCTGCCATATCGCGTGTGGAACTTCCCGCGCACCCCTGCAATCCACGTACCCGGCCATATCGCGTGTGGAACTTCCCGCGCACCCCTGAAATCCACGTACACGGCCATATCGCGTGTGGAACTTCCCGCGCACCCCTGAAATCCACGTACCCGGCCATATCGCGTGTGGGACTTCCCGCGCACCCCTGAAATCCACGTACACGGCCATTTCGCGTGTGGAACTTCCCGCGCACCCCTGAAATCCACGTACCCGGCCATATCGCGTGTGGTACTTCCCGCGCACCCCTGAAATCCACGTACCCTGACTAATCGCGTGTGGAACTTCCCGCGCACCCCTGCAATCCACGTACCCGGCCATATCGCGTGTGGAACTTCCCGCGCACCCCTGAAATCCACGTACACGGCCATATCGCGTGTGGAACTTCCCGCGCACCCCTGAAATCCACGTACCCTGCCATATCGCGTGTGGAACTTCCCGCGCACCCCTGCAATCCACGTACCCGGCCATATCGCGTGTGGAACTTCCCGCGCACCCCTGAAATCCACGTACCCGGCCATATCGCGTGTGGAACTTCCCGCGCACCCCTGAAATCCACGTACCCAGCCATATCGCGTGTGGAACTTCCCGCGCACCCCTGCAATCCACGTACCCTGACTAATCGCGTGTGGAACTTCCCGCGCACCCCTGTAATCCACGTACCCGGCCATATCGCGTGTGCAACTTCCCGCGCACCCCGGTATGCACGCACACGTTTATTTTTTCTCTCAGCGCGTGTCTGTGTTTGTGGGTACCCCTTTGTACGTCATTTGTCCTGGAGGGCCACAGTATTGGACATTGATCATGTCTGTATATAGGTGCTATTTGTTGGCGCACCTTTTAGCGCACATTTCTTGCAGGCGCAGAGACGCTACCGCCTGCTTTCTTGTGGCGGTCGTGTTTGTGCCTGTTTGTGCCTGTGCGCTGCTTTGAGCGTGCGCTTTTTTGCCCTATTCTATTCCATGAATACGTGTTGTATGCGAGCGTGTGGGCGTTCCGCGCACTTGCCTCCTATACTTTCCCCGTGCTGCCCACATTCTTCCCCATTCCGAGTGTTGTGCCCCATTTTATTCCCCATTCCGAGTGTCCCGCCCTGTGTTCCGCCTTCTTTAGAGCTGTGCGCTGCGCTCGGAGTGATAGCGCAGTGGCCGTGGCGCACGACGTTGGTTGACCTGTGCGCCGGCCTGCGCCGCGCGCTTTTTCGGCGCACGTCCTCTGCTTTTCTTGCGCACGGACTTCCATGAATCGACGTGCGCTGGTTTCCCTGCGCTTTTCGCTAATTTTCGGCGCAGCGCACGTATTGGCCCCTCTGCGCCGGGATTTTCAGCGCACATTTATTCCATGAATCGGCCTGAGTGTGTTTTACGTATATGTCCCAAATGATACAATTGTGTCAATAGGGGATTGATTCTATTTCATGCTGCTGATGATTTGTGGGAGGGGAAAGTGGAGAATATTGAATTTTTCTGGAGAAATTCATTCTCTATTGATCCAGATGTAGACTTCTTGAGCCACAAAAAGATGCATACTGTCAGAATGAATTTTAAGAAAGACAATATCACTGGGCTCGATGGAAGGAAACACATTCAACTGGGGGGCCTCGGTAGAAAGAGTATGATGATTCTGGAAGTCCCAATTGTGTTAATGGAGGGATGGCTAGTTGTTCTTACCATTAAGATGAGGATGTTAGTCATGAAGATGACGACAATGGGGTAAGAGAGATGCCCTTTGGTGCACGCATTCTTGTAAAATTAATTGTTGTTCCTGCTGCAGTGATGTTGCAAGTGATCTCTGCAGGAGTAAAAGGAGGGAGTACGTAGAAATATGTAGGGAAAAATAATGCATTGGTTTCATGGGGGAAGTAAACTGGACTTTCAATGGAGGCAGTGAAATTAATGCAAAGAAAGCAAAATTGAACTGCACTGAGCATGTGTAAAAAGGTTCCATGTTATAGTCAATTTGCCATCTGTATAGTTTGCATTGAATAAGCTAACCCAGAGTAATCTACTAACAATTTCCTGCTAAATAACATTTCCCCAGTAATTAATTAATGTACCCTTGAACATTGCAGTGCAAGGTGATTCAGATGGCAGATTCTGTTTGTTTTTCAGTGGAAATTTAAACGTGCAAGAAAATGCAATGGCTTTCTTGTTCATTTTGAAAGCGCAATTGTTCCTTGTAGGAAACAGGTTGATACAAATGTGCTTGAGGGCTGGGGTTTAGAGAGAGAAATGCCATGATTCTAGAAGGGAGCTGGGGAGACAGGAGATGTCAGGAAAAGAGGCAGGGTTAATAAGATTGACAGGGTTATGGTATAAATCTAGCTATAAAACGGGGTGGAGATTCAGTCCTCATTTTGCAGAGAGAAGAGATCAGAAGTGCAGCCGGCAGCTGGGTTGCGCATGGAGAGCGGATCCATAGTGTGCAGAGAGGGCATGATACCAGGTAGCAGTCGGAAGGGTCGAAGTGAGGTCGCTGGCTTTTCACTGGGCTGCCAATAGCTTTAAAATTTGCAACACTCCACTTGCAGATAAGACGCTTCAGAGAAGGGGCTCCTTCATTATAAACAATGCAGAAATCATACACAGAAGTGAGTATAGTGAAACTTTGAGGAGCATACAGATGATGGTGTGCATTTCCTGTCAGTCAGGGTTAAATGTTTGACTTATTTTGTGTTATGTACCTTATGTCTTTTCTCTGTAAACACATCAGGTTTCAAGGTCTTGGTAAGAAAAAAAATGAATGTTTTCATTCTATTGTTGAAGTGTTCACTTGTTTAACATGCGTATTGCAAACCCTATTTTTACATTATAAGATGTATAAAGAAAATTATTTGTAAAGAAAACTGTATCAGTGGGATTGCATTTATGTGTCTATGTGGATTATTTTTAAAAGAGGAGAAATAATAAGAATGTGTCATAGTGCACCCAAAAGCAGTAAAATATTTACCACATGTGTTAAAGTGGGAGGTAAAGGTTGGGAACCAGCTAACAAGCTAGGAAACCCATGATGCATGTGTGTGTGTGTGTGTCTCAGCTGTGCATGCTGACAGCTGAGCAGACCCGTCCAAGACGGTAGTCAAGTTTCATAAATAAGTGACCAGAGAAACAGCTGGTGTTGTTCTGTCCCTGTAAGTGTGAGGTCCAATAGTCTGCAATTACAGCCAACCCTAAACAGAATACAAATATGAAGAAAGGGAAGATTTGTCACACCATATAGGGCATTACTCTAAATACATTAAGCTACTACGTTACTGCCATTTTACCACCATTTTACCAGGAGTCTAAATACCATCCAAATTGTGTAATAGCCTTCAGACAAAACCCCTAACAGTCACAAGTTCTGCCACATTGTAGACGGCAGTGCTCAAACCCTTGCTCGTTTGTCTTGCAATGCCACGCCTGCCTCACACTCTCAGAGCTCAGTTATGCCAAGTGCCACTTGTTACCACATTCTGCACCATGTGGCTCTCAGTGGCCTGTTGTCACCCAATGCCACTTTCATTGCCTACATCTGCCCCAACATTAAAGTCTTAGTGCCTAAATCCTGCCCGACCTGGTACTTTGTGCCCATGTCTACCCCAAAGTCATTATTAGAGTCCACAAATGGCTCATTGTCACATTCAATGTGAACACATTCTGTACTATCTGGCGCTCAATGCCTGATTTCACTCCTAAATCACTCCCAGTTTTCAGTCCTGCTTCAATATTGCTCTCAGACTAGTTCTTACCCAAATTCACTCTCATTCACCAGTTGCAACCAGTCCAGTTGATTATGCCCCACGTTATGCCCAGTGGCTAGTTTTGCATCTATGCCAGCCTCAGGATACAGTTATTCCGCAGTGTTGCTCTTAGTGCGCAAGTTTTGCACCAATGACACACTCTGAGGTCCAGTGCGGTTGACATGTTCTGTGCTATTATTTCCATAAGGCTCACAATTTTCTCAAGGTCACTATTCGTGACACCAAAACCAGACAGCCACTATGCAGTGTATATGTTGGTCCATTCATGTGATGTACAGTATTGCATGCATTTTGTTCCATACACACATGGACTGGCCAGAGCACAAAAAGAGTTTGCAGATACATATTTTTCCCACATCCATATATTTTGGATCAGCACCTTTTCATTTGCACTCCATGCAGTCTGCAGGCATGCTTTCAAGAATGCATGCATTAGCACATTAGACATAAGTGATATTCTACACACACGCACCCAGTGCTCCAGATAAGATTTTGAGGTGGGAGTATTTTACTCCCTATTTTTAAACTTTGAGACTAAATGTAATTTTAAGAGAGTAAAAAAGGCATTTCTTCTTTTCAAGAGAGTAAAATAATGTGACATCCAGCCAACAGCCAACGTGTGCAAAGGCTGTATGGAAATCATTACGATGCGGCAGCTTTCTGCATTGTGGCTGAAAACACCTTTCATTATTTCTCTAGCTTCAGAGAAATACATTCTGTTTCAGAGGCATTTATCCCTGGCTTGCAATTGCATCCATGCAGATAAAAATCAAAAGTAGCCTTCTGCTTCCAAAAGGTCAGGGTTTTCCCAACTTCCTTGGAAGCAGATCCATAACCCAGGTTCCGAGTGCCAAACAGTCCCAATTGGGACCTTTTGGACCCAGTCCTGGCGCCAGTGGCACCAGGCTCATAAATATGCCCAGTCCCAGCGCTGGAAGCGCCGGGCTCATAATGCTTGGGTGGACTTACCTGCAGCAGACCATGCTGCTTACTTGCCTGCCAGTTGAGCCTCTGATCCTCTTCTGTTTGGAACTACTTTTCCTGTTGGGTGGGGCAGGAGCCACTCCCTAGATTCAGAACACTGGAACTCTTCTGGAAAGCAGGAACTCTTTTCTTACCTAGGCGTGGCTGTGGAAGGAGACACCTAAGCACTACAGGAGACTATTTAAACCACACCCGATGGATGAATCTTGCTTTGCGTTATTCTGCATCCTCTGCAGCAGAACGCTCATCGTGTCTTCTGCATCTGATCCTGGGCCTAAGGAAAAAGGCTTACCATCCTGAATCCAGTCTTCAGCAACACCTATAAAGACAAGAAAGAACAGGTTAGCATTACGGTCTTCAGTGACAGCTCTTCACTTACCTGGTCCATCGGCTGTCACCAACGCCTCGCGCTGCATTCCGGCATCTGAAAGACAAAGGCTTACCTACTCTTCGTGTGCTCCGGAGGTCTTCACACTGCATTCCGGCATCTGAAAGACAAAAGCTTACCAACTCTTCGCACGCTCCGGAGGCCTTCGGCGCTGCATCCCGCACCTGAAAGACAAAACAAGGTGCGTCTAAAGACATTGGGGAACTTTAATACTCACGTGCCATTACTCCTTTCCACATCTAACCCAGTGGGTATTCCGGCACCCTGCAGCCGCTCCGAACTTGTACCTGCAAAATAAAAAGACAGTTAGAGCGCATCGTGAAGCAGGCAACAAGCGCTTACTTACGTGCTTCCAGGCGCTTTTATTCATCACACGGGTTCCATCTTCAACTCACTTCAGCCCGTCATCCGCCGGAACCCTGCAAAACAAGAAACATCATTACTAAAGACTTTAAAGACATTAGAATTACTCGAAACTTAACATTCGTGCAGTAAACGACGGACAGCAGTCCTCTGAAGTCAAGAGGCCTGCTCCCTTATCCAGTGAAGAAACTGGTTACAGCACCCTGCCCCGAGGCAGATGGAGAGCACGGCGTTCACTTACCTAAGGTGAGAGCGTTAACCTTTGGGGTTCTACAGGAGAAGAGAAAGGGAAGAAGAGAGAGACATTCAATAACCCAGTTCCTTAATCCCATATTTTCTATCTGCAGACATCTTACCCTTCGAGTTAAACATACAGTGCACAGAGGTCCAGCCCAAAGAGCCAGCCGTGTGTTACACATCACCTTTGAAGATACGGTATACGCCCAGTCAAGACCGGCGCCTCTACGGGAATCAGGTGAGCGTTACACTTCTGGTTTCTTTCAACTAACCTGACTTTTGCACTGCCCTCTGTTCTAAACTTGTGTGTAAATGTACGCAGGAAAATAATAATGTTTTCGTATTTACAAGATTTTCATGTGTAAAAAGACTTAGTATGCACCTTATCTGGAGGGCTGCATGCACCCATACATAAACATACACAGATACCCATTTGCTCTCTTTCTCACACACAGTTTCCCCACGCCCTTTCACACAGACTCACATGAATCCACACTTACCTAGAAGCGTCAGCATTCTCCAGGCTCCAGTTCCCTGTGTTCTACCTCCCCTCCTCATGGCCTTGAAGACAGAGGCTTGCATTCAGGGCAATGCTCTGCTGGGCTACTGTCCTCCTGGAGAGGGTTGGAAGATGACCCCTGCACAGGAGCGGAGTTACCCAACACAGTGCACCACTTTAACCATTCCGTCACCCTGGTTCAGCACTGGAGTAGGGTGTGTCCAGTATTCTGACCCCACAACTAGCCCGAAAGGGGCCAGGTCAAGGTACATCAATGTTAGCGTCCTCAGGGTACCATTTGGCTATGACTTGTGTTGCCCATTCTTTGCCAGCTGTAAGAATACTGTGCTGCGATTAAACTGTATCTTCCTTGTAAGAGGATTCAATTCAACACTACAGCTAAGTCAATGCCTAGTCTGGGATACTGAATAGAAACCCTTATTGATATATCTTTATGTCCAGTTCATGCTTTCTGGATGACTACTCCTATATAACACCCCTCCCTTGGAATCCCCCTGACCCCACTGAGCCAAGAAGTAGTTCTGTTTTGCAAGTTAAAAGGTTTATTTGAGAATTTAAACAATATAGATATATATATCACACTTTATAATAAATTAATAATTGAATATCACACTTAATCTGATCAGTAATCAATAATGGATAGTCTGGCACTAGCACACTTCTTTACAATCAATGATGAGTGGTTATAGGATGGATAAGATAGCAACAATACTTTATGGTTTCAAATGGATGCAATGTGGAATGAAATGCAGTACAGAAAATAACTTGATAGGATTTCAGCAAAAGACAATCTAATCACTTTCTTGGACAATTCACCCCCTCCTTTTATGCAATGCAAGGAAATGGAAGGGAGGCACACAGTTCTCAGAAATGCAATCAAATGTGATTCAGTTCACCCCAGCAGCTTAGACTACAGAAGTTGAAAACACAGGCCCCAAAAAGCTTTTATATGTGCTGGCAATGAAGTGAAAAATATGCTAAAATGCTTTTAATTCCCTCTAGAATTATCTAGTGGTATCTAGTTAATATTAGTCCAGGCTCACACTAGCAATGATTCAGGGATGGTTCTTAAGAGGCAAACGAATTTTTAGCAATGAAACTGCTGTTTTCACACGTGGAGAAATTTGCAAATCGCGGTAAAATGTCAAATCGTGGCGATTACAGAGGAACTACAAGGGCTAGCAATATCGTTTTGGGGTCCTAGGAAAGCCTAGGATCTCAGCTTCCAGATGAAAGTTACTGCAAGTCTCTAAGACAAACGGTCGCGGAGATATGAGCGATTTGGTAAAGGTCGTTTTTCAGATTTGAAATTTTAAAGTTCAAAAAGACAAGTGCAGCTTGCAACTAGAAAATGACAGGTGACAGTTAGGAGGCAGTTCTACTTAGATTAAAATAGATTGAATTATATTATTTTAACTAAGAGATTGGTTCTGCACAGTCTTGCTAGGTACTCACACTATATTCTTGAATTAAATGGGCCTCGCCACAGATCTGGTCAGGTTTTGGACTGGACTCCGGTTCAGCCCTCTGATTCTGCTAACAGCGGTCTGGGTCAGCTCTACTCTGCTGGTCTGGTCTGGGTCTCTGAAGGTGGATAGATTGAAGTCTCTATGTTAGCTCTCTGGAGGTTGATGGAGGTAAAGTATGGATTTTCCGGCAGAGCGTCCCGCAGCAGATGGAAATGAATGTCCCTATCTGTCCTGTCTGTCTGCTTTTATCTGTTTTTAAAATGGGTGTGTGTGCAGCATCACTAGACTCTACCCCTCTCCACTTGTCATTGGCCAAGCTTTCATTTCTCCCCTGATTGGGGGAATGAAATGAAGTGTCATCATGATGAGGTCTGTTTATGATACAGAGAACCCACCCCTGTCAACTTTACACACAATCTATATTTGCTCAAAAAACATATTTGCACAGGTACACATTTGTTTAAAATTACATGCACCCCTCACATATCACAGGAGGTATCCCCTGTTCAAACTCTGCTCTTCCTGGGGGCTTGCATTCAGAAATGGCACATATTTCACTTTTTAACTGATTTTGCAATGTCGGACATTAACCCAAATTTACACGCGTGTGCGCAAGGAGTATGGACATTAATTGATGAAGTGTCAGATTTTTCACATGCATACATTTTGAGTAATATCCTCTTTTCCGCTAAAACCCCCCTGAACATACCACCAGGTCCTAACACGTCTTAAAATGTGGGCAGAAAAATCACAAGAATTATGGTATCATTTAAATAAATTTCACATGTCCGCTCTATGAATGATCCATCTTTTTAGAGTTATGTTCTGGCCCCAAAGGGGTGTGGTTTCCCCCCAGCACAAGGTTGAATTTCTGTTTTTTCCAGTTCTGCCAAGCCAGCTTGCTCTCACAGGCAGTGCTCCTCCCCTGTCCTTCCAGGAGGAAGCTCCATTTACGACTCCCGCCAATAAAACATTTGCCTGAGTCAGGACAGGGCTTTGTTCAGAGCTCCTGTATTCTGTGGGGGCTCCCCTTAATTCAATTATCAGAGAGATGGCATATCCTTAGTGTGGCCAGCAAAAGGCAGATAGGCCTGGGAACACAGCTGTGACTCAAGTCTCACTCCTGATGGGGGTAGTTGGTGGGCAGAATTCAGTTCCTTAAGCCAGGTTTCAGATAAAATGTCACTTTTTGTTACCCAGTTTAAGTCAAGACAATGTTTACATAAGCAGCTAGAATGCTGATTCTAAGTTTAAAACTATGACATTTAAACAATTGCAACCTATGTGACACTCAAAGTAGGTCACTCATTTCTTTTAAACATTTAGATTTTTAGTGTCTTTCAGTCCAAATTTACTTAAACTGCTGAAATCCACAGCTCAGCCAGTCTTGTTATAAACCTTCAAGTCACTTCAGAATATAACTTTACATTGGATCCACCTCTCAGTAAGTCTTTCTTTGGCTTGCTTTGGGTTCATTTATTCAGTTTTCTACAAAAAAGTAAAATCTGGTGTTGTTTTAAAACGCCGGCTTTCTGATAGTGGTGAGTACTGGTACTGCACCCCTTTTTGGGATTTAAGAAAAAAAAATGAATTCCCAACAGTTATGGGTTTGCTTTTGGCAATCAGCATTGCCATTCCCAATGGTTTCAGACTACTGTGTGGGTAGTCCAATGGTGGTTTTAGGCAGTGTCCTTCTGTGCCCATAACATCGGCAAAAATGAGTGGCAGCCTATTCTTCATGCATTTCCCTGTGCATTTTCTGGGAAGCTCTGGCCATCATGATGTCTTCCATGTCAGTACTGCACAGTTTTGAGGTAGGGCTCGGATGCATGGGTAAAAACATCCCACAAGCCCCCCTCTTGCGATGGCCATTCTGTTTCCTGATGGGACTCGCAAGACCTGGGATGTTTCCTCATCTTCTTCCAATAGATGGCACAGTTCAGCATCTTTTCCTCCATCCGGTACTGATCGATCGGTTCTCCTCGCCGGTCCTGATGGGAATATTGGGCGGTACACCGGGCCCGTTGCGTCTCTGCTCCCGGTCTCCGGATCGTCCTCCTTGGCCCGTCTCCCGGTTTTCTTTCTCCTAGGACGACAAAGGAAGAGCGGCAATACCTATTCATGGACATTTCTTCCCCACCATTGATATAGTGGGGTGGCATATAAATTTCATCATAACGAAACATTACATTCTTATTTTGAAAAAAAAACAGTATAACTAAGAGACAGTTTCATGCAAATCACAATATTTTAGAGACTAGATGTGGTATGTTTTATGGTTGGAACTGAATTAGTCTGAGACAGTACCCGCTAGGATTCCAGAGGATTCCTCCAGTTGTTGCAGAGTGTGCCTGGGATGGCAACATTTCAACTGGTTAATGTGGACCCACTTGTCTTCCCCCTCTGCCAAACCGCCTTTGGGGATGTGGATTTTGTAGGCCACAGGGGAGATCTTGTCGATGATCTCAAAGGGTCCCTTCCATGTAGGCAAGAATTTACGCTGTTTTGCCTGGTTTCTTTGGAAGTTGTATAGATAGACCCGGTCCCCCACCTGATATTCCTTCCTGGAAGTTTTCAGGTCATAGTGGGTCTTCATGCTATCAGCTGATCTTTCTAGATTCCGCTGAGCATAAGCAAAAGCATGTTGAAGGTGTTTCCTTAAATTCTCCACATACTCATGAGTTGTGGAGGCATTTATCAGTGTCTGCTCTTGGGTCCTGTAGAGCAAATGCTGAGGAAGCACCATCTTGCGTCCAGTCATCAACTCGAATGGTGACATTTTGGTTGCAGATGAAGGGGTAGATCTGATGGCCATTAGGACCAGAGGTAATCGGATATCCCAACTTAGCCCAGAATCTGCCACAAACTTCTTTAATATGCTCACAATGGTTCGGTTATATCTCTCTACTGCCCCAGAAGAAGCTGGCCTGTAAGCAATATGCAACTTCCTTTTGACCCCCAGTATCTCCCACATCTTTGTCATCACTTCACTGGTGAAGTGGCTACCTCTGTCTGACTCAATCCTTTGAGGTAGACCAAAACGGGAAAAGATGTGGTTAATCATCAAGGCGGCTGCGGTTTCTGCTTTGCAATTTGGGGCTGGGAGACATTCCACCCACTTGGTAAACAAGCATGTCACAGTCAACATGTACTTATTCCCCCTAGCAGAGCGAATCACGGGGCCTACAAAGTCGATTTGCAAATCTGACCATGGCAGTGTCATCCCCCTCTTTTGGAGAGGCGCACGGTGTGTGAGGGATGATGGCTGAAATTGTGCACACACAAGACACCCCTTCAAGTATTGGTCGAGGTCCTGCCCCATGTGTGGCCAGTATGCAACCTCTCTTAAGATTTCCAATGTTGTGTGAAACCCCCTATGACCGGCGGTGGCCGCATCATGGGCGTGACTTAACATCAGCAAACCGTCTTGGATCCGGAACATTTTTGGACATTTCATCAACACTCTTAGGTCCTCTTTCCCAGTGTAATCGGTATCCGTCAGGGGAAAGTTCTCAGGGTCCTCAATGTGCTGGTAAAATTTACCAATAAATGGATCCCCCTTCTGAGCGGTAATCAAATCAGCATCAGGGGTCTCCTTACTCCATTGTGCAATTGAAAGATCATTGTGAGCATTTGTCTGGGACCTACTGATAGCAGTGACCTGGATTTCCCCCAACAGGGACTCAATCTCAATTAGATCCCCTTGGATGGCCCCAGTTTTGGCCAGCTGATCAGCTAAGTCGTTTCCAGTTTTGTCTGGTCCCTCTACTTTGGAATGACCCTTGATCTTTTTCCAATAGATAGTCATCTCATTCGAGGCGACCAGATCATCAATGTTTTGGATCAACTTCCCATGTTTCAAGGGTTTGTTGTTAGCACATGACATGCCTCTGGTTTTCCAATTAACCAGGTGCTCCACGAACCCGTTCCGTACATAATCCGAATCTGTGATTATGACCAGTTCGTGGAGTTGATGCTGGACAGCAGTGAGGATGGCCTGATGCACAGCCATTAATTCTGCCACCTGACTACTTCGGGGACCAATTTTGTATCCAGCGGAGGGTTCTGGGGACTCATTCACCCATGCATTCCCTACGCCGGCCACCAGTTCTTTCTCCCCGTTGTTGTCAACATGGTAAGAGCATCCATCCACATACACAGTGGGCATTCCCTCACACTTGTCTTCTTGTGTGGGGAATTAAGGTATGCCTCCATGTTGTCCTTGATTTTCAGACTTTCGTCCTCGAGACAGTTTTCTCTGGCACAATCATGCAAGTCAGCCAGACCTTGCGCGAGGGGACTCTTCTTGTTTTGGCCATATCGGACCTCCACAGGAAAGCCTTGCATTGACAGAATCCAGGAAGTAATTCGGGAATTACTCACATTTCCGGCCCGGATTCTGTCACTTTGGAGATATTGCAGAGGCTGGTGTGGAGTCTCCACTATGATGTGTTCCCCCTGGATAAACGGGCGGTAATTCTTCAATGCCCACACCGTTGCCAGGAGTGCCTTCTCACAATCGTTGAATTTTTCCTCCACAGAGGATAAAGTTTTGCTCGCATAGGAGATTACTTTATTGACCTTGTCATACTTTTGGTATAATACTGCCGTCAAGCATGTATTAGAGAACCCCGTCTCCAGGAAGAACTCCTTGTTTCTGACAGGGTAAGCTAGGCAGGGCGCTTGTGAGAGGCTTCTTTTGAGTTTTCTTACTGCCTCGGATTGTTCTGGACCCCATTCCCACTTGACCCCCCCCTTCAAGAGATGAATCAGGGGTCTGGTGATCTCTGCGTAGCCCTCAATGAACTTTCTGCTGTAATTAGTCAGTCCAAGGAGGCTCCTTAGTTCCCGCAGAGTTGTGGGGTCTTTCAGTTTTTGAAGTGCTTCCACTTTCTTTTCCTGGGGACAGAGACCCTGAGTAGTAATCTCATGCCCCAAGAAATTAACACGGGTTCTACACCAGTGTGCTTTCTGAAAGGAAAGTTTTGCTCCGGCGGCCCTCAACTGCGTCAGAACATAACGGATCTCCGCTATGTGTTCCTCCACAGATGAACTTTTGATGAGGACATCATCTACATAAGCCAGGTTACCCCTCGCACCCAGGTCGGGCATGGCCTTATGTAGGAAAATGTTGAACTCATTACCGGAGTTAAGGTATCCGAAGGGAGTCCGGGTCCATGTATACTGCTGGCCCCCAAAGGTAAAAGCCAGCTTGTATTGGTCCTCCCTACTGACCGGCATGGTCCAGTATCCGTTGGTCAGGTCTATTGCAGTGAATACCTGTGACCCCTGAATCTGGGCCAGCCCTTGGTCAATGTAGGGAAGAGGCCATCGGGAAGTATGGACCCATTTGTTGAGCTCCCTGAGGTCGGCGCAGAGTCTCCACTGGCCGTTTGGCTTTAATATTCCTAGCACCGGATTATTGAAGGTGCTGTGGACGGGACGGATTATTCCCCTGGACTCAAGGTTCTTAATTATTTCAGTAAGGGACTCCATTGATGCGAGAGGCAAGCGATATTGCTTCACAAACACTGGAGTCATGCAAGGGTCCGTGGGGATTGTTGTTGTGTGGATGTCGGTGCGACCACAGTCATATGAGTCTACCGCAAAGAGATCTTGGAAATCCAAGAAAACTTGTTTCAACTCTTGCTTTTGTTCCAGAGTCACACAGGCATCAGCTAGGTTGACTCTCTCTTCCACCATCTGCCTGAAGCCTGGAAAGACTTCTGGTTTGGCTATCTCCGCGGCCTCCTCCAGCTGGGTGGAGAAGTCCCTGGTCAGAGTGCTGATTTGGACTGGAGGCTTCAGGTGGGAAAGGCAGCCCTCATGGACCTGGAAAATCACCTCATCCCTCCTGAAGTCAAAAGTCAAATCTTCCTTACCATAAGGACAAGAAGTGTACACCAGGAAGTTCCCCCCATGCCGGGTAAAAATCCTGTCTGGTGCTGTAGTGTTATCACTGTCACTGTCAAAGCAGTCCTTGGGGATTGGCCCTAACAGTTCATTACCTAAATCTACGGAAAAATGTCGGTCATCAACGGCCATTCCAATAATGGTGCCTGCGGCTAGAGTAATACTCTTTAAGTCGCTGTTATCCACCTCTATTAGAATGGTGTCATGTTCTATGTTGACTAATGGTGTTGGGTTTACCCCTAACCCTTGCTGTTGGAGAGAAGCATTTAGATGTATGTAAGCATCAGGGTTTTTCAAATGTTGTCCTCTTTTAGCTTTCACTTCCAGGGAGAATTGTCGGGTCCTTTCTGGGATGGTGACCTCCTCTTTGATCTGAATTTCAACTGCATAAGGTAGCAATTGAGCCGACCTAAATGCTTTTTCTGGATCATCAAAGCCCATGGGATTATCCGCTAATCGGGACCAAGCTTTGAAGTTTATTAGGTCCAAACTAATGGCAAAGCGATTGAGAATGTCACTGCCTAAGTAAAAGGCGGCAGGGACGTCTCGCACGACCCAACAATTGTGGACTATGCTCTTGTTGCCAATGGAGATTTTGAGCATACACCTGCTTGGCAGGAGATGTTTGGAATTAGGTGCTTCCAGGTCCATTTCCCATTTGTCTATCAGTTTGAAGCTGGGAATGGCTGGATCTTTTGGGAGTTGGCGAAACATGGCTTCGCTGATGAAGCTCTTACCGTTGTTCACACACACTCGAGCGAGAACAGAGTCCTTCCCATCATTTAGTTGGACAGGGATGAACAACTGCTCTCCAATTTGCTGAATATCAGCCAGGCTCTGAGCTGATTTCACATCTTTCTGGACTATAGGAGTGGGAGTTTCTGATTGTGGATTAGTTTAGAATCTCAGAGTGTTTCCTTCCAGCGTGGAGTACCACTTTAGACTGGAAGGAAGGTTGATTTTCAGAAATAGAGAGGACCCTCCATCACCAGTCTGTTGTCCTACTGCTATTACTGTCACGTCTGGAATTTGGTTGTTCTGGAAGTGAAATTCTACTTGGTTAGATTTTTGTTCAACCATGTGGCAGGTGCCGTTTAAACTAACATGGTTGACACTCTTTTTTAATTTTATTGGTCGGCTAGTCTGGGTCCAGAGGACCTTGTTTACGCAATCTATTAGGGGTGACAACCTTCTCAGGAGGTCATTCCCTAGTAAACATGGGGTGCCCTCTGGGGTCACAACTATGACCGGGTGTTTCAACTTATGTCGCCCAATTTTTATGTCCAAATCTGCAGTCCCCTCAATGGAAATTTCCTTCCCGTCAAAGTTCTGCAGTTGTCCAGGAAGAGAGGTGAGAGGAATTTGGTAATTCTCTCCCCTTCCTGCATTCAGTTTGTCAAAGGCCCTTCTGGACAGAAGGGTAGCTTGAGATCCAGTGTCCACCAGTGCCAAAATTGTACCCTGCCCCTGTACTTGTACCAGGGCATAATATCTTCCCTCCTTCTCCTCAAGGGGGCACAGATAATGCACATTTTTGGACAACTGGTGGGCTAACTTTCTGGTTTTGGACATCGCTAGCGAAGAGATTTGGGCAGAATTCTGTGGAGAGCCTTGGGAATCTGAAAGAAAAAGTTGGCAACTGGAGATCAGAGCCATTGTGGGTTCCCCTGGTTCCGGTTCTGGGCCGCCCCCCCCTTTTTGGAGGCAGTCACCAGGATGGGTTTGAACCGGGAGATTTCTTGCTGTTGGTTCTGGGATGAGATGGTGGGCGGCGGTAGCTCAGTCTCCACATCTCCCCAGTCTGGATTTGCATCCCTAGGGACCCATTTTTCTTTGGGAGGAGTTCCCCCCTCTCTGAAGGAGAAGGTCCTTTTCCCAGGATCCTCTGAGGATCCCTCTCCCTCAAATTGGAAGATCTGTACCTCCTCCTCAAACTGAGTCTGTTTGGGTCTTTTGTTTCTCCTACCCCCCCTCTGCTCCTTAGGAGGCAGACTTTCAGGGGCAAGAGATTTTGTTTCCGGTTCCTGGGTTTCCAGGGGCTGTTTACAAGTGAGGAAGGAAGCTTCCTCCAAGGCTTTACACCCCCCTTCCCCTTGTGCCTCCTCCCTGGGAACCGGTGAGTTATCGGGGTGCTGCCCCCGTCATTGTTCTGGAGCACCAGGTCCAGAGTTGGGTGCGTTCTGCGCCGGCATGCCGATCTGAGGGTTCTGCTGAGCCCTCAGTACGTGACCCAGATCCCGCGCCATGTTTTGAACCTGGCGCTCTAACTGGGAGACCCGCTCAGGCTGATACGGGGCCCTGTTTTCTCCCCTGGGCTGATCCCGGGAAGGGTAGCTATCCCTTCTTTGGTAGTACCCCTGGTTGGGAAGATTTGGGTACCCCTCCACCCTTGGCCTCCCCTCTCCCGGATTAGGTTGTCTGGGCTCAGGGAATTGGGGAAAGAAGGAACGATGATTTTGGGGTTGGAAGTCGGGTGGATATCTGGGGAAAAAGTTCTGCCCAGGGTTTGGTAAATTTCTGCCCTCCTGTGGGAAGTTTGGAGGGAAGTTCCCTGGGTTCGGTGCTCGGTTGGATCCCCCCCCTTGGGCTGGGGGAGTCCACACATAACCCAGGATTGGACTGTTACCTTTGTAGCGAGGACTTACATAGTCAGGAGAGCGAGGGACCCCATTGGGGGGACTACCTCTTTCACTCCCTGCCTGTGACTGTCCCGAGGGATTTCTGGGCTTAGGATTATTAGGTGCAGGTAGGTTTTTAGGCCCCCCCATCTCCAAATCCAAAACGGGGGTGACCTTTACCTCTGCCACGTTGGCAGCAGCAGGGGTGCTGTTGGCTTTGGGGTTTTTCTGGGCATTACTTTTGCTATCTACCGGTTTCTGCACCTCATAGATCTGGGTAGCCTGTTCAATGACCCAGTCTAAAGATCTTTTCTCGTGAAAATCCCTCACGAGCTGGGTCATTATGTATTTGGGCAAGGCATGGAAAAACGTATTAATAAATTCTCTGCTATCCGTGCGCACCCTTCTGGTGGTCTGCGCAAAAGCACGTTTTAGTTCTTGCACAAATTCTTGTGGGGCCTGATCCTCCCCACATTGCAAATTGTAGGCTGCCTTGCGAGCCTCTTGAGGATTTCTGTGAACAGAAAAATGTTTCAAGATGGCCGCCTTATAGGTGGACCATCTTAAATAATTTTGGTCCTCCAGCCCCGCAAAGAAACTGGAGTATTCCGGGGAGAAGGTCCACTTTACATATTGAATACAGCTTTGGCTGTCCTTCAAATGGAAAGTCTCCATCATTTGCTCAAACAACTCTAAGTGCTCCCAAACAGAATACTTAGCGTTCTTATGGTAAGGCGTGATGACGCTCCTGATCGCCTTAATCTGCTTTAAGGGGTCCTTAAGCAAGGCCCTTTTTGCCTTACTGGCCCTTTTGGTTCGGGTAACCCTGGTCCATTCATCTTCTGACTCAGAGGCACTGCTCCCAGAGGTTCCCGTCAGATCTTCCAGGTTTTCCCGGATTCTGCGAGCCTGGGAATGGCTGGCAGAATGTGGGGACCTGGTCTCCTGTTTCCTGTGGTGCTCGGAGGAGTCTTCAGATCCCTCCTTGCGGCCAGGATTTGCTGGCTACCCCCCCCCACTGACCTAACTGGGCAGAGGTTTTCAGAATGCCCTTAATGGGCCTACTCTCCTGGGGTTCCCCACTAAATTGCACTGTGCTTGGGTGCCCATACCCGGATGCCCGCCCCTCCATACCTGGGTGGTACTGGCCTATGAGCCCCATACTTTTGTCTGGATAGTAGTCTGCCATCCCTGTGGCCCGGTGCTCATGTGCGCCAGGGAACATGGGGGTGGCAGAGTCCAGGGACTGAGAGGTATGAGGGCCTCTGGTACTAGGGCTCCTGAGGTTATGCTCATGAGTCTCCCTCTCCCAGCGAACCTGGTCTCTATCCGCCCCTGCTCCCTGTTGCAATGCAAGAGCCTGCGCTTTCAGTTCCTCAGTTAAGGCCTTACTCGACTCTATCAGTCTCTCCTGCATCGCTACCTGTTGCTGGAGCCTTTCATTGTGCTGGCAGAGAGCCTCATTCTCTCTCTGTGCCTCCTGATTGGTCCTGGAGCACTGGGCCAGTCTTTGCTGCAGGTGGGTTACCTCCTGAGCTGTGTCCCTATTGGCCTGCTCCTTTCTTGCCAGAGCCTCCTCCACCCTCCTGGTGTGTTCTAGCAAGTCCTGGTGTTCTTTTTGGAGGTCACCTAGTCCCTGGTGGGCCAGGTGATTTTCTTCCATTTTTCTTCTGAAGTGGCAGACTTCCTGGCCTAAGGTGTCCCTTTCCTGACCAAGAGCTTGAATTTGTGACGCCAGGTCGTCCCTTTGCCTTTGGAAGGCACCAGCTTTCTGGCGCTCCTGATCAAACTCTGCCTGGGTATCCAGGTCTTTCAGGATCAGTTTATTGCTCTCCTCTTTCTCTCTGTCTAGTTGGATTTGCAGGGTGGCTACCTGCTCTGTGCATGCCCTGTTGAAATTGATCTGTTGCTCCAGCTTTTTCTGGCTCTGCAGTAGGGAGTCCAAACTGTCTTGGTGTTCCTTCTGCAAAGCCAGAATTCTGGTATCCTGGTCAGCCTTTTCCTGTTGCAGGATGTCCATATCCTTCTTTATTTTAATGATGTGCTGTCTACTCTCATTTTCTGACTCCTGGCTCCCCTGCAGCCTCTGCTCAGAAGAGACCAGGTCAGATTAGACCTTCTCTAACGCCATCTGTCGCTTATTCGCCAGATCTTGGCTTTCAGTACATTTATCCTGCATGTCTCCCATATATAGGTACAGGTATGCCGCTATCCTAACCATCTTGTCTTGTTCATCCTTAGCTTTAGGAGCCATGTATAGTTCACTCAGGGCCACATGTAAGGGACCCTGATCTCTCCATGTATCTGACCCTGTTTCCGTGACCTGTTGCGTGATGGCCTGCAACCAGACCATGCGGTCCTGGTGAGTCCACTCACCTCTCACAAATAACTTATGTAAGAAGTGCTCTCTGGCTATTTTCATGTCTACTAAGGTCGTCATTCTAGAGATTGGTCTCTGTCCTGACTTACAGAAATTAGTATTTTATTTTTGCAAAACAGACCTTTTTCTTAGAGCGTTCCTTTGAGGAGTGCTTTACAGCGTAACACAGCGTGGTGATCCGACCGGATATGTGTATCTGGTCAGCTGGCACGCTGTATTAATCTGCACAAATGGTAGATCTAACCCAAACGTCCGGCACGAGCCCCCAATTTGTAAGAGGATTCAATTCAACACTACAGCTAAGTCAATGCCTAGTCTGGGATACTGAATAGAAACCCTTATTGATATATCTTTATGTCCAGTTCATGCATTCTGGATGACTACCCCTATATAACACCCCTCCCTTGGAATCCCTTGGAATCCCCCTGACCCCACTGAGCCAAGAAGTAGTTCTGTTTTGCAAGTTAAAAGGTTTATTTGAGAATTTAAACAATATAGATATATATATCACACTTTATAATAAATTAATAATTGAATATCACACTTAATCTGATCAGTAATCAATAATGGATAGTCTGGCACTAGCACACTTCTTTATAATCAATGATGAGTGGTTATAGGATGGATAAGATAGCAACAATACTTTATGGTTTCAAATGGATGCAATGTGGAATGAAATGCAGTACAAAAAATAACTTGATAGGATTTCAGCAAAAGACAATGTAATCACTTTCTTGGACAATTCACCCCCCCCTTTTATGCAATGCAAGGAAATGGAAGGAAGGCACACAGTTCTCAGAAATGCAATCAAATGTGATTCAGTTCACCCCAGCAGCTTAGACTACAGAAGTTGAAAACACAGGCCCCAAAATGCTTTTATATGTGCTGGCAATGAAGTGAAACATATGCTAAAATGCTTTTAATTCCCTCTAGAGGTTCAGGGTGAGTGGTATCTAGTTAATATTAGTCCAGGCTCACACTAGCAATGATTCAGGGATGGTTCTTAAGAGGCAAACGAATTTTTAGCAATGAAACTGCTGTTTTCACACGTGGAGAAATTTGCCAATCGCGGTAAAATGTCAAATCGCGGCGATTACAGAGGAACTACAAGGGCTAGCAATATCGTTTTGGGGTCCTAGGAAAGCCTAGGATCTCAGCTTCCAGATGAAAGTTACTGCAAGTCTCTAAGACAAACGGTCGCGGAGATATGAGCGATTTGGTAAAGGTCGTTTTTCAGATTTGAAATTTTAAAGTTCAAAAAGACAAGTGCAGCTTGCAACTAGAAAATGACAGGTGACAGTTAGGAGGCAGTTCTACTTAGATTAAAATAGATTGAATTATATTATTTTAACTAAGAGATTGGTTCTGCACAGTCTTGCTAGGTACTCACACTATATTCTTGAATTAAATGGGCCTCGCCACAGATCTGGTCAGGTTTTGGACTGGACTCCGGTTCAGCCCTCTGATTCTGCTAACAGCGGTCTGGGTCAGCTCTACTCTGCTGGTCTGGTCTGGGTCTCTGAAGGTGGATAGATTGAAGTCTCTATGTTAGCTCTCTGGAGGTTGATGGAGGTAAAGTATGGATTTTCCGGCAGCGCGTCCCGCAGCAGATGGAAATGAATGTCCCTATCTGTCCTGTCTGTCTGCTTTTATCTGTTTTTAAAATGGGTGTGTGTGCAGCATCACTAGACTCTACCCCTCTCCACTTGTCATTGGCCAAGCTTTCATTTCTCCCCTGATTGGGGGAATGAAATGAAGTGTCATCATGATGAGGTCTGTTTATGATACAGAGAACCCACCCCTGTCAACTTTACACACAATCTATATTTGCTCAAAAAACATATTTGCACAGGTACACATTTGTTTAAAATTACATGCACCCCTCACATATCACAGGAGGTATCCCCTGTTCAAACTCTGCTCTTCCTGGGGGCTTGCATTCAGAAATGGCACATATTTCACTTTTTAACTGATTTTGCAATGTCGGACATTAACCCAAATTTACACGCGTGTGCGCAAGGAGTATGGACATTAATTGATGAAGTGTCAGATTTTTCACATGCATACATTTTGAGTAATATCCTCTTTTCCGCTAAAACCCCCCTGAACATACCACCGGGTCCTAACACGTCTTAAAATGTGGGCAGAAAAATCACAAGAATTATGGTATCATTTAAATAAATTTCACATGTCCGCTCTATGAATGATCCATCTTTTTAGAGTTATGTTCTGGCCCCAAAGGGGTGTGGTTTCCCCCCAGCACAAGGTTGAATTTCTGGTTTTTCCAGTTCTGCCAAGCCAGCTTGCTCTCACAGGCAGTGCTCCTCCCCTGTCCTTCCAGGAGGAAGCTCCATTTACGACTCCCGCCAATAAAACATTTGCCTGAGTCAGGACAGGGCTTTGTTCAGAGCTCCTGTATTCTGCGTGGGGGCTCCCCTTAATTCAATTATCAGAGAGATGGCATATCCTTAGTGTGGCCAGCAAAAGGCAGATAGGCCTGGGAACACAGCTGTGACTCAAGTCTCACTCCTGATGGGGGTAGTTGGTGGGCAGAATTCAGTTCCTTAAGCCAGGTTTCAGATAAAATGTCACTTTTTGTTACCCAGTTTAAGTCAAGACAATGTTTACATATGCAGCTAGAATGCTGATTCTAAGTTTAAAACTATGACATTTAAACAATTGCAACCTATGTGACACTCAAAGTAGGTCACTCATTTCTTTTAAACATTTAGATTTTTAGTGTCTTTCAGTCCAAATTTACTTAAACTGCTGAAATCCACAGCTCAGCCAGTCTTGTTATAAACCTTCAAGTCACTTCAGAATATAACTTTACATTGGATCCACCTCTCAGTAAGTCTTTCTTTGGCTTGCTTTGGGTTCATTTATTCAGTTTTCTACAAAAAAGTAAAATCTGGTGTTGTTTTAAAACGCCGGCTTTCTGATAGTGGTGAGTACTGGTACTGCACCCCTTTTTGGGATTTAAGAAAAAAAAAATGAATTCCCAACAGTTATGGGTTTGCTTTTGGCAATCAGCATTGCCATTCCCAATGGTTTCAGACTACTGTGTGGGTAGTCCAATGGTGGTTTTAGGCAGTGTCCTTCTGTGCCCATAACATCGGCAAAAATGAGTGGCAGCCTATTCTTCATGCATTTCCCTGTGCATTTTCTGGGAAGCTCTGGCCATCATGATGTTTTCCATGTCAGTACTGCACAGTTTTGAGGTAGGGCTCGGATGCATGGGTAAAAACATCCCACATCCTCTGCCACTCAATGTGCTCTTGAATTTATGAACATGGCCTAGATGTATCAACTTGTCTGTTAACATTTTGTTCATTCTAATTTCTCCTCCTGAAAACACATTAATGTGATCATTCAGATGAAACCTATTTTTTTGTATTGTGATTATATCTTCATTTACGACGTAATTAAACAGGCATACAGTCTAAAATTGAAGCAGGTACAGATTTTAACCAGAAGTAGTTAAACATTTGTATGGAGGGTGAATGAGAGTCTGAACTTGCAAAATGTGTCTGTGTGAAATGAATGAAAAGGCAAGAGCCTTGAGTTGACTCATTGATGCAGTGCTGGTAAGCATTCAGGTGGACAGATGGTATCAACAGAGTGCAGGGCAAAAAAACAAAGAAACAGGAACACATGTATTCAGCAAAGGGAAGCAAGGTAGGGTGACTGCTGAGGGAAGCAGCACTTGGCAGCAGTGTCATACACACTGAAACATACCTAATATAGTGTCAGGAGCGTTGGCAGAAGGCTGATTAAGAGAGAAGGAGCACACTGGTAGCTATCATTGACTTAACCAATAGGTGTGGTCCATGGGTGTGCTGTTTATTACAATTTTCCAGGTATTCATCATCTGCTGGCTTTTGTTACCAGATGACCAGGTATAACCATCTTTATCCAGATATCAACATAATGTGCAATGGTAAATATAGTCATTGCTATCATTTACTATCTACTGCTGTCATATCCTGGGTGATTATACACTTGCCAGGGACTGCCTTTAAACAGCCTGGTACTCATAACATTATGCCATTGTCAGGGTTTGCTGTAAAGGTCCTTGATGCCCACCTGATTTCCTAGGTATTTCCATCAAATGCACATATACCTATGTCACTGCAAAAGACAGTGATCAATTGCCAATGTGCTCACAACATTCCAACAAATGCTCTGGTATACATTGGCCTTACCCATTTGAGCAGATCTATGTGGTTCATCCAAAGCACGCTACCTTGTATTCTTTTTTAATTTATTTTGTATTTGTTTTTATTTATTTATATACAGGAGCAACAATGCTCTTTTGATCTCAAAAGAACATACGATAGATAAGAAATCAGATTTGACGGGAAGCAGTGAGCTTCTTACAATAGGATGAGTTTGAGGAAATTCTGACCAGGTCCTGGAGGGGAGTAAATGGAACAGTCACCGGGACAATACATATGTGGATATACATAGATAAAGGACAATGAACATTGGACATTTTGTAAGTGCAGTTAGGTGGTATGGCCAACTGTGCTCAGGATGTGGCCATGATAGGTGAAGTGCAAGAGTGGAAGCAGAGGAAGTGAGGGACAAAGGCAGGTTTGAGGCGAGGGTAACCCAAGGTGAACAAATCCATGTGGACTGTTTCTCGGGTATCCAGGTGGAGGAGAATTCCATGTATTACATCAGATGAATCCCACCCTCTGAATCCCACCCTCTGTATCCCACCCTCTGAATCCCACCCTCTGTATCCCACCCTCTGTATCCCACCCACTGAACCCTATTTTACACTGTATTGTGTATGTTATCCTTTACAAGACTGAGAATTATCTTTATATGAACAAACATACAACAATATTAAATACATAAATGTTGATAGGAGTGAGTGCATAGATGTTATAATGTTATTCTATTTAAGCTGACAAGTGCAGTGTCGAAAGGAATGGACGACTGCATTTCTAAATCAAACAGCAGCTGTGGGCCTAGAAGGTGCAATTGCAAACATCCCTCAACAAGCTACATGATAGATCCATTCCCATGAGAAAGGTGTAAAGAATGGCTTTGAAACTCAACTAGAAAATCTGTGACTCTTCCGGACCTTTTCTCCTAGGAGCAGGTCTTCCAGAGATAAACAAATGGTATTCATTATACAACCCCATTCATCGTTGAGCCTACCCAAATGCCTTAAAAATATACAGAATTGGTCCCCTCTCAAATAATCTGACCTTCACATCGTCTAGCTCTGCCATAGAGAAGGCAACTTGCATAGTAAATTACTTGGTGTCTGACTAAAGTAGCAGAAAGTGACTTTACTTAATCAAGGGGGTAAACTTTGAAAATGGATTAGACAGCCATTACAAGGAATTATCATCTGGGAAGGGCATAGAAGCCCTGGCTTTTTTTGCTTTTTATTAATTATTAAGATGATGCTTATAATTCCATCTCTGAAAGGGCAATGCTAGTCAGATTCCCCTTCATATGATCCATGCCAAAAGCATTGTGTGTACCGGTGCACTGTTGCATCAGTATCATGATCTGTAGCGCCTGCTCTACGAGTGGCACAGAGCAGGTTCAGAAGTCACATTAGCCCATTTGACAGTTGAGGTGACAGCCACGACTATGGGCAATTAAGTTATCCTTCCCTGTAACAAAACCCTGTAATTATGAGTCTACCCTCCCAGTGTCAGAGAATTATTTAAATGTAAGCCATACATGAGTTATGGTATGGTAGATGCTAGCTATATGATTATTACAAAACACAGAAATCTGATATCACACATGGGTCGGCCCTGCAAACTTAGCTCATCTGTGAAGGACTATGTTTATTGTCTCCAGACAGGGCTGTCTCTACACCAGCAGAAAAGACTGTAGCCCTCGAGAGAGAGAGAGCCACTCCAAAGGAAGGTGGCATTGGAAGAGGGATCAAATGACCACACCCATTCACACAGGATTCGCCTCACAAACAGGGTGCTGCATACCATTCAATTGAGAAGGGAGGGGTGGATTTAGAGCAGGCAGAGGGAGCACTTGACAACTCCAGGAAGGTTGTACCATCTTGTTTCTCTCTAACACTATTCTACTTTCTGTACCCTCCAATTCCTGTAGCACAAAGCACTTTGGGATTGATGTCAGAAGGCAAACTCCACTGATTGCAGCAGCAGGGATTGGACACCTAAAGCCGGCTAGTTTTAGGCCAATTACCTATTTTTTTTAAAATGTATTTATATAACGCACAAAACCCAGTGGTATCTAGGCGCTTATGCTTAAGAGATTGGTTACAGTGTTTCGGTTACAAAGAGGAAATGCAGGAAGTGAATACATCATAAAGAAACATACAGATGTAATTACATCACAGGCAAAGTGCAGAGAGAGATCCGAGTGAGCACATTAATGGCGCCTAACCCCATGTTGCAGGACAGCTGTGACAAAGAGTTGCAAAAGTCATCAAGTGGGCACCTTCATGCAGCCTAACCGCGTGTTGCAGGGCAGCTGTGTCACATAGGTGCAAAAGTCAATCAAGTAGGTGCATTCATGGAGCCTAACCTCATGTTGCAGGGCGGCTGCAACACAGTGGTGCAAAAGTCTATCAAGTGGGCACATTCATGGAGCCTAACCCCACGTTGCAGGGCAGCTGTGACACAAAGGTACAAAAGTCAATTAAGTGGGCACATTCATGGAGCCTAACCCTGTGTTGCAGGGTGGCTGCGACACAGGGGTACAAAATTCAATCAAGTAGGCGCATTCTTGGAGCCTAACCCCATGTTGCAGGACGGCTGCGACACAGAAGTGCAAAGGTCAATCAAGTGGGCACATTCATGGAGCCTAACCCCATGTTGCAGGGTGGCTGCGACACATAGGTACAAAAGTCAATGAAGTGGGCACATTATTGGAGCCTAATGTAACGCTCACCTGACTCCCACGGAGGCGCTGGCCTGGTTCGCGCTGTTGTGACCTCGTCTAAGATGATGCGCAGGGGTCGGAAGACGGACTGGACCGGGCCCCAAATCTGGCTTGTCTGACTCGCAGAAGTATCCTTCTGTAGGTGAAAATAGGGGGTTAACTGTCTGCGGGGTAATGCAATCGGCCTCCCACTTACCCCTCTCACCCTCCTCAAAACCCTTCCGTGCTTACCCGTAGCATCTCACCTTAGGGTCTGGAAGGACGAGCTCTCCATCCTGCTTCTGATGCAGGGGCGCGTTGGTATCCAGTTACTTCACTGGATTTTCAGATTGGTGGTTTCTGATGCGGGGGCGCGTTGGTATCCAGTTACTTCACTGGATTTTCGGATTGGTGAGAACCAAACTTGCTTGGCTTCCAGGTAAGTTTTTGATAAGTGGTTCCCCTTGTGTCCATGCATTAATGTTCTAATGCTAGTGTCTTTTACCCCATAGGGGCCGGGGTACGGAATGCCGGGGAACAGGCACCGACCCGAGATGAGAAGTGAAATCCTTGTGGAAATCAAGTAAGTCTTTAATGAGCGTCTTGGTAATGTCTTTTCATTCGCTCATTAACGCTGATGTCTTTTTCCCCTTAGGGGCCGGGGTCCGAAAATGCCTGGATGCGGCGCGGACCCGAAATGAAAAGGGAATGACCCAGCAGGTAAGTCTTAACATGGAGATTTAGCTTCCCTTTTCCCTTCTTTCTCTCACCTTTGTTATTGTCTTTTTCTCCTAGGCGCTGGGGCGCGACTGCGGATCCGGATGGTCGCTGCAGAACATGGAAGCGCCCTGTAAGGTGAGTAGAATGAGGCGCTGCAGCGATCGATGCAATGTGCTTTTAAAAATAATGTCTTCCTTTTCAGGATCGTCGGCGAAATGTCTCTGGGATGCAGATTTAGCAGGTAAGGCCTTTTCCTTCTTCTGTTCTCTTGTTCCCTTCCTTTGCAGGTGATTCAGGATGCTGGCAGGCGTGGCAGAAGTCAGGATGCAGGAGCAGACACGGTGGGCGTCCAGCTGCTAGATGCAGAACAACGCGAAGCACGTGTGGCTGTTCGGGTGTGGTTTAAATAGCCTTGGAAGAAGTTCCTAGAATGTGTCCTTCCTCCAATCAGATATGTATCCTTCCCCGACCACGCCCGGGTGGTAAATGAGTCCCACAGGTAAAGTAGTTCCTTTCAGGCCTCAAGGAGGCCGGGGTTCTGCAGCATGGTCTGCATCAGGTAAGTGCACCCAAACACTTTCATAATGAGCCTGGCGCCTATGGCGCCAGGACTGACGTTTTCTATGAGCCTGGCGCCAAAGGCGCCAGGACGCTGTCCAAAGGGCCCCTATAAGGGGTTGCTGGGACCTTCCCCGGGGACTTGATGTCTGCTTTCGGGGACGCAGGGCCTGAGCCGGGTCCCCGGGAGCGGGCATCGTGACAGCACTCCCCCCCAAGGCCCCTCCCAAGGTTGTTCCCTCCGGGGGTTTTGGTTTGTCTGGGAAGAGTCGGTGGAATTTCCTGACTAATCGAGGTGCATGCACATGGTCGCTGGGTTCCCACGACCTCTCCTGAGGTCTGTACCCCTTCCAATCAATTAGGTAGAAAAGCTTTGACCTAAACATTTTTGAATCTAAAATGTTCCTCACTTCGAATTCGGGTTCCCCATCTATTTGAATAGGTTCTGGAGGTTTGAGTAGTCCGGGTACCACTGGTTTCAGAAGTGACACATGAAAAACAGGGTGAATTTGCATATTAGCTGGTAAACCAAGTTTAACCGCTACTGGGTTAATTAGTGCCGTAATACAATAAGGTCCCAGATATTTTGGGTTAAAAGTTCGGGGCCCTTTGAGCGGTAAATGTCTGGTAGCTAACCACACTTGATCCCCAATCTGATACGGAGGTGCTTCACTCCGATGTAGGTCAGCATTCTCCTATTTTCTCTTGGCTTGTTGTAAATGCGTGGTTGCCTTTTTGAAGGCTCGGGTAATGGAAGAATGCAGATGTTCTACTGCGGGCACTCTGAGGTTCTGAGGTGAGTCGAGGTTTGAGGTTCGAGGGTGATGTCCAAACAAGGTATAAAAAGGACTATGGCCAGTTCCAGAGTGTACCGAATTATTATATGCGCATTCGGCTATCCAAAGAATGTCTTTCCAGTTGCTTTCAGATTGCTGTAACATACACCGTAAGTACTGCTCAAGGGTCTGATTTGTCCTCTCAGTCTGACCATCGGTCTGAGGGTGGGGATTGGTCGATAATCTTACGTCGATTTGTGCCATTTGACAACATTTGCACCAGAAGTGGGAAATTAATTGGCTTCCCCGGTCAGAGATTAGTATAGATGGGAATCCATGTAGCCGAACAATATTTTCGAGGAATTCTTTGGCTAGGACAAAAGCTGAAGGTAAACCTTTCAAAGGAATGAAGTGGGCCATTTTGGAAAACAAATCCACAATTACCAGAATGGTATTATATCCGAACAAGGAGGCAGGTCCGTAATAAAATCCATTGATAGGGTGTGCCAGGGTGCTGGCGGTACGTCCAGAGGTTGGAGGAGACCGGCTGGTCTTTTCTTTTGACCTTTATTTTGGGCGCAAACACCACAGGACATCACAAAAGATTTAACATCTTTTCGCCAAGAGGGCCACCAGAATTGTTTTACCTTTTCCATTGTCTTGGCAATACCGGGGTGTCCCTCTATTAATGTATCATGATAACCGGAAATAACTAGTTCGTGTAAATCCTTGTGTGGCAGGAATAAGCGTCCTTGGTAATAAGGTAAACCATTATCTATGGTAAAGTCTTATCCCTTTTCTATCCAATCCTGTAGGACTGTAGGGTCCAGGAGTTGTTTCACTCTGACTTGAATGTCTTCAAGCGTCTGTAACGAAGTCATGCCTAGAATTCTCTGTTCGGGAATTATTGGTACTGGTTCTGAGTTTGTATCAGGTTCTCCCATTCCAATTCGGGATAAGGGGTCTGCTTTGCCGTTCTTGCAGCCAGGTCGATAGGTAATCACAAAATCAAATTCAGCGAAAAACAAAGCCCATCGGAGCTGCCGTGATGACTGAGCCTTGGCGGTTTTCAAATACTGTAAATTCCGGCGATCAGTGATCACTGTGATGGTATGTTGAGCGCCAAGCAGGTAATGCCGCCAGGCTTTAAAAGCGGACTTTATGGCTAACAGTTCTTTGTCAGTGATTGCATAATTAATCTCTGGTGCCGAGAATTTTCTGGACCAAAATGCTACGGGATGCAGTTGGTTGGTTTAGGGATCTCTTTGAGACAGAACTGCTCCCATGGCTAGACTGGATGCGTCAGTTTCGACGACATACGGGAGATCTGGACGTGGATGTTTCAATATAGGTGCGGAGGTAAACTTAGCTTTTAAATCCTGGAAGGCCTGCTCGGCTTCTTCAGACCATTCAAAACGTTTATTTTTCCTCAAGAGTGCAGTAATGGGTTGTACTATGCGTGAAAATTCCGGGATAAACCTGCGATAGAAATTGGCAAAGCCGAGCATACTTTGAACCCCTTTTACAGAACTAGGTGATGGCCATTTGAGGATGGCATACACTTTTCATGAGTCCATTCGGACTCCTTTGGGTGTCAGGATGAAACCGAGAAACTCAAATTCTGTGGTATTGAAAACACATTTCTCCAGTTTAGCAAATAGTTTGTGTTGGCGCAGTTTTTCCAGAACTGCCCTAACGTGTTTTCTGTGATCAGATTCCGAAGAGGAGTACACTAGAATGTCATCGATATAGACGACAACACAAACATCGATGAGTTCCCGAAGGACATCATTCATGAAGAATTGGAAGGCAGCAGGCGCATTGCACAACCCGAAGGGCATTACCTGGTATTCGAATAATCCATACTTAGTACGGAAGGCCGTTTTCCATTCGTCGCCTTCTTTTACTCGCACCAGATGATATGCCCCCCAGAGGTCTAACTTGGTGTATATGCAAGCGTCCTCTACCTGGTCAAGGAGTTCAGGGATCAGAGGCAGAGGATAACGGTTTTTAACCGTTATCTGATTCAATGCGTGGTAATCGATACAAGTTCTAAGGTTGCCTTCCTTTTTAGGCACGAAGAACAAAGCCGAGGATGCCGGGGACTTTGTCGGGCGAATAAAACCATTGGCGAGGTATTGATCCAAATATTGTCTCAGGTGCAGGTTCTCAGGTTCGGTAAGGGCATAAAACCTGCTACAAGGGGGTTGTGCACCGGGCACCAGATCGATTTGGCAATCGTACGATCGATGAGGAGGTAACGTGTTGGCCTGTTCCTTTTGGAAGACGTCCTGAAAGTCTTGGTATTCCGGAGGCAATTGCATGGAGGCAGAGGCTAGAGATGCTAGATTAATCTTCAGGTTTTCTGGATAACAGGTTTGTGCACAATCCGGGAAGGTTATTCTCTTAGCTCGCCAATCAATTCGAGGATTATGTGTCTCTAACCAAGGAATTCCAAGAATAACCTGAAACTGTGGGGCCTTGATTACATCAAACACAACTGCCTCCCGATGGCCGTCGGGACCAATAAGAGTCACCTCAGTAGTGGAATGCGTTACCGGTCCAGAGGCAATTTCAGTTCCATCTACTGTGGTGATGACGTCTTTGCTGGTTTTAGGACGGAGAGGGAGGTTAATCCTGGAGACCAACTCACGGTCCACATAATTTCCAATAGCCCCGCTATCGATGTATGCCTTTATTGCATGCAACTGCTTAGGCTGTTCTGGATCTACGAGAACCATTGGCACTATAAAATGCAAGGTCTGAGAGTTAGTTTTCAAGCTCGGCAAGCGGACCCCTACGCTTGTCGGGCTGAGTCGTTTCCCGAAACAGAGTCTTCAAGGTTTTCGGATTGGTGAGAACCAAACTTGCTTGGCTTCCAGGTAAGTTTTTGATAAGTGGTTCCCCTTGTGTCCATGCATTAATGTTCTAATGCCAGTGTCTTTTTCCCCATAATGGGCCGGGGTACGGAATGCCGAGGAACAGGCACCGACCCGAGATGAAAGGTGAAATCCTTGTGGAAATCAGGTAAGTCTTTAATGAGCGTCTTGGTACTGTCTTTTCATTCGCTCATTGACGCTGATGTCTTTTTCCCCTTAGGGGCCGGGGTCCGAAAATGCCTGGATGCGGCACGGACCCGAAATGAAAAGGGAATGACCCAGCAGGTAAGTCTTAACATGGAGATTTAGCTTCCCTTTTCCCTGCTTTCTCTCACCTTTGTTATTGTCTTTTTCTCCGGATCCGGATGGTCGCTGCAGAACATGGAAGCGCCCTGTAAGGTGAGTAGAATGAGGCGCTGCAGCGATCGATGCGATGTGCTTTTAAAAATAATGTCTTCCTTTTCAGGATCGTCGGCGAAATGTCTCCGGGATGCAGATTTAGCAGGTAAGGCCTTTTCCTTCTTCTGTTCTCTTGTTCCCTTCCTTTGCAGGTGATTCAGGATGCTGGCAGGCGTGGCAGAAGTCAGGATGCAGGAGCAGACACGGTGAGCATCCAGCTGCTAGATGCAGAACAACGCGAAGCACGTGTGGCTGATCGGGTGTGGTTTAAATAGCCTTGGAAGAAGTTCCTAGAATGTGTCCTTCCTCCAATCAGGTATGTATCCTTCCCCGACCACGCCGGGTGGTAAATGAGTCCCACAGGTAAAGTAGTTCCTTTCAGGCCTCATGGAGGCCGGGGTTCTGCAGCATGGTCTGCATCAGGTAAGTGCACCCAAACACTTTCATAATGAGCCTGGCGCCTATAGCGCCAGGACTGACGTTTTCTATGAGCCTGGCGCCATAGGCGCCAGGACGCTGTCCAAAGGGCCCCTATAAGGGGTTGCTGGGACCTTCCCCGGGGACTTGATGTCCGCTTTCGGGGACGCAGGGCCTGAGCCGGCTCCCCGGGAGCGGGCATCGTGACACCTAACCCCATGTTGCTAGGCGGCTGCCACACAGAGGTGCAAAAGCCAATCAAGTGGGCACATTCATGGTGCCTAAGCCCATATTGCAGGGCAGCTGCAACACATAGGTGCAAAAATCATTCAAGTGGACACATTCATGGAGCCTAACCCCACGTTGCTGGGCAGCTGTGACACATAGGTAAAAAAGTCAATCAAGTGGGCAAATTCATGGAGCCTAACCCCATGTTGCAGGGTGGCTGCGACACAGAGGTGTAGTGAGGAAAGGTGAGCACATAGGGACAGCAGGGCAAAGGGTTCAGGCACACAGACACATGGATACACCTCGGGGAACAGCATTTCACCTGGGAGCATCCTGGTAGCAGACTGGGAGCAGGCAGGGGCCTTCGGTAGTGGTGGCCGCCTCCGCCTTCCGGTTGCTCGGATTGGCTTAAGGGCCAAATGCAACCAATGGGAGGCCACAGTATGAATGTTTACCTTTAAAAGAAGGGGTATCTCACCATTTCTTTGATAAAATTTGGACCAAATACCTGAGAAGGAATCATTGGAACACTTTTGGGAGAGTTGTACTTTCCAAAACCCTCAACCTCAGATGTGAAGAAGGAGCAGTCCAAGGCAGAGGAGAGTTCTGCTCCATAACCACTCCCAGGGCACATTACAGTTTGACTTTTGCTGTGAACCGGGGCAGCACCTGCCACTATGCACCAGATTCACTGAAGGCTGGGAAGGAAGACTCTGAAAGGACACACCCTCTCCTAGACCTCCGGAAGTGTGTCTCCAGTATCAGGAGGACCATATCAAATAAAGATTTAAGTTCTGCCACCTCAAAACTGGTCAAACTGATGTTGAGCCATCTTCGACTCCAAAGAATCCAGCTCATGCTAATTTCTGACACTCCTGCAAACCTTCGAACTACATTGCCTACATCTCGAACCAGCTGAAAACTGCATTGTTCTTCCTGCTAGGCTCAAAACAACAGCTCAAACCAAAGGTGAGTAACTTACTGACTCAAACCAGGGGTTAAACTTGACTCGACTCATACTCGAACTGCAGCTTTCCTAAACTGCACCTCAAAGTAACAGGATCACTGTTTCAACAATCGTCACTTGCTGACTCAAACCACTGGAGTTTCACTCAACGACCCTCAGTGATGGTTGTGATGCTGGAAATGCATTGGAGGGACAGGGCCTCCCTGTACTTGTCCTGTAGTCCTTTTCATTGTGTTCTGTGTTGTTTTCTGCCCAGGAGTCCATGTGGGACTCCTGGCAGTGCAGCTCTTCCTGTTTTTGGTTTGGTGTACAGACCCTTGGTATACCCTTATGGCACCCATGGGTGGGGGTACAACCCTGTGCCCCTAGTGTATGTTTTTGTGCACCTGTGGGTCGCCCACAGAGCAGGGTATGGGCTGGTGGCAGCTCCAGGCTGAATTTGACAGGTGCTCTGAGTATCCTCCATATTGGGATACCTAGGCCCTGCCATTGGAATCAGTTGATTCCTGATGGAAAACAAGATGGCCCCTGTGGCCTCTTGCTTTCTATTGCCTTTTACCTTGTTTCCGAAAGTCCTGGGAAGCCCTGACTCTGTCCCTTTCCCCTGACTGGCCGTTGGGTGGAGGTTCCATATATGGTGTTGTTGTGAAGTCCAGTCCAGACTGGCTGGAGCCTTCCCAGTGACTGTATGTTGTGGGTACACCCTGTGGGTGGGACCTGGGTGAATGGAGTGTGTGACCAATATGCACTTCTTGTTGTGGCTGTCTGGTTTCTGGTATGACAGACAACGACTGAGACAGCCCTGCCCGAAACTGGCCTGAATGCAGTGTGTAGTGTTGAATGGCTGGGTACTTGTCCCAATCCACATTCCTTGTTGTGAGTGTCTGAGAGGGAGGAGGATGGCCTGAATGCACTGTGTGCCTGATTGGCTGACTGACTGCATGAATGCCCTTCTGTATGATTGGCTGCTGAGTGTGAGCCAGCAGTGTGGATAAGAGACAGGATAGTATATCTGGGGACCTCTCACCACTTGAAATTGTTCAGAAGCTGTGTCTTCACTTGAAGAGTAACAGGAACTGCTGATCCTCGACACCCAGCTGGAAGAAGAAGACTTGCTGTTGCATTTGCTTCAACCCGATCGGAAAGCTGCCGAATTCGTCGAAGACTGATCCGAGAGAGGACCTGGTAAGGCGCCCTCTTCCCGTGCTCCGAGGGACCATGGAGCACCGCTATCCTTCGCCAAAGCTCCCTGGAAGTCAGACCCTCGAAAGGCTGCCGACCTGAGACGGGACCGCTGAGGAGAACGAAGTGGAGCACCAGGACTTCGCCGCTGACGAAGTCCATTGCCGTCGACCAGGGTTCGCAGGTTTGTGTAACCGCTGGAGGCCCGTCGAAAGTCGTGTTGCCCCAGAAGAGGGGACCGCTTGACGCTGTGCCGCCGACGACCGGAGCCGCCCACTCCTTTGCCTAAGAACAATTGAATCGAAGGACTCCCTTGTTCGCAACGTCAACCGTTTTGTCCTGCCGGAGAAAGTCCAGACCGTTGACGCGCCAAGGAGAATCCGCTGGTGGGTTTCCCGCCACCCAGAGACCACAAAGACTTCAACGACTCGACGCCCTTGCTGGGCCACAGTTCTTCAGAAACTCTTTGTGGTCCTGAACAATCAATCGCTGAGGTGCCTCGCACACCTCATCCTCGCAGGACGTCGCCAACAAGCACTGCCTGGATCGACGCCGTGGTCTCGGCACCCTCGAACTTCTCATCGACGCCGTCGATGCCAAGTTCACCTTCTTCAATGGCTCTCGACGATCCGTGGCTCCTGCTTGAAAGGGAGTCACTCAAGAAGGATCCGTCGATGCTTCTTCTACCTTGGAGGTAGACCCCGTAAGGTAGGGCCTAAAACACCTAAGGCTCCAAACTATACTGAAACATTCCTTCTCAACGGTAGCCCACCTAAGTTCTCTACCCTTGAGTTGTCTACTGATGAAGATGATAGGATGTTCCCTCCCTTTGTCATCTAACTGGGACAAGACAGCTCCATTTCCGGTGTTGCAGGCATCTGTCTGGACGATAAAGGGTCGGCTGTAGTCAGGCGCAAACAACACAGGTGCCCTACACAGACTTTTTTTCAAGCCATCAAAGGCCCTCTGACAGTCTTCAGTCCAATTAACTTTCCTAGGTTGTTTGGGTGAAGTCAGACCTGTCAGGGGTGCAGCTATGGCTCCATAGCCTGCCATGAAATTGCGATAATACCCAGTGAGGCTCAAAAAGGCTCTCACCTGGGTTTGAGAAGAGGGAGTCTCCCAGTCCTGTACATCCTGTACCTTACTGGGGAGAGGTTGGATTTGACCCCCTCCTACCTCATGACCAAGATATGTGACTTTCCCCTGACCTATCTGGCACTTGGTGGCCTTGATAGTGAGGTTAGCCCTTTTCAAGGCCTGCAACACCTTATCCAGATGTGTCAAATGCTCTTCCCAGGTGGAACTGTAGACGGCAATGTTGTCTAAGTAAGCCACAATAAAGGCTTCCAGCCCATTGAGCGCATGGTTGACCAATCTCTGGAAGGTGGCAGGGGCATTCTTCAACCCAAAAAGCATGACCCTAAACTTGTAGAGTCCCTCTGGTGTTGAGAACGCCGTCTTTTCCTTGGCATGGTCCGTCAGAGCTATTTGCCAATAGCCTGAGGTAAGGTCAAAGGTGCTTACAAATTTGGCAGAACCTATGGTGTCCATGAGTCATCAGCCCTGGGCAATGGGTGCGTGTCAGTTTTGGTGACGGCATTGACTCCATAGTCCACACAGAACCTCCAATCCTTGGTACCTGCCTGGGAACCTGCCTTGGGGACAAGGACCACGGGACTGGACCAGGGACTGGTTGAGGGTTCAATGACACCCAGATCCAACATCTTGGCGACCTCAGCCTGGATGTGGTTCTTAACAGTATCTGACATACTGTAGCTCCTGCTTTTGACAGGCACACTGTCACCAGTGTCAATCTCGTGCTTACACCATGGTGTAAGGCCTGGCGTCCGTGAAAACAGAGAGGCATACTGCTGGAGCAAATTCCTGCAGGCCTTCTGCTGCTCTGTTGTCAAATCTGGAGAGAGATGCACTCCCCCCACTGAGCCATCCTGAGGGTTGCTATGCAGCAAATCAGGAAGGGGCTCACTCTCATTCTCTTCTTGCTCTGAAGCTAGCAAGAGACTTCTGCTCGCCTGTGGAAAGGCTTGAGCCTGTTAACATGGAATACCTGAGGGGCTACCCCAGAGATTCCCATGTCAACCAGATAATTGACCTCGCTCATCTTGGAGATTATCCTGAAGGGTCCAGACCATTTATCTGCCAATGCTCGAGGCTTGGTTGGCTCCATCACGAGGACCTCCTGTCCCAGAGTCCAATCCACTTGGGATGCTTTAAGGTCGTGCCAGTACTTATTCAATTCCTGGCTGGCCTTGAGATTCGTTGTTGCCTGACCCATCATCTGTGTCATCCTCCGTCTGAGGCCTAACACATAGTCCCCCACTTGCTTGACGGACCAGGAGCGGTGGCTTCCAAACCTTCTCTGATCAAGGCAAGGGGCCCCCTCACGGGATGTACAAAGAGTAACTCAAAGGGGCTGAAATCAACACCCTCTTGAGGTACCTCTCTGTAAGCAAACAGCAGGCATAGCAGGAGGAAATCCCCTTTCCTCCTTATTAAATCTCTCAACCAGACCATTGGTCTAGGGATGGTAAGAGGTGGAGAACGTGTAGGTTACTCCGCACTCTTTCCACATTGTTTTCATGTAACTAGACATGAAGTTGGATCCTCTGTCAGAGACAACCTCCTTAGGGAATCCAACACGGGTGAAAATGCCCAGGAGAGCCCTGGCAACCACCTTGGCAGTAACAGTCCAAAGGGGTATAGCCTCAGGGTACCTGGTGGTCTGATCAACCAAAACCAGGATGAACTGATGTCCACCTGAATTGGGAGGGTCAAGGGGACCAACAATTTTGATGCCCACCCTCTCAAATGGTGTGCCAACCACTGCCAATGGCTGCAGTGGGGCAATGACACTGCCTCTAGTCTTGCTAGACAACTGACAAGTTGGGCAGGTCTGCAGTGGGACTCTACTTCTACTCCCATCCGAGGCCAGTAGAAATGGGCAGAGAGCCTCTGCTTAGTCTTCTTGGTTCCAAGATGACCAGCCAAGGGCACCTCATGCGCCAACTGCAGTAGGAAGGGCCTGTAAACCTGGGGTACCACCAACCTCTTGAGGGCACCAAGTTCAGGCTTAGTGGGTTCACTAACAAGGAGCTCACCCTCCCAATACATCCGGAAGGTCCTAGGCATTTCTCCTTGTGCCTGGGACAGGGCCTGTTTCCTCAGACCCTCGAGAGAGTGGCACTCTCTCTGTCCCTTACAGAAGTCTGCCCGGGAGGGACCCCTTCCGCTAACAAGCATTGAAGATCGGGATGATCCTCCGGGTTGAGAACCTCTCCCACAGGAGAGTCTTCTGGCTCTTCTCCCACAGGAGTTGAGTCAGGGTTTACCACTGGATCCAGCCAGTCCAGAGCATGGATCCCAATGGGTGCTGTAGGAACAGCAGGAAGAGAAGGAGCCCCTGGCACAGAGGTTGCCTTCTTGTGCTTCCTTCGTCTTGCCTTAGGCCTCATCTTTGGTTCGGGTACCTGACCCACAGCCAGACCCTGTGTCACCTGTGACCTAGTGACTGCAGCTGCAGTCATGGGAAGACCATCTGAGTTCAACCCCAACTCTACTAGATCATTACCTAACAGAATGTTATCAGGGACATTGTCCTGAACCAGGACAGGAAGCTTTGCTGTCTTGTCTCCAATTATGAGTGTGACTAAGGCTACAGGCGATAATTTGGGAGGCCCACCAGCTAACCTGGTGGTCTCAGAGGAGCACCTACATATTCCTCTGGCTTGAGCAGGGTCCTGTCCACCACTGTCATGCTTGCCCCAGTGTCTCTCAACCCAGTAGAAGGCTGGCCATTGAAGAGGACACTTCTCAAAAACCTACGGGTGTTCTGTGGGATAGTCGCCAGTACTTCTGCGTAGTGGCCCCAGGCCCCAAGGGACACTAAGAAAATCTCAACAGGAGCACCAAATGTGATCCCAGTAGAGGAGAGGAGGACAGTGGCCTCCACCTCAGACATGGGGTAAGGGTAGGTCAGGCTGACATCCTGTACTCCAAGTGCCTTACCTTTACACTTGGAGTCACCCCTCTTGTGATCCAACAAGTGCCGGGATTGTGGAGTATGGTACTGGAACCACTGGGAGCCTGCTTTGCAGCAGGTGGACCACTACTCTTATTCCCACCCACAGAGGACTTATCCCCACTAGGTTTTTGGGTCTTAGGGGAGGAGGGTTTAGGTTTACCCGACTGTGGCTGCTTTTGGGACTCCTCAGCTTTCTGAGAGGCCCCCTTTTCTTTGTCATTGTCCTTCCCACTGGAGTCCTTAGGGGACACCCGGTGGGAGACCCACTTGTCAGCCAACCTAGCCAGCTTACAGGGATCCAAAATGTTCTGGCCAGCAACATACTGACGCAGCTCTGGTGAACAGGCTTCAGAAAAATGCTCAAAAAACAACATGTGGGACAATTCAACAAACGTTTTCACCTTGTAACCATCAATCCACCCCATCATGTTCATGTGCGCAGCACTCACCCAGTCAACCCAAGACATATTCTCTCTTTTCCTAAAATCCCTGAACCTTTTAAGGTAGTGGGTAGGTGTCTTGCCAAACTTGGCAATCAAATCAGATTTCATACACTCATACTGACCCCTGTCTTCCACACTCAGCTTCAGAATACAGTCATACCCAGTCTGAGGCACTCTGCTTAACAAACACTTAGCCCAATCTCTTTTGTCAACATCATGAATTGCACAAGCCATTTCAAATGCTTCAATCCATTGGAGGATATCAGAACCCTCCACAACCACACCAACCAAATCTTTCATAAACTTGGTGGCTGGGGACCTGCCACTCTCAACTGGTTTCGTTGAAGTCTCCATTCTAGCTTTCTCTAGCTGGATTCTCTGACATTCAGTGTCCTTGTCTTTGAGTTCAAGATCCCTATTCTTGAGTTCCAATAGCTGTGCCAGCTCCTCTTTCTTAAGCTCGGCTTCTATCTCCAACTTGCGGTATTCAAAGGCCAATTTCATCCTTAATAACTCAAGTTCTTTGGAATTGCTGGGGTTCGGGACAGAGGCAGCAGGAATGGTGATATTCCCAGAAACAGATTCAGCAGAAACCCCAGGGGCAGAGTCCTTATTGGTTGCATTCCCCCCCTCATCAAGAGTTTCACTATCAGTCTGGTAGTCCACCAGGGCAGCTATCAGCTCGGCCCTAGACTTATCCACAAAGTCTAACTCCCTGGCTTCACAAGCACTCTGGAGAGCCTCTAAGCTCATCCTAGTCAATTCACCATTTGCAATAGACTCCATTGCTTGTAATGCGGTTATTTTGTACACAACCAAACCTTAATTTAATAAAGTGCGGATATTTTGTAAGTGGCACGGTTATACACTGATTCTTAAAACCATAAGCATCCCACCGCTGCCACCAGTGTAAAGGACCGGAGGGGGGTGTCTGTAATTCTGCTCTCTATATGGTAGTGGAGAGGCACATTGGACCCCAGCCTAGATTCTCTATTACGGTAGCAATGGGCGAGCAATCAAGGCCTAGCTTCTCAGGAGGTGATGCAGGCTGGTACATAAGTACAGTGTAGTCCCCAAGCCCCCACAAAGAATATCCACACACTGTATTACTGAAAACACAGTCTTTATATAATTAATATTCAAAGGTATGTACACTATCACTATCACTATCTTCGAAGAACTCTACTCCACCAGGTACATTGGGGGGGGGGGTAAAAAGATTATAGGAGAGAACAAGACTATTGAGTAATATATGGACGGGGCTTGTGCTATATCTTTATTTTACAGGTTACACAGGTGGGGGGATCTCCACACAGAACTGGGTCTAGTGGTACAGGGCCAGTATTCTGCCTATTGTGTCAACTATCTTGCTTTCCTTCCTATCTCTATTGCTGGTTTCCTTGTTATTGATCTGTGTGACATTCTAACAGTATAGTTGATGCCCTTTAATGAGATCTGATAATATTGGTGGTACCACTTTAGAATTGTATATATTTACCATTGTTGATTTCTGAGTACAAAGTGCGTTATTGTGATAGTGTACATACCTTTGAATATTAATTATATAAAGACTATGTTTTCAGTAATACAGTGTGTGGACATTCCTTTGTGGGGGCTTGGGGACTGCACTGTACTTAAGAACCAGCCTGCATCACCTCCTGAGAAGCTAGGCCTTGATTGCTCGTCCATTGCTACCGTAATAGAGAATCTTGGCTGGGGTCCTCTGTGCCTCTCCGCTACCATATAGAGAGCAGAAGTACAGACACACCACTCCGGTCCTTTACAATGTTTACAACCAGAATGGTCCCAGCTTGACTTCAAACTGATCCTGGTGAATGCCTGACCAGCTTTGCTGAAAACTGCATTCAAACAGCACAGAGCTATGTCATTGAAACCTCCTTGACACCCGCTTGCTGCTTTGGCACACATGTTCCAACATATCCAATCTGAGCTTGATTGGCTCACATCACTGCTCGAAGCTGGGTTCAATGCCATCGACCCACTAAAGACCTTAAACAATTGACTATCGACCAATACTGCCCCGTTGGTTAATTCTGTGCCCTAGAGACTGGTTAGTTCACTTTTGCACCTTTTTCATCCAAATACACATCCCTTTTCATGTTTATAACGTGTTGCCTATAATCCCTTTATTCATGCTAGGAGTGTTCAGAGTGCCCAGAGTGCTTCTATCCATTGAATTTTCTCTGTTCTTTCCATGGGTTGGCTTTGTACAGTTTTTTCTATTTAGGTTTCTTGTAGATGGTGTGTCTGATTAAAGTATATATATTTTTATAGAACTTTGATTTGACATTCCCTTTATTTTGGACTGTGTTGCTGTGTTGTTTGGGGCATTTCTGAATCACATTCACACCCCTCTAAAGAGCATAGTCATCCCTCATCCCACGTTACCACAAAAGGTGAAAGAGGTATATCTCTTACCTGTGTGTGTTTACCTGTATGATTGTGTTGTCTCTTGTAGAAGTGTGAGGGCTGAGTGGGCCCTTTATCTTCTACTCATCCATGTAGTCCTGCATGACAGAAGCCAATTTATCACATCCACAGAAATATGGAATACAGAAATGATGGAAAGAATTGTGTCTGTGGGTTTCCGATACATGTGGTGAACAAGGCCCATTAAATCAGTCCCTACATAGCCTATGTATGACTTCACATAACAGTTAAAGAGGAAAACATTAAGCTAATATTTCTTTCTGCAGACCTGTATTTTCACCTCCAATTGGTGGAGGGCAGGTTAGCAGAGAGGGATATTCAGATTAAACAGTGCCAAGAAGCAGCCCCGAAAAATCCTGAGGAGCTGCTGAGCACTACACCGTTGTGTAATGACAAAATGGAAGACATTTTACTGTGGCATGAAACAATGAAAGAAAATCAGATTTCCATATTACAACAGCAAAATGCCATTGATCAAATGCAAGCCAAAACTAAGACATCTCATGATAAGCTGCAGAAATACGTGAGACACCTTTTGAGTCTCCAGAACACTAATCAGTTTATGTAGGCCTAGCACAAGCTGGTGGGAAAATATAATTACCACTCTGTATAATTCCTTGTTAGTCAACTTTGTGACACTGAAACTACACATTGTCAAATTAAATCAAGAAAAGGACAAACTAATTATGAGAAGTTGCATCAAAATTGAATTAGTCCAAATTAATCATCGTTTTTGTGTAAAAAGAGACAGCGTGATCGCCTCAGACAAGAATCTGATGATCCAATTCAGGAGAAACAACAGCTGACCAAAAAATAAATAAAACACAAAGAAGAAAATGAGGATTTGACCTTAGCCACTTGCCAAGAACTAGACAACACAAAAGATGTCCATTTTGCCTACAGGTCCAATTGGAAAAAATCGAGACTGGCCTAAAACAGGCAGTCCAACAAAAAGAATCATTTGAAAAATAAATGTTCTACTCGCGAAAGAAAAATCATGACAATTCTATTGTAATAAAACTAGCCAGTGCAAGAATGCATTTTTACAACAGGAACTGCAAACCCAGAATAACATGTTACCAGCATTTCTGATGGTAATGCAATTGAAAACCCCTTCCAAATTTGAAAGTCCAAAATACTTACCTTTGTAAGCAAAATGTACAAAACAACTTCCCTCCTTCTCGTCCTAGATTCCAGGATAATCAAGTGGAGAGGAGACCAAGAAATTAGACTTCAGTAGTCATTTACAGTAATACCCGAGGTACCTTGCTAGGAGGGATAGTTACCCTTCCAGGGAACAATTAAGGTGTGACCAAAGACCTTCTTATAGTTCTGAGCCAGAAAAAAGAATCTCTTTATTTGTGCGATGAGTCAAGAAATGTATTGAGAACATTGGACAGATGTTGAGGGCCCAACAGAACCCTCAGACTTCAGTATTCCCCAAAAATCCCCAATGTCCAGGCCAGGTGCACAGGAAGAAAATGACAAGAGGCAAAGAAAACAAACTATAGTGTTCTAGTGGAAAAGATACTCCAAACCATGCAGGAAGCTTTCTTTCTAACCAAAAAAAAGACCCCTGAATGAAATAAAGAAATGCAAGACTCTATAAGCAACAAATCTCTTTAATGGGAACTACAACCAAGGAACAAAGAATAACAGTAAATTCAAGAAAATATGAATAAAATAGTCACCATTGAGAGAGATGAGTACTAGAAAACCCAGAAAATAAAGTCTTCTTTTTCCGGGATGCTGTGACACCTCCTAAAGAAAACCAAGAAGTATAAAGAAATATTTAAACACAAAAGCCAATCGGATAAAATAGAAATGATAAACCAAGAAAGCCAAGAAACAGTGGAGGCACCCTCCCTCCTAAAGGATTCTGAAGATTTTCCTCGGAAAAGAGAAGAGAGCAAGGAATCTTTGGAAAGAGAGGAGACACCTACTCCATATTTTATCTCCAAATGCATGTTTATTCCAACATGTTACCAAGCTAACCCGTGTGAACTTGACCTCAAGGAAGGACGTGCATATACAGGGGTGACACAAGGATATGCCCCTGAAATAAATGATATGAAGAAAAGTTGTGCCGAATTGTCCAATAACTCACACTTTCTTTCTAAACTAGAGTCTAAAGAAGGCAGATACTATGTTCCAGTTCAGATACAAGGTCAGTGTAATTTTTCAGCTCTGGTAGACACAGAGTCACAGTCTACTTTGATTTGAAACACACTTTTGACCAACTCAACCCAGGAAGGGGGTGGGGGTCATAAAATCCTCTACTAGGTTCCACAAAAGGATATCTCGGTCAATGAGACTGCAGCTATAGAGATCAAAATTGGGCAACACAGTCTGAAACATCCAGTGATCTTCGTGGCTCCAGAGGTACCACCCTGTATATTAAGGAATGGTTTCCTTTAGATGCTGTCCCCTCTGATTGATTGCACATAGGAGGTTCACTGGACCCATAAAAATATTTCTCCTTCCCAACAAAAAATAGCATTTCATGTTGGAAGGGGATACCTTGAAGTTCTACACTCAGGAAGACACCAAATAAAACCAATGTTCTCCTGAAAAGAGTGCAGAAAAATATATTCATCTATTCACCGACATCCAGAAAAAGGGCAAACACACATTCTTACCCATTCAGAAATAAGTGCTCACCAGAGTGTATCTAAACAATGGAATACGTGTCATAACAGAAACTCCAAAAATATCAGACCATTCCTCTTTTAATTTGACACAAATGGGAAGCTGGTCTGGAAACCAAAAGTTCAAAACATGTACTATCTAGCAGGTGCTTGTATAAAATTTCAATTGGCGATAAAATTACTGACCACAATTGTTCAATCGTTATAGATGTCATTTCTAATTTGTATCTGGGATGTGACATTCTCCACGTATACAGTTTTTTTTTTTCGAGTACACTTTCCTCATTTGCACATTAATGGTGCATTTTTCTCTGTGGTTGCTTTGGTTGAATTGTTTATTTCTTTATGTATGTTGTGTGTTTGGGATTAGAGGATTTGGGGTTTTGGGTGGCAGGGTGAGGTGTGGGGTGGGTTAGATGAGGTTTTGGGGTGAACGCCCCCATTTAAAAAAAAAAAATCAACCAAAATAACCACAGCGGAAAAATGCACGAGTAATGTGCAAATGAGGAAAGTTGCCTCATTCAAAACATGTACAAACCATTATCTATTGATTTGCAATTATTTTGGATTTCATGAATAACAAAATGTGGTCATACTGGGGGGTAACACAATGGGCTTTGACATTGGATTACCCCCGGACTCCCATAAGACTGCCATTTTAATGAATATGCACAATGAGCATTGAGGGGATGGTTAAGTGTGAATTGACAATGTTGAGAAAGCATTTTCCTCAGCTCAACTTTTGCATTCTGGTGTTGATGTCCAAGCAAAGGAAGAAGTTACCATCCTAGGACAGGTAGAACACATTACAGGTCAAAATCTTGAAGATTGCTACAACAGGACCAACAGTACAAGAGATGTCATTTGGGGGTGACGAGGGGCCGCAACTGTGACCAATGGGGATCCAGATGCAACCCCTGGGGACTCCTTTGCGACCACAACTTTTCCCCTGAAAAAAAAAAGACACAGAAATCTGGTGTTGCGGGGGCCACCCATCAGGGTGTATGCCGGGCCGGGGAGGAGCTCAGTAGTGGTTGGAGCTGACCGTGACAATATGCCATATTCAGCTCCATTCCCTTCTCCTGCAGCTTCCTCACAGTTCACATACAGGAATCAGGAAGCCATCGCAGCTTCCTGATTACTGTTTGTGAGCAGCATGGAGGAGCCGAAGGTGGCCTGGAAGGACACACCGAAATTGCAAGAAAATGATAAGAAGGGTTTGAAAAATAAATATAAGATGTGTATTTTGAATGTGTGAATTGCGTGTCAGATGCATGTATGTGAATGGTGCGTGAATGAGAAGTGATTCAATAGGATATGCATTTTTCAATGTTCAGGGTGGGTGGGTGTGTGCCTGTGAAGATAATGCAATCAGTGGACGTAATAGAATTTGTGGGTGACTGGTGGGTGACTGAGAAGTGATTTGATGTGTGTTTTTGAATGTTCTGGGTGGGTGGGTGTGTGCCTGTGCAGAGAACGCAAAGAGTGGATGTAAGAGAAGGTGTAAGTGACTGGAGGGTGAATGAGAAGTGATGTGATGTGCTTTTCTGTTTTTAATTTTCTGGCTGGATGGGTGTGTGCATGTATAGAGAACACAATGAGTGGATGTAAGAGAAGGTGTGAGTGACTGGTGGGTGGATGAGAAGTGATGTGATGTGTGTTTTTGAATGTTCTGGCTCGGTGGGTGGGTGTGTGGCTGTGTAGAGAAGGCAATGAGTGGATGTAAGAGAAGGTGTAAGTGACTGGTGGGTGGATGAGAAGCGATGTGATGTGTGTTTTTGAATGTTCTGGCTGGGTGGGTGGGTGTGTGGCTGTGTAGAGAATGCAATTAGTGGTTGTAATGTAAGGTGTGAGTGTCTGGCGGGTGAATGAGAAGTGATGTGGTGTGTGTTTTTGAATGTTCTGGGTTGGCGGGCGTGTGCCTGTGTAGAGGATGTGATGAGTGGATGTAAGAGAATGTGTTAGTTACTGGTGGGTGAATGAAAATGGATGTGATGTGGGTTTTTGCATGTTCTGGGTGGGTGGGTGTGTGCCTGTGTAGAGAATGCAATGAGAGGATGTTAGAGAAGGTGTGAGTGAATGGTGGGTGAATAGGAAGTGATGTGATGTGTATTTTTGAATGTGTGCCTATTTAGAGAATGCAATGAGTGGTAGTAAGGAAAGGTGTGAGTTACTGGTGGGTGAATGAGAAGTGGTGATTGTTTTTGAATGTTCTGATTTTGTGTGTGTGTGTGTGTGCATGTGTAGAGAATGCAATTAGGGGATGTAACAGAAGGTGGGAGTGACTGGTGGGTGAATGAGAAGTGATCTGATATATTGTGATGTTCTGGGTGAGCAGGTGTGTGCCTGTGTAGAGAATGCAATGAGTGGATGTAAGAGAAGGTGTTAGTGACTGGTGGGTGAATGATAAGTGATGAGATGTTTGTTTTTGAATGTTCTGGGTAGGTGGGTGTGTGCCTGTGTAGATAATGCAATGAGTGGATTAAGAGAAGGTGTGAGCGACTGGTGGGTGAATGATAAGTGATGGTTGTTTTTGAATGTTCTGGGTGTGTGGGTGTGTGGCTGTGTAGAGAATGCAATTAGTGGATGTGAGAGAAGGTGGAGTGACTAGAGGGTGTATGACAAGTAATGTGATGTGTGTTTTTAAATGGTCTGGGTGGGTGTGTGCCTGTGTTGAGAATGCAATGAGTGGATGTAATATAAGGTGTGAGTGACTGGGGGGTGATTGAGAAGTGATGTGATGTGTGGTTTTGAATGTTCTGAGTGGGCGGATGTGTGCCTAGGTAGAGAATGCAGTGACTGAATATAAGATAAGATGTGAGTGACTGGTTGGTGAATGAGAAGTGATGTGATATGTGTTTTGAATGCTCCGGGTGGGTGGGTGTGTGCCTGTGTAGAGAATGCAATTAGTGGATTTTTGAGACAGAGTGAGTGACTGGTGGATGAATGAGAAGTGATGTGATGTCTGTTTTTGAATGTTCTGGGTGGGTATGTGCCTGTGTAGAGAATGCAGTGAGTGGATGTAAGAGAAGGTGCGAGTGACAATTGAGTGAATGAGAAGTGAAGTGATGTGTGTTTTGAATGTTCTGCTGGGTGGGTGTATGCCTGTGTTGAGAATGCAATTAGTGGATGTAAGATAAGGTGTGTGTGACTGGTGGGTGAATGAGAAGTGATGTGATGTGTTTTTTTAATGTTCTGGGTGGGTGGGTGTGTGCCTGTGTAGAGAACGCAAAGAGTGGATGTAAGAGAAGGTGTAAGTGACTGGAGGGTGAATGAGAAGTGATGTGATGTGCTTTTCTGTTTTTAATTTTCTGGGTGGGTGGGTGTGTGCATGTATAGAGAAGGCAATGAGTGGATGTAAGAGAAGGTGTGAGTGACTGGTGGGTGGATGAGAAGCGATGTGATGTGTGTTTTTGAATGTTCTGGCTGGGTGGGTGGGTGTGTGGCTGTGTAGAGAATGCAATTAGTGGTTGTAATGTAAGGTGTGAGTGTCTGGCGGGTGAATGAGAAGTGATGTGATGTGTGTTTATGAATGTTCTGGGTTGGCGGTGTGTGCCTGTGTAGAGGATGTGATGAGTGGATGTAAGAGAATGTGTTAGTTACTGGTGGGTGAATGAGAAGTGATGTGATGTGGGGCTTTGCATGTTCTGGGTGGGTGGGTGTGTATCTGTGTAGAGAATGCAATGCAAGAGAAGGTGTGAGTGACTGGTGGGTGAATAAGAAGTGATGTGATGTGTATTTTTGAATGTGTGCCTGCGTAGAGAATGCAATGAGTGGATGTAAGGAAAGGTGTAAGTTACTCGTGGGTGAATGAGAAGTGATGTGTGTTTTTGAATGTTCTGATATTGTGGGTGTGTGCCTGTGTAGAGAATGCAATGAGTGGATTAAGAGAAGGTGTGAGTGACTGGTGGGTGAATCAGAAGTGATGTGATGTGTGTTTTTGTATGTTCTGGGTAGGTGGGCGTGTTCCTGTGTAGATAATGCAATGAGTGGATTTAATGGAAGGTGTGAGTGACTGGTTGGTGAATGAGAAGTGATGTGATGTAATATGCGTTTTTGAATTTTCTGGGTGCGTGCCTGTGTAGAGAATGCAATTATGGATGTGAGAGAAGGTGGAGTGACTGGTGGGTGAATGACAAGTGATGTGATGTGTGTTTTTGAATCTTCGGGGTGGATGTGTGCCTGTGTTGAGAATGTGATGAGTGGATGTAAGATAAGGTGTGAGTGACTGGTGGCTGATTGAGAAGTGATGTTATGTGAAGTGTGTTTTTGAATGTTCTGGGTGGGTGTGTGCCTATGTAGATAATGCAGTGAGTGAATGTAAAAGAATGTGTGAGTGACTGGTGGGTGAATGAGAAGTGATGTGATGTGTGTTTTGAATGGTCTGGGTGAGTGGGCGGGTGTGCGCCTCTGTAGAGAATGCATTTAGTGGTTTTAAGAGATGGTGTGAGTGACTGGTGGTTGAATGAGAAGTGATGTGATGTGTGTTTTTGAATGTTCTTAGTAGGTGGATGTGTGCCTGTGGACAGAATGCAATGCGTGGATGTAAGAGGAGGTGTGAGTGACTGGTGGGTGAATGAGAAGTGATTTAATGTGATGTGTGTTTTTGATTGTTCTGGGAGGATGGGCATATGTCTATGTAGAGAATGCAATGAGTGGATGTAAGAGAAGGTGTTAGTGGCTGATGGTTGTATGAGTAGTGACCTCCCTGGAATCCTCTTCATCTTCTCCAGCCACTCTGCCACCTTCTTCCTCTGCCACCCCTCTGGCGCCCTCTCAATCCACTCTGTCTACTCTGCCATCTCCATCTCTTTCTTCCTCCTCTGCCAGCTCTCGGACCCCTCTACCGCCCCAGCAGTGCACACCTCTTGCCTGTACTCCTCCACAGAAGTCTTTGAAATGGGCTAATCTGCTCCACGTCACTACTCTCAACTCTCGCTCTGCTGTCAAACACTCCTCTGACATCTGCTGACCCCTCGAAGAACTTGATCTGGATGTCCTTGGTCTCATCAAGACCTGGTTTGCGGCCAGCTCTGTCATGAGTGTTTACACTCTCCTCCGTGATGTTTACAAGATCATCTCTGAACCCAGAAACAACCCAGGAGGTGGATTAGCCCTGATCTTTCCGGAGTGGATCCATGCTTCTTTCATTCCTTAGGCTGGCCTACTCCTCCTTTGAATGCCTGGTCTGCAGGCTCTCTACCTCTCCTGGCCTCTCTCTTACTGCAGCCAACTGGCCAGGTTGTCTTCTTCCTCTTTTAAAAAAAACAGCATTATGTATTCAAGTAGATTCACGTCCCAACACGACAAAAAAACATTGACAGTATAATACATTGGTTGATGCAGAAATATTATACATATCATTCTTGCAGTCCAGCATTTGCTCCTGACCAGAACACTAGGTCTTAACATTGTGCCGAGAGGCCCTAGAGTGGCGTGCTACTGCTGAATAAGCTGGACACTGTGCCAATGGATAAGACACAAGAGGGCATCATATGTCCTTTGGCTTTGACCCTGGGCCACACAAAAGCACCTACTCCTTGTCGAGATCACTCAGCCTGATCAGACTGTCCATCCACATGTTGGTATCTGGGGGGTATCTGCTTGTCCAGCCCAGTATACATTTCCTGCCCTCTATCATACTCATAGCCAGTAACTTCAGACACATGGCCGGGACCCCGGGGAACCAGCCGAACATACAGCACATTAGCTTGAAGGAAACTTCATAATGTAGCATTGCTGTAAGAATATCCATCACCCCCCTCCAGGTCTCCCCAAACTGCGGGCATGAATGTAACATATGGGGTGTATTTGCGGCTGGCGTCCGGAATATCAGGCAATTGTCACTCTTGCATGGGTCAAACCGAACATGGTGAGCGGGTGTCATGCCCACTGTCTATCAGTAATTGGAACCATGGCATCTTTCTCCCAGCCGACTCCCACATTTCATTGGCTCTCTTGGGGAGTCCCCTTGGATCAACATGACATGATAGGTTATTTATAACCTGCTTAATACCCAGATGTTTCTAAGCGCGGACAAGGGAATCGAACTTGTGTTGCTCTGCTCTGTGTCGTTTTGCTGCCAAGGCGAGCACGTTGCGGTTCAGCTATCCTCCCGGGACAACCCATAGATGGAGAATACCAAGCATCTAGCAGCAGCCGAATTAAGGAGATAGGGAAGAAATAAGAGGGATGGGGGCGGGGCGGAAATGTAGGGGACCATGCTTTAAACAACGCTCTCATACGGAAATATTGGAATCTGCTTTGCAAGTCACTCCCCGTTTTAGTCACAAACACCACCTGTGGCACAAACTTCCCCTCCAGATATAAGTCTGCAATGGTGCCTACCCCCCACCCCTTCCACTCAAGCTCCAGGCCCCATCACACGTTGGGCCAAGGCACTCAATCCTCCAGAGATGGAGCCCCTACACAAATGGAATGTGCACTCTCACCCTCCACAGGACCCTGTTCCAAGCATGCATCGTACAGGCCACTGGATCAAACTTGCACCTATCAGACACTGTCCTTGACACCAGGACTCACTGTAAATTACATGGCCGCATAGAGCACTTCTCAATCTGCATGCAAGGGTACTGCAGAGAGCCCAGCATCCAATATGAGGCAAAATGTAACTGCACAGCCAGAAAGTATAATTCCATCTCCCGCACACACATACCACCCTGGTCCGATGGAAGAGCAAGAGTTTTCCAGGTAATCCGAGGCGGCTTGGGATTCCACGACAGCTTCACTATCAATGATCTCAATGCCTGAATAGCAACCCTCCCAATAAAGACAAGGGCAGCAAACACCACTTCTCCACCTTGTGCCTAATGACCTCCAGATACGATAAATGGTTGTCCGCCAGAAGATACTGATGGTTCTTACACCCAGATTTTTAACAGTGGTCTGTTCCCACTTAAACACTCCCAAGTATGCTGGCCTCACCGTCACCTAATTAAGGGGAAACAGAATATACTTGGACCAGTTTACCCAAAGGTCCGTACACCACCCAAATTCCATTATCTCCTGCGCCAGGATATGCAGGTTCGCCTAGGGCTTTTCAAAATATAATATTGTGTCTTCTGCATATAAGGAAACCAATTCCCTCGCTCCTCCCTGTCCACGATTAATATGAAGTCTCCACAATCTAGGCGCTAGGGGCTCTATAGCGAGGGCAAATCGAAGTGGGGAAAGCAGGAATTCCTGTCTTGTACCCCTCCTCAGGGTGAACAAGTCTGAATACGAATGTATTTCGGGAGACCCACGATTCTCAACACCTGAAACAAGTAGCCCCACTCAACCAAGTTAAAGGCCTTTTCCATATCTAATCGAGTTGCTACAACCTGTACTGTCAGGTCAATCTGAGCCAAAATAGAAAAAAGCATCCAGAGGTTCAGCGAGGTCGAGCTCCCATGGATAAAGCTGGTTTGATCCTTGGGGATTAGGCCCAACACAAACATGAGCAACCTATCTGCCAGAAATGTGGCAAAAATCTGGGTATCCAAATTCAAAAGATAAATTGGGCAGTATGATGCACGATCCAGGGGGTCTTTAGAATAGAATTACCACTACCTCCTGCATCAAAGGGGAAAGCTGGCCCGCCTCTATTGCCTCTTTGCACACACCCACCAGATGTTTAGCCGCCACCTGCCCCATTTCCTTATAGAATTCTGCTACTATCTCGTCAGACTCAGGCACCTTAGGGATAGCCTGTATGGCTGCAAGAATCTCCTGATATGGGATTGGCTTACCTAGCAACAAGCATGCCTCCGGGGCTAATCCAGACAAATCTGTTTCTAGATATTTGATCATTTTGCTCACCTCCAGAGATCCCCTAAATGCATATATCCCTTTATAATACTGTGCAATTGTGCCAAAAATCAGAGTCCACCACTACCCTCCCATCTGACGTTCAGATTGCTGCGATGTCCAGGGCACCTCTTTCCTTGAGTAACATAGCCGCTAGTAGACGCCCTGGCCGACCTCCCTCCCCATATTGTTGTGCAATCACCAGACATGCCAAATATGTAACCTCGCTCTCAGCCAGGTCATTAAAGCAGTCCAGTTTTGTTCCTAATTCAGCCCTTGCTCTTGCTTTACCGGATCCCGCCAGGACGGACTCAACATGCTGAAGTTCCCCCCCCCCAAACTCGATATCTGTCTCCTCATTGTTTTCCAGGGACATACATCTCCCATGCAGTACCACTTGAAAGGCTTCAAAGACACAGGCCATCGATCTTACAGAACTCACATTTTCCTTAAATTATGAGTGTACAACATCCACCAACTCACTTCCGAACACTACATCCACCAGGGCTGATCCTTTGAACCTTCACTGGGGTCTGGGTTACGATTCCCACCACATATCCAGCGACCACAGAACTGGGGAATTATCTCATAGCGTTCATGGGAGTAGCACACAACCCTTTGTCATTCTCATCAGTTATGGGCTGGCCAACATATAGTCCTGCCTGGACAATCTATCATGAACAGTTGAATAGTAACAGAAATCTTTCACTTCGGCTGTAGCACACTCCACACATCCACCAGGCCTAACGTCAGCATACTCTTGCATACCTAGTCTGCGGCCCTAGAGATCTGGCGGGCATTCCCTACAGACCTGTTCAGCTGCGTTCTCAGCTTGACATTCAAATCGTCTGCTTAAACAATATTAGTGTGCATATTCTTAAAGCAACTGGAGAGCAGGGATTCAAAAAAGCCTGGATCGTCTACATTTGGCCGGTATATATCAACCAATGTCACCAGACAGTGAGCACAGCTCCCAGACACAATAACAAATCTACCACTCGGGTCAACCACTTTGTCCAGCAGCTGGAACTGTAGAGATGTATGCAACAATGCCATGAACCCTGCAGAGTAATTACAATATGATGTGTAGTATTTATTGGAACCCCAGGATTTGGCTACCCCTTCGTTAGCTACTCCAACCAAGTGAGTTTCCTGTACTATAATCACCTTGGCACCATGGTTTTACCTGGGTTGTTCAATCCCTACACATTCCAGCTTATAATATTACATTCTGACATGGCCCCCAAGTCTCTGAACGTGTGTGCAGCATCGCCTCACCATCAAAAGACGAGAATCACTTTCTGAAATAAAAATACACGCACAACTCCCCTCGCCCCTCCACCCATAACCATGTAACACCCAAAACCGCTCCCCATCCACCACCCACACCCCCGCCACCCACACTGCACATACCCCCCCAGCAGTGACATACCCCAATCCAATCCTTCCCCCCCAACATCCTACCAGCTGGCTTCTAATAGGGGGCCCAGACACAGCAACCTAGCTGACTCAAACCTCATCAGCTCCGCCTCTTGGGGGAGAGGGCCCACTTAAACACTATGAATAGCAAATTACCCATTTTGTTGCAGTAATTATCTACTTACAAGCCCTCAAACCAGCATGCCCAGCTATGCAATCTCATGCTCAGCCACCCAACAAAAAATGTACTTTGAACATCAGCTGGAGGACCCCACCCGCGGATCCTACCCCGCCCCAGTCAATGCGCAGCCAGGGATTTAACAAATGCAACAACTTCCGCTGGTTTTGTGAAAAAGATTGTTTTGTTATTGTGGACAACTCTCAGTTTTGAAGGGTACAGCAATGCATACTGTATGTGTTTTTCGTGCAACATACACGTTGCCGCCAAAAATGACAGCCTTGCTTTTTGCACTGACGGGATAAAGTCTTGAAAGAAAGATAACCTTGCCACTTTGTAGTGCTGATCCCCCATTTCCCAAGCCCTGCATCAAATTACATCCCAGTAACGGTAGTTCCACAGTCTCATAATAACCAGGCGGGAATTTTGGCCCGGCCGTGGGACCTGGCCTGATATACAATGTGCTCTTCCTGTAATGAATTGGGAAGAAAGTGAGGGATCCTGCAGTACCTCCTTGACAAATGCTCCATAAATTGTTCCATATTGGGTGTCAGGACTGACTCCGGTATCCCCACCACCCTGACGTTGTTCTTTCTGGATCGTGCCTCCAAGACATTGTTCTTCTCCCGGATTTCCTTTACTTCCCTTTGCAGGCCACGAAGGTCCTCTGTTACTTCATTACTGGTATCTTCCAGCACCCCCACTCTGTGTTCCTCTTCGCGAAGATGGCCACTCTTTAGTCTATCCTTTCTTGCATTCTGTCCATTTTTTACTCCATGCTGTCCAATTTCCTGTTCACTGCTGCAAAGCCAGTCTTCATTTCAGCAAGAACCAGGCTGAGCTTGGATGGCGACTGTTCTCGCCTGACTGTGTGTCATTAAGCGTCCCCGGTAGCCCTCCAACAGCATCCTCCCCTGGCCTAGGAAAGGCCATGGTGCCCTTATGTAGTGCTAGGCCTTCCTTTTGTGTAAATTGCAGACAGCCCTGCTTTTTATTCCCCTTTGCCCTCCGGTGTAAGACTGGAACCCACTCTGGCCATGTCTCCATGATGGGGGGTAATTCTTGAGCATGTACTGCCCCTAAGGACTTAGCCGTCAGGGCACCGCCAACCACCTCTCACCTTCCTTTGAACCGCCAGGAGCTATTCAGCCTGCAAATGTGCTCTCCACAGGTGCCTGCACACGCCAAGACTGAGCCACCACCAAAGCCACCAGGAAGGCACCCAGATCACCAGTTGATGCCATGTTCCTCCCACCTCAAGGATGAGGCTGCACCAACACTGGACACAAATACAGGATCGCCAACCACCAAGACCAGAGTCTCCCTCCCACAGCCCTGGTGACCAAGCTAAATCCCATGCCCAATGTGGGTGTCCACCTCCTTGCTCCACCCCAGACCACCATACTCAGCACTGCCATAGTTTAAGGTGTGTGCCCATCACTGCCCAGCCACCTCAAGTTAGAATAATTTCTGGTGGAAAATCAATATAGGGGAATGGATTAATTTCCAAGAAACACAGAGCTTCTGCTTGGTACATTTGTGCAAGATGTCTTTTTCACAACTAAATAAATCCTCTCCTGAGCAGGTGGCAGCTTCTGTTGCAAGAGTAGAATCAGCACACAGCAGATAGTGGGGGATCCAGATTTTTCTTCCTGATAACAAGTTTCTGATGCTGATGAGATATGTACCCTTTCATGTTTCCAATGCAAATAAGGTTAGCTATGATAGACTGGACCCCATTGATTTCAACATCCTCCACCTGTATACAATTTAGGGCAATCAGGAAAGCCTTGAGAGATAACTGCTGTATTTTCAGTGTCAGTTACACTTTCTTGAAAAGGTTTCTGTAAATTATGATTTTCAGCGTCTCCAAGGTTTTAGAAGACACCATGACGAATAAAAAAGATCTCATATTTTGTTAGAGCATTGTTCAGTAACAACAGGTTCCCCTTGCTCTGTGTTACATTGCCACCATTCGGGAACCTACTTGCTCTCTGTTCCTGGTAAAGTCCAGGAATAGCACCAGAGTGGGAACTACACTTCGCTCCGGTGAAAAAATTCAGCCCGTTACCACTCCTTCACAGGTTCCTGCTTGATGACCCCTCTTTTGAAAGAAATTCTATATCCTAAAATATTTTATATTAAACTTTTGTCAAGGGTTTTGACCCATGTTGAATTATTAGGCGACAACAAAAACTGAATCAATAGACTGGGTAGATGGTGGGATGAGCTGTCGCGGCCCATCATTCTATAACAGAACCAGGAAAACCGCACAATTTTGCGCACACCAAAATGGTTGCCTAACCTGCCACCCACCAGTGCAAGCGTGATGCACCGGAAGTGCCAGAGGTGAAAGGTGGTGCCAAAGGTAAAATAGCAGTGCCTGTTAGATCAAAAGCGCCATGAAATCACTGCTGTTTCTCTGAAGTGCAAGCTCAAAATGTCCATTTCAATTTGTTCAAAATCCGTTTTTAATTGATGTGAACAAGTTGCTAAAATCAGGGGCACAAGACCACTCTAAAGATTCAACCTTTCTGAGGGGGGTTCCACATCACCACTCTACTGTAAGGATGCCCATCAAAACAATGGCAGCAAGGATTAGAGCTGTCAAGCAAAATCCTCCTGTCAAATTCAGGACAACGCCTAAAAAAATAGGTGCAGTACCAGCTTTGGACACAAGCCGGCGCTAGCGGTCTAAACTCTGACAGTAGAACTGTACTTCAGGAGTTGCCAGCCTCCTGAGACAGCTGGAAACTTCAAAGCCTTTTTGGTTAATTAAAAATGTAAACACCTGCTGTTCCCTGAAGACAGGCTGATTCAATTAACATTGCAAGAGGCTGGGAAACCTTCTCACCTCAGAACTACACACAAGAAGCCAGGAGATCACATGGGCATGCTAACCAAATGCAGAGTGGCCCCCTGGCCTGCTGACCTCAGCCGACACAATAGACTCTTGCAATTGAATGGGGTATGTTAATTTGGGTGTGGACTGTAAACAGAGCTCTGCCTGGCAGAAGAGACATGTGATCCCTGACTCCCAAGTTTCTGGGGGCAGACCCAAACACTGAAGTTAATTTAAATTGAAGACAAATATATGTTTTATAAAAACACTGATAACTAATTGTAACCAGATGACAGGAATGTACAATTTGGAGATCATTAAAATGAAATTGTACATACAATTTGAGTCCAAACTCAATTCTGTACGATGTTCTGAGGCAAAATCCCATGAATTATGGAGATTGCAGACACAGGGTTCACGCTAGAAAAATGAAAATTTTCTGGAATATGGGTAGAAAGGCGGTGTACATGTGTGCCATTTTTGGTAAACGTCCGATATTGGTAAATCAACTAAAACGAAAATAAGTTGTCATTTTTGAATGCAAGCCCCCAGGAAGATCAGAGTTGGGCCAGAATGTACCTTAAGTAATCTGTAATATGTACATGTAATGTCAAACAACTGCAGCGATTTGCGATTTGGCTCAATTTCTGCACTTGCCAAAATAGCAGCTCCTTGCTTTCCTTTGCTGAAATTTGTTTGCAACCTGACAATCATTCATAGAGCATTGCTAAAGTGATCTTGAACTAATTTAAAGTAGCTATCACTCACCCTGAACCTCCTATAGGGAATTAAAAGCAATTTGAGTATATTTTTCACTTCATTGCCACCACCTTTAAAAGGATTTTGCCTGTGTTTAAAATCATACCTGTTTTCCTCTAAGCTCGCTGGGGGGAACTGGAACTTTGTACTGCATTTGTGTGTATTCCTGAGAATTGTGCGTGTTACTTCCATCTCCTTATATTGCATAGGGGGGAGGGAATTGTCAAAGAAAAAGTGATCACATCATCTTTTGCTGAAATCATATCAAGTTTATTTCTGTACTGCCTTTTATTCATCTTTACATCTCCTTGAAACCAAAAGGCATTCTCTGATACCTTATTCTCCTGTTCCTAGTCATAAGTCCCCAGAACTGTGCTATTGTAGGATTACCTATTGCTGATTACTGCTCATATTCACAAGTGTGATATCAATTATTAATTTATTATAAAAGTGATATATATATATATATATATATATATATGCATATATATATATATATATATATTGTTTAATTCTCAAATAAACCTTTTAAATTTGCAAAACAAACTTACTTCTTGGCTCAGTGGGGTCAAGGGGATTCTAAGAGAGGGGTGTTATATAAGGGTGGTCATCCAGAGTACACGAACTGGACATAAAAATATGTAAATAAGGGCTTCCCTTGAGCAATCCCAGACAAGGCACTGACTTAGTGGGACTGCTTGATTGGAGTCTTTAACAAAGTGGGGGCTCGTAGCCGGGGATTCTGGATTACATCTATCACTTGTGCAGATTAATACAGTGTGCCAGCTGACAGGATACAGATCCGGTTAGATCACCACGCTGTGTTACGCTGTAAAGCACTCCTCAAAGAAACACTCTAAGGAAACGGTCTGTTTCGCAAAATAAAATACAAACGTCTGTAAGTCAGGAAGGAAATCAATCTCCAGAATGACAACCTTGGTAGATATGAAGATAGCTAGGGAGCACCTCTTACATAAACTGTTTGTGAGAGGTGAATGGTCTGAACAGGACCAAAATGTATGGTTGCAGGCGATCACACAAAAGGTCACTACAACTGGGTCCGATATGTGGAGAGATCAGGGTCCCTAACACGTGGCCCTGAGTGAACTATATATGGCTCCTAAAGCCAAAGATGAACACAATAAGATTGCCAGGATAGTGGCATATTTGTATCTATATATGGGAGCCATGCAGGACAAATGTGCTGAAGGCCAGGATCTGGAAAATAGGCAACAGATGGCATTAGAAAAGGCCCAATTTGACCTGGTCTCTTCTGAGCAGAGGCTGCACAGAAGCCAGGAGTCAGAAAACGAGAGTAGACAATACATCATTAAAATGAAGGAGGATGTGGATATCCTGCAACAGGAAAAGACTGACCAGGATACCGGATTTCTGGCCTTGCAGAAGGAGTACCAAGAAGGGTTGGACTCTTTACTGCCCGAGCCAGAAAAAGCTGGAGCAACAACTAGACTTTAACAGGGCATGCACAGAGCAGGTAGCCACCCTGCAAATTCGACTAGACAGAGAGAAAGAGGAAAGCAATACATTGATTTTGAAAGACCTGGATACCCAGGCAGAGTTTGATCAAGAACGCCAGAAAGCTGGTGCCTTTCAAAGGCAAAGGGACGACCTGGCGGCACAGATGCAGGCTCTTAGTCAGGAAAGGGACACCTTAGGCCAGGAAGTCTGCCAATTAAAAGAAAAAAATGAAGAAAATCACTTGGCCCTCCAGGGGCTGGGTGACCTCCAAAAAGGGCATCACGACTTGCTAGAGCACAACAGGAGAGTGGAAGATCCTCTGGCAAGAAAGGAGCAGGCCAGTAGGGATGGGACTCAGGAGGTAACCCTCCTGCAGCAAAGACTGGCCCAGTACTCCAGGACCAATCATGAGGCACAGAGAGAGAATGAGGCTCTCTGTCAGCACCATGATAGGCTCCAGCAAAAGGTAGCCATGCAGGAGAGACTGATAGAGTCTAGTAAGGCCTTGGTTGAGGAACTGAAAGCCCAGGCTCTTGCATTGCAACAAGGAGCAAGGACTGATAGAGATGAAGTTCGCTGGGAAAGGGAAACACCTGAGCATTACCTCAGGAGCCCTAGTACCAGAGGCCTTCATCTCTCCCAGTCCCTGGACTCTGCCACCCTCATGTCCCCTGGCGCACATGAGCACAGGGCCACAGGGATGGCAGATTACTATCCAGCCAAAAGGATGGGGCTCATAGGCCAGTACCACCCAGGAATGGATGGGCGGGCATCCGGGTATGGGCACCCAAGCACAGTGCAATTTAGTGGGGAACCCCAGGAGAGTAGGACCACTAAGGGCATCCTGAAAACCTCTGCCCAGTTAGGTCAATGGGGAGTATCCAGCAAATCCTGGCAGCAAGGAGGGATCTGAAGACTCCTCTGAGCGGCCCAGGACACAGGAGACCACGTCCCCATATTCTGCCAGCCATTCCCAGGCTCGCAGAATCCAGGAATACCTGGAAGATCAGACGGGCACCTCTGGGAGCAGTTCCTCTGAGTCAGAGGATGAGTGGACTAGGGTTACCCGAACCAAAAAGGCCAATAAGGCAAAAAGGGCCTTGCTTAAGGACCCCTTAAAACAGATTAAGGCAATCAGGAGTGTCATCATGCCTTATCACAAGAACTCCAAGTATTCTGTGTGGGAACACTTGGAGCTCTTTGAACAAATGATGGAGACCTTCCATTTGAAGGACAGCAGTAGCTGCATCCAGTACGTCAAATGGACATTCTCCCCAGAATACTCCAGTTTCTTTGCGGGGCTGGAGGACCAAAATCATTCAAGATGGTCCACTTATAGGGCGGCCATCTTGAAACACTTTTCTGTGCATAGAAATCCCCATGAGCCTCGCAAGGCAGCCTACAATTTGCAATGTGGGGAGGATCAGGCCCCACAAGAATTCGTGCAAGAATTGAAGCGTTCCTTTGCGCAGACCACCAGAAGGGTGCGCACGGACAGCAGAGAATTCGTCAACACATTTTTCCATGCTCTCCCCAAATACATAATGACCCAGCTCGCGAGAGATTTTCACGAGGAAAGATCTTTAGACTGGGTCATTGAGCAAGCCACACGCATCTATGAGGTGCAGAAACCGGTGGAAAACAAGAATCAGCCAAAAAAAACCAAAACCAACAGCACCCCTGCTGTTGCCAAGGTGGCAGAGGTAAAGGTTGCCCCCGTTTTAGATTTGGAGATGGGGGGCCTAAAAACCTGCCTGCACCAAATAATTCACAGCCCAGAAGGCCATCGGGCTAGTCACAGACAGGGAGTCAAGGAGGTAGTCCCACAAATGGGGTCCCCCGCTCCCCTGACTAAGTAAGTCCCTACTACAAGGGAAACAGACCAATCCTGGGTTATGTGTGGACTCCTCCAGCCCAAGGGGGAGGATCCATCCAAGCACCTGACCCAGGGAACTTCCCTCTTAACTTCCCACAGGAGGGCAGAAATTCCCCAAACACTGGGCAGAACTTTTTTCCCAGGTATCCACCCAATTTCCAACCCCAAAACCATCCATCCTTCTTTCCCCAATTCCCTGAGCCCAGACAACCTAATTTGGGAGAGGGGAGGCCAAGGGTGGAGGGGTACCTAAATCTTCCCAACCCATGGTATTACCAGAGAAGGGATAGCTACCCTTCCCGGGATCAGCCCAGGGGAGAAAACAGGACCCCGTATCAGCCTGAGCAGGTTTCACAGTTAGAGCGCCAGGTCCAAAATATGGCACAGGATCTGGCTCACATACTGAGGGCTCAACAGAACCCTCAGATGAGCATGCCACCGCAGAATGCCCCAAACCCTGGGCCTGGTGCTCCAGAACAATGACGGGGGCAGCACCCCGATAACCCACCGGTTCCCAGGGAGGAGGCACAAGGGGAAGGGCGGTGTAAAGCCTTGGAGGAAGCTTCCTTCCCAACTTGTAAACAGCCCCTGGAAAACCAGGAACCGAAAGCAAAATCTCTTACCCCTGATCGTCTGTCACCCAAGGAGCAAAGAGGAGGTAGGAGAAACAAAGGACCCAAACAGACCCATTTTGTGGAGGAGGTACAGATCTTCCAATTTGAGGGAGAGGGATCCTCAGAGGGTCCTGGGAAAAGGATCTTCTCCTTCAGAGATGGGGGAACAACTCTTCCCAAGGAAAAGTGGGTCAGAAAGATAGCCCACCAGTTGTCCAAAAACGTGCATTATCTGTGCCCCCTTGAGGAGAAGGAGGGAAGATATTATGGCCCGGTACAAGTACATGGGCAGGGTACAATTTTGGCACTGGTGGACATTGGATCCCAAGCTACCCTTCTGTCCAAAAGGGCCTTTGATGAACTAAATGCAGGAAGGGGGGAGAATTACTGCATTCCTCTCACCTCTCTTCCTGGACAACTCTAGAACTTTGACGGGAAGGAAATTCCCATCGAGGGGACTGCAGATTTGGACATCAAAATTGGGCGACACAAGGTGAAACACCCGGTCATAGTAGTGACTCCAGAGGGCACCCCTTGTTTACTAGGGAATGACCTCCTGAGAAGGTTGTCACCCCTAATAGATTGCGTAAACAAGGTCCTCTGGACCCAGTCTAGCCGACCAATAAAATTAAAACAGAGTGTCAACCATGTTAGTTTAAACGGCACCTGCCACATGGTTGAACAAAAATCTGACCAAGTAGAATTTCACTTCCAGAACAACCAAATTCCAGACGTGACAGTAATAGAAGTAGGACAACAGACTGGTGATGGGCGGTCCTCTCTATTTATGAAAATCAACCTTCCTTCCAGTTTAAGGTGGTATTCCACACTGGAAGGAAATACTCTGAAATTCTTTACCAATCCACAATCAGACACTCCCACTCCTATAGTCTGGAAAGATGTGAAATCAGCTCAGAGACTGGCCGATATTCAGCAAATTGGAGAGCAGTTGTTCATCCCTGTTCAGTTAAATGATGTGAAGGACTCTGTTCTCGCTCGAGTGTGTGTGAACAACGGTAAGAGCTTCATCAACGAAGCCATGTTCCACCAACTCCCAAAAGATCCAGCCATTCCCACATTCAAACTGATAGACAAATGCGAAATGGACCTGGAAGCACCCAATTCCAAACATCTCCTGCCAAGCAGGTGTATGCTCAAAATCTCCATTGGCAACAAGAGCATAGTCCATAATTGTTGGGCCGTGCGAGACGTCACTGCCGCCTTTTACTTAGGCAGTGACATTCTCAATCGCTTTGCCATTAGTTTGGACCTAATAAACTTCAAAGCTTGGTCCCGATTAGCGGATAATCCCATGGGCTTTGATGATCCAGAAAAAGCATTTATGTCAGCTCAATTGCTACCTTATGCAGTTGAAATTCAGATTAAGGAGGAAGTCACCATCCCAGAAAGGACCCGACAATTCTCCCTGGAAGTGAAAGTTAAAAGAGGACAAACATTTAAAAACCCTGATGCTTATATTCATCTAAATGCTTTCCTCCACCATCAAGAGTTGGGGGTAAACCCAACACCATTAGTCAATATAGAACATGACACCATTCCAATAGAGGTGGATAACAGTGACTTAAAGAGTATTACTCTAGCCGCGGGCACCTTTATTGGAATGGCGATTGATGACTGACATTTTTCCATTGATCTAGGAAATGAACTGTTAGGACCAATCCCCAAGGACTGTTTTGACAGTGACAGTGATGACAATACAACACCAGACAGGATCTTTACCCGGCATGGCGGGAACTTCCTGGTGTACACTTCCTGCCCTTATGGTAAGGAAGATGTGACTTGTGACTTCAGAAGGGATGAGGTGATTTTCCAGGTCCATGAGGGCTGCCTTTTCCACCTGAAGCCTCCAGTCCAAATCAGCACCCTGACCAGGGACTTCTCCACCCAGCTGGAGGAGGCCGCTGAGATAGCAAGACCAGAAGTCTTTCCAGGCTTCCGGCAGATGGTGGAAGAGAGAGTCAACCTAGCTGATGCCTGCGTGACTCTGGAACAGAAGCAAAAGTTGAAACAAGTTTTCTTGGATTTCCAAGATCTCTTTGCGGTAGACTCATATGACTGTGGTAGCACTGACATCCACACAACAACAATTCCCACGGACCCTGGCATGACTCCAGTGTTTGTGAAGCAATATCGTTTGCCTCTCGCATCCATGGAGTCCCTTACTGAAATAATTAAGAACCTTGAGTCCCGGGGAATAATCCGTCCAGTAGACATCACCTTCAATAATCCAGTGCTGGGAATATTGAAGCCTCTGCCCTACATTGACCAAGGGCTGGCCCAGATTCAGGGGTCACAGGTATTCACTGCAATAGACCTGACCAATGGATACTGGACCGTGCCTATCAGTAGGGAGCACCAATACAAACTGGCTTTTACCTTTGGGGGCCAGCAGTACACATCGACCCGGACTCCCTTTGGATACCTCAACTCCGGCAATTAATTCAATATTTTCCTACATAAGGCCATGCCCAACCTGGGTACCAGGGGTAACCTGGCTTATGTAGATGATGTCCTCATCAAAAGTTCATCTTTGGAGGAACACATAGCGGAGATCCGTTATGTTCTGACACATTTGAGGGGCGCCGGAGCAAAACTTTCCTTTCAGAAAGCACAGTGGTGTAGAACCCGTGTTAATTTCTTGGGGCATGAGAGTACCCCTCAGGGTCTCTGTCCCCAGGAAAAGAAAGTGGAAGCACTTCAGAAACTGAAAGACCCCACAACTCTGCGGGAACTAAGGAGCCTCCTTGGACTGACTAATTACAGCAGAAAGTTCATTGAGGGCTACGCAGACATCACCAGACCCCTGATTCATCTCTTGAAGGGGGGGGTCAAGTGGGAATGGGGTCCAGAACAATACGAGGCAGTAATACAACTCAAAAGAAGCAACTCACAAGCGCTTTGCCTAGCTTACCCTGTCAGAAACAAGGAGTTATTCCTGGAGACAGGGTTCTCTAATACGTGCTTGACGGCAGTATTATACCAAAAGCATGACAAGGTCAATAAAGTAATCTCCTATGCGAGCAAAACTTTATCCTCTGTGGAAGAAAAATTCAACGATTGTGAGAAGGCACTCCTGGCAACGATGTGGGCATTGAAGAATTACCGCCCGTTCATCCAGGGGGAACACATCATAGTGGAGACTCCACACCAGGCTCTGCAATACCTCCAAAGTGACAGAATCTGGGCCGGAAATGTGAGTGATTCCCGAATTACTTCCTGGATTCTGTCAATGCAAGGCTTTCCTGTGGAGCTCACATATGGCCAAAACAAGAAGAGTCCCCTCGCGCAAGGTCTGGCTGACTTGCATGATTGTGCCAGAGAAAACTGTCTCGAGGACGAAAGTCTAAAAATCAAGGACAACATGGAGGCATATCTTAATTCCCCGCACAAAGTCTTTGAAAAAGACAAGTGTGAGGGAATGCCCACTGTCTAAGTGGATGGATGCTCTTACCATGTTGACAACAACAGGGAAAAAGAACTGATGGCCGGCGTAGGAAATGCATGGGTGAATGAGTCCCCAGAACCCTCCGCTGGGTACAAAATTGGTCCCCGAAGTAGTCAGGTAGCAGAGTTGATGGCTGTGCATCAAGGCATCCTCACTGCTGTCCAACATCAACTCCACGAACTGGTCATAATCACAGATTCGGATTATGTATGGAATGGTTTTGTGGAGCACCTGGTCAATTGGAAAACCAGAGGCATGTTATGTGCTAATAACAAACCCCTGAAACATGGGAAGTTAATCCAAAATATTGATGATCTGGTCACATCGAATGGGATGACCATCTACTGGAAGAAGATCAAGGGTCATTCCAAAGTAGAGGGACCCGACAAAACTGGAAATGACTTAGCTGATCAGCTGTCCAAAACCGGGGCCATCCAAGGGGATCTAATAGAAATAGAGTCCCTGATGGGGGAAACCCAGGTCACTGCTATCACTTGGTCCCAGAAAAATGCTCACAATGATCTTTCAACTGCACAATGGAGTAAGGAGACCCCTGATGCTGATTTAATTACGGCTCAAAAGGTGGATCCAATAATTGGTAAGTTTTACCAACACATTGAGGACCCTGAAACTTTCCCCTGACGGATACCGATTACATTGGGAAGGAGGACCTTAGAGTGTTGATGAAATGTCCAAAGATGTTCCGAATCCAGAGGTTTGTTGGTAAGGAAATCCCAAGCTGGCCATGATCAGTGGGTGGTCCCTACCTCATTCCGAAGCCTGATATTAAGTCACGCCCATGATGCGGCCACCGCAGGTCATAGGGGGTTTCACACAACACTGGAAATCTTAAGAGATGTTGCATACTGGCCACACATGGGGCAGGACCTCGACCAATACTTGAAGGGGTGTCTTGTGTGTGCACAATTTCAGCCAACATCCCTCACACACCGGGCACCTCTCCAAAAGAGGGGGATGACACTGCCATGGTCAGATTTGCAAATCGACTTTGTAGGCCCTGTGATTCGTTCGTCTAGAGGAAACAAGTACATGTTGATGGTTGCATGCTTGTTTACCAAGTGGGTGGAATGTCTCTCGGCCCCAAACTGCAAGGCAGAAACAGCAGCTGCCCTGATGATTAACCACATCTTTTCCCGTTTTGGTCTACCTCAAAGGATTGAGTCAGACAGGGGTAGCCACTTCACCAGAGAAGTAATGACAAAGATGTGGGAGATACTGGGGGTCAAAAGGAAGCTACATATTGCTTACTGGCCAGCTTCTTCTGGGGCAGTAGAACGCTACAACCGGACCATTGTGAGCATATTAAAAAAGTTTGTGGCAGATTCTGGGCCAAGTTGGGATATCCGATTACCTCTGGTCCTAATGGCCATCAGATCTACCCCTTCATCTGCAACTAAAATGTCACCATTTAAGCTGATGACAGGACGCAAGATGGTGCTTCCCCCGCACTTGCTCTACAGGACCCAAGAGCAGACATTGATATATGGCTCCACAACTCATGAGTATGTGGAGAATTTAAGGAAACACCTCCAACATGCTTTTGCCTATGCTCAGCGGAATCTAGAAAGATCAGCTGATAGTATGAAGACCCACTATGACCTGAAGACCACCAGGAAGGAATATAATGTGGGAGACCGGGTTTATCTATACAATTTCCAAAGAAACCAGGCCAAACAGCGAAACATTTTGCCTACATGGAAGGGACCGTTTGAAGTTATAGACAAGGTCTCCCCAGTAGCGTATAAGATCCTCATCCCCAAAGGTAGTCTGGCGGAAGGGGAAGACAAGTGGGTCCATATTAATCAGCTAAAGTGTTGCCATCCCAGGCACACTCTGCAGCAACTGGAGGAGTCCTCTGCAATCCCAGAGGGGACCGCTCCAGATTAATTCAGTTCCACCCTAAAATATTCCACATATAGCCTATAAAATTCTATGATTCTTGAATATGTTCTTGCCTCATGATTTAAAAAAATGTATATGTTCATGTTTTTGACTATAAAATGTATATGCCGCCCCACTATATCAATAGTGGTGGGAGAAATGTCTACGAATAGGTATTGCCGCTTTTGCTTTATCATCCTAGGAGAGATAAAACCAGGGAGACTGACCAAGGAGAACGACCCAGGGACCGGGAGCAAAGATACGAGGGGCCCGGGGTACCGTCCAATATTCCCATCAGGACCGGCGAGGAGAAGTGATCGATTCAACAGGAGGGAGGAAAAGATGCTGAACTCTGCCATCTACGGATAATTTACTGGAATATGGGTAGAAAGGCGGTGTACATGTGTGCCTTTTTTGGTAAACGTCCGATATTGGTAAATCAACTAAAAACGAAAATAAGTTGTCATTTTTGAATGCAAGCCCCCAGGAAGATCAGAGTTGGGCCAGAATGTACCTTAAGTAATCTGTATTATGTACATGTAATGTCAAACAACTGCGTATCTAAGAAATATGTGTAGTCATGAAAAATGATTTCGAAGGTAAAAGCAAAGGGGCGTTTCTTCAATAGATCGTAAATGGCTGACATCACTCTGACACACTATCCTTTCTTAAATCAGGGACCAAAGAATTCTTTGGCCTATCAAATCTTGAGAGGGTTGGGCATGCAGAATTAGCCGACCCACCCATTTTCAAAACACATAAAAAGAGCCACTGGAAGCCAGACAGGGACTTTCTTTTTCACTTTCTGCTGAGCTTTTTGACAGACAACTTCACATCCAGACTTCAGACTTCACATCCAGAGACTCCTGACTCCAGAACAAAACTCCAAGAACCCAACAGCTGAACTCCTATCAGCAGGCCTTCAAAACCTAGCAAACAAACCAAACTATTCAAACAGCCGGGCTGAGCTGTCTGATTCTGGCTAGTACCCTGTGCCAGTACCCAGAAAGCAGTGCTGAATCCAAAACCACAGACTAGACCAGAAAGCAGAGCTGTACCCAGACCAGACCGCTGTGAGCAGAACCGGTGCCTGACAGACCCAGAGAGCAGAGCTGACCCAGATCGCTGTGACTTCAGAATCACCCACCAGACGTCCAGTCCAACCTGTTGACCAGATTCGTAACGAGGCCCAGTCCTTCCAAAATTGTGAGTGAGTAGCCTGAGGCCTGTGCAAAACCAATCTCTTAGTTTAAAATAATCTAATTCAAACTATTTTAACCTATTAGAACTGCATCATCAGAAATCGTGTCCATCCTGTTGATTCAAAACCTTCCAAAGCGCATCTGTCATTCTGAAACTGTAATTTCAATTCTGAAAATCTACCTCCACTAAATCATCCGTATCTCTTGAACCGTTGGTGCTAGGAGCAAGCTTTAACTGTCATTTTAAAGCTAAGATTCTAAGCTAGATTATAGGATTCAGTGGGTTATAGCTTAGGTGGGACAGAGTTTGCAGATTCTCAGGAGTTTGGGACTGGAGCCCATTGCAATAGGTGTAATGAATTTAAATTAAAGTTTTAGATTCATTTTGCAGATGATCCACAGGTTGCAAGCTTTGCAACATCAGTTAAGGACATTAGAGGTAAGGAAATATGAGAGGGCAGAATGGTTGCAGTATTGGAGTTCAGAAGGAACAATACTGCTGTCTCAGAAGAGCTGAGTATCATGTAACCCAGTGCCCACCTTTGAAAAACAGTTGAGAGACAGTTGGTGATGTGAGGGGATGGTACAGTGATGAAGCAGCAAAAATATATTATGAGAAACAAAGGGTGGCAGTGAGCTAACTGAGAGAGGAGGTGGAGATTGTGAATAAGGATGTGCCAAGGCCAAACCCTAGAGCAGGAATGGTTTAAATGGGCAAAAAATGGAGTGCGTCATACGCAAAAACGAGCCAGACACATCCTGAGAAGTATCACTCTAGTTCAACACACTTCTAGGAAACAGACTTCTGCCTGCATGACAGCAGTTCTAAGTTACGCACCTCTAGTACATCGTTTCAAACGAGATATTCTGAATTCTTGGTAGGAGTTCACAAAATTCCCATTCCAAGATTTGCTTTCAAATGTAGGTGGAACCTCAGAGATTTGCTCATTTCTATCTACACAGACAGAGACAGCAACACCCAGAACACACTGTGGACCAACCCTGGACCTACAGGTCCTGCTCACTGTGGGCATTGTGTTGCATGTCTCCAAACCAACCGGAACCCACCCTTTGACACAGGTTGGTGTTTCCTGTGGGCAAAGAGGTATTTTACTAACTGCAACACCAATGACATTACTTACCTTGTCTCATGCCCATGTGGCCTTAGATACGTGGGAATGACAACCCGCCCAGTCAAGATTAGGATTGGGGAACACAGGTCATATGTTTGCACAAAGAAACTCTCAGCACCCATTGTGGAACATTGTGTGACTGTGCTTCAATAGCATCTCAAGCAGTTCAAAATAAAGCGAATGCCCAATCAAGGTTCTATTAAATTTCTATACTTTAATTAATTACACAGCTTCTAAAAATAATTAAATACAAAAATACTGTACACAACCTACCCATGTGAAAATAACAGACAATATGCAAAGAAAGAGTATGTAGTAATTTCAACAACTGCAATGTTCCATATAAAGGATATGCTATTCAGTGAACAGGTGCACAGGAGACTAAGGGGCCGATTCATGGAACAAACGTGCGCCGAAAATCTTCGCGCAAGCATGCGCAAGCGGAAAAAAACAGGCGCACGCGCACGCGTGCGATTCATGGAAGTCCCTGCGCGTGTTCACCGCGGGATGTGCGCCAAACCCGTGCATGGCGCACAAGTCACTGCAACATCGCGAAAGGCGTGCGCGACGCGCACAGTGAAAGCGCACAACCTCAGCGCGCACACCAGAAAGTGGGCGGGACATGGGGCGTAACGCGCGGAATGGGGAACAACACGCGAAAATAAGGGCGTAACTGGGGATGTACTGCAGGGAAGCAGACGGAACGCCCACACGCACTCGAACCACACGTATTCATGGAATCGAATAGGGCAAAGCCACGCACAGCCAAAGACACGCACAAGCTGAAACACGGCCGCCACACGAAGGCAGGCGGTAGAGTCCCAGCGCATCAAAAAAGTGGCGCGCGGGAAGTTAAATACGCGATTGAGCGGGGTACGTGGATTTCAGGGGTGCGCAAGAAATTCTACACGTGATTGGCCTGGGTACGTGTATTACAGGGGTGCGCGAGAAAATCTACACGCGATTGGCCTGGGTACGTGGATTTCAGGGGTGCGCGAGAAATGCTACACGCGATTGGCCTGGGTACATGTATTACAGGGGTGCGCGAGAAAATCTACACGCGATTGGCCTGGGTACGTGGATTTCAGGGGTGCGCGAGAAAATCTACACGCGATTGGCCTGGGTACGTGGATTACAGGGGTGCGTGAGAAATCCTACACGTGATTGGGCCTGTGCGAGTGGGGCAGTGTATTACGTGGGTGTGCGGGAAGTTGAAGAGGTGAATTGCCAGTGTGGGTCCTCCCAGGTCTCCCCTCTACCCCCTCCACGACCTCTGCAGGCAGCCCACACCACAGGGGACTACCCTGCACCCCTGGTCATGTCCCGCAGGCAGCCCATCCACCATGGGCATGCCCCCCAGCCAAGCCACATGTCCCCTTGCACCCCCACCCCCCAGCACTGTGGGGCACCTGCCAGCAGGCCCCCAACCATGTCCCACTCATGTCCCCTTGCACCCCCACCCCCCAGCTGGCCCCCATTCATGTCCCCTTGCACCCCCACCCCCCAGCACTGTGGGGCACCTGCCAGCAGGCCCCCAACCATGTCCCCTTGCACCCCCACCCCCCAGCAGGCCCCCACTCATGTCCCCTTGCACCCCCACCCCCCAGCACTGTGGGGCACCTGCCAGCAGGCCCCCAACCATGTCCCCTTGCACCCCCACCCCCCAGCAGGCCCCCACTCATGTCCCCTTGCACCCCCACCCCCAGCACTGTGGGGCACCTGCCAGCAGGCCCCCAACCATGTCCCACTCATGTCCCCTTGCACCCCCACCCCCCAGCAGGCCCCCACTCATGTCCCCTTGCACCGTAACCCCCCTGCAGGCCCCCACTCATGTCCCCCTGCACCCCCACCCCCCAGCACTGTGGGGCACCTGCCAGCAGGCCCCAACCATGTCCCACTCATGTCCCCTTGCACCCCCACCCCCCAGCAGGCCCCCACTCATGTCCCCTTGCACCCCCACCCCCCAGCACTGTGGGGCACCTGCCAGCAGGCCCCCAACCATGTCCCACTCATGTCCCCTTGCACCCCCACCCCCCAGCAGGCCCCCACTCATGTCCCCTTGTACCCCCACCCCCCAGCACTGTGGGGCACCTGCCAGCAGGCCCCCAACCATGTCCCACTCATGTCCCCTTGCACCCCCACCCCCCTGCAGGCCCCCACTCATGTCCCCCTGCACCCCCACCCCCCAGCACTGTGGGGCACCTGCCAGCAGGCCCCCAACCATGTCCCACTCATGTCCCCTTGCACCCCCAGCAGGCCCCCACTCATGTCCCCTTGCACCCCCACCCCCCAGCACTGTGGGGCACCTGCCAGCAGGCCCCCAACCATGTCCCCTTGCACCCCTACCCCCCCAGCAGGCCCCCACTCATGTCCCCCTGCACCTCCACCCCCCAGCACTGTGGGGCACCTGCCAGCAGGCCCCCAACCATGTCCCCTTGCACCCCCACCCCCCAGCAGGCCCCCACTCATGTCCCCCTGCACCCCCACCCCCCAGCACTGTGGGGCACCTGCCAGCAGGCCCCCAACCATGTCCCACTCATGTCCCCTTGCACCCCCACCCCCCAGCACTGTGGGGCACCTGCCAGCAGGCCCCCAACCATGTCCCCTTGCACCCCCACCCCCCAGCAGGCCCCCACTCATGTCCCCCTGCCCGCAGGTCCTGAAGAAACGCAATCATGGCAGTAATGGGCAGCATACCCAGCACAAACAACCAGCCAAGGATTGCATCCACCCACATAGTAGATGCAATTACATGATACAACCCCAATGGCAAGTATGTAAATGAACACATGTCCCTCACACACACATACACAATGGGTGCAAGTGAATGTCAAAACCCATATCATGACATGCATGAAACCAATGAGAAAATACCACAAATGTAAGTAATAAATATATGTATTAAAGATGAAAATGAAGTAAAGAAATAAAACACACAACAATGGGGATGACAAAACAAATGGTCCATGTCCGAGAACTAATAGAAAAAATCAAAAAACAAAGGAATCCAAAAACGAATGTAGTCCAAAGCAAAATAATGGGGGGAAAAATAAGGAAAAACCATTGCCTCATGGTGAACACAAATATAAATCCAACAAATGTTTTCCAAACATCAAACTATGTACAAGAATATCCCAGGGTCCATGAGCCCAACACCATAAATTAAACCTACTACTACTAACTAATAATAAAAATATCTACAGAAAAGTGGCCATTGTCCGAGCGGTCCAAAAAAAACTTAAAAAATAAAGGAAACCTAACACTAACTAACTAAAGATCTATATACAATGGCAGCGGGCAAGTCCTGCGGCTCACTCTGTGATGTTGCCGGCCAGGGCATCCTCGAACTCCATGTCGATGTCCCGGAGGTGGGATTCTGTCCTGGCCCCGAGGTCTCGCAGGGACAACCCCGTGTCCACCTCAAACTCCCTGCGAGCTTCCTCGAGGCACTCAGCCCGCCTCAACGCCCGACGCATGGAGAACTCCGCCCTGACCATGGTGAGCCGCTCCTCTTCCGCCCGCTGCCGCTCCGCACCTATCCGCTGGACCAACTGCTCCCACACGGAAGACACTGCCATCCCAGGGTTCTCCTGCCCTCCGGCCGATGCCTGCCCCTCTGATCTTGATGGCCCCGAGCCATGATGCCTCCCACGTCGAGCCTGCTGCTGCCTCCGACGCCACTGCCTCTGCCAGCACGACGGCATCCAGGCTGATGGAATCCACCGATGCCGTCGTGCATGTGCCCTGCCAGATGATGCCGGCACATCCTCCATCTGCAGGGGGGGACAGTTGCTGGTGTGTCCACCCCTGCTGGACCTTCGACTCCCGACTGTGGCAGGGATGGGGTCCCCACCGAGCTGGCTGCGTTGGTCGGGGCAGGTCTACAGGGGTCCCTGGTGGCATCTGGGCCGGAAGACGGCATGGAGCACGACTGGCGCATAGCCTCCACAGAGGAGGAGAGGGTCGCCAGAAGGCCACACACATGTAGGAAACCCCCAACCATGGCGGCTCCCAAATGGTTCACGTACGCACGGTGCTCTTCGTGATGATGTGCATGCTCCTCCCGGGAAGCATGCACCTCATCACGAATGCCAGCCGTGCGCAACGCGACACCAATTAGGACCCTCTCCACACAGCCAGGGGTCCCCTCGTCCGCAGGTAGAGGAGTGTCAGATGACATGGACATCTCCCCTACCTGCGGACGGGCCTGGGATGGGGCATCCCTGCTGGTGCATGGTGGTGCAGTCACAGTGTCAGGGACAGTGACATGCACAGGCACCTCCACGGCGACCTGTGCTGCCTCCTGCCCCTGGCCCTGGACTGCACCACTTGCACCAGCGGGGATGCCCCCACCAGGCCCCATGTGTGGCTCAGTAGCGGCCTCCTCCCCCTCTGTGGAAACCACCAACCTGGATGTCTCCACGCCGTCTTCCGCCGGTGCAAGCCCCTGTGGGTCTCACCCACCCCTTCCGCTGCAGCCGTGGTGGCATCCCCGCCGCTCTGCTCCACAGCGCCTTCTCCGCCCTCTTCTTCACTTGCCACTGTGTAGAGGGAGACATAGAACACAAGCATCAGGGTACTGTACAATGGTCCCCTAGACAGGAAGCAACAGCAGATGAGTGGCACTGTCATACATCACTTCCATCATGTCCCTCCACAACACATGGGTCAGTGCAGGCAAAACACATACAGTAACATGCATGGCGCATGCCATGGACATTGGCATACATGACCAAGGGACTCATGATTCATACAATGTTGGTTTTAAACTCACATGCATCATGGGTCTTGCCATCACATGCACACACCTCACCGTAGTTCCATCCATCTGGCCTCGTACACCACAGACGCAGTGGATACAAGGATGACTAGGCTGCATCAGTGAATCTGAACATTGTCACAGACATGTGTCATGCATCCATGGCAGTTACAAGTCACAGACACGCAGTTCAGACACACACACATGGGCACCATACGTGTACATGGGACCAGCACCCATCCCTCACCCCCACCCATGTCCAGGAACAGAGACTGCCATGCTTCCATGTGTCCATTCCGCACAGAGCCCCCCATGTTGCAATAGAACACATGCACCAATCATGTGGTTCACACATCACTGTACTCACATGCCTGACCATGATGTCCCTGCACACACACATACGTACATGGCCTATGTCACACATACAGGCAGGTATCAGACAACCAGCACACTGCAACATGCCCTGTCTCACACAGTAATGCTTGGCCACTTACCGGCCAACTCCAGATGGGTCTGCCTCCGAAGGATCTGGGCGTGGAGCGCTGGGTCTACGCGTTCCAGGACCCTCATCTGGATGTCACTCAGGTGTGCCCGGCCCCTCTCCGCGAGGCGCCGGGCCTTATTGAGGGTCCTGGACCTCAAGTCCTCCCAGCGCTTCTTGATGTGCTTGATGTCGCGGGTTGCCACCCCCTCCGCGTTGATGGCAACCACTACATCGTCCCAGATCCTCTCCCGTCCTTCCTTGTTGGCGCGTGGTCTTCCGAAGAGGGCATCATAATGCCCCAGGACATGCTCCACCAGGACACCAACTTCCTTCTCACTGAAGCTGGTGGCCCTCTGCCTCTCTGGCTGGGGGTCGCCACTGGTCTCAGATGGTGCTTGCCCCGACATGGCGACCCCCGAGGCAGGCGTGGGTGGGCAACTGGGTCCTGGGGCTGGGCTGTGGAGCGATGGTATCCCAGTCGGGAGTCTACTGTTCCAGCAGGGGTCGACACAGCAACTGGACCCCTGCAGATGGCTGATGTGCAGGCACCAAATGGCAGGGCACGGTGGCAGCAGGCAGGCAGGCAGGCAGGCAGGCAGGCAGGCAGGCAGCAGCAGATGGCACGTGGGAGGCTGCTCGGGGCACTGGGGGGCAGTGATTCGGCCTTCTGGGCAGGAGCGTGGTCTTCCAGCTTAGAAACTGCCGCTCACCTTTAACCCGTGCTGAGGGAAACGCACGTGCACGTCACGTCACATGCGGACGTGCAGTTTTTCATGCGCGATTACGCGATGTGCCTGGGACATTACGTCGACGGGGGCATGTAGTCGTGCAGCCGCAGGCGGTGCCAACACAGCGAGGACCTCGGGTCCTTGGGTCCCGCAGGGGTCAAGCCCGGCAACGCGGTCGCCGCGCGCAACCGCTGTATACTGAGTGGGAGCAAGACATGACTGCCAATTCCGAACGGCAGGGGGCAGCAATGGAGAACATCGCTGACAGCATGGAGCGTGTGGCCCGATCTGTGCTCCCCCCTGCTAGGCAGGTGCTTCTCCAGCAGCAGGCGGCACGGTCCACGGCCCGCTCGCTCAGGCTGGGCATGGCGGCCTCAGACAGGGCACGCCAGGCTGAAATGTCGTCTCTGCGTCAAGCAATTGCTGCTCACGCAGAGGCGCACATGGATGCCCTGAGGGAGGAGTATGCCTCCCTCAGATCCACTCTGGGTGTCCTTATGATGTCCCAGAGGCAGCAGGCAGAGGAGAGGTTTGCACATCTTGAGCGCACCATCTCGGCTGAGCTACAGGCTTGCCGGGAGGTGCAGCGGTTGTCCAGCCATGCCTTGCAGGAGGAACTCCGTGTTACACGTGCTACCTTGCAAGAGGAAGCACGTGTATCACGTGAGGTTCTGCATGCAGACCTATGTAACATCGCCACACAGAACCAGGCTCACCTGTCCGGCAGACTTGCTGCCGACGAGGGGCAAGCTGCGGCTAGGCGTGGCCAGGCTACTGTGCCACGTCCTCCTTTCCAGGATGAGCCAGACTCGGACGACCATCTATCTCCCACATAGGTCGTGCTGTGCAGGCGTTGAGCCCATGGAGGTATTTTTTTTTGGCTCAGCATCATCGCATGTGGATGTTGAGCAGCACCCTGTACCTCCCCCCTCCTGGGTGCCTCCCCTCCCCCCTGGGTCGTATGTGGCCATTTTTGATTTTTCTTTTAGTTTAGTTAGTTAAGTTTCTGTTTGATAGTTAGTTTAAATAGGTAATGTAGGTTTTCCATAGTTAGTGTAATTAGTTAATAGTTGAGTTAGTTTAAAATTTGTAGTCTATTGTGCTTTCATGTGACAGTGCGGTGCCTTGTGGTTTTTGAAGGCATCCACTGTCTGTTCCAGCTGGGCCCTTCATGGTTGTCTTGTGTATGTGTTTGCTGCTTGGGTTCCTTGACTCACATATGCCACTCCTGCCTCCCTTATCCATGGGCTCGCAAGGATGGTTCGGTGTTACTGAATTTTACACAAGGGCTTTGGACTGTCATATCTGTGGCATGTCTGGTGCTTTGTGACTTGTGTTGACACCCCTAGTGGGGATGATTTAGGTGTAATTGTCCACTGTTCAGCTTTTGCTAGATGGGGTGTGTCATGATTAATGTGGACATTGATTGCTATGCATTGTGTATTATGTCTCATATCTTTCCTGTACACGTGCCTGTTGCAATTCATGCTGTAGATAGTGTTCCACACTTTGGAAGTCAAAGACGGACTGATGGTGTGATTTGTGATGTGACTCTCTGACATGGTCAAGTAATGAGATGCCTGATGAGACACACACAGATCACTTTGATGCATTAATCATTTGTTTCATGCACTTTCTGCAGGGGGATGAGGCACCAGAGCACCTTTGCCAGCAGACATGGCCCATTGGACGACGGAATTCCTGACCCGTTTGTTGGTGCCCACATGCACATGTGTGCACGAGCAGAGCCACAGTGATTGCAGACCCACATCCTAGAACTGCTGACATGTTCCAAGGAACTCCAGGCAAGGTGAGCATCACAGGGGGGCCACGACACAGCAAAGCTTGCACCAGGCGAGTTGCACATGCAGGCTTAGTCACAGCACTGAGGGTGAGCTTAGATGAATATCGGTGTTGAAGCACACAATGCAGCTCAGATGTGTTTGTGGACTGATGGCTGTTGATAGTAGGGTTGTCTGGGACACATGCAGGGGCAGTGGCACATACCCTGCGGTACACCAAGGTTCATTGAGGCACTTGTAGCAACCATGTAGCCTTCCGAGACATGGAAAGGGGCAGCTCACAGGGACATACAGCAAGGGACATACTTGGGTGCAGTGCATGTCTATTCCACGTACTTCATGATAAATGCACTGCCAACTTTGTTTTGGTCATGGTGGTACGCAACTTGCTCTGTAGTCATGGCTTGCCATATGGGTCTGTCTGCTTACCCAGGGAACATTGCATGTTGTGTGAATTGTGACACATTGGTGTTCCATTTGCCACGCACCCACCAGCGCCTGACTTACTGCATTGACTGTGTATGACCTGTCACAGGGGTGATGTTATATATGGGTACGAAGCATCGAGCACTGATTGTCTGTTTGTAGAGTAGTTTGTTGCTACGGGGCATGTTTTGTGTTGTGTTTTCGTGTAATTGCCACATACAGGTTGTTGACTGTGTCTCTCTTTGCAGCATTGCAGTGCTCCTGTAACCGGCCCTGAGAGTGCGCAGGCAGGAGGCCAGCACTCAAAACCAGAGCTAAGTGTCTTGTTGTTTTCCTTACAAACTGCCCTGCATAGGCTTGCTGGGGAGTGTACTGATGCACGGATGTATGTGTGGTCCTAGATGGCACGTGGGAGGCTGCTCGGGGCACTGGGGGGCAGTGATTCGGCCTTCTGGGCAGGAGCGTGGTCTTCCGTGTGTATTCGCGTGTATTCGCGTGGCCAGCTTGATACGGAGTGATTTGGCACGTGAAAAATCTGCACGTCAGCGTGTAATTCGAGGAAAGGCCCGTAGCGCGTAAGCGCGTCTGCACGCATACGCATTTTCATTGGACCAAAGGCCCTCAGCACGTGAGCGCGTCTGTGACGTGTCGTGCGAGGGTGTATCCCTCATTGCACGTGATGACAGAACACACGTGGATTTCAACCAATCGCGTGTGAAAGTTCACGCCACCCCGGAACACACGTACCCAGGCTAATCGCGTGTGGAACTACCCGCACACCCGGAAAAACACGTACCCAGGCTAATCGCGCGTGGAAAACTGCACGTCCGCGTGTAATGCGCGTAATCGCGCGTGAAAGACTGCACGTCCGCGTGTAATGCGCGTAATCGCGCATGAAAAACTGCACGTCCGCATGTGACGTGACGTGCACGTGCGTTTCCCTCAGCACGGGTTAAAGGTGAGCGGGCCCAGCAGTTCGCTGTACGTGCCTTCCGTGGAGACCGACGTGTGTTGCTGTTTCCAGTTGTTTCACGCGCCATCTACTTCACAGCTCTCAAGGACGTATCTCTTCTTTTGGCGGGGGTATTGGCTACGCGTGTTTTTCTGCATCGCGCTAGTCAGACGGTGAGTCGCAAACGCTCCTTTTCCCACTGCGGGTGCCCCTGTGTATTGCACCCATTTTCGATGTCATCGTAGCCTGCGTGTCCCACGCGTACGCGTTATTCGTGTTACTGGGTGCCACCGCGTACTGCGGGAGGTCAAATCCACGCACGTAGGCTGCAGGGTTGCGTGCACGGTTTTACTGCAGTTTTGGGGTGCCTGAGCGTTGCGTGACCCGTCACCACATCACCGGGGTCACATACAGCCTTGCAGGTGCAGGGGGGCTGTTAACATCTTGCTTCCCACCCCCTTCACCCCAATTGCCCAGGTCAATTGTGGTGTACACCTCCCATTGGCACCACTCCATCTGTGCCAGCACTATTACATCTGTGCCATGGTTGGGAGGCCACCAAAGGTGAGGGGCGCCTTAGCTGGGCGTACTCCTCGTGGCGGGCGTGGTCGGGGACGTGGCCGTGGTGACCAGGGAGTAGGGGGACTCCAGGGTGTCCAGGGCAGCCACAGAGGGGGAAGAGGCAGGGGTGCGCCACTTGAGCACAATGTTGTGCCATGTGTTGGTGCAGCCATGCCACCACCCCCTGTGGTTCCGGGGGATGCAGCTCCTGCATCTGGCACTGGCACCCGTATGACCCAGCAGTCCGTTCCATCGACTGCCACGGGCCCAAGGGTAGCGGTAGCTGCAGGTGCAGCTGTGGACACCGCCACCCAGGCTCAGGGTCTGCCAGCGCAGGCTGCGTTGGCACTTGAAGAGCCCTTGGTAGATCTCCAACAGGCCAGGGGGGAAACCATAGGGGCACGCCGGGCTGCTCAGACCAAGACACGTGTCCCTGGGGCAGTCATGTCATCTGCTGCCCCGAACAGCCGGGTGTTGGCAAGTGCAGGGGCAGATGCACCCAACAGCACCCCGGTTGTGAGTCTGCCAACCAGGACCGTTGCGGTCAATGACCCTGCCACAGCTGATGTTGCTGCGCAGGGTCCATTAGTGGGCACCCAGCTGCCACTGACACAAGTCAGGCCTTTGGTCATCCCTCCACCTGCCACTCCCTCGGCTCAATCCACCGAACCCACTGGCCATACTGGTCAGGGCGGCATTAGCCAGCCAGGGTCTGCGCCACAGTCCAAGAGGAGGAAGGTTGCACCTGCAGCACAGGCTGGGATCCCACACACAGCCACGACCTCGTGCACGTCGAGGAAGAAGCCTTTCTGTAAGCAGGAACTGGACTTCCTCGTGGACTACGTGCGGGGACACAGCCGTGACATGCTAGTGGGTGCCAATAGTCAGACTACGGCTGCCCAACGTGACACCCACTGGAAGCATGTTGCGGAACATGTCAGTTCATTCGGCCATGAGGTGCGCACGGCGCAGGAGTGCAAAAAGCGCTGGAATGACATCAAGCGCAGCACTAAGGCTAAGCGTGCCTCAAATTACAACTTGACTCTGGTGACTGGCGGTGGGCCTGCACCAGAGGAGGAAGAACTCACTCCGCATGAGGCTCTCGTTGCGGAGTTCATACCACCAGAATTGGTCGAAGGTGTGGGAGAGATGCTGGACTTTGATGCCCAGTCCAGTGAGTGTTGATGCGTAGTTGTTGAGGACGTGTGTGTTTCACTTGTGGGATGTGTTGTGCATGATTGCTGCTACATGTGACGTGTACATGGTTCTGATGTGTAAGTAATGCAATGCTACCGTCATGCATGTCTCCTCTGCCTGCATGCGGGACTCCATGTGGGCATGCTCCCTTGCCCCTCCTCCGCCACTCTGCACCCCAGTTCCACCTTTGCACTGGTCTGCTACATTCTTGCCAATGTGTAGTTTCTTGTTCATGTGTCCTGTGTAGATGCTAACTTCCAGCTTAGAAACTGCCAGACATATGCCGTGTGGTATAGCCTTAGTACTCGATGCAGGGTATCCCACTTGTACTGTGCATGGGTCAGATGTCCCGCAGGGACATGAGTGCCCATTCATGCTCCATGTGCATTGCACTCATGCCCCTATGTGTCCTTGACTGGATGATCACTGTAATATGAGTCCTTGGTTACATACATTGCCTGCCATATTATCGGCCTCCCCATGTCAACTGTGGCTCAGTCCTGCGTTGCACACATGTTTAGGCAATGACAATCTGTGTGGCTCACAGGCCTCAGCCTGTTCAATGGCCAATGACTCTGTCCAACTCTTGTCGTGTCTTCTTCACACGTGGCTGGCCTCCGGATCTTCCATCATGTGTCCTGCCCACTGTCCCAGCATCATTAGCAGTGTTGTAATTTGATTCACATTAAGCTGTTGATGCCAGTCAACACTGCTTGTCAATACACAGGTGTATGGGCAGCCTTTTGATACCATTCTAGGCATCCCTGCTTTGGTACTGGGGTGGAGGGGTGCTTGGCTGCTAGACATGGTACACATTGAATACACAATGCACGTGATGTCTGAATTTGACATTGCACTGCCTTCACATTTCCTGGCACACACCATGGAGTGCTTTTACATGTAGGTAGTGAGTGGCGTACACATTTTCAGCACTGCATAGACCCACTTCCATGCAAACTGCCACCTTTCAACAGGTCTGATCACAGTGGCTATTCAAAGTAGACCCAGCATGCATGCCAGGTCATATGTTGTGTGTCACATGTCTGCCGGATGCCTTTGCTGTCGGTGTGTGTGTGTGTTGTGTGCTTCTGACATGTGTAGTGACCTTTTCCTCTCTATTTTTCAGGTGATGACGCAATGGATGCAGAGGATGGTGTTGTCATGCCAGACACAGGGTTGGTAAGACCACATCAACCCGGCACTAGTGGGGGTCGTGGGGTGGTAGGCCACGAAAACCCCCAAGTGCTGCAGTCCATCCTGTCTCTGGCTGCCTATGAGTCCAGCCTTGATGACGACTCTGACGTCCATGTTGAGTTGGATGAGCATCAAGTCCATGTGTCAGGGGTGAGTGATTCTGATGTGGACACTCCTCTGTCTGCAACACCTGCACTGAGGGATCAGACAGTCTTGGTTTCTCCGCCCGTGGTGGATCGGGACGCAGGGTCACCCTCCACACCAGTCACTGATGTGCCTGGGACATTACGTCGACGGGGGCATGTAGTCGTGCAGCCGCAGGCGGTGCCAACACAGCGAGGACCTCGGGTCCTTGGGTCCCGCAGGGGTCAAGCCCGGCAACGCGGTCGCCGCGCGCAACCGCTGTATACTGAGTGGGAGCAAGACATGACTGCCAATTCCGAACGGCAGGGGGCAGCAATGGAGAACATCGCTGACAGCATGGAGCGTGTGGCCCGATCTGTGCTCCCCCCTGCTAGGCAGGTGCTTCTCCAGCAGCAGGCGGCACGGTCCACGGCCCGCTCGCTCAGGCTGGGCATGGCGGCCTCAGACAGGGCACGCCAGGCTGAAATGTCGTCTCTGCGTCAAGCAATTGCTGCTCACGCAGAGGCGCACATGGATGCCCTGAGGGAGGAGTATGCCTCCCTCAGATCCACTCTGGGTGTCCTTATGATGTCCCAGAGGCAGCAGGCAGAGGAGAGGTTTGCACATCTTGAGCGCACCATCTCGGCTGAGCTACAGGCTTGCCGGGAGGTGCAGCGGTTGTCCAGCCATGCCTTGCAGGAGGAACTCCGTGTTACACGTGCTACCTTGCAAGAGGAAGCACGTGTATCACGTGAGGTTCTGCATGCAGACCTATGTAACATCGCCACACAGAACCAGGCTCACCTGTCCGGCAGACTTGCTGCCGACGAGGGGCAAGCTGCGGCTAGGCGTGGCCAGGCTACTGTGCCACGTCCTCCTTTCCAGGATGAGCCAGACTCGGACGACCATCTATCTCCCACATAGGTCGTGCTGTGCAGGCGTTGAGCCCATGGAGGTATTTTTTTTTGGCTCAGCATCATCGCATGTGGATGTTGAGCAGCACCCTGTACCTCCCCCCTCCTGGGTGCCTCCCCTCCCCCCTGGGTCATATGTGGCCATTTTTGATTTTTCTTTTAGTTTAGTTAGTTAAGTTTCTGTTTGATAGTTAGTTTAAATAGGTAATGTAGGTTTTCCATAGTTAGTGTAATTAGTTAATAGTTGAGTTAGTTTAAAATTTGTAGTCTATTGTGCTTTCATGTGACAGTGCGGTGCCTTGTGGTTTTTGAAGGCATCCACTGTCTGTTCCAGCTGGGCCCTTCATGGTTGTCTTGTGTATGTGTTTGCTGCTTGGGTTCCTTGACTCACATATGCCACTTCTGCCTCCCTTATCCATGGGCTCGCAAGGATGGTTCGGTGTTACTGAATTTTACACAAGGGCTTTGGACTGTCATATCTGTGGCATGTCTGGTGCTTTGTGACTTGTGTTGACACCCCTAGTGGGGATGATTTAGGTGTAATTGTCCACTGTTCAGCTTTTGCTAGATGGGGTGTGTCATGATTAATGTGGACATTGATTGCTATGCATTGTGTATTATGTCTCATATCTTTCCTGTACACGTGCCTGTTGCAATTCATGCTGTAGATAGTGTTCCACACTTTGGAAGTCAAAGACGGACTGATGGTGTGATTTGTGATGTGACTCTCTGACATGGTCAAGTAATGAGATGCCTGATGAGACACACACAGATCACTTTGATGCATTAATCATTTGTTTCATGCACTTTCTGCAGGGGGATGAGGCACCAGAGCACCTTTGCCAGCAGACATGGCCCATTGGACGACGGAATTCCTGACCCGTTTGTTGGTGCCCACATGCACATGTGTGCACGAGCAGAGCCACAGTGATTGCAGACCCACATCCTAGAACTGCTGACATGTTCCAAGGAACTCCAGGCAAGGTGAGCATCACAGGGGGGCCACGACACAGCAAAGCTTGCACCAGGCGAGTTGCACATGCAGGCTTAGTCACAGCACTGAGGGTGAGCTTAGATGAATATCGGTGTTGAAGCACACAATACAGCTCAGATGTGTTTGTGGACTGATGGCTGTTGATAGTAGGGTTGTCTGGGACACATGCAGGGGCAGTGGCACATACCCTGCGGTACACCAAGGTTCATTGAGGCACTTGTAGCAACCATGTAGCCTTCCGAGACATGGAAAGGGGCAGCTCACAGGGACATACAGCAAGGGACATACTTGGGTGCAGTGCATGTCTATTCCACGTACTTCATGATAAATGCACTGCCAACTTTGTTTTGGTCATGGTGGTACGCAACTTGCTCTGTAGTCATGGCTTGCCATATGGGTCTGTCTGCTTACCCAGGGAACATTGCATGTTGTGTGAATTGTGACACATTGGTGTTCCATTTGCCACGCACCCACCAGCGCCTGACTTACTGCATTGACTGTGTATGACCTGTCACAGGGGTGATGTTATATATGGGTACGAAGCATCGAGCACTGATTGTCTGTTTGTAGAGTAGTTTGTTGCTACGGGGCATGTTTTGTGTTGTGTTTTCGTGTAATTGCCACATACAGGTTGTTGACTGTGTCTCTCTTTGCAGCATTGCAGTGCTCCTGTAACCGGCCCTGAGAGTGCGCAGGCAGGAGGCCAGCACTCAAAACCAGAGCTAAGTGTCTTGTTGTTTTCCTTACAAACTGCCCTGCATAGGCTTGCTGGGGAGTGTACTGATGCACGGATGTATGTGTGGTCCTATTTGGTATGTTTTTTTCCCTAATCACCCGTGATCCTATGCAATTATGAAACCTGTACCCTCTACCCGGTGTTCCTGCTTCCCGTGCCTATCCAAGCAACGTTCCCTGACCCTCTTTCCCCACTGGGGTTGCGGATGCCTGTGTAAGCCCCGAACTTGCAGGCGCCAAAACCCTAGAGGGGGTGGTTGGTTCGTACCACTCCTGAGCCTGGACTACAGAAGGCCATGACAATGATGTCCATGTTTGTTTGGATTGTGTATGTGTTCATGCAGGTTGTACATTTTCGTGCATTCCCTAGTTTCATGTGTCATTCCTCCTCCCCTCACCTGCCACTCATTCCAGTCATCCAGTGTGTCTACACCTGTCCCGACTGCATATCCCTGAACCTCATTCCCCACCATGATCTCAGGGGCCTGTGTGAGTTTGACCTTGCAGGCACCCGGGACATGGTGTGGGTGGTTGTTTCATGAGACTCCCGCGCCTGTACAGGGGACCTGTGACAGTACACATCCATTCATGGTGCATCATCCTATGTCATGTACCACACATGTCTCACATCCTGTCGTGACATTGTTCTGCTGTGCTACCTTGGTTGTTGCATCATTGTGGTAGTACTTGGCGTTTGTGAGGTACTGCTACGTCAAGTCATCTACTGGAGGGTGTTTGGGTTCGTTTTCATGCCTTGGATTTTGTGATTTTGGAAATGAGTGTGGATTCTGAGGGTTCAGGCATCTTTTTACACACAAGGTGGGAGATGGACATGAAGGGTAAAGGTGATCCTGTGGCCAGGTGGAAATGAGGGTTGGAGGCTCCATGACCCAGGTGCAGTTGTTCAGCGGGTCATGGTCATTTGCGCGGGAGGGGGGGGTTGTTGTTGATAGTTGCATTGCCCTGCAGTGTGATGGGAACTCTGACATTGTAATGTTGTTGTCCTATGTACATGTTGTGTTCTGCTGATCAATGCCTGTTCATGTGTTGTGTTTTCCTTTCAGGTGCGAGGGGATAGTTGTGGTTTGACATGCTGGGGTGTACACATGGTGGATGTTCACATGTGATGTGTAGGGAACACTGATGGTCACTTGAGTGCACATGCATATGTGGAGTGCATGTCCCTGCAGAACCACACACTTGCACTCGGATGCACTCCATGTACTCCCACCCTTGCATATCCACGTGTACACTGTTTGCCTTCTGGTGCCCACTGTGTCCCGGCAGCACATGTTCTGTGACCGATTATGGTTCCAGTACATGCCAAATTTGATGTTTGATGTAGTCTGTCACTTAGATGTGATGCTCAGGGTGTGCATCACACGCAATGGCTGTTCACTGTGCTGTGCGCTGAGCAGTGTGATGCAGGAGTGGGACACTGCACACATGAGCTGCAGTGTTGATTTTGCAATGCATAATGTGCATATAGACAGGCATTCATTGTGATGTTACGTCTACGACTGTTGCAATGCATTTGGAAACGACTTATTTTGGGTGGGACATTTTGTTGGTCTGTCATTTCATCTGATTCCGGGTCAGGCATTATTGTCCGATGCCACTGTACATTTAGGACATGGCAATGTGTACCTTATTGTTACTGCGTCAGTGTATGGGTATTGCTTGCCATGTCATGTTGATGTTTGGGAGGGTTTGAGTGACATGACAGTGATGGCCATGGCCTGTTTTGCAGGTGTGTGTGATGCACACCTTGCATGTCCAGGTCATCCGCTTCTCAGAGCAACTAGCTGGGGGTAGGTTTCTCTCCGCAGCAGGGCCCTCCCCCTGGAACAGACTTCCTGCCTGACTTGAACTTGAGGGGAACCATCTCCAGTTCTGGAAGCACCTCAAGACCTTCCTCTTTGCTTCTGCTTACTCTCTGCCTCTCCCTTGCAGAATTCTTCACTGGAACTGCACAGGAGCTGCTACTGGGACACTCTCACCAACCTCGGTCCCTGGCCCAGCCACTGTCCACTTGCACTGCCACCCTGGCAACCCCTGCACTGCAGTACTGTCTCTCTATCCCTACAGCCCTCCCTTCCCAGCACTTGTCTGCACTTATCTTTGCAGTTGCCACCAGGCGACCTATGTATTATTCTTTTGGCCTACTTCCCCTGTACTGGACTCCCCCCCACCCTTCCCCTTGCACTTTTCCCTTCCCCCTACCCCTGCACTTGCACAATCTCAATGACACCTGGCCTAGTAGTACCGTTCTCTGTGTTCCCTTGTTCCCCCCCCCTGCCTCATTGCGCCTTGGAATACTTGTGTATGGCCCATGTCATGTCACATGTCATATGTGTGCATTTTGGTTGCACAGGATAGCTTGTGTTTAAGTAGCTAGGGATGCAGACGATGTGGCACTTCCATGGCAACTATCTCAGGGTGGTAAGGTTGTGACAGTTGACTGTCACTTTGTCATCATCGATTGTCACCTGGTATGTGCCAGGCCTGTGTGCACTCCGCAGGGGTGGGAGTTTAGGTGAAAAATGTGGCCACAAGCTGGGTCCGGGCTTCCTCGCCACGTGCCCTGTCCCCTCCCATGGGCAGCGCCTGTGCCTGTGGTTGGGGATGTGGGGGCACCACCATGTCCACCGGGACGCCCTGCCGTGTTGCAACATTGTGCAGGACACATGCTGCCACAATGATCCTGCACACTACTGGTGGTGCATAGAGTAGTTGCCCACCAGAGCGGTCAAGGGAGCGGAAACGTGACTTGAGCACTCCGAATGTGCGCTCCACTATGCCCCTGGTTGCAATATGGGCGGCGTTGTATCTTACCTGGGGTGGTGTTGTGGGGTTCCGGATTGGCGTCATCATGTGGTTGCTCAGAGGGTAGGCACTGTCCCCTGGGGAGGTGATAATAATTGAGATTATTAGGGTTGGGATATTTGTCTGTGTGTGACTTGCATGCATGTGCAAGGGCATTTGTACTGACCTAGGAGCCATGTGTCGCCATGCTGCCCAGCTTCCAGGGCCCGGCTCAGGGCGGACATTCTGTATATGAAACTGTCATGGGTGGAGCCAGGGTAGTTTGCATAGACAGAGGTGATGATTCCCTTTGCATCGCATACCACCTGTACATTGATGGAATGCCAGTGCTTGCGGTTTCGGTAGATATGCTCAGTGGCCCTAGGTGGACGTAGGGCCACATGGGTGCAATCTATGGCACCGAGCACTTTGGGGAAGTGTGCCACCCTGAAAAAATCCAGGACAACGGCCTGCCTTTCTGCGGGTGTTCTGGGCATGTATATGTGCCTGCGGACTGAGGGGCGCGCTGTCATGATTGCCAGTACCTGGTGTAGGCAGCGTGACTGCGTGGCCTGTGAGACCCCCCCCACTATGGCAGTGGTCCGCTGAAACGACCCAGTGGCCAAAAAATGCAAGACATTGAGCAGCTTCTCCAAGGGGCTCAATGCTTGGGAGCAAAGGGTGGGGGATGTGAGGTCATCTTCCCACTCCCTGACCAGGTCTAGGATGATATGGGGTGGAAACCTATACCTGCCGTAGACCTGGTCGTCAGGCATCCCAAAAAGGCTTGTCCGTGGTGCAAAAATGCGTGCCCTGGCTATTCTCCTCCTCCTGCGGTGTCCCACAATCAGTGCAGCAACAAATGGGGCATTCATCTTCGTTGTATATACGCGTTTGTTGTTTGCGCGCACTTTTATGCTGTGCGCGGGCGCGGGACGCCTCCGTGTGGGCGGACTCGTTGGTTTCCCGTATTCGGGTGTCATCGCGTGTGATCGGAGGGGAGCGAGCGTACACGTGATTGGCCTGGGTACGTGTGTTTCGGGGTGCGCGGGAAGTTCCACACGCCATTGGCCTGGGTACGTGTGTTTCGGGGTGCGCGGGTAGTTCCACACGCCATTGGCCTGGGTACGTGTGTTTCGGGATGCGCGGGTAGTTCCACACGCCATTGGCCTGGGTACGTGACGCCATTGGCCTGGGTACGTGTGTTCCGGGGTGCCGTGAACTTTCACACGCGATTGGTTGAAATCCACGTGTGTTCTGTCATCACGTGCAATGAGGGATACTCCCTCGCACGTCACGTCACAGACGCGCTCACGCGCTGAGGGCCTTTGGTCCAATGAAAATGCGTATGCGTGCAGACGCGCTTACGCGCTAAGGGCCTTTCCTCGAATTACACGCTGACGTGCAGAATTTTCACGTGCCAAATCACTCCGTATCAAGCTGGCCACGCGTAAGCACACGGAAGACCACGCTCCTGCCCAGAAGGCCGAACTACTGCCCCCCAGAGCCCCGAGCACGCTCCCACCTGCCATCTGCTGCTGCCTGACTGCCTGCTGCCCACGTGCCCTGCCATTTGCTGCCTGCACATCAGCCAGGAGTGCTGTTGGTGTGACCACCCCTGCTGGAACCAAAGACTCCCGACTGGGATTCCATCGCTCCACAGCCCAGCCCAGGACCCAGTTGCCCACCCACTCCTGCCTCTGGGGTTGTCATGTCGGGGCAAACTCCATCTGTGACCACTGACAACCCCCGGCCAGAGAGGCAGAGGGGCACCAGCTTCAGTGCCATCGAAGTTGGTGTCGTGGTGGAGCAAGTCCTGGGGCAGTATGATGCCCTCTTCGGAAGTTCCCGCGCCGACAAGGAAGGACGGACTCGGATCTGGACTGACATCGTGACTGCCATCAACGCGGAAGGGGTGGCAGTCCGCGACTTCCAACATGTCAAGAAGCGCTGGGAGGACTTCAGGTCCAGGACCCTGAACAAGGCCCGGTGCCTCTTGAAGGCAGCGGATGCCAAGGGGCGCCGGGGCCACTTGTCGGAGGAACAGATGAGGGTCCTGGAACATATATCCCCATCGCTCCACTTCCAGGTCCTTGAGAGGCAGACCCGTCTGGAGTCGAGCGGTGAGTGTACATGCATCCTGATTGTGAGCAGTGCGTGTGGTGATTGTTCAGTAGTGTGCAGGTTGCACATCTGTTTGTATGGGGTCGAGTATGGGTGCGGGTGTACAGGTCCGTGGGGCTGACACATGCGAGGGCTGTAATGTGTGAGACATGGATGGTGCCTGTGTGTGTGGGCTTGCATGCCAAATGCAGTTGTGTGGGCACACAAGTTGAATGTGTATGTGAGTAGACATGTCCGTGATGTCACGCATGTATGTTGTTTTCAGCTGCATGTATCAGCGCTGTGTACATGTGCATGTGTGTGTATTTGACAAGGGTGCAACAGTGATGCAACATGGATGCATGTGACAGCGGTATGTGGAAGCCTGATGGGCAGATGTGACATGGATGCCCGTCTGAACACTGCGACACTTGCCAGAGGTGTACACATGCATGCAAGTGTGGTGGTGTGTGTACATGTGTGGTGCACTTCCTGTGTTGCATGTGATGTCTGGCTCACCTTTGGCTGCTCATGCTGTTGTATGTGTATGGATGGTGTTGGCAGTTGCGATATGGCTGTGGTATGGCTCGTGTGTGCGAGTTGTAATGACATGTGTGTTGGGGATCGTGATGACATGTCTGAGGTTTGCCAATGCCACTCATGTACAACTGTCATGTGTGTATGTGTCCATTGTACATTGCCCTGATGCGTGTGTTTTGTTTCTCCCTGTCTGCAGCGTCAACTGATGAAGAGGGCGGAGAAGGTGCTGTGGAGCACAGCAGCGGGGATCCCACCGCCAGCCGGAGACGCAAGGCCCGGCTCCCCTCCCATGTTGTCATCTCGTCGGGGAGTGAGGAGTCCGGTGCCGCGTCCCAGGCCGCAGCTGCCGGGGGGAGGTCCAAGAGGCGGAGGTTGCAGTTGGACTCCTCGGCAGCAGAAGGGGCAGCTGGGACCCCACAGGGCCCAACGGGGGAAGATGGCACAGAGTCATCCAGGTTGGTGGGGGGTTTGGTGGAGGAGGAGGCCGTGCAAGCACCAGAGATGGGGTCTGGGGGTGGGGATCCCACTGGTGCTAGTGGTGCAGTGCATGACCAGGGACAGGAGGCAGCACAGGCCGCCGCGGAGGTTCCTGTGTGCAATCCTGTCCCTGATCCTGTCCCTGCATCATCTTGCACCAGCAGGGATGCCTATGTCCAGACCAGTTTTCAGGCAGGGGATGAGCTGACGTCAACTGGCCTTCCTCTGCCTGCGGACGTGGCTATCCAGGCCCGGGTTGAGCCTGTCCTGGCTGGTGTGGCGTTGCGTCAACGGGCCATGCGAGGTGACCTGCAGTCTTTTCATGAAGAGACTGCACGTCATCTCGAATGGCTCGTTGACCACGTCAGCCTGCTGGGACAGGTCACCCAGGCCAGATTCCTCCGTCTGATGGGGCTTGCCACGACCCCCTCCTCAGCTGGACCCCCTACGCGCCAGTCGTACTCTGTGCCATCTTCCCACCCATCAGTCACCTGGGTGCCCTGTGGAGCTGCCTCTGACGGTGCGGCCAGGCTGGTGGAGGAGGCATCCCTGCCACAGTCGGGAGTCGGACGTCCAGCATGGGTGGCCACGTCAACGACTGCACCCCAGCCGGCGGAGGATGTGCAGGCAGCAGGAGGCAGTGCAGGGGCAGAGGCACAGCAGCAGCAGCACCATGGTGGGAGCCATGAAGGCTCGGGACCTTCGACATCGGAGGGGCAGGCATCGGCCGGAGGGCAGGAGGACCCAGGACAAAAAGTCTCTTCCGTGTGGCAGCGGTTGGGCCACGCCATAGATGCGGAGCGGCAGCGGGCGGAAGAGGCACGGCTCTCAATGGTCAGGGCGGAGAACTCCATGCAGAGGGCCCTGAGGCGGGCCGAGTGCCTCAAGGCAATCCGCAGGGGTTTGGAGGTGGACACGTCGACGGCCCTGCGGACCCTCGGGGCCATGGAGGAGGACCGCCTCCGGGACATTGAGGAGGAGTTCGATGATGCCCTGGCCCGGCACATCCAGAAGTGAGCCGTGGAACTAGCCCGCTGCCCTTGTACATAGTTATGTAGGTAGTGTTAGGTTTCATTTTTGTTTTTGTTTCATTTGGACCTTTTGGACATTGCCCACATTTTTGTATATATTTTTTTTATTAGTTAGTGTAGTTAGATAGGCTTCCTTTATTTTGTTGGGATAATGGACCCTGGCTTCTTGCATTGTACATAGTTGTAGACGTGTACATACTTTCTTTTTTAACATTCTCCATGGATCAATGGCTTTTATTTTTATTTCCCATTGGATTTTGTTTTGTGGACATTGACTTTGTACAACATTACTTTGGATTTCAATATTTTTTTTTTTTTAAATTTTGAACGGACATGCTTCTTTTCATTTTTTTACATTCACATTTCTGTTCATTTTTGATTCTATTCATGTTTCCTTTAATACATTATTTTTTTGTTGAACTTCAATGTGTGGTATCTCATTGTTTTCATGCATTTCATGTTATGTGTTTTGAGATTCACTGACACCCATTGGGTGTATGTGAGGGACATGTGTTTGTTTCGGAACTTGCAATTGGTGTTCTGTGATGTAATTGAAATTATGAGTGGGTGGATGCAATACTCGGGTGGGTGTTTTGCATTTGGGGGCTGACCATAGAGACCAGGGTTCTGGATTGTGATGACATGTTGGGTGGGGAACATGAGTTGGACATGGGTGGGGGCCTGGTGGAGGCTGCCCCTGCACTGCTGGGGGGTGGGGGTGCTGGGAGACATGGTTGGGGGCCTGGTGGAGGCTGCCCCTGGTGACTGGAGGGGTGGGTGTGGTGGGAGACATGGGTGGGGCCTGGTGGAGGCTGCCCCTGGTGACTGGAGGGGTGGGGGTGGTGGGAGACATGGGTGTGGGCCTGGTGGAGGCTGCCCCTGGTGACTGGAGGGGTGGGGGTGGTGGGAGACATGGGTGGGGGCCTGGTGGAGGCTGCCCCTGGTGACTGGAGGGGTGGGGGTGGTGGGAGACATGGGTGGGGGCCTGGTGGAGGCTGCCCCTGGTGACTGGAGGGGTGGGGGTGGTGTGAGACATGGGTGGGGGCCTTGTGGAGGCTGCCCCTGGTGACTCGGTGGTGGGGGTGGTGGGAGACATGGGTGGGGGCCTTGTGGAGGCTGCCCCTGGTGACTGGAGGGGTGGGGGTGTTGGGAGACATGGGTGGGGGCCTGGTGGAGGCTGCCCCTGGTGACTGGAGGGGTGGGGGTGGTGGGAGACATGGTTGGGGGCCTGCTGGGGGGTGGGGGTGCAAGGGGACATGGTTGGGGGCCTGCTGGCAGGTGCCCCACAGTGCTGGGGGGTGGGGGTGCAGGGGGACATGAGTGGGGGCCTGCTGGGGGGTGGGGGTGCAAGGGGACATGGTTGGGGGCCTGCTGGCAGGTGCCCCACAGTGCTGGGGGGTGGGGGTGCAAGGGGACATGAGTGGGACATGGTTGGGGGCCTGCTGGCAGGTGCCCCACAGTGCTGGGGGGTGGGGGTGCAAGGGGGACATGAGTGGGGGCCTGCTGGGGGGTGGGGGTGCAAGGGGACATGGTTGGGGGCCTGCTGGCAGGTGCCCCACAGTGCTGGGGGGTGGGGGTGCAAGGGGACATGAGTGGGACATGGTTGGGGGCCTGCTGGCAGGTGCCCCACAGTGCTGGGGGGTGGGGGTGCAGGGGGACATGAGTGGGGGCCTGCTGGGGGGTGGGGGTGCAAGGGGACATGGTTGGGGGCCTGCTGGCAGGTGCCCCACAGTGCTGGGGGGTGGGGGTGCAAGGGGACATGAGTGGGACATGGTTGGGGGCCTGCTGGCAGGTGCCCCACAGTGCTGGGGGGTGGGGGTGCAAGGGGGACATGAGTGGGGGCCTGCTGGGGGGTGGGGGTGCAAGGGGACATGGTTGGGGGCCTGCTGGCAGGTGCCCCATAGTGCTGGGGGGTGGGGGTGCAAGGGGACATGAGTGGGACATGGTTGGGGGCCTGCTGGCAGGTGCCCCACAGTGCTGGGGGGTGGGGGTGGAAGGGGACATGAGTGGGGGCCTGCTGGGGGGTGGGGGTGCAAGGGGACATGAGTGGGACATGGGTGGGGGCCTTGTGGAGGCTGCCCCTGGTGACTGGAGGGGTGGGGGTGGTGTGAGACATGGGTGGGGGCCTTGTGGAGGCTGCCCCTGGTGACTGGGGGGTGGGGGTGGTGTGAGACATGGGTGGGGGCCTGGTGGAGGCTGCCCCTGGTGACTGGGTGGTGGGGGTGGTGGGAGACATGGGTGGGGGCCTGGTGGGAGGTGGGGGTGGTGGGAGACATGGGTGGGGGCCTGGTGGAGGCTGCCCCTGGTGACTGGAGGGGTGGGGGTGGTGGGAGACATGGGTGCGGGCCTGGTGGAGGCTGCCCCTGGTGACTGGAGGGGTGGGGGTGGTGGGAGACATGGGTGGGGGCCTGGTGGAGGCTGCCCCTGGTGACTAGGTGGTGGGGGTGGTGGGAGACATGGGTGGGGGCCTGGTGGGGGGTGGGGGTGGTGGGAGACATGGGTGGGGGCCTGGTGGAGGCTGCCCCCGGTGACTGGAGGGGTGGGGGTGGTGGGAGACATGGGTGGGGGCCTGGTGGAGGCTGCCCCTGGTGACTGGAGGGGTGGGGGTGGTGGGAGACATGGGTGGGGGCCTGGTGGAGGCTGCCCCTGCACTGCTGGGGGGTGGGGGTGCTGGGAGACATGGGTTGGACATGGGTGGGGGCCTGGTGGAGGCTGCCCCTGCACTGCTGGGGGGTGGGGGTGGTGGGAGACATGGGTGGGGGCCTGGTGGAGGCTGCCCCTGGTGACTGGGAGTGGTGGGAGACATGGGTGGGGGCCTGGTGGAGGCTGCCCCTGCACTGCTGGGGGGTGGGGGTGCTGGGAGACATGGGTGGGGGCCTGGTGGAGACTGCCCCTGCACTGCTGGGGGGTGGGGGTGGTGGGAGACATGGGTGGGGGCCTGGTGGAGGCTGCCCCTGGTGACTGGGGGGTGGGGGTGGTGGGAGACATGGGTGGGGGCCTGGTGGAGGCTGCCCCTGCACTGCTGGGGGGTGGGGGTGGTGGGAGACATGGGTGGGGGCCTGGTGGAGGCTGCCCCTGCACTGCTGGGGGGTGGGGGTGGTGGGAGACATGGGTGGGGGCCTGGTGGAGGCTGCCCCTGGTGACTGGGGGGTGGGGGTGGTGGGAGACATGGGTGGGGGCCTGGTGGAGGCTGCCCCTGCACTGCTGTGGGGTGGGGGTGCTGGGAGACATGGGTTGGACATGGGTGGGGGCCTGCTGGCAGGTGCCCCACAGTGCTGGGGGGTGGGGGTGGTGGGAGACATGGGTGGGGGCCTGGTGGAGGCTGCCCCTGCACTGCTGGGGGGTGGGGGTGCTGGGAGACATGGGTTGGACATGGGTGGGGGCCTGCTGGCAGGTGCCCCACAGTCCTGGGGGGTGGGGGTGGTGGGAGACATGGGTGGGGGCCTGGTGGAGGCTGCCCCTGCACTGCTGGGGGGTGGGGGTGCTGGGAGACATGGGTTGGACATGGGTGGGGGCCTGGTGGAGGCTGCCCCTGCACTGCTGGGGGGTGGGGGTGGTGGGAGACATGGGTGGGGGCCTGGTGGAGGCTGCCCCTGGTGACTGGGGGGTTGGGGGTGGTGGGAGACATGGGTGGGGGCCTGGTGGAGGCTGCCCCTGCACTGCTGGGGGCTGGGGGTGCTGGGAGACATGGGTTGGACATGGGTGGGGGCCTGGTGGAGGCTGCCCCTGCACTGCTGGGGGGTGGGGGTGCTGGGAGACATGGGTGGGGGCCTGGTGGAGGCTGCCCCTGGTGACTGGGGGGGTGGGGGTGCTGGGAGACATGGGTGGGGGCCTGGTGGAGGCTGCCCCTGCACTGCTGGGGGGTGGGGGTGCTGGGAGACATGGGTTGGACATGGGTGGGGGCCTGGTGGAGGCTGCCCCTGCACTGCTGGGGGGTGGGGGTGGTGGGAGACATGGGTGGGGGCCTGGTGGAGGCTGCCCCTGCACTGCTGGGGGGTGGGGGTGGTGGGAGACATGGGTGGGGGCCTGGTGGAGGCTGCCCCTGGTGACTGGGGGGTGGGGGTGGTGGGAGACATGGGTGGGGGCCTGGTGGAGGCTGCCCCTGCACTGCTGGGGGGTGGGGGTGCTGGGAGACATGGGTTGGACATGGGTGGGGGCCTGCTAGCAGGTGCCCCACAGTGCTGGGGGGTGGGGCTGGTGGGAGACATGGGTGGGGGCCTGGTGGAGGCTGCCCCTGCACTGCTGGGGGGTGGGGGTGCTGGGAGACATGGGTGGGGGCCTGGTGGAGGCTGCCCCTGCACTGCTGGGGGGTGGGGGTGGTGGGAGACATGGGTGGGGGCCTGGTGGAGGCTGCCCCTGCACTGCTGGGGGGTGGGGGTGGTGGGAGACATGGGTGGGGGCCTGGTGGAGGCTGCCCCTGGTGACTGGGGGGTGGGGGTGGTGGGAGACATGGGTGGGGGCCTGGTGGAGGCTGCCCCTGCACTGCTGGGGGGTGGGGGTGCAGGGAGACATGAGTGGGGGCCTGCTGGGGGGTGGGGGTGCAAGGGGACATGTGGCTTGGCTGGGGGGCATGCCCATGGTGGATGGGCTGCCTGCGGGACATGACCAGGGGTGCAGGGTAGTCCCCTTTGGTGTGGGCTGCCTGCAGAGGTCGTGGAGGGGGTAGAGGGGAGACCTGGGAGGACCCACACTGGCAATTCACCTCTTCAACTTCCCGCACACCTACATAATACACTGCCCCACTCGCACAGGCCCAATCGCGTGTAGGATTTCTCGCGCACCCCTGAAATCCACGTATCCAGCCCAATCGCGTGTAGATTTTCTCGCGCACCCCTGAAATCCACGTACCCAGGCCAATCGCGTGTAGATTTTCTCGCGCACCCCTGAAATCCACGTACCCAGGCCAATCGCGTGTAGAATTTCTCGCGCACCCCTGAAATCCACGTACCCAGGCCAATCGCGTGTAGAATTTCTCGCGCACCCCTGAAATCCACGTACCCAGCCCAATCGCGTGTAGATTTTCTCGCGCACCCCTGAAATCCACGTACCCAGGCCAATCGCGTGTAGAATTTCTCGCGCACCCCTGAAATCCACGTACCCAGGCCAATCGCGTGTAGAATTTCTCGCGCACCCCTGAAATCCACGTACCCAGCCCAATCGCGTGTAGATTTTCTCGCGCACCCCTGAAATCCACGTACCCAGGCCAATCGCGTGTAGAATTTCTCGCGCACCCCTGAAATCCACGTACCCAGCCCAATCGCGTGTAGATTTTCTCGCGCACCCCTGAAATCCACGTACCCAGGCCAATCGCGTGTAGAATTTCTCGCGCACCCCTGAAATCCACGTACCCAGCACAATCGCGTGTAGAATTTCTCGCGCACCCCTGAAATCCACGTACCCAGGCCAATCGCGTGTAGAATTTCTCGCGCACCCCTGAAATCCACGTACCCAGCCCAATCGCGTGTAGAATTTCTCGCGCACCCCTGAAATCCACGTACCCAGGCCAATCGCGTGTAGAATTTCTCGCGCACTCCTGAAATCCACGTACCCAGCCCAATCGCGTGTAGATTTTCTCGCGCACCCCTGTAATACACGTACCCAGGCCAATCGCGTGTAGAATTTCTCGCGCACCCCTGAAATCCACATACCCAGGCCAATCGCGTGTAGATTTTCTCGCGCACCCCTGTAATACACGTACCCAGGCCTATCGCGTGTGGGGACACCCGCACACCCCTGAAATACACGCTCCCCGCTCTGCGTTTGCTGCTGCCCTTTGCGCTGGATTGGGGATTTTGATGGCTTTTCCCTGCGCAAGGGGCGTTCTTGGGGGCGTAACTGACGCTGCTGCAGGGTCGCTGCGCCACTCTGCGCCACGGCTGGTTGTGGATGTTGGAATCCATGAATACGCTGTGCGCCTGAATGTGTTTCGGCGCACGCGGCTGGCGCAGACTACCGCCTGCGCCACTTGTGCGCCGAATTCTATGAATTGGCCCCTAAATCAGTCTATAGTGGCCAAAATATACCAGGGGCAGTGTTGGATCCATATTACCCTTTTAGCAGTTCAACAGTGAGCGAACCAGGCTTCGAGCTGTTGTGTGAGTGGATCAAACCAAGAGTCATGTTGTCCCAAGCAGCAAGCTAGCTTCAAGTCAGTTAGAATGTGGCAGCTCAGAGCAGTTCAAAGGCAGCTCTCGATTCAGGTTGAAGCACTCACCGGTATCAGTCTGGAGTCAAGCTGGTTCGAGGCGATTAGTAGTTGCTTTGTATGGGGCAATGCATGATCCTCCAGCAGGTAGAATTGAAGGTCTGCAATGGTTCAAAGTGGTGATCCTGATGCTTTGGTGTGCAGTTCGGCATAGCAGTGGTTCAAGGTCAAGCCGGGCTGAACCATTCAGTAACTGCTAACTGGAGTGGATGAATGACACTATAGAGGCTTGAGTCGAGTCCAGAGATGCGCATGTGAATTAAGATGAACAGGTGACAGGCTCTAAGAGGACACAGTGCAGCATCGAGCTGGTTCGTAGTTGCAAGCACATTTGTACAAATGTTTGGTTGTGTGCCCAAAGCAGCACTAGAAGATCCTGAGGTTCAAAATACAGCTAACCTGGTTCAAAAGCAGTTAGATCCGTTTCAGGAGTTGGAAAACCGGGGTCCTGACTGTCTTGGCTCTTAGGATGCTGTGGGTCCCACTCTGGGGTCTCAGGGTCAGTGTTTATTCTCGGGCTACAAAGCAGGGGAGCTGGCACGTAAGTTCAGGAGTCCTTCACCACAATGAGGTCCTGTGCAGCAGTGCAGATGGCAGAGATGCAGGTCTTGCTACAGCAGTAGGTCACCCCCATTTTGCCCAGAGGATTGGTAGGGATAATAGCTCACCTTTGCTTTAAACACTCATTCTTCAACTCACTGGAGGAGGGCTTTGGAATGTCAACTCTTGCAACAGAGGTCCAAATGAATGCTTTCTCAGGTGTTTGATCTAAAGTGAATCAGATAAGGAGTGGGAAATGTTGTATAAGGGGATTGTAAATAGCACTGTTTATTACAGAGGTTAAGAAAATCTACTATCATAAATAGTTAATGTGAAATGCCAGAGTCCAACAGTTTGCAGTTGGAAGCTTCGCCCGAAGGGGGGGGGGGGGAATGTTATGATAAGAAGGATAAGGACATTGGAGGAGAGAGGGATGAAAGAGGGCAGGCATGACTGAGGCTGCTGCTGTATTCGCCTGACTCATTGAATGTCTTTGAAGATCCGTGGTTCATGTACACTTAATAGGAAACAATTGCTTTCAAAGGCAAAAACCATGGGTGCTTGGACTAAAACTAGCCTGTTTTAGTGCTCAACTCGCAGTCCTGGGAACAAGTGAATTTTGCCTTTTGAAATCATACCCAAAGTTATTTGTGTTAAAGGAACTGGAGGGGTCAGGCCGTAATAGATATATAGAGCGAACACAAGATAAAGGAACCCACCACCATCTGATCTAAACTCCCCCTGTCTACACTAGCTGTGCCCCATCCCCTGTCAATAGCAGCAAAGGCACTTTTCGTAGGCATCACTCTGGTGTGAGGCAAACTCTTTTGGAATTGGTGCGCCCTGTGGTTTCGGATCCCCAGGCCAGCTCCTGCTAGGCAGCTGGCTCACCACGGAAGGTCTTACGAGACCTCATAAAGGATCAAAAAGAGAGGCATAACCATCCAGACTCCTGCCGTGTTACTTGGTATGGTCTGGCTGTCCGACCAGAATACAGATAACTCACCCATAGCTGAACTGAGCTAACAATGCTGACACATATTTGATATCAAATGGATTCAGTGGAGCATGCCTCCAACAGTCAAAGGATACTGTCAAGGGCTGTTAGAGGAGATGGAGAATTCCCCATCTAAGCCCCTGACAAACTGCAGTGCGGCACGAGATGGGCAGTTCCTGCAGTTCATAGTAATTATTAGTTGGGCATACAGTTCATGACTTTCATGGCTTTAAGGTGACTTTTTAAAAATATGTTATTTTATAATTTTCTGCTCCACAGTCCTTTAGAATGCCAATGCATGCCACCACAACAGTTTAGCAAAGTCATAGGGCCTCATTACGACTCAGGCGGTAAGGGGTTTACGGCGGCGTAAACAGCGCTGACCCTTACCGCCTGATTCCGAGGTCCCTTTGCGCCATGGAGGTTTTAACACCTGCTTTTAGCAGGTAACAAAATCCATGGCGCTAAGGGACCTTGATGTTAATTACGCCACCGTAATTTACGGTGGCATAATTAACGCCTTCCCCACTCCCATTATGCCCTATGGGGCAAAAATGGGAATGGGGAAGGGTAAATGGGGATTGGGGACTTACCGCCCCGCCAACCTCGGAATGGGGCGGTAAGTCCGCCAACCACCATGGCGTAAACGTAGTTTACGCCATGGTGGTAAAGGTACGACCCAGGCGGTAACTTACCGCCTGGGTCGTAATGAGGCCCATAGAGTATAATACTTTTTTTTTGTTACAATGCATTACTTTATTGTATAAGGCACATCACAATTGTAAGTTGTTCCTCCTTGCTCCACAGATATGCATTGACAATTTGTTTATGGTGTGGTATTTTACTCATCAATCCACCAATGGGAGTATCATTGGTTCTGTTGTCTTTTTGGGCACAAGCTCCAGTTTACCCCTGCCAGAACATATTCTGTTAAAATAGTTGAATGGAATCATTGTAAAGTTATCATTTATAACTGAGGGAAAAGGAGTTCTGAAAAGTATCTCTCTCATTCCTGACCTCCCGCTTGCCCCCTCACTCTTCATACTACATCCCCAGCTCCCTATCTTCAGAAACCCCTCTGTCATTATCTGGGGGACACCCCGTAACACCCACAACATCCCACCTTTCTTCCCAACTTCCCAGCCCCCATTCACGCCCCAGTCTGTGTGCCTTCTCCCTTCTCCAATACTCCCCACTCACATTCACCGTAATGCTCCCCCACAGCTGCCTATTGCTTTCTGAATTGAACAACAACCTTTTTGCACTGGTAACGTGCACAATTTAGATTACGCACTCCAAGAAGTACACTGTTAAAAGTTGCCCTTATTCTGCAACTCTGACTACACAGCATGTACTCTGGACACAGCAGAAAAAAGAGATAGCTACAACCTTAATGCAACTTGGAGCGATTCCTTATTCTATTAGAGGTTGCATCCGATCTCCCTATACTGAGGCTGTCCACTATGAGAAAATTCGGAAAATACCACACTGGAGATCAGATAGGTTGTGGCAATGTTAAGATTTATTTTTGTGCTTATATCTTGTTTGATTGGTTTGTTGGGAGTTGAGTAATTGTTTTCCTGTTGTTGGTAAAAATCTTTTTAATAATTGGTTAATGCCATGATTTTGTTTTTTTTTAATATTTATCTGGAGTTCGTTATTGCTCATATATGATTCTGTCATACGTAGATTCTCCTGTACTCCAGATGGCATTTTGTCTAGGAGTACAATGTCGTCAGCATACATCAAATATGGGATCGGAATTGAGTTTATCTTTGGTGGATTGAGCTTTGTAGTGTCGATGCTTGTGGAGTAATCAGCAGTATACAGATTATACATGGTTGCTGCTAAGGGGCATCCCTGTTTTAGACCATTCCAGGTTCTTATCACCTCTGTCGTTGTACCTTCTTTTGTTAACCTGATCGAAACTGTCGTGTTGGTATATAATAGTTTAATTGGTTCGCTGATTTCAAGGGGGCAATTCCATTTAGCAAGCTTGTTCCACAGGATGGACCTGTTTACGGCGTAGAAGGCCATGTGTAAGTCTATGAACGCTGCATAAATGGGGGCGTTGTTGCTTATGGCTTCATGTTTTAGCAGGTTTAAAGTTAGAAGGTTTACATTTGTTCCTACGTTCGCGGTGAAGCCGGTTTGTCGACTGTCCAACCGGTTGGAAGCTTTCGCCCATGTGGTCAAGTTTCGTAGCAGATATGAGGCGAACAATTTTCCCAAAGGATCTAGCAGGGCAATTGGTCTAAAGTTGGCTGGGTTATTTCTGTTGCCCTGTTTATAAATTGGAATCAGTACCGCTTTGGTCCAAGTAGATGGTAATACATTGACTGTATTTATTAAGGTTAGTATGAGATCCATTAGGTTCGCCCAAGTCTCCGGATCACGCTTCAGGGCAGCATTAGATAACCCATCCGGTCCGGGTGCTCTGCAAATATGTGCTTCTCCCAGGATATGGTCCATTGATTTGAGATTGTCTCTATCACCATATTTTCGTCGCTATTCCGCGATTTGTAGAGATTAGAGAAATGTGTGAACCAATTCTTTTGGGTGACATTGGATACCATCGCTTGTTGTTGCTGGTGATTATTATTTAGCAGATCCCATAGAGATCTCAAGTTCTTGTTTCTGATTGTTTGTAGCATAGCTTCGGCATCCGTTTGTTGCAGGGCCATCACGTTTGATTTGGTCCAGTTTCTGTATGCTTGCTTTGCTTTCCGGATGTTTTCCAGGTTTCCCAAGTTTGGATCTTTTCTCCATTTACGCAGTTTTTGGCGCAACAATTTTCTTTTTTTAACTATTTCTTGGTTGTAGTAATGTTGGTGGATCGGTTTCTCTGTAGCAGGCTTGTTTTTGTGGAAGGGGAGAAGGGCCCAGTCATAATTTATTTTCTGGTCATCTGGCAGAGGTGTTTGTTGGAATACCTGCGGGATGGTGGCCAACAGATCTTTGCTGATTCTTAATCTGGTGTTACCTCCAAACATTTTTATCTAAGGAGGAGGAGGACAGGGGGCAGGCTCGTCCACTCCCGCAACTGCTGTCGAGAGGATCGAGTGATCACTCTGATTAGTAGATGTTATTTGAAATTCCAATAATGTATTGGTTATGGCTGGCGATACATATATGTAGTGAATGATGGTGGTAGCGTTTTGACCAGTCCAGGTCAGGATCAGCAGGTTCTGAGCATCATAAGGTTGCTTTATTAGCTGTAGATTTCTCATCGAGATCTCTTTAGTCCAGAGTAGGGCTCTGGTTGAAAGGTCATCAGATTGCTTAAGGAGTCCGTTGGTGTCATACAGGTGAATATTTAGATCTCCACAGATGATGACATTTATATCTGGGAATTTGCCACTGATTCTGTCCATTGTTATAAATATGCCATCCAAGAAGCAATTGTCATTAATTGCAACTGGATTCCAATACACGTTGATGACGGCAATCATTCTGATTGACTTCAATTGTGGTTCAGATAGGCATTCTGGGGTTGTCTCAATCATAATTTTGATGATGGTCAATCGTGTCCATGGATTTATGTTTTCTGTTTCGACAAAGTTCCATTGTGGCGATATCCTCACCAGCGTCAATAGGCCTGCGGCCGCGCGGCCCCTAGAGCTTTTCAGAGCTGGGTTGTTGAGGGCAGTGATAAATCCATCACAAACTGGGGTTTTAGTCAGCCACGTCTCTTGAAGGCATATAATCTGGCAGGATTCTAGTAGTGAGTCTGGAGAGTCAAAGAGATGGGAAGATCCTCTCGTATTCCACAAGCATAGTTTCCATCTGTCGCTCTTTGTTTCGATTGATGGTTATGAGCAAGGTTCTGGAGGTGTCAAAGGCTGTGATGGATCTTCATCATAATCTCTACAAAAGAGTTGTTTAATTTGTAGTTTTCTGTTAGTATCGCACTGGTTGGTTGATGTGCTCATATGTCATGCTGGTCTATCCTCTCGCGACTTAGTATCGTCGTCAGGGCAGTTTACTTGTTGTTCATATGAGCGTGTAGCATCATCAGCATCACTTGTTTCATCCACAGTTGGCGTTAGTGCAAATCCTAATGAGAGCAGTGGCGTGGCCATGTCTACGATTCGGTTCATGATCTCTGGGGTGTAAAGTTCAATCTGGACCTTGTCTAGGTAATATTCATCTTCAAAGCTCACTATCTTTATATCTTGTGAGTTAATTAATTTCAGTTGTGGGATTGCATGGAGCAATCTTAGTACATTAGTCCTGTTGTGTATGATGGATGTACTTAATTCATTAATACAGGCTAGTCGTAGAATACATTTCTGCTTTTTCTTCCATGGATCTATAAATTGTGGTAGAATGTAAGTATCGGTCTTGTGAGGATTACTTATGTCTTTTCTCTGGATGTCTGTATAGTCAATTGCCGAGGCTGATGTAGACGCCTCAGTCTCAGTAGTTTTATCAGACAGATAACTTGTTTCATGCGAATAGTTTGAAGGGTCATCTGATATGTTTGTGAGGTCTCCTGTTTGGTGGAGAGAAGCATCTGACATTGTTTCACAGGACATATTTGATTCCTTTAATGAATCTGTGAGGTCAATTGCATATTCATCTATTATTACGAGTATCGATTCATTGATTTTTGGTATCTGTTCATTGGACTCTTGGTGAGCTGAATACGTGCTGAGGTTGAGATCTTCTGTTTTCGGTTCCAAGGTGTTGGAGGATCCTTGTTTCGGGCTTGTCATGTGGTCACCCTTTGGGTCTGATCTCTATAGATTTCTAGGGGTGCAGTTGTTCTGTTTCTTAAGCTCAGGGCCTCCCAGAATATTCATTAAAAAGGCTCGGAAGCCAGTTTGTTTATTCCCCTTTGTTCGTTTGGTTTGAGGTTTTGGAGTCTGTTTCACCTGCTGCATCTCCTTGTAAGTTTTCTTAATTGAAAATATCTGAAAAGTATCTGGAGGTTTCGGTACTCTTAACTTATCAGATGGGTTTGTGTTAGCATACTGGAGGCCAACAGCTGAAGTTGCCCTAGAGTTTGATAAACATGGTGGCTTTTGCATAATGACTGGTAGAATTACACTGTTTGAAGGAGCCGTTAGGGGATCTTGAGGAGCTTTGGTGGTTTACACAGGATGAGCCTTCGTCAGGGAAATCATTGCGGCAGATAGCATGGCTTTTTCAGCGTGTTCAGCTGCAGCCATTTCGAAGGGTCTTGTTTGCCATTGATGGGAGAGTTCCGCTTCTCTGTCTAATCGTTTTTCTACATTGGTGATGAAGGCTTCTAGATGGATTTGCTTCATGTGTAGCTTCATCTTTAGTACCTTCGTTTATTGATTCGTACAGCTTACAGAATGGAATCATGGCTTGTGTGGTGACGGTTGTGAGCATATTTTGTAGATTTAGCATTGTAGTCGGGATCCTCTGAGGAGATTGGTCTTCGAGGGTGGGGGTTAATGCTTTGCTGAAAGCGTCCTGTTCTTCTTCATAGTTAAAAGGGGTGTCACTCTTCTTCTGTGTGCCTGAACCAAAAGGGAACGAGGAGTCCATTTCATCATATTCATGCTTTAGGTTCTTTATCAGTTGGTCTTTTCGTTTGGAAGGTTTTTTTGGCACCAAGTTCTCTGCCATCAATTTGGTGGGCAAGGTTGGAGTTGACGTGGTTGGTAAGTCATTTAGCCGCTTTGCCCGTGTGTCTCCGAAAACGTCTTTCCTCTTTTCGATGTTGGTCAACAGTGATTCAATTTCAGTGATGTCTAAAGACAGGCGGGCTACTTTTGCTCTAGATTGTTGAGTGTCTTTAGAGCTTTCAGCTTTAGAAAGGCTCTTAGCAGTATAAGATTTCAGCCATCTCAATTTGGCTTGTCTGGCTTTTCTTTTTTTGACGAGTCAGGTATTTCATGATTCTGTATGTTCTCTCAGGGGAGCATAGTTGAAGGTGCTGTGATCGACTTTGATAGGAGGGCCAGATTTGCCTCAATTGCTTGATATGTTTTACCAATTCCTTGACTGGCCATGTTAGGTGAGACTGTTAGAGTTTCTCTTCCTTTTAAACAGGGTTGTTCACACAGCAATGGGGTTTGCACCAGGGGTACCGTAGTTAACAGAGATATGGTAAGGGCTTCCAAAGTTGAAACAGTGGTGGCTGTAGTCTCAGTGTCCGGCCTCGGAATTTTGTTTGAGCGTGGACTGGCAGCACTGTTATCCTGAGTAGGAGAAATCAGTATCTGCCCTTCTACGATTTGTTGAGGGAGACATGCCGCCATTACTTGCAGATTGTCTTCTGGCGATAGCGGGGTTTCTCTCTGAGATGGAGTACGGGAGATTACCTCTAATTCCTGTGTGTTAACTGCTGTCGAATTGGCGCCGATGGTCTGGGTAGGTTCGCCATGTATGTCTCTATTTGGCACTTGGTAAGTGAATGGGTGCATTATTCCCTTCGCAAGTTCTTGCTTAAGTAGGACTTATTTTATTGAAGGTTGTGATGAATCATTCATCATAGTGGTCTGGTGTTTCTTGGCATGCTTTCCTCGTAGCCTGTTGTGAGGACCCGATTTCTCTGTTTGGGACTGATCTCCTCCAGCACTAGACGTATTTAATCGTGAAGACATTTCTAAGGTAGTTGCGTGCTCAGACGAGGAAAGATAGTTACTGCAAGTTCTGCAGTGACCTGGTTGCAAGATTTTCTGTACTTTATCTGATGTTATGGCGGAGCAGCAGTTTTATATAATACCAGACACCAAGGACGGCATGACAGCTCGAGGTAACAAGAGCGATATCAGGATTAAAAAAGCAAGCCCCCACAGTCTCCTGGTAGCTCTGGTCCTCAGAGCTAGTGATCAGACAAAGAGGAGCACAATATTTGCTAAGAGCAGGTGGGCACTGAAAAGCACTGGGGGCCCACGGTTTCAGGGGCCAGTATCGGGATCAGGATCAAAGGGGCGAGCCCCCACAGTCTCCTGATAATTCTAACCCTCAGGGTTAATGGTCGACGATAGATGTCAAAATATAGGCAGTTCAAAAGGATCACCTACCGCAAGTTCTTCTGGTGGTGGCAGGCGCGGCAACGTGCCGGGGATCGTGGATCGGAGTGATATTTCTGTTCTAGTTATCCCTCACAGCCGTGAGGTAAGGTCCAGCTGTGTGGGGATCAGCAGGTATACCGCCGACCCAAGAACCCAAAGGACCCAAAGACCAAAAGACTCAGCGTCTCGACTCTGCGGCCCGCTCCGTGGTCTGGATGGGTTTTTGAATCAAAAGACAGAGAAAGGACTGGAAGTCCTCTTTGCTCGTTGCTCGTAGCTCGCTGTACACAATTTCCTGCAGGTACTGCAAACCAAAAGACTCAGCGTCTCGACTCTGCGGCCCGCTCCACAGTCTGGATGGGTTTTTGAATCAAAAGACAGAGAAAGTGGACTGGAAGTCCTCGTTGCTCGTTGCTCATTGCTCGCCGCACACAGTATCCTGCAGGTACTGAAAACCAAAAGACTCTTCGTCTCGACTCTGCAAATGTAATTCATTTTCAAATATTGCTTCATACATATATTGCTGATATTGATCTCCAATAAATACATGTATTCATGCTGATATGGGTCTGTACTTAACTGGGGGATTCTGTCTGGGGGTGGTAACAAAACGGTAGTAACACCCAGGTTGTTGCGCTGGGTGTCAATGAGATAATGGGGATATTGATGTGATGGGTAAAGGAGTAACTATAGTCCAAGTCCATTGTTGCCATGTGCTTCTTTTACACAGCCCTCCTTACCAGGTCCTCACTGGTGAATGACTGAAGATCCTGGACTTGTTGAACATCTGCATCATCATCATAATCCACTCATTCCTACTTTTCACCCCACCACCTTCCTCCACAAAATGGCGTCTTCCAATGGCTACTTGTGCTCTTCTTGGTTGGGTCCCTGACCTTCCTTCAAATGATGATAATATTTCTGTTCAAAGTGCTGCAATGCCATGGCAGGGATTCACCTTAAAGGTCATCGATTCCTATGCCTTAGGCAATGCATTGCAGTGTGACATGTCTAATGAACATTTATGGGAAGAGGAGTTCAGCAAGACGGGGAAATGTTAATCTCAAATGTTCTTTTGAGGTACCCGGTGCTGTGTGGAGGGGATTTAGTTGTAAATTATCTGCTACAGCACTACCCCAGGTCATGGGTTGCAGACTGCTTGACCTCCTCACTATACACTAAGCCTACTGTAGAATTGACTGGGGTCCCTTTGTCTTGTTTTGGAATCAACCATAGAGTAACAGTCATTATATTTGTCTTTTTTTTCCAAAAGTGTGGTAGAATTCCAAAAGTCTCTCATCACCACCGTAAGGGTCTTCATACTTCTCTGATTCCTGCTAACCCTGTTCTTATGGTCCTTTATTACTATGTTTTTATAACTCATAGTTTTTAAGTTCCAGAATTTTAGGTTAAGGTTCAAACTGACTGTGTCATGGTCACTCACCAGGCTACGAATTACCTCTAAAGAGTTTGTGGCCTGACATAAGCCCTCCGAAACCAGCACATAGTCCAGCTAAGAACAAAATTATTTTCTATGTCATGTGGATTTTGCAGATATATCTCCCAAAGTATATCTGTTAAGCATATACAAACCCCATCCCTCCTATACCTCCCTCCAGTATCTGCCTTGTTCAGTCTTTTGTTGTACATACAAAGTTGTACGATACCAAATTTTGTCCAGTGATACAGTCAAAGGCAAACAGTGTGAATTAAAGTCTCCCACTATTATCACTTCTGAATCCAGTATTTCAATCTTGGTAGCTACCAGCAATTTTTCCAAGATCCCCAATATAGCAACTAGTTCACAATGAGAGGGAAGCCAATACACATTAATCAAAACGATGTTTTTGTGGCCATGGTTCGTTCCCACCTCCAACATTACCCCCGAAATACCTCTATGTTCACTTGAAATTATTCTCCCCTTGATTCCTGCCCCCTGCTTAACGCAGAAACATAGCCTCTCTCCCCCCCCCCCCGAGGGTCGACCAGCATTTTGTCTAGTTGCCGGTTGTTGAAAGCACATGTATCCATCCCAGACCAAATTTTCCAAGGCACATGTTTCCTGAAAACATAAAATACCGTAAGGCTTTAAAGTTTCCATAAAGTTCAAGTCATCAGTTAGCTTGCCATAACCCCTATTGTTCCCTGTTGCCAAGGTGAGGCTCTTTGTAAATAATACTTCTTTCAGATTCGGTGGTTAACTCGACCTGTACTCTCATGAATCTGAGTGCCACCCATTCCCTTGATGTTGTAGGGCAGAGAAAACAGCTAGCCAATCAATCTTTATCAGACCCCCTCCAACTTCCCCCATCCCCTTGTTACATATACATTCTTAGCCTGCATACTTGTTAAATTCGAGCATTTTTAACTTCCCATAGCCCACGGGGGATACAATAAAGCCCAGATATATGAGTCCGTCACACTCCGAGAGTACAAGTTCATAGACCAATAATGAGTTAAAATGTACAATGGAACAGTTTGTATCCCCTTTGTCTGGGAATTCCACCCACTCAATGTCCCCAGAACACAGGGGCCTAAATTAGCGATTTCAGCCAAAATCAGGAGTATATTTCTTCTATTTAGGCATACATTCTGACCTCTACCAAACATATGTGTGAACATCACTGAGACTCCCTCATAGTAATGCTTATCTATCTCCTGATGTTGTCCCGTCTCTTACCTTTTGAGTAGGCTATTGTGTATCAACTCTTCAATTTCTGCAGTGCGTACGTTGAAGTGCCAAAAGAATTTCGAATCCCCCATTACTTCGTTGCAGGCAAGACATACAGGATGTCCCCTCTTGCAGTTCACTAGATTGGTGTTCCCGAGCCTGTATATATGGGGGCATGCCCTAGTAAACCAGGATTGCTCCTTCTTTTGCCATTTGGGTTGATGAAATGCATAAGCTTTGTAAGATGGAAAGGATGATTTTCAAGTTGAAAAACAAATTGTCCGCTTTTGAAAGGATCTAGGGAAACTTTATTGATTTGTATTAATTCATGAACTTGTATAGATTTTTTTTTCTTTTTTCTTCTTCTCTTTATTCAGCTCCCAGAAGGATAAGATAGGCCTTTCTATCATCAGCAGAGCCTCACCCTCGACCCAAGTGAATGATTTGAGGCAGAATGGGCATAGGTGTGTAAATGTTTTTGACAGATGCCCAAGTCTTTGCAAATTTGGCCGTATTGATCCCTCCTCCTTAGAGCTAAAGGATACACATACAAGTGTCCTAACAAACGGATTTTTTTTATATTCATAAAATGATGTTAGTCTGTCAAGCTTGTGATCCTTCAAATAACTAATTTGGGTGGATTGATTAATCAATATAGAGTTGTTCTTTTCTTGTTCATCCAGGCTACTCTAGACATATTTCAGTGCCCCCAACTGCTTTATTTATTTCATTAATTTTTATGCAAACTGTTAATCAGCCTAAACTCGATTGGCCAAGCAGAATTGGTATGGTAGATGGTTGTCAGTATTTATATTGATATATCTATGTATGTATGTATGTATGTATGTATGTATGTATGTATTTATTTATTTACAGGATGGAACAATGCTCTTTTGATCATAAAAGAAAGTACAATAGATAAGAAATCAGATTTGATTGGAAGCAGTGGGTTTCTTACACTGGTGTGACTTCGAGTGACATTCTGACAAGGTTGTGAAGGTGAGAAAATGCAATTGTCACCGGGGCAATACTGGGTTGGCTTACAAAGATTAAGGAAAATCAGCATTAGACAATTTAAGTGCAGGTAGGCGGTACGGCCAAGTTTTCTTTAAAAAAAAAAAACATGATTCACACTTTAATGGAAATGCTTACACAAAAAGCACATTATGCGCTGGATTCATCATTCATGGTTTTGGTTTGCCATTGCTCCCTTAGGACAAATTCCGACATTCTATTGCAATGTTATTTCATGTGAAAGAGTAGAAATAGCAGTAGCCAACACTTGCCAAATGTTCCCCAATTTGAGCAGAGAGCATTTTGTTCCGGCCCTTCAAGGCAGAAATAAATTATGTATTTTTTGCATTTTTGAGCACAGTCAAACATGCAGAAATCCCTGGAAACGTGTCAAGTATTTTAAATATATGCAGTGGAACAGCACACTTACAAGCACGCCTATGGCACTGAAACCCATTATGCATTGTCTGCGCTCTGTTTACCCCTCGCTGGTTATGGGTTCAATTGCAAAACAAAAACACAACATTTTGCTCAGAGCTATACTTTTCTGTCTCATAGCCCAGCATGCCACGCTGTTAATAGCTATGTATTCATGGCCGATCACCTAAACGGTTTCAAAATGTGTCCTTCATCCTGAGATGCAGGTGCCACGCTTATGCCTCGCCTAATGTAAGGCTGAGACGCACATAATAATCTCATGCATTTAATGACACAATTTCCCATAACAGCAGACGTTTTTGTGACCATACATAATACTAATGTATCTAACAGCTGAATTTCCATGGGTAAACAATGTCATCATATCATTACGTTTACAGGAAAACATATTTGCAAAATTGCAAATGTAATATGTACATTCTGGACACATACACTACAACATTTCTAAAATCATCAGACACGTGACCTAACCTTTGCCATGATAGAATACGTTGGGGGCCGGTGACCCCCCTCCTGACATCGATTCATTTTTTCCATATAGCTGATACAGCTAAATACTCCACCCAGCTCACTCCTCAGAGTGGTTCCTGAAAGAAAGCGCACTGCTCACGCGCACCCAACATACCGCACCATGATATGTTATGACATTCATAATGCGCCTATACACAAGTGTTTCAAGGCGTGACAAGGCAAGGGAGGGGAAACAGAGGAAGGACAAAGACAACGATCTTACTAGGCCTAGTGACAATGAGATCACGCAAGTGCAGGGGAGAAGGGCGGGGAAAAGTGCCAGGGGGAGGGGAGGGTGCCAAGTGGCAGACATGGGATCAAAAGCAAAAAGTAGTGCGGCCAACAGGTGGCAAGTGCAAGTGTAAGGGGACTGTAGGGTTGCAGATACAGACCCCTAGTTCAGGGGTTGCCAGGAGGCAGTACAGGTGTGCAACGGGATGGGCAGGGACCTGGGCCCCGAATACCGAGGGTAACCAGGTGACCACTGCAGTATCAGAACAAGAGATCAGCGGAGAAGAGACAGAGAGAAGGCAGAAGCAAAGAGGAAGGTCTTGAGGTGCTTCCGGAACCAGAGATGATTCTGCTCAAGTTTCAGATAGGCGGGGAGGCTGTTCCAGAGGGAGGCGCCATTCGGAGAAAGAGATCTGCCCCCAACTTGTTGCTTGGAGAAGTGACTGACCCTCAAGGAGTTGGAGGTAGAGGAGTCAAGAGCTCGAGTAGGAAGATATTTCCGAAGAGGGAGTTTGAGGTATTTCGGTCCCAGGCCCCAGAATGCCTTGTGAACAATACAGAGGGTCTTGAACTTGATCCTTGCAGCCACTGGGAGCCAATTGAGAGATTTCAAGGCTGGAGAGATATGATCCCTGGGCTTGAGGCCAAGGACAAGACTTGCAGTCCTGTTCTGAAAGAGTTGTAAAGGACGGAGAGTAGAGGCAGGTAGATTTAAAAAGAGGCTGTTACAGTAGTCCAGCCTAGAGAGAACCAGAGCTCTGGAGACAGTTGAGCTTCTGGGGGAAGTTTAGGAAATGAAGAATACCTCTGAGGAGGTGCAGCTGGTAGTTTGACTTCTTAGAGACATCAGAGATGTGAGTAGAGACAGAGAGTGTGGAGTCGAAGATGACCCTGAGGTTCTTAGCTTCACAGGTGGGAAGATGAAGAGGGCCAAGAGTGGCTGGCCAGAGAGTGACAGGAAAGAAATGTGCAGGCGTGTCAATGAGGAGAATCTCTGTCATACTGGCATTAAGGCAGAGATCATTGGCGGCACACCACACCTGGATTGGAGACAGGCAATCCGGGATGAGAGAGAGAGAGAAGAGGCAGCAGAGGGGAGCCTGAAAGCGAGCTGAGTGTCATCCGCAAAGCACTGAAAGTTGGAGCAGAGAGCAGCAATGCAGTGGGCGTGAGGTGCCAGGTATTGGTTTAACAGCCAGGGAGAAAGGTTGGACCTGTGGGGAACACCACAGGTAGAGAGTGAGATTGAGGAGAGGAAGGGCCCAAGGTGTACCTGGGAGGGTCGGTCCGAGAAGAAAGAGGTCAGCTGGGCCAGGGCCTGACCAGTGATTCCCAGGTTATCACACAGCCAGTTGAGCAGGATGGCATGGTTGAACATGTCAAAAGCAGAAGAGAAATTGAGTAGGATGAGGACAGAGGGTTGATTAGCATCAAGGTGTTCACGGATGTTCAGGAGAGCAGTTTCCGTGCTCCTGGCTGCTCTGAAGTCAGACTGATGATCATGGACACAACCAACAGATTCAGTGTGAAGATTAAGCTTTCAAGAGTTTTCCCAGGAAACGAGTAATGGTGATCGGGCGATAGTTAGCCAGACAGGAGGGGTTGGTTGAGGGTTTCTTGACAAGGAGGTACACAAAAGAGTCCTTTAGGGAAGGTTCCAGTGGTGAAAGAGTGACTGCAGAAGTCGGCCAAGGCTGGAGCAAGTGTGTCAATGTGGTTCTTGCTGGTTTTGGAAGAACAGGGAATAACTTGTTTGGATGAGACTTTCATAGATCGGACTTGTCTAGAAAGCCTGTCAGGAGTGAACAGAGGAAAGGAAGAGAAGGGAGGAGGAGAGGTGGCCACAGGGAGGCCAGAGGTAGAGGAGAAGGTAGAGGGAGACGGAGCAGAGCAGGAGAGGGTGGACAGGATGTCCTGGGATTTAGAGATGAAATGAGTGGCCAGGGCTGTGCAGGAGGCCTGGGAGGAGACAGGAGAGGTAGAGGCTGCAGCAGTATTGGCCAGCTCCTTGCAGATTTGAAAGAGTTTGGCTGTGTTGTTAGATGCCGCAGAGACGCAGGCTTGGATGTGAGATTTGTTCTTGGCGAGGACAGAGAGTTGGTATTGCCTTTGGAGCAGGTGGCAGGCCAGTTTGTCAGAGGATGCACAAGATGCCAGCCATTTCCTCTCAGCCACCCTACAGTAGCATTTAAGGGTGACGAGGTCTGAGTTGTACCAGGAGTTGCACTTGGGTTTGGGCTTCAAGCGGATCCTCATGACAGGGGTAAGTACATCAAGAGTATCAGCGATAGAAGAGTGGAGCTTCGAAAGGGCTGTGTCAAGATGGTAGTCAGCCAGAGGTGCAGGAGGTGGGGAGAAAGTGGCGTCAAGAGCCTCAACTGACACACGCTACATGGGTCGAATGACCGAGAAGGTGGGTGGCAGTGTGGGAGTAGGCTCGGCCTGAGGGGTAAAGAGACAGAGGTGAGAGGAGAGGAGAAAGTGGTCACTCCAGGAGAGAGGCATGCTGAGAGGGTTATTGAGGGGGAGATCAGAACATCCAAAGTGTGCCCTACAGTGTGATTCCGGCCAGACGGAGGAATAAAGAGAGAGAGTCGCAGAGGTCACAAAAGAGTCCAGAGGAGGGACAGGAAGCATCCAGGAGGATCTTGAGGTCTCCAAGGAGGAGGAGTTGAGGCCAAGAGAGAGGAGGAGAGGTCAGCTCACTGACAGAAAAAGGAGATTGTCCGACCAGTTGGCTGGTAGATAGTTGCCACAGCGAGAGAGCGGCCATGAGAGAGATAGAGCCTGCAGACAAGGCATTAAAAGGAGGAGTAGGCCTGCTTAGGAATGATAGAAGCAGGAATCCACTGTGGGAGGATCAAGGCTACACCCCCACCGGAACGGTTGGATCTAGGCTCGAAGAAGATCTTGTAGCCATCAGGGAGGAGAGTGTCAAAACACGTGACAGAACTGGCCGTGAACCATGTCTCTGTGAGACTGAGAACATCAACGTCGAGTTCTTCCAGGAGACGGCAGATGTCAGAGGAGTATTTGACAGCTGAGCGAGAGTTGAGAGTGGGAATGTGGAGAAGGTCAAAACAAGAGCTTTTCTACAAAGCCAGCGTTGTGGGCTGCACTCCCAAAAACCACATAGTGGTATATAATTACATTTATGGCAGATTCAATGAAAAAAACATATAGGTTCCAAAATAATCTAGTTTTTCAGTTTTCTTTTATTCGCAATATATCTTAAACGATAATTTCATCAGTAGTCTGCAGATGCAAATCAGAGCCAGGGCCTATGCATTACAGACAGTAACGTCCTTCATCAGGGCTAGTGCTGTCTATTCATTAGGTCAAATAAATAGAGTAGGTAGTCCATTGCCAAACAACATTTCATTGTATGATCTACATTGTTATAACACAAATTCAAGTTAATTTGTATGACAATATTGGCAAAATTCATACGTGCATACATTTGAATTGCATGTGTAGAAAAAAAAGAAAGAAAATGAAGAGCACAATTGTGTATTGAAAGCAATATGGCTTCATACTGGTTATAAGCTAATGTAGTTATGTACTGACAATGATTTGTTTTAGGTGTATGATCATGACCTAAGATGACCCACACTTTCCCTCTAAATACTAAGAATATGCGCAGTTGCACAACGTGCTTGGTGTGCGTTGACTTTTACTAAGACAAATGATGCTTCTTTTCAACACTTCACCCTCCTGGAAATGTAAATGTAGACACAATAGTGTGATTAGAGAACAGATAAGCAGCTGTATGCCACAACGTGATGTATGGGAATGATTAAAATAGGCAGAAGATGGAGTCAGTAAGGTAGTGGGTCAGTGTATTAACTTGGCAGGATTTTACCCATTGTTGGTGATAAGGCCTAGGGCATGATGGACAGAAGAGAACACAGGCCTTGGTGTGGAGCTGCAGCTCTGGAAGTTCAGCTCCAAAAATGAATCCTTTTCCCATTCCCAGGAGAGAGGCCAAGGTCAGAGGCACCCATGGATGCACTCATTGTATCCAGCTGTAGGGCCTGGAAGTGAGGGGAACAAAGTATTAGTTGGTAAAAGAGCAATAAGAGCAGCTCCCTGTGAATGAGTCCCAACAGACACCACAGTTTCATTGTCCATGCCAGCTGCCGCTGATCGGGAAACCCATTGATTGGAAGATGAGCAGGACTCCAATTTCACAGACAAGGTCTTCCTTTTTAACATTCTGCATTGTTGCAGCATTCTGTTGCAAGTTGGTTTCTGTATGCAATATTGCATCTGCATCTCTACATAATCTATACATTCATACCTGAGCAGTACTCCAGAGGCATCCAGATTCACCAGAGTATCACTCAGTTCCTCAGAGGACCATGTGTAATCCCCAACTTCAATTTAAACTTTATGAGGAACTTCACTTGTCTAATTATGGATTAACAACCACAATTGGTTAGAATACGATCCTAACCATTTGAACAATCCTAAGCAGCCTGTAGGGATGCAAGTGCAACATCCGAAAAGGATTTTTTTTAAAAAAAGGAGGACTGGTCATTTATTGTCAGCATTGTTGTCATTTAGTTTAGCATTTCATTTCTGCACACGTGCTATTTGTCCCTAGCTTTAACACTCTTGAGAGAGCATTATATGATGAAGAAAAGGTGTAGCAGAAATAGTGCTCATTGTATTTAGAGTTTAAGCCCAGGATGTTTTAAGAGGTTTTATGCCACCAATTAATGAATATTGTTAAAACCTATGGAAAAGGCACTGAAAATAGGTATGTGAAGAGAGTGGAGTATCATGAAATGAAGGAAGCAGCCAGGGAGGGTGTCAGGAGGGAGACACAGGAAGAGATAGACCAAAATGCACAAAGAGAGAAAGAGAGGGAACAGAGAGAAGCAGCAGAGAAGATGCAGAGAGCGGAACAGAAAAGACAAAGAAGGAACAGTGAGGTAGGAGAAAGGGATGAGAAAAGGAAAAAATTGAAACAATGAGGAAGGAGATGAGCAAAAAGCCGGGGTATGATGCCAGAGATGTCAGGAGAAGGGAGTGGGATGGGGCAATAACCCCAGAGACCAGACGCAGAGATGTGTTACCAGAGATAATGAGTGGAACATATTTAAGGGAGCCTGTTAAGGGAGACAGTTTTAATCTCATACTTGCGGATGACGAGAGCAGAGAAAGTGACAGGGAAACAGACTGGGTAGTCATGGATGGTGAAGAGGGGGGAGAAGAGGCAGAGCAAGCCCCACAAATGGATAACACAGGATCTGGCATGGAAGACACAGCAGATTTACTGGGGCTAAACTTAAGCATGTATCCACCCCTCACTCCAGTACTGCCCAAAAATGAAGACACTAAATCACCATATTTCTTAGGAAACATGCCAAAACGCCGGCAACACCATGTAGCTGAGACACTGAAAAGGAAAACGTGCGCAGCATCACCTTTGCACAAGAAAGGGGTAAGACAATTCCCACTGCTCCACAAAAGATTAGGGCAACCCCACTATACTCCATACTGAGACAGACAAAAATAACTTGATGGATAAGCTGCCATCACAGACAGCAGGGGTGCGCCGTTGGATCTACAAGCTAGAGCAAGAGACAGCTGGGCTACCATTAGCTGCAGTAACAGAACATAACACCACTAAATATGGCGGTTCCGCCTTTAATAATTACAGAGCTAATGTACGGAAGGCACTGAGGGAGCTATTTCTAGATCAATCTGACGTGAGTGCCATAATGACTAGAAAGATGGGTGCCTAATGCCTATATTCAAGAATATATTCAAGACATTAAAAACGTTGGCATTTGAAAACTAAAGACCAGTGGGATAAAAAATATACCAGTGTTTATCATATTCTATGTCAGGACCTAACGGAAGAAGTACAGAGACAGTTACAAAAGATTGTGGGGATTGAAATGAGACCATGACCAGCAATACAACTGACTATCGTCCATCTCTGTAGGTTAAAGCAGGAGAAGGATCAAAAGAAAGAGGAAGAAAGGCAAAAGGAAGAAGCAAAGTTGGTACAGAGCAGTCTCCAAGGAACACCAATATTTTTAGTGACTAGACTCAACACCTCTGGAAACAATCACACCTCACCTAGCAAGACTATCAAAAGGTTGGAGTCTGAGCTAGCCCACAAAGCAGTCCTTCTCCTGTCAGGCCATGGTCATCTGAAACTCAATCCTGGCAGAGGCTGAAAATGCCCCGAGTATTCTCCATTCCCACAAACTACATCAAGGTGTCTCTTTCAACAATACCTGCCCGGCCAATACACATCTCTCTCTCCTTCCACCAACAGTACTGTGCTACTGTATAATATGCCAAGCACAATGCTTGCACATTCATGTTGCAAAGCACTCTGCTGCTCTTGGCCTCGGTTCATCCTTTAAGCAATGCAATAAATACAAAGTAAAGTAAATAGGGCAGATGTTATGAGCAGAGTCAATTTCAGAATTCCTGGATCCTGCAGACACATATTTTGTCATGATATTGTTGTATTGTTTGGAAGGTTCGGGTACCTCAGCAGCAGCATCAGTGGGGAGTGGTATCCACTGAGATGTGGGGGTGACGGGAGACACAGCAGAAGGTGGTGGTGCTGCAGGAGTCTGAAGAGCATCAGGGGAATGAGAGAGAGGTAGTACCCAGCAGATAACTCAGGTGAAAGAGACCGAGGCCTTTGCACATTTTTCTGTTCCAGAGGTGGATAGTGGGGGCACTGCACATTTGCCTGGGCAGGTGGAGTGGGCAATGCAGGCCTGGGATTCCCGTAAAGGAAAGAGGTTGGGTCAGAAGTCATACCACATATGACATCCCTGCTGCTGTGGTAATGAATGTGCCAGCACTTCAACTTGCTTGAGAGTGACACTGTCAGAGGCCAGGCAGGCTGTGCAATCTGCAACCACTATAAAATGACAATGCATTGGGCGGGCAGTTCCTTGATGAGGAAGCGCTGCTGCACAAGGCACAAGGATGTGTACGAGGGGAACACGTGAATGGCCTCAGACCCTTAAAAAGCAGCAACCTACTTACACTGTGACTGTTGCGAGAAGAGAGTGTTAGATGCCATTCCACCACGTTCTCAGCCATGCAAACAGTGGCCCTGATACTCCCTTACACTTAGACAGAAGAAATGCCTTCCCAGCCCGCAATGTCATGCTCAGCATAGACTGACCTACTGGCAACATCAATGAGCAGGGCAGGGATTTACCACCACTGACAGTGTGGCCTCCTGGCGGTGGACTTCAGGGTGTAGTGCTACTTCGGGACGGGGAGGAGAGACATACTTATGAGCAAGTAGGCAAATACTGCCTAGTTCACGGCACATCCGTAATTCAGGGGGGAGGGAGAACATAGCAAAGTGGGTGCCATGTTCAGTTACATGCTCCAGGACCACCCAACCCTTGTGTAAGTGACTGGGCAAGAGGATAGGAAAACAGAGACATGATCCACTGGGTGAGGCCACAAAATGTGGTGGAGTCCAGAAAACAAAAACAGGATAGGCCCTGCTGGTAGGCAGAGTGGAATACTCCTAGGCAGAACCACCATGGAGTACATTGTTGGCATTGTAACAGGGCTGAACAAAGAACAAGCCAGGATTGGGGCACTGTTTCTAAGTAGAGTCAAATAGACCGAGGAGACGTATCTTTCTTCTAAATCTTCCATGTGCATTGTGCACAGTTAAAAGAGAGAATAATCAGCATTTTTGATTTTTGTGCCCTGGGGTACAAGAATCAGGCAAAGAAATGTGAAACCTTATCTAAAATAGTAGGGTGGTTTATGATTGATTACTGCTGAGCCTCTGCAGATCAAATGAATATTCAGATGTCTTGTTTGCCGTGGAAATTTCATATTCAAAGCATAGTTGAGGAGAGAAACGTTTTAAACATTTTCATTGTAAACTTTCCTTTTTACATTGTTTTATGAATTTCATCTGATATATATGCCTGTTTCATATTGTTTTTGTTATGTTATATTATTTGTGTTGTGGAGTACATTTTAAAGCATACAAATCAACATAAGGCATTATAACACACCGAACAGAGTTTATATGACCTGGGACATACATTTAAAATGTTTTGGCATTTCATATGGAAATACTGAAAAACAGTAATACCATTACCTCATGCAGTATGCATGTGGTTAATGTATTTGTCCGCATGATTCCAAGTCATGCAGACCCTAAAGTTATTGCTCGTTTTAGAGTTCCATAGGATTCCATTAGCATTGTATGGAACTACCACCATACAAAAGCAGGTGGAGAGGAAGAGTTTCATGTTTAAAAACTCATAGTTTGAGGGAGTGGGAAAACAGCTGGTGTTCATACTACTGGATGTTGTGTCTCTACCGCAACACATTCAATCAGGCCTATAGTGTTGAATAAAAGCCATTAGCACCCGGGGTGTGGTGAGCAACCAATGAGGTTGCTCGGAACATGGGCTGAATCTACCAATCTAAGCCAGTGTTCCGAGTCATCTGCTGGCTGCTTCTCCCACACTGCCATCTTCCCCCACCATTCCTTGCCTAAATCTACTCCTGCCCCTCCCAAAACCAGCCTCACTTACCTGCTTCCTTCTGCGGCGACATAGGCCGTCATCACGCTGTTTCTGCTCCTGCTTACTGCCCACCAAGGAAATGGAAGAGATGGGCTCTGTAAAAATCAGAGTCATCTGTACTTCACATGCACTGAAATCTCACACCACTAAAAGAATGTTCTAGAAGCAGTGGTACTGAGACAAGACCACTTTAAAGGGTAAGAATGGGTGCCTGGCAATACACACGGAAACCAGTGCTCACATATTTGATTTCTGATGATTATTAAGTGTTCATACCCAATTCAGCAGGCTGGATGGGGTGTTATTGGTCTGAGGCCTGAGTTAAAGACGTAAGCATAGCGGTTCTCTGCTGTAATGGTGCAGGGTAGTGCTTCTAAAATGTGCATTGCTGCTGTAAAAGGGTAAGAAGCTGGTGCGACTCTTTGCGCCTTACGTCTCACAACAAAGACACGTTTCTAAATTTTATTAGAAAAGAAATGATAATGTGCAAATCAGGTGGAGTTTCCAGATTAAGGGTGGTCCCTGGAACATCTATTGACCTCTTGCCCAGGTTTCCCTATTCCCCAAAATGAATCTCAAATATTGGTAGACTATCACCAGAATAAATACCTTACCCTGAGGGGGTGTCTAAAGCTGTGGTCTTATCAACTCTCTCCCTCAGGTACATCTGATGGGACTTTCCGGGTTGACTAGTGGTTCTGTCTATTTTCTTTCAATTGTTGACCCCACAGATTCTACTCAGTCGCATGTCTCTTCCATTCTCATACACCGTTACAAGATCACATGTCTTGAGGGGACTCCGCTGCATCCTCCACGGCCTACACTAACAAACTAATTCCTCTCGCCCAGTAGCTACATTACCTTAGTCAGGGCACTAGTGTTATACAAGATAGACTACTATAACACCCTCTACTTAGGCACCTCCGAAAGGAACCTCAACAAACTCCAGGTCCTTCAAAATAATGCCTTAGGAGCAGCATTAAGTATACCGTGATCTACGCACATCACTAGTTACAGGCAGGACGACCACTGGCTACAGGTACTGGATAGAATTGCCCTTTGCACGCTCATCATCACCCACAAGCGCCTCTTAAATACTGCCCCAAATACCTGGCAGATAAAATCAACAAACGCCAACCAACTAGACCAACTAGAGCCATTTACTCACACTGCCTGGTCATTCCTAGGTTTCTTCTAAAAAAGAGCAGGAGGAGCGAGCTTCCCTGTGCTAGCTGCCAAACACTGGAATGCCCTACCCCTTAGCCTCAGATTGGAACCTTCATTCTGGACTTTCAGAGCCAAACTGAAGAGTTGGCTCTTCGGTATGAAACAGGAGAGATAAGCTACCTCACCCTGTGTACCCTTATGCCTGCTGTAACAATAGCTGCTTGGTATTGTAACTGATTCTCTCATCTTCGACCCCCAAGTAACCATGGTCGAACTGCACTTATTTCTGCTGTTGTTTTCTTGTCTGCTGCTGTCTAAACTGTCTGTAACTCTTGTATAAGCCTTAAGCGCCCAGTTACCTGAGGGTTCGGTGCGTGGTACAAATAAAGAAACTAAACTAAACTAAACTAAACTAAACTAAACTAAACTAAACTAAACTAAACCCCTTACCGCCATCATAAATCTCTTTATCTTTCTTTCTTCAAATGATCTTACTGGTCTCTCCCACTTCGCATATCTCCACCCTTCAACTGGACTCTCCCCTGCCTTTATGCTCTGCTTCATGGTCGTATCTCTCCCCCTTCATGTCTCTCTCTCCACACTCCATCCCCTGTTCTTGCTGCTCTTTCTACAACTATTCCGAATTCATCCAAATAAATATCACCCGATACCAGCCGAGGAGAAACATAGGATCCAGCACCGTCCTCTAGATAGAAGCAAGAAGAAACAAGTATTCAGAGGAACTGTTTTTCCTATCTGAAAGCCAAACTATGGAACTCAATCTAAATCGAGTTCCATAGTTTTATTATTATGTCTGCTAGTGACTCAAAAGCCATCCAGGTCTCCCATCCATGCAGTAACCAGGACAAACGCTGCTCAGCTTCAAAGTGACGAAGGGGTAATCCTCCTCAGGCCATGTTGCCTAATGAATGAGCAGACGTTACAAGATCACATGTCTTGAGGGTGCTGCCCCTTTCCTTGCTTTGAAGGTAAGCAGGGTCAGTCTCATTTACTGCATGGATGGGAAACTGAATGAGCATCTGCATCATCTTTCTTTAAACAGTTGTCAGTCCTTGAATGTTTTGCATTCAGAGAAAATTATTTTCCCCTTTGCTGAATTTCATTCTGCTATTTCTAGTCCCCTGGTCAAGATGGGTGGAATAATGCCACACTTGTGCACTTTCTGGCAAACATAGTTCTATAAGGATTTATGTATTTGAGTGACACTATGGTATGTGTACATTTCAAGTTATCTTTATAAAGCAGGCTATTGTTGAATGCCAGACATGGGTGAGGAGGGGAAATGATGAGAGGGCAACTAAGTCATGAGTATTTGCCCACAATGTGGCAAGAGAGTTTGCAATTCTGGACACTTGTGCAGTTTCTTTCCCCTGATTGTGACTGTTTTTCATGGCACAAGTAAAGGACACATGTTTGTGGACAGCGTAACTGTTTTCAGAGGGCAGATGCCAGCCCTTGCTTTTTTTGAGGTTGGCAAGCTTGCTTAAGTATTTGGCTACCAGGATTTTACCAAAGCTGAGCACCTTTTATACTTATTGGTACATTTCCTTTCTCAGGTTATTTTTCTGTTGTTTATTACTTTTTTTAAAGTCTAATGCTATATTGTCCTGCGCACTTTCACGTAGGGGAAGGTCAATTGAACTACATTTGTATATTTCACTTTGAGATATATGATCAATTACTGCGCATATATTCATGGGTGCCAGCTTTCACTGCATGAAAATGATAGTTTACAAATGTTCTCAGATAGGTAAACCATTGCGTAACCTCAACTTTGCAACAGTTTACACAGCTATTGGCCCTCATTACAACTCAGGCGGTGCACCATGGTGCTATTAGCACCATGGTCAATGCCGGATTCCGCCATGGTGGATGGCCGAATTACCGCCCCATTCCAAGGTGAGTGGGGCGGTAATTCCCCATTCACCATTTGCCCTTCCCCATTCCCATTTTTGTCCTATACGGCATAATGGGGATGGGGAAGGCGCTAATTACGGCACTGTAAATTACGTGCCGTAATTAGCAGAAAGGTCGCTTAGCGCCTTGGACTTTAACGCCTGCAAAAAGCAGGCGTTAAAGTGTGAATCAGGCGTTAAGGGGTAACGGCGCCGACAGCACCTGACTTGTACGCGCAGGGCGCGCGATCCGCGGGCAGTAATGTCACCGGATCAATACAGATCCGTTTGTGACGCAGGGGGAGGGGGGGCTGATTACTAGGTATGCGGCCCCCTTCCTCCCGTGGCCCCAAAGCATGGGGCCACAGCGCCAGAGACCCCTGGGGACAGATGATCACTGCCCCCAGGGGTGAAAAGAAAAAAAAATCGAGGGAAGGGGGGAGGTGGGAGGGGGTTTGGTGCCCTGGGGCCCACTAGATCACCAGGGATATGACAAAAAGTGGTGTCCTTGGAAAGGGGAGGTTCTCCCCTTTCCAAGGTTACCATCTACATGAGGCATTGCTGGTCACGGATCAACGCAGGGCCACCATGGATCCGTTTGTGAGTTGGGGGTAGGGAAGCTGCTTCAAGTAAGCAGCCCTCTCCCCCCACCCGGCCCCCAAAGCATGGGGGAACATGCATGTGAACCCTGGGGCAGATGGCTGACCATCTGCCCCCAGGGAATGTAAAAAAATGAAATGATTGGGGTAGGGGTGGGGTGGGGGGCCACTAGCCACCATGGATTTTTTACTGAATGAAAGGGGTGGTGGCTCTCCCCAACTGAAGTAGAAAGGGGGGCACCCCTTGTAACCCTCCCTGGGGGCAGATATCTGCTCCTAGGAAGGGGCATATGACCCCAGGGAGGGATGCATGAGGTGGGGCCCCCCTGTCTGACGCCAGGGAGGGATGCATGAGTTGGGGCCCTCCATTTGTGGTGGGGGGGAGGTTCACCCCCGTTCTAGTAGAACATTTGCCGGCAATGTAGGGTGCCCTCAGCCCCCCCTAAAAAGCAGCCTACGATTTTGTATTATTTTTTTTGTTTACCCAACTTCGCTTGGCGCAGATGGCCACATTAGTGTGCCAATCTGCCCCCAGGGTGCCCAAACCCTACTGCCCCATCTATTGGGAGTCCTGCCCCACCTTTTGTGGTGGCCCTCTCCCCCCACCACAAATGGCTGGGGGGGACACCTCATGCAGCCCTCCCTGAGCCTCCTAGGAAGGGCTGCATGATGTGCCCCCCCCTCCGTTCGGTGTGGGTGAGGAGAGGGCCACCACAAATGGTGGGACAGGCCCCCCAATAGATGGGGCAGTAAGGTTTGGGCACCCCGGCCCCAGAATGGCACATCAATGTACCTCTCTGCACCAAGGGGAGTTGGGTTACCAAAGGAAAAAAGAGAAAATGGTGGAACGTATTTTAGGGGGGCTGTAGGGCACCCCAAAGGGTCTGGGAATTTTCTAATGGAATGGGGCATTGACCCCCTCCCCTCCAGCAGCAATGGAGTGGGTGCCATGTCATGCAGCCCTCCCTGGGACCAGACATCTGCTCCTAGGAACGGATGCCTGAGCCCAGGGAGGAATGCAGGACAGCCCCCCCCCTTATCTGCCCCTGGGGAGAGCTACATGAGATGGGCCGCCCCTCCAATTTGGCCATGTGTGGATTCCCATGGTTGTCCTCTTTTGGGAAATGCATGGGGTTCCCTGTTTTCCTTGCTGGCTTCGACACCCTAGGCCAAAATCTGTAGGTTGACCACATGAACAAAATGGTCAGTGGCGAAAAGCTTGGGGTTACCAGAGGATTACCCTTTTCCTTTTGCGCCCCCGGTAGGTGCACCCACACATGTGAGGTACTGTTTTCATTGGGACAGGTGTGGGGACGTGGGAAGGTAGGCCATGTGTTGTTGGCGGTGTGTTTCGGTGGGTGGCCAGAGCGAAATGTCTGAGAATTGTCTTCATTTCCAGCCAATTTCAGAGACTTTTCCCTGTGTCCACTCATCGAAACATACCTTCTCACGTTCCCACAGGTGTTCCGATGAAAAAGGTACCTCACATGTGTGGGTGCATCTACCGGGGGTGCAAAAGGAAAAGGGTTACCCGCTGGTAACCCCAAGCCTTTCGCCACAGGACAATTTGTTCATGTGGGCAACGTACAGGTTTGGGCCTAGGGTGTCGAAGCCAGCAAGGAAAACAGGGAACCCCATGCATTTCTCAAAAGAGGACACCCTTGGGAATGCACAGAGGTCTGACTTGCACGAAGCGGCCCAGGATTTATTACCCAGAACCCCAGATAAAGTGAACATTGTGTTTTTTCCCCACCAAATATCACACTTTGTCAGGGATTGTGGCTAATAAAAACTGGGGCAATTTGCGCAAGGCAGACCTCTGTGTATTCCCACAGGTGTCCTCTTTCGGGAAATGCATGGGGTTCCCTGTTTCCCTTGCTGGCTTCGACACCCTAGGCCCAAATCTGTAGGTTGCCCACATGAACAAAATGGGCAGTGGCGAAAGGCGTGGGGTTCCCAGTGGGTTACCCTTTTCCTTTTGTGCCTCCGGTAGGTGCACCCACACATGTGAGGTACCGTTTTCATCGGGACACTTGTGGGGACGCGGGAAGGTAGGCCATGTGTTGTTGGCGGTGTGTTTCGGTGGGTGTCCAGAGCGAAATGTCTGAGAATTGTCTTCATTTCCAGCCAATTTCAGAGACATTTCCCTGTGTCCACTCCCCGAAACAGGTCGCCAAAAACAGATATCATACCTTCTCGCGTTCCCACAGGTGTCCCGACGAAAAAGGTACCTCACATGTATGGGTGCACCTACCGGGGGCGCAAAAGGAAAAGGGTAACCCGCTGGTAACCCCAAGCCTTTTGCCACAGCACAATTTGTTCATGTGGGCAACCTACAGATGTGGGCCTAGGGTGTTGAAGCCAGCAAGGAAAACAGGGAACCCCATGCATTTCTCAAAATAGGACACCCATGGGAATGCGCACTACACATTTTTACTGCATTTATTTTGGATTCTTTTACAAGCAAGTATATATTGTAAGATTTATTTTTGATTTTTTCCAACTTGTATCTCTGTAAAAACAATCCAGTTAAATAAGCACACAATTTTACTGCATTTAAATGTTGGAAACAAAATGTCAAACTAGTTTCGACGCTGGTTGCCGTTATTTAGCATTTTAATCTGATTAAACATTTCGCAGAGATTAGGTTTTATTCATTTTGCATTTTATTGGTGCAAATTACACGTCCAACTGCACTTAACTAATTTATCCAGTAGATAATGCCTAGTTGCTAACATTCAGGGTATACCAATTTGCAGCGATGGGTAGACGAAATGGCTAACACCTCGGCCATCACATCTCCCAACGTGCCACCTGACTCGCTGGACGGTGGCTGCCTGTCTCCTGCCTGCCACCCGGTACAGCTGTACCCCTCCTCTGTGCCCCTCTGTATACCACCTCCGGCTGTATATCTGTTCTGTTGTTACCTCTGGGAAAAAAGAAAATGTATCCGCAATTACTATTTTCTTTCTTTCTTTTATTTATTGTATACTTTGTAAGTCCCCTACACAACAAATGGTGTTTCAGGGCACCTCAAGACAAAATAAAGGTGGGCAGGGGGGACAAGGGAGAAAGATAACAACGGTCCGGCTAGGCCTTGTGACATTTGGATCATTGGCAGCAAACCATGCTTGAATAGCCTTCTGTCTCTACCCCAAACAATAAATACTATGCATGGTACTCTTAACTAATTTACATTTCTTAAGCAGATGTAAGTAAACCAAGCAGAAAAGAAGCAGAAAATAAATAATATGCTTACCAGGTGGGGCTCATGGCCGGCCCCTGCTTCTGGCAGGCACTGGGCCACGATGGGGGGGTTTGGCTTTACCTTTAAAAATGCCATATCACAGTGAGAAAACATGTCCAAACTGGATGCACAATGTAGGCCAGTCTTATAGTCAGGCCTGGCTGAAGAGGTATGGGGGCCTAACTCAACATGATGGTTGGAGGACCCTTTGCTTAGAGTGGAAAATAGTCTGAGACACCTGTGGGGTGCATACATCATAATTGAGAGAAAGAAATACAGCCATGGGTTAATAGCTGCCAATTTTCCCATTGCGCTTGCACGATCCAAATGCAATGTGCCTGAAGATCCTCCATCTGTTCTCCCTTGTCTTCTCCCCTTCATTGCACTGGTAAAACTGCAGAATCGCTGCCAGGCCTATTTGAAGTGTCTCAACTGTTAAATGTATATTATGCACTTACTCTGCCTCTGGAGACTATTACCGTCTCAGAATTTAATGATAAGACGCTTTAGGGAAGTGGTGAAATCAGGATTGGCGTACAGTCTTGCAATTGAAGTACTTAACCACATATCTTCCCAGCTACAGTTTGTGGACATGTCTGGGTTTTAATGGAGATGACTTCAAATGTATGCAAATCACATGATAAACCACACTGACAAGCATTGCCTTATAGAAATATGTGTAAAACGAAAAAGAAAAAAAGAGCAATTTTAGTTGCCTGACCCCATCCCCCTCCCCATTTTCACTGGACAGCTACAAGTACCAGAAGGCAGAGTAATATAAGCCCAATCTCCAAGTAAAAACCACTGAACAGGTTATCATGCCATGTTCATTCTAGAGAGGAGTGCCTGCTATCTTTTTTGTATTTTTTCAAGGAACTTGGTGTTGGTCACCTTTGTCATCTGGGGGAACCCAGACGTGGACCCCTTGCTCACTGTGCTCAGAGAGGCACAGCTCCAACTCACTGATGAGGCCCAACAAGGCTGAAACACGTGTATGGGGTTTCTGTTGGTGCTCTTGTTCAAAGGGAGTTTGCCAGGCATTTCGGTGCTGGACTGCCCTTGTGGGCGGGACAAAGACTGATATGCAAATGGATATTCCTCCTTTGTGAAAAGTACAGTGAGCAAAAAAGTGATGGCTGCGGACTCTGAAGGGGGTAAAAACCACTGAACAGGTTATCATGCCATGTTCATTCTAGAGAGGTGCGCCTGCTACCTCTTTTGTATTTAATCTCCCTTGGGTTTGCAAATGTACTTTCAAGAAACACAACAAAATGTATTTTGTGGTAATAATATGGACCTACATTTAGTCATTGTTTGACTAATAAAGAGAATTTAATTTGTGTGCTCATAACAAAGGGTTTCTGAGGAGAGTGGGGTTAAATTTTCTGAGTATACACTCATACTTGCCAACCCTACAGATTTAGGCAGTAGGCTACTGCTTTTTAAGCAGTCCTACCGCCTACAGATTTGTGTGGCAGATCCTGCTGCATTTTACAGTGACAGGTAATTTATGTGACTCGGGCAAGCTGCTTGAGGCTAGGCCCAGGACAAAGCATGCAACACATTAATTAGTGTGTCTGTACAGTGGGCTGGTAGGTGATTACTTTGATTGGGCTCAGACCAATCCACTGACCTGACAGCTACGTGAACCTGTCCTGCACTGGTGCGGGTGAACCACAAGTGAAGGCAAGTGGTAGAGCATAACACCATCAAACAGCATCTGTCTATCAGACTGAGGGGGGTATCAGTCTCCATCAGGGCTGGTCATTGGGCCGGCTCTCGCCGGATCCGAGATCCGGCACCAGATGTGTAGCCGGATCTCCAAATCTGGCCAGAGTCAGCCACCCCAAACCCTTGCTATGCGCTGGGAAGAAGAAAAAAAGAGTAATAATAATAAAGCGCACGCAAGCAAACTGTAACCTCCCCTGGTGTCCCCATGCAAGAAGTCACAAGAGGAAATTACAGTCCTCAGCTACGACACGGCTAATTTATTTATTTATGCAATGTTTGTCGGATACATGGTCACGAATTATTTATTTATCCATTGCATAAATAAATAAATATACAGGTATCCGACAAACATTGCATAAATAAATACCCCTATTAACATCACACACGATGCAGCCACCCAAATGGTTTCATAGGGGATCTGCAGGAGCTGTACCGGGTGGGGTTCAAGTGAAGGAAAATGTTGCTTATGGCAGAAATCGCCGTGTTTGGATAGTACCCAAGGGGAAGTTTTTTTAAATTAAATTGGATGCAAATTGTCAATTTTAAAGAATATTTACTCAGCATCACTGGTCAAAACTATTATTCGCATAGTGAAGTAATTCATCACCAGTGCCATGCAAGTGGTTTAAAGTGGAATTGATATATAGTTTGGAAAAGAAGCAGCATGAAAGAAATAGCGCCGTTTTAAAGTATTATTTTGGACATTTCCTTTGATCGGAGGTCAACTGCCAGCTCTGCCCCCTTAACCCCGTCTCCTCGTGCACTGCCCCCCAAACTCTGCCCCCACTCCGGCCCTTGTGGGATCCCCCATCAATTTGTTTCCATTTTCACCACTGGTCTCCATGTCATTCGGTGTTCAACTTGCACTGCAGGAATACATATGTTTTGCCCAGGCTGCTGCTACAGAGCAGTGGCAAACGTTGCCTACCAGCTCTGTGTGATTACCTTCTATGTAATTGAATTTGGTGTTCACTTACAATTCAGAATTATACATTTTTAACATTTGAACATCTTTCTATGTTGTGTTGTTTGATGGGTTGTGTATTTTAGGATGCTTCAATGGTGCCAACAATGTATGTTTTGTATTTTCCTGTAATGTCATTGTTATGCGAATATTTATCTTTGAAACTTTCAAAATTCTACATCTTTTTGGTTACAGAATGTTAGCAAGTATACACTCTGTGTTCTATGCAATTCTGTTAAATGTTTAACTTTTGACACCTAACCACAGCGTTTTGGTGAGTGCTCACTTATTTCGATGGGAGCTGGTTGGTTTTGGGCTTGTTTTGCAGGGGCAATCAGCTTTTTTTTCCCTCGGACCAGGGTCACCGGCAGCGTGAGCAGCAATGGCGGCGGAAGAGGAAGAAGATACAGTGGTGGCCATGGGCACGAAAAACTGGATAAATAGCATAGAAGAGGTAAATGTGCACACGTTTTAGGGCACCCTTATTTATGTGCATGTGTCTCTCTGGACGCAATCTGTAGCTCTGCGCATTCCACGAAAGTAAAGGATTCAGTCAGGCATTTATTTCAAAGCACGAGTGTTTTCCTTCCCGGGCTGAGACTGTGTAGTTCAGAGCCTGGCCCTTCAAGCAACTCTCAATCCAGCGACATTCCCATTCATACCTTTGAGTACTAGTTGTGTTATGTGGCTGAATGATTAACACTGCGCGGTCCTCTATGCAGCATTCGCAAGGAAAAGTAAAGTCTGCTTTCCTTTCCCTGCCGATGGACCCTGTATAGGCTGGATACAAAGGAATGCCGGGTTCCCTCCTGTAAATCACGCGCACGTTATAAAGAAGGACTCGATTCACTTCATGGCTTCCAATCTGTATTTTACAATTATTTACTGATCCATTATTTCCTCGCAATGTCAAGATATTCACAGCATCGATTATCCCGCCATGCCTCCCCAACACGCCCTGCGTTCATAATAGACTGCTGTTCGCAACCGGTTTTGCTCTAAATGACAAACACGCCAGCTTTAATCTTCAGTAAATCTGAGGAGCGAAATATGCATTTCATTACCAAGTAAAGTGGCAACAAATAAAGATTAATTTTAAAGAGGTTGCTTAACTTTTGTGATTAATGATGGACGTACTCGCTCATTTTGCAGTGTTTTGAATGTGTGAGCGCAAACTAAGGGCAGGAACTCTGGGACTGGGAGTGGTAATTACCACGCATGGTGAAATACTGCCCATCAGAGACAACGTTGCCGCGAAATCCACAGCGACCTTGGCAAAACGACCCACTTTTTCTTGTGAAAATGCATGCCATTTTCACAAGAATTCCACTGCATGTAACAAACAGCCGAAAATGCTTGAATTACTGCCCAAATTAAGATAATCTGTGAGCTCATCTTAAAGTTTATAAACAGCTGTTCCTATGTACAGCTTGTGGTTTGTGCCCAAAAAATCAATTTTAAATGTCTTGGGACAGAATACAGAAAGTTAGCACCGGTGCAAATTCAATGCTGCACGTCTGTTTTCAGCAGGTTTGTCTTTGCAAGTTTTTTTTGCGCAAATGGACTGAACGTTGGCCCATGATATGATATGCATTTATAACGCGCCTATACACAAATGTTTCAAGGCGCAAATGAATGAATGCGATTGCACATTGATGGTTCCATTTTACGCCCAGGTCCAATTTTCTGAATGCCCAGCGCCTCTGAAAAGCTGGTAGAGGTGATTGATCAAACCGCAGTTCAGAAAATCTCTTCCGCTTCTCATTCTCCTGACTCTGTTTGTTGGATCAGCAAAGCACAATGTTGTACTTGAACAGCACAAGTAATTATAAAGCAACATACATTTGAGTAAAATGATTATGCGTTAGGGTATATCCTACTTTTTTCATCTAATACTTCCAGACGTGTTTAGTTGCTTCTTTGAACTGCTTTGTGGACCTACAGGATAGCTTGTATGTAGGGGGCACCTCATTTTCCACAATTATTAAGACAAACCCCAACATCTTCAATCTTCCAGTGTCCTTATTTTTCAACCTGAACTTCCATCTCTGGTCAACTAGTGTGGAGTAAAACAGCTCAAACAATCAAGCCAATATTTAGCACCCACACACAGGCTTGAATGCTTTTAGTGTTGCTGGGAATGGGTGCAGCATTTAATTATTTTAGTACATTGTGAAGGTAGTTGGGATTGAAGAACTGTGAGTGTAATGGCAGTGGCAGGAATGGTGAGAGCGCATTGACACATGGGGTTAACTTTTGGCAACTGAGACTAGCAAGACGAAAGTGAAGAGCCCAATGCTGGAGCTCTGGCCCACGCTACACTGCTCATAGCACTCATTATTCACCTCACAACCTGTCTTGTGCATACTGGCTGAAGCGGCAAGCTTCCCGCACCAGTTCTAAATCAAGTGGCTGAAGGCAGACCTAGTTAAGACTTTTATATCACACCAGTAGTGGGTTTACAACTCCAATAAAGTAATTAACTCTCAGAAGACTGCTTTGAAAAATCACTGGCAGGCACTTTGAGCGCAAAGTCTGATAAGACTTGATTAGAATGTGCACTGTATTAAAATGTGTAATATTAATATTTGTGCTATTATTTCAGCATACTGGGACACAATACATTCCCATCAGCAGGTAGCAGTTGAGCACTGCTCGGAACTGGCCCTTCAGTGGATAAAGAGGAGGTGGGCGGGAGCCACAAACAGTTTTCCCCATCCAAATCCCAACCCTGGTCCATCAACTGCATCAGTGGTAAGTGCCATTAGAGTTAAACAAAAGTTGGTTTGTGCCCCTATGTAATAAATACATGTTTTTTCTCTATCCAAATGCTAACGGTTGTGTCTCCACCCCAATCTCAAACCCTCCTCCCCAACATTCCTATGAAGCCATAGGGCTTCTAGACGACGGTGTCAGAGGGTGTGAAAAGGTAGCTCAAATACTATGACTCATGTATTCACCGGTTATTGTCCATCACTTATTATATGCCCACATGCAAACATATCGCTTTGTCCATTACTTATGACCCGTTATGCTTCCAATGTCATATAGTGGTGTCCTAAGTTTTTTATTGTTGATAGTTACAAAAGCAAGCACATAGTTAAATTCCCGTGGGTATACGTGATTGACATTAATTGGCCTGGGAGCCAAATGTAGCTCCTGGTAGGCATGTTGTAAAGCTAACCAGGCTCTTTAAGGCTACAAGCAGGGCTTAATAGCCCCCAGCTCCCCCCTATTTCAAACCCTGTGTATTTATTTTGCTTCTATGGCTCCTTTACCAATGCACTGTACATGGGGAAACATGGGGGAAACATGAGATTGATAATTTCTTCACAATATACCAATTATGCAAAGAAATGGGAAACAAGATAAATGGAGAGCCACTTCCTGGGGAAGTGACACTAATATATATTAAATTCTAAGGAATTGCCATGGTTTTATCCAGATTGAGAGCTTTGAGAAATGTAGTAATTTTTCATTTTTTGTGTACACAGACAAAAATGCCCCTTGCAACAGATTGGACCTGCGGGTTTGCAGATGTTAGCGAACCCCGTGAAGTTGATGGAGATTGTCGTAACTGGCAAAAAATCAGACTAGCAACCCATCACGTTACCTAATGAACAAGCTGCTGGATTTTTTGTTCACAAAAGAAGAACTGATGGCAGCAAAGGGGAGGTTAACATTGGATCTTCATCGACAGGAATCTATACAAGGTACATAAATGGAATTACGAAAGCACATTAGAGGGTGTACAGTGAAATTGTCTATGCTTTATTTCTCACAGCTATGTGTCAACCAAAAAGTAATTTGCTTGCTCTTCTCAAACTTTTTATACAAATCTTTTTTGCATTTGATCAATGTTCAAGCCAGGGATATTGGCTTTCCAGTACTTTCTGCATCAGAGTACAGAAAAGCCCTCCAAAATAAAATTGGGAACTACCGGATGAAGAAGGAGCCACACCTCGTCCTTTCTACACAAGTGTAGTTCTGCATTCCCTTGCTCTTTGGCCTTGTCCTGGATACTTGTATGACTCTCTGGACTGGTTCTGCTTCCCCTATCACCCTTGCTCCCTGGGCTGGACCCCACCGGACTTGCTTGCTCCCTGGGCTGGGCCTAGATACTCGTGTGACTCCCTGACTGGGGCCCCTCCCACCCTTGCGCCCTGGGTTGGACCCCACCGGACTCGCTTGCACCCTGGACTGGGCCTGGATACTCGTGTGAGTCCCTTGACTGGTTCTGGGACCCCGCTCACCCTCGTTCCCTGGGCTGGACCCCACCAGACTTGCTTGCTCCCTGGACTGGGCCTGGATACTCGTGTAACTCCCTGATCTGGTTCTGTGTCCCCTCTAACCCTTGCTCCCTGGGCTGGACCCCACCAGACTGGTTCTGGGACCCCTCTCACCCTTTATTTTTAAATTGTAAAGCACCCCCACCTCCCTTCAACACTTACCACAGTGCACACCTTTTAACCTGGAAGCAGGACCAAAGAGGGTGCCCAGTGCGCTGGCCACCTTATATAGGGGCTCATTGGCCGTGGCTCCCCCAGCGTTGCCCCTTGATGACGCATCTACCCCCCAACCATACCCTGGGTGGTGAGTGCAGAGGCCCCCTCCTCTTTAGCATAAGCCGAGCCAAGTGGATGTCCCCGCTAAGGGTGATCCTTGCTGAGTGGCTGTTGCAATGGCGCGGGAGCCTCGCAGAGTAAGCATGTCTGAGTCCAACCAAGCACGTGTAATTGAATGACTGGGATTGTGTGGGAGTGAATGACTGTGTGACTAATGTTGAGTTACTGACTGAATGTGACATGATGGTGTGACTGCATGAGTGGCAAAGTAATTGAGTGACCCTCAGACTGGCAGACTGAGTGAGAGAGTCAGTGAATGTGAGTGAGTGACTGGTTGGCTGGAAATGTTATAAAAGCCTACAACTGGCCCAAGCAAGGGCTATTTCTGACATGATGTCTTTTTTCACCAGCAGATTCAAACGGTGCTCTTGGTGAAAGTTGCCAGAGTAGATTTATCTTCTTGGTATCTACGAACTCTCGAGGCCAGTATGGATAAAGAAAACAAGAGTGAACTCTTGGGAGGAAGTAGTCTGCTACTCCAATGCAAATATGCTACCTTTTTTAAGAATGGTATATCAAATTGGGATTTCTTTTAAAGAGTGTTTTTATTTTTGTCTTGGTTATTTTATTTGATTGTTTTATATTGTACTTTTTGCCCCCTTCAACTGCATAGAGGGAGTGATCGAGTAGGTGGGAGACGTTGTGTCGGTGGGAGTGTTTGTGTGGGTAGAAGATGGGTCATTTTAAATTGTGTCTGCGGCACCAGGGGTTCAGCCTCCTGCTTGACTGGACAACAATGCCTTCAGCAAGATTTGGAGATGGATGGCAAATGCAGGACAACGTGGTGAATGAGCGCAAAGACAGGGTGCTCACAGCAGGTATGCAGGGAAAAGAGGCACATCAGAGTGAGTAGCCACTGACTGTTATAGCGGTCTGGAACTTGAGCAAGAAGCGGGAGATCAGAGCCGAGTGGGATGGCCATGGGAAGTGCACAGTACAGCATCCAATACATACAGTGTTCAGGGGGAGCTTAGACTGATGACCCCAGGCCTCCCAGCCAGCCAAAAATCATGGCGAGGGTACACTGGGAGTGGGGGATGACTTGGTGGAAACCGATTTCGGAGCAAATTGAACATATGCACAAGAGGCTCAAGTACCTGAGTGGGATCAGCCAATGATCTGGCTGAGGTGGTGTTTACTTCGGAGCGAATTGAGCATCCGAACAAGAGGTTCAAGTACCTCAGTGGGAATCATCCAATGTTCTGGCTGTTGTGATGTTTTTTGAAGTGTTTCGACAACAAAGAGTAGTTGTTATATTGTCATTTTCCCAGCAATGAGGCCATCCGTCTGAACAGGAGTCCCCTACTTGAAGAAGCATCAGCAGGCAACTGAGTAGGTCAATATTGAGTCCCAATGTCAGGGCCTTTTATAACACTTTCTGGAAACGAATAAGACCCCAGCGAGACCATAGCAAACAAACAAAACATGCATGCTTTGCACCTATCTGCTACATGAGCAGCATAACAATCGTGCTGCCTCTGACTCTTGCACCACACGTCCCCCTTTCCCCTGCAGATCACTCCACCCATATGTTTGTGCCTTGAGGTCCCTCTTCTCTGGCCTGGACTTTCCTCTCATGAACCTGATCTGTCTGCACCTGTCTTGCTGGTAGGTTGCCTGATGAGTTCATTGTGCATTGTCTCCATCTCACTTTACCCCTCTTCCATCATCTCTTCCATCATCTCCATCTGTGGTACTCTCCATCTCCCCTATTTACTCTAACTGCTACTCCATCACCTATCCTACCTCTTTTCTGAAGCTTGGAAGGATAAAGTTCAAGAAAGCTCTCCAATAAAGGCCTGCCCATCGCTGACACCTATGTCAACGCTTCTTCAAGGTAGACTATCACTGTCATCCTCTTTGTTACTTCAATTCCAGACCTTCGGACTCTTCACCCATTAATGGTGGACCCAGATGGGAAATGTTCTTGGCACATTTTTCATCCTCTAGGTGCATCATTAATGTCTACCAGAATGGCACTGTCATGGCCCAGAACTCTTAGCCCAACCTCCTCCGTCTTGATGGGTGTCTTTCATCTCTCATCAACTTCCTCCTTTCTCCTGCCACTCCTCCTTCTGCTACCCCCCAATACTTTTGCCACCACCGAGGTGTGTACCGCATCCCTGTACTCTTCCTCAGAAGACCTTCACTTAGATACCCTCAACTTTTGCTCTGCTGTTGAACATTCCTCTGCTATCTGTCACCTCCTTGAAGACTTTGACCTTGACGTCCTCACTCTCAATGAGACATGGTTCACTGCCAGCTCTGTCACAAGATCCTCTCTAAGTCCAGGCTTTAACGGGCTGGAGGCGGAGTGGCGCTGATATTCCCTGAATGAGTCCCTGCTACTTTCATACATACCCACTCAGTCCTACTCTTACTTCGAATGCCTCCTCTGCAGGCGTGGTCTCTTCTGTCCTCTCACTGACTCTTGCCACCATCTACAGGACCCCTGGTCCAGTCTCTCACTTTCTTTCTGAGTGTCTGGCCTCAATTCTTCTCTCCTGGCCTCTACCTCCCTACTTCTCCTACTCGGAGACTTCAATATTCAACTTGACTCTCCTGATGCAGCCACTGGACTCTTCCGCAGCCTCTGTGACTCTTTCCCTCACAATTCTACCCTATGGTCTGACCGACTCAGCCAAACCCACCTTGGATGAAGGATGAGGATCCGCCCTTCCTTAAATGTCTCCCTGCTTGAGCCCTTCTGTTTTCTAGCTCCAATTCTCTGCCGATCAGATGCTTTTCTAAGTAGAGAGTGGGGCTAGATCTCTCTCTTTGGCAGGATCCTCCCTGTGGAATGACCTCTCTGACCATCTCAGGCTTGAGCTGGATCTCCTACGTTCCAGAAGCTTCTCAAGACCTTCCTTTTCACACCTTCCTTTCCTCTCCCCCTCTCAATGCCCCCCTCTGCCCATGGACTGGCTGCCTGGTCCCTTTTGGGTCCTACAGGGCACCGGGGCCTCCTCGCCCAGTCTTCCCCAGCACTCTGGTCTCCCTAAACTGCACTTGCCCTTCTGGGCCCCCTTCCCCTCACTAGTCTGACAAGTGTGCATCCCTACCGAGCCTCGTCCACCCCCGTCCTCACACTTAGAATGTGGTCCTCACTCCCTGCATCCCCTGGCACTTGCCCACCTGGTCTCCCCTTGGCACTTGCCTAGTTCAATGGGCCCTTCTATTCCCTTTCTCCCCACTTGTACTTGTATGCCCCCACTCTATCCCGTATTTCCCTCCTACCCTAGAATGTTCTCTCCCCCCTACCTGCACTCCTTCCACCTGCAATCCTTGTTACTGCACTTGGTCAATCCAAATGACACAAGGCCTAGTAGTACCGTTTGTTTTGTTTTCTTTGCTGTCCCCCACCCACACACACTTCTCTCGTGGCACCTTGAAACACCATTCGATGTATAGGCGCTATTTAAATAAGCAATACATGATAACATAAAATATACATTTTATATTGTGGAAAGTGCAAAGCTTTGAGCCATACAAACAATGTTGGCAGAATGTGCAAGACTGGCCATTTCGTTCTCTTTTGTCCTCCTCAAACGGAATGCAGCAAGTGAAATTGCTAAGAGCTGTTTATCTCATGCTTGTAGATTCAGAGAGCACAGATAGCGTTACACCAAGCAATACAAGGAGCTACAGTTGACTCCCTTGTCAAACCGGTACCATTGAACTATATATATGTGAAAATAACCAGTTATGGGAATGTGTATAAAGGAGCATTATGACACACATTTAACTAAAATGCAGCATATTAATAATAAAACCTAGTGTATAGCTTAAAATAAATGTTCCACAAAACAATCACACCATAACATAAAGAAAGAAAAACAAACACAATTTCAATCGCATTACAATGAGGAATATATATTGGACAATAGTTTGGATCTCAAATGAAAGATACATTTGTGGCATGCCATGTACTAGCTGCTAGTTCTCCAGATATGTTTCCTGTATACTAGGTGATGCCGAATACCTTGGAGCTGCTCCTGCCCATCAATTCTTTATTTTTATTAGTAGCAACATGTCCCCACTCAATCTCATAACCTAATTGCTGGAAATAACAGGTAGAAGATGGTCAGATGACTTGAGTTACAAGGCAGATTGCCTTTAACCCAGTCCGTGTTCCAAGAGTTTCTTCTATGCCATTCCAGCTTCCTGGTAAGAGATCTAGACAACCATTAGTGTAAGGATGGGTACTTGGAAAAAAGATGAAATATAGTTGCATGCCAGGGTTTTGACCTGCTGTGTTTTACAAGCATGAGTTGTGTTTCTGGAAATCTGATTAGGTCAGAGGGAACAGCAGCACCACATAGACATATGTTGGTGATGGATTTTAATGCTAACGAGGATTGGTAATCCTTTTTATTTTGGGACGGCTGTTCGAATTTGGGTATGAGTTTATTGATAGGTGATTGAAAGTACAATATACACATCTTTCACTGAATGTTTAACTTGAAATGAAGGGGCTAAGGGAATGTGTTAGATGTTTTTCGACTTCACACGCATACAAAGCAGTAATAAATGGCTATTGTAATACAAGGCTGCTCAATGTCCCACAATGCATAGGCATTTAGGCTTAGTGATGTAAACTACACTACAGTCTCAAACTGTGAACATTTGTAGACCAGCATTTAAAACTCGGTCTTGTTTGTGCAATTCTCGCTCACCTCCAGCTTGGGATTCTCTGTCCTCCCTCCACTCCCTTGGATCCCAAGTAAATATCTGTCTCTAAGAAGTCTCACACTATATTAATGGTCATCCTCCTTTCTTTGAATCAAAGGTACTGTGGAGGCGCTCGCTCCAAGCGGTCTGCCACTCATTGCTAATGGTTAGCCTACTTTCTTACAATCTGCCATGGAGGAGGCACTCGTTATAAGCGGTCTGCCACTCTGTGCTAATGGTTGTCTTGCTCTCTCTCTGCCTTCTTCTCTTTCTTCTCCCTTTTTTCTTTCTCCCTCTCTCTTTCTTCCTTACTTTTCATTATAAGCAGTAAGTCACAATTAGCTAATAGTCCCCGTTTTGCTTTTATAGAATTTGAGTTATGCATGTATATGTGGTCATTCACACCATATTAATTTCATACCCACGTTCACAAGGGGGATACATGGCCTCTCAAAGTGGCTAAGGGAATCATGGTTCCATGATGAGGGCACAAAGAAGTAAGACCTTCACAATGGGGTGTCCAAACTTTACAAATTGGGTATGGTTAACACATTGTTGTGGACACCTGGTTCTGAAGGAATAAGTGACATACCTCAATAAACTGGAGCATTAGCAGACTTTATAAGACGCCAACTTGTCAAAACTCTGATCTTGGTCAAATCAATATCGATAATGCCTTTTATGCTACTAGTTGCTTTCTAACAGGAAATATTTTCTGAAAAAACTATTGAACACTCTACAATTTAAGACTCAAGATGGAAGGTTTAGCTATTTCTGCTTTGTAAGTGGTTACTATTACTATTTGATGAACTCGGTCAAGTAATCAGTGGCTAATGTAGAAGCTAAGATGATGATATTGGTGCTGCAGCAGGGAATTGGCAGAGCAGATGTGTCTAACTTCCCATAGGTTTGTTTCTATATTTCTAATGACCGCATTCAACATGCCCCAATACCTGGAAGGCTTAATTTGTACAACTACTTGACCACAGTCACACACATTGTAATTGCCATTATTCTGTTTTGAACGCGTGTGCCTTGTAAGTTGCTTGTGTTTAAGTCAGATTTCCCTACTCCAAACAATGGATGTGAAATAATGTTGGATACTGTCTGGGATTAGAATTGTGATTTTGATTAAACTTCTGTGAGGCGGGTGCTCTGCATCGAAGCAGGGTTGAGGTGCACACCAGTACTTTAGCAGGCTAGGAGACGCATATGCTGGACTTGTCTAAATATAGGACCTTGTTTTTCAAAATGCTTTTACTGTGGGTTTCCAATATAGCCTACTTTAGCTTCAACTATAGTTCTCTTCTATGTGCTGCAGGACCTCATCTGGCTTCATCAGTGTTTTTTTAATTACATTTGCCAGTGGCCACTATATGCCTAATGGTCAGCATACAACAGTTTCTTTAACTTTTGAACCCGCTAACCTATTGGTGCATATGGCTGTGACCATGATTTGTATCTGTTGCTTACATTAATTTGCCCTATGAAAGTTACTTTTATGATATTTGAGCGACTGGTGAATTTACATTAAAAAAGACAAGTAAAGAGCCATAACTGGAGGATTAACCAACAATTCATAAGACATGTAGGTGTTGTGTAGAAAGAGTCTAGTGTCCTAGAGAAATTGCTGGTTACTATTGCAGGGGTTGAAATTAGGATTTCTTGACCAGGAACACATTTCAGCCCCCTTGTTTCGGGCATCACCAATTAGGCAGTAGCTAGTGCATAGAGTACAGCAAATGTAAACTTTGCGTAAGACACATATTCTAAATGTTTGTCCATTTATACATTATCCAATAAGTTTGTCCATGATTTTCTTTTATACACATGCCCAATCCTACGCTGTTAATATTACAAAACCGTGTTTGTATTGCACCACTTGGTTTCGAGGTAACCAGGCTCTCCAGGCTATAACCAGGAGCTAAATACCTCCTAGCTCCTGCCAATTTCGAACTCTGTTATTCTTTTTTATTTTATTTTTTTTAAATGGATTTGCATCTTTGATGTCCCCAATGTCATATTAACATGCAGTCACATAGTTGAGAGGCTTTAAATATTTGTGTAGTCTTTTTCAAGGTGAGCTGCCAGTGATGCACAATCAAGCTGTTTTCTTCAAATCATATGTGCCTTTTCTAAGTCACTGCAGATATGGGAGAATAGGTACTTCAGCAGATTCCAGGTCTGTGTTTATGAGGTTTTGTTAGTAAACTCCTAAAACACAACCTGGGAACATTGGGGGTCATTATGACATTGGTGGTAGCCGTGCCTGTAGTACAGGCACGGCTGCTGCCGGTGTCATTTGTTTCCGGCGCCCGCAAATGGGCAATTACCGGGTCATTACGGCCCTGCCGGACCCGTTAATTGCCCATTTGCGGTCACTGGAAAAAAGATGCTCCCCGTTCCCAGTCGGCCCCATAGGGCTGAATGCGAATGGGCAGCTCGGATGCACCGGCACTGTTAATGACGGTGCCGGTGCATCCGAAATGCTGTGCTCGCAGGTGCTGCTCTGCGGGTGCCTTGGCGGGCAGAAAGGCACCCGCGAGCACAACTCGTAGTTTGCTGGTTCGGGAACTACAGTACCGGCAAGCTTACTGGTACTGTAGTTACCGGACTGGTAAACTTATAATGAGGCCCATTGTGTTTTAAGGGGTTTACTATTTAATAAAGTAAAAGTGCACTTAAAAGACGGAACTGAAAACTATTTGCAAAGGTTTACACGCTTTGTGAATTCGGTAAACCAAATGTTTACTAATGAGAATTTCAGGTGTGCACTAGGTTTACAAAGGTTTACAAATAGGTTTTCTTGGTAAATGAAATGTTCATTTGTGCATGAAACATTAAGTGTACATTGGGTTTACAAAGTATTCATGATTTGTAAACTATGGGAAACTTAGGGTTTACAAAGTATTCATGATTTGTAAAGCATGGCAAACCTAGGGTTTACAAAGTATTCATGCTTTGTAAACCATGGTAAAACTTGGGCCTCATTACAACTCAGGCGTTAAGGGTTAACGCCGTCGTTAACCCTTAACGCCTGATTCCAATTTTAACGGCTGCTTTTAGCAGGCATTAAAATCCATGGCGCTAAACCGCCTTGGTGCTAATTACGGCACCGTAATTTACGGTGCCGTAATTAGCACCTTCCCCACTCCCATTATGCCCTATGGGGCAAAAATGGGAATGGGGAAGGGTAAATGGGAAATGGGGATTTACCGCCCCAATCACCTTGGAATGGGGCGGTAAATCCGCCATCCACCATGGTGTAAACATAGTTTACACCATGGTGGTAAAGTTGGTGTACTTACCGCCTGGGTCGTAATGACCTCAGAGTTTACAAAGTATTCATGAATTGTAAACCATGGCAGAACTTAGGGTTTACAAAGTATTCATGATTTGTAAACCATGGCAAACTTAGGGTTTACAAATCGCTGGAACATAAAGTCCAAATGGACTTGCATAACTACATTGGTTTACTTATGTGTAAACGCAATGTAAACCAAAGGTATACAGAAAAGGTTTCAAACACTCGTAAACCTTTGTAAACTTATAGTTTGCATAGGTTTGCATGCAGTTTACCAAATTTGTAAACCATGATTTTCATGCAGTGTTTTTTTCCTATTCTGTGCTGCTTAAATGTGGTTAGTTGGGATGTATAGAAACAGTCACCAAGAGATGGCCATAAAACAAGGGGCCTGTAGCACGCTTCTTAACAAAAGTGAGAGATCCTCAGGAAATAATTTAATCTCACTGCACATTGCCTACAAACATTGTGCGTTCTCAAAGTCTGCAATATTTTAAACATAACAATACCACTGTCAAAACAGGTCAAAATCAGTTTGTGATTGATGAACATCTTTGAATGATGGGTTTCAAGTGTTTTAAAATATAGAGTGGCCGTGCCGACTGGACATGGCCAAAGGCCATGGATTGTGGTCTGGTAGTGTTCTAATATAGACAGTGGGCACGACTGAATGCTGTGGCCACTTGCCATGTGCGGAAAAATACTATGGAATAACAAAACCCTTGAAATTCATGCAAAAAAATATTAGTTGCAAGGATGTTAAGGTCAGTAACACATTGTGACAAACCCCTTGAAATTCAAGGAAACAACGTCAGTTGTAGATACATAAAGGTTCGGGAACTTCGTGCCCCCTGTTGCCCAGCCTATGACCACAATGTTGACAATTTAGAGATAATTAGAATATTTGAAAGTAAACTTCTGGTTAATAGAAATACAAAAGATTCCACACTCCATGTCAGGACTCTAGTTTTGTAGAAACACATATTTCCATTTTGTAGTTAGGTGTTTTTTTAACTGAAAAATCAAGCTAACTAGTAGTCTGAAGTCCATTCTAGATGGTCATTTGACGTACCCCATTTGTGGAACAATGCATATTTTAAACATCAGTTTGTGGTGTTCCTGAAGTACTTCAAAATGCAGTTTGCCATTTGGTTCACAACTTGAGGATGGTATTCTATAGATATAATCCAGCCTCTGTATGAAAAATACGTTTTAAAGAACAATAATATTTCAGAGAATAACTTTGAAAGTTTAAGTGTAGATCAGGACATTTCATTTTTAACTTTGTATGCATGTAAGTGGCCAAAACAAGGACACATACAGATTTTACACAAAGTATCGAAATGACATTTCTAAAATACTTAGTTTAGCTTATAGTAAGTATTCATGTATTTACATACAGATAACGTTTTCTTGTCTACTTATTATTTCAGATAATGGTACAACTAGCCATTAAAAAGCTTTACACTCACAATAAAAATAATTTTACAACATTTGCATGTCTGTATGTATTTACTTTTGTAAAACTGATGACATATTTAGGTTATATGTCTCAGTTACCTGGTTAAGGTTCCATAAACTAATCAAATTGCAAATGTTTTAAAATGAAACAAAGTTTGTACAAAAATGAAACATTGGTTTTGTTTATTTAGTTATTTGTTTTTATGATAAAGTTATTGTATATGTTTTGTAAATAGAATGCATAGAAGTACTGTTGACATAGCTGCACATCTATTTAGAATTTGCTGATGCAAACCAGGTTTGTAGTTACCTAAATGCTTAGTCTAGATGTCGTATCCATGCAGTGTTTTTTATCATGCGTCAGGTGGGTTTGGCAGCCGAACAGCCAATGAGGAAGCTTGGAACAGGGTCTTTACCACACTGGGAAACACCCAGTGCTGAGCCTCCTCAGAGCAGGAGGCCACCATCTTCCTTCACTGGTAATCAGGTAAGTGCACCCCCGTACCCCCTGCACTCCCTGCACCCTGCACCCCCTTCCCCCCACCCCCTTTCCCTCATATTTAAGCTCACTCCACCCCTCCCCACTTACCTTGTGCTGCATTGTCCCTCGCTGGTGCCGCGAACCGCAGTGTTCCCGATGCATCACCAACTCCTGAATGGCCGCCATGGAAAAGGAGAAGGGACTAGAAGTGTTTCCCTTCTCCCTCATCTATGGCAGCATTCTTTTATTGTAGTTTTCTTGAGTTGAGTTACAATTAACTCAACATTTCTCAACTCAAGAAAATTAAACTATTACTAACCTGGTACAACGTGCCAGGGTATTAATACGAATAGAACCATCGGAGGGGGGTGTTACAGGTCTGGAAAATGCCCCAGGCCTATCGTTAAGGCAAGTTCTTCACTCAGGACTGTAATTGAAGTCTTGGGGTATTATCAGACCAGTAAACACCTTGGATCCTATTGCTTAATTATTGATTCTCATCTCTAAAGCAACTTCTACACACTCCTCCATTTTCTAAGTGTGATTCTCTTCAACTCCACTACTATCAAATGTAGAGTGCATAGTGTTTGTGTTCATTGGAGCTGGAGGTATTGTGAAATGTTTGTTTCAATTTCCATAGCTATCCTCACTCTTGGATAGGTGTATAAGTATTTTTAGTGTTTGGTTGGAGGATGGTAATATTAGTAATTATACATTTAATGTGCTACACTGATACTGACAAAGTAGAAAGAACTGAAGTTTGCATCCTCCCTTTCATTAATCTTGTGATTTGTGAGGCCATGTTGTTCATATCCAAAAAGCCATATAATGTGCATTTATCGCAATGTTAACATCCTCTGTAAGTATGTCATATAGAGAAGTTTGTAATAAGTGAGAAAGAATTTAATTTGTGTGTCAATATTTATTTGTAGATAATTTAGATAGTGAGTACAGTTTTTTTTTATGTCTGATGCCACCACAAATGTAATCATAATCAGTGGTGTAATGTATATGATGACATTTTTGATTTTACCAGTGATGTCATTGATGATGTAATTAGTGAGGTCACCAGTGATGTCGCCAATGATGATTTTGTAATGTCATTTGTGATGTCATCATTCTGATCAAAGGCTGCACAACAAGGGGTGCAAAGTTGAGGTGGCTTTAGCACAATTTCTGGATTTTAGTTGTATTAAGTTCTCACTGTAACGTCCCTGCAGCTAAAGTTTGTTTTCTTTGAATATCTACACTTCCTATATCTCTGGTGGGTGGAAGCTTCAAAGCCCAATAGCGTGTTGCACCAGGCAACACATGCCCTGCTTTGGAGTAACACACTGTGGGCTACTCCCTCCTCCCACTGTTGGTCTGGGTGTGAGCGGGCTCCCTGCAAACCTGATGACTGTAGCTGCCAGAAGTCCTTGAAGCAAAACCAACACTAATTGACAATGTTAGGGAGAATTCTCAAAAATGTGCTAATTTCGTTCTTCCTTAGAGACCCCCAGCTCTTTTGCTGGACTTCATGACTTTTAATTTCTAACCTGGAGAGAGTGAGACCTTCTTCTGACTCTCATGTATTTTCATTGTGATTTTGACCCTGTGTTTCTTTTTAACTTTGGAGTCTGACAAATTTCATAGGCATCATCTTTTACATTGTGACACACAGCACCTTCAGTACAGTGGTACAGGGAAGTCTCTTAGATTTCCCAAAGGTTTAAATACCTTCTCTTGGTTAAACTGCTGTTTCCAAGAGTGGTGAAGTGAAATTGGCTTTACTTACATTGTGTAACTTTCTACACCCAGCACACACTATCTTACCATAGGGCGGTGGAGGGGTTACTTAGTATCCCCTTTGTCTAATTTCTCATGTAACATTTTTATGTTATGCTTTCTACAAATAATGGCTGGTGGCAATGGTTTACTTTTTAACTTCCATTGTGTGTTTTTACCGCGGGCTGCGTTTGCAGCCACAGTAAGGCACCCATGGGTGCCCATTTTGTCAAAATGGTGCCGGTCTTCTTTTTTCACCATTTCTTGTTGGAAAGGTCCTTCTTGACATTTACTCTGCCTGCCAACCCAGGTTTGGTCCCTTTGTCAATTTTGTCTTTGGCGGGATTCATGAGTGAATCCCGCCTCTGGCCCCAGTATGGCCCTCATGACGACCCTGGCGGTAAGTGAAAAACGATGCCGGTAAAGGATTACCGTCATCGATTACCACTAGGGCCGATTATGACCCGAGATAGCACGAATAACGGCACCATAATCAACGGTGCCGTTAAAAGCGCCAAGGGCGCGGGCACGCGACTCCTATGCCGAAAATACCACACAATATGCACACAATCAGCACAGGTGGAGTCAATACAGACTGGGCAAGCACAAAAGGAGCACACCCCACCCCTTCCCACACACAGTTACACTCCACAATGATTCCAACACCACTAGCTGATTGCAGTTGAAGTGCCACAACAACAACTACAAGAAGTACAACAACAGGCAGCACAGATGAGACGCAGAAGGAGAAGGAGGGCAAGGCAGGGCCAGCTTGCCCCACCAGCACAACCATTGCCACCACGCAGGCACTCCCCAATTCCAGGCATCTGTGCCAGTCCATTCAACCTAACCGCTGACCAGATCCACACCCTGTCCCCCCTGGACCGGGACACCATCACCACCATTGTGGAAAAGATACATGACAACATAGTCAGCCTCATTGAAACACGCACCGCCATCCCACGCCTACTGAAGGTAGTGTCTGTGCTCCACTTCCTGGCCACAGGCACCTACCAGCACACAGTTGGGCAACTGCATGGCATTTCACAACCATTACCCTCACATACGCTGAACCAAATGCCTGATTCCCTCCTCAAGCACACAGACAAACACATTTCCATACCACGGTCTGCCCAGGAGATCTCAAACACCAAAGTTGGTTTCCATTCACTGGCCGGCATACCTGGTTGCATTGGCGCCATTGACTTTACCCATGTTGAATTTGTGGTTCCACATGCCATGGAGGTAGCTTACCGCAACCGTAAGCTATACCACTCAATCAACGTGCAAATGGTATGTGACTCGAACTACATCATCACACAATGTTGTGCCCTATTCCCCAGATCAACCCATGATTCAATGGTCCTGCGGAACTTCACGATCCAACGCTACATGGAGCGACATGCAGGGCAGAGATCCTGGCTACTCGGTGAGTCGCATGTTAGGCTCTTGGAAATGTGATGTGGGTAAGTGATTGAGGCATACATGCATACTTCACCTTACTGAGATGGTGGGGGGATGCATACTTCACCTAGCTGCAGTGCCACAGTAAATGGAGCAAGCTCATACCCCAAAAGCAGCCCAGACTGGACTTGACACCTGACAACATAATGCAAGATGTAAGCAGCCCTACCATGCGAATGAAGCGGTGTACCAACCATCCCACAGACATCTGCATGTGCATTGTACGAAATCAGACCGCATCTCCCTCAACAAAATGCAGCTACAAGCAATGACTACAGCCAATACACACCACAAAACACCATGAACTGAAAGGCCAGTCCCCCATCACTGCGCAAACAGGAGTCACATGAGGGTCAAATACATCAATACACCACTACACTGACACAGATGCCCAACTACATTGCATGACACCATTTGTTGTGCGTAGTGATAACATCATGAGGCTGACATCACCATTGCCAGGATGAAAGCATACAAATTAGTGAACATCTGCAACATCACAGAAATAACCATCGTGGACTAACACAGTGCATGTGCACTCACAAGTAACTGGACCCCCCAGCGCACACTAGTCAATGGCATGCAAAACAGTCCATATGAGGAATACACACATAGCGCTCACATCGTGTGACTTCTTCCATACATGGAAATGGGCTTGAGATGAAGAAACAAATGCATGCCATGGTATCACTCAATAAGGTTAAACATGATGAGTTAACTTACACATACATTGTTGCCCACATGCAGGTGATGCAGGCTATCCTTTGAAGCGGTGTCTCCTTACCCCAGTCTGGAACCCACAGAACAGGCTAGAGGAGGACTATAATCGTGGCCATACACAAACCCGTGTGGTGTTTGAGCAGACATTTGCCCTCTGGAAGGCACGGTTTCGCAGCCTCAGTAGGTCTGGTGGGACACTCCTGTACCGCCATGAGAAGTTGGCAAAGATTGTCATGGCATGTGTGATGCTAAACAATATGTGCATCAGACGGAATTGGCCCCTGCCCCCTGACGCAGAACAGCAACCACCTGATGAAGAAGATGAGGAGGATGGGGATGGTACAGCACCCCAGAAAGTATGCGATGCACAGGAGGGACGTGACATGCGTCAGACTCTGATCAAAATAATCTACTAGCACACAAGTATTGGGCTGTCACATGGAGATGGCACTTGGGGCACTGGTTGTGCCTGGGGCATGCACACTATACACTGTTTACCAATTAAACACACGTACGCAATGAGGAATGTCAACAAGTGGTTCGTGCATAACCAAAATGTGTATTGAAATAGTGAATATAAGTGAACACACCCACTCCCCCCTGCCCCCTCAACTCCCCAACACACCCACTCCCCCCTCCCCTCTCAACTCCCCAACACACCCACTTCCCCCTCCCCCCTCAACTCCCCAACACACCCACTCCCCCTCCCCCTCAACTCTCCATCACATCGTGTGGATGTCTTTGCTAAAGTGCATCATGTGGCATCGGTCCACGTGGCCACCTCTATTGGCACCCCCCTCTCCCGGCACCCGGTGCACCCCTGTCTGTACGCCGCAGGTTCAAGTACCTACCGCACCGCGGCCAGTTCAGCACAAATGTCCTTAGAGGTGGACTCTATGGCAGCCTTTACAGTTTCTGCACATTCGCGCATTTCCCCCCTTGCGCTGGCACATTCTTCGACATGCTGTGTCAAGAGGGAGCTTAGCTGTTGTTGCCGCGTGATAATTTCATGCATCGACTCCTGGGTTTTGTGGCCTGTTGATGATGGCTCTGGCGTCTCCATTGTGCTGCTCCCCTCCTGCACATCTGCCACTGGGCATGGAGTGGCCGGCCAGGAATTTTCAGGAGATTGCTCCTGTATGCCATTGTCATGCTGCCTGCACGGGGACAGGTCAGGTAATGCAGTGGGCCAGTGGGGTGAGCCATGACAACATCGACATCCCCTTCATCATTGTCTGAGCTAGCTGCGGTGGCGGCAGTCTCACCAATGGTTCTGCTTCCTGCGGACACAGTGCCTTCAGTAGACACCACTGGGCGGATGCTTGTAGTCGGTGGTGCCATAGTGCTTGACTTGCTGCACATCAATGCCGTGGCCTGTGATGTGCTGTGGGATTTTGGCTGCTGTGGGGGTTTGCTTTTGGCACCAGAGGTGGAGGGACGGTGTTTTGGGTCTTCGGGCCTGGGCTTCTTGGCAGGTGTAGTGCCTGTGTCCTCATCAGCACTGTCCGAATGAGAGCCTGTGGTGGACCAAAGGAGGGAAAGGGTTAGTGATGGGTCTGCGGACATTGAGCAGGAATTGTGATGGCTGCATTCATTTTGATTACTAGATGGTGCGCATTGGAGGCAGTGACATACAGGTTGTCTCCCTCTTAGGTGGTAGAAGCATGGAGGCATGTGGGTGGCTACAGAAAGGGTGTGCATAATGCATGTGTACAAGGTGGAGGTTAGCACTGCCTGTAGGCAGTCTTGTGCTAATGTGCCGTGTGGACTCTGTTAGGCATCATTGCACTTCACAAACATCTGGACTTCATTGTGTTGAGTTTTGCATAGGCGGATTTAAGGCACCTACCTGCGTCACCTGATGTCGGGGACCCTCTCTCCATATCTCCGACCCCCTCTATGCTCTCTGTGCCTATGGTAGCGGCACATATCTCCTTCCACGGCTGCTCCTCCGCCAGTCGCCATGCCCAGATTCCTATTGGCCACCAGTATACTCCTGACGCGGAGACGTAGAACGTCCCACCTTTTTCTGCAATGTCTGGCATTGTGGGGTGTTGTGCCGACTGCACTGACCCTCTGGGCTACCATGGCCCATATGGCCTTCTTTCTCATCAGAGCCCGTCTGGTCATCTCCGTTAAAAAGACTACATCGGCATGCTCTTGTAGGGTTTCAGCCAACATATTTAACTCCTCCCTAGAAAAGCACTCCTGCCACAGCCGATCTCCGGTCTTTTTCAAAACTTTAGGCATTATGATGTGGAATGGGTTTTGGAGAAGGTTTGTGGAGGTTGTGGGGGTCAGGTGTCCACGGGTTGAAGAGGCTGGCAATGGATTGTGTTTATAAAGATGGCCACCATGCTCTTTCCTGTTACTGTGCGGTGACGCAACTTCCGGATCCGCTTATTTGTGGTCGCCGCTAATAGCGGTTACCGGTAATATCGATGGCTAGGGTGGAGGAGGTGCTATTTGCACGGCATGCGATGCCGGTAAGTGGGGTTTTACGGCCTTTAGCGACATGGCGGTGATTACATTACCGGCATGGCGCAATGCTTGTGCCCGAGAAGTCGTAATGTGCCGCTTTTAGCAGTCTCTGGCCAGCACGGACACGTTGATTACACCATGCCGGTAATGGCCGTTCCTTACCGCCAGGGTCGTAATGAGGCCCTACGTCTGGCAGGGGCAGGAAGTGAGGGAGGTGCCCGAAACTCCATGTGCTTAATCCCCTTGGATACATGAATGCACCCAAAGGTGATTAGCCGGCTGGCTGTCTGGCAAGGACAGCCACCCTGCTGTGTGATGGACAATTACGCTGGAATTAATGGGAGAAACCTGCATAAAAGGCAAGGCTTTTTGGCTTGGAAGGCAAAGTCGACCAGTGGACGAAGCAATCCGAAGAAGAACTTGGAAGAGATGCCTGCTGCAACTCCTGGACCATTGGTTTGCCCGGGGAACCCCTGCTGCTGTGCTGAAGCTCTTAATTTGCCTCAACTAGAGAAGCCCTGCAAAGATGATTTCTCCCCTTGGGTTGGTGGGACCAATCAACTCCAAAGTAAGCCTGTCTGGGCATCCTCTCAGAGCTGGCTGTTGGAACCGAAGTGCCAAGGAGAGGAACACCAGATTGTGTTAGTTGCTTTTAAATCCAGATACTCTGGAATTCCCTGAAGCAGGACTGAGAAAGCCTGAGCCACCTCAACAGAGTGCTGGACCCCTCGATGCAAGGAAAGTCCAGAGTCGTATCCGAGAACCGCAGTGTGGCTATTTGCTGTCAGACACGAGGAGCTGAAACACCAAAGAACTACTGAACCAAAGTTTGCCCATTGCTGCCGCTGACCTTCCCATTGCAGAGCAGGAGTCCCCAGACATCATCCCCACGACTGACACTCAGGTACAACAGGATTTGCAGAGCTGTACAGGGGCAGAAGCCAGCTGGAACCATTTCTACTGACCAGAGGTACTGTAAAGTCTAAGAGAACTTACCTCTTGTTGTGTAGCCTAGCTTGCTCTCAGTTGAGGCCTGTCTTGGTTACCTTACAGAGTTGCCAAAGGTTGTGGGATGTATTCACCCATATTTGCTCTGCTACGCTGCATCACTTTGTTATGGTGGGGCCAGAAACAGCAAAATGGCCGCAAAACCCTGGTGCACGCTAAAACCCCTGAAAATCGTGCAATTCCATGCACAAAAATATGGCTGCCCAATCTGCCACGCCTGTTGTCAGTGGTGTAACAGAGCTCTCACTACTGAAAGGTGTCACTGGGCTCCACAACAATTGAAAGTGGAGTCCAGAAGGAAAAAGCAGTGCTTTGCTAAATGAAACTCCAATATGGCTTTAAATCACCTTTTCTTTGCTGCTGAAACTTCAAAATGCCAGGACAGAACACCTTCAAATATTCAAAATTCTTGCTGGATGCTACAATTCACTTAGTTTAAGGAATCACTGTGAACTTACAATGTCCTGAAAGGCTAAGATCATAAAGACATTTCCACAGCAAAAGTGGCCTGCCTGTGGATCTGTCAAAAATCTCTATGCAGCAGAAGGCTATCTGTGATGACAGCTGTCAGGGGCCTTCCTGATTAAACTTTAACATGATATAAACTGAAAGTCAAATATTTGCAATACAAGAGGCCTGTTATTGATAGTAACCCATATTATAGTTGTTCTGATCCCACAGGTTTAAAATCTTGAAGGAAAATTCTATTGTTATTTGATACAACAAGTTGTTTTGTGCTAAGGAAAAGCCAAAAGAATTCAACAATTAAATTTAACCTGGCTGAAGCTGCTAAACTGGCATAGCAGGTTTTTCTCACAGAACAAAGGCCTTCCCTCTGCAGGAACTCATGGGGAAGTGTTAATTGCTAGGTTGGGATAGAATTTGGTCTACAGAGGGAAAAGGACAATGACAAGCTGCAGCAGGAAATTCAAAGTATGATGAGGGTCGTAAATGGCCTCCGCAAGGAACAAACAAGGAGGAGACTGCTCCTGGACTGCAGGGAGACAAAAATATCTGGACCCAAACAACCATCTGTGGCTGAACATTAACAAAGAACACTTTTTAAAAGACTAATAACTTGCTATTCAAAATGGTGAAAAATATAAAAATGACAGCGTTGTTCATTAATTTATGGTGGCACGTTTCAAGAGGTGGCATAACCGTGTGACATGTTCTGGGAAGGAATGGCAAGAAATGTGATTTTACCCAAAATGTATGACTGTTAGAATTATGAACATTTACATGCATGTCCCCAGGTTAAACAGGCATATTTGTGGAAAGTTGCCGAAAAATCAGAAAGTATTTTCATAGTGAAAAGGGCAAAATTCTGTTGAACGGGGAGACATGATCCCACAGCTACGGGGTTTTGAGGAATAGCTGCTATTTAAAATATGGCATCTTTGTGTGTAATTTGTAGAAAAGTGACTAATGTAGAAATGTGCGTTTAAGATAAAATCGATTTTGAGAGCAGTGGCTAAAGGATGTCTCTGAGGATTGTAAAAGGAAAATCATAAACCTGACATCACCCAGCCTTGAGCCAATCACTCAAATTGCAAGGCGAGATGAAGTATTGACCCTATCCCAGCACAAAGGGGCAATCTTAGATAAGCCAGCCCACACCCCCCTGTATGATGTCATTTCATAGCATAAATAGAGACAGCTCACCAGACATAGGGACAGACAGATCCACTCACCTTCCTGATTCTGGCGGAGCACCCTGCTGCTGAAATCTACATCTTCCTTGATCCAGACTCCAGAAAGTTGGCAAAGCAAGGGGCAATTGCATAGCTGAACCATTGCTCAGCTAGATCTCAAATTCTAGAACAGAACCCCAAAAGCCCAGGAAAGCATCATAATACAGCCGGGCAGTGCTCTTACTGCTTACCTGATGAATTAAAAAGAGCCTTGCTGACCCTGTCCAGTCCGATGTGCCCAGCCGTCAGTCCCTGATAGGTCCAGAATCCCGACGGTCCCATTTAAAACGTATCCAGTTAGTATCAATAGGAAGAACTGTGTCATATAGCGTATGTACTTTGCATAGTCTTGTCCCTGGCTTATACTCATCCTATCTTTTATTTAGAACCAGTATTGTCAGAACTATCTTTGCACTGACTCTTCTCTGACATGTGTTCCTAGACTCTAACTTCCCATTGATTGATTAAGAAAGTAATTCCCAAACCAAACAGAAAGCAGAGTATCACACCTGAACTGTTATAATCGGCCCTAATAGACCTTCCTGTGTGGCATTCTTCTTTTTGGTAGTCTTCTTTTTGGTAGTCTTTAATATAGTGTAAGCAAACCCAAGTGCATTACACCCATATAGTGTAAGCAAACCCAAGTGCATTTCTGTTTTCAATTCTCAAGCCTATTTTACAAAAACAACCTTCACTAAAATTGATATAACTCCCTCAGTTATTGTGATAGAAACAACATTTCAACTCCTACTTGTAGCTAACATCTGTACCTATCCATAGAACCCAATTTCTACTCAAATCAGTAAATAATAATCCCTTTTACAAACCAGCTTGATTTCTGGTCCAGTGTGATCCGGGTTATTCTTAAATAAGGGGTGTGATACGAGTGGTACATCTTTCAAATAATTGCATCTATATCTTAAAGAAGTTTTTCCAGTGCGCTGTACACTAGGCCGGGAGCAGAGTGTATCGCCTGATTGAAATTCTTAGCAAATCTGGGGGCTCGAGTCCGGGCTTTGATTGATTGCCACACGTGATAGTCTAACACAGCAGTCTAACCTGCAGAGTAATAATACTGTGTGTGGTGTGAGTACTTTGCTACACTGTATACGCGCCCTAAAATAAATACTCTAGATATCAGGCCTGTTTGAAAAAGTAAATTTACCCTGAAATAAGCCAGAAGAAAATTAATATTTCTGGAATGGCGACCCCAGTGGAAATCAATATTGCAAGGGAACACCCACTGCACAAATTGTTTGTCAGTGGGGAATGGGTAGAGCAGGATGAGAAAGTCTGGCTGCAGGAAATCAAACAACAAGTCACTGCCACAGATACATGGCAGGATCAGGGTCCACTACACCAGCCACTTAATGAATTGTATATGGCCCCAAAGTTAAATGAAGAGCAATGTAAAATTGCCAAAATAGCGGCTTACTTGTACCTCCACATTGAAGTAATAAAGGAAAAATATGCCGAAAACCTAGATCTGGCAAAGAGGCAAACTGATCTGGACTCTGCATAGCAAAGGCTACAAAAGAGCCAAGCATCAGAGAGAGAAACCATACAGTATCTGACAAAAGTAAAGGAAGATCTGGATCTCCTGCAGCAAGAGAAGGCAGAGCAAGATACCAAATTACTGATACTACAAAAAGAGTGTCAAGAAAGGTTGGATTCTCTACAACAGAGCCAACAGAAGCTGGAGCAGCAATTAAATTATAATAGAGCCTGCGCGGGGCAGATAATTGCCCTAGAAAGTCAGATTGATGAACTAAAGGAGGAATATAATAAATTAATAATGAAGGATCTCCACACTCAAACAGATTTTGATGAGGAGCGCCAGAAATTATATGCCATTAGAAAACATATGGACGACCTGGCTGAGCAGAGTGGCACTCTAACTCAGGAAAGGGATGCCTTAGGCCAGGAAGTCAGCCATTTAAAAATCAAGTTAGAAGAAAATCACCTGGCCCTTCAGGGACTGGGTGAACTCAAAATGGACTATGAAAAGCTGTTAGAGCATACCAGGAGAGTGGAAGATGCTCTGGCAAAGAATAATCAGACCAGTAAGGACCAAACTCAGGAGGTGAGTCTCCTGCAGCAAAAAATGGCCCAATACTCCCAATCCAGGCAAGAAGCACAGAGAGACAATGAGACTCTCTGTGAAAAGAATGACAGGCTCCATAGAGAGGTAACCATGCAGGATCAACTCATAGAGACCAGTAAGGCCTTAATAGAGGAACAAAAGGGTCTGATTTTGGCATGTCATTAGGGAGATGCGGCTGAAAGAGATGAGGTAAGATAGGAGAGGGAAACCCCTGAGCATAACCTCAGGAACCCTGGCATCAGGTACTCTAACCCCTTCAATTCCATGGACTCTGCACCCCCCATGTTCACTGGCTCATATGAACCGAAGGCCACAGGATGATAGACTTCAACACAATTGGAAATATGGGGCTTATAGATCAGCGCCTCCCTGAAATGGATGGAAGACTCTTCTGAGCGCCACAGCTCACAAGAGACCAAGCCCCCACATTCTGCCAGCCATTCCCAAGCTCGCAGAATCCGGGAGAATTTAGAAGATCAGACAGCCACCTCTGGTAGCAGTGCCTCAGAGTCAGAGGATGAGTGGACAAGGGTGACCAGAACTAAAAAGGCCAACAAAGGTAAGAGAGCTTTACTCAAGGATCGCCTGAAGCAAATAAAACCTATTAAGAGCGTCATCACGCCCTAGAACAAAAATGCCAAATATTCAATTTGGGAGCACCTTGAATTGTTTGAGCAAATGATGGAGACTTTCCACCAGAAGGACAGCCAAAGCTGTATTCAGTTTGTAAAGTGGTCATTTTCACCTGAGTACTCCAGCTTTTTTGCAGGGCCGGAGGATCAGAACCATTCAAGATGGTCCACCTATAGAGCAGCCATCCTAAAGCATTTTTCTATTCACAGAAACCCTCAAGAGGCCCGCACGAGAAAAGATCACTAGACTGGGTCATTGAACAAGCTACTCGCATCTGCAAAGTGCAAAAGCCACTAGAAAGCAAAAATATTAACAAAAGCCCAAAAAGAACCAACACCCCTGCTGCTGCTAAGGTGGCGGAGGTGAAGGTTGCCCCCATCTTAGATTTGGAGATGGGGGGGGCCTAAAAACTTTCCAGCACAGAACCCTACCAACCCCAGACCCAAAAGGCCCTCGGTCCAATCCCAGACAGGGAGTCAGGGAGGTAACCCCACAAATGGGACCCCTAACTCCCCTGACTACATCAGCCCACGCTACAAGGGCAACAGACCAATCCTGGGCTATGTGTGGACTCCTCCAGCACAAGCAGGGGGGATCCAACCAGGCAGCTGGAAACCCAGGAAACTTCCCTTCTCACTTTCCCCAAGAGGGCAGTAATCCCTCAAATGCCAGGCCAAATTTCTTTCCCCGGTACCCGCCAAACCTCAACCCCCAAAAAAACCCTTCTTTCTTTCCCCACTTTCCTGAGCCCAGAAAGCCCAATCCGGGAGAGGGGAGGCCAAGGGTGGAGGGGTACCAAAACTATCCTAACCAGGGGTGTTATGCGAGGAGGTATAGTTACGCTTCCCGTGATCAACCCAGGATAGACCAGAGGACCCCGTACCAGCCAGAGCGGGTGTCCCAACTGGAGCGCCAGGTCCAGAACCTGGCACAGGATCTGGGTCGCATGCTGAGGGCTCAACAGAACCCTCAGATGAGCATTGCGACTCAGAACTCTTCAAATCCAGGGCCTGGTGCTCCAGAACAATGACGGGGGAAGATCCCAGACAACCCACTGGTTTCCAAGGAGGAGGCACAAGGGGAAGGGGGGTATAAAGCCTTAGAGATAGCTTCCTTCCCCACTTGTGGAAAGCCCCTGGACACCCATGAACCGGAACCAAAATCTCCTGCCCCCGAAAATCTGCAACCTGAGGAACAGAGGGCGGGTAGGAGAAATAAAGAGCCTAAAAAGACCCATTTTGTGGAGGAGGTGCAAATTTTCCAATTTGAAGGAGAGGGGTCCTCAGAGGATTCTGAGGAAAGGATCTTCTCCTTCAGGCATGGGAGAACTCCTCCCAAAGAGAAATGGGTCACAAGAGATCCTGATCAACACTGGGTAGATGTGGGGACCGAGTTAGAACTGGCCATTATTGTACCCCAGAATGACCAGCGAGAAAATCACCTTGTCCAAAATAATTCTGCTGACTGCCTCCAAAAAGGGGGTGGGGGGCAGCCCAGAATCAGAACCAGGGGAGCCCAAAACTTCCCCCATATCTAGTTGCCACCTTCTTCTGACAGGTTCACAAGATCCCAAACAAAATCCTGCCCAAATCACCCATCTACAAGAACCCAAAGCAAAGAAATTAACCTACCAATTGGCCATAAATGTGCATTATCTTTGCCCCCTTGAGGAAAAGGAGGGAAGATTTTATGCCCCAGTCCAAATACATGGGCAATGTACAATTTTGGCACTGGTGGACACAGGATCCCAAGCCACCCTTCTGTCAAAACGGGCCTTTGATCAGCTGAATTTGGAAAGGTGGGAGAGATACCAAATCTCTCCCACCCCTCTTTCTGGACAACTTCAGAACTTCGACGGGAATGTTACAATCACCTGGTTCCCACGGGGACGTCGATCTGGACCGGCCTGGTGCCACGTAGAGCCGACATAACTGACAGGACACCCCCACTTACTTCGTTTGTCGGCTCATATGAATATCTTTCTGCAAAGGAGAAAGAGAATTAACCTCCCGTAATTCGAGCGTTAACCCACCTTCCACTCCCGTTGTCTGCCCACTGACCACTCCCGATGTTCCCTCTTGTTCTCACCTGATGGTTTAGAAAGGTGGACTCTCCATCCTGCATCGAGCGCAGGGGTGCATAGATGACCAGTTACTTCACTGGCGTGGAGGAATTGGTGAGTTCCAGTATTGACTCTAGGATCCAATAGTTTGTAAGAGTTCAAATGACTGATCTTCACTCTTTCCGATTCCTTGTAGGTTGCCAACTTAACCACCACGGAGAGTCCAAAGGGCAGTTGGTGAGAGTCAGGTAAGTCTATAGTGGTTTTCCCCTTAGGGGCCGGGGTACGGCGATGATGCTGAGTTAACTGCGCCGACCCGATATGAGGTGAGTTCCCCTGCGGTAAATCAGGTAAGTCTTTGGGGGGGTAGCTTGTAATGTCCAGTGGTTTCCCCTTAGGGGCCGGGGTGCAGCGGTGATGCAGAGTTAACTGCGCCGACCCGAGATGAGGTGAGTATCCCCTGTGGTAATCCGTTAAGTCTTTGGGGGGTAGCTTGCTTACTTGTCCTTTTGTTTTCCCTTAGCTCACCTTGTTGTTCTTGTCTCCCTAGGTGTAGGCGAGCGGCCGGGAGATGCTGAAGATTGCGATGGAATGCGGAGATGCAGCGAAGGCCGGTGAGTTCAGCGCAGCGCCGCGAGATGCGCGGCGACGCAGGTGTGACTTCTTGCTTCCAGCTCGAGTGCGTGATGGATCAAGGATTCAGGTAAGGATTACTGTGATGCTCTCTTCTCCCTCTTTCTTCTTATTTCTAGAAGCATCTGGGCTTGAAGCGGGCGTGGCAGAAGACTGGAAGCTGCTGCAGGCACGGTGAGCGTTACGCAGCTGGATGCAGAATAACGCAAAGCACGTGTGGCTGTCCGGGAGTGGTTTAAATAGCCTAGGAAGAAGTCCCAGGTAAGTATTCTACCACATCCCCCACCAGAGAAAAAAGTAGTCCCTTAAGTAAATAGTCCCTCCTAAGCCCCATTTGGCTTGTGGCTTCATGCAGCATGGTCTGCACCAGGTGAGTATGCAGCATGGTCTGCATTAGGTGAGTTTTCTGAAATGAGCCTGGCGCCCATGGCGCCAGGACTGACTTTATCCTTGTGAGCCTGGCGCCATAGGCGCCAGGACTTCACCCAAACAGCCCCTAACTGGTGTTTTTGGGCATGATCTAAATGGCATGATGCCTGCTTCCGGGGTTGCTGGGCCTGGTCTGGCTTCCCGGGGGCAGGAATCATGACAGAGAATGAAATTCCTGTCGAGGGAACTGCGGATTAGACATTAAAATTGGGCGACACAAGGTGAAGCACCCGGTCATAGTTGTGACTCCAGAGGGCACACCATGTTTACTAGGGAATGACATCCTGTGTAGATTGTCTCCCCTCATAGATTGTGTGAACAAGGTCCTCTGGACGCAGACTAACCGACCAATAAAATTGAAACATAGTGCCAACCATGTTAGTTTAAATGGCACATGCCACATGGTTGAACAAAAACCTGACCAAATTGAATTCCACTTCCAGAATAACCAAATTCCAGACGTGACAGTAATTGCAGTAGGACAACAAACTAGTGATGGGGAGTCCTCTCTATTTCTGAAAATCATCCTTCCTTCTAGTCTAAGGTGGCATTCCACACCGGAAGGAAACACTCTGAAATTCTATACAAATTCACATTCAGAAAATCCTACTCCTATAGTCCAAAATGATGAGAAATCAGCTCAAAGCTTGGCTGATCTTCTGAAAATTGGATAGCAGTTGTTCATCCCTACTCAGTTAAATGAAGGGAAGGACTCTGTTCTCACCTGAGTGTGTAAACAATGGTAAGAGCTTCATCCGCAAGGCCATGTTCCGCAAACTCCCAAAAGATCCGGACATTCCCACATTTAAACTGGTAGACAAATGGGAAATGGACCCGGAAATACGCAATTCCAAACATCTCTTGCCTAGCAGGTGTATGCTCAAAATATTATAGGCAACAAGAGCATAGTCCATAATTGTTCGGTCGTGCGAGATGTCCCTGTTGCATTTTATTTAGACAGTGACATTCTCAATCGCTTTGCCATTAGTTTGGACCTCATAAACTTCAAAGCCTGGTCCCGATTAGCGGGTAATCCCATGGACTTTGATGACCCAGAGAAAGCATTTCGGTCAGCTCAACTGCTGCCTTATGCAGTTGAAATTCAGATTGGAGAGGAAGTCACCATCCCAGAACGGACCCGCCAATTCTCACTGGAAGTAAAAATTAAAAGAAGACAGAAACTGAAAAATCCTGACGCCTATGTTCATCTTAATGCTCATTTCCAATAGCAAGGGTTGGGGTAAACCCAACACCACTAGTCAACATAGAACATGACACCATTCCAATAGAGGTGGATAACAACGACCTAAAGAGTATCACTCTGGGCGCAGGCACCATTAATGGAATGGCGGTTGATGACCAACATTTTTCCATAGATATAGGTAATTAACTGTTAGGACCAATCACTAAGGATTGTTTTGACAGTAACAGTGAGGATGACACAACACCAGACAGGATCTTCACCTGCCATGGGGGGAATTTCCTGGTGTACTCTTCCTGCCCTTATGGTAAGGAAGATGTGACCTGTGACTTAAGGAGGGATGAGGTGATATTTCAAGTCAACAAGTACTGCCTTCCCCACCTGAAGCCATCAGTCCACGTCAGTACTTTGACCAGGGAATTCTCCACCCAGCTGCTGAGATAGCCAAACCAGAAGACTTTCCATGCTTCAGGCAGATGGTTGAAGAGAGAGTCAACCTAGCTGACGCCTGTGAGACTCTGGAGCAAAAGCAAAAATTGAAACAAGTTTTCTTAGATTTTCAAGATCTCTTTGCGGTGGACTCATATGACTGTGGTTGCACCGACATCCACACAACAACAATTCCCACAGACCCTGGCATGACTCCAGTGTTTGTGAAGCAATATCGCTTGCCTCTCGCATCAATGGAGTCCCTTACTGAAATAATTAAGAACCTGGAGTCCTGTGGGATAATTCGCCCAGTCCACAGCACCTTCAATAATCTGGTGCTGGGGATTTTGAAACCAATCGGCCAGTGGAGACACTGTGCTGAAAATTGAGGGAGCTCAACAAACGGGTCCATATTTCCTGATGGCCTCTTCCCTACATTGACCAAGGGCTGGCTCAGATCCAAGGGTCAAAGGTATTCACTGCAATTGACCTGACCAATGGGTACTGGATGGTACCTGTCAGTAGGGCGGACCAATACAAGCTGGCCTTTACCTTCGGGGGGCAGCAGTACACCTGGACCGGGACTCCCTTCAGATACATCAACTCCGGAAATGATTTTAACATCTTTCTGCATAAGGCCATGCCCGACTTGGGTGAAAGGGGTAACCTGGCCTATGTAGATGATGTTCTAGTCAAAAGCTCAACTGCGGAGGAACACATAGCGGAAATCCGATTTGTTCTGACACAGTTGAGGGCTGCCGGAGCAAAACTCGCTTTCCAAAAGGCACAGTGGTGCAGGACCGTGTCAATTTCTTGGGGCATGAGATAATTCTTGAAGGTCTCTGTCTCCAGGAAAAGAAAGTAGAAGCACTCCACAACTCTGCAGGAACTAAGAGGCTTCCGTGGAGTAACTAATTACAGCAGAAAGTTCATTGAGGACTACGCAGAGATCACAAGACCACTGATCCATCTTTTGAAGGGGGGTCAAGTGGGAGTGGGGTCCAGAACAAGCCGAGGCAGTAAGACAACTCAAACAAAGCCTCTCACAAGCGCCTTGCCTAGCTTACCCTCTCAAAAACAAGGAGTTCTTCTTGGAGACAGGGTTCTCAAATACATGCTTGACTGCAGTATTATACCGAAAGCATAACAAGGTCAATAAAGTAATCTCCTATGCGAGTAAGACTTTATCCTCTGTGGAGGAAAAATTCAACGATTGTGAGAAGCCAGTCCTGGCAACGGTGTGGGCATTGAAGAATTACCGCCCGTTTATCCAGGGGGAACACATCATAGTGGAGACTCCACACCAACCTTTGCAATATCTTCAAAGTGACAGAATCCGGGCCGGAAATGTGAGTAATTCCCAAATTAGTTCCTGGATTCTGTCAATGCAAGGCTTTCCTGTGGAGGTCAGATATGGCCAAAACAAGAAGAGTCCCCTTGCGCAAGTTCTGGGTGACTTGCATGCTTGTGCCAGAGAAAATTGAATCGAGGACGAAAGTCTTAAAATCAAGGCAACATGGAGGCATACCTTAATTCTCCACACAAAGTCTATGAAGAAGACAAGTGTTTGGGAATGCCCACTGTCTATGTAGATAGGTGCTCCTTCCATGTTGACAACAACAGAGAAAAGGAACTTGTGGCCGGCGTAGGGAATGCATGGGTGAATGGTGCCCCAGAACCCTGCGCTGGGTACAAAATCGGTCCCCGAAGCAGTCAATTGGCAAATTTGGTGGCTGTGCATCAAGCCATCCTCACTGCCGTCCAACACCAACTCCACGAACTGGTCATAATCGCTGATTCAGATTATGTATGGAACGGGTTCGTGGAGCACCTTGTTAATTGGAAAACCAGTGGCATGCTATTTGCTAATAATAAACCTTTAAAACATGGAAAATGAATACAAAATATTGATGATCTGGTCACCTCGAATGGGATGACCATCTACTGGAAAAAGATCAAGGGTCATTCTAAGGTAGAGGGACCAGACAAAACTACAAATGACCTAGCTGATCAGCTGGCCAGAACCGGAGCCATTCAAGGGGATCTGCTTGAGATCGAGTCCCTGTTGGGGGAAATCCAGGTCACTGCTAACACTAGGTCCCAGACAAATGCTCACAATGTACTCTCAACTACACAATGGAGTAAGGAGACCACAGATGCTGATTTGATTACGGCTCAAAAAGGGGATCCAATAATTGGTAAGTTTTACCAACACATTAGGGACCCGAGAACTTTCCCCTGACGGATATCGATTACATTGGGAAAGTGGAAGAGTGTTGATGAAATGTCCAAAAATGTTCTGAATCAAGACGGTTTGTTGGGGAGGAAATCCATATCTGGCTATGACCAGTGGTTGGTTCCTACCTCATTCCGAAGCCTGATGCTAAGTCATACCCATGATGCGGCCACAGCCAGTCATCGAGGGTTTCATATGACATTAGAAATCTTGCGAGAGGTTGTATACTGGCCATACATGGGGCAGGACCTTGACCAATACCTGAAGGGGTGTCTTGTATGTGCACAATTTCCGCCAACATCACTCACACACCATGCTCCCATACAAAAGAGGCGGATGACACTGCCTTGGTCAGATTTGCAAGTCAATTTTATCAGGCCTGTGATGCGCTCCTCTAGGGGAAACAAGTACATGTTGACCGTAACATGCTTCTTCACTAAATGGGTGGAATGTCTCACAGCCACAAATTGCAAGGCAGAAACAGCAGCTGCCCTGATGATCAATCACATCTTCTCGCATTTTGGCTACCCCAAAGGATTGAGTCAGACCGAGGTAGCCAATTCACTAGCGAAGTGATGACAAAGATGTGGGAGATACTTGGGGTCAAAAGGAAACTACACCATGCCTACTGGCCATCCTCTAGTGATGGAGTTGAGAGATATAACAAAACGATTGTGAGCATATTAAAAAAATGTGTGGCAGAGTCTGGGCCAAGTTGGGACATTCGATTACCCCTTGTCCTGATGGCCATCAGATCTACCCCTTCTTCTGCAACAAAAATGTCTCCATTTGAGCTAATGACTGGACGAAGGATGGTGTTACCCCAGCATCTGCTCTACAGAACTCAAGAGAAGACCTTGATAAATGCCTCCACAACTCATGAGTATGTTGAGAATCTGAGAAAACACCTTCAACATGCTTTTGCCTATGCCCAGTGGAATCTAGAAAGATCTGCATACAGTATGAAGACCCACTATGATCTTAAGACAACTAAAAAAGAATACCAAGTAGGAGACTGGGTTTAGTTGTACAATTTCCAAAGTAACCAAGTCAAACAGTGCAAATTCTTCCCAACTTGGTGGGGCCCTTTTGAAATTGTAGACAGAATGTCACCAGTCTCCTACAGAATCCGCATCCACAAGGTCAGTTTGGCAGAAGGGGAAGACAAGTGGGTCCACATAAACCAGCTGAAGAATTGCCATCTCAGGCATACTTTGCGGCAAATAGAGGAGCCAACATGAATCCCAGAGGGGGAAAACCCAGAAACATAGAAGAATCCACCTGTTAAAATGAGTAGTAAACATAGATGGGGAATATTGTAAATTGTATTCAATGCATGCATCTGCCCCACTACACCCTCGGGGAGTAGTAGTGGGGAAATGTCCATAACCATGCTATGTTCTGTTTTATAGCATTGGAACTAAGAATCATCTAATCACCAAGGAGGACCACTCGGGGACTGAGAGGAAAGACCAAAAGAGCCGGAGTGCCGCTCCATATTCCCAACCAGAACCAGCAATATTCCTGACCAGAACCGGCAAGGAGAGCGGGTTGCCTCCAGCACTGATGGGAGAAGCAGCTGACTTTCTCCACATGGACAAAAGAAAAAAGAACATCCCAATCTCCCGACTTCCACTTGATGGGCAGTCAAAATCAAGTCAGAAGGGGGGCTCTGTGGGATGCTGCATCACTTTGTTATGGTGGGGCCAGAAACAGCAAAATGGCTGCAAAACCCTGGTGCACGCCAAAACCCCTGAAAAGTGTGCTTTTCCACACACAAAAAAATGGCTGCCCCATTTTCCACCAATGTTGTCAGTGGTGTAACAGAGCTCTCACTACTGAAAGGTGTCACAATTGAAAGTGGAGTACAGAAGGAAAAAGCAGTGCTTTGCTAAATGAAACTACAATATGGCTTTAAATCACCTTTTCCTTTCTGCAGAAACTTCAAAATGCCAGTACAGAACACCTTCAAATATTCAAAATTCTCGCTGGATGCTACAATCCACTTAGTTTAAGGAATCACTGTGAATTTACAATGTCCTGAAAGGCTAAGAGCATAAAGAAATGTCCACAGCAAAAGTGGCCTGCCTGTGGATCTGTCAAAAATCTCTGTTCAGCAGAGGGCTATCTGTTATGAAAGCTGCCAGGGGCCTTCCTGATTAAACTTTAACATGATATAAACTGAAAGTCAAATGTTTGCAATACAAGAGGCCTGTTACTGATAGTAACCCATATTATAGTTGTTTTTGATCCCACAGGTTTAAAATATTGAAGGAGAATTCTATTGTTATTTGATACAACAAGTTGTTTTGTGCTAAGGAAAAGCCAAAAGAATAAAAAAATTAAATTTAACCTGGCTGAAGCTGCCAAACTGGAATAGCATATTTTTCTCACAGAACAAAGGCCTTCCTTCTGCAGGAACTCATGGGGAAGTGTTAATTGCTAGGTTGGGACAGAATTTGGTCTACAGAGGGAAAAGGACCAATGACAAGCTGCAGAAGGAAATTCAAAGTGTGATGAGGGTCGTAAATGGCCTCTGCAAGGAACAAACAAGGAGGAGACTACTCCTCGACTGCAGAGAGACAAAAAGAGGCGGATCCAAACAACCATCTGTGGCTGAACATTAACAAAGAACACTTTTTAAAAGACGTATAACTTGCTAGTCAAAATGGTGAAAAATATAAAAATGACAGAGTTGTTCATTAATTTCTGGCGGCACATTTCAAGAGGTGACATAACCGTGTGACATGTTCTGGGAAGGAATGGCAAGAAATGTGATTTTACACAAAATGCATGGCTGTTAGAATTAGGAAAATGTACACGCATGTCCCAAGGTTAAACAGGCATATTTGTGGAAAGTTGCAGAAAAATCAGAAAGTATTTTCATATAGAAAAGGGCAAAATTCTTTGGAAAGGGGAGACATGATCCCACAGCTGCAGGGTTTTGAGGAATAGCTGCTATGTGTCATGATCTCTGCTTCCAAAAGATCAGGACTTGCCCGACTCCCTTGGAAGCAGACCCATAACCCCGGTTCCGAGTGCCAGCCAGTCCCAATTGGGACCTTTTGGACCCTGTCCTGGCGCCAGTGGCACCAGGCTCATAAAGATGCCCAGTCCCAGCGCTGGAAGCGCCGGGCTCATAATGCTTGGGTGGACTTACCTGCAGCAGACCATGCTGCTTACTTACCTGCCAGTTGAACCCCTGATCCTCTTCTGTTTGGGACTACTTTTCCTGTTGGGTGGGGCAGGAGCCACTCCCTAGGTTCAGAACACTGGAACTCTTCTGGAAAGCAGGAACTCTTTTCTTACCTAGGCGTGGCTGTGGAAGGAGACACCTAAGCACTACAGGAGGCTATTTAAACCACACCCAATGGATGAATCTTGCTTTGCGTTATTCTGCATTCTCTGCAGCAGAACGCTCATCGTGTCTTCTGCTTCTGATCCTGGGCCTAAGGGAACAAAGGCTTACCATCCTGGAATCCAGTCTTCAGCAGCACCTGTAAAGACAAAGAAAGAACAGGTTAGCACTACGGTCTTCAGTGGCAGCGCATCTCTTGCCTGGTCCATCGGCTGTCACCAACGCCTCGCGCTGCATTCCGGCATCTGAAAGACAAAGGCTTACCTACTCTTCGCATGCTCCGGAGGTCTTCGCACTGCATTCCGGCATCTGAAAGACAAAAGCTTACCAGCTCTTCGCACGCTCCGGAGGCCTTCGGCGCTGCATCCCGCATCTGAAAGACAAAAGAAGGTGCGTTTAAAGACATTGGGCAACTTTATTACTCACGTGCCATTACTCCTTCCCACGCCGAATCCAGTGGGTATTCCAGCACCCTTCAGCTTCTCTAAAGCTCCGAACTTGTACCTGCAAGATAAAAGGGACAGTTAGTGCGCATCGTGAAGCAGGCTACAAGCGCTTACTTACGTGCTTCCAGGCGCTTCTATTCCTCACGCGGGTTCGATCCTCAACTCTCATCAGCCCGCCATCCGCCATCGCCGGAACCCTGCAAAACAAGAGATATCATTACAAAAGACTTTTAAGACATTTGAAGTGCCCAGAACTTACCGTTCGTGCAGTTAACGACGGACAGCAGTCCTCTGAGGTCAAGAGGCCTGCACCCTTATCCAGTGAAGAAACTGGTTACGGCACCCTGCCCCGAGGCAGATGGAGAGCTCGGCGTTCACTTACCTAAGGTGAGGGCGTTAACCTTTGGGGTTCTACAGGAGAAGAGAAAGGGAAGAGGAGAGAGGCACCCAATAACCCCAGTTCATTAATCCTATATTTTCTATCTGCAGACATCTTACTCTTCGAGTCAGACATACAGTGCACAGAGGTCCAGCCCAAAGAGCCAACCGTGTGTTACACATCACCTTTGAAGATACGGCATTCACCCAGTCAAGACCAGCGCCTCTGCGGGAATCAGGTGAGCGTTACAGAACGCAAAGCCTACCGCAAAACTCCCACCCAGGCGCTATGGAAACCTCGGATGCCGACCAGCTAGCCCAGTTACTTGGGGAACTAAGAGCAGAAGTGCATGCAGCCCGTCAGGAAACGAATGCTCTAAGAAGGGAACTGATTATTTCCAAGGAGCGAACAGACGATCTCGATAGACAATTGCTACAGTCACAAGCCGGACAAACTCTGTTACCCGCATCAGGGGCAAATCTTCCTTCAACATCCTCTACGAACCCAGTGCAGATCAACCTACCTGGGAATGTACCTCTGGCTCCGCCCGAACGATTTTCTGGTGACCCAAAGAGGTTTCCAGTATTTATTAATCAGTGCCGGTTGCACTTCTTATGCCGGCCAGCAGCCTTTCCAACTGATCAAGCTAAGGTAGCTTTCGTGCTTTCGTACCTTAGTGGCAATGCGGCAGACTGGTCGATCCCTCTAGTTAATCAAGATGATCCGGTTCTCCATGATTTTCAAGCTTTTCACCTCAGTATGGAAAAACTGTTGCAGGCCTTGGACAATGAGCTCCTTTCATTGCGACAGGGTAATCAAGACCTTTTGGCTTATATTGCGTCTTTCAACAGACTGATAGTGGAAACTCGATGGCCTGAGGACAAAAGGATTACGCTGTTTTATAGAGGTCTACGTGGAGAGCTCAAAGATGTGTTAGCCCAAGTAGTGAATCCCCCGCAAGACTGTTCGGACTATATTGACTTAGTCGTTCAAATTGACCACAGACTGCAGAACAGGAAGGCCGATCGTTCCAAGTTTGATGCTCGAGTATTTTCCAAACCACCAACTCCTACCAAAGGAGTAGACTCCGGGGAACCCATGCAAATAGGGGGCCTGAAAGGACCACTAACACAAAAGGAGCGGGAAAGGAGAAAACAGCTGCAATTATGCCTCTATTGCGGAAACTCGGGGCACTTTCTTCGAGACTGTCCGGTGAAACCAGCCAAGAGGGCAGTAGGAGCTGCAGTTACCAGGGTCACAAACTCTGAGCAGGGAAACGACCTCGCCCGACAAGAATAGAGGTCCTCTTGCCGAGCGTTAAAACCAGTTCCGTGACCTCGCATTTCGTGATACCTATGGTCCTCATTAGCCCTGAACATCCGGATCGATTACATGCGATTGAAGCTTACGTCGACAGCGGTGCCATCGGCAATTATGTGGATCATGAAATGGTTTTGAGGATGAATCTGACTCTTTGTCCAAAGGCTGTAAAGGACGTCATTACTACGGTGGATGGTACGGAGATAGCCTCCGGACCAGTAACGCATACCACCCAAGAAGTGACGCTAGTAAGTCAAGATGGACACCATGAGAAGATTGTGTTCGATGTGATCAAGGCCCCTCAGTTCCAGATTATTCTAGGAATTCCTTGGTTAGAGAAGCACAATCCTCAGATCGATTGGCGAGCAAGAACGGTTCAGTTTCCAGAATGTGTCTCTACTTGTCACCCTCGACCTGGTGTTGCACTGGCAGCAATTTCCTCGGAGGCTCCCCAGTTACCTCCTGAATACCTAGAATTCCAAGATGTTTTCCGGAAGGATCAGGCTAACTCTCTACCTCCTCATAGGTCTTATGACTGCCAGATAGACCTGATACCTGGATATACTCCTCCTTGTAGTAGAATTTATGCCCTCACCGAGCCTGAGAATCTTCACCTCTGACAATACCTGGATCAATACCTAGCGAATAGGTTTATTCAAGTCCCCTGCTTCCTCAGCTTTGTTCTTCGTTCCAAAAAAAGAAGGGGACCTTAGAACTTGTATAGATTATCGCGCCCTGAACCAGATCACCGTTAAGAATAGATATCCGTTACCTTTGATCCCTGAACTCCTGGACCAAGTCAGAAAAGCATGCATATATGCAAAGCTGGATCTTATAGGAGCCTACCACTTGGTACGAGTAAAAGAGGGCGATGAATGGAAGACGGCCTTCCGCACCAAGTATGGGCTATTTGAATATCAGGTCATACCCTTCGGACTTTGCAATGCCCCGGCCGCCTTTCAATATTTTATGAACGATGTCCTCAGAGAGCTCATAGATATGTGTGTTGTTGTTTACATTGACGACATCCTCGTTTATTCTTCATCGGAAACTGAACATCGGAAACACGTGAAAATGGTCCTCGAGAGATTGCGTCAACACAAACTTTTCGCTAAGTTGGAAAAATGTGTTTTCAACGTGACTGAAGTTGAATTCTTGGGATTCATATTATCACCTAGTGGAGTGCGTATGGATTCAAAGAAGGTCGATGCAATTCTCAAATGGCCATCGCCATCCTCCGTAAAAGGTGTTCAAAGCATGTTAGGCTTCGCTAACTTTTACCGCAGGTTTATCCCCGAATTCTCTCGAATAGTCCAGCCCATCACCGCCTTGTTAAAGAAAAACAAACGTTTTGAATGGTCTACCGAGGCAGAACAAGCTTTCCAGAATTTGAAGACTAGATTTATCTCTGCACCGATCTTAAAACATCCTCGCCCAGAACTCCCCTACATCGTTGAAACTGATGCTTCGAGCCTTGCCATGGGGGCAGTTCTATCACAAAAGGACCCAGTAACCAATCAGTTGCATCCCGTGGCATTTTGGTCCCGCAAATTCCCGCCTCCTGAAATCAATTACACTATTACTGATAAGGAACTTCTAGCTATCAAGTCCGCCTTTAAGGCTTGGCGGCATTATCTTCTGGGGGCCCGACACACCGTTACTGTGATTACAGATCACCGAAACCTGCAATATTTGAAAACCGCAAAAGCTCAATCCTCTAGGCAACTCCGTTGGGCACTATTCTTTGCCGAGTTTGACTTCATAATTACCTATCGACCTGGTACAAAAAACGGTAAAGCTGATGCCCTTTCTCGGATGGGAGTGGAAGAACATTTGATCAATCCTAAACCTGTACCTATCATTCCCGAACAAAGAATTCTAGGTGTAATCGCCACACAATCCATAGAGGAAATTAAGGATAAAGCCAGGCTACTGGTAACTCCAGCAGACATACAGAATTGGCATCTGCAGGGAAAGGACTTTACGGTGAAGGACAACCTATTATATTTCCAAGAACGGTTATACCTGCCCAGCACAGATTTACAGAAAAAGGTAATCTCTTGTTATCACGATTCTTTAATGGAAGGACATCCCGGTATGACCAAGACCTCGGAAAAGATCAAGCGCTACTTCTGGTGGCCGTCTTGGAAAAAAGATATCAGAGACTTTATAATGTCCTGTGGAGTATGCGCCCAAAACAAGAGTCAAAAGGAAAAACCAGCCGGCCTCTTACGTCCTATTGACATCCCGCCTCGCCCTTGGCATACGCTTTCTATGGACTTCATCACCGATCTACCTCCATGCTCCGGATACAATACGATCCTAGTAATCGTGGACCTATTCTCCAAGATGGTGCATTTCATTCCACTCAAAGGCTTACCAACAGCAGCAACTCTGGCCCGAGAATTTCTCGAAAACATCGTTCGACTGCACGGTTTTCCTTCAGTTCTAATTTCGGATCGAGGTAGTCAATTTATTTCTCATTTTTGGCGAAGTTGCTGTCGGTCGGCTCAAATTGATGTGAGACTTTCGACCAGCCACCACCCTCAAACCGACGGACAAACCGAGAGGACCAATCAAACTCTGGAACAGTATTTGCGCTGCATGCTACAACAAACTGAAAAAACTTGGAAAGATATCCTTTGGATAGCCGAATATGCCTACAATAACTCTGTCCACTCGGGAACTGGGAAGACCCCGTTTTTTCTTTTATACGGTAGTCACCCTCGAACCTCGGAGTTGGATCCACTCCAAGATCTTGGAACACCAGCAGTAGACCACCTGCATTCTATAATCACCCAAGCCTTTAAGGAAGCCGTTTCTCACCTTCAAAGGGCTAAAGAACAATACAAGAAAGGAGCAGACCAACATCGGAAGGAAGCCCCCCAATATCAAGTAGGAGATCAAGTCTGGTTATCCACCAAATATCTACCTCTAAAAGGACCACGCACATTCAACCCAAGATACCTTGGTCCCTATTCCATCACTACCATAGTAAATCCAGTAGCGGTCAAGTTGGACTTGCCCCCTCACATGAAGATACATCCGGTCTTCCACGTCTCTCTATTAAAACCCGTGCAACCTCAAACCCGACTAACTACATCTCCAAAACCTATTCTAGTTGATGGAGAACTCGAGTTTGAAGTCAAAAGCATCCTGGATTCCAAGATCTCCAAATCTAAACTATTTTACCTGATTGACTGGAAAGGCTACGGTCCCCAAGAAAGATCCTGGGAACCTGCAGAATATGTCCACGCGCCTCGTCTAATCAAAAAATTTCATCGAACATTTCCTAACAAGCCCAAACCCCCGGAGAAGCCCGGTTTGGGAGGGGCCTTGAGGGGGGGTGCTGTCATGATCTCTGCTTCCAAAAGATCAGGACTTGCCCAACTCCCTTGGAAGCAGACCCATAACCCCGGTTCCGAGTGCCAGCCAGTCCCAATTGGGACCTTTTGGACGCTGTCCTGGCGCCAGTGGCACCAGGCTCATAAAGATGCCCAGTCCCAGCGCTGGAAGCGCCGGGCTCATAATGCTTGGTGGACTTACCTGCAGCAGACCATGCTGCTTACTTACCTGCCAGTTGAACCCCTGATCCTCTTCTGTTTGGGACTACTTTTCCTGTTGGGTGGGGCAGGAGCCACTCCCTAGGTTCAGAACACTGGAACTCTTCTGGAAAGCAGGAACTCTTTTCTTACCTAGGCGTGGCTGTGGAAGGAGACCCCTAAGCACTACAGGAGGCTATTTAAACCGAACCCGATGGATGAATCTTGCTTTGCGTTATTCTGCATTCTCTGCAGCAGAACGCTCATCGTGTCTTCTGCTTCTGATCCTGGGCCTAAGGGAACAAAGGCTTACCATCCTGGAATCCAGTTTTCAGCAGCACCTGTAAAGACAAAGAAAGAACAGGTTAGCACTACGGTCTTTAGTGGCAGCGCATCTCTTGCCTGGTCCATCGGCTGTCACCAACGCCTCGCGCTGCATTCCGGCATCTGAAAGACAAAGGCTTACCTACTCTTCGCATGCTCCGGAGGTCTTCGCACTGCATTCCGGCATCTGAAAGACAAAAGCTTACCAGCTCTTGGCACGCTCCGGAGGCCTTCGGCGCTGCATCCCGCATCTGAAAGACAAAAGAAGGTGCGTTTAAAGACATTGGGCAACTTTATTGCTCACGTGCCATTACTCCTTCCCACGCCGAATCCAGTGGGTATTCCAGCACCCTTCAGCTTCTCTAAAGCTCCGAACTTGTACCTGCAAGATAAAAGGGACAGTTAGTGCACATCGTGAAGCAGGCTACAAGCGCTTACTTACGTGCTTCCAGGCGCTTCTATTCCTCACGCGGGTTCGATCCTCAACTCTCATCAGCCCGCCATCCGCCATCGCCAGAACCCTGCAAAACAAGAGATATCATTACAAAAGACTTTTAAGACATTTGAAGTGCCCAGAACTTACCGTTCGTGCAGTTAACGACAGACAGCAGTCCTCTGAGGTCAAGAGGCCTGCACCCTTATCCAGTGAAGAAACTGGTTACGGCACCCTGCCCCGAGGCAGATGGAGAGCTCGGCGTTCACTTACCTAAGGTGAGGGCGTTAACCTTTGGGGTTCTACAGGAGAAGAGAAAGGGAAGAGGAGAGAGGCACCCAATAACCCCAGTTCATTAATCCCATATTTTCTATCTGCAGACATCTTACTCTTCGAGTCAGACATACAGTGCACAGAGGTCCAGCCCAAAGAGCCAACCGTGTGTTACACATCACCTTTGAAGATACGCCATTCACCCAGTCAAGACCGGCGCCTCTGCGGGAATCAGGTGAGCGTTACACTATGTAAAATATGGCATCTTTGTGGGTAATTTGTAGAAAAGTGACCAATGTAGAAATGTGTGTTTAAGATAAAATCCGATTTTGAGACCAGTGGCTAAAGGAGGTCTCTGAGGATTGTAAAAGGAAATCATAAACCTGACATCACCCAGCCTTGAGCCAATCACTCAAATTGCAAGGCGAAGATGAAGTATTGACCCTATCCCAGCACAAAGGGGCAAGCTTAGATAAGCCGGCCCACACACCCCATGTATGATGTCATTTCATAGCATAAATAGAGACAGCTCACCAGACATATGGGCACACAGATCCACTCATCTTCCTGATGCTGGCAGAGCACTCTGCTGCTGAAATCTACATCTTCCTTGTTCCAGACTCCAGAAACTTGCCAAAGCAAGGGCCAATTGCATAGCTGAACCATTCTCAGCTAGGCTTCAAATTCTAGAACAGAACCCCAAAAGCCGGGCTGTGCTGTTACTGCTTGCCTGATGAATTAAAAAGATCCTCAGAACCAATAAGGACAGATCTCGCCCAGTCCTGTGCCGTGCTCTGACCAGATCTCGTTGCTGACCCTGTCCAGTCCTGTGCCGTGCTGTGACCAGAGCTCCTTGCTGACCCTGTCCAGTCCGATGTGCCCAGCCGTCAGTCCCTGATAGGTCCAGAATCCTGACGGTCCCATTTAAAACTTATCCAGTGAGTATCAATAGGAAGAACTGTGTCATATAGCGTATGTTCTTTGCATAGTCTTCTCCCTAGCTTATACCCATCCTATCTTTCATTTAGAACCAGTATTGTCAGAACTATCTTTGCACAGACTCTTCTCTCACATGTGTTCCTAAATTCTAACTTCCCATTGATTGATTAAGAAAGTAATTCCCAAACCAAACAGAAAGCAGAGTATCACAACTGCTATAATCAACCGTAAATGACCTTCCTGTGTGGCATTCTTCTTTTTGGTAGTCTTTAATATAGTGTAAGCAAACCCATTTGTCATTTTTAAAAGTGCATTTCTGATTTCAAATCTCGCACCTATTTTGCAAAAACAACCTTCACTATAATCGCTATAACTCCCTCTGTGTTTGTGATAGAAACTAAATTTAAACTCCTAATCGTAGCTAACATCTGTACCTATCCGATTCTCCCATTATAGCGAAAATTGCGCACTGAAAAGTTTGCTGCAAATTTTCATTTTGATGAATTGTAAAATAGCTCTAAACTGCTTCCAACTTGCATTTTAAGATTTCAAATGTTTTCTTTGCATTAAATCAGTGCTTGTGTTTGTGTGCAATTATTCAAAGCGGCTCCCATAAGAAATTAGAGCAATTTAAGTATTTTAGATCATATTTGGTGTTTTTGCCCAGTCTATTCGAACAATTTTAAAAGTTATACTGACAGTTGAAAAGCCCACTTCGTTTTTCTCTTTCTGTGTAAAGGGGGAAGAGGAAAGTGAGACACTGTTTGACCTGTACATTCCTGAATACGTACTCACTCCTCCTATCTCTTTACATTGCCTATTGGGGGGGTTGAGAAGTGTTGCAGGGGGAACTGCTAACCATTGTGCAATCTGATCTGAACCAACACAAAAGTATTTTCTGTGCTGCATTTGTATTGCTTATTTTCTATTCCGAGTGTACTAAAGATATTATTCTGTGTTCTGTCACCTCATGGGTGATTGTTGTTTACCCATTAAAATATATATTGTGATTTTGATCTTAACTAAGTAAATAAATAATCCATTTTACAAACCAGCCTGATTTCTGGTCCAGCGTGACCCGGGGTTTTCTTAAATAAGGGGTGTGATACGAGGGGTACATCTTTCAAATAATTGAATCTATATCTTGAATACGTTTTTCCATTGCGCTGTACACTAGGCCGGAAGCAGAGTGTATTGCCTGATTGAAATCCTTAACAAGCGTTGCTCCTCACAAGCCTCCCAGTATGTGGCCCTTCAAGTGTTCTATTTTCAACAAAAATTTCAAAAAACATTGTGCACAACTTTTTACCTACCTACAAACAAGATCTTCAGCTCCCCTAGACATTGTGCAATTAACATTGGCTGTCCTGGCTCCCTGAGTGACTCTTTACCTCTGATTTCTGCTTTGGTTAATTTTACTCTGCATTCGAAGGTTTTAAAAAGTACTTATCTGTTTGTGAATCATTTGTTAACCTTTGTTTAATTCCCCTCTTCTATCTTTTACACCAAACTTAGTATTGCTCTAAAATGTACCAGGGATAAATCAATGTCCACAGTGTCCTAGCTATTTAAGTAACCTGAGGGGGAAGGAAGTGTCTGTGTGCCATCCCCGATGGGTATCATCTGATTTAGAGAAACTAAGAATGTGTTTTGAAGTGTATTTTAATTGTACCATGTATTGTTCCCTTCTGAAGAAGGCTTGTACAACTGACTGTGAAATAAATTAATAATTGTTTCATCAAGAAACCGTGAGTTTAAGTGTTTATTTTGAATAACATTACTGACATTACTGGTCACATTGACGCCTCTTGAGATAAGCCTAGTTGATCAGCCACACTACCAAGCTGTGTAGTTCAGATTTATACCAACGGTTGGGTCCCTAATTCCAGGAGGTCAAGGTTATTGTAGTGTCCCCACAGGGTACTGCATACAATCTTGCCTAACAGACAACAACTGCAATCTAGGCAGATATCATATTGATTGTGATTTCTCATATTTTGTGCATTCATTTTTGGCTCTTGTGGATTGATTTTTGATACGTGGATGGAGACTTACCCAACAGAACAGTTGAAGGGCCACTTCATTGCATTGCACATTCAGTTATAATCACTGTGAACTTATTATTGTGGCCATGGGTAGTGTTTCTACTTGGTGAGTGTTTTCTATCCCACCTTCTGTACGTTTATTGAAACTACCACATGCTCTCTACTGCAAACATCTACCACCGTTTATCATCACCGTACCCAAATTTCAGTTCTCCCACCCACCGCATTTACAGCCTTTGTGCTCTCATCCACTCTACTGCATCCTGTGTTCCCGTACTCATTCAGTGTTTTCGCATCCATTATATTCCCTCTCAGTTACGTTGTTAATTTGATAGTGTATGTTTTAAAAAAATGATTTGGCATCCCTAATCACACAACAGAAGAATTACACCACCCTGCTTTATTGCATCACAGCCAAACATTTTGACCCATCTTTTTAGAAAAATATAGCTTTTAATAAGAACCAAACATAATAAAACCAATACAAACTCTTTTCTCAGTATCCTCTTGTTGGACATCGCAAAGACTACATAAATGCATACAAATATTACAACCTTATATGCGGGGGTTAGTACATGAGTTTACTGCCTCAATCCCAGTTTTTACAAAGACACAACTGGTTTTCTCACTCATTATATAGCATTGTAAAGGTATGTGTCTCTACAGCTTGTTCTGCTCAACTCTTGTACATCTGAAGCACCTACTGTGCTACATACATCAACAATTGTTTTTACAGTTGTACTGCTGTATTTTCAGAACATATATTTTGTTCACACAGAGTGTCCAATGATTCTTTTTGGAGACATTCTGTGAGAAAACCATTGCCGGCAAAATGCTGCTGAGGGAGGCTGCAGCAGCCAATAAGCTATTTACTGCAAATGTCACGCTTGCTGGTGTGCGTGGCATCAGCCAATATGCAAATATCGTATTGGCTACTGCAGTCTTCACCCATCAGTTCCACTCAAACATAGAAATGATAATTATAGAAAGTGGACTGTTAATTGCAGAAGGTATTCGGCTGAAGCTGATTAGCTGGTTTCCGCCGAACATCATCTGAATACTCATTCAAAGTAGAATGGATGTTTGTATCCCTTGACAAGTAGAAAGAACATGCACACAGGTTATCCTGTCCCCTTCTGTAGTCAAGCTGTCTTTAATTGAATATTATTATGGGTATCTTCCCCAGCATAAAGTGGTAGGACCACCACTTTTATGTAAAACAATATTAAGATCAATTACAGCCTGTTTCTTTTGCCAGACGTTTGAGGTGGGATTGTGATAATAGTGGGGGTTAGATAATAGGTGCCATCTCTGTTGAACCAGGGTTTAAAGTTAAAGGAATGGTGCAGTCAGAAATATTATTGTCCCTATGGTTAGGCCATGTATTTTTAGCCATAAGTCGATCGATCGTACAAACATTTCCTATGCACCTTACCCGAGTTTTCGTCTCTTGAACACAAGCGAAATCAGGCAGCAGGGCGTGTCCATCTTGTCATAATATAATCACTTGCCCCATCTCCCTGGGTGACCTGCCTTTGCGGCACTAAATCATATCCCACGCCCCTGAGCCTGACGTCATCAAATCATTGATATTCTCCGCCTCTCTCCATGATGTTACTGGGCAGCGTAGACAAACGCGCCCAGTCGTCACCTACACGACTTGACGCAGAACTCGAAAACAACACACATCGTCTCACAGCACAGCGCGTCACTATTAGGAATATGAAACTGTACTTTAGACGGAAACAGTAAGACTTTACAATTGGCAAAGTACATTTATTTCACATTAAATGTTTCGATAACATTCGGCATCTGACATATTCAATCAAAATGGGACTTTTTTCTTTGCTCTCAATCCGCAAATCCACAAATGTTTATTGTGAGTCACGCGCTGTTCCTTTTTGGTACACAGGGTGTTCATTTTGGCTAAATGAAGCACTTTGGTCGCACAGTGAATTGCAAAGCTGGTGCATCAACTTGGCACTAGACCACCGTAAAGGTTGTTATGTTGCTTCTAATCACTGGTACCTCGTAGGGGCATATTGGCCCTTGTCTGTCATCCCAAAAAATGGTCAAGTAAATCCAGTGATTGACATGTAGCTGCAGATGGTGATTGAAGAATCTATTGGTCAGGGTCTGGAATAAATGACAATCGCAGAATGGCATGATGTACCTGTTTGCAAAGCATAAAAATAGAAATGTGTCTCAGTAGCCAATCTTTATTACAATTAATAATTTTCTTTATTAGCGCAAAAGTGACACAAATTGAACCGAGAGAATACAACGTGGAATATCAAAGTACTCCGCTATTTGCTTCCGAGGATAGTGCAATGGAGTATGTTGAGCTCTAAATGTAATGCGTAAACTGAGGCAACAATTCGAGGTGCACACACAATGTAATGATTTATTAGCGTAGAACCAGGGGGAAACCAGTGGTGGTCTACATGTGTCTCGATGCTGGCCTGCCCATGTGCCCGGTAGATAGCCCAGCACACAAAGGTTGTGCTAGCACTTCATTGCAATATGCCACACAGAATGAACAAGTACAATGTAACCCAGCAATAACAGTCAGCTATTCATATTTCGACTAGTTCTGGTATAAAATTGTCTAAACACAAACTTACATTATATTCTGCATTTCCATTCTCTTGGCGTAATGCAGACCGTAATGCAGACTCCTCCGTTCGTGTCAACGATTTTTCATAAACTCAACTTATATGTAACTAGGTCCAGTTTCGGATAGGACAACCTTATCATATCATACGTTATTATACCCCCCCTTCAATTCAATCCCTTTTGGAATAGTCCCTGTCTCTCAAGGTCAAAAAACAATAGGACCTTATACTGTGCGCGGGACGCGTGGGCCTCCCAGCTCCCAAGCAAAAATTCAAAGCTGGTGACCTTTACTCACAATGAACATACATTCTTTACATTCTTACTTTGCAACATCCCGTGTCAACGCATCCATGAGAACGTGAACTTTGAAGCACGCGCCGTGGAGGAAAAAATTGTGGGCTGTCACTGCTCGTTGTTCGTGGCGCTGGTGAGGGGTAGGGAAAACTTGCCAATGACAGAATGCCACCTACTCCCAAATTATAGTCGATGTAACACAAAAACAGAGTCAAAATGTGTCTAGTAATAGGCCAACCTCTGCTTATCTCATGGCATCCTACCCCATGGCATGTTTTCACAGTCAGTACTTCTTGCGTGCCTAGTTTGTTATGTAGCCTAGGTCTAATCCCTTTTGTGTGATGAGCAGATATTCAGCTGTTTGGGGAACTGTATGGCAAGGCAACTGCCAAAACCCATTGATTCTTACACACTGTTATCCATTGGTCATTAACACGAAAAATGAAGGAACCACAGTAGCTCGACTAAACTGTGAAATGTGAAAGCAATCGTAATAATTGTACTATTTTTAAAAAAAATGGACTAAGAGGATAGATTTCAAAAGACAAATTGCATACTTTATTTGGACACTTTACAAAAACATTTTTGGCAAAAAATAAAAACAGATAGTAATCATTTGTACCGGGATTTGAACTGTTCAACGAGCTCTGCTTTGGGTGGACATGGCACGTTGGCAATGTTTTGTGGCAATGTATGTGTGCTCTGAACAGATTTGTGCGCAATTCCATGAGTATGCATCTCTAGAACATTAATAATAAGATCTTTCACAAAATCGAATTCCATTTCCTCGTATACTGGTTTGACAACCCATTTTTTGCTTCTTTTCGTAAAGACCATAGTGTAGCGAAGCATCCCTAAGTTTCCTGCAGTCCTAGATTGTTCCCGGCCTACATTCTCGTTATGCGCTAATACCGCTAGTAAAGTCCTAGATTTCATCTATTGGATGCTGAAATGCAATCTCTTTGGCCTGTACTTTAGGCACATATTGTGGAACACCTCCAAATCTTCTGTGTGACAGAATTCTGTGAGTCCCTTCAGATCTCTTGATAGAGTTTTATCAAACAAAATCTTCTCAAGGGCTTTGTGTGAGAGGTGAAGATGGGCTCAACCACTTCTTCTTCTGTGCCTGCTCTGGGGACAAAGGGCCATGTTCACATTGGTGGAAATGTTGGTTTTCTGTCCAGTGGTGAACGTTGGAACAGTGGTGAATTAGTGACCGCCATTTTTCCAGTAGAATTTCCACAGACCCATCACATGTTTTGGAGCTCCACTAAAGATAGTTGCTGAACGACTGGGACCATTGTGAAATACTTTCCACAGTTTTTTTTTCCCTGCTGCTGAGATTTTTTTATTGATTGATTTGGCAACATGCCAGACATCAAATTGATGTTTAATATTTGGATACTGCTCTCTCATTGTCTTGGCTATTTAAATGTGTCTGTCCATGGCTATGAGGTCGATTTACATTCCCCTCGATTGTAGATCTTCTGGTGATTTTATAAAACCAAGTTTCTCCATGGCCACTGAGGATTTACATTGGGACACCTGCACGACCACCAAACTCAGAATTTTCTTACTTACCATGTCCTGAAAATGGTATGTGCAGGACTTAGCAGAAAATCCAGGGCTGCAACACTGTCCATCGCCGGCTAGCCTGAACCGTTTGTCGGAGAATGTACCTTGAATAGCCAATTGTTCAATTTTCCAAGCTTCACTAATGTCAGGGAATAGATAATCACGTTGGTATTTGTAGTATTGTGTTTTAGAAATTAAATGGAGCCCCACAAACTGAAAGAAACTGAATAACTTTGTGAAACTAGAGCCACTGAAAAGTAAAGCTGCTGCACACAGTAGATTGCTAGCTGGCAGTTTCCCCAGCATTGGTTGAGCGGACCATGAAAATGTTTTATGTAACTTTTCACAGGTGGCTTGTATTTTGAGGTTACTGCCTTGTGTTAGACGAGTCACGTTCACCAATGGCTTCCCACATGCTTCCCCTCCCACTGAATGCCCACATTTCAGCATCTTTATAATCTCCATCAAGCTGCTGTCGATTACTATGTATTTGGCATCTTTTATTAGACTGTCATCCGACAACACTGTTGTTTTGGTCTGAAACGTTGTGGACATATCAGCCAAACTGGACATACTATAGTTGATATCTTTGTCTAGTTCGTCGGTCAATAGTGTTGATGCTTCAGTCTCTGTCTTTTCAACATCTGTTACTTGACCATGGATAGGAGAAAACATCAATGTCGACTGTTTTTTGGGGGGCATTTTTTGGGCGGCTGTCGATTGTGTAAAGTGCTCAGCAAGTAATGTAAAACTATCTTCTATAAATTAAATTTCATCTTCATCTGGCGGAGCAGGCGCATTGTAGCAATGGTCCAAAAACACTTTGCTGGATTCGCCTGTCACATTAAATTCATTTTCTGGCCATTGGACATAGGCATCTCGAGTGTGAACATGCTGCGCCTCAATTAATAGTTTGTCCATGGTGAAAACAGTTTGGCAAGCAGCATCTGTCATTTGTATCACTGTCTGTGTCTGCATAGTCCGTACTCCATCAGGCAACTACAGGACAGATAGGAAAAGAGATGTTCAGTGTAAATCCAACATACAGTGTTGTACAATTTACATTAAAAAAAACATATAATGAAGGCCTCAGCACAAAACAATTGCCAAAAATATAAACAGTTTATAAGTAACTGTATTTTTGTTTCTTTTTTTTAAACCTTCTTTACTCTCACATCACCATCAGCAAGCTGGACTCAGATCCACGGGCCTCCCGTTCAATATACAGATCTTGTATACATCCCTACAAAAAAAGAGTATCTATTTAAAATAAGTCATTTGCATTACATATATAATTAGACCGACTTTCTTTCATTAGAGGGTGCTGTCAATACGCATATCTCTGGCTCTGGATCAACTACAAGTCTGGCTCCGGATATACTTCAAGGTCTGGTTCCGGAACAACTACAAGGGATAATGTAATTGTAGAGGATGCTCCAGCATCTCCCTGAAACACAGTACTTGCATTAGTATGGATTAAAATATTGGAAACTGGACACACAATTTGGAAAGACGACAAAGGTACATATCAATAGCAAAGTACGAATGAAACATTGTGTAAAACAATTCCACGATATGTAAATATGATCAGATTATCTCGTTCAATTGAACTGTCAAGACCCATACCTCTGGCTCCGGATATACTACGAGGGATGTTGTAATTGTAGTAGACGCTACAGCATCTCCCTGAAACACAGTACTTGCATTAGTAAGGATGAAAATATTGGAAATTGAACACACACATTGGGACGCGGACAAAGATACATATCAATATCAAACCACGATAAACATTGTGTAAAGCAATGATATGTTGCGAAAATATGATCACATTATCTAAAATTCCGTGCATAAAACCAGTCTGGAACAGAATAGCTAGGTAAGATTACCTGATACGTGCTCGAAGTGGTTGATGACTCCAGGCAAGGCATGGATGTTGAATCTTGTTGCTTCATATTCTGTGGATAGTAATGGAGTTGTAAAGGGAAAGTATTATTCGATTTAGAAATGCAAACATTAAAAAGTGGCATGTAAGAATACGAGAAAATTATGCTTATGTAAATGCATAATATAGCATAGTTATCTGTGCCCATAAATCAATTTTCTATGAGGGTTCTCAAAAACAAGGACTGATGTTTAGCGAAATAGTCATCATTTAAACAGCTATTCAATCATATAAATATCGAAAGTGACATTTACACCGAAAATACAGGCGTAAGCAAAATCCAGAAGCTTGACTCACCTGTGACGGCATTTTCACAAATAAAGTGGGAATAGCGTTTGGGAGCAATTTTCGAGTTGTTCTCAGTTGATTCTTCTTTGTGTACAAGGATGTGTTGTACATATTCGTGGGTAAGGTGCAGGCTGCAGATGCGGTATCGATAACCCCTCTTGTCCTCCAAGATTTGTTTGACTCTACTTTCAAGCTCTTCCGGTGGATATCTGCAATATCTGACCCATTCTCTTATTCGATCAACAGTCTTAGGGAATACATGCATTGTAATGCCTTCAGATTTGTCATGGGTCTTCGAAGGGCAATAGAACATACAGGCATTGTTGTAAATTCTGCATAATAAAGATCAACATTATTCGAAAATTATTTTGCATAAAAATGTGAGAAAGAAGGTATTAGACCATACATTTTTCATTGCATGCTTTCTTTTGGGCACCTTAGCAAAACCAATGCAGCGTGGGAGGCTGTATTATAGGATACCTTTCACAAACAATTCATTGATGTGTTGAAAATCAGAACATGTTATTTGTCCCTTTAATTTTCTATCGTGCATGAAAAGGAAAAATGCTTATATTATAGACACGGTTCGCGAAGGATGCAATTTGATGCCAATTGACACTGATAAAAATTGATATATCGATACCTTAACAAAAGAAACTCAAGTCAAAAGACAAATTAACATAGCACTACTGAGTACGTTACTTCGAAATAGATATAAATTTAAAATAAAAAGGGATATGATTAGGATACATGCCCTTACCTTGACCAACAAACAATTAGATGCAGCAAGCAGAGTAGTTACTGGCAGGAGAACAGGGAGATGTTTACAGGTAGCACACTGACGAGTTCACTCGTAGTGGTCACAGAAGTTCACAGATAACACGACGAAGAGCAGATTAGCATCAGTCACCAGGCTTCTCGAGTAGCACGTTCACGAGTTGACTTGCAGTGCTCAAAGATGTTCTCATGATAAATATCAAGTGGTTTATGAAGAATTACAAAAAGGGGTGTGTTTGTGAATGAATGAAGTGTATATGTCATGGTATTATGTGCATTGCAGGGGCACGGCCTGCTTGAAGGGGAGCCTTCCTGGAGACACAGGGTCTGAGGAGGCAATGTGAACAATTGCCCTTGCGCGAAAGATAGCTTTGAAGTGTACATGGTGTTTGGCACCTTGGCCGTTCCCACCCCTGCCAGCCCCCTTGGGAGGGCACAGCCACAGGTGCTAACAGTCATTGATTCTGGAGGGGTAGATGGATGGGCCATGGGGCATGCAGACAAGGCACTGGAACACTGCTGAATGGAGACACACTTATGTGGATTGCAGGGGAGTGGCCTGCTTCAAGAGGAGCCTGCCTGGAGACACGGGTTCTGAGGAGGTCATGTGAACAATGGCCCCTGGGCGTAAGATACCTTTTGAAGTGTACATGGTGTTTGGCACCTTGGCTGTTCCCACCCCTGCTAGCCCCCCTTGGGAGGGCACGGCCACAGGTGCTAACAGTCATTGATAGTGGAGAGGCGATGGATGGCCCTGGGGTGTGCAGTCAAGGCACCGGAACACTGCTGAATGGAAACACACTTCATTCACTTAAAAACTGGAACAGCCATTGATAAGAAATATGTTGTGTTTTATTTGGTTTCTTATTTTGATGGCACACAACTACTACACATTGTAAAGGTCTGGTTGCAGCACAGAGAGGGAAAAGCCCCTGTACTGACCGCTGTCACTGGGGAAAGTTTCTCTAATGGCACCAACGACACAGGCGGTATTACTCATCGAACGCGGTTTTCAAGCCTCCCATGAAGCCACCATGTAAACGAACGATAGGCCACCAGCCTGTACCACCTGTGAAAAAGATAGAAACTGTTTTTAAATGACCAATATAAGTGTATTAAACCTTAGTTGTCAATGACAATTCTTGTATCCAATGACATTTTTGCCAGGACAAATGCTATGTGGACACTGCACAATATTCAATGACTTTTATGCGACTATTACTAGAGAATTGCAAGACTAAACTGATATGACAATGATATATTGAATTTACAAGAATATAGGAGACAACCATGAAATAGTAGTGGCCTAACTGACATCACAACCAGAGTATACTTACCCGTTACTTGGATTACGAGGGCGAACTGTTGCTCGAAGTTCGTGCATAAGCACCATCAAAATCCTCAACACGGACCGTGTGAGGCAGGCTGCCTTGAAGTCTGGCAGCTTGGTAACGCATTGCGGCTGTGGATCGCCTTGCGATATGTAGGACAAGCATCCACAGTTTTCTCGGCAGCAGCAGTTCTTCTCCTTGGTTGGCATTAGTGCGCACCGATTGCAGGTACACCAGATGGAAACACCATCCATGCGACTAGGCCCAGGCTCTTCATCTGTTGAATCGTCCTCCCAACTGTTGTCCGAAGCCCCAACGTTTCTGCATCTTTCTCCTTCCAGTAATTCCTCCTCGGAATACTCGGGCTCGTACAGGTAGGGCATTATTGTTGCCATTGTGTGGTAAACAAACGAAAATAATTTATAGCGGTGGTACTGGTATCTGTTCACACGGGCTACAAGCAACAAAGGTAGCTGACCAGAGCACAGAAACGAGTCACAGAATGCTCAAAGAAATACAGTGAGAGGAATTGAAAAGAAAATCTGCTGTTGTGTGTTGTGAAACGGTCAGTTTATACTTATCGAGGAAAGAGGCTGCCTGCCGTTTGCATGGCGAAACGTCATTAGCTGAAGCACAGAGAAGGTTCACACGGGACGTGCTTTGGCATTGTTAAATGGCCGGTACGCGTCTAGTGATGTCAGGCTCAGGGGCGGGGGATATGATTTAGTGCTGCAAAGGCTGGTCAGCCAGGGCAATGCGCCAAGTGATAAGAATATGACAAGATGGCCACGTCCTGCTGCCTGATTTCGCTTGTGTTCAAGAGACGAAAACTCAGGTAAGGTCCATAGGAAATGTTTGTACGATCGATCGATTTATGGTTAAAAACACATGGCCGAACCATAGGGACAATAATATTTCTGACCGCACCATTCCTTTAAGATATTTAATAAATCATTTTACAAGTCCAAATCTTAGACACATATACTGCGGCCAATATTCCAGCAAGTTCAATACCAATATAAAATGATTGTTGGCAGCCTGTTGATATCTTGTATGTAATCAATTATTCTCTTCTATCTCAGACATCACACTGAATACCAGATCCACTTGTCTACCAGTGCAAATATGGCCTCAGCGGATGCCAAGTATTGTAGGTGGGAAAAAGTTTCATCCTCAGTCTTAAACATATTAATTCAGTCATGTGTTTGCATAGTAAATATTGTGATTTTGTATAGGAACTGTAACACTATTTCTGAAATATTTTCCTGACAGAACACTGCAATGTGTTAAGGCTTATGAGCTCCACACCCTGGATGTTGTGATCTCGTCAGACCTCTCCCTCTCCAAACCTCTCACCACTCCTCTCTCTTGGACAGACCACTTTCAATCTCTCCTCTCACCTGTCGCTCTCTGCCCCTATGGATAAGACAACCCCTGCACTGCCACCCACCTTCCTGGTCATCCGGCCGATGAAGCGTTTGTCAGCGTAGGGTTTTGCTGCTACTTTCACTCCTCCTCCTACAACTTTGGCTGACTCACACTCTAAAACAGCCCTCTTCAACCTTTTCTCAATCTCTAACACTCTGGATGTCCTTTCCACTGTCATGAGGATCCTTTTAAATCCTGCATCCAATTTCATCTCTTGGTGCAATTCCGACCTTGCCACCTTTAAGTGCAAGTGTAGCGTGGCTGATAGGAAGTGGAGGGCATCAGGCTCATCCTCTGACAAACTGGTCTGCCGCCTGCTCAAAAGGCAATCCAGACTCTATGCCCTTTTTAAGAAGATAGCATACATCCAAGCCCGTGTCTCAGCAGCCTCTAACAATTCAAACACACTTTTCAAAATCTACAAGGAGCTAGCCAATCTTGCAGCAGTCTCCATCTCTCATGTTCCCTTCGAGACCCTTTGTACAGCTCTGGCATCTCATTTCACAACTAAAACTCAGGACATTCTGTCCACTCTCTCATCTTCCTCCTCGCCCTCTCCATCTAACATTCCGGGGCCATCTCCAGCCAAAACATCTCTTCCTTTTTCCTCCTTCTCCCTTTTCACTCCCAACAAGGCTTCTAGATAATTCTGATCTATGAAAGTCTTGTCAAAGCAGGTGCTCCCCTGATCCTCCAGAACCATCAAGGACCACCTTGACAACCTTCCCTTCTCTGCAAACGACCTTGCCTTTTATGCAGGTTTCTCCCATCATTCATTCACAGCATAGCTGTCACTCACACAGCAGGGTGGCTATCTTCCAAGGACAGTCAGCCAGCCAATCACCTTCGGATGCATTCCTGTAACCAAGGAGACTAAGCACAGGGAGTTTCGGGACCCTCCCTTACCCCCTGCCCTGCCAGACATGCTGGAGCCTGAGGCGGGTTTCAGCACTGAAGCCCGCCAAAGACAAAAAAGAACAAAGGGACCAAACCTGGTTTGGCATGCAGAGTAAAACCCAAGAAGGACGTCACAAGCAAGAAATGGTGAGAAAAGAAGACCCAGGCCATTTTGACAAAATGGGCACCCCTGGGTGCAATAATGCAGCTGAGGATTCAGCCTGTGGTAAAAATGCACAAGGGTAGAGAAATTAAACCACAGCCCCAGCCATTAATTGTAGTGAGGGTAACATGAAAATATTACATGAGAAAGTAGACAAAAGGGATTCTAAGTAACCCCCAGCACTCCCCATAAGATGGGGTGTGCTGGGTCTACAAAGAGGAACATGTAAGTAAAGTCAATTTCACTTTACTGCTCTTGGAAACAGTAGTGTATCCAAGAGAAGGTATGTAAACCTTAAGAGAAATACAAAGGACTTATCTGTGACACTGCACTAAAGGTGCTTTGTGTCACATATCAAAAAGATTATGCCTATGGAGTTAGGCAGACTGCAAAACCAAAATAAACAGAGTCCAAATCAGATAACAATAATTGAGAGAGTGAGAAAAAGGTCTCACTCACTCCCACAAGGACTCTATATGATGTTTAAGAAGATAGCATACATCCAAGCCTGGGTCTCAGTGGCCTCTAGCAATTCAGACACACTTTTCAAAATCTGCAAGGAGCTGGCCAAAATTTGCAGCAGTCTCCACCTCTCCTGTTCCCTCCAAGGCCCTTTGTTACGGCTTTGGCATTTCATTTCACCACAAAAACTCAGGATATCCTGTCCACGCTCTCATCTTCCTCCTCTCTCTTTAACATTCCAGGGCCCTCTCCAGCAGAAACTTCTCTTCCTTTCTCCTCCTTCTCCCTTTTCACTCCCGACAAGGTTTCTAGATAAGTCTGATATATGAAAGACTTGTCAAGGCAGGTGCTCCCCTGCTCCTCCAGAACCATCAAGGTCAACCTTTACAACCTTGCTCTAGTCTTGGCCAATTTCTGCAATCACTCTTTTGTCACTGGACCCTTCCCCTCCCCCATTAAGCACTCCATTGTGCAGCCCCTCCTTAAGAAGCCCTCTGCCATCCTTCCTCTGCAGCAAACTACCGCCCTATCTTCATCACTCCTTTCCTGGGCAAACTCCTGGAAATCTGGCCATCTCCCAGCTTAATCTACATACATAATCTGTTGATTTGTCTCCATGACCACCGGTCTGGTTTCAGAGCAGCCAAAGGCACGGTAACTGCTCTCCTCAACACCTGTGAAGACTTGCTTTCTAATCTAGATTCTACCCTTCCTTTTGTCCTCATTCTCATTGATCTATCCTCTACCTTTGACACAGTCAACAATGCCATCCTGCTCAATCGTCTCTGTGACAACCTGGGCATCTCTCGTCAGGCCCTATCCTGGTTGACTCCCTTTCTCTGACATCGACCCTCCCAGATCCAACTTGGGTCTTTCCTCTCTTCTATCTCTCTCTCTCTACACGTGGTGTCCCACAGAGGTGTAACCTCTCTCCCTGATTCCTTAACCACTACTTGGCACCTTTGTCCCACTGCATCTCTACACTCTCTTCTAACTTTCAGTGTTATGTGGATGACACCCAGCTCTCCTTCAGTCTCCCCTCAGTCTCCTCTGCTCCTTCTCTCAAACCTGACTGTCTGTCTGCAATTCAGGAATGGTGTGCTTCCAGCAATGTCTGCCTTAATGCCATTAAGACTGAGATAATCCAAACTGGGACACCTGCTCTGCCTTCCCTCTCTCACTCTGGCCACCCACCCTGGGCCCTCTACCTGCACCTACCTGTGAGGTTAAGAACCTTGTTGTCATCTTCGACTCCACCCTCTTCTTCTCTCCCTACATCTCTGACGTCTCTAAGAAGTCAAACTATCAGCTGCGCCTCCTCAGAGGTATTCTTCCTTTTCTCATTTTCCTCCAGACGCTCACTGTCTCCAGAGCTCTGGTCCTCTCTAGGCTGGACTGCTGCAACAGCCTCTCTCTACATCTTCCTGCCTCTACTCTTCGCCCTCTACAACTAATCTAGAACAGGACTGCGAGACTTTTGGCCTCAATCCCAGGGAATGTATCTCTCCAGCCCAGAAATCTCTTCTCTGGCTCCCTGAGGCTGCAAGGATCCCATTCAAGACCCTCTGCATCGTCCACAAGGCTTTAAAAGGCCAGGGACCCAACTACATCCAACTTTCTCCTCCGAAGCATCTTCCTTCTCAAGCCTTCTGCTCATCCACCTCCAACTCTCTGCAGGTCAGATGCTTCTACGGGCAGAGAGTGGCCGGTGTATCTCTGTCCACGGCTGGGGGCCCCCTCTGGAACAGCCTCCCTGCCTCTCTCAGACTTGAGCAGGACCACATAATATTCAGGAACCAACTCAAGACCTTTCTTTACGCTTCCGTTTTCTCTCCCTTTCCCTTGCTGATGTTCCTGTCTGCTGCACATTCTGGTTACCTACCCACCCACTGAACCTAGGGGACCAGGCTTCTGCATGACCAGTTGCCCTTGCACTGCCTCCAGGCCTCCCATCCACTTAAGGACTGTATCTGCAACCCTCTGACTATCTGCACTTATGAGCCTTCTCCCTGACAGCACCGATGAATTCCGGTTGCCAGTCATTTGGTCGAAAAAAATTGGTCGACCAGACAAATGGTCGAACCAATTTGATCGAAAACCAAATGGTCGAATTTTTTTATTTTTTTATTTTAACCCTTTTTTTTTTTTTTTGGGGGGGGTCCCCCCCCAACCCCCTTTTTTTCTCTACAAACCCCTTTTTTAACTAAACGAAAACCCCAAAAATATATATATAAATAAAAAAAAAAATTCGACCATTTGGTTTTCGACCAAATTACGTCGACCAAATTGCAGTCGACCAGTTTTTTTTCGACGAGTTGACTGGACACCATGAATTCCTTCATGCTCGCCGTCCTCCTGCCCCCCTTGCACTTCTCCCCCTCCCACCCAACACACTTCGGCAATCTGAATGACACAAAGCCTAGTAAGATTGTTGTTTTGTTCTCTTTTTGTCTTCCCTTCCTTGTCTTGTCACGCCTAGAAACACTTGTACAGGCGCGTTATAAATTACTTATATGATATCATAGATACAGATAAACACAGTGCCTCAGTGGGTGGCTATAACAGTTTTGAATGATAGTGTCAATTCACACTAGCAGCTTGTTAGGCTAGATTGTATGTAGTAACCCTGTGGGAGACTACACCAGTTTTGTCCTCTTGACAATAGGGAGCCCAACCTTTGGTATAGGTCTGCAAAACACAAGTTGGTAGAGTGACTGAGCAGCCATATTTATCGCAAGAGGGGTCAATGTGAGCTGTAGAAGTGCAACATAGAGATTCACAGTGACAGGTATTCAAATAACACCTATATTCAAGGTTTCTTATAAAAAATACTTATTTATTAATTGAACAATCAGTTTTAAAATAAGCCTTCTTTAGAAAGGGCAATATGCAACAATAATATACACTTCAAAAAATACATTCCTTCAGTTTCAGTTAATTAAGTAGATACTCTTTTGGGATCTCACACACACTCTTCCTACACCCCGAGGTGACTGAAATTGCTAGAACACTGTGGACATTGATATACCACTTTAACACTTAAATTCAATACTGGGGTTGTGGAAACAGGAAAAGGTTAGGGAATGAAACAAAGGTTAACAAGTTCTCTGAACAGGTAAGTACTTTACAGCCCTCCAATGAAGTATAGGTTAACCCTTTCCAAGCTATACAAGTAACTTATGTATGACTTTTTGGAGGGACAGATAAACACAAAGTCAGAGGGTAAGACGATTCTGCAGGGAGCCAGGAAAGCCAATGTCAATTGAACAAAGTCTGGGGGAGCTGAGGCACTTCTTGCAGATAGCACAAAAGTCTTGAACAATTCTACATAGACAGTTTGTAGAAAATAATCACTGTTGGGCCACAAGCTGGGAAGCTTGTGAAAAGCAAAGATGCAAGCAACTCTCCAGTGATAGCAAGTAAGCTACATATAACAAGAGGTAAGTACCCCTAGTTAGACAGTACCTTAGTTCTGAAGAAAAAGGATCCAGCTGTCTTCTGTTCCTGTTGCAGTCCTGCAGATCATGTGTTCCTCGGCCGCAGTCATGGGGACAAGAAGGAGGATGTCTGGGGACTCATACACTGCGGTTTGAAGGTCGGCGGCAGCAATGGACTTACTCCAGATCAGCGGCACTTTGTGGTATAATCTACCAGCAAATAGCACCGCTGCGGTTCTTCGACACCTTGTGGGCTCCAACACTCTGTTGAGGTGGCTAAGGTGTGGTTCTCCCTGCTTCATGAGTGTCCTCACCATCTTCCTGGAGCTCGGGTCTGGCGCAAAGACGATGCACTCGTTCCTGTTGTTCCTGTCCCCTGGCACTCATTTCCAGCAGCAGCAAAGAAGTACAGCCAGCAGGGAGAGGGTTTCCATTTGAGTTCATCTTGGGGTCAGTTGGTCCCACCAACCCAAGGAAAGAAGTCATCTGTTCCAGGCTTCTCTAGTCGATACGGAAATTGGAGCTTCAGGACAGCAGCAGAGCTTCACCGGGCAAACCAACGGTCAAGGAGGGTCAGCAAGCTTCTCTTCCAGTTTCTTCTTTGGTTCCTTCATCCAGTGGTTGAGTCTGCCTTCCTTGCAAAAGACCTCGCCTTTTATGCAGGTTTCAACCATTAATCTGCAGCCTAGCTGTCACTCACACAGCAGGGTGGCTGTCCTTCAAGGACAGCCAGCCAAACAATCACCTTTGGGTGCATTCCTGTAACCAAGGAGACTAAGCACAGGGAGTTTTAGGAACCTCCCTTGCTCCCTGCCCTGCCAGACACGCTGGAGCCAGAGGCGGGTTTCAGCACTGAAGCCTGCCAAAGACAAAAAGGACAAAGGGACCAAACCTGGTTTGGAATGCAGAGTAAAACCCAAGAACGGCATCACAAGCAAGAAATGGGGACAAAAAAAGACCAGGGCCATTTTGACAAAATGGGCACCCATGGGTGCAATACAGCAGCTGAAGATTCAGCCTGCGGTAAAAACGCACAATGGTAGGAAAATTAAACGGTGGACAGTCATAATGTCGAAAAAAAAATGTCGACAGACAAAAATGTGGACAAAAAAATGTCGAAAAAAAAAATGTCGACTTTCTCTTTTTTTAATTATATATTTATGTTAGCGGTTTGGGAGCTAAAAAAAAGGGAAAAATTAAAAAAAAAATCAAAAAGGGGGGCTGGGGGGGGGAACCCCCCCATATAAAAAAAAAAAATGCATTGAAAAAAAAAGTCGACATTTTATTTTTCGACATTTTTTTTCGACATTTTGACTGTCGACATTTTGACTGTCGACATTATGACTATAAACCAAATTAAACCACTGCCACCAGCTATTAATTGTAGTGAGGGTAACATAAAAATGTTACATGAGAAAGTAGACACAGGGGATACTAAGTAACCACCCAGCACTCCACATAAGTTGGGGTGTGCTGGGTCTACAAAGAGAAAAAGTCAATTGCACTTTACTACTCTTGGAAATAGTAGTTTATCCAAGACAAGTATGTAAACCTTAAGAGAAATCCAAAGGACTTATCTGTGACACTGCACTGAAGGTGCTTTGTGACACAATACAAAAAGATGATGACTATGGAGTTTGTCAGACTCCAAAATCAAAATAAACAAGTGTCCAAATTAGATAAAAAAAACTTGAGAGGTTGAGAAAAATGTCTCACTCATATCAGGATAAAAATGAAAAGTCCTTAAGTCCAGCAAAAGAGCTGGGGATCTCTAAGGTAGCACAGGGGTAAGAATTCTCCCTAACACAGCTCATTGCAGATGATTACATTAGCAGAAGATATGATATGATAGTTTATTTATATAGCGCCTATACACAATGTGTTTCAAAGTGCTTCAAGGCAAGGGAGGGAACACGGAAAAATACAATGACATTCTTAAAGGCCATGAACAGTAAGGATGTGAAATTAACTATCGTACCCGGCCTGCCGAAATTACAGATAGTTCAAGAGATAAGACATAGATAAGGAAGGGAGGGGGAGAGTGGGAAGGAAATGGAAACAGACAGGTGAATACCGTACTAGGCCTGACGACATTTCTGGTAGAGCCGGAGAAAACAAAAGGTGAGAGAGAGGGGTGCAGAAAGGGAGGCGAGGAAGAAAACAAGCGACTATCATACTAGGCCTGACAACATTTTAGATAGTGCTGGAGGAGGGTGAGGGGAGGAAAAAAACAAGTAAGGGGTAGGGGGAGGAGACAGACAAGGTTGCTATCATACTAGGTCCAGGGACAATTCTGATAGAGTAAGTGCATAGAAGAAAGTAAGGGCAGGAGGGAGGAAAAGGGAGAAAGGGAGAGAAGGAGAGAACAGAGAGTAAGTGTGTGTTGTATGCAGGAATGCAGTATCCTGTTCTTGGTGGATTGAAAAATGGATCAGTGAGAGAGATCAAAATTAGTAGTGGGGATAAGGGAGGATGATTGGAAAAGGATCATATCTGGAAGTACTTCAGGTCCACAATCTGAATGGTAATTGCAAATAGTGTACCACACACACAAACACAGACTTCGAGCATAGGAAAGTGTGTATTATTCACATTAGCCAGCTAGATAAAATGTGCTTGTTGGGATTAAGTGCATTTTATGTGGTGAGTCCCACAATTTGAAAATGCTCTCCCAAGACCTTGGAGGAGAGAAGTTCCTCTGGTTGAATAAGGTAATTCTCACACAATTGCTTATAAATGATGTTCTCTTAACGAAGCTTATAAATGATGTTCTCTTAGCGATGTTTTTGGTCAAACTAGGCATTTGCTTTATAATTTTGGATTTCAGTTTTTGTGTGTTTTCCGTTTAATCTCAAGCAGCATGACTGATGCGGTCTCTTGCAGGTGCAGCGAAGCCGAAGGCATTCAAGTGTCAGAGGTAATGTGGTTCATATCTAATGCACAATCTTCTGTATGCGAAGCACAGAGAAGCAAACTAAACATTGAGCATCAGCAGACGTAGAAGGAAACACGTTAAATGAAACGTCAAATAAATTACATTAAAATCACATTATTCCTTTGAAGGTTAGGCAGTAGCCGAAAGAATACAGCACAAAAAACTGTCAGTGGGGCCGCAATGGACCAAGGCCTTGGGCTTTGCAGATCAGAGGAACATTAAATGACAACTAATGATCCTGTAAACGCATTGACTGCTGGCTTCAGAAAGGTCAGTCAAGTCTCATCAGGGAAGCGATTCCTATTTACATCCAATGTGTTCTGGGTGACTTCTGCCGGTAATCTCATTTTGCGTTTGAAAGGAACGTGTCGCGTTTGGTGCTCAATGACAGTCCCTTCTTACTCTATTTTTAGTTGTAGGCGCTGTTTGCGGCACTGGTCCGTTCCAGATGTGTTGCCAGCTGCTGTCTGACGCTCTGCAGTCATTTCTTTTTCTTCTCACATGCAACCGCTATGCCCCATTCTTCTTTGAAACTAGTAATTTCGTTTTCTTTTAGGCAATAGCATGAATTAGGTTTCCACTGCCAAGATGAATAACGTTCCTCTTACTAACAGTTCATCTCATTTGCCACGTTACTTGCCCAGGAGCAGGAGTTGATACCAACTGCTTTAACCCTTGCAAGACTCTTGGTTTTCATACCGTTGAAACCTTACCTTAAAGAACCAACACTCCGAGAGAAAGTGCAATTTGGGGAGTGCAACCATTAAATGCGATTAACCTCCAGTGGCTGTATTGCCACCGAATATACATAATTGGAAATAAACGTCAGCCATTATATGACCCTGATCGACGTCTTGTAAACCGTGGGATACAATAGCAAAGCTTTACATTTCAAAATGTATGTTAGGTTGATTTATACCGCGCAACACTACGAACCAGTGGCAATCTCAAGGCGCTCGCGTGGCTCTGCAGGAGAGGGGGATAGGGTGAGAGGATAGGTTCAGAACCAGGAGGAACGGGTGTCTGTGAGTGTTGTTTTGCATTTGGTTGTTTGTGCCAGAGGCCTCTTGCTTTGTAACCACATGGGTATGTTTCAGTGCCTTGGGTGTGTGGTAGTGTTTTGTGTTGGTGTTAGTGTGTTGTGTAGGTTATGGTGGGTTTGGACATGTGCGTTGGTTTGATAGTGTCCCTAAGGTATCAAGAATCGTGGTTGGCCGAAGCTGTGGGTTGATTCGGTATCTTGGTGTGCAATTGTGCTGTAGGTGGTTTTATGGACTATGTGGGTGCTTCACCCTTGGTGTGCTTCACCATCTAGAGATGCTCGTGTGGAAATAGTATTGATTCGGTTTGTTTATGTGTATTGTGGCTAGTCTAAGGTCTACTTATTATTTATTTTTTATTTTAAATGTTGTATTGGTTTTAAAAGTACAAAACAAAACACCTTTAACATTTCCCAATTTCCAACATATTAAAACAATGTCACTGTTCCATCTTCTATGAGTAATCTCATCTTTGTCCTTTTCACCATAAATTAGCCCTCATCAGCTTCCATTGAAAGCTGTGTAGTGTGCTAAATATATTGTCTATTAACACAAACTCCACAGACTTCATGGCTGCTAAGGTCAGTCCAATGTTATCCCCCATCAAAACATTCTCCTACCATTCTTCAGCTGTCAGTGTTGGGGATTGTTTTACGTGGGCCCCCAAAAATCTCGTTCTCGTTTCCGTGAGGGATTTACATGATGTTGTAAGATGATAAAGGGTCTCTGCCTTACTAGGATCCTTACAGTATCTGCAATGGGAGCCCTCACTCCGTATTTGTTTTCTGGTGAGTAGCACCTCTCTCATCATCAAAACATTCTGCTTGCATCTCATTAGCAGATCTCTATAAAGAGCTGATGGAAATTATTGGAGGTAACGTGGGAGCTGGTTTAGTCTTTTCAATTCCCAGTTTAGGCTAGGACGCAGTTTGTCTTTGCTCCTAGCTTCGAGTGTTTCCATCCAATCAATATTTTGTAGTCTCTTTTTCACCTTGTTAGGGTTCGTCGTAAGCCAATCTAGGGGGATATCAAAGGTCTCAAGGTATGTTTTGCATCCCATTTTCCAACGTGCCAAGCTTTTATCTTGACCCTCCGTTGCCATGTTAAAAATGTCAAATGGTACAGGGCTGTTTTAAAGAGCACATTTTCTGTACAGCGAGATAGTATTTCACAACACAATTGATGTTAGAGATTGCATGGAGTTTACTATTTCCATCTTTTGGTTTTCAATTCCCCATGTAAAAGGTGCCTTTTGTTTGCAGAGTGCCGACTTCAATATTAGAATTGTTGATTTCCCCACGTGTATCTAAATCCCATTTTCTTTTAGGTAATCATTAAAGGCGTCTATTCTCCATTGTAGGCCGATCGCGGCCTGGTCCATGAAGACCAGATCGTCTGCATAGAGTATCCACTGTATTTCTCCCAATGTTGTCTTATGTGGAAAGGCTGTGATGTTTCTTTGTGACTCCGTTAAATATGACATGCATAAGCTAAACCGGAAAGGTGCAAGAGTGCACCCTTATTTTATACCTACATATGTTTTGATTTTCCTCGATAGTCTTCCGTCTTCCGAGAGTCACACCTGTATTGGCGTATTTGTATATAGGGATTTTAGAGCCACTAGCAAGGGGGCATTCCCTTCCCTTTAGTGTTGCCCATAAGCATGCTTGCTCTACCCCATTGAACGCTTGCTCCAGGTCAATGAAGGCCAGATACATTTTCATCTTTGTTTCCAGGGCTCTCTGTTCTAGAAGATTCAGTATGAAGAGATTTAGGGCTGGTGCGTATGCCCTTATAAACACAGTTTGTCTGGGCTCTAGTTGGCCCACCTTTGTAGCCCAAGCATTCAAGTCTCTCAGAAGAAAGGATGCAAATAGTTTTCCTACTGTGTTTAAAAGTGAAATTGGGCGGTAGTTTCTTGGGTCGCCTTGATCGCCCTTTTTGAAGATCGGCACTATTATCGCCTCACCCCAAGATGATGCTATTATTTTGTCTTCATAATTTGCTCGACTAGTCGTGTCACCAGATCTCCCCAAGCCTTCTCATTCACTTTAAGTGTTTGATTTGAGAGGCAATCATGTCCCGCCGCCCTTGATGTGCTCAATTTTCCAATCATCCACTGTATCTCAGTAACTTCAATTTCCAGGGTTCAGGAATTATTTCCCCTTTCTTTGTTAGTTTACTAGGTTCGCCTTTCTTGCTGAACAGCGTTGTATAGTTTTCTACCCATCATACCTCAGAGATCTGTCACATCATGTATGCAGGCTTGAAGTTGCCTCCATTGTTAATTATGTCCCACAAGTTTCTTGTGTTCTTTGAACACAATGCTTTCAGCATTTTTTCTCGCCTGTTCTCGTTTGCCATAGTCGCACGGATCCAGCTCCTGTATGTTTGTTTAAATATCCTTATCCTTTCAGACGTATACGTTTTCCTATCTTAACTTTCTCACATTGGCTCTAAACTTTTTTCTTTTTGTCACCAAGTCATAGTCATAAGCATGTTTACGGGTCATGTAAAAAGTTTCTCCATTCTATTTACCCTCTTCAAACTCCTTCAATAGCCCATCATACTCTACCTTCAATGGATTCTCCTTCACATAAAATCCGTACCTTGACAGCAGTCTTGGAATTTCATATTATTTTTTTCTAAACTTGTTTTTACCCCCAGGTTACTTCCACTGGCCCCATCCGTTTTTTTCTACCTTACTGTGGGCATTTTTAGTGTAATAGCTAAGAGATTGCGCTCAGTTGTATTTTGCTTCCTCACTTCATATTTTGTGAGCATGGCCAGGGTATTTTCAGATATGAAGCAATAGTCAAGACATGAACGATAAGTGCTTCTTCCCCAAGTACAAGCTCCATATCTACTTTAGTTTGGCTGTTCAACATGGTGAGATCTCATAGCTCTGTCTCTTTCACCCACATTTATGCAAATTTCTCCAGGAGCGTCTCTGTTTGCGGTTTCCCCTCTTCATCCAAAAATCAGATTTTTAGGTCTCAAAAACTGTATTTACTTGGTAACTGGGAACTCTCCTAGTGTTGCTTAAAATTTGCTAAATTTAAATTTAGAGTGGGGGTGCGAGGGGGAATGACCATCCCTGGCACTGGGTGGCATCAACTATGCAAATACAACAGATGTCCACCAACTCATGGAACTCTCACGACCCTTGCACGGGTTGTGTAAAATAACTACAAATAGATTTGTAAAAATATTTTTTCATATATTTTATTAGTTAAATAAACAAAATTAGATTCACAAAACAAGTCAAAGTTTCTGATTTCATAATGCATTGAAGTTTATATCCATCAATTTTCATCCTGTTTTGTGCTCAATTGGTTAACAGGCAATACATTCATAAATCAAGTAATTATTCTGTCATATGTTGATAGAAATTAGATCCTTGTGTTATTTAATCCTCAAGGTTAGCTCTACGCGTTTCAGGACTTTATTCCCTTCATCAGGAGCATTTTATTCCATTTGTTCAGTATTTGTTTTCATACTGGTATGTATCTATAAAGAAATTGTTCAAAAATAGCAATCAACTATGTGATCTTAATCCATAATTTTCAAATATAATTCTATACTGTCATAGTCATTAGTATATAATCACAGTGTGGTCTGTAGTGTGGTCTGTTACAGATTCTATATTAGCAGCATTAGCAGCCCTCCTCTCTCGGGAAAACACTTGATGACCTACGGCTTCCAGCCTTTTTAGAGTGTGATCTTCAGTCAAGTGCAACTCCTTTCCCATCATGTTCTCCGGATTAGGTGTTACGTTCTGACATTGAGCCATATCATTTGTCACTAGCGGCTTCACCTTTCCAGCCACCTCAGTTTTCCATCGAATTGCATCCATTTGCAATCATTTACTACAGCCTCCATTAATGTGTTTCTATAATGTGCTTCTCTTCTGGCCATATCACATAAGCAATTTTGCCAATTGATTGATGCTTCTGCCTCTTTATCAAGTCTCTCTTCCACATTTTTTATGTAGGATTCCATACCTATCATTTTCAACTGGGCCATTGCAATCTGCATTGCTTGATCCTGTAGAGAAGTGTTAATAGCTTCATAAAGTTTCATACAAGGGGTTATTTATAAAGTTAGGGCTGCCATCACTGTATGCTAAATGTGGGAAGGTCTTCAGTCCTGACATTTCTTTCTCTGCAATTCCCTCTAAATTTCTGAAGTGATTCATCAAACCAATTCCTTGATGTTGTAGATGGCGTGTGGCTTCTGCCGCGAGAGGGGCTAATTCCCTGCCCTGAGCCAACATCTTCACACCCTGGCATAATGGGCTCTTTGTTTGACACGTTCCTTAGTTCTTCTTGATGCTCCTTCGCCTTTCCCTCGCCCACTCTTCTTTGTGGAAATTCTTGGTTAACCGGCCTCTTCCAGGCTGAGTTGTTACTTTCTAATTTCCATCTCTTTGTCTCTGGGTCCATTGACTCACTTGATTGATTTCTTCCCGGACTCAGTCCTTCGATGAATTGCTCCCTATTTCCAGCACTATTAACTGAGCTTATAATTTCATAGTCTAATACTGCGATTTTCTCCTTTATTGATGGCAGACTTTTCCTCTTTTCTAATAATATTTTTTCTGTTCGTTCCGAAATTTTTTGTACAAGCCTGGCTGCCAGGGCTGCATTCCTTAGCTCTCTGGGTCGAGGGGGGCTTTTTATCACCTTCTCATTACAGTCCTTCACTGGGATTTCCCCAATGTAGCCTGGATTTTGTTGTTCCATGTTATACTTTTCCCAATTTTTTGCCGACATTCCATACCCCACCTTTCCTCCTTTTACCAGGAACTCAAACACCTCAGGGTTTAAATCCTCCATCACCCTCAGTCCAGGCTTCCATATCTCTTCCCCCGAGTCATCCACCATTTCACTGAGACCCAGCCCAGTTCCATAGGCATTCTCACAATCGACCTGAGGGGTTTGGCTTTTGGGCATTATCTCCATGTGCCCAGGCTTCTCCCACACTTGTGTTTTCTCTTCTCTGGCCACTCCCCTCTTCAGGGGCGAACTTTTGTGTTCTGGGTGTATAGTTTCCTCAGTTTCCTCTCTAGTGGCTTGCAGCATTCCAACCTCCTGGTTTGTACTCAGATCGCATTGTTTCCATTCCATTACTAGATGATCGTCTTCAGTCCGCAGTGCCTGCTGCACTTCCTCCATTATGAGGGATCTCTCCCCTGCTATAATACAGCCAGACCAATCCATAAGCTCCTCCCTCCCTTGTACTAGCACTGGGAGTTAAGATTTTGCTTTAGATATGGTATGGTGTGGGATGTTCTTTAACAAAATATCCCATGCTGTCCTTTCCTTCAATTACCTTGATTCCTGAAGTGCGTGTTCACAATCATGCTCAGTACTTCTCGCTCCCCTTTTTTCGCCTGGGTTACGCGTCATCTCATATGGAGTTTCCTGAGGGGTTACATCTCTCAATTTCGCTGGCGTTCCGACCTTCGGATGTAGAAATCTCCAGATCGGATAGACAGATTTCATATTAGCGGACCCCAGGGAGTGATTAGGCGGCAAGACAGGCCGTCTTACCTGTTGTCTTGTCCTGATGCCGGGCTGATCGTTGTTTGGCAGGGGCCGCTCAGCCATCTTCCTCTGGTTGAAATAACGGGCACACTCTCCGCTCCTCCGCAGCCACAAGTTAACACCAACCAACACCACTTGATCACCACTTTCGCTCTGCTTTCGCGGTATAAGGTGCTTTTATGTGGTAAGATCTTCGGGTCGCACCGTCTCACAGCAGCACAGCCTCCAGGCAGATTAAAGATCGAGTACACAGCACTAGCCATCAGCCAACACTTGATCACCATTTTAATGTATTTATTCGAATTCTTATACATTGTGCCTTCAGTACTTTTTTTAAATCAGTCATCGTAGTGATGGTTCTCTAAGTCAGTGGGAGAGAATTCCATGTAATCGGGCCTTGCGGATCAAAACGGAGACCTCCTGCAGTGGCCAGTTTGAAACGAGGCTGTACCAGTCTAAGTTGGTTCTTAGATTTTAAGGTTTGCGAGGGAGAGTAGTGCTTGAGTCGAGCGGAGAGATATTTAGGTGCTGTGTCAGAAATGCACTTCTGTGTCAGAGTGAGAATCTTATGGGTCACTCTGTGCTTGATAGGAAGACAGTGTGTAGAGAAGGAGCCAAGTACCCCCACCTAAAGCATCACACCCATGTTGCCTATATGCTGGGAACCGGAATGTGAAACATGTGCAGTGCCAGTGAAGATACCAATACCAAGGAGAATCCTGGAAGCAAGGTTCATACATGCATAAATGACAATATGATGGTCATTTGAATGAAATACCAGAAGAAGTGTGAAAAGTGAGCAAAAGAGCAGATTGGTGACATCACATGAAGCAAGACTGATGCACCCAGAAGAGATGCAGAAACAAGAAGACATAGATATTCAAAGGAAGCATAAAAGATAAGTAACATTTTGGGATAAAGATGAAGATGTTTATGCTACAGAAAAGATGAAGACATTAATTCATTTTACACATGTACAGATGCAAAGTAACGCAAGCAGACAAAGGGCTTCATTACAACTTGTGCGGAATGGGTTTAACGGCGCCGGTAATGGTGCCGGCGCTGTTAAACCCACTCCGCACTATTGCGAGGTTTTTCCAGACGTCCATAGCGGGTCCCGCGAGGGGACAGGGAGCTAACAACGGGCCCGTTCATAATGGGCCCGTTGTTAGCCCGCTCCCCATTCCCATTGAGCCCTATGAGGGCTCGAATGGGAATGCGGAAGGACCGGGCCCGGGTTCCCTGAAGGAGGAAATACAGGGCCCTCCATACTCGGAATGGCCCGGTATTTCCCCATTCAGGGAACCCGGACGTGATTTTCGAGGCAGCCATGCCCTTATTAAAGGCATGGCTACCTCCAAAGTCGTAATGAGGCCCAAAGTATTCTTAAGGCTAGCTATGTAGTGAATAGATTGCGGCATGCGCCAACGCATATATATAAGTGAGTGAACTATGGACGATTCCACTACTCATTTTAGCAGAGCTGGACCAGAAAAAGGAAGGCTTTTCCAGTGAGTCGCAGTTGAAAAGCAATCGAATTACAGTAGTGAATCAAAGAAGGGCGAGGCTGGACCAGCCCCAAGAAGTGAAGGCCACTCTGGGCCGGAATGTTCAGACAGTAGCTACAAACGTGTGAAAGAACAAACTCCTGTTCAGAAAACGGGCACGAAAACAATGAAGATGTCACAGGTTCATTAAATAATAGTATTTAAAATCTCCATTGATCTCAAAGTATTGCTACCTTGTCTTAAAGGGCTGCGTCGAAAATCCTGGTTCAAGTCCAAGTCGTGTGTTGCCTGTGTGACCTGTGCGCATTTAGACATGCCAGTAATGGCACGAACTGCGCTATTCTAGGTGACCGGGAGGAAAGACAGGATAGCCTGGAAGCAGCCGCTCAAGAGAATGTTGCAGTATTTTAAGCACAGGTTTATAAGGGCAGTGTCAAGGGTGGCAGCATTCTCCTGAGACACAAAAGACCAAACAACACCACTTGAGCACCACTTTAATGTATTTATTTGAATTCGTATATATCGTGTCTTCAGTCCTTTTTTTAAATCGGATGTTACCAAACAACCTGTTCACAAGGCCGCAAGAGCTCTAGACCTGCGCTGCATGTTGCTTCATGCTGAGCTAAGAATCAAAATGAACACCAAGGGTTTTAACCTTTTTTGCCACAGGAATAATGGCATTAAGAATAGTAAAACTCACATACTCCGGGGCTAATGATTTAAGTTTTGGAGCAGTGGCCACAATGAGAAGCTCGTTTTTAGTTGTGTTTAATGCCAATGAATTAATGGCCATCCATTAATGGATGGCGGTATAGACCTTATTGAGATGGGCTATTGTCCGGAGAGTTTCATGATGACCTGAGTGTCATCAGCATAATTAGTAAACTAGATATCCAGGTTGTCCATCAATCTCAAGAGGGGAATAATGTAGACATTAAACAAGGCCGTTGAGATGCATGACCCCTGCGGCAACCCACAAGTAATAGGAGTAGGCCTGGAATGGGCATCCTCACTAACAACTCTAGTGATTCGTGGCTCCAAGAAGGAGGAGATCCATAAAGATACCAAACTGGAACAGCCAACTAGATGTTGCAGTTGCTCCACCAGTATAGCGTAATTGACAAGATCAAAGGCAGAGGAGAGATCAAAAAGCATTAGAACTGCAGGTTGGCCTTGATCTATGATGTTAAGCAAGTTAGCCTTGAGGTCAAGTAAGGCTGTCTCCATGACATGACGGGCCCTAAAACCAGACTGATGGATCCCCAAGATGTTGTTTTGCTCCAAACGGGAATTTTGTATAGGCTACCTTATCCAGGATCTTAAGGAGGAGTGGCACGTTTCTGATAGGGTGATAGTTATCCGTCACAAAAGGGTCAAGAGTCTCCTTCTTCAGGGGGGTGGGCGTGATCCAGGCCTCCTTTAAGAGAGAAGGAACAGAGCCTTCTGACAAAGAGAGGTTGATACATTTAGTGACCCAGGCACAGGGACAGAGTATTTCAATGCAATTAACAAAAAGGTCAGGTAGACAAACATCACCCCGTCAGGAGGTAAGCTTCATATGAGAGACCATCTGAGAGATGTAAGTCTCGGTGCATGGGGAAAATGCAAAGATGGGTGACTCAAAGGGTATGGAGAGATTAGTTCACCTGAGTCTTCATGCAGCTCTTTAGTAGGGTTGAGGAAACTTATTGGCAATTAAATGACATTTTGGTGTATTGTAACCTTGTTGATAAAGGCATTGTGAACAGATTGACACCAGTCGTTATTTTTAACTGGACAAGGAACTAGACAGGGTTTGCTCTTAAATTTGCTAAGGATGGCAAAATGTTCTTTGGACCACGATTTGGCTTGGTGAATCCTGTCATTATAGGCAACAGACTTGATCTCTACAATGGCTATTTTATATTGCTTTATTAGCAGTTTGTAAGTGCCAAGGTAGATGGGGAGGAGTCAATACACCAACTGGGTTCAGCAGACCATTTCTCCTGCCTGAGATGGAGAATATTGTCATTGAACACGTTTTTATTCACTGTTTCACACTTCATTGTTCAAGTTCTAATGGGGGTTAAAGCATTAATAGCACATTCCAATGAGACGGTGAGGCTAGTTCATCCGCCTTCTCAAAGTTATCTCAGGAGCCCAGGCGAACACTTAGTAAGGAAGAACGTTTTTTTGGTGAGACATTCTTCCAATTCCTACACTGAATAGGTAGTCTAGGATTGGTATCAAGCCGAGCAGGTGGCTTAGGAATATTAACATAGAAATAAATCAAATGTGATCACACCAAAAACAGGGAGATACCATAAGATTTGTAACAGTGAGAAGGTGGGAGAGGACACAATCAAGGGTATGTCCAGCAGAGCGCATATTGCCAGAGGACCATTGCGTAAAGCCAATATCCCCAAGTGCACACAGTAGTGAAGCTGGAGGTGTATCAACAGGAGCCTCTGGTGTAGAGGCTTCGGTTATGTTGGAGGAACAGGAAGGGGAAGATGGATTAGTAAGTCAGCAAGTTTTTTGGAGCCTCTGGCACGGCTCTTTGGTTGCCGCTTGACAGTATATAGCCAGGTTTTTGTTTGTGGTTCTTTGACCCATCTGGACTCCTCTCAGGTTGTTTGTCTGTGGTGTTGTTATTGTTGGTGTCCATTCGAGGATCACATTGTCTGCTGAATTGCCAGGTTTTGAGCCATTTCCTGAAGGTGATGTGGACTTCTGTGGTTCTAATATCTTTGGGCATGTTGTTTCAAATGTTAGCAATTAGACGTGAGAATGCTGTTCCTCCGAATCTCCTTTTTTTGTAGTGTTTTCCTCAATTTGTTGGTCGTTTCTGGATCTTAGTTTCATTCCTGGGGGATACCGGCTAATATTGCCTTGAAGGAATTCTGCTACTTGTCGGTGCAAGGCCTTGTGGGCAATGCAGAGTGCTTTGAATTTGATGCACTTTTTTACTGATATGAAGGATTTTCAGATTTTGAGTTATGTGGTCTCTTCTGTGTAATCTAATAGCATCATTGCTGCTGTTTTTTGCACCCTTTGGAGATTATTGATGAGTCTTTCCAGCATTCCTAGGTAGAAGCAGTTTGCATAGTCAAGTATCAGAGATATGATTGTGAGGGTTCTGGGGGGAAGGAGAGGTAGGGAGTAATCTTCTGAGCAGTCGTAAGAGGAATAAGCATTTTTTGGCGATTGCTTAGACTTGCGGTTCCAGTGATAGTCTGTTGTCCATGAGTATTCATCGGTTACTTACTACATCGGTAGTCTGTGGTTGCATTCCCATGCCGATTGGCCATTCCAGTTGTAGGTTCCCTCTATCAAGTCCTGCGGGAATGAGCCTTATTTTCATTTTTGCCAGGTTCAGTTTAAGGTTGTTCATTGACATCTAATTGTTGATGTCTGTGAGGCAGTTGTTGAGGCTGTTATTTTGTTCCTTGTTTTCTGTTTATTTTCACAATCAGTTGCGTGCCGTCTGTGTAGTTGTAGACAATAAGTCCGTGGTTATGAATGATTTTCTTCAGTGGACACATGTAGATGTTGAAAAGCAGCGGGGGAGAGGCTGGGTCCCTGTGAGACTCCACAATATATTTTTGGTGTTTAAAGTGAAAGGTGGAAGGTAGGTTTTTCAGTTCGGTTTCTAAGAAATGGGGCAAACCACATTAATGCAAATTCCTGTATGCCACATTCCCTCAATATCTTTATTAGTGTCGCGTGGCTGATTGTGTCAAAAGTCGCTGATACGTAAGAACAGCAGCTATCCACAAACTTGCGGACATCTGCTGTTCTTATAGTACAACCTAGTGTCAAGGTTGTTTTTTTATCCCCTGCACCGCACAGATTAACTCATCTACAATCGCTTACTTATTGGTGTGCACTTGGCCAACAAGAATACGGATAAAAAGCTGATATGCCCAATAGTATGAGGGCCGATTGGACATCGTCATATGCGTTTATTTTCAGGTTGTCCCATATCGATAGAAGTGCTGATTCTGTTCCTCTCATTGGTCTGAAGCCACCTTGTGACCGGACGAGTAATCTGTTTGTTTCAATGTATTTAGAAGGATTTTGTACACGTGGTCCTCCAGGCTCTTTGATGGTAAGGGCAGATTGGATATCTGTCTGTAGTTGCTCAAGTCTTCTGTGTTTTCTGATTCCTTTTTTATCAGTGGTTTAATGCATGCTGAGGTTCTGTGGTTGAGGATTCCTTTGAAGATGTCAGGCGGGCAGGCTCCCTTTGGGATCCTTCAAGGTTGGTGTCCTTGATCAATGTGGCAAAGGTCTCTACTGTGATTGGTTTTAGGCAGGTGAGTTTTGCTATACTCTGTGATTTACCCGGTGTTTGTGGCCCAGAAGTCGTGATTCTATTTGGCCAGGCTAGGTTGATGGTCTCCTGGATTGTGTCTACTTTTTTCTCTCAGGTGGTTGGTAATGTCACAAAGTGCTTGTGTCAGTGTGATGGAATTCCTGCAGGAAGAAGGTTTTTTTTATCTCTTTGATGATTTTGAAGAGTTCTTTCTGTGGATTGTTTGCTGATGGTATTCTTCTGACATAGTCGATCTTTTTTGATTTCAGGGCTGTTGATTTTTATAGTTTAAGTTTTCTTTGGTATTTTATTTTGTCTCATCGGGTGTATTGTTCTCTCCATTTCTTTTCCATTTTGCGGTTGTTTTTTTTAGTTCTTTCAGTTCTTCGGTCAACCAATTTGCTGCCAGTTTTTTTGGTGTTGCTTTGAATGTTTTGCTGGTGCCAATTGGTCAAGGGCCTTGGTGATCCAATTGCTGAGTGTGTTTTCTGCCGTATCTATGGTTGTTTCATTGGGTTCTTTTTCGCTTGGAAGATTGAGTCTTGAAGGTTGGTTAGGGAATCTAGGTCTAGGTTCTTCCAGTTCCTTTTCTTGCTGGTAAGGAGTAATTCCTTCCCTGCCATTAGGCAGGTTTGGGATGTGATGTAGAATGGTATTAAGGAATGGTCACTCCATACATTGGTGTAGGTGGCTCTGATGCGCATAGTCCTTCCCTCCAGAAAATTGGAGCCAGGGTGCTTCCCGCCTAGTGTGTGGATCCAGTTACCATTTGCTAGAAATGCAAAGTTTCTAGGAGTGAGCAAAGTGAATATGCTGTGGACTTGTTTTCTTTTTCGAACCATATGTTGAAGTCTCTGAGTTGATAGCAGTGTGACCCCACCCACTAGTTTTGTTGCAAATTTGGGGTTGCAAAAAGGTGGTCTGTAGATCAGGAAAAATACTATGTTGGTTTGGTCATTGAGTTCTATCGTGATGAGAAGGGATTCATGGTCTTCTGCGTTGGTTGCAATGAGCTGAGATGTTCAGATGTGTTCCTTGTGTAAGACTGCGATTCGGCCTCTTCTTCGGTTTTCACTGTTGATGTGTATTCATTTATAATTGTCTGGTATTGCTTCGTTTCCGATGGCTTTGTAGTTGTCCGATAACCAGCTTTCTGTGAGAAAGAGCACATCTGTGCCTCCTTTGCTTATGGTATAACATTATTCAGTACTAATTAATCCATATATAGGACTTTGTAATTGAAATAATAAAAAAGTAAATTGCATAGTGATATTAGAGTCATAAAGACATCATTTTTTATATGTATTTCATTGTCTTGTATTCAATTAACAACCATTTTTTTTTAAAACAGTGTTTGAAAATTATTATTCAGCAATTACACCGGTACCTTAATCCTCAAGCATTCTGTCGCATCATGTGTCAATTTGAATATAAACCAACATTAGGAGAAAAAAACAATATTTAAATTGTTTCTTAATCTCATACTGCCATGTATCAGGAATGCAGGTCCTGTAACTCTACTGCTGTTTCGAGTGTCCTTTGATCCTGAGTGTCATATAGTTCTCATGTTTGCTTTTGTTCTCTGAATTTCAGGGAGTCTTGTGTGGGTGCTGCTGTTGGACAGCGTGCATTCAGGACCATCCGCCTTAGCACGCACTGTGGTAATAGTTAGGATCTGGTCAGAACATGGCATGAAATAGGGGGGAGCTTTGGAAGGCAAGAAGCAGTATCAGACAGTTCCAGAGAGCTACCATTTCATGATGAGGATCACACTCCCTTGTTTCTATAAGGATTTTTTAAAACAACATGGCAGTGATCCTGCTAGTATTTCAGAAATAATTTTTCTGAATACAGCAAATATATATATGCTTGAGCAGAGTTGGTCTTTACATTGCAATACTCTTCAGACCCTTGCCTTCAGGGTTTTCAAATTAAACCCAAATGATTCTTCAATTGAGTTGGACGCCTGCATCTAAAATACTTCAGCGCTATTGAAAGGGAAGAAAACCCTTCCTGAGGTGATGGAAACTTGATGTCTAGAACACTAAGTTAATAGCCTCTCCCCATCATTACATAGGGCAATATTACAACTAAATATACCTTCCTTTTCTGCATTTGTGGATACTGCTCAAATCAATGCCAAGGCAGCCAAACACCTATCGGACGGAAAGACGATCAAAAATACATCCAAATTAGAATCAAAATAAGACCTGTACCATTGGAGAGGAAACCTTATTCAAGCTGAAGATCCAGAAAGGGGTAAACCAGTTAGAGTGACGTGCATCACCAGCTTCAATTTCTGTCCGAAATGAGGAAGTCCTCATAAACTCTGCCATCATCCTCAGTCTCCCTGAGGAAGTTATTTTAGGAACCGATTTCCCTACATTTGGATAAATAATCAGTGACCTTAACAAGCCCACCAGAAAATATTCCCCTATAGACACCTGGGAAGAGACAGAGATAATTGAGCACTTAACTATCTGGGATTGGGAAATCTACAAAGAGAAAGAACCCCAAGGTGACAATCCCTTTCTTAAAAGCCCTAGCAGAAAACATATTGGGAGAATACAGAAGGAACACAGAAAGGTATGTGACAAATCTGTGGATGGTGTCCCTTCTCCACTCAGGGGAGACCATTCCCCAAGGGGCCAGGGTGGTGCATCTACAATAGAATAATTCCGCTGTGGGTGGTGTACAGGGGAGGATAACATAGCAGAGGAAGACCTTCATGGGATTAGGGACGACCATCCTGAAGGGAAGGAGCCAAGTACCCCCACCTCAAGCATCGCTCCCATGTTGCCTATATGCAGGGAACTAGAATGTGAAATATGTGCAGTACCAGTTAAGATACCAATAGGAAGGAGAATCCAGGACGAAAGGTTCCCATTGAGAAAACAATACATGCATACACAACAATATGACAGCCATTTGAATGAAATCCCAGAAGAAGTGTGAAAAATGAGCAAAAATGCAGATTAGTGACAACACACAAAGCAAGATTGACACACACAGAAGATGCCAGAGACAAGAGAACATAGACATTCTATACGCATGAAAAAAGTATTGAAGATAAATAACATTTCGGGATCGAAATGAAGATGTTTATGTTACAGAAAAGATGAAGATATTAAGTCATTTTACACGTGTACAGTTGCAAAGAATTGCAAGCAGACAAAGCATACTTAAGGCCAGTTATGTATGAATAGATTGCGGCATGCACCGACATATCTATATATATATTCAATGAAAAAACTTTGTTAAAGGGAAGTTGTGGTTAAGTTGCACTAATAAAAACCTATTAAATTCAATGAAAAAACGTTGTTAAGGGGACGTTATGGTTAAGTTGCACTAATAAAAACCTTTGAAATTCACTGAAAAAACTTTGTTAAAGGGACATTATGATTATTTTGGACTAATACAAACCAATGAAATTCAAAGAATAAACTTTGTTAAAGGGACATTATTGTTTCAAGTACAATAAAAAAATACAGAAATGTGCCAGTTATGGTAAGCTAAACAACCATACCTCGCGCCACCACCGTGCAATGTATGGTGCTAAAAGTAACACCCAGGACATCAAAGTTGACATCACAAATGTAATTGATGACATCACTGATGACATCACATAAAAAAATACACCCAAAAATAACAAAAAACATATTCCTTTAGGAGCCACCTTTCACAGTTAAAAATTAGAACTAAAAAAAACATGTATAGACTCCATCTACTTTACATTTCTCAGTAAAGTACATAGACTCAATAAGATTTTCCAATATTTCCATTTGGATTTTGTGTTATGCTAATGGTAATATTGTGGCGTTCATCCTCTGTTCCAGGGACTGGAACAGTGGATACCGGCTCAACAGCCCAAGCTATCAGCCCAAGTGAAGCGAGGGCGGATAACAAGGTCTCTGGATCATTATCCCCCCATTCCAGCCCCTGAAATGGGGGATGAAGGCAATTAGCACCCTAGGTTCCCAAAGCAGGAACCCCGAGTGCTAAACAAGAGGATTTTTCTTTCTAGACAGGGACGCCTATGGCGTCCCGGTGTAGGAAGGAAAATCCTTTTCCAAGATGGCCACCATGGAAACGGAAGGCAAGGGTTCCATACAGGGCCTCTCTTCACTTCCATGGCAGCCTGCAGAAGGCAAAAAGAGAACCTTATGACCATATCACCACAAGCACATTTTTATTCCTCTTCAGATCTATCCTAATTTCGAATAACTTTACCACAAAGCCAGTCCCAGGAGGACATGGCCACTTTAATCCTATGTTTTGTCCCTTGTGCTCATGGCCAGTAGCCAGATTGTCCGGATCATGACCTTATTCCATGACCTGGACAATCTGGCCACTGCCCATGGCCACAGGCTACCCCTCAGTCACTAAAGGTATACCACTATTTTTTGAAGCTGCATATGACACTTGTCAAATAATAAAACACTGGCACATTTGCAAAACCATGCTTGTAGGTCCTTGCCAATGCTCCTTACGCAAGTATGCTGGAAATCCACCCATGTTTTATTTTTTCAAAAGTGTCAAATGTATGCACACACAATCGTCATATAACCTAGCCCCCACTTGACAAAATCCATTCAGACTTTACGAAAACATCTATATCTAGATCTATAATCTTTTTGCAATCCTTTGTGTAGATTTGTCAAATGGCACCACATTTATAAGCCTTTACAATATTTTGGGACCCCCCCTCTAATTGTGCTCCCTCTTGACAGAATCCCACCAAAATTTGCAAAAACATGTATATCTTGATCTATTATCAGTTTGCCAAATGAAGTTTAGTTTTGTCAAATGGCATCTCATTTATAAGCCTTTACTTTATTTTGGGACCCCCCTCTAATTTTGCCCCCTCATGACAGAATCCCACCAAACTTTGCATACTCACTCAGAATCAGCTCAGAAATGAAATATACATGCAAAATGTCATGCAGTTTCATCATGTGGCGCCAAAGTTATGAGCCATCAAAGAACTGCATTCCACCAATCCTGTAATGCTGAGGTGTCCGCAAACTTTTCAGGACTGTTTGCGAACATCCAAACTGTTTGCTGACTTTCACGGCAAAAAACACCCATTTTTTTGCTTCTTGCAGCCATATCCCATCCCATCCTCATCACCCCTCACCTCCCCAGAGATTATTTGATAAGTTTGACAAGTGCAATGTTGTGTTTTTTAATAGGTTTTTACCGCGATGTCCGCGGACACTGGCCGCTGTCCGCGAATCCAAGATGGCGGGCATTTCCAAAAATCTGATGCACTTCACACTCTTCACCATCCAATCAGCGAACACGTCGCATGTCTGTGGACATGACGCAAGCCGATTAATCAATCAGTGTCCTGTCCGCTGAGCGAACAGGGAAGTGAGTCCGCGGAGCGGACATAGATATCACTCATTTTTTGTGACCTATTTTTTGGTCGGTTTAAAAAAAAACTACTAGATGGATTTTTACCAAATTTTCAAAAGCACACTTTCGGGACCAAGCTGCTGATCCAGCCGCAAATTTGGTGAAAATCTGTCCAGCGGTTTGGGCTGTAGGTGTGAGCAAAGTTTATTCCCCATTCAGTGTATGGGAAAAAAAGAAATTTTGGGACCCATCCTATAACTTTGCCCCCCCTGGACCAAACCTCACCAAACTTTGCAAATTCAGAGTGGGCCATATACCTTTTTTGTAAAGTTTGGTGTGGATTCGTCCAGGGGGAGCGAAGTTATAAGCCACCCAAAAAGTGCTCTTCCTATGGGTTTAGCAACGTAACCATGGCCGTGTAATAGGAGTGAATGAACTATGGATGATTCCACTGCACATTTTAGAAGAGTTGGACCAGAAAACACACTCATGTATACGAGAGGGGAAATAAACATTATCTGGAAATGCCATGAATGCTCAAGGTTTCAAAGGAGCTACAAGTAGAGTTCCTTTCAGTGAGAGATTACAAGTCTCTATAGGAGAATGCAATATATCTGTGCCATTATTGTATTCAAGGCGGACACCAGTTAACATACTAGTTCGAGATTTAATGACAAAGTTAAACCTGATGATTTTGTTTACTGAGGAAGGCATAGTGTGTTCAACACCAGGCACCAGGAATGCATTATTTAAACGTGAGTGTATTCATCATGGCATTTATAGGGCGAATGGCCATACAAGGGGTACCGTTAGAAGCAGACGTCTTTCATTGTGCGGTATGCATTTTGTTAACATGGCTACCTGGTTTGGTTGGTAATACTGTGAGAATACCTGATGAGTTTTTATTCAGGCTGAGGTTACCTATGGTTAAAGAGGGGGGACAAGTCTTTCCCTTAGAATTACAAGCAGCTACAGTGCGAGGGGAATTAGCTATGCTTGAAGGAGTTGATATTGATGGCATGACATGGAGCACAGAGATTGCCACTGGAGAGGGTTACCAGTATACCAGTTACCAGTGACGAGTATACTTTTAGAGACCATCCATCAGATGACTAAGTAGTATTTGAAATGAGTATCATTTATTGGATTGGGGCAATAAGACGTGAGGTTCCTAAGAAAATGATGCTAGTACGCAGCGTCCTGCATTCTTTGATGAAGATATGGTGAAAGTGCCAGTTTCATTATAGACCACAGGCCCTTATGATGTAGGCCTATTAAAGAGGGCTGGAGAAGTCAAGATTAAACTGAAGCCAGGAGCAATTTTGCCTCGAGCATGACAGTATCACATGTCTCGAGAGGCAGATGAAGGTATTTATAAGAAGATATCTGCCATGATGGACCAAGGCATCTTAGTGACGTCAGAGTCACCATGCAATACTGCAGTGAATCAGATTAAAAAATCTAAGGGGGGGTTGTGGCGTTTAATTCAAGACATGTGCCCAATTAATCATATTGTGGAGGCAGAGTACCCTCTAGTTCCTAATTCAGCGACAATCTTATGTCGTATCCCTACTGAGGCGCAATATTTCACTATGATTGACTTGAAAAATGCATTTTTATCAACCCCATTGCATAAAGATTCTCAAGATCTGACGTCATTTACGTTCAGACAGACTAAGTTAAAAAGCACAAGATTACGCCAGGGGTACTGTGAGTCCCCACTGATTTTCAATAGAGTCTTGCAGATGGATTTGAGCAATATTGACATACAAAGTGTTGTGTTGCAATACGTGGATGACATTTTAGTCTGCAGCTCATCAGAAAAAGAGTGCAGATGTGACTCAGTTCAGCTAATGATTATTCTAGCAGAGTAAGTATATAAGGTGGATAAGGAGAAAATGCAGTATTGCCAAGAAGAGGTATTATATATAGGGCAGTTAATCTCACATGAAGGAAAGAAAGTTACACCTGAAAGGGCTGAGGCCATTTTGAAAACGGTGAAGACACACACGATAATGTGCATGCATAGAATTTTGGGACTCTGCAATTATGTTAGAGCATGGGTATTCGATTATAGTCCATATGTAAAGCCCTTGTTATAGGCTCTGTAAATGGCACAGACAATTCAGGAGAAGATTGTCTGGAATGAGGAAATGGAGGAAGGGTTTGACGAGCTGAAAAAGGCAATCTTCATAGCTCCAGTCTTAGGCATTCCCAATTATGCTGAGGAATTCTTTTTATTTTCGTACACAAATGGCATAGTCATGGCAGCAGTACTCACGCAGAAAACTACATTGGGGTACAAGCCTTAAGCATATTACAGTGGGATTCTGGACTCAGTAATGAGGGGTCACTTGCGAACAATCTTTGGCAGCTGCCGTGTTCGCCATTGAGAAAGCAGCCAGCATAGTAATGGGGTGTTCCACGACGTTATTTGTTGAACATGGTTTGTTTGCTATTTTGGAAAAACCTAAGGGTAGTTTGACATCTCAAAGGGCTTCTGCCGATGAGGTGGTCATATCTAATCCAGCGATTAAAATAGTCGGATGTAAAATAGTGAATCCTGCCATGTTTGTAGCAGAACCACAGGCAGAAGACGAGCATGCACATGACTGCTAGAATTATGAGGAATTCTATGATGAGATCCAGAGGGTGAAGGAAAATGCGGCTGTGGAAATCCTCTTTATTGACGGTTCATCAAACAACGATCGAAATGATGGGCAGAGATAAACAGGTGCTGCTGTGGTAAAACACAGGGCTAATGGAGAATTTGAATTATTGATAAGTGCATGACTGATGTTTCACTTTTCAGCACAGGGTGCAGAATTAGTAGCGCTGATTGTCACGCTTGAGAAAAACACAGACAAGGAAGTAATGGTGTACAGTTACTCCACCTGTATGATGTTGATGGTAGATGCAGGGTTAGCACGTTGGAAAAGGAGGTGCTACCTCCGAGTGGATGGCACCCCAGTGCAACATGCCACCTTATTGGACAGACTTATTAGAGCACTGCAGCTCCCAATAGCCATCACAGTCGCCAAGTGCGCAGCTCACACTAACAGAGCAGACTTTATCTCACTCCGAAATCAAGCCACAGACGAAGAAGCAAAATGGGTTGCATGTTCCGTGGAAATTATGAACTTTGATATGCATGATGTGAATGAAAGAATGGTGGTGATGATGAGTGCGAATGGCAGTTTTAACAGTGTGTCTAAAACTCAATTGATGGAGGTTCAAGGGGGAACACCACAGGATGAGAAAGATCTGTGGACACAGAGAGGGTGTTCTTTAACCCCTTCCAAAGTAGTGTGTGCGACAGGAAATCACTGGTAAATCTGTGATGCCTGTAGCCTTATTAAGGGTGGTGTTGGAACAGCTGCACTACCCTGCACATGTCACTAGAGAAAGCCTCACAGCAGCTATTGCGGAGGACTGGTTTCTACCAAACCTGTTAGAACACGTTGCATTTTATGTAGTAAATTGTATCATATGTCAAAAGTTTACTGCTGGGCACACACTGCGTAAAGTCAAGGGAGTTATCCCATGACCTAATGGTCCTTTTCAGCATTTACACATCGACTGTGTCGATATGCTGCAGGTCTGTAATGGATACAGATACATGATAGTGGTAGTATGTCCCTTTTGAAGGTGGATTGAAGCTGGTCCTTGTACACATCCTGATTCCACCTGCGCAGTGAAACTTTTAGTACAAGAAGTGTTTCCTAGATGGGGAATATGTGAAGAACTAAGATCAGAATATGGCCACCATTTTGTAAACGAAGTCTTTGAGCAAATAAGTGTGTTGCTTAGTATAAAGCACAAGTTCTCTTCAGCTTTTCACCTGCAGGCCAATGGGATAACGAGAGACTCAATGGCCTGCTTAAGGAAAGCATAGCTAAATTGAAGCTAACATTGAAAAAAGGATGGTTACATTGCCTCCCTATTGCATTATATGCATAAAGGAATTAGCCAGGCTCTGACCATCATCTTACACCCCATGAACTAGTGACAGGGAGGCGAATGAGGACACCCCTCACTCCTCCATCAAGAGCTGGAAATGATGCCCAGACGGGAGCAGATTTGTTAGGAAATAAGTTGTTACATATCTACTTAACATGTATGACTACAAGTATCTCTGTCATTTCAGAACAACTCAAGCAGACGGGGTGTCAGGCTCAGAACACAGATGAAGACCATACAGCAACCGGACAAACAGAACTATTACTGCCTAATATTCTTTCTGGGAGATCAGGTGTTGATCAGGAACTTCGTCCGCAATTGGCATGAACCACACTTTCATGGCCCCATCATTGTGGAAGATGTTACACCATAGGCAGTAAAACTCTTGGGACGACAAGCTTGGATGTTCCTCAGTGATGTGAAAGTCTACACTGGAGAGTCCCCGTCACCCCCACCCCAGTCAGCAGCAAGCATCGGAGAAGAAGTTCAGCACATGCAGACTAGATCGATGATGAGGAAGAAGAACGCATAGACTGTCCAATAGTACATTGGACTGTGGTTCTCCCGAGACACTCCTTATAGCTACTAAACAAGGAGTGAAAGAAAAAGCTAATGTTCTTGAGCCACAGGAGCGTGCTAACATTGGACCAAAACACATTTAACTCTTGATCAAGAACAAAAAGATGCCCGATCTGGAATTCCTTTTTGACGACTTGAAGAGGGAACAGTTCCCCGATTCCTTGCCTGATAGCCACGTTCACCAGATCATTCTTACTGTTTTTATCTTCATTCTCCATGCATACCCTGTGCTTGTGGGGAGAATTGTTAGTGTTCATCTGTTCCTGCAAGAGCCTAAAAATAGCCCCATTGTAAGGAGATTGTTTGCAGCTATACTAGAGCAGGTTCTCCAGCTTCCTGAGTACTGTTTGGAAAACACAAATGCCTCTATCTCAGGAAAACACTAATAGACTATTTGGAATGTTCTTTTATTTCTTGATTGAAGAACACCCTCATCCTGTTGGAAGACAAACTGATGTTCGTACTTTCCTGAGAGATCCTAAGAATCTTGTGGCAATCAATCAATTGTTGCATGCCATCAAGTACATTTATTTTCTGAGAGAACACAGAGAACATCCTGAATGAGGCTTTCAAGAGAAGACATTCAGAACGTACTGTCCTTGGTCTTCTATTATTTACTAGAAACACATCCTCATTTTGTTTGGCTTAAGGATGAGTCCTTTGTGTCATCAGGAATTCTGTTAATCAAGTTGAAATCAGCCAACTGCTTGTGGAGCTTTTGAAGCAGATCCAGCTACTACCATAGCATTTTATGATGTTGCCTGATAAAAAAAATGGTTTTTCCTTCCTTAAAAAAGATTGAGAATGGGCAGTATAGACAGTAATAACAATGTGGCTAACAATGAGAGGCCACCACGGTGAGCAAGGAGCTATTGCTGCATCAAGTGGCCCTACTGGTATATCTGTATCTTATCCATTGTGATTCCTTTCTCACTCAGAATATGGACTGTCTATTATGTGGACCCAAATAAAGCAAGGGTCCCTGTGTATCTCTCTATGCAGATGGAGAGTACAGATGTGGCAACTATAAGACAACCAAGGCCTTATGTGATAGTCCCTACTCCAGTAACTTATGTAAAGATGCCTGACTCTGTGGCAAGTATCACTAGACATCCCTATGCAGGACAGAATCTTTTGTATATTGTTGCTGAGCGCCACATATGGATTCATAAGGAAAGGCAAAAGAGGAGATCTTATGTAAGTGTTCCTACACAAGAAGCACATGTAAAGACACCAGGTTCACTGACAAATGTTCCTATGATTCCCCCCAGTAAGAAGGAATTATGCTGAAATACTTCATAAAATGATTAGAAAAGCTCATGAGACAATAGGGAGACCTAATAGAAGTACTAGGGAGGATGATCATGAACTGAAAGATTACCTGGATAGTACAGCACATTTGGACAACAACATGTGGTATCAGCACATGAAAGAAGTTGGAAGGAGTACCTCAAAGAAGGAATGCTATGTATGTGAACTCCTGCCTTATAGTATGGGGAACTCTAAGATTTTCATAGCTATTGAAATAGATGTCCAGACTGCACATTGTCTATCACACATTGCACTCTGCAGAACAAAAGGTCAGTTCATGGGCCGAACAGCCTATCTAAAATGCGCAACCGAATAGACGGATCCAGAGAAAGATGACCATGTCCAAGACACAAATACAAGACTAAGAGTGCATACCAAAAATCATGTGATAAGATACGAACAGCCCGGAATAAAGGAGCTGAATTCAGATGACTTGAGAGTCCAGGAAAAAGTGCAGAAGAAATTCAAAGATGGAAGAATGGAGGCCAGATTCAGATTTGGGGATCAGTACTTTCACCAGATGGATAGTAGGAAGGTGCGGTCATCTGCAGAGTGTGGGTAGTCATTGTATTCTACCAACCAACCATTGACATAGTTCAGACTGGATTCAAACCTTTATGGCCGAGACTTGCTAAACTACTGACATGAGTCGAAGACAATGGAGGACCTTTGCAGATAGTACCTCTGGAAAGTGCAAAGCTGTGTTTCAGAAACAATGGCACAAGAAATGTTGGAGAGAACCAGAATTGTGGTCAAATCTTTGACGTGCCAAGAATGAGCATTGGAACGCAGTGACAATGGATCACTACTGGGCTTGTGGATCCAGAGCTTACAAGAAGCTGCCCTAAGATTGGGGAGGACGGTGTTCTATATTGAATGTTCATGTTCCAGCGTTGGTGATTCCTAAAAGTTAACTGAACATTGAAGAATTTCCAAAGCCAGATGCTCATCTGAGGAAGAAGAGATCTGTGGAGCTGATAAAATGAATAAAGAGAGAGAACTATTTCTCAGCTAAATCAATAGAAGCTTTTGACTCTCTTGCAGACAATCAACACCACCATAAATGGGTTCAATGCTATCAAGGAAGAGCTGAGAGACATACGACTGATGACTCTTCAGAATAGATACGTCCTGGACATGATTACAGCCATGGATGGAGGTATTTGTGCCAGAATTGGAGAATCATGTTGCACGTTTATACCTTCTCATGATGACGAGAATGACACCTTAACAGATTCCATAGAGATGCTGACGAAGCTACGTGTCCAAATGGTAGACGAAGTGGAAGACATAGCTGATGACAGTTAGTTTGGATCACTCTTTTTGTGGGTTCCATAATTGATGGCAGATATGGTCAAGTTCTTTGGAGTCCTGATGGTGATGCTGTTGCTATGATACTGTGTAATCAGATTGGATATCTCACAATGCAAGGAGACTGCAAAGAAAGCTATAGGAATGAAGATCATGATTGATGATGAATCAGGATGGAAACCACGGAGCCAACAGATGAAGATATCAGAGACTATGTGAAAGCCAGAATCCATGCACCTGAGGGAATGTAATTCCTGTACACAAAGAACCATAAGAAGTATTTGGGGAAGTGGATCTAGTGCAGTCCAAGTGGACAGTGCATGCTTATTACTTGGAACAAGGATGAACATTTGAAATCAGCTGGATGCCTGAAAGGAGTAATCAAAATATGGTTCCCAAAGAAGCATTTCTTCAGAAAAGGATGTCTAGATATGAAGGATGATGGGAGAGTGGTCAATGAATCGCCCAGAGGGGGGAGTGTAGAGAAGGAGCCAAGTACCCGCACCTCAAGCATCGCTCCCATGTTGCCTATATGCTGGGAACCAGAATGTGAAATACTTGCAGTACCAATAAAGCTATCAACACCAAGGAGAATCTTAGAGGCAAGGTTCCCATTGAGAAATTCATACCTGCATGCACGACAATAAGATGCCATTTGAATGAAATCCCAGAAGAAGTGTGAAAAATTAGCAAAAAAGCAGATGACGTCACACAAAGCAAGATTGACACACCCAGAAGAGATGCAGAGACAAGAGAACCTAGACATTCAATAGGCATTATGAAAGTATTGAAGATAAGTAACATTTCGGGATCGAAATGAAGATGTTTATGTTACAGAAAAGATGAAGACATTAAGTCATTTTACACGTGTACAGATGCAAAGAAACACAATCAGACAAAGTATTCTTTTGGCTAGCTATGTAGTGAATAGGTTGTGGCATGTACCAACATATATAATGAACTAAGGACAATTCCACTACGCATTTTAGCAGAGCTGTACCAGAAAAAGGAAGGCTTTTCCAGTGTCAGCAGCTGAAAAACAACTTAATTTCAGAGGTGAATCAAAGAAGGGCAAGGCTGGGCCAGCCCCAAGAGGTCAAGGCCACTATGGGCCGGAATGATGAGACAGTAGCTACACATGTGAGAAAGAACAAACCCCTGTTCAGAGGATGGGCAAGAGAACATTGAAGACGTCAGAGGTTCATTAAAAAATAGTATTTTAAATGCACCAGAGCTATAAAATATGGTCTTCAGTGACGTGGATGGGTGAAAACAGACAATCGTGACGAGCTACTCCAATGCAAGGAGACAGAGTATGCTATATTCCCTCGTATTCTCCAGAGCAAGAAACATTTCCAAGGTCAATTTCAAAGCCTTAATTGACACGCAGACTGCAAGAGGTGATGATAGATGACATGCTAATTGGTGGGAAGCTATGGTCAAGACCAACCCACCAGCACCTGGATGCAAGCCTGCATGCTGCTGGCGTATGTGGAAAAGTACTGACGGATGTAAGGGTGCCAACCAATTATAGAGGGCCACGTAGTAAAGAGCCATATAGTTTGTGTAACCAATGGGTTGTTGTGTATTTGACGACTTTCATAGTGACCTGTATGAGAGAAGGGCTTAGTTGCCCCACCTGATGTTAGAGACCCTATCACTCTCTTAGATGAGTATGGAACATATACCTCAATGTTCCCTCTAATCCTATCACTTTCTTCAATAGGTTTTTGTAGTTTGCCACGTAAGGTGACATCAACAATGATGAGTTTTTACTATATAACATGCTTTTTATGAAACTTGCTGAACGAGAAGATCGAAATAATTGTCGATGTTTGTTGTAACTCCCTGTTTTAGACAATTGCAACTAAAACAGCTTTGATTTTCCAACTTCCTGAGTTAATCTGATTATTGATGTTTGAGTATCTTCTGCATCCCCATCCATCTCAAAGTATTGCTACGTCGTTTTAAAGGGCTCGATCGATGATCACAGTCCAATCCCCTGAGAAAGCTCTGTACCTCTGCTTGTCTACACCATCCCTCTGTCCCAAAACCAAACCCTCTCTCTACCAGTGCCAATAAAAGGTGCAGTAAAATCAGCCAATCTAACATATTAGACTGGGCTATGGCACCAAAGAACACCACCAACTTTCTACATAGTTCCAATGCAAGTACTGTGACGAAGAAGATGACAAGGAGTATGCAGACCACTCCAGAGAATCGTTATGAATGCTCTAGTCTCTCACAGAACTTGATTGGTCAATGGCAGTACAAAATAACTGAGGGAAACCAGCATGGGGAGAGCCATCCTCCAAGGAGGAAACCCAGGATACACCGACGTGGTGATCAGGGAGAAGCGCCACAAGACGCCGTGCACAGAGGAACATGGGAGCACAAAGGTAGTCCAGGATGAAGGCACTACGCCAACCTCTACCCAAGAAACCCTCTGGCTGTCCCGAACTCTGGGGTGCTGGAGATTCAAAATACAGCTTGAGGACGAAGCAATGACCGGTGGACAAACTGCCGAAGCAACAAGATACCTGAACAGGGCTGGAGACAGGAGCCACAGCCTGAGGAAGAAGAAGTAGTGGCAGAGACGCCACCGAACCAAGAGAGGAGCCAAATGCTACCAAAGCCTCACAGCAGAGCACCGCCACTCAAAAGATGCAAACCATAGAAATAGGTACACAGGCAGACCAAGTGGTGCTAGAGGTCCGGGGGGAGTCGCGGAACAACTCCAGAGCACACGATAAGACGGTCTGGGACCCTGAGAGTAACATAGAGAGAAACAAACCATTGTATGCTTGACAGGAGAGTAATCCAAGCAGGCAAGGCACATTACTGCGAGTCTGGGACCCACACCCATGTGAGAGCCAGAGGATAATAAGATCTGAGACCCCAAAATGAACATTGACAGTCCAGATTGGAGTATATGCTTGGCAGGAGAGTAAATTAAGCTATTCTGATACTGCATTGCAAGTCTGGGACCTGCACCCTTATGAGAACCAGAGAATAAGAAGGTCTGGAACCCTGAGAGAAACTGAGACAGTTCAGAAAAGCATATATGCTTGACAGGAGAGTAAACCAAGCTACTGTGGTACTGCACTGTGAGTTGGAGATCGGCACCTATATGAGACTCTGAGAATAAGAGGGTCTGGACCCTGAAAGCTAAAGAGACGGATAAGAAATAAATGTATGCTTGGCAGGAGAGTACACCAAGCTGGTATAATGAATTGTGGAGAGCCTGGGACTCAAACCCACATGAAGGTCCAAGAACAAGTTGAATTCCTTACAAGAAAATACAGGGTCTCGGACTAAATGAGTTAAAAAGGAAGACTTAGACTTACCATTATCAATTCATTGGTTATGTTTGGCAAGAAAGTGAACCATGAAGAAGTGGTCACGTGAAAGCTAGGAACTTTCATTGGGAAAATCCAAGGGAAAGGGGCCAAACCCTGGTCATTAGAATAAAACATTTTGGAACAGTAATTCTTCTGTTTGTTGACAACCTAAGACATTGGGAACTTTCTGTTGGCAAGAACTGTCATCAAAACTTTAGTTGTTAATATAACATCCTTGCATATTCGATTTAAGTTATTAGTGGTAGTTAGCGTTAGGGATTTTGGACACAACAGTGACTGACTATTTATTTGACATACTGACATTTTTGTTAGATTTCTTTGAGGCAGGGAAACCCCTCATAACTTTAGTAACAGAGAGGTCGTTTCTCCAACCCTTTTACTGGTTAAGAAAAGTTTATAACCAAAACTAAGCCACCTTTGTGTCTGAGCCTTACATCTGCACCCTTACATAGTACAACATTGGGCAATGTCAATAATGCATTGAAAACATTTTAGAGCAATGGCTACTACACCTGCAGGTTATTAGGGATGCTAGGTATGGCTCATCCTGATGTAAGGCAATTGACAGGCCGTCCACAACCTCTGTTCAGCAACAGCATCCGAAGTGTGGGACAGAGGGTAAGAAAGCTATATCGTAAGTTGCAGAAATCTGGCAAAGGACACTGCTCCTGTCATTGCATCATTTCCAAGGGCAAGAGGCTGAAAGTTCGACTTCTGTTACCAAAACGTAAATTAGACTACAGGACAAGAGGCACTCATGATAGGGACAACGGAGGTGGCAGTTCAAGGTTGTCAGTTATAAGGGATGATGGAGGCAGGGGTGCTGGGGATCTGGGAGGTGGGAATGCAAGGGTGTTGTAAGGGAGTTGAGAGGTCAGGGGTGTTGGGGTAATGGCAGTGGTAGGCCAATGGTATTGTGAATAAGGGAGGTGGAAGGAAAGGGTGTTAGAGATAAGGTACGTGGGACAGAAAGGGTTTCAGGATAAGGGAAGTGGGATGGCCAGATTGTTGGGAAAACTGAGGTGGGTAAGCAGGACTATTGTTTGGCGTGCAAATAAATTCACAATAGGAGAGTGCAGCAATCTTTGAGGCAGTGTGAACATTTACTACGTGGCTATTGTGAGGGAGGCATGGTTTCACAAGTAGACACTGACACAAGAGCTGCATATTTCAAAACCTTTATTGATAGTTTAAAAGGGGTTGTAACTCTCCTATATTGCCATATAACTAGGATGGGAGTATTCTAGACCAGCATACAAAAAGAAAACACAGTCGTAGTCAGTCCTTAGTTAAAAGAAAATGGCCTATACTAATAAGCCAAATGCCTGCCTGCCATCTTTCTAATATAATAATAATAATAATTTGGCATTTATATAGCGCTGCGAACCCTCAAGTATCTGAGCGCTGCTTATTATTACCCACGGTGTGTGGTGTTCATTTATCAATGTCGGAAGGGTGAAAGGCTGAGTTTGGTCAAAGCGAGCGCTCTACTCGCTGTGCCACATGACCTGCTATACGATACGATACATGTGTAAAGAGAATATGTAATCCAAATAGGAAAATCAGTGTTCAAAAGAAATGTCAGTGTGGCTGAGGAAACTCCCTTCCCCACGTTTTGTAGCACAGGGTAAGGTGACACACTTGTACCTTGCGACACACTATTACTGTTTTTTTTCGTGGACCAGAGCCCACTTGGCCTTCCATGAAAAGGCAATACAATTCAACAAAAGTTTGTTTCCTTCTGGTTAGTACAATTCCGTACATGTTTCCCTCCACAGGGCTCAAACCTTTCAAACACAATTTGTGGTGTTTCCATTCCCCAAGCTTCAAACACCTTCATAGGCTTCCCTCCATCGGGCTCAAGCCTCCTTTCACTTTCCTTCAGCTGTCAAAGATTTTTGAAATTGTGAGGCTTTTGCTCTTAAGTCTTCATGACCACTTCGACCTTCTTTCCTCAAACACCACTTTTTCTTCCCTACACCAAGGCCTCTTGGTAAACGTAGTTTCAATCATAGTTCAAAGATATCCCTCACATCCAGGGTTCCCTCTGCTGTGATCACACCTAACACCAGTTCAAATCTTGCATCTCAGTTTCTTTCTCTTCCCGCGGCGTCAACGGCATCAGACATTTCACAGAGACTTTCGATTGAGCAATCTTCTTTCGCCGGATCACTCAGTTACTTTGAATCTTTAATTTACAGTTCTTTATAATGCTTTGCTTTCTCTCGCGCCTTATCAACATGCGCACAACCTTCATTTTTTGGAAACTGTTGCCGTCAAGTTTCATTAAAACAGACCAGACTTTCATTGCTTTCATCAACTCACCGGCTACATTAATTCATTTTCATCTTTGGTAGCTTTGATCGTGAAGTCAAGGCTGATACCACAACTGCTGCTGCACATCCCCAACTCTGCCGTTCAGCCGGGAGGGTGGCTGGTATCCTTGAAACACAAAAGAGGTTGGTCTCTTCTCTCCAGCTGGGCTTCCGTGCGCAACCTTCAAGGCTCTTCGGAGGTAACGATCTCTCCCCGGTGTGTCCAAGGGTTCATGGTACCTCTGTTCCATCCCTTGGCCTGTCGCTCTTCTCCGCCTGGTTTACCGTCACCCTAGAAGAACTGCTCCTTCTCGTGCATCACCTTGCATATAGTCTGTCTCAGTGTTCCATCTTTTAACCATGTGGGGAGAGCGAATAGGTATCAGGTGTTTGTAATTAAGATCAAGTGCCTGACCCTGTCATATCTTATTAGTGGGACATGTCCAATGTATTGCCTGGGCGGTACTCCTTCCAGACTCAGACCTCCTCTTCCTCAGCTCAGTGTTTGTGCAGGAATGGGGGGGGGTCTGGGAAGCTGGAATATCCTATCAAATAGGATGTGACAGGGGTATTTTGAAAGGGGGGATACCATGTCTTGCCATCGAGCATCCCCCCACTCCCCAAGGACCCCTCACCCAGTTGAACCTCCAGCAGTTGTCCACCCCAGGGACTGGATAAAAAGGTGATGGCCATGCCCTGGCCACCTGAGTAAGTAATCCCGGGGTCTGGGGAGTGAAACACCCTCTGGTTTTTTACACTATATACAATTGTATGAGTTATATGTAATCCAATAGCCTTAAAAGACATTTTCTATAGGTTCTTTCCACATGATGTGTCCATCCCTCCCTTCATTACAGTCACTCCATGGCAGCACGTGGTCCCCAGTATGGGTGTCATCATATTCCTATGGGGGGGCAAAGTGGACATCTATGGGTATGGGGGCATGTATCATAATGCACATGTTGAACAGCATGGCACAAACGACACAAAATTTGGCCACCTTGTCTGACTTTTATATTAAGGCCCATCTTCCGCAGGCCATATGTATGCTCATTGCAGAGCAAGCTCCAAATATGTATCTCGTTATACACCACCTCCTGTGCTGTAAATGGGTTACAGACAGGTTCCATCAGTCACCTGGAAATGGGCATAGGTGTTGTTTGTGGAACAATTAGCAAGCATACCAAATACTCACGTCATACTGGGCTAAAACTCAGGGAATGCACACATGGGAAAATTGATATTTGCTCCATTGCACTCTGTACTTAAATTATGGCATTCCTTGTGACACCCATTTCCTAAATCACTGATCCACCAGAGATAACAGACATACACTGTAACTGGATTGCTAATGGACATGTAATCTGTGGATTCTACAACAGAACATGGAATTGAACTGAGAAATATTGTTAACTGTGAATGTGACCCTTAAGAAGGGTTCCAAAGAATTTTCTTTTCTTTGGCCTTTATAGAAATACGTGGTAGTGAAATGATCCGGGGGGTGGGAGGGACCCAAGGTAGTTTTGATTGAAGACCCAAAGTTGGAGTCTTGCTCAAGCTCCATATTGTATTTGTATGACAAGTAGCATACACAGGTTGTTAAACTCAAATCCAGGTATGTTGCCGTCTACTCTGTTTAACCATGTTGATGGTATGACAGTATTTATTTAATATCTTATATGTGTCATCTCACTATAATAAATCAATACCAAATTTGATGAAATATATACAATACACAAATAGAATACATTTAATAAACCATAAACACATATATCCAAATATATATTTAAGCAATTGTTGTAGTAGTTTAGAACCTCGAATGTTGGGAGGGTTCCATGAGGGAGGTTCCATGAGGGAAAGTTAGTAGGAGAGCTAGGGTGTTGGAGGAAGGAGCTGTAAATCCGCTGGTGATATGAATAAAGGATTGCTTCAAACCACAAGAGAGTCTGTGGACTTACTTTAATTTGATGCCGAGCGCCAGTGGAGCGGACCCATGTGAGCTTGCAGCAGCAGTTCCGATCTGCAGATCTGTTTAAAGAGCATCGCCTGTTCTATCACCGGAAGGAAGACAGAGTGAAAGTTAAATGAAAAGAGGTAGGCGTAGAAGTGCAACAATAGCCCTTCCATCCTGCAGGGGCTCTGTTACGGTGCCTTGATGTTTCTATTGCTGAGAGGCTTTACACGAGCGGGCACATGGAGTTGCCAGTGAAAACATCAACGCTGCATGATAGAGATTAGAGAAAAAGACCTTATGATATGAATTTGTACTATGCCATTTTGGAAACAGACAAAATACAAATCTAAACAGAGTCACATTGCTCTTCCTCGTCCCAGTAAAAAAAAAGAATAATTATTTGGGGATTTTTTTGGGGTGAGTATATATACAAGGAGTACCTACATAGAAGCACCATGGCAATGCAAGGAATTACTGTCCATCACCCGGAGAGTTTTCTTCCAAATGTAGGACAGCCGACTGTACCATGGCCAGAATGGTGAGAATATTGGCAAAATTAAATAAAAACATGGAACATGATGTAACATCTGTAGAAAAAAAACGACTACTGCTACATGCGTTAGGTCCTGAAGAACAGCGGAAACATAAAGAATGACCACTACTAACAGATTTAAATCCCGGGGACATGGATGCACCTGAAGAAGTTATACGGCAACTTGATAACTATTTTGCACTGGAAACTAATGTGGACATAAACAGATTTAATTGTTAAACTAGGGTACAGAGCGAAGAAGAAACAGTGGAAGAATAGGTCTCTGCATTGAAGAAATTGGCGTTGACCTGTAGGTTTGGTGCGGGTATAATGACAGAAGAATTGATACAATTCCCGACAGGTCTGACCTGGTGGGTTTAACACCGCCCGCCTGCAGGCGGACGTGGAAACACTGGCGCCATCACGAGATGTAGGCAGTGGCTGAGGTGAGCGCCAGGTAAGCAGCAACAGAGTCCAGCCTTCCCCTTTTCTAATGGTACGGTGGACTCCCTTCCTGGCAGTGTAGGGAGGCGTTTCCCTCGAATGCCCGGTTTCATGGCTTGTTTTACTGCAGTGTGTAGTTCATCCAAAATGGTTACGAATCCATGGTATCTAACAATTTGTTTGCCGGGATGGCGGCCACTGGACCTGGTGGAGTGTAGGTGCCCTCTCCGTCCCCTCCACAGCCCAAGAGAGACAGGGCGTCAGCTTTTCCATTTCGTACTCCCGGTCGATAAGTGATCACAAAATCGTATTCGGCAAAAAATAGGGCCCACCGCAATTGCAGAGACGATTGTGCCTTGGCTGTCTTCAAATAATGTACGTTCCGATGATCTGTAATAACCGTGACAGGGTCCATTTCTCCTAGCAGATGGTGCCTCCACTCCTTAAAGGCCGCTTTGTTGGCCAACAATTCCTTGTCTGTGATTGCATAATTCAATTCTGCTGGCGAAAACATCTTAGACCGAAAGGCTACCGGGTGAAGCTGTCCAGTTGTAGGGTCTTGCTGGGACAAGACAGCCCCCATGGCTACGTGTGGAGCATCGCTCTCTACCACATAAGGAAGATTCGGTTTCGGGTGTTGCAATATGGGTGCTGTGGTAAAGGAGCGCTTTAGAGCGAGGAACACCTGTTCTGCTTCCAAGGTCCATTGATACCATTTGTTTTTGCAAAACAGGGTAGTGATAGGATGCACTAGATGGGAATAACCAGGGATGAAGTAGCAGTAAAAGTTTGCGAATCCGAGGAAGCTCTGCACTGCCTTCAGCGATGTGATAGAAGGTTAGTTTAGGATCGCTTCAACCATGTGGTTATCCATTTGGATGACTTTTGGAGTCAATATGAAGCCCAAGAATTTGATGTCTGAAACGTGGAAGGGGCACTTCTCAAGCTTCACGTAGAAATATTGCTGGCATAGTTTCTCCAGAACAGCTTTCACGTGGATCATGTGATCCTGAGTAGTGGCAGAGTAGATCAGGATGTCATCCTTGTATACAAATGCACACACGTCCAAGGGTTTGTGTAGGACGTCGTTCATGAAATACTGAAATGCATGGGGGTGTTGCACAGCCCCAACAGCATCACTTGCTATTCGTAAAGTCCAAACTTGGTGCAGAAGGTGGCCTTCTATTCATCTCAGCTTTTGACACGTACCAGGTTGCAGGCTCCTCAATGGTCTAGTTTGGTGTATATACAGGCATCTTTTACTTGGTCCAGCAGTACAGGAATAAGTGGCAGCAGTTATCAGTTCTTAATCGTGATTTGATCAGGGCCTGGTAGTCAATGCAGGTCCTGAGATCCCCTTCCTTCTTTGGTACGAAGAAGAGGGGGGATGCAGCAGGGGACTTGGACGGAGAGATCATGCTGTTGGTTGGCTAGGTATTGTTCCAGATAGGTCTTAAGGTGGGCATTTTCTTGCTCAAGCAGTGCTTATATTCGACTGCGGGGCACTTGTGATCCTGGTATGAGGTCTATTTGGCAGTCATAAGGCCTGTGCAGAGGAACAGTGTTTGCCTGTTCCTTGTGAAACACATTCTGGTAGACCAGGTACTCAGGCGGCAACACACCTATCATACCTAGGGTCCAACCAAGTTTTCTTCCAGCAGAACGTGCTGAACCAAGAGAGTCCTAGATATTGTTTTTGTTGTAACAGGGATGACCACATCCCGGAGAAAAGGCCAGAGTCCTGGTGCGCCAATCTATGCTGCGATTGTGAGCCTCCAGTCAGGGCCTCCCTAAAATAATCTGGAATTGCAGAGCGCTGATAAGATCAAAGGAGATGCTTTCCTGATGACCATCCTGGCAGAGCAGCACAACATCTTCCGTACACTTGGTCACTAGGTCCAATGATAATTGGGTCCCATCCACTGCTGTGACATTGTCAACAGTGCTCTTCTGCCGTGAAGGAATCCCAATCCTGCGGGTCAGGGTGTGAACCATGTCATTTCCCACTGCTCTGCTATCCCTGTATGCCGCCAAAGTAAGTTGCTGGGGGCACATGAGCACCGCAGGTAATGCTAGATGTGAGGCCGCAGACTCCTTTCCCTTGCTTAATAAGCAGGCCTCTACTCTTGTCAGGCATTGTAGTTTTCTGAGGGACGTTCATCGGTTTTTCTGGGTGGTTTTCCAGAACAGTCTTGCACGAAATGGCCTGCTTTTCCGCTATAAAGGCACAACTGTTGCTGCCGCCTTTTCTCTCTCTCCTCTTTGGTGAGTGGCAATTGAAGCCTACTCAGCTGCATGAGCTCAAGAAGTGTCTATGTTTTACGCCCTGGGTTTTCTCTTTGCCTAATATAGAGCGGACGCTCTTCCAATCGACTGCGGTCAGCTCGCCGGTCCTGTAGCCGGTGATCCACTTGTAAAACCAGATCAATGTATAAATCACACCACCCGGGTGGGTCAATTACCTGAGCCAAGACATCTTTAAGTTCCCCCCAGATTCATCAGTGAAACAATGTGGTCCTGTTCTCTTCTGACCAGTTGGTATCTGCCACCAATCTGTATAACATGATTATATAACCCAGAAGGTCTTGAATACCCTGGCGTAGGCACAGCAGCTCATTGTCAAGGGCCTGCCTGTGTGTCTTGTGAGAGAGCAGCTTCTCCAGCTCTCAATAGAACCCCAGGAAATTACATAGGATAGGGTCATCACGGTCCACCAATGGGATTGACCAACTTTCTGCATGGCCCCCTAAGTATGATAGGACAAAGGCCACTTTGGCTTGGTCATTGAGAAAGGTATCCAGCTTGCAAAGAAAATGGAGCTTACATTGATTCATGATGTAATTGATTCATGAAAACTGTGAATCAGTGGGGTTCCACGGAAAACCTCTTGGGGGAGGTAGAGGAACTGCACCTCGAACTACCACTTGAAGTGGGACTCGAGCAGGAGGAGCAGGAGGAGCCCCCCTGCAGAGTGGCACCTGTCCCATCTGAGTCTATAACAACTGTCTTCCCAACTCCTCAGTACGGTCCCGATTCACCACCAGCAGAGTGTTGGTTTCTGAACAGGCCGCATGAAATTCAGCCCTGAGCTCACACAGGAGGTGTTCCAACTGGTCCATTTTTGGCAGAACCCATGGTGCTCAGGCAGAGTAGGTAACGTGGGCTTAGCGTTCTGTAATGCTTACCTTTGGCCTCTGCGGGAGTGTCCGGAGTTCCAGACGATAGCTCCACACCCCTTCCCTTCGACTCTCGTGTACGGCAGTTGTAACACACTACTGGGTGTGGAGTGGAAGGAGTTGAAATTCGTTATAGTATGCTGCACCCTCTGGAATGCCTTGTACCTTCTTGGGTGTGGTGATGCTGGAGATGGAGTTCCTAAAACCAAAACAGTATCTATGGACATAAGGACACTGTGGGTGGATGAGCTCTGTCTACCCCCTCCCGCGGAAGGCTGGACTAAGCTGTTGTACTCAGCACAGGTGCAGGTAAACTCGGGTGCAATCCGTGCCCGTTACTTCACTGGCTGCGCCCAAACCAGATGCGGCATGAGGGATTCTGTGACTTCTAGCTTGTAACTCTCTCTCTCTTTATAGTTAGTTTTGTCTCTTAGTTGGGTGCTATGTCCCTGTCGAAGTTCATGCAGCCAATTAGTCCTTTGCCCCTGTTGTGGGTGTGATTGCTCTGCCCAAATATACCCTTGCCTTAGCTTTTTGTTGTAGGGCCTCTATGGATGGGACTGTCCTTGCCTCCTCTCTGCTTCCTTGTTTACCTCCTTTCACTTGCTCAGCATGTGTTCCAGTCTGCCCCCACTAGTGTTTGCCTATCCCTCTCTGACTTTTTGTCTTTGTTTTGCAGGTTTGTGCACCCGGTACTGAAGAGGGCGGAGGAGCTGGATTACTGCGTCCAAGGATAAGTGCATGCAGTCTCGGGATGAACACCACGGATCGAGGCGTGTTTCAGATGGTAGGTAACTCATTGAAGCCCTGTTCCCGATTGCGCTGAGTGTGAAGCTTGATGTTCACTTTCCTTTCTTGTTTCTAAGCTGTGAAGGAAGCATGGGTGTGGCTATTATAGAAGAGCCACACCCTTGCTTCTAGTCTGCAATTTCCTGAGTGTCCAAATGGGCACGTGGTTAACCATATTGAGTGCAGCAGTGCAGCCCTAAGAGGTGGCCATATTGGAAGTCCCAGTTAAGCCACATTTAATGCAGGCAGTGGCTGATGTGAGCGCCACGCGTGCAGCAACAGAGTCCCGCCTTCCCCTTTTCTAATTGTATGGTGGATTCCCTTCCTTGCAATGTGGGGAGGTGCTTCACTGGAATGTCTGGTGACATGATGGGGGCTATAGCTGGCACTGGAGAGTATCACATGAGAGGGGTGATGGGAGTTACTGGTGGTACTAGGGGACATCATGACAGTTTAGATATAAGAGGATGCTATTTGGGCTCATTTCAGTGGCAGCTGTATTTCAAAGGTCAATGACCCATGTGTTAAAAGATCCCAAAGGAACATTAGTAAGAAAGGAACATTAGTATATGAGGACAATATAATAGTATTCGGAAATGGATCTAAAGAACATGATGAAAGATTGAATTTGGTGCTAGACACATTATCCAGGAAAGGTCTTAAAAGTAGAAAAAAAGCAAATGTAAATTCAGAGAGAGTGAAGTAGAGTATTTAGGTCACATAGTAAGTGGAAAGGGAAATCAACCAAAGTAGATGCCGTAAATGCCATAAACAATGCTCCTACCCTGGTAAAAAAAGGATAGTGTGAGGTCATTTTAAGGGCTCTGTCAGTATTATAGTAAGTTCGTACATGGCTTTGCATGCATCACGGAACCTGTACGGAAGTTGTTAAGAAAGGACTTAAGTTTTGAGTGAAATGAATGGTGTTGAGAGGCTTTCAGAGAGATTAAGGATAGTATTTGTAATGCTATTAATCTCGGTGGATTTGTTGTTGGTAAAAAACTGTGTTCCCCGTAGACTAAAGAAGTGTAGGGTTGGGAGCAGTGTTGACCCAGGTGGAAGATATAGAAGAGAAGGTAATCTGTTATGCTTCAAGAGCGGTGATGGAAGTAAAGAAAGATATTCAGTAATCGAGAGAGAGCTGTTGCCATGTGAATGTGGCATACATTATTTTTGCAAATACGTCTAGGGAAGCACGTTTATTTTGTGAACAGATCGTGAGCAGTGGGTAGAATTGTTGGCCGTGAAGGGTTTGTGTAAAGCCACGCCAAAGTTACATGACTTAGTGTAAGATTACAAGGTTCTGATTTCACAGTGAGGTATGTTCCATGTGTGAAAAATAGAGTAGCAGACTTTCTTTCACTGTTGCCACTTGAGAATGAAGAAATCAAAGAGCAAGAGGAAGAGGCGGTTGCAGCTGTTCAAGATGTGTTGTCTAAGAGTAGTTGGTTGAGACTTTTACAGGAAGATGAAGTACTTAACAAGGTAAAGGTGTTAGGGAGAATTCTCCAGAATGGCTAATTTCCCTTACCTACTGAGTCCCTCAGCAGCTTTGCTGGATTTCTGGGATTTATTTTTTTCACCTGATAAGAGTGTGAACCTTTTTTCCCACTCTTACACATGTTTTGCTGTGTGTTTTACATTGTTGTGTTCATAGACTGTGGAGCCTCACCTACTCCATAGGCATAATCTTTTCACTGTGTGTCACACAGCACCTTTAGTTCAGTGACATAGGGTTGTCATTTTCAGACTTCCCACTTTAAACTCCATTTTCTAGGATTGACTACTGTCTCCTAGAACATGTAAAGTTGCCATTGACTTTATTAGTCTTTTTAAATTCACAGACCCAGTACAAACTATCTTACATAGAGTACTGGAAAGAGTTAATAGTTATCCCTTTTTGTCCGTCTCTCATGGAACATTATTTTGTTCCCCATTCTTTAAGATTTGGCTGGTGGCAGTGGTATCTACCCTATTTCTCCTACTGTGGTCTATTTGAATAGCCTTGGTACTGTTTTAGGCTAAGTTAGTAGCCTCAAACTTAGATCTGCTGGACCCCATGTACTTATATTTGGTTCCTGCTGGGTTTATTCGCCATTTCTTTTTGTAAAGGTCTTTCTCATGTTTTACTCTGTGTGCCAAACCAGGTTTGGTTCCTTTGTGCGCCATCCTTTGGCAGGCTTCTGCACAGAAGCCCTCCTTAGGCACCTGAGAGTTTAGGCAGACAGGATGTGAGGGAGGGGTTTTAGGCCTTGGAGACCCAAGCCGCACTCTTGTTTGATTGGCTAGTTGACTGTCCTGCCAGGACAGTCACCCTGCTGTGTGATTGACAGCCAGGCTGTGTGAATGGGGGAAAACTGCATATAAAAAGCAGGTCTCTGGTACTTGGAAGGCAGAGTCGCCACTGAATCGAGATATCTGAAGAGAAGCTGAAGGAAGAGGACTGCTGCAACTACTAAACCTCGCGGTGAAGCCCTGCTGCAGGTCCGACTCCCCTACACTTGGACGACACAGAAGATCTGCAAGGAATCTTCTTCCCTTGCTTGGTGGGACCAACCAGTTCGCCAAACACCAAGCAAGGCCTCCCTCCCCTGGTCCAATTTGCTGTGCATCGCTGCAGTGAACCTGATAGCCAGGAGGACCAGACCCTGTTTGCATTTTAAGGAGCGCACCTTTCATTTGTTGCTTTGCTCTGCTGCTGGTTTCTTCCCTGGGCAGTGCAGGACCCTCCAGTCTTCCTTCTTTGTGTCAGTCCGACAGTCGCTTCAGGAACAGTGAGCCCGCAGGATCTACCAGGAACTTCTGCCTCAGCTGCAGCATTCTTCTTCTAAGGTACTGTTCAAACCCGGTTGTTCGTTCTGTCTGACCGCGGTGAAAGTGTTTTAAATCCTTCTCCAATCCAAGGGCTTGTCCTTCTCTACTCTTTTAAATAACTTTTCTTCCAACCAACTTCATTTGGAACTCTTGGCAAAGACTTAACCGCAAACTACTTTGAACTGTGTGATCCTCGGCAAAGACTCTGAACCATTAACATTGGCCCAGGCCTATTGATTTGTATCCTCATTGTAGTAAGCCTTTTCTAGTATGCCCTGCCTACTTACTAGTTGGTGCTGCTTAATTTTGTTTAACCTTGTCTTTCCCTCTGTTTTTAAATTGCTGGAGTGCCATTTTGCTCACACTTCATTTTGAGCGTAACTTTTCCAGAATTCATTGGGTGTTGTGTGGTGTATTAAGATTGTGATTTTCTGCTGCTTTACTTAGTGAATTGATTTACAAATGATTGTGTAAATAAATGTATATTCTTTTACTCAGAAACCTTGGGTCAGTGGTTTTTTGAACCATAGTAATTGCTGTCCTTTGTGTAACGTCTGATACTGCTCACTTTACTCTTGAGATAAGTCTGGCTGCTCAGCCATCGCTACCACTTTACTGTGTAGTACTGGCTTGTACCAAAGCTGAATTTGTACTGTCACTTGTCTTAATTTTGTGTGATGTTCCCAAAGGGTACTGCATATGATTCTGCCTAACAAAAGGAGTTCATAGTTAGATGTTGGCCGGCTAAGGGTGAACTGGATGATGGGTGTAGACTATTTCAGGAAGAAAAGGGAAGAATGTTCTTTGCAAGGTGGGGTTATAGCAGGAGGTGATAAATTGGTGCCACAAGGAGAATTGAGGAAAGATTTGAAAGAAAATGCCCATGAGGGGCATCCAGGATCTTCTATAACTAAACATAATGTAAGAACAAAGTACTTATGGCCGGGCATGGATTTAATGGGGAGAGATTTGTAAGAAATTGTTGGATGTGCCAGAATTCAGATAAGAGCTGTAGGATTCCGAAGTAGAAAGATTGAAGGTGACCAAAACTTGCCGTAGTTTGGGAACAGTTGGGGATAGATATTGTAGGACCATATCGCAGACTTGCAAGAGAAATTCGATTTTTTGTAGTGATGATAGATCATTGTTCAGGGTGGATTGCGCCAAATGGGTCAAGAAAGTTGACACTACTGAAATAATGACATTTTTAGAACAGGTTTTCAAAAGGCAAGGTTATCCACGGAAAATAGTGAGTGTCAATGGGGTACAGTTCAAGAGCATGGAAATGACAGGATATGCATGTAAATGACAGGATATGCATGTAAAGTTATGCATCCCCAAACAAATGAGAGGGTGGACAGTTTCAATAGGGTAATGACAGAAGCAGTGGAGCAAGCAGTGAGAAACAATAAGGATGTAACATAAGCCATTGAAGATAAACTATGGTGTGTGAGAACATCAGTGTGTAAAGATTTGGGTAAATCACTGTTTGCCATTATGAGTGGCAAGGAACACAACACTAGTGTAAATCCAGAATGGGTCAATATGAGAAGATTTGCAGATAATATGAAGGAATTGCAGGATTCCAATAAAAGGAGCTATAATGGTGTCAAATTTAAAACGGAGAGTAAAAAAGGTTAATCCTCCTGGGAAAGGGGGTTCTAAACCTTCTGATCCCGTAATGATAAGAGAGATGTTAAACAGGTCTGTTAGAATCGAAGAAGGTTCAGTTTGGAATTTGAACAGATTAAGTAAATGGAGATGGAATGAGAAGCAGACAAGGTTGGATGGGTCAAAAAGGGAGAAGATGGATGTATGGATGGAACACAAATTTGGACGAGTTGGTGAGAAATGTGGGGAGTGATAGAAGGGTTGATAGTGTGACTGATCGCAAAAACGTAAGGGAGTGGGGAGAACATTTTGATGTGATTGATATGGGTCGTAGAAGGTTTGATAGTGTGACTGATTGCAGAAACGTAAGAGACAGGGAAGGAAATGTTGATGCGAGTGACATGGGTCACAGAGTACGCAGAGCACATACGTGGACCAGCAACTATGTTATGGAATCATATTTTGCACATTGAGCAACTGTTTGGACAAAAGACTATGTTATGGTTATTTCGCTATTGTTTGTTATTTTGGTTGCATAACATTTTCTTTGTGTTGATTTTTATGCTTACCTCCTGCGTGGACCTATACATTTTAATAAGAATAGGTTGCGTCGCAAATTGTTCTTGTTGTTTAGCTTTGACGATTTTTCACCTTCTTTTAAGCCAAGTTTCTCTCCACAAGTATTCATGAAATTCAACTCTGTAGTTTACGGTTTTATGGGTTTTTTAGTTGTGTATTTCAATTGTTTTGGTCAGAGGGGGATGTTTTGTAGTAGTTTAGAATCTCGAACGTGGGGAGGCTTCCATGAGGGAGGATCTGGGAGGGACGGATAATAGGAGAGCTGGGGAGTTGGAGGAAGAAGCTGCGACTCCACTGGTGATATGAATATAAGACCGCTTCAAGCCACAAGCGAGTCTCCAAACTTACTTCAGAATTGCAATAAATATAACAGATAATAACAAATATATATGTATGTTTTATCACGCAAAGGATGGCCACATATGTTCCGTTAAAACATTTCTTAAAAGGATGCGGTGTTTAAGTTGCTTTAATAAAAACCTTTGAAAGATATTTTTTTTTTAAATTGTTAATGTGGTGTTATAGTTGCAAAGCAAAATCTAAAAATCAAAGAACTTTTGTCGGGTATGGTAAGGTGTGCAACCATAACTTGATCCCCTCCATGTACCACTCACACTGACACAGAAGACATTGTAAACTACATCACATATGACTGGGATTCCAAGTTATGGCTGAATTGCCTGAGTCATGAAGTTCAGCCATGCACACAGGTCCCACCAAGCAACACACAATAGCCACTGGACCTGGCTGCAGGATCGCCCAGTGTCCATTATACCCCATAATGGGACGGTGGCCACTGTCCATGGCCTGCAGCAATTGACAGTGGCCACAATCCCTGGGGCATGGGCTTCAACCACGTTGTGGGCCCCGCCGAGCAACCCAGTTTAAACATTTAGTCAAATGTCCACTTTAACCCATTCTACGACTCCTGGAGGCCATGACCCATGGATATATTGCCCACAGCATGGCCCGCATCCATGTCTCACACACCAAAATGATATTACTATTTTTTGTACTTACTTTGTTGCAATTTTTAAAAGGAAATCAATGGACAGATTAACACCACATTTGTTAAAGCACACACACTGAACTAGGCCGCTGTTCCTCGAACAACACTAATGTTTTTAATGAAAGTTAGTTGAGATGTCACAAAGTTTGGGCCTACTGTAACTTGATGAAACCATGAATCCACATCTAACTTTCCCAAACAATTCTTAGTCTGGCATGTATATATATTCACCACCAGCTCTTGCCAGCATAAACAATGGCAAGGTCACTCGGAGTCATAGTCAAAAGCAACTGGAGAGACGCAAGAAGCAGACTCTTGGACTAAGCCAAACACTGCAATCAGGGAAAACGTACACTTTGCACAAAATCCATTGTATGCCCAGCCTGATTAACTAGGAAAACACACTTAAATCACATTCTTCAGTTGGTGTAAATGGCACTATTGCAAGTAAACATATAGGTAAAATAACAAAACTAAAATGCCATAAATCATATTCCTGCCCACTTCCTCTATCCATCCCTCTCATTTGTGCACCCAACCTAAAACGTTCTCACTTCATGCACCACACTTACACCATCGTCAAGCAGGCTGTAGGTTAAGGCAGTGGAGATTGGTTTTACCAGCTCCAGAGTTTTTTTGTGAATTCCAACAAACTCAGACTCTGGGGGCCTACCACTCACTGATGCACACACACACATTAATGAACCCAGAAAATATGGTACACACCACCTGACACATCCACATGTTCTGACCTACACCCACTGGCATTTGCAAAATATTAGAATGTACAACCCTTGACAAACCCCAGAAAACCTCCCCCACACTGAAGAGCACACCCAAATTGTGCATGACACATCCACAGAAACACCTATTTCATGTGAACGAAATGAGCACATATGCTGTCGAAGCTACACCACTGACACGTGGAAGATCCACACTAGAGATGATGTGGCAGAAATTATGGCATAACATCTGCCAGGGTCTAATTTATATCACATTACACCAATGTGCCACACTTACAAAAAGTCAATGCCAGCACTGACATCACAGTCATATCATCTCTATCATAACACCTATCAGCCAAATGAGAAGCCATGAGTAGGTACACAACTCCTGCAATCAATTCCTGCAAAGCAGCTGCATTATACCTCTGTGACAGTGGAATAAGCACACAAGGCTGCAACAAGGAAACAAGCACAGGACCAAACCACTTGCTGGACAACCCATCAAAATCAGCATCAAATACTTCAATGTACCCTAGCTGCACACTATAAAAGATAAAACACAGGTGTCCCATCACCTAGGAGTCAATGATGGCCAGCAAGATGGGTGAAGGCAAAGTCTACAGGAGAACGCAAACATTTGCAGAGCAGGAACTGCAGCTCATGGTGTAATTCATAAATGCATGTGAGGTGACCATGATAAATACCCCAGACCACCATTCCATCCAAAGCTATAGGGATGCAGGTCACAGAAACATCTATGCACATGGGCTACAGTCATGCACTGTGGAGGAGGTAAAGAAGAACTCAGGGAAAGAGAAGCTCAGGATGAAGCTCAAACACCACTGGATTTCCCTTGTTGATGCTTTCGTAGGAAACAACAAGGCCACACCGACCAACTCACCCCTAGGGAAGAGCTGATCCTTGACCTCATCCCGAGGAGGCCACATCAGGTATTCGAGTCCCTGCAGCACCCAAGAGGGGCAAAGGTAATGAAAGTATCCATGCGTCACAAGAGACATCCCCATAACTCCCATAACTCGGCCCTGTTCCACTACGCATGCAATTGTCTCAAAAGTCATACTACATGAATCAACAATGACCCACGTCCACGCAAATGTGAAGGCCAAACAAAAAATAGTGGAAATTGGTGTCTGTCTGATTGCCATTGCAAATTGCCCCACAGCATCTTGCGCACAAACCACTGTACACCATGTAATGCTTAAGGCTACACACAATGCAATGACGTACAATCACACATGACATGCATAGGTGACACGTCGGAATCCCTCCAACTATCTATCAACCACAAATTCTGACATCAATAAAGCCAAAATATCACACAGGTCTTGGTCATTTATGTGCACAAGGAACCCTGGACAACAACAAAATCATGCATCACAGAGTCATAGACAAATAGCTTCTCCACAAGGGGTAATAGAGTAAAACACAAATTGCAGTGCCACATTATCCCACACATCCCTACATGACATGTATGCATGTTAGACACAGGACACATGTATAACTTCTTGCTTTTCTGCAATATGTGCCCTGTTTCATTGACCCTAGCATTAACTGCTTCTCCGTCACCCCTCCCATCACTATATGCACATGGTGCAGTGTTTGTACATGGTCACTGCGCAACTTACATTGGATACCACCACTGTAAATTGGCTTTAGATTGCAACTGCAATTTAGATTGCAACTGTGAGATTATCCCAGATGATAAGGAACTCAACACAGCTCATGACACAGTAATCAGTTAATATGTGTTGTCACCATCTATCACTTGGGCACCTACGCTCTCATAATAACCCACTCTGCGACAAGCCTCTGTATCACTATCACAGTCATTTCACAGACAACACAGCATGATGATGGCAATCACTAGCCGCTTACAGGGCCAGCTGCCTCACCAATACTTGGGCACATTGGTCCAACACTGCATGCATTTTACTGAACTCCTGCCCTGACAACACCACCCCTATCTACCATCGTGTATACATGCCCATATTTTTCTTGTGAATCAGCCAGCACCCAATTCTGATAGGAACATGGATCTGACATGTGTTGGTGTAGATACTGAATTCACAATGTGGACATTACGTCATTGTAAGGGTGCAATAGAATACTCACAAGATAATAGTCACTGGAAGGCACAACCAAAGTCCGTCCCCACATGACTGTTGTACTCACACATATTCCTTCTACTGGTACTCTCTGCACGCTGGCACTGGGGAAACACAGCAGTAACACATCACTAATACCAAGTGCCAAACTTTACTACACATGCACATCAATACAAAGATGCACATGGCATATGTATTCTTATTACACTACCCTTCTATGGACATCCCCATCAGCCTGGATCCCCATGTTATTTACCACACATGCAAATGAACATAGCCCTCAAGTGGCTACATGGCTAAAGGCCACCATTGATTCCAGCAGACAGACTGACACCCGCTCTTTCAATCCAAGGGTCACAGAAAGGGCAACATTCACTTTCAGGAGCCAAACTGTATAAGGCAACACAAGTCTTCCAAAAGCTGCATAAGGTGCCAATATATGAACAAACTGTCTTAGCCCCCAGTGGCAGAGAACCGTCAAATCAATGTGGTACAGATGCCAATGATGCAATACATTTGGAAAACAGCATGCACACATAATTCATGTGGCAATCATGACAACGCATAACACACATAAGATAGGCTGCCAATGGATGCAGAATTCAGCAGCCACATACCCCACAAGCAAGGATCATCACGTGCACAAAATGATTTCAGTGGCACCCTTCTAATGGGGACCCATAACTCTGTACAACCAAGCAGGCAACATATGAACAGTAAACCCTCACTGTGACAACAGAGATCTGTCAGTAGGGCACCGGAATAGCAACAGTTATGGATCAGTGACAGTGTCCACACAGAATCTACACATCATGGTCACATAGAATCTGCCAACCACATTCATGTGAAAGACAGGAATCTGGCGTACACCAGCAGACCTCTTCATGACCACCATGCTATGCATGCACTGTGTTCCACATACTCCGCTGGTACACATGTGATAAATGAGGCCACCATGCTCTGATCCGCATTTAACTTGTCAAACCTTGTCTAAATGATAAGTAAGTTTCATAATTTGGACCCCAAACACCAGACAAACATACCCCTGACACATGCTCATCTACCTTCTCCCTCTTGATGACGATTGCATCATCCTCCTCGTGGGCAACATTGGATTTGGATTTAGTGATCACAATCAGGCCTCTGCCATCAGCAAAAGCCATTCAAGATGGTTTTGTAGTACCACCCAAATGGGAAGCTGAACTTCTTAGCCAATTCACATTTCAAATGTGGTCACATATACCAGCACCAAACCAAGGTGCAAATAGCACCCATGGGTAGCGGCATGGCCCCTCATGAAATCTCTTCAACTGCCTGCCATATGCAACATACAGACTGACATCCACATTGGTGTGAAGTACCATTGGTGTGTCTCCAATAACCTCTAGACTATTTCATGACAACGACAGTGACCATGGAACACCAGGCCACCTCAACACTCAATCCACTCCTTGATTGTGCAGAGGAAATACTTCAATGCACAACATTAACCAACAAAACTGTGGTCTATGAGTGCAATACCCAGTAAAAAAAGGCAACATCCACATATATGTATTTGTCTGCTACAAGTCTTGCTGTACATTGAGAAATGCACCGATCAAATGACCGTAGAAGTGACAGACCACACAACTCCTGATTGAATATTGAGCTTGGCCCATGGGACATAGTGCATCATGACTGCACTGCATGCAACCACTGCTCTCATGCCTGACAGAGTCCATATTGACTGGCCCATGGAAGACTTGCACCAGTACTTGGAGCATACTTGTGGCATGGTTCCTGCAGACATGTGCAGCACTAGAGTGAGGATGAGTTTATGCAGAACTAGTGCCTATACCATGGCACAGCAATGTAATCCCAGTTATGCATGCCATGTCAATACATTCATGCTATGTGAGCGACTAACATGAGTCTTTCTGTATTCACTTCCCAGATGTGCTCACTGAGGAATCAGTCATGGAATTTGGAGTGGCCACTGAACTTTGCAATGATTGCAATGATAGGAATGAGGAGGATGACCAACATCAGCACACCATCCAGTCCCAGCTAGCTGTTGGGAGGTTTCAGGAGGAAGATGTCAACCCTCCAACTGTAGAGTGATACGAATTGTGCTGTGTCATATGGCCCTAGGCGTGTGGGTCTTAAAATCACACAGTCACTTTTTCATACTATGTGAGAGACTGACATGCAATTTTCTGTCTTCAATTCCCAGGTATGGTCATGGGGGAATCGGACACCGAAGTCATATGAGCCACTGCACTTTCCACAGGTGGCAGTGAGTAGGATGAAATGAAATTATATTTTATTTATATCGCGCTCATACACCAGTGTTTCAAAGCAGCACAACGTGCATCCATAGCTGGCTGTTGGGAGGTTTCAGGAGGAGGAAGACATCACCACTGTCTGCCACTCCCATTCCCTCTAACAGTCTCAGTACAAGCCAATGGACATGCATGCTGCTGCTGCTGCTATCCTCCCCAGACATGCCCACCACCAACGCAGCCCTCAGGGCCATCTCTGGTGCAGTCACCATTGGATGTGACCAAGCAGTTCAGGCTGTACTGGCCCTTTTGGGAAAGAACCCAGCATGATTTGCATATGGTCTTTTGCCTTCTGTAATGGCTTGATAGGCAAAGAACGGTGGTCTGCAGGGTTGTCCCAGAGCAATGCCAGAGTTTTAAATTAATTCAAAACCTTCCAGCTATTACCTCTTGTGTTTTTCTATAGTCACCCGAGTGGGATGGGGATGCCCAGACGCGGGTTCTGTGCCTGCTGGGCCTAGACACCCAAGCTACTCCTCACTGATGGGGACCAATAAGGCTGAAACATGTCTGGAGATGCTTGTGGTCTTGTGCAGAAGGGATGTGACCTAGGAGTTTGAGCTGGCCTGCGCCTTTTGGGATGGGACCCAGCCTGAATTGCATTTGGCCTTTCCCTTTCTGAAATAGCTTGCCAGGCAAAGAACAATGGTCTGGAGGCTTGCCCAGAGCAATGCTAGAGGTTAAGATCAATTCTAAACCTTCCAGCCATTACCTCTTGTGGTTTGCTATAGTCACCCCGAATTACATGGGTATGCCCAGACATGGGTCCCGTGCCTGCTCGGCCTAGAGACCCTAGGTACTCATCATTGAAGAGGATGAAATATGGTTGGGGATACTTGTGGTCTTGAGCAGAAGAGATGTGACCTAGCAGTATGGGCTGGATGGGGCAACCTTATTTGCATATGGTCTTTCCCCTTCTGTAAAAGCGTAGCAGGTGAAGAACAATGGTCTGGAGGTTTGCCCAGAGCAATGGCAGAGGTTAAGATAAATTCTAAGCCTCCCATCCATTACCTCTTTTGTTTTTTAGCAGTCACCATGGGGGTCACCAGACTGGATGATCATCTTCATAGAGCAGCAGTGGGATGTTTTCCGAATACCTAGGAATCAAGTGAGGCATGTTGAGGAGGCTATAAAGGTCACTGAGTCCATCCATCATGAGATGGCTGGACTTCTCTCAAGTATGAAAACCATAAATGAGGTTCCTCTGAGATTGGGGGACATAGTACAGTACCAGATGATTCAGCACAGGTACAGTGACAGAAGGTAATCTGGGAGGGCAGAGAGAATTGTGCAGGCCAGTGGTTCCCCATCTCGTGTGCCACAGAAAACCTACAAGCTGACCAGTCACCGGAGTGTCACTCAGTCACTGTGAACCCAAGCCTCCAGTGAGAAAGACACCCAGACATCCCATGCTGAGAAGTCAGTCCCAGAAAATATGCTGCCCACTTCTCATTCTTCTCTGTCATCTCCACATCCTCCACCTTCTCCACCACCTGCTCAAACAGCTGGCACTTCCTAAAACACACACACCACATGATCATAGTATTTCCACCCTCACATGTCGCTAACCACATCCAACACAACCCTTCACCTGCTCGACTCACCATCCCCTACATGTTGTTTATGATTTGCAATGAATAAATCACTCTCACTGAAGTCCGGTGTTCTGTTGTTCTTTGCCTGATGCTAGCACAGGCTGATGTATGTGACAGGAGTGAAATATCCATTGTGCTCTGAAGAGTGCAGTGCCATGTCCTACACTAAACATGGGAGAATGGGGCCACTTTGACAGCAGCCATTGTTTTAAGGTGTCCACAAATATTCACAGACCAGCATTAAAACACAAATGGCATGTGACAAGTAAGGAGGTAAAACAAAGCTTGTGGAGGCCTCCATACAGAAATCACAATCCCTTATTCAATCCCAATGTGTACATAAATCACCTTGGTGTGCACAATGCCACTGACAGACTTGATGGCACAAGACTGAATTCACCTGTCAGGAGAGGATGCAACATTTGGTGAAGTGCATCTTACAACCAGTGAACAGATATCATAGATTTGCAACAAACCTATTATCTAAAGAAAATGTTAGTACTCTCCTGGAGATGCTGGTCATACACTACACATTTCCGATGTATGTCACATTACCTGAAAATAGGGCAAAGCATCAACTAGCCTGAATACATTAGCCTTCTTCCATTGTGCAGGTGCAGGTAAATGCTGTGTCTATCACATTTAGAGTCCACGTGTAAAGAGAGAACACTGCACAATTGTCCAAACACATGCATTCAGGTGGTGAAGAAGTATCATCCAACATGACACAATCATCCAAGTATATGGAGGAACATAGGAAAATTGTCCACACACATCCATGTCATATTGTGCCAGCACTAAGACATCTGTATAGAGCCCTTGATTCGATGGGCAGACAGGTACATTTTGCAATAGGACATGTATGGGTAGAAAGGTTGATGACTTTGTCAAGGTGGAGGAAGGATGACAAAGGAACACCAAGGAGCAGGCTTGAGAAATATTGAGGTTTGCTGAGTATTAAGATCGAGTGTGAGTTTTCATAGAGTGGTTGTTCAGACATGGACACATTTTCCAAATATTGAGAGGGTTAATACAAGCAGCAGTTGTGGTGGTAGCGATGACTTGTGGCTGTCAGAGTAGGTAGTTAGCAGAATCACATTAAGCAGGGCTTCAACGTAGGGTCCCTTTGAGAATGGGAGTACCTTGAGCTTAGGTAACCTCTCTGTTTCCCAAGAGTCCTGTAGTCGTGTGAGATACCAAAAGCGTAACATAAATCAGTGTATATAGGTGCTGTGCATTGTGTGGCAATCCTGCAAGCCTGTGTGAGGGCAATGAGTTCAGCAACTTGTGCTGATCGTACTGATGGTAGCTGAAAAGTGTATTATACTTCAAAGGAGGTGTAAATGGCAAAACCTTCCTGTACACTTGAATCTCAACAAAGAGAATGAAGTCTGCATTAGGGAGGGGATATCCTTGAGGTCTGTTCTTGGTGATAATAGAATGTCAACCACTGCAAGGCAATCGTGCAGGTGTTGGTATGAGGGAGGCAGAGTTGACTGGGCCACATCTGATGAGAGTGATGTTGGTGGATGAGAGGAGCAGTTTTTCACATCTGCTGAGATGTGCAGCAGATATGTGTTGTGTTTTACACCTAAGTAGGAGTGCTAATACAGAGTGTGGCACTGTTACATGTATGTGGTGTGCTAGGGAGATGTTTTCAGCTTTTGTAAGGAGAAGGGTGAGGAAGGTACCACTCTGAGACATTTGGTCAATGCGGAAGCAACAGGGTGTAACTGTGAGCTGCAATATGGTACTGGGCTTGTAGGACCCATGCTTCTGTTTGAGTATGCCTAAGGCATACCCCTCTTTAGGGAAGATAGCTCAGGAGGATAGCTCAGGGGCAACATGCTCGCCTTGGAAGCAAGACGACATGGAGCAACACAGGTTGGATCCCCGGGTCCACGCTTAGAAACCTCTGGGTAGTAAGCGCATTATAAATAACGTATCATATCATATCATATCATCACAGAATATGGATGAAAGATTTAGAGCAGTCACGAAGGGCGAGGGTGGGGCGCAAAGGAGAGTACAGTCTTGATCTTGGCAAAGGCTGTCGAAGCGTTATGAGACCATGTGAGTTTGTTAGGCTGTGAGTCATGTACCATCTTCTGCATAGGTGCTAGAGGCATAATCAAGGCTCAAGGGGCAACAAATATTACTCATCGCTATAAAGGAGCACATCTGCCTGTTAGTGGCGGGCATGGGACATTGTAAGATGCAGGACACTTGAGAGGGGGCAAGGCGCCTAGCGCTGTGTGAAATGTCATGTCTTAGGTAGCAGACTATAGGCAGGCAGAGCTGCAATTTTGTTATGTTCACTTTGTGACCTTTTGCTGCCAGGGCAGTGAGGAGCACTTCAGAGTCAGTGAGGGTGATCTGAAAGGAAGATGATGCTAACAGTAGGTCATCCATGTATTGGATCATAATGGAGCCCCCCAGGAAGGTGACATCCTGGAGGTCATCCTGCAGAATCTGGGAGAAGATATGGGGAGTCAATAATCCCATTGGAAGGGACCTTTAGGTGAGCTGACGTACCTTGCACGTGAATGCGAAGTGATATTGAGAATCCTGGTGTATGGGGACAGAGAAGAAAGCAGAGGCAAGGTATTTGCAAGTGAAAAATTGGGCATGCAGCGGGATACAGGAGAGAATGGTCAGGGGGCCTGGGACCACCGGATGTGAGGGTATTACGGTCTTATTAAGGGTGCGCAAATCATGAGCAAAACAGAATCTGCCAGTGCCCTTTTTCTCAATTGGGAGCAACAGAGTATTGCAAGGGCTAGTGATGGTGTAGAGGATGCCCTGATCAATGAGGAAAGAGATTACAGGCTTGATACCTTCCCCCCTCAATGGGATATTCTGTACTGTGGCACACATGGGAGAGGGATCTCTGTATTTAGTGATGCAAAATAGGTTTAGCAGAGAGAATGTGCTCTACCTCATTGGCATGAGCTGCCAAAAGGGCCACTGAGTCAATAAGGTGGTGTACATGTGTAGCTTTTGTGGGTGTGAGGAGTGAAGAAGGCTCCATCGGAGGCTCCAGGTGAGTGGGCTGTTGGAGGAGAAGCACACATTAAACTTGCTTAGATTGTGGAACCTCTAGATGAATACCATCAGGAGAAGAATACATGGTAAAATGCATCTTGCATGGCAGATCAGTACCCAACAATGTGCAAGTGAGCAAGGGCACAATAGAAAGGCATGATGTTCAGGCAGCAGATAGGGCTCCTCTGGCAATATCATTGTGAACCATAGGAGATATGCATGTCCTGGTAGCCCCCATTAGGGAAGGAGGAGGCAGAGGGGTGTCATTGGGGCTGTAGGGTAGCAATTAGAACTGTTAAGATGAATGAAACCAGTGTGTGGCATAGTGGGAGCATATTGCTGTGGTCTGGCAGATTTGGTAGGGCATTGCTAGATGAGAAGGCCTGTCTGCTTACAATATCTGCAGAAAGGTTGCCCTGGCAGGGGTTGCTGGGCCGGCAGAAATGGGTGTGAAAAAGTCTGATGTAGCTGGTGGCCCTAGTTAAAAGGTGGCAGTGGATTCTGATGGGCATAGGGCTGGTGTGGAGTACCTGATCGTCCCCGTCCACCAGAGTCTGTCTTTTGTTGGGCATGTTGTATCTGCAAAGCCATGAGGTGGATAGCACCATCTTGCTCTTCGCGTTTAAGCTTGTCAAAGAAATGTTGAGCTGCTTGCAGTGCTTTTTCAATGGATTCAGCTTGCCCCTCAATCTGAACATTTTTAATATTTTTTGAAATTTCAGGAAGGAGACCATTCACAAAATGAGAAACAAATGCTGGTTTAGTTTGTTCCCCAGTGTTTGCAATGCCTGAGTATTTAGTAAAACAGTCAGTCAAGCTAGATAGGTAGTCAGAGGAAGATTCAGACTGGTTTTGCTTAGATCCCACAATTTCACGAACCCACGATCTTTGATCAGTCTGATTTGACTGGATATTTTTCACGAACAATATAGCTATGCAGGAACGTTTTTCTTGCCAATCAAGGCCTCTCCTGTGCATGGAAGTAAAGCATGTAGGTATTTCTGTAACACTAAGTTGACTGTAGCATGGAGAGGGCGTTAGTGAATAGTAGCAACAAATCTTGACAATGCCCACAATAAATCAAGAAATAAACACAAAGTCAATTCATCAACCAAAAAATCATAATTGCAAGTAACCCCAAGGGAATATGTAAATTCACTAAACAAGGCCGGTGTACAGGCATAACATTAAAGCAGTATGGTGTAGGTTAAGGATATGTGTGATAATGGTGTATTATGGTGACCCCGGATTGAATGTCAAAGGCAAGCTGCGGCATGGAGAAAAAAACAGAAGACAACACTGTCGGCTGCGACCATAGAAAGGGCAGCCCACGGGATAGCACAACCATCTTCCAGCTACATCCCTCTGAGAAAGCACTCTTAATAGACAACCAGGAGCAAATCATAAGAACCAGGGTCCGTTCCTGGGTCCATCCAACAACACACCTGGACACCCCTAGTCACAAACCGTGTCTATTTGGCAGCACACATTAACCATGGGTGCAGTGACTCTGAAACTCACTCAAACATCTAGGCAGCAGCATATCTCAATAGTTTGAAAACCAGAAATAGACTGTGACATCACACAGTGGCCCTATGCCTTAATCATAAGAAAACACAATGATGATCTAAACCTACTCTTCAACCAGTGTGCGAAGCAAAACAAACATTAACCCAGACTGTTAAACCAACCTGACCAAATGAGAATCCAAACATCCAATGCAACAAGCGATGCAAAACCTAACAGCAGTAGAACAGAAGTAGTTTCAATCAGAACATGCCAGACAGCAATGACATGTACACAATAGACACATGTTTTTGCAAAAAAGGCCTTTTGAGATAGAAACACACATGGCAAGGTATTTGCAGTGCAGAGCGTGTCTTTATCATTGTTTAACGTTTTTGAGAACATTGCAAAAACACTGTCTTCGATGTGAGGTGTGGCAGCCTGACAGCACTTTTCAACGTCTTTCAGGGAGCTGCTCTATGGGGAAGAGGGAGTTGTGGGCTGTCACTGCCTCTGCAACTGCAGGAGCCTACTCTGATACAATATGGGACACCTATCTGTTTGTTTATTTGTCTGCAAACATAACTGTACACTGACTCGTTATCCTAAAGATCTCTCCAAAAATGGCCTAATTAAATGATAATCTCATGCACAGGATAGCCTGCAGCACTAATTTGTGGGCACGCAATTTGAGCTCTACACTGAAGCCAGCAAACTGCGCATAGAAGCAAAACAGACAGACCATAGACCGACACAATGAATGTGAGTGGCAGAGCTGACAATATCTGTGGCACAGCTATCTACTCAATTACAGGCAAACACAAAACATACCAGGAGGTATAGGGTGAGAGAGACAAATACATGACATGACAAATCAACTTTTAGTCAAAATGACAGAACATAAGCAATAGGTTGTATTTACGGATCAGGTGAACACAGGTTCATGGCCATGTGCTGCACTTGAGATTCTCGACAGACCTCTCGAACCACATTGCAGATATGGAAACATTGCCATCAACATGTGTCCCACACTTATAAAAGCACCCTCCGATGTTTAGGACCTTGTATTGTTTGGCCATGCGATTGTGGTCGACGGCAGCCCACAGCAAAACTCCTGCACAGTTCGGCCAGAGACAACAGCACCATTCTATGGTGGCCAAGATCAGGCCCATTCCCAAGAGCCTCCTCAGCATAAGCATAAGCATCAGTTTGCAGCAAATAAGGAGATCAGACACAGACTGATGGTAAACCAATCTTCTTATATTAGATAGCAAATACACAGCATACAGAGGCATGATCAGCCGGAGAAACAGGAAAATACAGAAGGACATGTGTCCAGGCAGTCAGCACATGGAGCTCTTTTTGGAGCATCCCTAGAGCGCTCGCTATATAACATATCATAAGCAATCACTAATATATTATAGTACTTTCACAATGGGGTGTGTTACTTGGCACAATATTGTAGACCATTTGGCAAGAACTGTTGACATCTCACTTGTGACCTTGTGACACAGCTTTGCAGGGACATCGTGTTGTATTCTCAGAAACCCTACAGTTATCTCCCATCTGGTCTAATGATATACTTGTAGAGAGTAACCAGAAGAGAATGTCTGACGTGTTGTGGGTATGTCCTGGGTGCTGCATGCACAGGGAGGCAGATGACGGCAGAGGGAAGATTTTAGGCCTACCTGTATGAGAGAGTGCCCAATGTGGTATACCATAACATAACATAGAATAGTACAGCTATCCTGCATAACATGCCGTAGCATACCAATGCTAGCATAACAATTCTGCCACATCAATTGTATATAATTAACTGAAACATGTTGAGCAAATGCACAGATGACATTTAACTATTGCATGCTGTTAAAATTACTAACATTTACTGAGTAGGAAAGGTAGTAAGTGGTTATAGTCACAGTGGTTGCTGCTAAAGTCAAATCCAGTTTAAGAAGGATCATTTGCGTATTAGATGCATGTGATGTGATAACGTTTTTGAGAATAATATAAAAGATGAGAAAACACAGTGATTGATAGGACGAAGGCTTTTAATTTAAAGTATACATATTTTTGGTTCCTTTTGATAATGTAATGTGTTTGTAATTATTAAGAGTTTGATGTAGTGAAGATTTGTAAATGTGTATAAATGGTGAGTGGATATGGTGTAGAAAGAACTTGTATATTATATATGCTGGGAAAGTTGGATGTTTGTGCAAGCCTGCCTGTATTTTGTCATTCTGGAGTTCTCTTGGTCTATAGCAGTGGTCTCCAAACTGGCAACCATGGGGGGCCTGAAGGTTGTTCAGGGGGGTGCAAAGCTCTTCCGAACGGGAGTACAGTGACTGATTTTAATATAAAATATAAGCAGAAATTACATGTAGGCGAGGCCAGCAGCAATATTGTTACTCAAATGGGGGCTTGACAATAGCATTTTTACTCAAGGGGGCCTCAGCATGAAAAGATTGAATACCACTGGTCTGTAGAATAAATGTTGTTGAGGCATTTTTAGGCCTCTTTCAAATGAGACCTTAGAAATTAAAAGTATAAAATATATAAAAGTTCAATAAATAATGGAGATATCTGAGATGTTATACTTTGTTGGCAGCTATCTTGATGATTGTATCAATCTTTCATGGCACACCCCATACGACACAAGGGAAATTACGAAACTAGTGTTACTTCTGAAGTCACAACCACATTCCAGCTATTTCTCACTGAAACACCCACAAACCTAAACATGCTTCTCTACTATATAATGAAATGCACATGTGTTCCTTTAGAAAACTGTTTTAGACAGTGCAGCAGTTGAGGAAGAAGCAAAGATAAACGGACCTCAAGTGACTTGTCTATAGCATGGATCAAAAATGTAGTTTACAAGGAAAGCTTAAACTGTTTGTATTTTCTCTAGTGAGATATCTGCCATTAGAAAAATATGGACAACATCCCACAGAAACCTTTTTTTCTGCAGATGGCAGGTTATCCCCCTCAATTGCTCTACATGTTAAGACTTTTCTCTTCCTGCATTTTCTGTGCTTCTTATGGAGCACGGTGGTCATTTTTTGCTTGTTGCGTTATTAAGGCAATGTGCTCAAACAGCAATTGCAATCTGTTAGAGTACAAACATATTGACATTAAGTACATTAAGTACAACAAGTAGATCCCATCAGCATACAGATCATCGTTGAATTCATCATCTCACTCCTTGTGTCAGAAACAAGTGGGGTCCTGGGAATTTCTCTTAACCGGCCTATATCCCGGTTAGAGTCTCAACCAGAGTCTTTATCTCACCATCCTTTCACAGAAAAGAGATTTCCACAATATATCAGTCTTTGTCCTGCCCAAGGGCAGTCCAGAACCGAAATGCCAGGCAATTCTCCTCTGAACAAAGGTACCAACAACAACCCCAGACATGTGTTTCTGCCTGGTTGGACCTCGTCAGTGAGGTGGAGCTGTGCCACTCTAAAAACAGTGAGCAAGGGTTCCACGTCTGGATTCCCCTAGTAACGTAGACTCTAACAAAGGATTATAGGTTGGTAGTGGAGAAACTCTGAGAACTCCCCTTGTATTCACATTTTGTAGGACAACAAATTCCAATAGATAACTACGACCAAGCATGCTCATTTAGTTATATGCTGTCATTGGTTTAACAAACAAATGCGTTTTAAAAAGATGGACCTGACACATGTTTTATAATAGAGGAGTTCACTTAACATTGGACACCGTTTTAGAATGAGTTTGCTTAACTTACCTTTGTGGATGAAACATAATGCATTTAGAAATGTTATTCCAGCTTAAATTGTTCTAATTAACAGAAATTTCAACACTGCTTGAAAACACAATTCCGTTCCACATATGGTGATAAATCAAGCAGAACTGTTTTTGGTTTTGGCAAATTTTTTGTGACTCTTGCACCACAAAACTGCTGAAACCATTGTTACAGAAGAGAGAGAGTTAGAATGGGGGTTCTCAACTGAGAATATATGGTTGCCATTGCATTGCATAAAACAGCCAAATCACTAAAATCTCTTTCCAATCTCATCTGCCGTACTACCCAATGAGAAGTTCCATAACAATATTTGCTCCAATCAGCAACTTTGTAAGAAGCAAGTCAGGTGCCGGGCTTTCCGTTTCCCATCTGCACAATGATTTTGTATTGGGCTACTTTTGGGCTATTTCCACATATTTTTTTAAAAAATATTTAAAGTGCAAATTGGTTAGTTAAAACCTTATACACTAAAAAGGAAACATAATACAGTGTCAAATTCAACAGCCCTGGTTTGAGAAAGGCACTATCTAATTATGCCGAAACACGTGTTACCATGAAGGGCACTTACTAATAAATCTCGACTCTGGCGATATTATTGAACTAGGGTGGCACATTTGTACAAAATAGAGTCTTTGTCACAGATCATTAAATTGGTTACCAGTTCAAGCCAGGATCTCTTTCAGAATTGTCACTTTATCACACAAATGCCTATTTAGCTAGACCAGGATCTAGCAGTAAGGATTTCCTGGGTACCCATACGCATGACGTTAAAGTCTAATTCTACCAACCTGCTGTCTTTGCCATGAGCAATATTGACTGTAGTGAGCCAGCGTGCATTCACTGTTGCAGCAATAAAACTCTGAAACACCTTACCTGTGGATTTGAGAGGCTGCACATGGTTGGCCTTGTTTAAATACATCCTGAATATGTATTTGTTTACCTCAATAGGTTTGTTGCTATCTATTATGTCTCCTGGTACCTTGTCATTCTAGATAGGCACAATTATTGTATATTTGTTGTTTGGCTTTGTGAGCGCTCTGATGCCACTGGGCTTATTTTGTCTTGGTGCTATATAAAAAAAATAAAAAATACATACAAATATATAATTCGCTTGTACACCCATGCCCCGTATTGCATCATCCTTTTAAACTTTACACTCTCCTCCTTGACCCTGGTGCCTATAAATGCAAAATGCAAAGAACAACAGACAAATAACAGCAGTTAAAGCTAAAACTATGGGCTTTGGCAATGCTTGTTTAAAAAAGGTCTTCTGCTGCATCCTGTTTGCCTCGTTCTTTTGAATTTAGTTAATGGAGATCTCCCGTTCAAAGCACATTTTATAAGTATTGCTTGTTCCAGACAGGCTGCATGGTTTGTTTTTGTAAACGTTTGACCATCATTTTATGCTAAGAGGGCACATGACCACTTAGGCGTGCTGAAAGGAATGGCTGTTCTAGTTATCTGATCTCTTCTGCCTGCCCACAGACACAAGGGCAGTAAACAAATCCTTGGGAGACTTGTAAATTCATCACTTTGAATGGAGATTCTTGCTAAAACCAAAAATCTGCAGGCTCTGCCAACAATTCACAGCAATGTTTCTAACCATGGACGCCATTTGGGGGTCACTAGAGGTCAGGTCTCCCTTGCTACCCCTGTGGTCTCCCTTGCTACCGCTAAATCAACATGTTTTGTTTCTTTTCTTTTCTTTTAAATTGAAGCTCCTGCGCTGTGGCCAGTGCCATGAGGCTCTTTGTTTCTGGAGTGACTTGCTTTCTTGTTCAGGCCTCTTAAAAAAGAACAGCAGTTTTCACAAGTGTAACACTTTGAGCAGTGACCCTTAATAAAAAAGAATAGCAATACAAAATAAGTTGTCTTTCTGGAATTCTTTACAATAATCTTTAGACTCATTAAAGGTTAATTTCAGGCACACTTAAGGAGCTGAGTTACTGATTGTGGCCCTGATTCATGGAATAGTTTGCGCTGAAAATAGGGAACGTGCGCACCAAACTGCAAGCAAATCCACATTCATTGATTCATGGAACCGACTGCACTGGACTTTCTTGGGACGTGTGTGGAGTTTGCGCAGGCCGGGTATGTCTGTGCGAGTGAAAATGTAAGCGTGTCGAGGGACATACACAGCCAAGCAATCGCACGCCCATTGTCGCTTAAATATAACCGTATTCATGGAATTGAACCAGGAACGTCAGCTCACAAAGAAGTACACGCAAATCCTGGAACTCATGCACCACCTGATAGCAAGCGTAAACATCAAAGCACATAGGAACAAATACTTATAATCCACGCAATACACACCAAACCAACGTCTACAGCAACGATGAATCCAACACAGAGACCACAGGAGGAGGGTGAGGATTACCAGGGCTCGGATCTTCGCATCATGCACCACACTTTTTGGGATGCCCGATGATCAGGTCTATGGCAGGTACAGGTCCCCCTCCCATATAACCCTGGACAGTGTCAGGGAGTGAGAAGATGACCTAACATCGCCCCCCATCTGCTCCCAGGCCTTTACCCCACTAGAAAACGTTCTCACTTCACTACATTTCGTTGCCACCAGGTCCTTCCAGCAGACCACTGCAGTAGTTGGTGGGATATCACAGGCCGCTCAGTCACACTGTCTACACCAGGTGCTGTCCTGTATAGCATCACATGCATGTGTACGCAGGCACATATGTATATATGCCCCGAACACCGGCGGCAAGGCATACAGTCATGCAGGAGTTCTATGCAGTGGCACACTTTCCCTGTGTACTAGGTGCCAAAGACTGGAACCATGTATCGCTAAGGCCACCCAGATTGACAGAGCACATATACAGGAACTGAAAGCTCTGGCACTCCATTGATGCGCAGGTTGTGTGTGATGCCAAGGGAATCATCATGTTGGTATATGCGCATTTCCCAGGCAGCACATACGACAGCTACATCATCCATATGTCACCACTGCACAGGGCCCTGGTAGCTGGAAAACATGGCAACGCATGGCTCATTGGTGAGTATGAACGTTCATGCACATGCATGCATGTCACACACTGAACAATAGACACTGCCAAAAAATGACAATAACAACCATGTTGATATTCACAGGGGACAATTCCTACCCGATGACTGCATTCATTTTGACACCCCACAACACCAGCTCAGGTGAGGTACAATACTGCACATGTAGCCACTCGGGGGATAGTGGAGTGCACATGCGGAATGCTAAAGTCAAAGTTCTGCTCCCTTGACCACTCTGGTGGGGTGTTGTTATATACACCACCAGTAGTCTGTCAAATAATTGTGGCTGCATGTGTCCTTACAATGTTGCCACACAAAGGACATGAAGGTGGGATACCGCTTGCACCCAAAGGCAGCACCCTTGGCCATGCCTGTCCAAAGGGCATGTGGAGAGTCTGCACGCACACAGCTGGTGCAATCGTATTTCACGTAAACACCACCCCCTGTGGAGTACACACAGTGAAGCCATCTCCCAGGTGCCATTCAAGTATGAATTGGGGCCTATCCTCTGTGCCCACAACAACACCTGAAAATGTGCCACTAGGAGTGGAAATTTGTGTGCATCAATTGGACATAAAACAAGAAGGCCCCTGAAAATACTTGTAAGTGGCATTATACCACTATCACTTTGTGAAGTATGCAGTGAAATCAATCTTGAATATCAACAACTATAGAACTGCAAAATATACTGGCACAAGTACAAATATTACGCTATAGAAACATGCATGAAATAGACAACACTCACAGTTTAGTATCTAGCCATTCATGGACACCAAATTCAACAATTCTACCAATTCCAATAAGCAAACCAAAATCTGATGAAAGACCTGTGGGACCATGTACACTACAGGAAAAAATATATCCACGTTGCTGTGAGTGTCAAAGCAGGGGTGCAAGATTAAACTTGTGACATACATACTGGGAATCGACATACATTGCCCCCATATCAAAACATCAGAATAAGAGTCAATTTGCAATAGAGCACACATGTTTGACACACCCCAAGGGCCACTTTCAGAGGTCAGTCAAATAATGGTGCAACCACACATGAAAGCAGCCTATAGCGCATGCCCCTAATCTGCATGACAGTGCACAACTGAACCACACAGGCATATCAACTTGACACAACAGTGTCCATGTAGTGCACACAAAATCACACAGCACAAGGAACAAAGTCCTATAGCACCATAACCTGTACAACAAAACTGTATGTAGACACTAAACCACACACATGAGACCACAAGTAGGAAGTCATACTACAAATCTAATGCTAACATAGTCATGCGAGGACAGCCCTGAACCCACAATGCGTGTCACAGAACAATAAACTGGTTCAGTGGTCAAACCATTCCCTAAGAACCACTATGCCCACAATACACAGTCATGTCAAACCTGTCATGTTGAAATGGGAAAATAAATTGCACTGCAAAAGAAATGCAAGTTTTACCTCATCCCATGTGAGTCTGCATCATTGGGACTGTGCAGTCCACCAAACTCCCCCTCTGATGGCATGGAAACATCCACACCTTCAAGCTGTTTCCTGTGCATGCATATAGTGCTACTCCCATCACAATTCCTACATCCATCATTTCATGCCAAAATTATCTGTAGAGAAAAACAAATCAATATGAGTGCAGGCAATACATCCATGCACCCAAGCATACACCAACATGTGTACCCCAGAGTGACATGCTAAGAATGCATACACCAACTCACCAGCCACCCATCACCATGTGTCCTAGCACAAATGCAGCCATCTCCGCCCACCTCACACCAATGCAACATGAACGACCCACACAGTTACACCTTAGCCACCCACAACCTCTACACTGGGCGTCCCTCATGAGCGACAAGCAGTGAATGACCATGTTACACTCCCCCATCATCATGCTGATGGTACCTTCCCAACACAGGCATCTGGCCACAGTCAGCATGACACTGAGACGAGCCCCAAAAAGAGAACATTGTGAAAATAGAAACCCAGGAGCACCTTTGTAGTATTGTCAATACCATTATGTATGGCTCCATAGCAACCAACAAACAATGGAAAACCATATGTGCCTGGTTCCTGTGGAGTAAGTTGCATCACAAACATGTGCAGCAAAGCTGGTACGTGTGTGGATTGGTTTAGGCACAGCATCCCAGAAGGGGAAGAAGCACCAAGATTGGACTGCCTCTGTGGTTATGAATTACTATTAGAAAATCTTCAAACAGGGAGACATGTGACAGGCAAGACAGATGTGTAAAGTGCAAGGCAACACTCACCACCACCACCATAAAGGTGTATCACAGCACATAAACAGCTGGGGCAGCCACCCTCATGACAACTCACCAACTAAGGCCCTTCAGTGATACCCACGCCCAACTAGCATCCCACAACCGGTGCCAACATGATTATCGGTAAAAAATAGCAGGCATACACAAACCATCCTAACAGCAACCTGTGTCACATGCACCCACGCTGCTGGACCTTTTCCATGCAAACAAGTGAAATAAAAGCAGTCCCACCCAGTGCCAAACTGAAGTCAAACCCTGAGTGCACTTCACTTACCTGCACATGTCATCGACCAGGCTTGCATCCACTGCATCCCACCTGCAAATACATTTGCAAATCTCAAAGACATGCATTGCAACAATTTCAAGATACTGCCCATCCATGACAACACATGTAGGGAACACAAAAGTAGGCATGCAACACTCGGTGTTCCAGAGTACAAGAGGGAGATAGGATACAAAGTGACGACTGACGAACAGTGGAGTGGAGCGGGAGAGAGTGAGAGAGAGGGACAGATAAAAACATTACAAGGAGGCGACTTTCTAGAGCGGAGATGAGGACAGACCTGACTGACATCACAGTGTGTGAGGGCATAGACAATCCACCCTAGGGAAGAAGATGGAGACCTGAACACCTCTTTAAGTAGCATCCTGGTCGGAACAAAAGTGGGTGACGGTGAAGGGCAGATTGGCAAAGAATGGGCACATGTGAAAGGTCAATCATCAGCTCTACATCAGTAAAAACACCTCAACACAAAAAATGGCATGCAAATCACCCAAATACCCATGCACGGTACACCCCTGAAAAGAAGGCACTCCAACCATATACACAGATCTGACACCAAACAACATACGCCCTGATACTACAACACTTCAAATGGACCTACGGACAATATGCAGCTGTACCCTCACCCCCAACACCCCACACACCGTGATTATAACTCTACCAGGAAGTGTGCATGGATTCCAGGGTGCACTTGCAACTCACACAGGGAGAACAAATGAAGACAAGCTGTCAAGGGTTTTGACCCATGTTGAATCAATAGACTGGGTAGATTTGGGGATGAGCTGTCGCCCCCCATTATTCTATCCCAGAACAAACTAAATCAATAGACTGGGTGGATGTGGGGATGAGCTATCGCCGCCCACATTCACGCCAGAATAGGAGAACTGCGCAGTTGGCACAAGACCACTCCAAAGATACAACCTTCTTGTGGGGGGTTCCACATCACCACTCTACTGTAAGGATGCCATCAAAACAATGTTAAGCAAGGGCCCTATACTATCAAGCAAAAGACCACTCTATTGAAATGCAGTAATTCAAGACAACTCAAAAATGGATGCAGTACTGACAAATTCCCCAAGGTGGCGCTAGTGGTCTAAACTCTGACAGGGAAACTGTATTTAGGAGTTGCAAGAGGGGCAGGGACTTCAAAGCTTGTTGGTTAATTGAAAATCTTAGCCACCTGCTGTTCCCAGAGGCCAAGAGGCTGGAAAACCTTAACACCTCAGAGATTCCCACACCAGGAGGCAGGATATCACATGACCCTGTTGATTGATTGAGGAGAGACTTCCAGGCAGCCTGCTGGAGCCCACACAAAAGGCTCTTTCTGTTGAATGGGGTATGTTAATTTTGAGTGTTTCCTGTCAACAGCCCTGTTGTAACCAAATGACAGGAATGTACAACTTTGAGAGTCTTAGTTTGAAAAATGCACTCACGATTTGAGTCCAAACTCCAATGTGTACCATGTTCTGGGGCAAAACCCCGCTAATTATGAATATTGTAGACAATGTACTTAAGCTAGAGACATGGAAAGTTACTGGGATATATGTGGAAGGCAAATGTACCTTTTTTGATGAAAAACCAATGTTGCAAAACCCACTAAAATCGAAAATAAGTTGCCATTTTTGAATGCAAGCTCCTAGAAACGCCAGAGTGTGAACAGGGACTATCTTTAGTAAGATATGATGTGTGTACGTGATGTCAAACAACTGTGTACCTGGGAAATATGTATTTGGATCAGGAATAGATTTGTGGGCAAATTGACCAGGGGATGATCCTCTGACCCATAAACAGACCTCATCATGATGACAATCCATTTCCTTCCCCCAATCATGGGAGAGGGGAGAATTGGGCCAATGACAAGTAGAGAGGGGCAGGCTCAGTTATGCCATGCACACACCCACTTCCAAAACACATAAAAAGAGACTGCTGGGACAGGTAGGGACATTCAATTCCATTTTCTGCAGGACGCTGTGCCGGGAGACTCCAGACTTCACATCCATCAATCTCCAAAGACCAGAACTTTACTTCAGAACTTAAAGCAAGTGCCTAAACCCACAAACTGAGAACTCTTCTCAACAGGCCTCAGCATCCTTAAAATCATTTGCAAACTATTCCACAGCCGGGCGAGCTGTTTGAATTCTTTGCCAAGAACACTTGTCAGAGACCAGACCAGAGATCCAGAGAACCACAGGCCGCTGTATCCAGAGAGCTGACCTAGACCGCTGTGAGCAGAACGAGAGATCCGGATCGCTGTGAGCAGAATCGGTGCCTGATTGACCCGACGAGCAGACAGAACCGCCGCCGGACGTGTTGACCGGATCTGTGACGAGGCCTAGTTCAAATTTATATTGTGAGTACCTAGCAGAATTGTGCAGAACCAATCTCTTAGTTAAAATAATCTAATCCAAACTATTTTAACCTAAGTAGAACTGCCTCCTAAAAATCGTGTCATCTGTCATTTGTAAAGCTGCACAACTGTCACCTGTCAATTCTGCAGCTGCAAGCTGTCACCTGTTATTTTGTGTTTTACTTTAAATCCGAAAATCTACCTTTATTAAATCGTCCGTATCTCTTGAACCGTTTGGGCTAGGAACGAAATTTACCACGATTTGCGATTTGGCTCAATTTCTCCACTTGTCAAAATAGCAGCTCCATTCTTTCCTTTGTTAAAATCCGTTTGCAACCTGGTAATAACTCATAGAGCATTGCTAAAGTGAGCCTGAACTAATACCAACAAGCATCTCTCACTCACCCTGAATATATAGAGGGAATTAAAAGCATTTTTAGGACATTTCTCACTTCATTGTCATCACATTCAAAGCATTTTTGGGCCTGTGTTTCAAACCTCTACCTGTTTTCCTCCAAGCTTGCTGGGGGGGAACTGCATTTCGTATTGCATTTTGTTGGGATTCTTGAAGACTGTGTGCTCTCCTTCCATTTGTTACATTGCATAGGGGGGGGGGTGAATTGTCAAGGAAAAGTGATTACATTGTCTTTTGTTGAAGCCATATCAAGTTATTTTCTGAACTGCATTTAATTCATCATTGCGTTTCCTTGAACCATATAAAGCATTCTTTCCCACCTTATTCTTCTGTTCCTGTTCATAAGTTACCTCTTGCTGATTACTGTTCATATTCAAAAGTGTAATATCCATTATCAATTTATTTATAGAAGTGTGATACCTACTTCTTGGCTCAGTGGGGTCAGGGGGATTCTAAGAGGGGGGTGTTATACAAGGGTTGTCATCCAGAGTACTGAACGGGACATAAAAATACATCAATAAGGGTTTTCCTCAGCATCCCAGACTAGGCATTGACTTGGCCGTAGTGTTGATTGAATATCGCTTACAAAGCTGTGGGGAGTGGATGATCATACACATGCATGGGTCCAAAATTTGGGCACGCAATGTTCACTCACTGACAGTGGCAGATGATATGAAGTCAATGCCCACAAGAGGCCAGATTGATCATCCATAGACCATGTCATGAAGCTTTCCAGTGGAGGATGGTGATCCATGAGAATCAATGTGTATGGCACATGTAGAACAATGGCATGTCTAGGCATGTCATGGCATTGTAGAAGGAAGTGGATTGTGAAGTGGCACCGGTCAAAGAGAAGTGTGCACAGGGAGTACCCTGGCAGGGCATGCTAGGAAACATGTGGACAGGAGGAGTGGAAGGGTGATAGTAAGGACACATCATCATGGTTGGTCATGCAGATGCACAGTGAATGCATGCCATCAATCAGTTCATAGATCCAGACTCAATGAAACATTGCCAGTGGGCAAAGTGTGTTTAGTACCATCCATTCACTTCAAATTATGGTATCAATGATCTAAGTTCATCCACACAAACAATGCACAATACAAGTGTAATTGCACCTATACACACATGCATGCGTACAGACACACATCTGCCCAGACATTCCCCAAGTCACCAGCTTAAGCCACCACTATGTCAAGATGTGCACTGCATGCAAATTCCATGGTGATCAATAGCACCCACACAACATGCGAGACATAGCACATGTTTACCTGCTGGCTGAGCTGGCATGATGTGATTCCCTCATCACCTCTACCAGGAATTTTGCCTCCAAATGCATGGGACGAGGGCCAGGGTCTGGCAGAGGGAATGGGGACTACAGATATGCATGATGGACATCCCATGGAGTTCAGTCACTGCATGATTCTGGAGCACTGCAAACACGTCGAACAATGCATTACAACAGCCATATTTCACAATCATGTATCAATGCATTAATAATCACGTAACGCAATGTTTCCTGCACATGCCCTCCTGTGTTCCACAATTAAACCATGGCAGTTGATGTCACTGTGCATGGCTGCTTGTCCCCAACTGCATCCATCATGCCCCTGAGATTGCAACTGTACATGTCAAGGGACCCAAAAAATCAAGAAAAACATAAATCCACCTTGGAAAGTGAAATAAAATAGATAAGCCCATATGCGGGTCAGGCGAATGTAACAAGCCAACAAAAAGTGTCAATGCAGAATCAACTGGAACCAAAAGACACTAAAATAATCTCTGGGCATGGACCATATAAAAAAGCTCCATCATTGACAGGGGGGCAGGGTGTCCACCCTGGAGAGTGGAAGAGTGCATGAGTGGAATAAAAATGAGACAAAAAAAAAATAAAAAAAATCCATGAGCTCATGGACCTCATGGCAACGGTGGACAAGGGGGACCTCACGGCAATGGTGGACAAGGAGTCTGGTCTGTGCTGGGACCCCCATTCTGTGGTTAATCTGCATGAGGACGTGGTGTTGGAGCCACACCATGCAGCGCCGAGGCCTGCACTTCACTGGCGTCAGCCAGCCATGACACAGTTGAATGCACCAGCACAGTGAGGTTGGAGAGGTCTCCAATGCATTTCCTCACAGATGGCTGCAGAGTCTGTATGTGCACTCAAACATGATGCATTGATTTGCTCGAAGAGTGTCTGCCAAAAGGCATCCATCTTCTCATGGATAAGTGTCCTAGTGGCCAAGAGCTCGTCATGAATGGCAGTCCTCATGGCAAACATTTCAGGCCTCGGTCTTGACTGTGTGCCTCAAGACTAGCTTTTAGGCCCTTAATGTTTGGGGTCATGGACTTGGCCCTTTTATCCATCCCCTTATATATTTTCTCCAGCACATTCCTATGTTGGAGGGCGGCACGCAACATCTGCTGCTCCCACTCTGTCTCCCCAGTCTGCACACGTTCCCCACAGCAAGAGATTCAAGGTTCCATGCCCATTGCTGTGGTGCCCCTGTCATTGACTGCTGGTATGCAACCTTCTTCCTTGGACATCAGCCCCAGGACCTCAAGTCAACTCATGGTAGGGTGGCCTTGCAGCCGTAACCACCACAGACAGGGGGAAACCACTGACTGGCCTTGAGAAGCCAAATGCCCTGCTGTAGACTCACGGCCCCCACCTGATCCACCCATTGGGCCACTCACCTTTGCCCTCTTTGAGGTATGCACATCAAGTTCAGCATCAAATCCTGTTGAGTCGGAAGAGTCTGAAGAGTCGCCAGCACAACTCAGCATTGTCTGGAGCACCAGTGGGTTCTCACGGTCTACCACACAATGTCCCGCACATGTGGTCTGACACACCATCAACTCTTCCTCCTCCTCCTACTCCTCCTCCACATCTTGCAAACCTTGCCTGCACAAGGACAGAGAAAGACATATTGATACATGTTTAAAGACACAACAATGCACATATGCTTCAAGGAGTACTCTAATATGACATGGCAGGGCACTCACCCATCAGACATTGTGCATTCACACACTTGGCAATAGATGCATGGCATTTTCTGACAACTGACACCCCCTGCCCCCAGCATGTCCATGCCAGCAGTGGGCACATTGACATTTAACAGTGGTGTAAATGCAACATGAGGGGACATTCAACTGTCAAGTCGCCACACATACCACGAGTGAAATAATGCACATGTGACAATTGAATGTTCAATGACATCACATGGGAACAACCAGACATCCATATCCACAGACAACACCTTGATCAACACATGACACACTAATCAGGTCGGTGACAGGGAACTGGAGGCAATGAAGACCTGCAGGAAGGCGTGGAAAGGGATACAGCCCATGAGTAGGTAATCCCGAAAGTGTGCCTTCTAGTAAAGGTCTGTGAAGTGCAGAGAGACGGAGAGTGGATTGGGCGATGTAAATAAGGTCCACTGATCCACAGGAGGGTGAGGGGAGTGGCCCTATGGAGTGGGCCCAGAGCAGGGGCACTGGGAACCAAAAGAGGCCCTGGAAATAGTTGAGCCATATTACACATTTTCAGCGAGTCCAGCCCTTTTCCTATGGGGAAATTTAGAAATACCACACAAAAGAGGCTCAGGGTGCAGAGGCCTACCGGGAAAGCTGCACAGTTCACTATAGGCCAGTCCACCCCTGGCCCAGAGAGTGGGAGGGTAAGAGGAAGCATGTGTCACAATTAGTATGCTCTCTGTGTCACTGGAATTGAGTCAATTGAGTCAGAACCAGCAAGATGACACCAAGAAGGAAGGAGGGCAGGAGCCCATCCCTCACCTCGACTGCGAGTGCGCTTCTGGAGAAGCAGCACCTCTACCACACCAGTGATCCAGTGGGTAAGCCTGCCTGGCTACCTCCAGCTCCGTATCTATCCTCTTGTTGGAGCACCCTTGTGCTGCCGTAACCCAGCAACCTGATATTGTGCCGTGCAAATCCTACGTGCAGCCTTCCCGAAATGGCTGACATGGGACTTGTTGATCGAGGTTGCTAGGCAACCACAAAAGCAAACTGTGCTCCCGTATTGGCACCAGCCCTCTATTTCCGGGCCTACACACTGCTGGAAGGCGAGAGCTGGCCTACCCTCAGAAGGCCCCCTTATAAGGCCTGTGAGCCTATCTGTGCCAGAACCTGCAAGATGACGCCGAGAAAGAAGGAGAGCAGGAGCCCATCCCTCACATCGACTGCGAGTGCGCTTCTGGAGAAGCAGCACCTCTGCCACATCAGTAATCCAGAAGGTAAGCCTGCCTGGCTACCTCCAACTCCATATATCTATCCTATTGTTGCAGCACCCTTGTGCTGCCGTAACCCAGCACACCGAATTTCGTGCCGTGCAAATCCTGCGTGCAGCCTTCCCAAAATGGCTGACACAGGACTTGATCGAGGCCCAGAGAGTGGGAGGGTAAGAGGAAGCATGTGTCAAGGCAACCACAAAAGCAAACCACGCTCCCGGATTGGCACCAGCCCTCTATTTCTGGGCATACACACTGCCGGAAGGTTGAGAGCCAGCCTACCCTAAGAAGGCCTCCTTATAAATCCTGTGAACCTATCTGTGCCTATCCGTGCATATACAGGAACTTGAACTTATCTTCCCTTACCTCCAGCTCGGCATACCTTCACTCAGCACCACTGCCCATCTCCTGGAGACTGATCTGGAAAAACCTTCTATCCCAAAGAACCGCAGAACTCCGGTGATCTTCTGGCAAACAATACCATATGCTAAGCGTGCCACACTGCTCACTCAAACATTGGCTTACACCACTCACGCAGAAAATATCACATGTCTTTACTCCTGCCATTGCAAGCTGTCAAATGTGCTGCATCAGGCCTTTGTACACTCCACAGGTACGCGTATATACTACTGCGTATTACTACGGTCACCTATTATTTAAATGTTGAATCATTGTTTAGAAATGTACTGCCCTGTACTATTTGTCTGACTAAACCTGTTCATAAAATATGCAAATAATAGGTTATGCCTTAAATCAATCTAGGAATATATTGATTACCTACCTACCTCATGTAATGTACTACACTGTTTAATTATATATGATATTTCTGCCTTGCCTTGAACCATTCCACTATCGCAGCTTACTTTTAACCGCTTTACTTTTGCTGCTGATGTTAAACACATGCACACTGCCTCAGACTCTACGTGGTGCCTGCCACCACCACACCTTCTTATGGCTGCGCTATCACTATTATCCCGTCATCTGACTATACAACACAGTGATCAGTACTATCCTGTACACATGTAGACTGCTTCTCAAACATAAAAGCCTCTTGCCGTACCTCGCGCATTGACTACTGTAGCCAAACTCATATTGCCTATATGTACCTTTGCTGTTCGACCTGTTAATTGCTCTCATGCTATAATTGCCTTATAATGTCTGTGCTTTTGCAGCCAATACCTTAGCAATATCCTGGTCTCATCCCGCGCCTAGACCCTTTCTGCCTAAAAAACTTTTACTCAAGTGCGCTGCATCCACCAGACTTCACTCGTATCCTGCTCTCTGCCACATGAGGCCGTCACCTAGCACCCTACACTAGTTTCACTCTACCATCTGTCATCCTAACATGATAAATTATTACGGCAACATTCAACTAAAGCAGGACATTGTTAGTAGCTCCCATTCTTTACCTCATTTATCAGCTTCATCACAAATACTGCCACCCAATATTGAGAACATGAGTGCTCCTTCCCCACTACCTATCATCCCTCTACTTCTATTGCTAGTCACTTATCGCCTAGATTTAGCACCTTACTCGACTCATACATTGAACCTACCGTGTTCTGCAGGCACATTTATCCAACTTGGTCAGGGATTAGCCCACCTTCACTGTGCCCGATATCATCCCATCCCCTGTCCTACACCATTCCTCAACAAAACTGTGCCGTTCCCCCAGTCTCTATCACATATCCTCCACAAAGGATACTGCCAATCTTGCACACAATTACATGACCTCCCTCCCCCTTCATTGTCTCCAGATGGACCCACAAGACTCTACCGACTATCCACAGGGACCCTCTGCAATCACTTCAAGAGTGCTATAACTTCCACTCCTGACACTCAAATCTCACCTTCCCCCAGTCATCATATCCTATCTCTGGCCATCTAAGAAGGTCCCGAATCTCATCAGGCATTCTCAGACCTCAACCTAATAAACACCAAATGCCATGCCATAACCAACACACATCTCAAACCAACACTACCATTTCTCCTCTCAAAACACTACACACACATGCCTTTGTAAAGCCTCGTAAATGCTGCCACTGCCTCACATCTAAATGATGCCCAAATCCCATGGGCTCCTTGGCCTGCACAACCTATCATGGGTCACTTAAGAAGATCTTGACTATCATCTCGATCATTTCAACCTAAACCAAATAAAATCCCAATATCATGCCATAACCAAATAAAATTCCAGACGAATACCACCTTCACTCACCATAACATCATACACATAGATACAGATAGCACACAGCAGACCGCACCAGGCACCACTAAAAACTCCAATTGTAGGGGATCCATCACTCAGAAACCTACCATCCCTAATACTATCTCTCTAAAAGGTGCCCTCACTAATGCCAGATCCATTACAGCCCATGCCATGGTTATTGTAGATGCCATAATAACTAATGACCTTGACTTTCTAGCAGTAACTGAAACATGGTTACACTCAGCCTGAGGCCCCCTTCTTTCCCTAGCCATCCCGGAAGGCTTTACTATCTATAGGAAAGACAGACCCACCACAAGAGGAGGTGGAGTAGCCTTACTAGCCAAAGAGACCCTTAACATAAGAGTAGCCCCTGAACTACCATTCACGTCAGGAGAAGTCATCTTGCTAAAAATCACCCTCACACCTACCTGCACACTTACACTTCATAACATCTACAGACCCCGACGTCCTATCTCTACCTTTGAAGATGATATCACAACACTCCTAGCACACAATATGAAGCCTCAGTCCAAAGTTATCATTATGGGGGATTTCAATCTAAGCTTGCACGATCCTCTTGACATTCATGCAAATCTCACAGCTAACTCCATTGAAGTGCACAGAATCACTGCACCCACTCATGACAAAGGATGCACTTTAGATTGGCTAGCTAATACCAACTGCTCCACCAACATCAATTTCCCCTTGCCTGGGTCGGATCACAACCTTATCATATTCTCCACCACCATTACTACTAAGATATTGAAACAGCATCAATCCACACCTTTAGCCCCATCTAGAAACTTACAAATATCAACCGAGATAGTATGTTAGCACTACTCACTCCCATCCTTGACCTAGCTCACTTGGACAGTGACCCTTTAACTCTGGTCAGCCAGTACAATGAAATTATGCTTGCAGCTATAGAAAAAAACTGCTCCACTAAAAAGCAAAAAGATCAAACCCTTAGCTCCTGTCAATCCTTGATTCCCCCCTGAACTCAAAGCCCTTAGGACCTTAAAAAGGTCTGCTGAAAAACAAATGGATCAAATCACCTTCACTAGGAAATAAAATACTATTCCAAACCTCAGCAACTAACTAAAAGAATTAAATCATCAAATCTAACAGTGAAGTATATAATCAAAAAATATCTAAGGCCCAATCCAACACCAGAGAATTATTCACCATCATCTGTGAATTGGAATCACCAGCACCCACTCCAGATTTCACAATTAAAGATGAACAATGGTGCTCTGGCTGATAAAATCTCATTACTACACAAGAAAATAGAACAAAACAAATCCATACTTAACCTTACTCCCGCAACCACATACCCTTCACCTAACAACACCAAGGTAACCAAATTTACACTCTCTCTGCTGACAACTAGTGATACCAATCAACATTATAAACAGCCTAAAACCATCCAGATGCAAAGGTGATGTCTGCCCGGCTACCCAGATTAAAGATTGTGCAGTTGAACTGGCTCCTTTTGTCATCAGCCTCATCAATAATTCATATGCCTCCAACACAGTCCCTATTGACTTAAAAACAGCTTGGGTAGGCTGAAGCCTCCCTGGAACTGGAGGGAGAGGACCTCCAGCGGCACACTGTGTGTACGGGGGTGCTGTGCACGTTAGAAGAGACGGTGAGACCGGGAGTTGCGACCCCATATCTGCCGGCTGGGCATCGGCGCTGCCTTCCGCACCGCGAGTGCCAGCGGTGGTGGCTGTGGGGAGCGGCGTCGGCCATGGGTGCTGGTGACTGCAGCCCTGGTGGCCGGAGCGCCGGAGGAGGAGAACGGCGGAAAGAAAGATCCTCCTGCCGAACGCCAGCCGAATCAGCTGGTGCTCCCCCCTTCCCAATTGTGCATTTGCGCTCCGTGCGCGTTGTTGTGCCTGCTCTCCCCTACCCTCCCACTTCCTGGTCCTCCTCTCCCTCCCGCCTCCCTGCCCGCCCACCCCCCCTCTGATTGGCTGTCTAGCTGCCTCCCTTCTGGGATACTCGACGCCCGCTCCCCCTGCTCGCTTCTTTGTTGAGCTGAGCGTGGGAGAGCGGTCGCCGGTAGCCAAGAGGGAACTGCAAGCCAGGAAGCCCTGCCTGGCCCTAGCGGGCCTCTGTGAGTGATTTCTGTGTTTTTAAAAAAGAAAAAAGAATTGTGCATTTGCGCTCCGAGCACGTTGTTGTGCCTGCTCTCCCTCCGCTCCCACTTCCTGGTCCTCCTCTCCCTCCTGCCTCCCTGCCCGCCCACTCCCCCCTCCCCTTCCTCTCCTCCCTCTTCTATTACCACCTCGCTCCTGGGCAACCCCCTGCGGCTAATGGCCCCAAGGCCAAGGGCGACTACTGCAGTTGCGGCTCCCTGTGTGTCTGCAGGTGTCCGCAGGGGACGCAAGGCGCAAGTGAATTTCGCCTTCTCCACCTTCTTCCTACCCACCCCCACCCACGCCTGGCCACTGCATTCACACGGTGTCTTCACCTCACTGTGTTCCACAGTTGTGGTAACTAGGGTTTTTCTCTCCTCGCAGGATTCTCAAACTTAGGTGGCCTCTCCACTGTGTTCCTAAAACACAATACTGCTGTTGTTCTGAAATGTGGTAACCTGTCTTGCCGTTCCTTCCTGTCTGTGGGCTCTTGCATTATCTGTCTCCCCCCCCTCCCACTCCATGGTGCTCTCTATCTCGCCTATCTTCTCTAACTGCTTCTCTATTGACTATCCTGCTCTCCTCACTAAATCTGGTAGGAAAAAGTTTAAAAAGGACATCCTGGTCTCCAACCCAGGCCTCCCTATCGCTGACACCTACACTAGTGCCTGCTTTAAGGAAACTCTCACTGACATTCTCTTTTTCGTGCCTTCACCTGACCTATGGACCCTTCATATGGTCTCTGTGCTCTCTCCTTTATCCTCTTCTCCCATTAATGGTGGCACCCGTTGGGATGTCCTCTTGGCCCCCTTCCGCTCCTCTAAGGCCATCATTAATGTCTACGCTAATGGGACTGTGTTGGTCCAAGGCCCTCAGGCCAACCTTCACATCTTTGATAGACGCTTCCCTCGCCTCATCAACTTCCTTTCCTCCCCTGCTGCCCCCCCCTGTCTTCGGCTACCTTGCCTCTACCCTCCCTCCCTGCCCCCTCTCGCACTCCCTCTTCACCTCCTTCTTCTACACCTCCGCAGGGCGTACCTCTGATCTGTACCCCTCCCCGGAAGTCCTTCAAGGATGGCAACCTTCTCCACTTTGCCACTCTTAAATCTCGCTCTGCCATCAAGCATTCTTCCGATATCTGTCGCCTTCTTGAGGAACTGGACCTTGACGTCCTCGGTCTCACCGAGACATGGTTCACAGCCAGCTCTGTCACGAGCTTTGACACACTCCTACCTGAAGGTTACAAGATCCTCTCTGTGCCCAGGCCCAACCGTGCAGGGAGGGGTGTTGCCCTTATCTTCCCTGAGTGGATTCCTGCCACTGTCACTCCTACGCAGACCTACTCCTCTTTTGAATGTCTTGTCTGCCGACTCTCTCTCTCTCCTAGCCATTCCCTTACCGTGGCTACTATCTATCGGCCACCTGGTCAAATTTCCTCCTTCCTCTCTGAGTGGGCTGCCCTCTCCTCCTCACTCCTGTCCTCTACCACTCAACTCCTCTTTCTTGGGGACTTCAACATCCACCTAGATGCCTCCTGTCCCCTCACTGGACTCTTTCGTGACCTCTGCGACTCTCTCTCACTCTCTATTCTCCCGTCTGGGCCTACTCATTCTGCAGGGCACACTCTTGATGCTCTGATCTCTTCTGACCTTCCCCTCTCTGTCCCTCTCTGCACTCCTCTCTCCTGGAGTGATCACTTTCTCCTATCCTCCCACCTCACCCTCCCTACCCCACAGGCAAAGCCACCCTCATCATTGCCACCCACTTTCTCGGTCATCCGACCCATGAAGCGCGTGTCAGTTGCGGCTTTCGCTGCCACCTTCTCGCCCACCCGCCCCCTTCGGCTGACTCCCACCCTGACACAGCCCTCTCCTTGCTCCACTCTGCTATATCTGATACTCTTGAATTCCTTGCCCCTTTCATGAAAATCCGCCTGAAGCCCAAAGCCAAATGTAACTCCTGGTATGATTCGGATCTCGTCACCCTAAAACGCAAGTGCAGGGTGGCAGAGAGGAAATGGCGTGCTTCATGTTCATCCTCTGACAAACTGGCCTGCTGTCTGCTCCAAAGGCAATACCGTCTCTCTGTTCTCCCCAAGAAGAGAGCCCTTATCCAAGCCCGCATCTCTGCGGCATCTAACAACTCGGCTGAACTCTTTAAAATCTGCAAGGAGCTTGCCAACCCTGCTGCAGTCTCTACCTCTCCTGTCCCCTCCCAGGCCCTCTGCACTGCACTGGCCTCCCACTTCATCTCTAAAACTCAGGACATCCTGTCCTCACTCTCCTCCTATCACCTCACCCCTCTCTTCCCTGCTCTTCCTCTGGCCCTTCTGCAGCCACCCCTCCTCCCTCCTTCTCTGCCTTTCCCCTTTTTTCTGATGACGAGGTTTCCAGACAAGTCCGATCTATGAAAGTCTCGTCTAAACAGGTTCACCCCTGTTCCTCCAAAACTATCAAGGACCACATCGACTCCCTGGCTCCTGCCCTGGCTGACTTTTGCAACCACACCTTCGCCTCTGGAGTCTTCCCATCCCCCCTCAAGCACTCCCTTGTGCACCCTCTCCTTAAGAAACCCTATGCCGACCCCTCCTGTCCGGCTAACTATCGCCCAATCTCCATCACTCCCTTCCTGGGCAAGCTCCTGGAGAAACTGGCCATCTCCCAGCTTAACCTCCATGCTGAAGCTGTTGATAGTCTCCATGACCATCAATCTGGCTTCAGAGCGGCCAGAAGCACGGAAACTGCTCTCCTGAACATCCGTGAGGACCTGCTCTTGAACCTCGACTCCAACACTCCGTGTGTTCTCATTCTGCTCGATCTCTCTTCTGCCTTTGACACTGTCAACCATGCCATCCTGCTCAACCGTCTCCGTGATAACCTGGGTATCACTGGTCAGGCTCTGGGGTGGCTGACCTCTTTCCTTTCCAATCGACCCTCCCAGGTCCAACTTGGGTCCTTCCTCTCTGACATCTTTTTCTCCACCTGTGGCGTTCCCCAGGGATCTAATCTCTCCCTGGCTGTTCAACCAGTATCTGGCACTCCTTGCCCACCGCATCGCCGCCCTCTGCCCCAACTTTCAGTGCTATGCGGACGATACCCAGCTCATTTTCAGGCTACCCTCGGCCTCCTCCTCCTCCTCCCTCATCTCTGACTGTCTGTCTGCTATCCAGGAATGGTGTGCTGCCAATGACCTCTGCCTTAATGCTAGTAAGACTGAGATCCTACTCATCGGCACACCCACTCCCTCCTTCCCTGCAGCTCTCTGGCCGGCCTCTCTTGGCCCTCTTCTTGCTCTACCTGCATGGCAAAAAACCTCGGGGTCACACTCTCCTTCTCTCCTCATATATCTGATGTCTCTAAGAAGTCACATTACCAGCTGCACCTCCTCAGAGGTATTCTTCCCTTCCTCTCCTTCCCCCAGAAGCTCACTGTCTCCCGAGCCCTGGTTCTCTCAAAGCTGGACTACTGTAACAGCCTCTATCTTAATCTGCCTGCATCCACTCTCCGCCCTCTGCAACTCATCCAGAACAGAACTGCGAGACTTGTCCTTGGCCTCAAGCCCAGGGACCGTATCTCTCCAGGACAGAAATCTCTACACTGGCTCCCAGTGGCTGCAAGGATTAAGTTCAAAACCCTCTGCATTGTCCACAAGGCCTTCTGGGGCCTGGGGCCTAAATACCTTCAACTCTCTCTTCCTAAATATCTTCCTTCCCGAGCCCTACGCTCATCCGTCTCCAACTCCCTCAGGGTCAGCCGCTTCTCGAAGCAACGAGCTGGGTGTAGATCTCTCTCCGCGGCAGGGGCCTCCCTCTGGAACAGCCTTCCTGCCTCCCTGAAACCTGAGGAGAACCATCTCTGGTTCCGGAAGCACCTCAAAACCTTCCTCTTCACTTCTGCTTTCTCTCTCCCTCTCCCCAGCTAAATTCTTCACCTAAACTGCACTGATTCTGAAACTGGGCCACTCTCACCGACCTCGGTCCTGGGCCCAGTCACTCTTCACTTGCACTGCCTCCCTGGCAACCCCTGCACTGCAGGACTGTCTCTGTATCCCTACAGCCCCCCCCCCAGCACTTGTCTGCACTTACCTTGCACTTGCCACCAGCTGGCCCTATTTATTTATTATTTTATTTCTATTCTACTTATTTGTACTGCACTCCCTCCCCCTCCCCCTTCCCCTTGCACTTTTTCCCTTCCCCCTACCCCTGCACTTGCGCGGTCTGAATGTCACCTGGCCTAGTAGGATCGTTGTCTGTCTTCCCCTTGTTCCCCCCTACCTGCCTCGTCGCGCCTTGAAACACTTGTGTATAGGCGCGTTACAAATGCCATATCATATGATATCATTTCCCTGCACGAGAGGTCCTCGCGGGAGGGTGGATCGCGGCTGGGTGTCAGCACTACCGCCAGAACACAGCGACGCATTGACCTGCTGACACTTACGGATCCCATAAGCCCTGAGTACCTGCATCAAACATCGACGTCACTGCCTGAGCAATCCTCTGCAGCTCACGGCTGGAACAGCGGGCGCAGAGGAGCACACGCTGTGGGCTGCTGGCCTGCGATTTGTGTCCAGCAGGGCAGCTGGGGCCCGGTGGCAATCCCGTGCCATGCCTCCCCTCTTCTTCTCCTCCCTGCGCTACCACGTGAATAGCAGTCTGCAGAGGGGGACCGAAGATCGTACTGGGAACAACCCTGAGGCATAACAAGTGAGTGGGGCCCCCTCCTCCTTTAGACCCTTTCGACGTTCCTGAAGAAGCATCCATTGGGGGTGAAAATATACAGGGGAAGAGGGTGATTCTTCCCGACGAGGGAGGAGGCATGGGACACAAGGAAGCCCTACAATCCAGCAGTGGGGGCCGGGCCCGGCTAGAAACTGGTGAAACAACGTGGGCCCTCCTCAGTGTCTCGTGACAGTGTGGGCATAAGACCTATTACGGAGGACACCTATAGTCCCAGATGAACGGTGTGCTGTAGTGCAGGACCACCTGCTCATGGTGTAACACAAGCCGCAACGCACTGTAAAGTGGAAGAGAGGCCACTGGTAGAGAACGAGAGAGAGGACACTGATCCCAACTGGGGACCAGCGGTTGCACCGGGACTGCTCAAACGGTGCTGACCCCTCCGTTGCAACGCTAAACGCACGTCGAGATGGGAAAAGACAGGCAAAGAAAAGCTTCAACCCAAAGCAGCATGGACCAATATGCGGTCGCTGCCGCCCCGTCTCAGTCGGGAGTGGGTGCACGACCGAACTCCCCGCCGGATGAAGCACCCCTCTCCTTGCGAGACGTCATGGCGGCCATCGCCAGTTCCCACTCTGCCATGGAAATTAAGATGGACAGCATCGCAGCGGATGTCTCCTTCCTGCGGCATGATTTACAGAAGCTAGCATCCAGAACTGGTGAAGCCGAGCACCGTATTTCAGAGGCGGAGGACAATATCAGTGGGATAAACAGACAGCTGTCCCAGGCCCTGTCCCGCCTAAAAACCCTGGAGGCTAGAGCGGATGAGGGAGAGGGAAGGACTCGCTGCAACAACGTCCGCATTCTGGGCCTGCCGGAGGGGGAGGAGGGGCAGTGTCTGGAATTGTTCCTCGAGCAGTGGCTGACTGACATTTTTGAACCCCACTCTTTCTCAAAATTCTTCTCTGTAGAGAGGGCTCACAGAATGCCATTGGGCAAACCGACTCCAGGTGCTCCGCCTCGGACAATAATTGCCAGATTGTTGAATTATCGTGACAGAGACGCTCTCCTGCAAATGTCACGCTCACATGGGTCAATTACACACAATGGGTCGAGAATAGCCTTCTTCCCGGATTACACCCGAGAGGTGCAACGCGCAAGGCAGTCCTTTGAGCCACTTAAGAGGCAATTGGCGCAAGATTTATCATAAGGGATCAACAGTTCATTTCACAGACCCACAGGAAGCCTGGAGTTGGGCCGAGGCTCTTGTTGAAGGAGACTGGTCACAAGACCAGGAGCACAGAGAGGAAGACCCAGGCCTAGGCCACAGCGGGCCTCCCAAGGAGAGACCCGGAACGTAACGAACAAGAGGCTCCAGAGCCTGCTGCGGAACCAGTTATGCACTGAATGAGGTAACATCCTATAGGGCAGAAATGGTATGTCCTACTATATTAAATGGGCGCACTGTCGCTGCACTTCCGGCTGTAACACGAGAAACATCCCACCATGCACAACGCTTATATTCGGCGCAAGAAAGAGGGACCCCCCCCCTGAGAAGGAGCCTTTCTTGGAACTTATTTAGAAGTTAATTTGGGTTTAAGTTACGATGGGGCGACAGATGCTTCAGTTGGGGGTGAAGTATAGGGAGGGGGGAGTTGGGCATATGTTTTCATGTTTAATGGATGGACAAACTCAGTGGAACACCACAATACTCGAGACACAGGCGGTGGAGCGAGATGGGCCGTGGTTCGCCGCTGGTGCACACATACACTAAATGGCCAGATTCCAAGGACCACCGTTACCACTTTACCCACGAACGCTTAAATGAGCTCACAAGTCCCTAAAACTCGGACTTTAAAACTCCTCACCTGGAACGTAAATGGCCTAGGAAACAGTCTGAAAAGACAGCTAGTGCGGCGATTTCTTAACAGACACTGCCCAGACATAGCTTTCTTAACTGAAACCCACCTAGCCGGCACAACCAATGCACTATTTCAACGATCCAATTGCCGCATAGCAATACAGGCGGGATTCACGATGGGAGCCAGAGGGGTAATAATCCTGATACAAAAAAGACTTCCTTTCACACTCACGAACACGATTCAGGATACTGGAGGCAGTTACACGTACGTCACGGGCACGCTCTGGAACAAAAAGATCTCCCTGCTGGCGATCTATGCCCCACCCGCACTGCAAACCACGCTGTTAGAAGACATAACGCCACTGCTTACGATGGACACGGCAGACGTCCTAATCGTAGGGGGAGATTTCAACGACATAATGGATAATGTTCAAGATCGTTCACACCTGCGCATTAGAGACCCGAATCGTCAAACTAACCTAGCTAGCTTTATCGAAGCCCTCGGACTCAGAGACGTGTGGCGGGATCTCCACCCGAATGGCAAGGAATAATCCTACCACTCTGGGGCGCATGCATCTTTGTCACGCCTGGACTACTTTTTCATACCAGCATCAACAATACATACAGCGACACAGGCAGAATACCTCCCGAGAGGCATCTCGGATCACTCTCCCCTACTCATGTCCATTGCAACGCACAAACCGAACCTACCCCCAGTGTGGAGATTGAACAACTATTATCTGGGATCCCCGGAACTAGTAGAACGCCTACAGAACGCTAGCACGACATACTTCGAATTAAACGAAGGGTCTCCCCCATTACTCTGTGGGAAGCTTATAAAACCGTGATTCGCGGGGAAATTATCTCCTGGACCGCGGCGCAAAATAAAGCACACTTAAAATCGATAAGGGAAGCAGAATTAAACGTCAAATCAGCGGAAGAAACACACCTAACCCAGGATACCCCTGCAACGAATAGAGCTCTGACCCTGGCTCAGAAAAAGCTACAAAATATTGCACTGGACAATGCTAAAGAAGCGCACGGAGCGATGAGAGCCAGAATCTACGAAACAGGGGATAAAGCTGGTAAGATGCTAGCGTGGCTTGAACGGAGGGATGAGGGCCTCAACCAAGTAAGAGCGATCAGAACACAGAACGCTGAAACAAGGTCAACAGACGCAGACATCGTGGAGGAATTTGCTAAATATTATGAGAAATTATACAGCGCACCTGAGCTGCCCACCGAAATCTCTGTGTTGGAAAAGATCGTCCTCCCTTCTCTCACTGCGGAACAAACGGCCATGCTGGAAATGGAGATCACAGAAGGTGAGATAGTGGCAGCTATGACGCACCTACAATCTGGAAAGACACCTGGACCGAATGGCTTCCCCATTGAAACTTGGAAGAAGATAGGCGTGAACGAAGTGGCCCCACATCTACTTAAGCTGTTTCTACATGCTCGAGGCGAAGGAAATCTACCAGAAGATTTAAGGAAGGCGACAATAATTGTATTGCCCAAAACAGACAAACCCTCGGACGATTGCAGCTCCTATCGACCAATATCTCTGATTAATAGCTGGCTGCCTGAGACGTGAAGCTGGGAAGGCATCCCTGGAGGACCAGAATGGGAAGACAGAGCCTCACTATATGCGGATGACTTGCTGATTTACCTCCAACAGCCTAGAACAGCATGCCCAGTGGTGACACAGCTACTGCAACAATACAGTACCTTCTGTGGCTTGAGGGTGCACCGATCCAAATCTACACTGTTCGGATTGAATCACCTAGGAAGCGAGACCCCTGAACCCTGCCCATACAAAGTCACACATGAACAGTTTCGATATCTGGGTGTCTGGATTACGAGAAACCTCGACGACTACACACTGAATAACCTTCAACCTATCACGGAAAGGTTCATAAGGGATGTGCAACATTGGAAGTCCCTACCCTTGACACTTTTAGGGCGTGCTGCACTGTTTAAGATGCTAACACTTCCACGGTACTTGTACGTACTTCAGAATGCTCCACTGCACATACCAACCAAGACGTTCCAAGAGATAGATTGTATACTTAGGAAACTACTGTGGGGAGGTGGACACCCAAGAATAGCCCTTCAAGCATTACAAAGGTCAATCTGGGAGGGAGGTATCGGCCTACCAAGGCTGCAGACGTACTACTGGGCGAGCCAGATGGCGATAATAAACGATGCTTTGCACGCCAGCCCAACGCTACCACATGTGAGAGCGTCCCCCCCATGGACTGGACGCAGGAACATGTAGAACAACTCCTCGTGACATGACCTCACACATACCACGCATATGGGCAGAGTCGCATACCTTTATAGGCTGGGGAAATAAAATCACTCCACTACAGCCATTATGGAACAATAGGAACCTTCCTGGGGTAATTAAACTGCCGAAATGGCCGGCGTGGAAGAGACACGATATACAAAAAGTGCAGGATATTATGGAGGAGGGAGTCATAACACCTTTTGATGAGTTAGTCTTGACCGTCGGTCTACCAGAAACAGAGAGATACCACTACACACAGCTTCGGCATGTTTTGCAGCAGCACCTCCCTGCCCTCTCTGACATGGCAGACTCCACCCCACTGGAGCGAAACATAGTGGTGGACCATATTCCAGCCAAGGTCACTACTGTTATGTATAGTGTCATCACTTCCTTTGCTACACAAGAACTGGAGAGATTGAAGCTGCGATGGGAGGCTGACGTGGGTGAAATTATGGCTGAAGACTGGGTCCAAACCCTAATGTACCCCAGAGAGGTCACCATATCAGCTAGACTACGCCTAGTACAACTGAAGATACTACACAGACTCTATTATCCGAGAGTAGCCCTGTACCGATGGGGCAAAATAGCTGAACCCAACTGTCTACGATGCCGGGAAGAGGATGGAACCTTCTTCCATATACTGTGGGAATGTCCGGTGATCTGTCAATACTGGCAGCAATGCTGCGATGTGCTGTCGAGGGTGCTGAACCAGACGATTCCCACAGATCCTAAACTCCTGATACTGGGAGTGGACAGCGAGATAGATCTGTCAAAATATGAGAAGCTCTGCCTTATGACCACAACAGCAATATGCAAAAGGAACATAGCACACCTCTGGGGAGCAGCGGAACCCCCGCAAGTGGAGCAGTGGTCAAATGATGTAGAGATCTGCATTGCGATAGAAAGGAGGGTTTACAGAGCCAGGGGCTGCCCTGAAAAAGCAGACAAGGTATGGCAGCGCTGGGAAGATGCGCTGTGAAATACTGAACTGTTAATATCATGACATCATGTACTAGGGTGGTGGACAATGCTGCGGGAAATATATTATTGTACCAACCTCGATTACACTGTGTATCGAAGCTTACATGCAAGCATACAAGATGTGTTCCATATGAATGTTTTTTCCATCCAACGTTATTTTTACCTCTATTGTTTTTATTAATGTTTTTGTTTAAACGCTGGCCACAGTAAGCCCAGCGGCTGTATGTTAAAAATCAATAAAATGTGTTATGAACAAAAAAAAAACAGCTTGGGTATTACCTCTGCTAAAAAAGCCCACCTTAGACCCTAACATACCAACAAATTTTTGCCCCATAACTACAGTCCCCTTCTGACTTAAAATATTAGATCGTGCAGCCTACCTGCAAATCTAATAACATCTTGAATACCATCAGCTCTTGGGTTTAAGACAATCAGGTTTCAGGCCAGGTCATGGCACCAAAACTGCATTACTCGATCTGAAAGCGCAAATGGATCAGTACATAGACAAAGGCGAACGCTGCATCCTCCTATTGCTAGACCTCTCTGTAGCATTCAACCTAGTCAATCATGATATACTATGCCAACACCTTGACATTGCAGCCCAATTCTCCCAGACTCTATCAATTGGATCAAATTGTTTCTATCTAACAGAACCATGAAGGTTTTCTCAGACACTTCAGCAGACCACTCTGCACCGGTAGGTAACCTGTGATGTACAGCAAGGTTCGTGCGTTTCTCCCACACTCTATAATGCTTTGCAATTACCTCCTATTCGACAAACTTAATAAAATGGGTATCACGTATACCAATTATGTGGATGATACGCAAATTCTAATACCATTATCCGGATGTTATGATACAGACACCAAATGTCTCAACAAAATATACCTTGCAATCCAAGCCTAGATGGCACTCAATGAACTATGCCTCAATGATGATAACACAGAGCTTATCATCATTGGAAATGAAATGCAACTTAGTAACCTCCCACAGCACTACAAATCATTCATCATTGATGGCCACAACATCCCAGTGGCCAACGAAATAATAACCCTTGGAGTCTATATTGATTCCACACACACTTTGAATAGACAGGTCAATGCTGTTAAGCTAAACTGATAAGAGCCAGCTCCGATTTTCTCTCTACGGAAAATTCTATCACCTTGGTGCAGGCTTTCATACTCTCCAGGATTGATTACTGTAACTCTCTCTTATCTGGGACCAGCACTAGAAATATCAAAAAACTATTAACAGTACAAACCGATGCTAAAAGAGCAGCATTAAACATCCCTAGTCGCAATCATATGTAATCCACTAGAAGGAACATCCAATGGCTTCCTGTCCATGACAGAATTAAATTCAAAATCTTTAAACATCAAAAAACTATTAACAGTACACACCGATGCTATAGGAGCAGCATTAAACATCCCTAGTCACAATCATATCTAATCCACTAGAAGGAACATCCAATGGCTTCCTGTCCATGACAGAATTAAATTCAAAATCTTTATGCAAACGCACAAAACCCTGCGTCCTGACCTCCTGCAATAGTCCTTCAGCCCCTCAATCTAGTACGAATTAGGATAAGGATCAGCAACAATATAGAAATATATAAATTGTGTGATTCTTGCTTTGGAACCTAATGTAAATTTACTGTTTAAAATGTTATGCCTTGAGTGTCTATTGCTCTATCTGTAATGTACTGTGTAGCTTGTAATGCAATTGTCTGCGCGTTTATGCTCTATATGTAATGTAATGTGCAACCAGCAATGTAATGCCTCTAAGACATCAAAGTTGTAACCATATCCTTAAGCAGTAATCAGCACCTAGTTGCCTTTGGGATATGTGCGCTTTACAAATGAATACATAAATAAATAAATAAATAAATAAATAAATAAATAAATAACATTTGTATGTGGTCTGTGGACACCCTTGCAGCTATACATTGGGAACAGGACAATGTGCGTTGACAGACAACTCATATATGCATCGTGACAAGGAATCCCATAGGAACAGGGGACAAATGGAACAAAAAAATCAGCTTTCTATGACTGAAAAAGCAGTACGCGATATGCAGTGTCACCCCTAAACACATAAATTGTGTATGCGGTATCCGGGAAGCTACCAATAACTGAAAAAGTGGTACACGATATGCAGTGGCACCCAGATATAAAAAATCATACGTGATGCACCATATGCCTCAGAAAGTACACAAAAACCTGCACGTATGCACAGAGGTAAACCCCCTCCCAAAGAAAATTGGGTACGCGATACCTGAAGGTATGGTTTCCGTAGCAAAATACACATACGACTCTGTAACTTTGTGCACAACTAGTGATGCACGTTGCTTGACTTATCTTACAGCGTCATTGCCGTGAGCCGCATAGGCGTGTTGCGTAGGTGTGCATCATCACTGCACGCAGAACCTGATTTACGCATTTAGGACCATTACTCTAATTTCGGCTGTTGTGGATGCAAGATGCACACCGCTGTGCCTCCTGCCTAAACTGCTGCTGTGTTTGCCTCCTCTGGACCTGTTTGACCTCATTCAGTCATATAGTGCTTCTGCCTGCTCGAGATTCAGTGCCTGCCTGCAACCTGCACTGTCTTTGTGTGCCAGCTGGCCCACTTTTGTATGGACTCCTGTGTTGACCCTGCAACCACCTCCTCTGTACTATCCGGGACTTTCACCTCTACCAACACCACTGTTGCTCCACTAAACTATCCAGGACCCAGGAAGCCCATACCTGCCTCGGGTGTGGCATGTCTGCTCCATCCATATCATCTGGGAGGGCAGCACCCCCATGTTGAGGCAGAGGGCTGAAACTTCAGCAACACAGCTTGGCATCCGGGCGGATCGGGTCCTGGGTGCCTATGATGCCCTCTACAATGAAGCTACACAGCTGGGCACCAACGCAAGGCAAAGGATCTGGGATGACATCACAGCTGCCATAAACATGAAGAGGGTGGCAGTCCAGCCCAATGAGACATTCTGGAAATGCAGGGACAGCCTCAAGACCTGCAGCCACACCAAGGCACTGGCAGCCCTCTCCACGGAACCCACCATGGATGTGTACCGTGCTGGCTGTTAGGTAGGATTTTCATATCAATGATATATCTTCCTGACCTGTGTCAACCCCAGAAATGTTTGCTGGACTGGTAGATTATGTTTTCCTATACTTCAGTGAGTGGGAATCTTTTTCCACACTCACAGAATCTTTTACTCTTTTTATGGGTGTCATTTTAAAGACTCTCCATAGTGTCTTTTAAAAGTTATCCTCTTTGACAACTTTTTGGAAATATGTGCCTATTGTTTCTGGTTTGCCCTAGGGCCTTCCCTTATAACTTTCTCTGGCTAACCTTGTGAGAACTACAGTTCCCAAGGGTAGAAATGATCTTTGGATCCCTTTTACATTTTATTAGGTAAGACCAGCTCTCCCCACCTTATGTGGAGTGCTGGGGGGATACTGAGTATCCCCTTTCTCATTTTATATGTAACATTTATGTTACAAGGACAAACATACCTTTAATCGCTGGTGGCAGTAAACCTTTTTATTAATTTAGTGTACCTTCACCACAGGCTGTTTCCACAGCCCAGGTAAAGGCACCCGTGGGTGCTCATTTTATCAAATTGTCACCTGTCTTCTTTTTTCAACATTTCAGCATTCCTTGTCCTTTTGTGCTACTTATCCTGACATCCAGGGTGGGAAACTCCTTTGTGTTAACTTTATCTTCTGCGGGAATCCTGTGGATTCCCTGCCCAGGCTCCAGAGTGTCTGTGAAGGCAGGGAGCGAGGGAGGAGCCCAAACCTCTGCAGCCCTATGTCTTCCAGCCTGACTGCGAGAACCCAGTTCAAACTGGGAGGCTGGTTGTCCTGAAAGGACTGCCAACCCCCTCACCCACCCAAGTGTGAATGTTGCATGGCTGCATGGCTGTGTGATTGGATGCGTTCCTGAATAAAAGTCAGACCCTGGAAGTAGACCATTGGAACCAGAATCAAAGAGGAAGATGAAGAAATCACAGCTGAGACGATTGCCAGTGACTGGAGAGTTTGCTGCGTATTCAGAGCCTGCTGTAGCCCTTCATACCATTCGATCTGTGGACTCTGAAAATGATGACCCCGACCAAGAAGACCTGCATTTTGAGCCATCCCACACTGTGCTGCAACCTTGCGTGCTGCAATACCCCATTACCTTGGGACCTCTATACAATGTCCGGTGCACAGTTTTCTGAATTCTGAATCTCGCTGTAACTTTCTGGGCCTCCTGCTGGATCTCCAGAGGCACGATTCAAGTCCAAAAGGTCCACTCACCAGAGTGCTGGACCTTGCAAACTATGAGAATCTGACCAGCGATATTCTGTCTTCTTCTGTGCTCTTGGAAAGATGCCAAATACACAGAGCCGCATCCAGCCATGAGGAAACTCTTGCATGGAGCCTTCTTCTGTGAGGCCTGCCGCAAAAGTCCAGAAGTGGCAGAAACGGTCTGTCGTGTGGAGTGTCGCTGTGAGTCTTGTTTCACTCACCATTACTTGTGAAGGCGGAGTGAAATTGAAAGAACACACAAAACATCAAAGCCAGCCCTGAGCTCGGCGCGTAGTTGCAGAAGTGGTCTTTCAAAGGCGGAGAGAAGTGGAGAGAAGCCCAGGACCTGAAAAATATAAAGGTACTGTTGTTTGTTGTGTTCCTCTTGAGTAGGCTGATTTCACAGTGACTGCAGGATAACTACCTTTGAGCTGTGTTTTCTACTCTCCTTAAGGCTCCCTACGGCTCCCCTCCCCGACATAGCTCTTACCTCCTGTGGGCTGTGTCACCTGCACGGTCCTCTCCACCTTAATCTCCACTCAAATAACTATAAATTAACCATCGCTTGTCCAGCTAATAACTTGAGACCCGTGAGACACCTGGGAAACACTTGTGCGCTTGGTGCGTTCCTTAATATACCCCAATATGCATGCGAGGCTTGCAAAGCCAGTTAGTGGGAGAATCAGCGAATTTGGAGTCTGAGGAGCAGTGTCTGATCTCAACATTGAAGGAGGACCAAAAGGTGGCAGTCCTAATGTCCTACTTAGGAGCCACAGCCAAACATCCACCACGCTCCCAAGAGGAAGAAAATCTTGTAGTCCAAGAAAAGGCTGGGGCAAAGCGTCTAGGAGCATGGCCCAAACATCCTAAACTGACCTACAAATCTACCGCGAAATTTCAAGGGCACAGTTCATCCCCACATCCTCAAACATGTCCAACTGCTGGACAAACAATTAAAGATTACTTCAAGGTCTCAAATCCAAAAACCATTATAAAAACAAGAGGAGTGATATCTGGAGCATCCCTTGATGGGTCCCCTATGCATGACCTTCATGCCGAGAATGATAAGAATGTTTTGAGTTTGATTGAACATACCGATTCTATGGCTTTAGACTTGGGATGACTTCAGGGTGACAGTATATTACAACCTACATGTGATCCATCAATCCAGAGCCCACCTACTGATTTAACCAACATTATCGACAGGGTGACCCCTCATACTCCTGGGTCAAGAATCACACATAACAAAACCTGTATCAACGAAAGCTCTATTCATCACACACTGAGAGAAGTCGATGACAGTATCTGCCTGACTTTCCCAACTCTGTATGCCCTAAATTGATCTTAAGTTAACTTTTTACATTATACGATAATATTTGGGATGATTTGAGAGCACACAGCTCTATGCTACTAGATCTAAACATAAAAATTGAAGAGTGTGTCGTCACCAAAGGCCAAAGTACTCCAGGCAAACAATAAAAGGGCCCCAACCAGAGATCAAGCAGTAAAAATAAAAATAACATCCAGCCCACCGATAGTAATCTCAGATTCAGAGGAAGAAAACAGAGACTCACAAGGTAATAATGATAAAGAAGTCTCCATTGTTGAAAGACCAAACGTGGCAGGTGTACTTCAGGCAGCTACACGACCAAAGGACGCCTCGAATGTGTGAAAGAGAACAAGAAGAACTAACAGCGAAAAAGCAAAAGAGGCACTTCCCAATCAAATAAAGGAATCTAAGAACCAAAAAACTACGAAAAGGAAAAACGTGGCAGTACGATCATTTGTAAGAAAGCGTTAGAATGAAATGTCCGTCCCTCTGTCACCAGTGCCTGTAAGAAAAGAGTACGAGCATGAAATGGAGGAATGTAACAATGCACATTTTGATGGAATTAACAGAATAAAAGAAAGTAATCCAACCATGAAAAATGCACACCAGCTGTGTGGGCTTCATTTCCGACCACCCTCATTTGTCCCGGGAGGATAGCTCAGCGGCAGCGTGCGCGTCTTGGAAGCAAGACGACATGAACACAGGTTCGATCCCCGGGTCCGCGCTTAGAAACCTCTGGGTGTTTAAGCGCGTTATAAATACGTAACTAAGACAAAAAACTATTCCTGTAACAGCGCCTATAAATGGAATTAATTAATTAAAAAATCAGACCCTCATGGATCTGACTACCTCAATGAGTCTAGACTTCTTAGGGTTGAGAGGACCCTATTTCAACTCATCTCTGCATTTAACTAAAACATCAACACCTGGAATTGAAATGGACTGTCAATTGACATCAAACAGCAACAATAAGTGTGGTTGTCGTAGGAAGGTTTGTTTGTATCTAATGGCAGTTTGTCCAATACGAATGTCACCCAAAGTCCGAAAATAAATGTGCTAACACAAGTCTCAAATGTAATCTGAGCTAATCTGAGCTATTTTGAAGAACTAAAAAGTTGCAGCGCCTCTATGGTGCCCATTGGAGATAAAATGCCACATGCCCAAAACAGAGCCATGATTTCAAATGTCAGCAAAACAGGGATGATGGGATGAGAAAATGTACACAAATGAACCTTACAAAAAAGCCAGAACGTATTAGGGAGATGCCAGATTACATCATTTACCCACATATGAACCAGGTTGTTCAAAAATGATGTTTACCCACACCTTCGGACAAGACCAAACACTATGGGCCTCATTACAATTTGGAGGTAGCCTTGCTGGTAAAACTGTCAAGGCTGCCTCCAAACTTTCAACCGGGTCCGGTACCCACAAATGGGCAATTACCGGGGTATTCCGGGCCCACCAGACCCAGTAATTGCCCTTTCACGGGTGCCGGAACCGTTAGATCCCCATTCACATTTAAGCCCTATAGGGATCAATGTGAATGGGGATGCCTGTAGCACCAGCATGGTTCATTACAGTGACTGTGCTACAGGCTTGCTGTGCTCAACTCGAAGTTTGCTGGTCCGGATACTACGGTACCGGTAAGCTTACTGATACCGTTGTATCCGGGCCTGTCAACCTTGTAATGAGGCCCTATATCTAAACAGAACAAATGTTATCCTGGTTCTTGGAGACATTTCTAACCTAGAAGCCCTGCTATCTGCTGATATTGAAAGAATTGGATTCTCTGACAAGAAAGACACAAACTGTTGTATTCTCCATCTCATCTCAAGAATTGTGTTTGAGCTTATTCTGTCAGAGAGGAACAGAATAAGTAATCTGGGTGTGTGATTGCCACAATATATGAAGAAGTACCTAGAGAAAGAAAAAAGAGAGATTCGAAAGAAAGGAGGAACAACATCATTTGAATGAAATTCATGGGCAAACTAATCCCTTTATTAAAAAAGTATTGACAATACCAACTGGGCAACCGTTGTCTCTACCCTGTGGTGCAAATTGCATTGGTAACCCTGCGTTAGAAGGGAAATGCACCAGCACGACTTTGTCAGAACTTGTCGAAATTACTGGTGACCAATGCTTTGTAGAAGGAACATTGAATATTAGAGGGTTCTGCAAATTAACCCAAGACAATGGGATATTAGCATCCATTAAGAATGACCCGATATTGTGTCTCCAGGAGTCCATAGCTGTAGACCACCTAGTGTGGGATGGCCATACAAGAATCCAAGAGAAAGCCACAGGAGTGAATGATGGGAGACCATCAGGAGGCTTGTGCACAATAATTAAACATGGCCATAGAATAGTGGCTACTGTGTTCCCAAATTAACACAGAGGAGCACTGGGGATAAACTTAAGAATGCAAATCGAGACTGCACAACGGGATATACTGCTGGTGAACATATATTGGCATCCTGCCCATTGTGAACTTTCCATCATGATAGAGAGATTGGCGAGACTCCTTGAAAGCTACAAGGAAACTTTTCCAAACTCCGAATTAATAATGGTCGGGCATTTGAATGCACACTGTATTCTTCCAAGCATAGACTTGGGCAATAAAATAGATTTCACTAACCAAAACACACAATTCCTAATAGAATATGACACACTTTGGAGGGACTTTTGGGAGGGTAGCGGTTTGATAGTCACCAATAGTCAAACGTATGGAGACCTGCCCCTCCCTCCCAATCCAACTTGGCACAGAGACAAATCAAGCTCTTGGCTTGACTAAATCATAGGGCCTCATAACACGGATGGCGGTGAAACATGGCGCTATTAGCGCCATGGTTCATGCCGGTAAAATACCGGCACCGCCTTGGTGGAAAGGGGAATTACTGCCCTATTCCAAGATTGGCGGGGCGGTAATTCCCCCTTCCACCATTGCCCTTCCTCATTCCCATTTTTGCCCCATGGGGCTCTATGGGAATGGGTAAAGGAGCTAATTACGGTACCGCAAATTGCAGTACCGTAATTAGCTCCCTGTTCCCTTTGCGGGTTGGTTTTTAACGCCTGCAAAAAGCAGGCGTTAAATTCCCCAACCCGCAAAGGGACCTCGTAGTAAGGCGGTAAGGATTTACTGGTACCGGTATAACACCGGTACCAGTAAACCCTTACCGCCATCCGTGTAATGAGGCCCATAGTCTCAGAAAATGTATTTTAATCATCAATTTAGCTGGAAATCATACATAACCTTTTTAGTGATCACAAGTTAGTAGCATTACACATGAACATCATGCTGAAGTTGCCTAAAACGTCTCAATGTATAAATCTAACTGTGAACCAAAGAAAAAATGGACTTTCGTGGAACACAGGAAGTCTGGAGAACATCAATAGAGTAATCGACAACTTGTGATGCACTGCTACATATCTCCAAAGCAGTTTGTCAGTAGAGAATTTCTGCCCATTTGTTATTGAAAAAACTGCAACTGCTTTAAATACCAACTCAAACAAACTGTACTCCAATCACTCTCATGCTTATATTCAAGAAGTTGAAGAAAGGAAAATCCTCATACTTAAATCAATAGGGACCCTAAGGCTAGGGCCACTCAATAACTTTGAGAAAAGTAACGTATTTGGAAGGAAATACAGATGTATAAAAACTGGATTAAGAGTCATAGCACCTTCTAATACAAAAAGATGGAGAAATAATTCTGAGTCCAGTTCTACAAATAAATAGGAATTTCTGGCATTTAGTCAATACACATTCTAATCATGAGCCCATTGAAACTATGAATCCCATCTCAGAAGAAATATGGTACACACATTTTAGAGAATTATATACAAATGTGGGTGGCAAATTCCAAAAGCTAAATATTGGTGACCCTTGGAATATAGACATCACCTGAGAATTTATACTTAAAATCATAAATTCCTCCTCTAATTCTCTGCCACTAGGACCCAACGGCCTATGTAATCTAGTGCTGAAAAATAATCCAGATATGTGGGCTAGAGTTCTTCATACATATTTAAAATGTTTTCAATAGTAAGGCCTTCCTTAACTCCTGGTCGTCCTCAGTCATCGTTCCAATCTATGAGAAATATAGCAGATTCCATCCTGTGGGCTACCATCCCATCGCCCTCTTTGATGTGGAGAGCAAAATATTCACTTGATGTGTATTGAAGACTTTTGAAGAATGGGTGGCTTCTATAGGAAGACTCTCCTGTTATCAAATAGGCTTTAGGAAGGGAACAGGGACGGATGCCAGCGTACAATACATACAGTCGATGACCAAGCCTACACCGTAGAGAATCATCCACTGTATGTAGCTAGAATCAACCTTAGCCTAGAATTTGACAAAGTGAACAGAACAAGTTTGTGGTCAAATCTACTCGACTGGGTAATTACACCGCAGCTGCTTGATAGCCCAATTCAGCTGTACAGTGACACACAGGTGAGAGTGTGACTAGGACTAGGTGGTGAAGTCTCACGGCATATAAAAACAGATTGTGTTATGAGGCAAGGGTGCATCTTGGCAGCATGACTTTATAACCTATATCTATCAGATGTAGGCGATGATATTGAAAAAAAAACATTTATAGCACTGATAATAGCAGAAGAGTAGAGCTTGTGTATCGCGTATGCTGAGGATATATTGTTTCTAGATGGAGTCCAATTGGTCTCCAAAGACTGCTTAACAGCTTTTCCGAATATGTAAAATTGAAATGCTTGTCAATTAATCCATCTAAATCAAATATATTATGCTTCACTGGAAAAAGATTCAAGAAAGCACATTCTTGTTGGAAAATTGATCTATCAACTATAGTAGTTAGCCCGCAAATTAAATATATGTGGTTCAATCTTATTACACCCACAGAAGATAAGATCGGGAAATTAGCATTGTGGGCACGAGGGACTCAACATTTAGAACAAATGAAACACATTAAAATAAAATACTGTTGATTCACCCACCAACCCCTCCTACATTTTACACCAGTAAAGTAGTCCCATCATTAATATAGAGACTGGAAATACATAGTGAATTAGACTAAATGGAATTGAATAGATTGGAAGGAAATATTTGGAGGAAAGTGCTTTCGTTACCAACCTGTGTCACTCTATGTATCATTTGCTTCAAATTAGGATTTAATTCTATTCTGTCGCTGGTACAGATGAAGAAGCTGCTCCTATTTCGAAAGCTAATTATACAATCCCTTGACTCCCTATATGCTGTAATAGGAAGGCAAATGAAGAATGGGATAAGAAAACCATTCCACCTTTTTTCACAACAGTGTCAACAAATAATAGACACTTTCGACATATCGATCGAGATGCTTCTCCTCCATCCAGAGAAAGTAAAAAGGAATATTCTAGATGCAGACTGGGTGAATACATTTGTTGAGAGAGGAAACTTTAGGCTAACAACACAAATTAGCTTGGAGTGTAAAACAAGGGGAGTTCTTCCGTCCTACCTAAAGCAATGTCCAGGCAGGCACTTTGGTGAATCTTTTATGCAATTTTGCTTTAACTTGTTATGCACGGTCTTATAGACCCAGAGTTCAACAACAAAAAGCAATATCCTACTGAATCCCTACTGAATCCCTACTGAATCCCTAAAGCATCTTATGATACTATGCCCTGCACTCCAGAGTATTTGGAAAGATGGCTTTGGTTGTTTTATACATTATTTAGAACATCTAGACAATGAGAACCTGTGGTCATATATGCTACAACGAATTGTACAATATCTCAAAAAAGCTAAAATCATAGAATGAAATGAATTTGTAGATTTTAAATAAATGCAAAATGCATGTAATTACTCGTGTGTCTTTTTTTCCCTTTTTTTTAGAACCTGTTCATTTTAACTATACTATTCATACCCTTTATCTTTATATAATGTAATGAATGCATTTCTTCTTATTTTATGAAATGTATAAAGTTTAATACAAACTATTTCACAATAAAAAAAAGAAAGTCCTTTCCAAGACCTTTCTTCCATCTTCTTGACAAAGGAATCTATCAACCATTTTTTGGCTGCAGATCCTGAAGTCTTCCTGCTGCAACTCTTCTTCTGTGCTGAGATACTTTGTTGGCTGAGGTATGTTACCTACCTATGTTACCTATCATATGCCTTTGTGGTTTTTGTATAGCTTTGGGGTGCTTTCTGTGATTGGGAGACCACTCATCCAGATCACCGAGGCCCATTGTGGAATACTCCTAGGGTGTCTTCTCTGAAGTTCCTGCACCCTCAACTAACTTTAAAGTGAAATACTTACCTGTTTGAACAGTATTTCTCTGGAACTCTGACTTTGGCTGCAATTGAACCCTATCTCACCCTGCCTACAGCTGGGACCTATACCACTAGGGTTTCTCTACTGCCTCTGAGTGAACTCATGCCATAGAATAAAGGAAGGCCTGCATACAGAAAGGGTTCCGCCTTGAAAAGAATTACAAGTGTGCACAAGTTATTTACTTGTAAAAGAAGTTGATTGTTAACTAACTCTGAGAGTGCACAGTTACAAAAGATCTTACTTACCTTGAATGTGTATTGCACTATTCTGAAAAGTAAATATAAGGTTAACTTACTCACCTGTGAATTGGTTGTGCCTCTCCCAAATACAATGCTGCTGGTTTCACGTTGCTATTCCTGTCAGGATAAATGTTTGAGTGTCCATATTTTGGTCTTGCTTCCCCTGACTTGCTATTAGCCTGTTCAGAAGAAGTCTGCCTAGGTTATACTTACCTTTAAGTTTCTGACAACCCCTTCAGAAAGTATATAGAGTTTAACTACCTTGTGTTAGCTGTATGCCATCCTAAAACAAGTTAAAGTGTTATTGCTTATCTCAATCTATGTTCCACTGATCTTAAAAAGCAACTGTTAATTGAATATTACAACATTAGGTCTTACCTGCCTAGAATAGCTGTGTGCCGTTCCTGAAAAGTGTTCCTTTTGGTGTAACTGACTTTGGGTTGCCTGGAGCGTCCAAAATTAGTGTAAAGAGTTCTTGCTTATTCCAGACTGTGATCCACTGAGGTGAAAAGCTACTGTCATTGTATAGTACACCAAAAAGGCCTTAGCCATCTAGTATAACTGTGTATTATCACAAAAGTAGAAGAGGAATATACTGTTCCTTGAATCTGTGTTCCACTATTCAGAAAAGTATATTTGCAAGTTGGTTGACTATGTGGTTTCTTTGTTGAGTATCATTGCACAACTGACAGTGTCTACTACCCTTGTATTACTTGAAAGTAATCTGAAAGTAACTTATGGTTTTACTCCCCAAGAGGCATCAGTCGGCAGCTGGCACATCAAGAGAGTGCTGGAACTGTATCTCCCCCCCATCGTTCAACACCCAAATGGCGGGGGTGCATGCGCAGAGTACGCTTGGTCAGGCAGCAGCACCATAGGACTGTCCAGGGGCAAGCAACACAGTGCCCACCAACATCGGGGAGGCAAGCAAATCAGCAAGGTTTGGACAACTGGTAGGTGGAGCTCTGCGGTTTAGGCATATGGTTTGCATCTGGATGGATTTGAGAATGCAGCTGATGGCAGAGAGGCAGCGGGCTAGAGTGGCAAGGGTTGTCAGGGCCAAGGCAGAGTTGGTGAAAAGAAGGGCACTGAAGCTGGTTTAGATTTTGGAGGAGGCTTGCAGGGATGCGGGGAAGGAGAGGAGGATAAATTACCACATGCAAGCCATCCAGGACCGGACAGTGGCCTGCCTCCAAGTGGAGGACAATGAATGTGACTGCCCTGGTGGATGTAATAGCAGAGTATTGAGCCCGCTGCCCATGTAAATAGTTTATTTTGTGTTTTTTGTTTTGGTACATTTTTTCCATAGGAAATTTCCCCCTTTCTACATAGATATTTTTTGTAGAGTATACATTGTAAATAGTTTCTCGTTGTTCATCACACAGTTGTTGTTGTCTCTTTGTTCATGTCTTTTAGTTTTGTTTTGCTATGCATTTCTTGTATGACTCTCACGTGGGTTGGGGACAAACTGTGAAGGGGTGTCATACACTCTACAGTAATGTATGGTGGTGGTGTGGGGGTGGCTCACAAAGCATGGCCACACATCAAAACACATCAACTTCCAAGCAGTGTATTGTCTCATGTCATGCAGCACCTCTGCCGCTGTATTGCTTCTTCATCACATGTGATTTTGGAAATATGTGGCTGTGCACATTATACATCTGCTTAGCTCACACACTCTCAGAATTCCATCACCCCAAAACATGCCTGTTCAAATTATGTTGGTTCCAGGGGCTTAGAATGCTGGGTTTTCCGGCCTCCGTTAATTGATTGATTGCATGTTATTTGCTACTATTCACTAACATCACATGTGCCACTGTCCTGTCAGTGATGTCTTGGACTTGTGTTCTCCTAAGTCATTCATCTACAACAGTTGGATGCAATTGCAATGACAAATGTGCACAATGATTCATGACATTGCAGCATGTCAAGAGTTTTGACCCATGTTCAATCAATAGACTGGGTAGATGTGGGGATGAGCTGTCGCTGCCCATTATTCTATCCCAGAACAAACTAAATCAATAGACTGGGTAGATGTGGGGATGAGCTGTCGCCGCCCACATTCACGCCAGAATCCAGGAGAACTGCGCAGTTTGCGCACACCAAAATGGTCACCTAATCTGCCACCCACCAGTGCAAAGAAAGGTGGTTCTGTTCAAAATCCGTTTTTATTGATGTCAAAAAGTTGCAAAAATCATGGGCACAAGACCACTATAAAGATACAACCTTCTTGTGGGGGTTCCACATCACCACTCTACTGTAAGGATGCCATCAAAACAATGTTAAGCAAGGGTCCTATACTATCAAGCAAAAGACCACTCTATTGAAATGCATTAATTCAAGACAGATCTCAAAAATGGGTGCAGTACCAGCTTTGTCCACAAACCGGCCCTAGCGGTCTAAACTCTGACCGTAGAACCGTACCTCAGGAATGCAAGAGGATCCTGAGCTAACTGGGACTTCAAAGGTTTGTTCCCAGGAGGCAGGCTGATTCAATTAAAACACATCAAAGGGGCTCTGTCCATGGGAAGCATTCACACCAGCCCTTACCAGCAACAGCCCCGGAGATCACATGGACCTGCTAACCAAATGCCCCCTGGTTTGCTTGACCCAGCCCACCCAATAGAATCTTTCCTTTGAATAGGATATGCTAATTCTGAGTGTGGACTGTAAACAGAGCTGCCTGGGAGGGGAGACATGTGATCCCTGACCCACCCAAGCTTCTGGGGGGTGGGCTCAGACACTTTTGTGGAATCATATTGCAGCAAATATATGTTCAAGTTAAATGCTTCTAAAATATTGTATTAAGCTTACAAAAATGTGCAATTTGGAGAACCTCAATCTAAGAAATGTACCCACAATTCAAGACTTGATTCAACTTTGTACCATGTTCTGAGGCAAAACCCCACTATTTATTGATATTACAGACACCAGGTTTATGCTAGAAACCTAGTTAATAGCTGGAATGTGTGTAGAAGGAGGGTGTACATTTGTGTAATTTTTGATGAAAAACCAATGTTGCAAAACCCACTAAAAACGAAATTAAGTTGCCATTTGTTAATGCAAGCCCACAGGAAGATCAGAGTCGGACAAGCATGGACCATAAGGAATCTGGAATATGTACATGTAATTTCAACAAATTGTGTATCTAGGAAATATGTATTTGGGTCAGAAATAGATTTGTGTGCAATTTGACAAGGGGAGGCTCCTCTGACCATAAAACCTGCAGCATCACTCTGACGCTCCAATTCTTTCCCCCAATCAAGGGAGAGAGGAAAGCTTGGCCAATGACAAGTGAGAGGGGCAGGCTTAGCTAGGCCCAGGCACACACCAATTTTCAAAACACATATAAGGAGCATTGAAACCCAGGTAGAGAGACATTGACTTTTCACTTTCTGCGGAGCGCTTTGCCGGGAGACTCCAGACTTCAATCCATCAATCTCCAGAGACCCAGAAAGCAGTGCCAAGAACTTTTGCCAGAACCAGAAATGCTGTATCCAGAACCGATAACAGAACTGGAGACCCAGAGACCATATTGCTGTGCAGTGCCGCTAGTAGACCCAGACCAGATCGCTGTGAAGTGCTGTGCGCAGAGACCATCCGTGGCGAGGGAACCGCATTCCAAACCTGACCAGATCCGTGACGAAGTCGCATTCCTGTCCAAAATATGGTGTGAGTACCACCAGAACTGTGCAAAACCCAATCTCTTAGTTTAAAATAATCTAATTAAAACTATTTCAACATATTTAGAACTACCTCATAGGAATCATGTGTGTCATTCTTTCCTTTTTAAAACTGAAAACTGTCATCTGCCATTTTCAACTTTTAAATTTCAAATCCGAAAAACCACCTTCACAAAATCGTCCGTATCTCTGCAACGGAATTTAACTGTCATTTTAAAGCTTAGAATCTAGGCTTTCCAACGAACCTAGAAACAACTTCCTATTCCTTATAGTGCCCCCGTAATTACGCTCGACGCGCGCAACTAATTTGCCGCAATTTGACATTTGCAATCATTCCAGCCACGTGTGAAAATATTTGCCTTTGCTTCCATCCTTGAAATTCGTTTTTAACCTGCTAATTACTCATAGAGCATTGCTAAAGTGAGCCTGAACTAATACCAACTAGCTATAACTCACCCTGAACCTCTACAGGGAATTAAAATCAATTTTAGCATCATTTCACTTCATTGCCACCACATTCAAAGCATTATGGGCCTGTGTTTTAAAATCATACCTGTTTTTTTCTAAGCTTGCTAGGGGGGGACTGAATTTCGTATTGTATTTGATTGCATTCCTGAGAACTGTGTGCTCTTCTTTCCATCTCCTTATATTGTATAAAGGGGGGGAGTGAATTGTCAAGGAAAAGTGATTACATTGTCTTTTGTTGAAGCCATATCCAGTTATTTTCTGTACTGCATTTCATTCATCATTGCATTGTCCTTGAAGCTATAAAGGCATTCTCTACCATCTTATTTTTCTTTTCCTATTCATAAGTAACCAAGAACTGTGCTACTGTTGGATTACCTATTGCTGATTACTGATCATATTCACACGTGTGCTATCCATTATCAATTTATTTATAGAAGTGTGATATATATATATATAGTTTCATTTTTCAAATAAACCTTTTAAATTTGCAAAACAAATCTACTTCTTGGCTCAGTGGGGTCAGGGGGATTCTAAGAGAGGGGTGTTATACAAGGGTTCATCATCCAGATTATAACTTACCATACAAATATATAAATAAGGGCTTCCCTTGGGCATCCCAGACAAGGCACTGACTTAGTGGGATTGCTTGATTGGAGTCACTTACAGAGTGGGGGCTCGTGCTGGGAAATTCAGGGTTAGATTTACCACTTGTGCAGCTTAATACAGTGTGCTAACTGATGGGATACATACATCCGGTCGGATCACCACTCTGTGGGATGCTGTAAAGCACTCCTCAAAGGGACTCTCTAAGGAGAAGGTGTGTTTTGCAAAATAAAATACAAACTTCTGTAAGTCAGGAAGGAAATCAAGTTCCAGAATGACGACCTTGGTAGATATGAAGATAGCTAGGGAGCACCTCTTACATAAACTGTTTGTGAGAGGTGAATGGTCTAAAAAGGACCAAAATGTATGGGTGCAGGCGATCACACAACAGGTCACTACAACTGGGTCAGATAAATGGAGAGATCAGGGTCCCTTACATGTGGGACTGAATGAACTATATATGGCTCCTGAAGCCAAAGATGAACACAATAAGATTGCCAGGATAGCGGCATATTTGTATCTATATATGGGAGCCATGCAGGACAAATGTGCTGAAGGCCAAGATCTGGCAAATAGGCAACAGATGGTGTTAGAAAAGGCCCAATCTGACCTGGTCTCTTCTGAGCAGAGGCTGCACAGAAGCCAGGAGTCAGAAAACGAGAGTAGACAATGCATCATTAAAATAAAAGAGGACATGGATATACTGCAACAGGAAGAGACAGACCAGGATACCAGAATTCTTGCTTTTGAGAAGGAGCACCAAGACAGTTTGGACTCCTTACTGCAGAGCCAGAAAAAGATGGAGCAACAGATCAATTTCAACAGGGCATGCACAGAGCAGGTAGCCACCCTGCAAATCCAACTAGTCAGAGAGAAAGAGGAAAGCAACAAATTGATTTTGAAAGACCTGGATACCCAGGCAGAGTTTGATGAAGAACGCCAGAAAGCTGGTGCCTTTCAAAGGCAGAGGGACGACCTGGCGTCACAAATGCAGGCTCTTGGTCAGGAAAGGGATACCTTAGGGCAGGAAGTCTGCCATTTAAAAAGAAAAATTGAAGAAAATCACTTGGCCCTCCATGTGCTGGGTGACCTCCAAAAAGAGCATCAGGGCTTGCTAGATCACACCAGGAGGGTGGAGGAGGCTCGGGCAAGAAAGGAGCATACCAGTAGGGATGGGACTCAAGAGGTAACCCTCCTGCAGCAGAGACTGGCCCAGTATTCCAGGACCAATCAGGAGGCATAGAGAGAAAATGAGGCTCTCTGTCAGCACAATGATAGGCTCCAGCAACAGGTAGCCATGCAGGAGAGACTGATAGAGTCTAGTAATGCCTTAACTGAGGAACTGAAAGCGCAGGCTCTTGCATTGCAACAGGGAGCAGGGTCTGACAGAGATGAAGTTCGCTGGGAAAGGGAAACACCTGAGCATAACCTCAGAAGCCCTAGTACCAGAGGCCTTCATCTCTCTCAGTCCCTGAACTCTGCCACCCCCCATGTCCCCTGGAACACATGAGCACAGGGCCACAGGAATGGCAGATTACTATCCAGCCAAAAGTATGGGGCTCATAGGCCAGTACCACCCAGGAATGGATGGGCGGGCATCCGGGCATGGGCACCTAAGTACAGTGCAATTTAGTGGGGAACCCCAGGAGAGTAGGCCCACTAAGGGCATCCTGAAGACCTCTGCCCAGTTAGGTCACTGGGGGGGGGTACCCATCAAATCCTGGTAGCAAGTAGGGATCTGAAGACTCCTCTGAGCGTCATAGGACACAGGAGACCAGGTCCCCACATTCTGCCAGCTATTTCCAAGCTCGCAGAATCCAGGAAAACCTGGAAGATCAGACGGGCACCCCTGGGAGCAGTGCTTCTGAATCAGACGATGAATGGACCAGGGTTACCCGAACCAAAAAGACCAATAAGGTGAATAGGGCCTTGCTTAAGGACCCCTTAAAAAAGATTAAGGCAATCAGGAGTGTAATCACGCCTTATCATAAGAACGCCAAGTATTCTGTTTGGGAACACTTGGAGCTCTATGAGCAAATGATGGAGACTTTCCATTTGAAGGACAGCGGTAGCTGCATCCAGTACGTCAAATGGACATTCTCCCCTGAATAATCCAGTTTCTTTGCGGGGCTGGAGGACCAAAACCATTCAAGATGGTCCATATATATATATATATATATATATATATATATATATATTGTTTAATTTTTCAAATAAACCTTTTAAATTTGCAAAACAAATCTACATCTTGGCTCAGTGGGGTCAGGGGGATTCTAAGAGAGGGGTGTTATACACGGGTTCATCATCCAGATTATAACTTGCCATAAAAATATATAAATAAGGGCTTCCCTTGGGCATCCCAGACAAGGCACTGACTTAGTGGGATTGCTTGATTGGAGTCACTTACAAGCACATTGCTTTACTGTGTGACATGTACATGGTGGCTTCACTCTCTAGCTGCTGCTAAATTCAGCTATCCTGTTGCCGTGCCACTGATTGTGATGTACCAGGGAGTCAAGTGATGAGGAAAACACCTGCATTCTGCATCAGAGCACCCAGTTGTTGGGTATCTGGGTGGGTATGTGGCCTGTCTGTTTCATGTTGGTGGCAGGCCAGTAGAATTGAGGTAAATTGTTGTGCACTGTTAGGGGGGTGATGTGGCAGGGACAGGCTGGGTTGGTGTCAGGGGTGTCGAGGCTGGTGGGTGGTGTCTGGATTGGGAGGTCTGCCTTGGGGCAGTGTCAGAGGTGAGGGGGCAGGTGGGTGGTGTCTGGACTTGAGGGTACTGCTTGTGACAGTGTCAGAGGTAATGGCGGTGTGGTGAGGGGAGTGTAGAGTCAGGGGGCTGCCTGGGGTAGTGACGGAGGTGAGGGCAGAGTGTAGAGGGGAGTGTACTGTCAGGGGGCTGCCTGGGGTAATGCCGGAAGTGAGGGGGGCTGGTGGGTGGTGTCTGGACCTGAGGGGATTGCCTGGGGGAAGTGTCAGAGGTGAGGGGACTGGTGGGTGGTGTCTGGACTTGAGGGGGCTGCCTGGGCGCAGTGTTGGAGGTGAGGGCAGTGTAAGGAGGGAGTGTACTGCATCGGGCCGGACTGGGATCGTTTCAGAGATGGGGGGCTGGTGAGGAGCAGTGTTGGAGGTGATGGCGGTGTGGGCGTGGGCATGGGAGTGTACATTCAGGGGGCTGGCTGGGGTAGTGTCGGAGGTGAGGGGGGCCGGTGGGTGGTGCCTGGACTTGATGGGGCTGCATTTGGAGGTGAGGGGGGCTGGTGGAAGGTATTTGGACTTGAGGGGTATGCCTGGGGGCAGTGTCGGAGGTGATGGTGGTGTGGGGAGGGGAGTGTACAATGGATTTTGCGAATTATTTGTACCATTTTGTTTTTTAACAAATAAATATATAACAATATTTACGAAACCAAATTACGCGAATGAAAGGTACCCAATGCCAGCAATACACAAGGATTCAATCCCACGTGTTTCCCTCTTTGTGAGATTAAAAATTGCCCATGGGATTTTTTTATGGAAAACGAGTGTTTTGAGTTCCCTTGTATAACTTTGTCACAGCGTGATAGAACTTCACAAAACGTGTTTATTTTATCTAGTGGACATACACCCACATATCATGTTGGGCAGTACATGTTATTAGTAGGTTAAGGGACCCGCAATATTTTTATTTCCAAACTATGAATGGTTGGTGAAAGTAGAGTCATTAACTGTTCACTAGTTGGACCAAAACACTGCTTAACCCACTAATTAACCTGGATACCCGCCTCATTAACCCCACACTATGGCAACAATGCATCCTCAACTACTGCTTTGGTCAGGGTGTTTGGACATCTTGCAAAACCATGTATGTTTCAGTAATAATGCAGATAGGTTTCTTGTATGCTTAGGCGCATATGAAAAAGAGTGTGCAATATAAAAAAAAAGAGTTTGCAATACACTTTACAATGAGGAAGAAGTATCTTGTGGGTCATCAGTTAGTGCAGGGTTGAGTATGACAGTGGCTGACTGGGGACATACACGGATAGAAAACTCACTATTCATCACATAGAAGGGAAAAACAACACGTTATAAATATGTACTATAAACGAAGGGATAGGAAATATTAGAGGTAGGCATTAGTAGAAGCAGTCAGGAGAAATACGTGTTGGAATGCTGAGCAAGATAATTGCGAGTATGCTAGGGGTAGGAAAGAGATAAATGAGCTAACTCAGAAAGCAGAGCTTGCGAAAGAGGAGAAAGGTCCAAGCCTTCAGAACTGAGAAAGAGAGACTTAATGGGGGACCTATTACATTTGAGTGTTACTGAATTATTAATGTCATAAGGCAAGACGTTTCAGGAAAAGGGTTTGAATAGAGAAAAGGATCAGCATTGAGAAGAAGCACAAGAGTGAGAAGTGGATAGGTGGAGGAGGAAGGCGGAGCTGAGAGCTCAAGTGGCAGAGTAGAGCAAGATATTGACAGTCAGGAAGGAAGGGACAAGACCATGCTTAGATTTGAAGAAAAGAATGTGAAGCGTTCATTTCGCTCAATTCTGGGTAAACTACAAAATCCCTTTGAGTGAGTGGGGATACTTGGTAACATTTTGAGGTGAGTTTGAAGAGAGTGTAAGTTGCAAAGTTAAGAAGCGAGTTTAAAGTAGAAAGGGGATAGATGGGGTGTCCCTATAGAAAACGGGTGCATTGTCACTTATGCAAAATACTAGAGAATAGATGAGGATTTTAATACTTGAGAAAGGGAAGTGAAGATGGATTTTCTGATGTTAAGTCAAGCAGCAGTTGTACTTTTTCATCTAAAGACAGAGGGCCTCATTACAAGTACTCCGGTCCGGAATTAACACTGCCGGTAAAACCATACTGGCACCGTTTCCATGTCCGCCCAATCATGACCCGCGGCCCCGGTAATAGCACCACCCTCAACCGCCTCCGCGGAAATAGGGGTCCCGTTAAGTCCGTCTGCACGGAAACACCTCCGTTACCGTCAACACGAAACACTGTGAGCATGACAACTAGCGCGGACACGGACATTCCGGCAAAAAAATGGTGTAAAAACCGTGATCACGGTGGCGGAACCGCCGCCACCGCGAACATGGCGTTATACACTGCCTGCTGAACTGAATCAGGGCACAGGTGCACCAAATCAGCCCAGCTGGACCTAGCAGGCCACTGGGAGCCCAGAAAAGGGCCACACCCAGCCCAACACAACACAGAACCATGCAGGCAGCAGGTCTAGTAGCACTGGGACTGGGCCTACTCAACCAACAGGCAGCACTGCACATGGTGCAGTAATGGCGCAGAGGAGGAGGCGTAGGCGGAGGAGGTGCAGGAGGCAACCAGCCAACCCTGCTGCTATGGCAAACCCCATTGCCCAGCCAGCCCGACCCCGCCGCCAGCCACCAATACAACGCATCAGGGCCTCACCCTGGAACCTCACCCCAGGACAGATCCACACACTATACCGGCTGGACCGTGCAACAATCCTGCACATCACCGCCATGATTGAGGACAACATCAGCAGCCAAATTGACACCCTCACCGCCACCCCCCCTCCTGAAGGTTGTCTCAGTACTGCATTTCCTTGGCACTGGCACCTATCAACACACGGTTGGTGAGCTGCACGGCATATCACAACCCTGTTTCTCGAAAATCCTGGTACAGGTACTGGATGCCCTGTTGCGCCATGTGTCGGAACACATAGCCCTACCCCCCACCCTCCCCGAGGTCATTGCCACCAAGTGGGCCTTCCATGCCATAGCAGGCATGCCAAATTGCATAGGCGCAGTTGACTGCACCCACGTTGAGCTGACAGTACCACGTGCAATTGAGGCGGTGTACCGCAACAGGAAACAGTATCACTCTTTGAATGTCCAGATGGTTTGTGATGCCATGCAACTGATTACACACTGCTGCGCACGTTTCCCAGGCTCATCACATGACTCAATGGTACTGCGGAATTCCACGTTGCCACGGTACATGGAACGCTATGCCGGACAAAGCACATGGCTATTGGGTGAGTACAGCTGACGATGCTACAACCCTGTTGAAGTGGTGTGTGTGTGTCCAGGCCAATGAGCATTGTGAGTGTGCCGCTGTGACCGCACATGCATCACCCCCCTTCCATCTACCAAATACACAGCGGATGCCAAACATCATGAAGGAAGACATGACAGGGCACCCCAATGTGCCTGTGCACACACTGGCACAGCCAATCCCGTCATTGTCCCATGAACCTTGTGCCACTGCAGACACCCACCCTCAATTGAAACACTGCCTCAAAAGGCACGAGAGGTGTGTAAATGAGACGACGTGTATTTACTACTTCCGTACAGTGGAGTCACTCTGCCATGTGTGGACAGCACTGCACCGTGACATGCACACAATCATATGTCACCCGCAGGGGACGGTAAACATGCAAGTAAATGTGTAGGCCCATATCCTATTAGCGACATACATCGTGATGCCCAAAACATACCTCCATACACGGCATGGTACATATGCATGAATGAATGATGACACAAGAATGCACAGCAGCAGATGAGGACATGATGCCACAAACACTGACATGTTCCCCCATCTACATCCCATGTAGGTGATTCGGGATATGCACTCACGCCATGGATGATGACACCTGTACGGAGACCAAGGAACAGGCATGAAGAGGCATACAATAGGGCACATATCCGCACACGTGGAATGATTGAGAGGACATTTGGACTGCTGAAGGCCCGTTTCCGCTGTCTGAGCAGATCTGGCGGATCACTGCTGTACAGCCCAGTGAAGACGGGTAAAATCACGCTCGTATGTGCCATGCTGCACAATATATGCCTGCGCAGGAACATCCCAATGCCACCAGACGCAGATGAGGAAGATGGGGATGGGGATGGGGACGGGGATGGAAATGGGGATGGAAATGGGGATGGGATGGCACCACCTCCCCCTGGGGGTTCACATGATGGCCAGAGAGCACGGGATGCCCTGATTCGCATTTACTTTTGAGTCACAGCACATTCACAGAAATGCACGAACATGGTGACGACAATGAATTAATAGTTGCACTGCAAAATAAATGATCAATGTCCACACATGTATCTCTTGATTCGAAATGGTGATGTATTGATGTAATAACAACAGGGAAGGAGGTGCATTGGTTAGGGAAGCTGTAACCCGGGAGCCCACCCACCACCCAAACGTGCCCACCCCTCTCACACCTTTGTAGTCCACATGTGTCCTGCACTGCCCCACACACATGCCATCACTTCTGTGTGCGCTTCTGTGCCTGTGCAACCTTGCCCGACGGACCCGTTAGCCTACTCGAGCGCCTCCTTGGACTCGCAGTAGTGGAGCTGGATGGGGTGGTTGTGTTTGATTGCGCAGAATCTGGGATTGAGGGCATCCGTGCCAGATTTGCCTGTTGGCCAACCAACATGGCCTCTACAAGCCTGGAGGTGTGGTTGTTGCCCTCCCGCACATGGCGTGCAAGGGTCACTATAGTGCTCGCAAAGCGTCCGATGGACCTCGACAGGCGATGCACTGAGGCGCTGTAGCTCTCCCTCTGCAGCCTGGATTCCTCTAGCTGCCTCTCCACCAGCTGGGTGAGGGTAGCCTGCTGGTCCTCCATCCGCTGCATGCGGGCATTCAGTTCGGCCATGGATGGGGTGGGCGACCTCATGGGACTCCCCAGTGATGTGGGGCTGAACCCCAGCTCATGGAAGGAGCCCAGGTCTTCATATGTGGTCATCTCCCCCTGTGGGCTCGTTTCTGAGTGCTCTTGCGGGGCACTGTTATCACTGCAGGCCGCCCCCTCTGCAGTGCTGCTGCCTTCGGTGTTGTGTTGGGTGGCCATTATAGGTTCCCGTGGCACCTGTCTAGACTCAGGCAGTGTGGAGACGGTGGGGACGTCGGTGGTGGTGGTGGCCGGCACATCTGTAGTGGCTGGTAATGTGGCCAGAGGTGCAGAACTGCCGGCAGCATCCTCCTGTGTGGTGACGGTGGCTTGTGTACTTGCCGGTGCAGATTGGCTGGCCTGTTGTGCAGTATCACTGTCACTTGAAACGGCTGTGGGGACACAAAGGGCATGCAATTAGTGTTGTTGTGGTGGCAGATGGGTACATCACATGCGTCATTAAGATTGGACATTGAATAGTGTTAGTCACATGCATCTGATTGCTGGTGTATGCATTCTGTGATATTGTTTGCCATGCGGATCATGATGGGTCCTTTGGTCCACACATGCACTGCCTGGGGGGGGGGTTGTTAATGGGTCCTTTGGCCCACGCATGCACTGCCTGGGGGGGGGTTGTTAATGGGTCCTTTGGCCCACACATGCACTGCCTGGGGGGGGTTGTTAATGGGTCCTTTGGCCCACACATGCACTGCCTGGGGGGGGTTATTAATGGGTCCTTTGGCACAGTACTCACAACTGCATATTTACATGTGGCATTCATGTTTGGGCACTTACCGGCATCTGCAGGTGGGCTCACTCCTGCCTCAGCCTCCCCGATCCCATGGATTCCCTCTAGGTGGAGGACGCTGCTGCAACGCTCCTCCCATGCTTGCAGCCTCAGTGGGGAAGGGGGTCCTCCGCCTGTCCCACTGCTGCGTTGGTGGTGCGTGGAAATGAGGTTGCGTACCCTCAGCCTCAGGTCGTCCCACCGCTTGTGGCAATCCTTCACGCTCCTCACTGCCACGCCCACAGCGGTGCACTTGCGTGCAGCTTCGGCCCACACCTCCTTCCTCCGCTGCTGTGTGGCACGCCGTTGGTCGGCGCTGAACAGCATATCCGCATTGTCCACAATGTGCTCCACCAAGACGGTTAGCTCCGCCTCGCTGAAGCGCTGTTTGCGCTGACTCTGAGCAGGAATCCTGGCAGACATGCTGGTGGTCCCTTTTGGCTTCTCAGAGTTAGGATTGTGCTGGCTCTGGATGGCAATGGATTGTGCTTTTTATAAATTGCCCGCCTCTCTGTTTCCTGTTTTGGCGATCAAGGTATTTCCAGTTCCGTGTCTGTGGCGGCGGAGGCGGAAACGGGTTTTGCGCCACTTGTGGATGCGTTATTTCCATTTCCGTGGGGTTTTCCGTGACAGCGGTAACAACGTTTCCGAGTCCGTTTGGTGCGCGCGACCGACAGCGTGTAATCGGACGGTTTTTCCGCAACCTTGCGGACACGGAAACGTTTTTACCGCCGTCACGGATTTTGCACAGTCCCGGACTGGCAGGGTGTAATGAGGCCCTCTGTGTTTAAGATGAGAGTCAAAATAAACTACAAGGCAGTGCACGGTGGAGGAAAAAGAGAGGAGGATCTCGGAGTACAGTGACCATTTTAATGCAGCAGGGAGAAGCACAATTAGAAAGAGAGTGATTGAAGAGAGCAGATTGCTGCATATAAGAAAAAAGGAGCAATGAGCTAGATTAATTAGGAGACAACGATATCATGAGGAGCACAAGCAGATTTAGCTGTCTTGAGGATGGTTAGGACCTCAGAGGGATCTGAAGGTAACGGAATATTAAGATAGGGATAGTGGTTTATACAAGGATGAGGTGAACAAAGGAGAGAGGAGAGAACGTCTCTGATTTTGGAGATTTTTATTGGAGAAGTAGAACCCAAAAAAGATTAATGAGAGATGAAGGACTCTATGATGGCTTAGGAGGGAATAGTTGGAAGTTAAGGATAGATATGAGATATCAATGATGACTAATCATGTACTTACAGGTAAGAGTTATGGTACTCCAAAAACATCATAGCATCTCCATCCTCAACTACTATCTACTGTGAGAAGAATAACACTGAAATATGTACAATACTTGCCATTGGCATTTCTAATATCGATGGATATGTGATACATGCTGTGCCATGATCCAAGAACTTGCATCTTGGCAAAGAGCCTCGCGCATAATTATAAGCAAAATGTTCCAATGTAAATAACTCTAAATGTGCCCTACAATGCCTGGCAGTGGCATTTGTACATATTCCTTTTTTTCGGGTGAATCTTTCAAGTCGACCACAGATCTTGATGCATGTTTGGCTTCAATGCATCTGTGGCGCATGTTGTACACAATCTTTTAAGAGGCTTTTTCTCACCACTGGGTTGATCTTTGCCATTCAACAGGGTGGAACCACCTGCACCTCTATGTGATGTCTCTGCTACCCGGGGGAGGATAGTGAGATGCAGGTGTCCTTTCATCTACAAAGATGTTCAGACACTAACTGCTCTCTAAAGCAGCCATTGCTGCAGGCAGAGGTTGAAGTTGATAGAGTGTACCCTAGATAGATTTGGTTATCCAGCTTTGATGTATTGCGCCACCATAGCGGTTGAAACCAGACAGCAACTGCTTCCCATGTGAGAAGGTGCAGTATCTCTGACTGCTGTACAGCAGTGTGACACATTCACACTTAACTTTAAACTGCCCCCTGTGAATGGCACCTAGTCAGTGGACATTTGGTGCCAGTCACCATGGACTTTGCCCTTTCCCCTCTGGTATGGCTGCTATCCGACCAGTACCACTACTTTTGTGTCCCAGGTTGTCGCTTGAAAGAAAACGTTACCTTCCTCCAAAGATACTGAAGTTGCTGCAGTCACTAATGAACTCACTAATGGGCATTTGGTGGCTGGTCCCATGGCCATGGAAGGAGTTGGATCTGGGGGGCAAACAAAGACATTTCCATATATGTACAATACAACATTAAAAATGGATTAACTAGAGACTACATGATTTTGCTGACTAGGAGAAGGGCCAATCACGGTGCTTCCAATGGAAGATGTATGCATGCTGCATAGCAGAATAATCGGTTACTCTATTCTGTCAAGCTGCAACACTCACAGAATAGAAAAGCATACCTTAAATCATCACAAGCATTCCCTGGCATTAGGAAAGGGATTTTGGTCATTACACTGATTAGGGATCTTTATCTTTGGACTGCAGCTCCCAACTAACCAGCATTGCCAATGTTGAGAGGTCATGGGGACTATTTTCCCAAATATTGAGCCATTCCAGAGAGGCACAGTTTGCAGACCCCAGCATTTTAAATATCGCTGTGTTCTTACTGTAAAGTGCATACATGAACAGGGTGTAGGAATTGAATCTCTAGTCTCAGTCATATGGGTTAGATGTTGGATATCCTGAGCTGATATCTGTAAAATCGATATGCATGCACGCCCCATTGCTTCATTCAATGTAGTGTTTAGTAAAGGTTTAATAAAGAAATGTTTGTGTGTGTGTATCTAATAAAGTTTTCTGAAATTATGGGTTGATATAGCTGGAATCCTGTATCATCACCAGGGGAGTTGCTAGGTCTGGAAAAGACCCGGGGCTAAGCTGATGCCGGTACTGTTGGGAGTGGGGGCTAGCGAGTCTTTTGGCTGTAGCTCCTGAGATTCTATCCGGGGCTACAACCAAAAGATCAGGGGCTATAGCCCCCTTAGCCCCCCCCTAGCAACGCCCCTGATCATCACAGATACTATAGGCGTGCCTGCTCTTAACCATGTGTGAAGGCCTCTGTTCAGTATGATGAAAGACGTTCACTCCCATGCGTTAGAGAAGAAGAGAACAGACACAAACAGATACACACTGCCTGCACACATAACAAAACAGACACTTTTGAGCCCCTGAAAACCAAACAAAAAGAAAGGGTCTGCCAATATCTGAGTATGGGAAAGTACTGTAAATACTGTATAGAACTACAGAATGATACAGTTTAGTTGATCACAGACTAAGATCAGCAGAATAACATTACTACACAGAAACCGCAATTGGCATACCCATGTCTTTGCAGTGTTGGCGATGGCTTCTGTGTGCCAAAAAGCCGAATCAGTGTTCTGAAATTTCACTGTTTCTATCAGTAGTGCTCATTCACTCACTACTCACTTACTTGGACGCGAAAAACCAGTACCAGCACAAGTGGGATCTGACTAGAAAGCATCCAGAAAAGTGAATGTGGCATGTAACAATAGGGTACTCAGGATTAAACTCAAACAAGTAATGTATTGTCCAGCCAACAAATCTGCCCTTTCCTCATAAACTAACTACAATTAGTTCTTCATACATTCTGCCTTTGTTATGTTATGTTTCTGGGATACATACCAAGTAACACTGCCAATACCAATTACATGGTCTCTCTCCATCTCTCTTGTTGTGATTCACTCTTTGTCATAGATCTCTCACTTTCTTTCTTCTGTGTCCCTCTCGCTGCCTCTTTCTCTCTCTCGCTCGCTCTTTTTATCACACTCTCTTCTATTTTTCTCTAATTTGCAGCAATGTGTTCTTCTATGGGGGTGATGCGATAACAAGTTTTGAGATGAGTGACATTCACCCACAGATCTCGAAGCTGATTTGGCACAAATGTATCTTCAATACGGTTTTGAGATGATGTTTATCATTTCACTACTGGTTGGCTCCTTTCTATTGAATAGGTGTGCAACAACCCACGCCTTTCTGTTCTGACCCTTGCTAGAGGCATGCTGTGAATGTGAAGAAAGCATGACCGTGGAGTCCTTTAAAGCACATATGCAGTCTGACATCCACCACACTCTAAAGTAGTGGTGGATGTGTGATTGAATGCCATGAAAAATTTGGCGTGACGGTTTGAACCTTGTGTGAACCTAATCAACTGAGAAAACTCTTCATCAACACTTGATGCTTAAATCAAGTGAGTTCCAGGCTTTGGTACACCACAACATTGTTATATTTAATATTCTCAGAAAAATCATACATTTTACATATGTGGCATTTGTTTAGCATTATTCATTTTCTTTTATTGTTTTACTGCTTTTTTCATGTCTTTGTATGGTGTATCAAATAAGCATAAACATGAGCATTAGTGAATGTGTGACACTATACTTGTGTATTTGCTTTTCTTATCTGCATCAACTCCAGTTTTTACAGCACAGATTACATGCATGGGGTTTACTGTAATGGCACCCAAAACATACATCAAAAGCAGAAATAATCAGCATTTCACTTTTCGATAAATCCCCACTCCTCTACATTATTGAAAAGCATTTTTCAGATCAAATTGCCTTCACCCTACTCGCTTCCCTCGAGCGTTGAGACCTGACAGCAAACAGGATTGCATATGAAAAGGTGCAGAGTGCGGGCAACTTGCAACTAATCAGAGGGGATGTCAATCACTCTTCAGGAGGTTAACATTTATGTATGGGTTGTGCAGTCATTAAAAATGGCTGCCCTAAACATAGCAAATATTTCCAACAAGATGTCACATTAGGCACCATTGATTAGTATTATTCTATCGAAAAACAAAAAATCACATTGTGTTTCAAGCAATTCCACACTCGTGCTACTTGATAACTAGAGAGATTATTGTATCCCATTCGATACATTCCAGCTAGCCGTGCAAAGAACCCCATGGCAACACAATCCATAACAAAACCAAAGCCACAATGTTAATTGTTGATACAAGTGTTCATAAACATAGGACAGCATCAGCCCATCCATGTATGTCAAATTTCTCGTGCATACAAAGAGACGACGACATAGAACGGCTGAAGTTGACAGCAATGTATTCCTGCATGGGCCGTGAGCCACAGACAGAGCAACGCTGCAGCCATGATACACAATGACACTGTACCTGCATCCATGATTAAGGAGGTGGCGTGTTGAGAAAGCTGATAGGTTGGCACACATCGGGAAGCCCATAAAGCGTTGTTAATGTTTTCAACAGACTCTTTCGAGGGAACAGGTAAACACACTTTCTGGCTCAGTGTCATCCTTGAAGGTGGTACATGAGGAACAGAACGAGACTCACATGGTCACCTGGTACAGGATCAGGCCTTATTGTGTTTAATGAAAAGATCTGCCTGAGGTGATTGTCTGTGTCAATTAGGTAGGCGAGTAGAATTGCAGATCTAGAATCGTGCTGTAAAGCCATGCACTCGGAGATTGGATGGTATACTATTACGATGTTCAATGTAACCAACTGCATTTATTATACTCACATTTTTATTTTATTTTATATTTGATATGGATAATATCATCATCCTTTCAAATGTCTTTTCCTTTCATTATATACAAGTGAAACAATACAAAATTGTTTACAACTTACACAACAATGCAATTTACGAATAAAAAAATAATTGGACTACATGTTTCACTGGGCGAGTTGGAACAAGATTGATAAAAGATTAATAAAAGATTGATAATAACTCAAAAGCAAAAAATGAGATCACAATTAGAAATACACTGAGAGGAAGACAGCTTAAGATACCCAAATTTAGCCTTCAAAGTAAGTGCTGGGAAAGATGGTCTCTAAGTAATGAACAATCGCCACTCTCATTCCCAAGTCTGGGTTATTGGTTATATAGGACCAAATGGTGTCCAGTGACATAAAGTTATATTTGCTTAAACTGCATTTAGTGAAATAGGTTATCCTTTGGCTAGTGAGCATTGGGCAAAATAAAATACAATGTTCCAAGGTCTCTCTTTGTGATTTGCCTAGGCAAAAAAGACAATGAGCCTGATCTTTTGGAATTAGATTTCTTTTTGCCAACAAATCCGCAGTTGGCCACAAATTTAAACAGAATCTAAGAAATTTTTGTCTAATGTGTGAGCTCGGGAATTTCAAAAGATAAAGTTCTGTTGTGTGCAGAGCTTTGGTGGCAAAGACCCGAGTGTCAAAATCTTTGTACTTCAAACATAGACTGCGCGTTAATATACTCACATTTATGTATACAGACTTGTGTGTAAACCACTAAAAACCCAGAGGTCCTTGGATTTCAGGGGCACATTTATTAGACGGGGATCTCTTCACTTCTGCATAGCTGTATGGAAATAAAGCTTGTCTCTGCCCCTGATGGCTGGATTCCTATTTCATTATTTGGTGATGAGCTGCAGGATTCTACAATACTAAATCACAGTATGGAAGGTTTATTAAAGCCCAGAACATATCTGTTTTGGTTCCATTAATACTGTTACAAAACATCAAAAACAAACATTGTATAATAGCCATTTGACATATACACGTTATTGTCATACATTTCTCTATTAGTCACATCATGTGAGTGGTATTACAATCACATATCAGCTAGCTCATTACAAAGGGTGGTTATTCACAGCTTGTACAGGTTTGGACGTCAGATGTATCCCTCCACACCACGTCCCATGAACCCTATGGTACACTTGACCACTCGTTCCTCTCTGCCTGTGAATGCTCTTAAAGCAAAACTTTTTATAAACCTCACTTAGAAAGGTGAAGAGAGTGCAGTTACCAATATTTTACAGTGGTTGACAATGATTTACAATCAAATTGCTAATGGACGCTTGGTGGTTGATTATAGCTACCATATGTGGTCATACATTATGGGGTATAGAGTTAGAGTTTGAGGATGGGGGCCACCCAAGACTACAGTCATTAAACATGGAACAATTATAGAATACTCTAAAGTATTTCTTCTGAGTGTCTGCAGTACCTTAGGAGAATACATGCATTTATAATGACAGATAGAATTAATATAATGATACAGGTACATTAAATGTTAATTCAGAAATTGCTCTCATAAGATTGTCAACGGACAATATGAACTACTTGGAATATATAAAGATACAGTAGTACAGGAACAAATGCAGGGAACCTTTAGTGACAGTACATGTACATCTCTGAAGGCATTTTAATGTGACATTAGCTCAATGCGGCAAACACCTAGCTCACTCCTACCTGCAAGGGACATTCTTTGGGATTGCATTGTGTCATTGACTGGAGTGTAAAAAGAGCAGTACTGTTTACTTCAGCACCTCCCATTTACACCGCGAATATATAATTCTATTACATTGCCTATGCATTGGGAACTGAGCATAAGCGCAGTCTCCTTATTCTGAGGATCAGCTAGGATTCTCAGAAGGGAAAGGAAACATTATCCATCCTTGAACTTGAAAGAAGTGACTGCTGTCACAGACATGTTGTCCACGGAGGTACATCTTGAAGCTGTGAATCCGTATATGTGGTTCAATGTTACAAGCAATTTAATGGCAGGTTAAGGGCTGGGAACAATTACATGAGCTCCAACCATTGTGCATTATGTACCCAGAGATTATAGCATATAGTCAATTTTTCATAAAAGAAACATTTGTCAAATAAAAAGATCAGTGGTCATTCTTATGTTTCCAACATGAGCTCTGATTTTATGCAAAACAGGCTGGCACCATGACTGTTATGCGGTGTCCAGAATGAAAGAGCGTTACTTTAGGAATCGCAGCATGAACGTTGGCTGTACCAGTAGCATGGATTTTAAAGTCACTGTGCGACTAGAGGGAAAACGCGGAATTGGTAATACAACAAAAGCCTGGTTGGATGCCACTCTAGGAGACAATCACATAGCACTGCACCACTGACCACTGTGTGCAAGGCACGTTGCTGCTGCAATTGTGTCGTTTTCCATGTATGCTGTTTGCAAATTAAACTTTGACTGTATATTTGCCTTGTCCCAAAAGCAACAAACTATGACACTTTAATACAGGCAACAGAAAGAGAACACTGGATTCAATCGCACTGTACTGGCCTTTCAAATAAACATGTTAAAATAAAAATAATAAATAACAATGGCAGTGGAATGGGAAAGGATTGGGAAACGAATAACGTGGAGTGAAAACTATTCGTCCTCACTCTTTTTCCCCTCAATCATCCAAATTGCCAAATAAGCGGGCGGGAAGATAGCTCAGGGGCAACAAGCTCGTCTTGGAAGCAAGACAATGCTGAGCAGTATGGGTATGAAACCTGGTCCTGCGCCAATTTTGACATGAATTGCAATATAAGAACCCAATTTAATCTTAATAGTTGCATTTGAATAATATAATAGGATAGACATGTGTTACAGAAACATATGTTATAACCGCTTACTGTGGTGTACATGACACCATCATAATATTAGGAAGTGCAGCACACATTTTAATAAAGAAGTCGGTTCAGTATAATTATGTCGTTCTGAAATAAGCAAAATAAATAATATACTGATAAAATTCTAAAAAGGAAATGGCAGGGTTGGCATTCAAACACAGTTTTTTGAGTGCACCTTATTCACAGGACCGGTTTGTATCCGTTTGTCAATCCAAAGTCATGAGAATGAAGCTTGCAGAAGCTGAACTCATTCTCTTGTGCCTTAAAAAACAACACTGGACTGCAGGGATCTCAGCGCACATTTTAACACAAAGGTCTGGTTAATTTAAATCTGTACTTCTGTATTAACAATTTTTTAAAAACAGTGTCAGGGTTCTCATTCAAACCCAGCTCTAATGACTTCCCCCCCATTCAGAAGGCCATGTTGTATCCACTTGCCAATCCAATGCCTTGCAAGTGAAACTCACAGAAGCTGGACAAATGCTCTTGTGTCTACAAAACTAATACTGGACCACAAAGAACTATGACCCCTTCACCTATGTTCCTTTCCAAGACAAACTCCTCGAAAGAGCCATAGACCCACAATATCAAGTACACATCGACACCCAGAACCTCTTACAGACCTACTAATCTGGCTTTCAACCCATATGTAGGGCAGAGGATGACACCATACCAGTGGTAGACAATGTTCTCCACATCCTTCATGATTGATATCATTGCCTCCAGGTACTCCTTGATCTTGCCATAGCTTTTGACAAAGTTGAACATCAAACCCTCATTGACATACTGCAAACCCGCATGGGAATTGGTGTATACATCCTCTCATGGTTTGCTTCATTCCTAGAAGACTTGTATCAATTTGTCGAGATAAATATCTCCGGATGATCCACCCTACCTGTCAACTGAGGGGGCTCACAATCATTCACCCTCTAACCAATGAGCATCCTTTCAACCTGAAGCCCTGGCATCCTCCTTGTGAGCAACAACATCCACATCCACAAATATGCCGATGGCAGACAAATCTACCATCAAATACATCCACCAGCTCAAAACTTTTCTCATCCAAATACAAACGTGGATGTCCAGTGCATACTTTAAACTGAACCCCCCAAAACTTGAATTCTTCCTCCTTTCTAATTTCACTGAACACCCCTTTGATCGAGGCCAGACTATCCACCGGGCTGTCTAAACTAGAGGGGTTCAGCCCACTGCTGAAACTATGTGCCAAGTCCCTAGGATTCCACATTGACAGCCATCTCTCCTCCGTATTGCACTAGCAAAGGAAATTCAGATAGCTTGGTACCAACTTTCTCTCTAGTAGACTATAAAGCCCTTCTTTCCAGAAAGTACCTTCTGATCCGTGAAGCAGACCCTCATCCGTTCCCTCCTTGATGGATGATAAAAAGGCCCTTGTGACTGACCCACCCACCTCAAGCTTGACACCAATCAGAAGTGTCCTCCAAACTCTAGCCTGCATTCATCAAAAGGCTCTGGCAACGCATTTAATTTATGCCCACACACATTGAACTACCTTGGTTTCCCCAACAAGCTTACATCACCTTAAAGACAAGCTGCATCATTTACAAAGTGGTAACCACTCTCCTACCTGGCTAACAAAATCAACATCTCTTGTGGCCAAGACTTCACAAGAAGCTAGGACCTGATCAGTCTAGAGATGCAAAAATTAAAAGCAAAAAAGCGGAAACAGGATTTATCTATTATGCCCACAAGCTGTGGAACCTTACACAATTCAACAACAGAGTCACACTTAACCCCATGCATTTCAGAAAGAAGCTCAAGAGCCTCGTCTTCTAGGAGTACCACTTCACACACCATAACCCCTCTGGTCCCAGCTCCACTCAAATCCAATATAAAATAAAATAAATAAGAAATGCACATAGTTTAACACATCCCCATACATCTTAGGCATAACATTGTGGATGGGCAGCACAGTTTCTTTCAAGGTCTACTGATTTTTTTCAGCTTGTGGAGACTCAAATGATCCGTGAGAAAAGGCCACACAATGATAACTTCATGATATTATGAAGTGTAGCGGAGTAAAGCAACCCAATTTTTTAAAATCTGTAGCCCTATAATAAAATGGTGTTAGTATTTGGTAAGAAAAACGTAAGCCACATTTGCATCCAGGGAAATGCGCTCAGTCCGTCAGGTGGCTGGGACAGCGGGCGAGAACACAGAGGCGTACCACACGCTGTTTCCAGCCACCCAAGGCTCTGTCCCAGGTGGTGCCATCTTGATTGTGAGGAGGTAACAGGGAGCCTCTATCTGTTGCCTCAGCTTGTCCCCACCCTCGGACTCACCCCCAAAACAAACATTACCCTTTCCCCACCACACTCCCTTCCTCCCAACCTAGCTGCTGGACCGGAGCTTTGTGATCCGGTCCCGACACTCCTCCAGCCTGCGGCTACCATAGAAATAGAAATGGACGAAGTCCCTTTTTCTATGGCAGCGGCCATCTTGTTTTTTTTTTTGACAGGCGTTTGGGCTCATACAATACTTTCGCGGTCCATCTCATGTGAAAAAAAATACAAATTAAACCATTGTACCCCGGATGAACCCCGGATGGCTATCATCCCTGCATCAGGAAGTGGACATTGTCGTGTAACGGCCCACATCACTGCCTGGGCTGGTGGGACGTTAACATCCATGTCCACCCCCGACACAAGGGTGATTACCATATAAGATGCCAAGCTAAGTAACAATAACATAACACTGTTCTGCTGTACAAAAGGTTCATCGTTGTCTCTTTCATTTTACACTGTCTGTGGATGAAACGTCGACCCCATGCTGGATTCTAGAATGGCAGGCTATGGGGTAGCAGCTTAGTTCAACTGCTCCTGGACCTCTCCCTGAAGACATTTTCAAGACATTATGAATTTAAAAAAGACGATTGCTGAGGCTGAAAATCCAATTTCAAAGAAGCCTAAACAAATTGGAGAGATGGAAGATACCCCTAGCATCCAGGATATCTACAAAATCCTTCTCCAGGTGGCCCAGGGCGTCTGTGAAGTGAAGGTTACTTTGGCTGATCTTAATTCAAAAACTGGACAACCTGATGGCAGGGTAACTGCCTTGGAGGAATCATCTTAATCAATGAGTATAGAAATTGCAGGGAGCTTCCAGGCTTATAAAAATTTGAAGACAGATCTACAGAAAGAAAGGGAACTGCGCCTGGAGATGGATATGAGGCTGAGGGCTAAAAACATCAGACTGGTTGGAGTGGATGAATCTGCACTAACGGAGGATTTAACATCACTGATCATTCAAGTACTTAGAGACAGCTTTAATTATGATCATATATCTCCTATGGACATTGATAATGCCTTCAGAATTGGTAATAACAAGGGGCCTCAAGCAAGACATATTCTTGTGACTTTCCATAGTCTGAAGTCAAAGGAGAGATTGATTGCTGCTGCCAGACTGAAAGGGAAAGTTTGTTTTAAAGGCAAACCAGTTTTTATTTACCCGGACTTCCCCAAGGAGATCTTATTATTGAGGAAATCTTTCCAGGGACCTAAAGACTTGGCCAGGCAGCTTCAATTGAAAGCATTTTTGAACAAACACAATGTTTTTACTGTTGTACTGCCTGATGGTGAAAAAAGCACTCCCGAAGCTTTGCAAGCTGTGCACTGGATGATGCAACTAAAGATTGCTGCCCCCAATCAGTGATCTCCTTGCCTCTGACAATGCCCTCATCGTAAGTTATTTACAAATGTTTATTTTTTATTTTTATGTAATTTTTTTTATTTCATTAAGATGGCACCGGTGGTGAAGACGTACAGTTGGGATTTAAATCATCTTCAGAACTTCTTCCCTGCTCATTTTGAACGTCATCGCTGTGTTGCGAGCGTTTGTTTACCTTTGTTTATGGACGTTCTTAACTGCACTTCGGGATCAGGCTAGAGTAATGTACCCGTGGATCTGAGGTCAGCTAATCAGGAAATGCGTGCGTGAGGGGGACGCTTCACTTCTGGCGCTTCTCCTTTCATGCGTATCAGTAGGGCACCGGCTGAAGACGCTGAAGCTGTGAGGATCCCGGATGTTCGGTCAGACGCATTCTTTTCATTCCCTCGCTTCTGTGTATTTCGCGGCGGTTTAAGAAGTGGACCGGCGGAAGCTCTGGGGGATGGTGCGATATGATTTGAGTGCCTTTGTTTGTCCATCCATTCGGGGCCGTCGACAAGGCACAGTGAACTGCTCCCGTGTCAATGGATTTCGCTTGCAACAGACGCTGGGGCGCCCTGGGACATATATCATCTAGTCAGACTTGAAAGGGGCCCTATGGAGACTTGCAACAAGGGCACATTAGGCTGGCCCAATGGTAGTGTGCACGCATTCATCTCCGCTGGCAATGATCTCGCATATATTCAGCCATTGTTTTGTGTGGGCAAGGCTTGTTATCGTGCTCAACGGCTGGGATACGTTGGGATATGGAGAGATTATGGATGCCGCAGCAGGATGTGTTCTTTCTGCAGTGGCCTGCCCGTTTCTGCACATTTAGCTAACGTTTTAATTATAGTGCAGATATTGCTGGGTGCAGCATGGATTTCGGGGGCAACTTACCTGACTGGCTTTGGTTTGGAGAGGTGCTACTGGTGAACTGTGGGGGCCGATTACTTTGATACAGGAATGCTGTACATTACACTATTACATTCACATGGCTGGCCTCCTACACCATGACCGCCAACGTTTTTCGCAAAACTGCAGTGCCTGACCATGTGATGACTAATACTAGAAGGAATGTGAACTAGTTGTCAGTGTTTGTGGAGCCCTTATATTCTTACCTGTCATTCGGAACTTACCAATGTGTACTGCATTTGCCTTGCTGGAGTGGTGTGGTGCCATTTGCTGTCTCATGTGAACGGAGATGGAAGCGGACAGCTATCTGGCCTACGTGTGGAACTTGGAGGGGGTTCAATCTGCCGGCTAGGGTTGTGGATGGGCGACTTGGGACAGAAAATGTGCAATACGGATCATTGGCTGTGATAGGGTGGTTGGGCTATATACGTGAATTTCATTGATATTGTTATAAATGTTCAGTTTGCGGTTTGAATATTCCAGTTTCATTAATTCAATGCAGATGTATGGCTCTATGATGCATATGTATGTCCTTTGTGGTTTGTCACTGTAGGTTTCGAGTGGTTGGTATGGTCTCGGCATGTCTGGGTATTTCTGACAATGATTACTATCAGTGGTTTGGGCTTGGATGTCAGTGAATGGTGCGTATCACTGTGTGTATGTCAGGCTGCTGAGGAACGTTTGAGTGGTACTATGTTTTTTTTAATCTACGTTCTGTGTGTAGCTTCTGGATAGATAATTTTATGGTACCTGGTACATAAACGAAGGTGGATGTAGGGTTTACCGTGATTTTCATGCATTAAGCTAGATACTGCATTCAAGTTGGGGCTCATTGTTTGCTAAATGCGGTCAGATGTGTGGGATGACTGGTTGTATGTATTTTTATTTCATGCCATTGACCAAGCTGGCTAATTGCTGATCTGCTGGTTTCAATCACACGTAGGTACTTTGATGTTTGTTGCTTACATGTTTAACTGTCCAGGATATTCCTGTTCTGTGTGCAGCTATTGGTCCTTTTCATGAGGGCTTTATTGTTATAGATCTACATTTCCCTTCTTGTGGTTTTGGTGCCGTTTGTGCTTGATATAGTTTTTTCTATTGTTTGGTTCCGTGTTCCAAAGTTTTGCGGTGTGGTTGAATGGAGGCGCCGGTCTTGACTGGGCGTATACCGTATCTTCAAAGGTGATGTGTAACACACGGCTGGCTCTTTGGGCTGGACCTCTGTGCACTGTATGTTTGACTCGAAGGGTAAGATGTCTGCAGATAGAAAATATGGGATTAAGGAACTGGGTTATTGAATGTCTCTCTCTTCTTCCCTTTCTCTTCTCCTGTAGAACCCCAAAGGTTAACGCTCTCACCTTAGGTAAGTGAACGCCGTGCTCTCCATCTTCCTCGGGGCAGGGTGCTGTAACCAGTTTCTTCACTGGATAAGGGGAGCAGGCCTCTTGACTTCAGAGGACTGCTGTCCGTCGTTTACTGCACGAACGGTAAGTTTCGAGTAATTCTAATGTCTTTAAAGTCTTTAGTAATGATGTTTCTTGTTTTGCAGGGTTCCGGCGATGGCGGATGACGGGCTAAAGTGAGTTGAAGATGGAGCCCGTGTGATGAATAGAAGCACCTGGAAGCACGTAAGTAAGCGCTAGTTGCCTGCTTCACGATGCGCTCTGTCTTTTTATTTTGCAGGTACAAGTTCGGAGCGGCTGCAGGGTGCCGGAATACCCACGGGGTTAGATGTGGAAAGGAGTAATGGCACGTGAGTATTAAAGTTCCCCAATGTCTTTAAACGCACCTTGTTTTGTCTTTCAGATGTGGGATGCAGCGCCGAAGGCCTCCGGAGCGTGCGAAGAGTTGGTAAGCTTTTGTCTTTCAGATGCCGGAATGCAGTGTGAATACCTCCGGAGCGCACGAAGAGTAGGTAAGCCTTTGTCTTTCAGATGCCGGAATGCAGCGCGAGGCGTTGGTGACAGCCGATGGACCAGGTAAGTGAAGAGCTGTCACTGAAGACCGTAATGCTAACCTGTTCTTTCTTGTCTTTATAGGGGTTGCTGAAGACTGGATTCAGGATGGTAAGCCTTTTTCCTTAGGCCCAGGATCAGATGCAGAAGACACGATGAGCGTTCTGCTGCAGAGGATGCAGAATAACGCAAAGCAAGATGCATCCATCGGGTGTGGTTTAAATAGCCTCCTTTAGTGCTTAGGTGTCTCCTTCCACAGCCACGCCTAGGTAAGAAAAGAGTTCCTGCTTTCCAGAAGAGTTCCAGTGTTCTGAATCTAGGGAGTGGCTCCTGCCCCACCCAACAGGAAAAGTAGTTCCAAACAGAAGAGGATCAGAGGCTCAACTGGCAGGCAAGTAAGCAGCATGGTCTGCTGCAGGTAAGTCCACCCAAGCATTATGAGCCCGGCGCTTCCAGCGCTGGGACTGGGCATATTTATGAGCCTGGTGCCACTGGCGCCAGGACTGGGTCCAAAAGGTCCCAATTGGGACTGGTTGGCACTCGGAACCTGGGTTATGGATCTGCTTCCAAGGGAGTTGGGAAAACCCTGACCTTTTGGAAGCAGAGATCATGACAGTACCCCCCCCTCAAGGCCCCTCCCAAACCGGGCTTCTCCGGGGGTTTTGGCTTGTCAGGAAATGTTCGGTGAAATCTTTTAATGAGGCGAGGAGCGTGGACATATTCAGCAGGTTCCCAGGATCTCTCTTGGGGGCGGTAGCCTTTCCAGTCAATTAAGTAAAATAGTTTAGATTTGGAGATCTTGGAGTCCAGAATGCTTTTGACTTCAAACTCGAGTTCTCCATCAACTAGGATAGGTTTTGGAGATTTAGTTAGTCGGGTTTGAGGTTGCACGGGTTTTAATAGAGAGACGTGGAAGACCGGATGTATCTTCATGTGCGGGGGCAAGTCCAACTTGACCGCTACTGGGTTTACTATGGTAGTGATGGAATAGGGACCAAGGTATCTTGGGTTGAATGTGCGTGGCCCTTTTAGAGGTAGATATTTGGTGGATAACCAGACTTGATCCCCTACTTGATATTGAGGGGCTTCCTTCCGATGTTGATCTGCTCCTTTCTTGTATTGTTCTTTAGCCCTTTGAAGGTGAGAAACAGCTTCCTTAAAGGCTTGGGTGATTGTAGAATGCAGGTAGTCTACTGCTGGTGTTTCAAGATCTTGGATGGGATCCAACTCCGAGGTTCGAGGGTGACTGCCGTACAAAAGAAAAAACAGGGTTTTCCCAGTTCCCGAATGGACAGTTATTGTAGGCATATTCGGCTATCCAAAGGATGTCTTTCCAAGTTTTTTCAGTTTGTTGCAGCATGCAGCGTAAATACTGTTCCAGAGTTTGATTGGTCCTCTCGGTTTGTCCGTCGGTCTGAGGGTGGTGTCTGGTCGATAGTCTCACATCAATTTGAGCCGACCGACAGCAACTTCACCAAAAATGAGAAATAAATTGACTACCTCGATCCGAAATTAGAACCGAAGGAAAACCGTGCAGTCGGACGATGTTTTCGAGAAATTCTCGGGCCAGAGTTGCTGCTGTTGGCAAGCCTTTGAGCGGAATGAAATGCGCCATCTTGGAGAATAAGTCCACGATTACTAGAATCGTATTGTATCCGGAGCATGGAGGTAGATCGGTGATGAAGTCCATAGAAAGCGTATGCCAAGGGCGAGGTGGGATGTCAATAGGGCGTAAGAGGCCTGCTGGTCTTTCCTTTTGACTCTTGTTTTGGGCGCATACTCCACAGGACATTATAAAGTCTCTGATATCTTTTTTCCAAGACGGCCACCAGAAGTAGCGCTTGATCTTTTCTGAGGTCTTGGCCATACCGGGATGTCCTTCCATTAAAGAATCGTGATAACAAGAGATTACTTTTTTCTGTAAATCTGTGCTGGGTAGGTATAATCGTTCTTGGAAATACAATAAGTTGTCCTTTACTGCAAAGTCCTTTCCCTGCAGATGCCAATTCTGTATGTCTGCTGGAGTTACAAGTTGCCTGGCTTTATCCTTAACTTCCTCTATGGATTCTGTGGCGATTACACCCAGAATTCTTTGTTCGGGAATGATTGGTACAGGTGTAGGGTTGATCAAGTGTTCTTCCACTCCCATCCGAGAAAGGGCATCAGCTTTACCATTCTTTGTACCAGGTCGATAGGTAATTATGAAGTCAAACTCGGCAAAGAATAATGCCCAACGGAGTTGTCTAGAGGATTGGGCTTTTGCGGTTTTCAAATATTGCAGGTTTCGGTGATCCGTAATCACAGTAACGGTGTGTCGGGCCCCCAGCAGATAATGCCGCCAAGCCTTAAAGGCAGACTTGATAGGCAGAAGTTCCTTGTCAGTAATCGTGTAATTGATTTCAGGAGGCGAGAATTTGCGGGACCAAAATGCCACGGGATGCAACTGATTGGTTACCGGGTCCTTTTGTGATAGAACTGCCCCCATGGCAAGGCTTGAAGCATCAGTTTCCACGATGTAGGGGAGTTCGGGGCGAGGGTGTTTTAAGATTGGTGCAGAGATAAATTTAGTCTTCAAATCCTGGAAAGCTTGTTCCGCCTTGGTAGACCATTCAAAACGTTTATTTTTCTTTAACAAGGCAGTGATGGGCTGGACTATTCGAGAGAATTCGGGGATAAACCTGCGGTAAAAGTTAGCGAAGCCTAACATGCTTTGCACACCTTTTACGGAGGATGGTGATGGCCATTTGAGATCTGCATCGACCTTCTTTGAATCCATACGCACTCCGCCAGGTGATAATATGAATCCCAAGAATTCAACTTCAGTCACGTTGAAAACACATTTTTCCAACTTAGCGAAAAGTTTGTGTTGACGCAATCTTTCGAGGACCATTTTCACGTTTTTCCGATGTTCAGATTCCGATGAAGAATAAACGAGGATGTCGTCAATGTAAACAACAACACACACATCTATGAGCTCTCTGAGGACATCGTTCATAAAATATTGAAAGGCGGCCGGGGCATTGCAAAGTCCGAAGGGCATGACCTGATATTCAAATAGCCCATACTTGGTGCGGAAGGCCGTCTTCCATTCATCGCCCTCTTTTACTCGTACCAAGTGGTAAGCTCCTCTAAGATCCAGCTTTGTATATATGCATGCTTTTCTGACTTGGTCCAGGAGTTCAGGGATCAAAGGTAACGGATATCTATTCTTAACGGTGATCTGGTTCAGGGAGCGATAATCTATACAAGTTCTAAGGTCTCCTTCCTTTTTTGGAACGAAGAACAAAGCTGAAGAAGCAGGGGACTTGGAAGGATGAATAAACCCATTTGCCAGGTATTGATCCAGGTATTGTCGAAGGTGAAGGTTCTCAGGCTCGGTGAGGGCATACATTCTACTACAAGGAGGAGTAGATCCAGGTATCAGGTCTATCTGGCAGTCATAAGACCTATGAGGAGGTAGAGAGTTAGCCTGATCCTTCCGGAAAACATCTTGGTATTCTAGGTATTCGGGAGGTAACTGGGGAGTCTCTGAAGAAATTGCTGCCAGTGCAACACCAGGTGGAGGGTGACAAGTAGAGACACATTCTGGAAACTGGACCGTTCTTGCTCGCCAATCGATCAGAGGATTGTGTTTCTCTAACCAAGGTATTCATAGAATAATCTGAAACTGAGGGGCCTTGATCACATCGAACACGATCTTCTCATGGTGTCCATCTTGACTTACTAGCGTCACCTCTTGAGTGGTATGCGTTATTGGCCCGGAGGCTATCTCCGTACCATCCACCGTAGTAATGACGTCCTTTACAGCCTTGGGCAAAGAGTTAGATTCATCCTCAAAACCATTTCATGATCCACATAATTGCCGATGGCACCGCTGTCGAAGTAAGCTTCAATTGCATGTAATCGATCCGGATTATCAGGGCTAATGAGGACCATAGGTATCACGAAATGCGAGGTCACGGAACTGGTTTTCACGCTCGGTAAGAGGACCTCTATTCTTGTCGGGCGAGGTCGTTTCCCTGCTCAGAGTTTGTAACTTTGGTAACTGCAGCTCCTACTGCCTTCTTGTCAGGTTTCACCGGACAGTCTCGAAGAAAGTGCCCTGAGTTTCCGCAATAGAGGCATAATTGCAACTGTTTTCTCCTTTCCCGCTCCTTTTGTGTTAGAGGACCTTTCAGACCCCCTATTTGCATGGGTTCCCCGGAGTCTACTCCTTTGGAAGGAGTTGGCGGTTTGGAAAATACTCGAGCATCAAACTTGGAACGATCGGCCTTCCTGTTCTGCAGTCTGTGATCTATTTGAACGACTAAGTCTATATAGTCCGAACAATCTTGTGGGGGATTCACTACTTGGGCGGACACATCTTTGAGCTCTCCACGTAGACCTCTATAAAACAGCGTAATCCTTTTGTCCTCAGGCCATTGAGTTTCCACTATCAGTCTGTTGAAAGACGCAATATAAGCCAAAAGGTCTTGATTACCTTGTTGCAACGAAAGAAGCTCATTGTCCAAGGCCTGCCCCTGTGAATGTCTTGCGAACAGTTTTTCCATACTGAGCTGAAAAGCTTGAAAATCATGGAGGACCGGATCATCTTGATTTACTAGAGGGATCGACCAGTCTGCCGCATTGCCACTAAGGTACGAAAGCACGAAAGCTACTTTAGCTTGATCAGTTGGAAAGGCTGCTGGCCGGCATAAGAAATGCAACCGGCACTGATTGATAAATACTGAAAACCTCTTTGGGTCACCAGAAAATCGTTCGGGCGGAGCCAGAGGTACATTCCCAGGTAGGTTGATCTGCACTGGATTCATAGAGGATGTAGAAGGAAGATTTCCCCCAGATGTGGGTAACGGGGTCTGTCCGGCTTGTGACTGTAGCAATTGTCTAGCGAGATCATCTGTTCGCTCCTTGGAAATAATCAGTTCCCTTCTTAGAGCGTTTGTTTCCTGACGGGCTGCATGCAATTCTGCCCTTAGTTCCCCAAGTAACTGGGCTAGCTGGTCGGTATCCGAGGTTTCCATAGCGCCTGGAAGGGAGTTTTGTGGTAGGCTTTGCGTTCTGTAACGCTCACCTGATTCCCGTAGAGGCGCCGGTCTTGACTGGGCGTATACCGTATCTTCAAAGGTGATGTGTAACACACGGCTGGCTCTTTGGGCTGGACCTCTGTGCACTGTATATTTGACTCGAAGGGTAAGATGTCTGCAGATAGAAAATATGGGATTAAGGAACTGGGTTATTGAATGTCTCTCTCTTCTTCCCTTTCTCTTCTCCTGTAGAACCCCAAAGGTTAACGCTCTCACCTTAGGTAAGTGAACGCCGTGCTCTCCATCTGCCTCGGGGCAGGGTGCTGTAACCAGTTTCTTCACTGGATAAGGGGAGCAGGCCTCTTGACTTCAGAGGACTGCTGTCCGTCGTTTACTGCACGAACGGTAAGTTTCGAGTAATTCTAATGTCTTTAAAGTCTTTAGTAATGATGTTTCTTGTTTTGCAGGGTTCCGGCGATGGCGGATGACGGGCTGAAGTGAGTTGAAGATGGAGCCCGTGTGATGAATAGAAGCGCCTGGAAGCACGTAAGTAAGCGCTAGTTGCCTGCTTCACGATGCGCTCTAACTGTCTTTTTATTTTGCAGGTACAAGTTCGGAGCGGCTGCAGGGTGCCGGAATACCCACGGGGTTAGATGTGGAAAGGAGTAATGGCACGTGAGTATTAAAGTTCCCCAATGTCTTTAAACGCACCTTGTTTTGTCTTTCAGATGTGGGATGCAGCGCCGAAGGCCTCCGGAGCGTGCGAAGAGTTGGTAAGCTTTTGTCTTTCAGATGCCGGAATGCAGTGTGAAGACCTCCGGAGCGCACGAAGAGTAGGTAAGCCTTTGTCTTTCAGATGCCGGAATGCAGCGCGAGGCGTTGGTGACAGCCGATGGACCAGGTAAGTGAAGAGCTGTCACTGAAGACCGTAATGCTAACCTGTTCCTTCTTGTCTTTATAGGGGTTGCTGAAGACTGGATTCAGGATAGTAAGCCTTTTTCCTTAGGCCCAGGATCAGATGCAGAAGACACGATGAGCGTTCTGCTGCAGAGGATGCAGAATAACGCAAAGCAAGATGCATCCATCGGGTGTGGTTTAAATAGCCTCCTTTAGTGCTTAGGTGTCTCCTTCCACAGCCACGCCTAGGTAAGAAAAGAGTTCCTGCTCTTCAGAAGAGTTCCAGTGTTCTGAATCTAGGGAGTGGCTCCTGCCCCACCCAACAGGAAAAGTAGTTCCAAACAGAAGAGGATCAGAGGCTCAACTGGCAGGCAAGTAAGCAGCATGGTCTGCTGCAGGTAAGTCCACCCAAGCATTATGAGCCCGGCGCTTCCAGCGCTGGGACTGGGCATATTTATGAGCCTGGTGCCACTGGCGCCAGGACTGGGTCCAAAAGGTCCCAATTGGGACTGGTTGGCACTCGGAACCTGGGTTATGGATCTGCTTCCAAGGGAGTTGGGAAAACCCTGACCTTTTGGAAGCAGAGATCATGACAATGAGGGAGATGTGAATGTTTTTGCTGTTTTCCTCTAAGTTTTTTGTAGATTTCATTACTAGTTTATAGGTTTCGAGGTTTCAGCTGAGTCGATTCGGCTTCTTAAATTTTACATTTACTCAGTATTTGGGAGAGGTACTAGAGACTTTCTTTTTGATGTTTTTTCTTACACTCGCTAGGCTAAGTGGTTTCCATGGTTTTGATCGTTCTATTATTGGTTTCATATTTGTACTTTTTTGTTTTTTATTTTTCGTACGTGTTTTTGTTCTTCACTCTGTCTGTGGCTTGATGGCCTCAAGGACAACAGGTATGGCTACTGAGAACTTTTGTGTAGTTTCTTGGAATGTCAATGGAATTAATAATGTTCTTAAAAGAAAGAAAGTGTTCACAATTCTAAATGATTTGAAGACTGACATCTGCTTTATACAGGAAACTCATCTTCTATCTGATGAGATCTCGAAATTGGAGAAGGAGTGGATTGGTTTGGCATTTGGTTCGTCATTCTCGACCAGATCTAGAGGGGTGGCCATTTTAATTTGCAAAAAAATTCCTATTAAGGTTTTGAGAAATTGTACTGACAAAGACGGAAGGATGGTAGCTTTATTGGTTGATAGTCAGGGTGAGCAGATGATTCTTTGTAATGTATATGCTCCCACAATAGATAATAGCTCTTTTTTTAGGATGGTGGCCCAGACTCTTTTGGATTTGAATTCTCCTAACATTGTTCTGGCTGGGGATTTCAATACTATTCTTGATCCTTTGCTAGAGAAGGAGTCGTGTCAAGAAGTTGAATCAGAGTGATTTACATAATCAGGCTCTCTTGTCTTTGATGGATGAGCACAATTTGAGAGATAACTTTCACCTTTTACATCCAGGTGCTTGTGAATGTAGTTTTTTTTCTAACGCTCATAATATATATTCACGTTTGGACATGTTATTGACAGGTGGTGCAGTGACAAAGAGTTTGGTTACCAGTGAAATTGGGAACATTTCAGTTAGTGATCATGACCCTGTGTCGATGCACTTAGAATGTAAGCATAGCTCTCGCAGATCATTCTCTTGGAAATTGAATACTTCTATTGTGTTAGATGATGACGTTTTGGAGAAGATTAAATCTGAAGCTGAGTTCTTTATTGAGGAGAATCGTTCAGATGAGGTTAGTATACAGAACACATGGGAGGCTTTCAAGTGTTATATGCGCGGGATTTGTATTGGTTTATCAAGTGGAAAAAAAAAGAAAGAGAAAATCAGATTGGAACTAAAAAGGAAAATTGGTGTGATATCCAGGGAATTGATGATTGACCCGTCAAACTCAGCTAATTTGACAGTGTTGAAAAAGATGAAAAGAGAGATGAATACTATTTAATCTTTGAGGGTGGAACGTAGCTTGTTTTATTCTCATTGTACTTACTTTGAGAATAGTGAGAAATGTGATAGGTGGCTCGCATACAGATTAAAGCAGAAAATGACAGAGGTGGCCATTGCCTTCATCGTTGAACCCGATGGTAGGATTACATTTGATCCGCATAATATAAATTTGGTTTTCCATGACTTCTATGTGAATTTGTATCGCAATGAGACTGGGGTCAATGGTAAAGGGACTGATTTCTTTAGTAATCTTGAGCTTCGGAGAATTTCAGATGCGGAATATCAGTGAAAACAAGTGAAAATAGCGATTTCTAGATTGAATGTGTGTAAATCTCCTGGCCCTGAGACACTTCCTTGTGAATTCAATAAGATTCTGCCTGAGTCAGCTCTTGAAATTTTGAGGGTTATGTTCACTGCTAGTAAATCATCTGGTGTGCTGTCTTTGAGTACAAGACATGCCTCTATTTCTGTGTTTTTGAAGAAGGGAAAAGATGGCAACAATCCGGTGAACTATTGCCCTACCAGTCTTATCAATACTGATAATAAGGAGCGAGACTTTGAAACCCTTGAAGAGAAACGAAATCGTTTGATCTACCATGTACAAAATAGTGATCGAAAAAAACCGGACATGAAAAAACAAAACTTTGTGAGCAATGAAAAAACAAAATCAGAACTGTACAATCAAAACAAAAGTAGTGATGAAGAAGTAAATAAACATCTTGAGCAAACGCGAAAAAGAAGTGTGAGCCTAGAAGGGAAATTGGAATTCATACGCACACAGAACAAACCGCAGTATCAGCGACAAGAATCAAAAAGAGAACAACAAAGAGTCACTTATGAGAGAGGAACAACAACGAAAGCAAACAGTAATCATGATAAAAGGCGAAACCAACCAGAGAAAAGATCCACGCCAGCACAAGGCTCGACTGCCCGTAATATAAGGCAGGGGAGAAGAATAGATGAGGACATCGAAAATGTCAAAATAAACAATAAAAGGGAGTGCAGATGGATGATCAAAATAACACAAAGGAGTTGCAACAAAGAAGAGGTCATTCTAAATAGAAGAACAATTTTGGCCATATTACATCAAATGCGCGACCTACGAAGCATAATATCAGAAGACATACAAATTGTGGAACCTTGGCATACCAGAAAGAGGGCAGCAGCAATATTATATCTCAACTCCAGCACGATATGCCGAATGATTGGGAAACATCACGATGATTTCTATAACCATGGATATCACACAGAAGAAATCACAATAAATAAACATCAAGCAAATACAGAAGCACAGACGAACAAATCGGAAATCAAAAGAGAAAATAAGAAAATCGAATCAGGCAATAATATGTTCACCGACCAACAAAGAGTGGAGAACTTGCAAAAAGAACACAAAAGAACACAGGCCTATAAAGTGGCACAAAGTCGACGCATGAGGGATAACAGAATACAGAACAGGGAAAGTGAAATGAACAAACATGCCCCACCGCAAAGTAGAACAGGCGAGCAAAACCATACGACAAAGGTACAAAGAAGTCAATCCGACGAGAAGGTGATAACAAGATCGGTGACACAAAGAGTAGACAAAAGTCCGACCACACAGAAAAAAGAAGCTCCACAGAACATCAAAACAGGACTATGGGGTTGGCTACCAAAAGCATTGTCTCGCCGACATAATAAATAGCCATTCTGGCAAGATAAGACGGTAACAAGCGACCAGAACAACGAGCGGGGCGAAACTGTAAAGTTATGCTCATGGAATACGAGAGGACATTCCTACTTAACCACACTAGGAGACCCCAATCTTGGAGAATTTGACATCATATGTCTCCAAGAGACATGGCTGCAACAAACTCCAACGATGGAAGGCTATCAGATCATCCTGGCACCTGCAGCAAGGGGAATGAAAGGACGTCCAACCTCAGGACTGATGATAGCATGCCGAAATGGATGTGGAGCATCAATGGAAACAATAATAACCTCCAACCAGTCAATCCTAGCAGTAATATTCGCCTGGAGAGAGGAAAGTAAACAAAAAGTGAAAAACAAAAAAGTTATTATAATTAATACTTATTGGAACACAGCAACAACAAGTGCAAAAAAACTCAATGCAATGTGCGATGATGCAATAGAGGTAGCCATGCGCGAGCATCAAGTAACAACAATACTTGTGTGCGGAGACCTAAATGCCAGCTGTAAAACAACAAAAAAGGCAAGCAAAACTATAGCACAGCAAGCCGCGGAACAACGCGGCAAAGAATGGCTCAAATTCACCGGCATGCATGGACTTCACAATGTAGACGAGGCTTTCCCAGTAATAAATAGAACACCAACCTGGGAGCGTGCGCCTTTGGCAACCACGATCGATTACATCTTTGTATCACAATCACTACTGCATCACATCAAAGAGTTCAATGTGCGACGCACGTCTATGAGTTATCACAATATGTTGGTAACATCATGGCTTGCAGAGAACAACAAAAGCTGCCAAAAGTTGCAAGTCGAACCTAATGCACAAGGAACACGAATAAAAATAAGTGCGAATGAGATCATTAAAGCGACAGTAAAATACGAAGCAGACGCACTGACATCAACAGTGCCCGATATTGATTATCAACCTCTGCTAATTCCGCATATATGTCCGACAAAAAGAAGAGGACACATGATGAAAACTGATACAAAACATGCATATAATAAAGAACTTACTGCAAAAAGACGTGAGTACAGAAAAGCGCTACGTAAAGCACTCAAAAAGTCCATCAATGAAGTACCTGCAAATATCAGGAATATTAAATCAAGATACAAAGCATGGGTAAGAGCACATAGATATAAATTGTATCAAGCTGATGCGGAACAAATTACCAAGGGCCTCATTACGACCCTGGCGGAAAGTGACTGACCGGACCGCAACAGCGTAAATAGCGTTTCCGCCATTGCACGAAGGAGCAAAGTGCGGCCAATCACGACCCATCGGGCACGAGCATTACGCCATGGCGGAATCCGAAAGGCTGCGATGGCGGAAATGACCCCAAAACGGCCCTTACCGCCGCCGTACGCTGCACCAGGTGCAATACCGCCACCCATCTTAGCGGTCACCGTAATGAGCGGTCACCGTAACGAGCGTGCACCGCAAATTACGGCCACCGTAAATATACGGAAACGGAAGTAAAAGCATGTGGCCGGAACGGGAAACAGCACGCCGCACAACTATAAAATCCGAATCCCAACACAACCATAAAAAATCCGACCCTGACACACATCCCAACCCGTTAGCAACCCCAGTTAAAAAAATAAATATGGGAAAGGTAGCCAAGAAAGCGTGTGACCGCAAGCGGCAGGTACACTTCTCCCGAGAGGAACTGACCGTGCTCACCGAGACCCTCCAGGAAAATTCCGCCGTCGTCTTCTCCAGTCAAATGACCAGGACGGCCCTTGCCAACAAGAAGGCCATATGGGCCCTGGTGGCACAGCGCGTAAGTGCGGTGGGGACAACACCCCGCACGCCACAGCAATGTCGCAAGCGGTGGGACGACCTGCGGATCCGCGTACGCAGCATACTTTCTGCGAACAGGAACATCGCCACAGCTACCGGGGGGGGTTCAGAGTCGCCCATCAAGTTGACCCCCTGGGAGGAAATCTGCGCCTCCACCATAGGAATGGAGAGCATAGAGGGAGTCGGAGGGATGGAGAAAGGAGTGCCGACATCCGGAGAATCAGGTAGGTTGGCCAAGAGAAACAATGCGAAATCCACAAACCACGAACATGTGCAGTACCATGTGACCCCATAGTGCAATACATACTTTGCCCTGACAGCGCCCTCTAAAAGTCAGAATGAACAAACAAATCAATCAAGAAGCCATAAACAACCCCTACATGTGCAGCATGCACCCCCTAACTGCAGGCAGCCAAATGAATGCATCCTCAATCCACACGAAAATGAGACCACCTCCAAGGCCCAGTCCCAAATCAGCCTCATGTACCACCCCAATGCATTTGATACGTTGCCATTCCAAATCCGACAGACCCATAACTAACGCTCGCCCCTCTTTACTCCACCACAGGGTCCGATACCAACGACGAGCTGCAGGACACCCCTACCAGCACGCCTGCAAAGAGGGCCAGGACCAACGTCCCAAGAGCCTCCACCTCAGGTGCAAGGATCAAGACACGGCAGCAGCAGGAATCAAGTGGCAGCACACTGGAGGGGACTGCAACAGGCACCCCAGCAGCCAGCAAGTCCACAACCCCAGCACCACAGGTCCCCCCAAAGAACGTATCTGATGGCACTGCCTCTGGTGGTAGCAGCACCATAGGTGACACAGCTGTCATGCCAGCATGCACCGACACGGAAAACAGTGCTGGCGACGTAGGTACCATCCATGACCTTTCCCAATCCCCCTGCATGTTCCATCCCCTACACCATGACGAAACCACGCAGGGGCACCCTGAAGACGACGACTGGCCAACCCCCACAAGTCCTGTGCCAAGGCAACATGTGTTGAGCAGCCCCCCTGTCACACCACCGCAAATGTCCATGGCCCAGCAGAGGCAACAGTCCCTCGACCTGCTGATCGAGCAACAGCAGGAAGCGTCCACGCTACTCAAGGACCATGCAAATGAATGCGGGGGTTCCAGGGCAGCCATGGAAACATCCACCGAGACACTCAGGGCACAAATAGAGAAAAGTAGTGAGAGCCTCAGGGGAGAAATGGAGAGAAGCACCGAGAGCCTGAGAGCACAAATGGAGAAAAGCACCGAGAGCCTGAGGGGGGAACTGCATGCGACGTCCAAAGACGTTTGTGCTGAACTTGCTGCTGTGCGCCGTGTGCTCTCGGAGCTCTCACAAACCCTCAGAGACATGCATGGACGCGAGCAGGCAGAGACATCATCCGTGGCAAGTTCCGTCCAGGGCAGCCCCCAACGCAGATCTGGCAGGAACCTGCGCTCCACGGGCAGGGGTGCCCCTGATACCCGTAGAGGGGGCTTGCAATAGCGTCTACCCACGGACAGCATGCATATTTGGACACTGGTGTTGGGGGGGGAGGTAGTAGGGTGGAGGGGGTGTGTTGGGCTTCACTGGTTGGCGGGTCCATAGGGTGTATAAATCAAATCACATTAACAATACAGCACCTCATTATCATCCAATGACATGTGTGGACATTGATATTTGCGTACGAGGCCTTCATAGGCGTACAGTCCACAATGTGCCTGTACTACACACACACAGTGCCACAGGTCCCCTTTCCGTGTAATAGGCACCATGCGTGGTTGCTAGAAGCATGCATCTATGATGCTCTGTCGGATTGCACGTACATCCTGTGCCTCATGGACTCCTCGAGGTGCCTCCACATCCCCACCCTCATCATCATCATCATCTTCAGGTGCATGCAGTACAGCGTCAGGGGGCATGGGCACATTCCTACGTATGCACATGTTGTGCAGCATGACACATGCCATGACCATCTTAGAAACCTTCTCATGGCTGTACATGAGTGCCCCGCCAGACCTGCTGAGGCTGCGGAAACGAGCCTTCAGTAGGCCGAATGCCTGTTCAATGACCACACGGGTACGTGAGTGGGCATGGTTGTAGTCCTCCTCATGCTCGTTCTGTGGGTTCCGGATTGGTGTAAGGAGCCATCTCTTCAGTGGATACCCGGCATCACCTGTATGAGACGAATAAAGGGTGTCAGTGGAATGATAGTGCTAAGTAGCCCCCCCCCCCCCTGCAAGGTCATTGACGCATCAAATGGGCCACGATGTCATGCATGGAATGAGACTCACCGAGTAGCCAGGATCTGTGCCCTGCGTGTCGCTCCATGTAGCGTGGTATTCTTGTGTTCCTCAGGACCATAGAATCATGGGTAGATCCTGGAAATCTGGCACAACAATGCGTAAATATCTTGTTGGAGTCACACACCATTTGCACATTGATTGAATGAAATTGTTTCCGGTTGCGGTACTGGACCTCCATGGCATGTGGGACAACCAATTCAACATGGGTGCAGTCGATGGCACCAATGCAACCCGGGATGCCGCCAAGTGCATGGAATCCCACTTTAGCGTTGTTAATCTCCTGGTACGTGCGTGGTAGTGTGATGTGGTCGTCGGCGTGCTTCAGGAGGGCATCGTGCACTTGGAAGAGTGTCCGTGAGAACAGTGGCTGTGAAATGCCATGCAACTGTCCCACTGTGTGCTGGTAGGTGCCTGTGGCCAGGAAGTGGAGTGCAGACACCACCTTCAGTAGGGGTGGGATGGCGGTTGGGCTATCTATCATGCTCACGAGGTCAGCATGTGTCATGTCCACAATGGCGATTATGGTGTCCCGGTCCAAACGGTAGAGGGTGTGGATCTGCTCAGCAGTGAGGTTGAACGGATCGGCTCGGAGGCGTGGGATTGCGGGCCGCCTGCGTGGTGGTAGTGGCAGTGCTTGTGGGCCTTGCTGACCCTGCCTTGCCCTCCTCCTCCTCCTTCTCCTCCGTCTCCCCTGTGCGCCCGGTTGTTGTACCTGTTGTTGTTCGTCGTCTTCTTGTAGTTGTAGCACTTGCAGTGCTATCTGGTACCCCAGGCCCAACATCGCTAGTCCTGCCGGTAGCATTTTGGAGTGGGAGTGGTTGTGGGAGGGGTTTGGGTCTGCAATATATGTGCTGTCGGCCTGTATGGCCTCCACCTGTGCTGATTGAATGAATCTGTGGCAGATGCAATCCCTTCTGGCCGAGCACGTCCCGCACGTAAGGCTGCATTTGGCCGCATGGCATCTTGGGATTTGAATCATGTATCAAATCCCGATGGCAGTGTGATGTACTTTGACTGATCTTCATGCTATGCTCCCATTGTTACACATGCTATGATTGCAGCCGCTTACATACCTGTGAAGAGTCAGTGGTATGTAGGGCTCGATCGATGGCCGACCCTCATGCAGCACAGTAACGTACTTCACCGACGGGCGTGGCGTGCCATTTGTGATTGCAGCCAGTTAGCATTATGACACACAGCCGCACTACATTGATGTAATTGTGAATGCAAGCGTTCACAGAAGCCTTTTCGACGTAATGTTGCAAGTGAGGAATTCGAAGGCCAGCATTTTGGGTTTTGAAGTAGCGGCGAGGATACGCCCACAGGTCTGGCTGGAAATGTAACGTTCTATTGTAGAATGTCCTTGGGACATGGCCCATAACGAGCAGGCAATGAATGATATGAATTGAATGGGATGCGCAATAGCGTAGTGGACGATAAGGCAGGACGTTCCCAAATCCATCTTGCTTCACAACACTACAGATCCGGCCAGGGGCACAGTGGTTTTTGCGGACTGCATTACGCACAGACGCGATGGAAGTTTCACATATTATGTGAGTGAATATTCATGCGTTTTCATTGCGGGATGAGGGAATGATGTGTGGATGCATGGACTGATGATTCCGTTTAGGGTCTGCCATGTACATGGGTTTTTTGATTCACTCCCCTTCCCCTGCGTTATGTGATGCAAGGCTGCCATAGTGGGACATACGTCTATCTGCCCTTGTCGGATCCTCCCTGTCTCGACGCGCCTTCATACACTTGTGTCTAGGCACGTTACTAATCCCATGTCATGGGTTCTATCTTGACGGACGCATGCACAGTAACCGACGTTGACAATGGTGTATTTAGCTCGATTGGTTTCGTTATGATTCGATACTGATTTAGGGGTGTGTATATTCCTTTGGAGTGGGCTAGCATGCATATGGGTGGTGGATTTGTTGTGTTGAATGAAGATTGTAATGCATCATGAGTCCCGTAATGCAATCGGTTGATTTGTGTTTCTTTTGGGTGACAGGTATCTCCTGCCCTATTGCAGATGCCATCTCTACGCCACTCCTCCAGATGGTTTTTACTCTCGACTCCTGCAGCTTCGGGTGAATCAGTGGAGCACCATTTCGATCATATGGGACGATCGCCAATGGGCCACATGCCCTTACGCTGTACTGGTGGCTAGGTGCAACATTTCGGCCTTTCAGCTCGACTAGTGCCTGCCTCATGGGACGGACCTGCGGTTCTTGCCGCTTCCATGTTGCCTTTTGGAACGTTGATGTAGGCCCTGTGTGCCATGATGGTACAGGGCGTCACACAAGTGGAAGCCGGTCAATTATTGCAGATGCAGCCCTCGGTGATGATGGTTGTTTTGGTGGTATTTTGCAAATTGCTGTGGGGCCTTTGTCATTTGGATGTGCATTTAAATTGTATTCCGATATTTGTCGTGTTGCGTTGTTCTTTGCAGGTGATGTGGCGATTTTCGCTTTGTGGCGGTATGTATTGCGTGATGATCTGCATTGTGTTCCGGCTTCTGAGTTGAGTTGTGTGGTACAGTACTGGCCGCGTTTGCCTACGTAGCACAGTATGGTCACGGATAGGGGCTGCCATTGTGACTGTTTACATGATGTGCTGTTCAGGGGCGGGGGATTGGCTTTTGGCCGACTGGTGCCTGTCAGCCAGGTCGATTGGTGGAATGATGGGTTGTTCAGAATGTGGCTGGTCACAGGTGACTGTGTTTGCGTGCGTTTGTTGGAGGGGGACTGGGGTCATGTCCATTGGAATAGCTTCTGTATTGATGCCATCTGTGCCCTGCAGCTCCCATCGGCCCCTCTTGGGATGAGCCTGGCTGCTCAGTCACTCTGCCGACTTGTGTGGTACATGCTTCTGCTGATGGTTGGTTTGTTTACTGGCATGAGTACAGGGCTGGTGCAATCCCCCTCAGGATGCTGTTTTGGATGTTGCCTTGCGCTGGTGGCAAGCGATGGGGGACTACTGTTGTTTTGTGTCATGTGTTCTTGATTTTCATTTTGATGTATTGTACCTTCACATGCCTGTGCTGCGTCAGTACGGCTATGGTGACATGCCGTACATGGATGCCCACTCACGGGGCGCTTTGAGCCCCTGCATGCTTTTCTACGTTGGCATGCATGGGTGAATTGTGGATTTCACTGGTTGCATGGTGTGAGTACATTGCGCCTGCCAGGAGTTGTGCAATGAGGCCAGGGAGTGGAGTACAGGCACTCAGTGGGCCATTTACGGTTGGTTCGCGTTGCCGTATTTCTCGCCATGGCGGAATGGTACTTTACGACGTGCTTGATGGCGTTCAGTACATGTCCGCTAGGGTCAGAATTCGCGTACCGTTGCGCCATGGCGGTGATTCCGGTTTTGCAAGGCGCGCGTGCGCGTACTTGGTGCAGTTAGCGTTGCCGTTCACTGCGGTGTCGCTAATGGCATCGTACTTTACGGTGACGGGTCATGATCGCAACGAGCGGTGTTCAATGGCGGTATTGCATTTCCGCCATCATTTTTCCATTTCCGCAAGGGTCGTAATGAGGCCCCAAGGCTCTTATTACAAACATTCTGGACTCTATTAAGAGATACAGAGCAAACCCTTGAGAGACAAATCTTGAATAACATTAGTCAACACGCGTGGGAAAAACACTTTGAAACAGTTTTCAAAGCAGAATTAACAGAAACCAGCCTTGAGCCACAATCGAAAGCAATAAATTGGGTCAATGTAGAAAATAAAGAAGACATCCTGGATATTATCAAGAACTTAAAGAACTCCAGAGCACCTGGCCCAGACGGCATTACCAACGCCGAATTAAAAAAATATTCAAATGAATGGACCAGCTTCATAAGTGCCATATTTCGACGCTGCACAGAACTAAAGTCCATACCTGAATCATGGACAAAAGCCATAATAGTTCCGGTTTACAAAAAAGGGAACTTAACGGATCCAACGAATTTTCGACCTATTGCGTTATTGGACATGATAGGTAAGGTATACGCAACGTTACTAATGAAAAGATTTCAAATATGGGCTGCCTCAGCAAAATGCAACGATGAATATCAAGCTGGTTTAAAAAAAAATGCAGGAACCACGTGTAACATTCTGGCGTGTAACATTTTAAAAAGCAAAGCATTGCAACATAAACAGCGTCTTTTCGTAGTCTTCATTGACTTCACTCAAGCTTTCGATCGCATTGAAAGACCGCTCCTATGGAGAAAACTAAAAGAGTGGAATTGCCCTGAAGACATATTAGCCCCGATACAGGCTCTGCATCATGAAACCAAAATGCGAGTACGTCTCAGCCGAGAAGGGGACCTGTCAAACAAAGTCAAAAGCACCCGAGGAGTAAAGCAGGGATGCCGTTGGCTTCAGCGCTGTTCATCACCTACATTGGCGATATTCAAGACATTGGGAAAACAATAAGGGTATTCCCGCCAAAAATCGGAGCCACAGATATTGGCCATCTCCTATACGCGGATGATCTCACTTTTTTTGATCAATCACAAATAGGTCTGCAAAGGAAGTTAAGTGCCCTACAGCAATACGCAACAAGCAACCACCTGGAAATAAATATAAGCAAAACAAAAGTCATGATCTTTCAAAATCGTGAGAAAAAAAACATCAACTTCAGATGGCGGCTGGGCCATACCGAAATCGAGTCTGTCACCTCATTTAAATATCTTGGAGTATTCTTAGACAGCTCACGCCAAGAAAATACAATGCAAACGGAACTGTTCGGAAAGATAGACAAACTAGCGGCCCAAGCAAAAGCTATCGATGGAAAATTTGGGAAGTATTCACTTGTCCCAGTTTTAAATTTTTACAAAATGAAGGTCGTACCTACCGTGACATATGGGATGGAAGCGATGCCCATGATGCCAAAGCAAATATGGGCAAAACTGGAGGCCCGATTTTGGCGAAAGGTATTGAAATTACCCCAATCGACATCAGGGGTGGCCATACGCCGAGAACTCAGCTTGCAATCTCTAAAATGCACAGTGGTGTGCAACACCATAATGCTTTTTAGGAAAAGCAGAATGGACACCAGCAATAAGATCTTCAACATGATCAAATGCGAAATGGATGCCAGAAATTGCCATATGCTAACAGCATGGCAAGAGGAAAACCTAGGTGTACTATGTGACATAGCATCGGATGAACAAGAACTGATTGAAAATCCATGCAAAGTCCTACAAAAATTAAAGATGCAGACTGGGCAATGACGATCGACATTACAACAAGATCGCAACTCACGGCTCACTTACCATATAACATATTGAAACGAATTGAGCTGCAAGGCTTCATAAACCAATTTCCAAACAAAAAGGCGCAAAATTTAATCTTACGAGCACGACTTAATATAATGAAAACAAACGAGATACTGCATATTAGAGGACAAACATCAACTAATGAATGTCGATTTTGCGATAATGCCAGCCACCCTGTTAAAGAAACGATAAGACATCTCCTCATGTCATGCCCAGCAACGAACCTCATCAGACAACAGTATCTGTCACACATGCCCGGCTTTAACATATTACATGAGGAAAATACATGGTGGTGTAGGCTGATCGGAGGTGATAAAATCACATGGCAAGTTGCAGTAGCAAAAATGTTAGAATACATCGAGCAACAACTACTCAACAATAATGGCAAGAACAAAGACAACCTTGACCACAACATCTAGCAAACAAACCTTCAAATCTATGAACTGTACATAGACAACGACAAATTGACCAGACAAACAATCTTATGAAATGATGAGAAAATCTGTATTGTAAAAATCTTATGTGATTAAACAATAAAAAAAAAATACTGATAATAAAATGTTGTCTAAAGTTTTGACTATAAGGTTGGAACCGTAACTCCCTAAGTTGATTGGTGTGGAACAGTCTGGTTTTATGAAGAATAGGCGCACATTGCGTAATATCAGACAACTGTTTCACACTGTGGAAAGAGCTACTGAGATTGATTGTGATGCTGCTGTATTCTCCCTCGATGCAGAGAAAGCGTTCGACCGGCTTAATTGGAGGTATCGTTTTTCTGTATTGAAGGAAATTAATCTAGGAGCAGAATTTATATTGTGGATTGAGTTTTTATACTCCAATCCGATGGCTGATATCATTACGAATGGAATCAAATCGAAAGGATTTGGTTTGGAAAGTGGAACTTGCCAGGGATGTCCATTCTCTACATTTTTATTTATTTTATTTTTGGCGATTGAACCGTTGGCTATCTCTCTGAAAAATTACCCTTGTTTGGAAGGAGTGAGTTTTTGAGGTATTACACAGAAAACATGGTTATATGCAGATGATCTTTTGTTGGTTCTTCGGAATTTGGATGATTCCCTCCCATGTTTGCTGAGAACTTTGTGGAAGTTTTATACGTCGTCTGGATTCAAAGTGAACTGGTCGAAGTCAGAAGTTGTAGCTCTTTCTTTTCAATGTAATAAATCTTTGGTGACCGGATTGCGATTTAAATGGTGTGAACAATTGCTGCGGTATTTGGGCATCTGGCTGACATCCTCGGTTATGAGTATTGTTGATGAGAATATGTGTGAGATTATTCGGGAATGCTGAATGGCTCTTGAGAGTTGGACTCTTCTTAACTTGTCATTGTGGGGGAAGGTTAACGCCCTGAAGATGAATATGACTCCTAGGGTTAATTATGTGACAAGTATGATGCCTTTGAAAATCAATAATCGCTATTGGAAAGATTTAGACCGTCTTATGCAAGAGTTTTTGTGGGATAAGAAACCACCAAGACTTAGCATTTTGAAGTTGCAACTTCCAGTTCACGAAGGTGGACTGGGGCTCCCGAATTTCAAGGCTTACCACTTAGCTTTTTCTTCATATTCATTCATTCCCTTTTTGAGTGCAAATCCGGATCATTGGGCTTTAGTGGAATCAGCTGGCTTTGGTCCACTTGGACCGGAAGCGCTGTTAACCACTAATTTGAAAGATGGAGGGTGCAGGTCATTTGTTACGTCATCTTTATGCACGATTTGGAGTGAGCTATTGATGCTCTTAGGTGTGAATGCTTTCAGGTGTTTACGTGCGTCTATTTTGTTGAACCCTAAGATAAAGGAAAAAAACAAATCTATTTTTCGGCCTCATTGGTATTTTGCTGGCATTAGAATGATTGGTGATCTTGGGAAGGATGGTAGATGGATGTCTGCAAAAGAATTGAGGGAAAAGTATGATTATCGGGATTTGACGGATTCCGCGTATAGACATTTGAAGCGGTGAATAGGAGACGTTGATTGGACTGGAACTGTTGGTTTGGATATTTTTCTTGCTGCATTTGAAGGTGGCAGATGTGGTTTTGCGAGTAGGATCTATAAAAAAATTGTTTCAAAATATCAGATTAATGATACTTTGCGGAATGTCTGGAGTTTGAGGATCGGCATTGATCTCACTCCTGATTGCTGGTGGAATATTTGTGGGAAACTTTCCTTGTGCTCTTTGAGCTTGGGCGAAAAATCCCGTCAAATTAAAATACTTAATCACACTTATTGGTGCTCTGAAAGGTTAAAATTGAGAGGTATGTCGGATAATGAAGAATGTTGGGGCTGTGGACATGCAGTGGGTTCGTTGGAACATATGATGTGGAGTTGTGTCAGGGTCTCTGGATTCTGGTCTGAGGTTTGTGAGGCTTGTACTCAGATTTCTGGTAGGGAACCCAATTTAGACTTCAAGACGATGATATTAGGAGATGATTCTGAGATTTGTGATGTCAGTACTTCCTATAAAAAATGTCTTTTTAGGGGAGCCATTGTTGCCAAATGTTTGATTCTCCGGGGATGGAAGAGTAGGATTCCTCCTTCGTTTGATGAGTGGACTTAGGAAATGCACAAACTTTCGAGTTTTGAAAAGTTTATCTATAAATTGAAATGTAAACTACCTTTTTATGAAAAGATATGGGGAAAGTTTAATGATCTATTTTAGCCTTTGAATTTTGATTTCAGTTGAGTGAACTTGTATATATACTGTTAGGAGTTGGCGTGTTGTTTTGTTTAACTTGAAAATATCCTGTAAATAAATAAATAAAAAAAAATTCAAAAAAGAAACTTCGACCCCATATTGAATTCTGTTACAAAAGCAGCAAAATGAAACACTAAGACGCCAATATAATATTAAGAAGTGTATCATAGTAAATCTCTCCTTCCTTTTAATTCTGTAGACTTGAAATAAATTATTTTTAGTTCTTTGTAAAACAACAAAAGAGAGATTGGATGTCACTGTGCTACTGTATGAAAGGTTCATCGTCGCTCTGAGTGTGTATGCTTCCTCTTCTACTGTTTGCAGATTAAGTTTAGACACCTGGGGCCAGATTACAGAAACTTTGAAGTGGTGCATGTGCAAGGTATGCTAATAGCACTAGGGCAAAGTGTGCCCTATTTAAAAAAAAAACACTCTGACATATTATAAAACCATTGCACCTCGACAAGTGCAGTTTGGCATATAAAAAGCACCAGGGCAAAAATTGCTAATGCCAAAAAGATGCTTTTTCACTCAATTTTTTGCACCTGGGCAAAGTTTCCCTAGTGCTAATATGGAATGGTATTAGCACCTGGGCAATCTTTGCCCTGATGTAAAAATGAATAACAATGTATCTTTTTTGCACTACGGCAATTTTAGCCCTGGTGCTTTTAATATGCCAAACTGCACTTGTCGAGGTGCAGTGGTTTTTTAATGTGTCCCAGTGTTCTTAAAAAAAGGGCAGTCTTTGCCTTAGTGCTAATACCGTGCAAATTTTGCACTTGTACCTGTGCAAATTTCATGTAATCTGTCCCATATCACTTTTTTTTTACAAAAAAGCAAATCAAAACACATACAATGAAATAACAGAAACGTCAATAAAATAGAGAAATGGTAGTGTACTGGATGAAAAATTATGATAATGAATACAACTGTCATTGAATGGCAAAAGGTTGTGAAATGTGGTGAATAATGAGGAGTGGAAACTATGAACCATCAATCTTTTCACCTTGGATATTCAAGCTGTGAAATTAGTTCCAGTCGAATAATGTAATGTGTTAAGAATATGTATGCTTCCATCTCATAATGTATTGCCCATTAGAGTAATATGATATTAAAATGTTCAGCACAAGTTTTAATAAATAATTGGTTCATTTCATTGCTTTAATGGATTGTTATCAGTAAGGGTGCTTTAAGTTCTCTAAATATTGAATTTTTTTAGGTAGGTGTTACCTGCCCCATGTTAAATGTGCCTAAGTGAATGTATGGTGAAGTGAACACAAAGGAAGTAAAGACATTCATCCGTCTCTGAATGACATCTTCTCACAAACACACTAGCATATAGATGGTTGAATTTCGCTAAAAAAAACTTTGCAGTATTTCAGCTGGTTGTAATGAAGATGGTGTCACAGCGGTAGCTTTCCTTATATGTGGCAGGCACTGCAGGAGTTGCTAAAATGGGCACAATTGTTCTAGGCCACACATGCCATCTCATCTAGCGGATCCCTACAAGGGCAGGTACATGTTTTCTCCTACTCTTAAGGCACCAACAACATTACATGGCTTGTCAGATGCCAGACACCCACTTGCAAACCACTTTGTCACAATCTCATTTAGAGAGATCATATCCCCTATAGGACCTGCTGTAATACACAATGTGGTCTAATGGTGAATATCATTTGGCATTTGCTCTCCTTGGCTTTGGTAATTCGAGGTTCAAGGGAAGATGACCCAGATCCCAGTGATGGCATTACATCTATGCCTTGAGCACTAGTCCACATGTCCATTGTTTGGTGGACGTTCTTACCCTCATGGTGGTCTAGTGACATTCCCACTGCTTTCATATGATGGCCATAGAGGTGCGGTACTGAAGTTTGCATACCTCAGGAAATTCCTATCAGAGACCAACAAGGCTAAGGAGCCATCAAAATCCATGTTTTTCTGGCAAGGATTAAGGCATTAAATCTATTGCCAACATTATACTAAGGCTGTCATTGAAATCGCATAGGACCTCATTACGAGGTTGGCGGTCTTCTGGTGGAATAACTCCAAACGCAATTAGAGTTACCACCACTTGTGGTGGTAGGCAGAGTAAATCCCCGTTTCCTGCAGTCCATATGACTCCATTGGGTATTTTTGGTGGAAAAGTGGGGGATTCTCCACTTCACCACACAATCGGCAGACTTATCACTCTGTAATTATGCCAGTGGTAATTCTGCCAATACCTTTTGGGTGGTGCAGGAAAAATTGAGGAAACGGAATTACCTCAACCTTTTTCCTGCACCACCAAACTCGTAATGAGGACCTATATAGTCTTGTATGCATGTTGTGATATTTTGTGAGATGCACAAACTCAGGAAGGGTGGGCTGATGCATTGTGAGGAAATAGGATAGCCGTGTGATTTGATACTCAGGGGTGGTGTACGGACAGAACATGCAAAAGTCTGAGAATCAGCACGAATCTCTAGTGTAGTAGTGCAGGAAAGTGCCAGGCTGGTGTATGTTGTCATATGATTTGGGCCTGCAGGGAAGAGGGTCCCAAATTGATAATCAGCTTGTCTGGCAACTACATTTTTTTCAATATACTACAGGAGGCAAGATACGTTTTTTGCTTTTCCAATGTAAAATAACTCCACATTACTACATTTTTGAGGGGCTTAGATGGTCCCTTACCTCTTATGCTTCTCAGTCTCTGCTGGTTATATTTTTCAGTGGGTGCTATGTGGGTGCTGTTGATTGAGGGGCAGCGATGTTGAAGTGAAAAACTGCAAATTTGTACTGCCCATAGCATGTGTTTTTAGGCACTGTTTTTTTGAAGAAGTTATTCACTGGCACACAGGAAGTGTCTGTGTTTGTGACCTGGTACAATGCTTGCAAATTACAATAACATGCATTCACCAATACCTGCTCCCTCTTCATCAGTCTCGTGGCCTCCCTAACCATCTAGGGCATCATGTTATGTAATTTATTATTTGTATAGCGCCTACTGCTGTTGGTATGTCCTCGAAGCACTGAACTGGTTATTGGGACTCATCTGAATTCTATGGGTTGCAGCACGAGAGGGGCAAGGATATTGTTTATAGTCTATCAATCCCTGGGGCAACAGTCTACAGATGAGGGCTCTTCTGTACTTCACATGCAGAAAACATGCATCAATGGCTAACATGCTGTCAAAAAAGCAAATGACATGCACAATTGTCAGCTGCACATCTGGCCTCCCTCGAAGCATCACACCATGGTGCAAACAGACGTGTTACAGGTGCCCTCAAATGTTACTGTTCATCTCCAACACTCCACATGCCTCACTGACTACCGCTCCTTTCCAGAATAATATTAAAAACTGCATGCATCACCTAGAAAGCAGTCTCAAACGGAACACCAACATACTTGGTGGCTAAACTCTGCCCCTCTGGAGGCTCTCACACCACACGTGGAAAAACCATCAAAAGTTTGCAATCAAAGGTAACCCTCAAAGAGTGGACATGCATGCAGTCCTTCTCCTGCCATACTCTGACCATCTGGAACTCATTTTGGCAGAGGCTCAAAATGCCCCAACTATCCTCTAGTTCCACAAAGCACGAAAAAGTGGCTCTTTCAGCAATATCTTCCAGACAAATAAAAATCCCTCCCTCCCCCTACCAACAGTACTATGTTACTGTATAAAACAGCACAATCCTGTTTTAAAGTGTTCCACTGCTCTTGAGCTAGGTTTGCTCTATAAGCAATAAAGGAAAAAAAGAAGAAAAAACTAGGACATTCATAGAAGCGTATTTGGAAAAGCCCATACGCACATACAGTCAAGGATTTCTCAATCGTGTCCAATCAGGAATTTGGCCAACCCCAAATCAATATTTTATCTGCAGGAAGTACAATCTTTTCATGTTCAAGGAGGTCTTATGTAGAATGAACTGCAGATCCATGTCAGGAGTGGAGCCAACTTCAACAAGCCAAAAAAGGGGGAGGAAAACATAATCAAAATTTACTTTTTCCACCAGAATCTCAATATTTACACTTACCCTCCCAAAAATGTGACAGCTAACACTGTAAGGTAGATCACTGCCACTAGGCTCATCACAAAGTGTTATTGTGAACTTACCTATCAACAGATCCACTCCGTGCAAAGTTCATTTGCACTGCAACGTGCAAAAGGAAATGTAAACTGCAGGTGAAAGCATCTCCCTTTTGCACTCTGCAATGAAATAGAGTAAACACTACCTGCCATTTAACCATGGCAAGGAGCAATCTGAATAGAGTTCAAAGAATCCGCCTTCTTTAGGTGGATACCCTAGGAAACCACAGCATTTACGCCAGCATGCGCATGTTGTGCTGGCATACATTCTGTGGCTGAAAAGGATATTTTGTTCCATGCCGCCTCAACGTCAAAAAAATGCATTGAAACGAGGAGCAAAACAAAATGAATGTGCAAAATGTTACTCATGGATTTTTCAGCATTCATATTATGTTACTCCTCATTGAACATGAGCTCCACTCTCTTAGAAAAAAACATTGTTGTATGTATTCATTACAAATAGTATCCTACCCGTTTTTTGTAAATGCTGATGATGTGGATGACGCAGAAAATGAAGTGCCATGTGCAGACAATGCTGAAAACAACAAAGCATTCAACAAGAATGCAATATTACAGGATGGAGAGGTGATAAACACTGACCACTAACATGGAGCCATCCTGAACATCACATGTTTAAAGTCTGGCTTAGCAATTCAACCTTCTGTAATTGATTCTCTTAATACAACAAAGACTGGATCCCATCAATAGGGAACCCCCGTCCCCTGCACTCTATATATGGCATGAATAGCCAAACTCTTTGATTCAGTAAATATATTCACCATTTTTATATGGAAATTAACATGAGAATTCTCAGTTTTATGAACACAAACACATTCTTCATTAGGATAAAACAATATTTTAACTGCAGCAACTCAAGCTCAACGTGTTTTCAGACCTTTGTCCTTCTTCAGGAGCAACGAGTAATCAATATGTGAAGTTAATAAGAATGAGAACTTAACCGTATTGATGCTATTCTCAGTTATTTACAATGAACAATTAGGAAGGGTAGTTTAATCACTTAACTCATGCCATGTTTGAGAATATGGTTTGGGTAAATCGGTTATGCATGAAAAATGCCACAAGGCATCCCACCAAGAGAAGGAACTCTATTGTGTTTATCAATATCAGCCAACACTGTTTATACACAGATAGACAATTGTGAATATATTTACTGATTGAAAGAATTGAGCTATTCATGCCGTATATAGAGTGCAGCGGACACAGGTTCCCTATCAATGGGATACAGTCTTTGTTGTATTTAGTTCCAGTTTATGTGTCAGGACTGGTGGTTTCTCCCTTGCACCTTATAGCAGTGTATTGTTTTCCTACAGAATTTTCTCTTAACCTAATGTGGTGGGGCATTTCCTTTTTATTGATTTTTGTAATTGGAGTTATTATTGCAATGCTCAGACGTTGGAAAACACTGACTGGTCGGCTATGTAAAATCTAGAGATGAGGATGATGATTGTTACGGAGAATTATCCAGAATGGCTAATTTCCCTTACCTGTTGAGTCCTTAAGCAGCTTTGCTGGATTTCTAGGATTTATTTTTTTACCTGGTAAGAGTGTGAGCCTTTCTTTTCCCACTCTTGCATGTGTTTTAGAGTGCGTTGTACATTTTGTGCTCATGGACTATGGAGTCTCCCCCACTCCATAGGCATCATCTTTTTACTTTGTGTCACACAGCACCTTCAGTGCAGTGACACAGGGTTGTCTTTTTAGACTTCCCACTATTAACCTCCATTTTCTGGGACTGACTACTGTCTCTCAGAACATATAAAGTTGCCATTGACTTTACTAGTCCTTTTAAATGTACAGATCCAGTGCGACCTATCTTCCAATAGAGTACTGAAAGGGTTAATAGTTATCCCTTTTTGTCTGATTCTCATGGAACATTATTTCGTTCCCCTTTCTCTATGATTTGACTGGTGGCAGTGGTATCTACCATTTTTATTCTACCGCAAGCTATGAAAATAGGCTATGGTGGTAGCCTCAAACTCTAATCTGCTGGAACCCTTTTAATTTTATTTGGTTCCGGTTGGGTTTATTCGCAATTTCTTTTCGTAAAGATCTTTCTAGTGGTTTACTCTGCGCGACAAACCAGGTTTGGTTCCTTTGTTTGCCGTCCTTTGGCCGGCTTCTGCACATAAGCCCTCCTTAGGCGCCTGAGTGTCTGGGTGGACAGGATGTGAGGGTGGGGTTTGAGGCCCCCTGCACAGGGTCTCCTTGAAGACCCAAGTTGCACTCTAGTTTGATTAGGTAGGTGGCTGTCCTACCAGGACAGCCACCCTGCTGTGTGATTGACAGCCAGGCTGTGTGAATGGGAGAAAACTGCTTAAAAGCAGGACTCTGGGACTTGGAAGGCAGAGTCGTCACTGGAATGATAGAACCAATGAGGAGCTGAAGGAAGACGACTGTGCAACTACTGGACATCCCGGTGAAGCCCTGCTGCAGGACCGAATCGCCCGAAACTCCGACGACAGAGAAGATCTGCAAGGAATCTTCTTCCCAGGAGCTTGGTGGGACCAACAATCTCGCCAAACACCAAAAGCTGGCCTTCCACTCCTGGTCAAATTTGCTGTGCCTCGCTGCAGCGAACCGGACAGCCAAGAGGAATGGAACCTGGTTGGGTTTTAAGGAGCGCACCTTTTATTCAACGCTTTGCTCTGCTGCTGGCTTCTTCCCTGGGCAGTGCAGGACCCTCCAGTCTTCCTACTTCTTGTCACCACGACAGTCGCTTCAGGAACCGTGAGCCTGCAGGAACTGCCACGAACAACCGCCTCAGCTACAGCATTCTTCTTCATTTAAGGTACTGTGCAAATCCAGTCGTTCGTTCCGTCCGGCCGCAGTGAAAGTGGTTGAAATCTTTCACCTCTCCGAATGCTTGTCCTTCTCTTCTCCTTTGAATAACTTTTCTTCGGAAAAACTTCATTCTGAACTCTTGGCAAAGACTTCACCGCAAACTACTCTGAACTGTGTGATCCTCTGCAAAGACTCTGAACCATTAACATTGGGCCAGGCCTATTGACTTGAATCCTAGTTGTAGTAAGCCTTTTCTAGATTGCCCTGCCTATCACCTGTTGGTGTTGTTGATTTTGGATAACCTTATCTTTTCCTCCCTTTTAAATTGCTGGAGTGCCATTTTGCTCACCTTCATTTTGAGCTTAATTTTTTCAGAATTGATTGGGGGTTATTGTAGTGTATCAAGATTGTGATTTTCTGCTGATTTATATTAGTGAACTGTTTTATAACTGATGGTGTAAATAAATGTATATTCTTTTACTCAGAATCCTTGAATCAGTGTTTGTTTGAACCATAGTAATTTCTGTCCTTTGTGTAACTTCTGATACTGCTCAATTTTCTCTTGAGATAAGTCTGGCTGCTCAGCCATCGCTACCACTTTACTGTGTAGTACAGGCTTGTACCAAAGGTGAATTTGTACTTAGTCTTGTAGTCGTAATTGTATGTGGTGTTCCCAATGGGCACTGCATATGATTCTGCCTAACAATGATGATGATGATGATTATTAATATTATTATTATTATTATTATTATTATTATTATTATTATTAATGGCTTCATTGTGAGTTTTGCAGAATTTCCCATAGAAATAGGACCTAACTAGTTCACTGTATGCACTGCTCGTAAACGTGGCGAATCTGACTGATTACAAGTAGTGAATTAGTGGTGTTAATTCCTATTCTCAAAGGATTCCATTGATCATTCGGAGGGTTTACCATAGATAGCAATCCAATCCGGCGGTAAATATCCCTTTTTTCAGGCAAATTAGGAGGAAAGCTACTGCAAACTAGTAGAGATTTTACCTCCACTTTACGTCAAAAATCAGAATTTGATCATGCATCAAAAGTGGCAGTAAATCTTTTACTGCACATCACTGCCCCATTGTCCCACACCACAGACATCTTAATATCAGCATACGGTGCCAATCCAATCAATTGAACCAGTAGGTGGTGGCAAAGAAAATTAAGCAATTGAAGTCAGCAATGTGTTCTGTATTTGTCAAACTCATACAGTACCATTTTTTGCTGCAGAACTGTCCTTTGAGGACAACCAGCTGCAAGTGAAGTGCTAGCTTTTACGAGACTTTGCAGTGATCCTTTCTATTATTTTTTTTTAAGGAAAACGATGGTTCTTTACTAAAACAAAGATGTCATTATCCCAGACGAGAGATCGCTTCACAGCACTAAGCTCTAAAATGACAAGCCATGTTTTTTTTGTTTTTGGGAAAAGGCTGACGACTGCTTAAAGAGGACAGCAAGACTTGTTGATGTCAAAAACGAATAAACTGAGGAGGTGTCAAACGTTCCCCTAGATAAGATTCAGCACTGCTCGTTTGAGCTGCGTTCCTGGAATTGTAGAGATGCAGAGTCTGAAACAATCGGCTGACGTAGCAACCGATAACTCGATCAATACATCTAGGGTTTTGGAAACCAGTTGCTGAGCATTGTAAATTCTAACAATAAGTCCTTTAAAATAATGTGTCACTCATTCAAATTACTAACAAATCTGATGAAGGTACAACAAAAAATATATAGGGCCTCATTACGAGTCCGGCGGTAACCGCGGCGGTAAAACCGCCTGGTTACCGCCGGACTCGTATTACCATTCCGCCTCTGTGACTCCCGGAATTACCAGGGCATTACAGCCCCGGTGTCCCGGGAGTCACGGAGGCGGAATGGGGTTAATCCCCATTCCCATTGAGTCCCATAGGACTCAATGGGAATGGGGAAGTGGAAACACCGGCACCATATCATGATGGTGCTGGTGTTTCCACGTCCGCCTGCAGACGGGAGGTGTTCAACCCGCCAGGTCAGACCTGGCGGGAAGATCACCTCCCGCCTGCAGGAGTCAGGATTGGGCAGTCCGGAATTAACAGTGGCGGCTGGTTTACCGCCACTGTTAATTCCGGACCGCCCGACCCGTATAATCTTCAAACCATTAGTGCAGGAGCCGAAAATGCTGAACATGAGGACAAACAGCACACACAACTTTCAACTACTACTAAACAAGCAGTTGTGTGGCATAAGATTGGAACCACAAAGCGCTTGTCGGTGCCATAGCTTGAACTGTGTGAATATTAAACCTCTAAATAAAGGTTAACACTTTTGATTCTCTCATGGAGATGCAGCGGGCAGTTGTGATTATTTGGACTGTATGCCCAGGGTGACCTACAAGGAATTAAGTAAAACAATTTCACAACCACACTGCATAGTGCGGTTGTGAAATTGTTGTATTTACTACCACACAATGTCCAATGTTCCAAATTATGAAATTACAAATGTTGAATAAGTTGTTGCCTGTCATTAAACAAAAATGGACTTGAGCAAATGTGTCACACAGAGATCGAAGTAGGGCAATATGATTGTCAATATCACATTTTTTACGGGTGGACATTTATATGTCTAGACCATGGGTGCACAACATACGGCCCACGGGCCAGTTGCGGCCCGCCATGCTCTTTTGTCCGGCCCGCGAGGCACAAAGACTTTACTAACGGAGGGCGGCCCGCAAGCAGCATTGGCCAACCTCCATTAGGAAAGTCTTTGTTGTCTTCCAGGCCGGACAAAACACTGGCCCTCATTGGCTCAGCACACACGCACCATGTCGCTCCTATGAGCCACGTAGTGCGTGTGTGCTGCACCAATGGAGGGCCAGCACTACGGCTGGCGTGGTCCATAAGGCTTGATGCCGGAAGGCATTTCAGCCTTGGACCACGACAGCCGTAGCACGATTCCAGTTACCTCGCCAGCGTTCCAGCGTTCCAGCTTACCTGCCTTCCAGCCTTCCAGCACGTCTCTGGTAAGTGGTCTGTTTGTGTTTGTGTGTCTGGGCTGTTTCTTTCTATGTTTGTGTTGTGTATGTTGGGGTGGGGGGGTGTCGGTTGTGTTTGAATGTTTGGTTTTGAATGTGTTTTTTGCGTATGTTGAAATGCGGGGGTTGGGGAGGGTGTCGGAGTCGGATGTGTATGAATGTTTGGTTTTGAATGTTTGTGTTGTGTATGTTGAGATGCGGGGGGTGGGGGGGTGTCAGATGTGTATGAATGTTTGGTTTTGAATGTGTTGTGTATGTTGAGATGCGGGGGTGGGGGGTGTCGGATGTGTATGAATGTTTGGTTTTGAATGTTTGTGTTGTGTATGTTGAGATGCGGGGGTGGGGGTGTCGGATGTGTATGAATGTTTGGTTTTGAATGTGTTTTTGTGTATGTTGAGATGCGGGGGTGGGGAGGTGTCGGATGTGTATGAATGTTTGGTTTTGAATGTTTTTTTGTGTATGTTGAGATGCGGGGATGGGGGTGTGTCGAATGTGTATGAATGTTTGGTTTTGAATGTTTGTGTTGTGTATGTTGAGATGCGGGCCTGGGGGTGTGTCATATGTGTATGAATGTTTGGTTATGAATGTTTGTGTTGTGTATGTTGAGATGCGGGTTGGGGGGTGTCGGATGTGTACGAATGTTTGGTTTTGAATGTGTTTTTGTGTATGTTGAGATGCGGGGGTGGGGGGTGTCGGATGTGTATGAATGTTTGGTTTTGAATGTTTGTGTTGTGTATGTTGAGATGTTGGGGTGGGGGGTGTCGTATGTGTATGAATGTTTGGTTTTGAATGTTTGTGTTGTGCATGTTGAGATGCGGGGGTGGGGGGGTGTCGGATGTGTATGAATGTTTGGTTTTGAATTTTTTTTGTGTATGTTGAGATGCGGGGGTAGGGGGTGTCGGATGTTTATGAATGTTTGGATGTTTGTGTTGTGTATGTTGAGATGCGGGGGTTGGGGGTGTCGGTTGTGTATGAATGTTTGGTTTTGAATGTTTTTGGGTCTGTATGTTTGCATGTTTGAGAGTGTACTGATTTGGGGGGTGGGAGGTTCAGAGGTGGGGGGTTTGGGTCTGTATGGGTACATGCTTGAGGGTGTGTGCTGAGTTGGGGGTGGGGGGTTCGGATCTGTATGGGTGCATGCTTGAGTGTGTGTGCTGAGTTGGGGGGTGGGGGGTTTGGGTCTGTATGGGTGCTTGTTTGAGAGTGTGCTGATTTGGGGGGTGGTGGGTTCAGAGTTGGGGTGGGGGGTTTGGGTCTGTATGGGTGCATGTTTGTGTGTGTGCTGAGTTGGGGGGTGGGGGTTTGGGTCTGTATGGGTGCTTGTTTGAGAGTGTGCTGATTTGGGGGGTTTGGGTCTGTATGGGTGCTTGTTTGAGAGTGTGCTGAGTTGGGGTGGGGGTTTCGGGTCTGTATGGGTGCATGCTTGAGTGTGTGTGCTGAGTTGGGGGTGGGGGGTTCAGGTCTGTATGGGTGCTTGTTTGAGAGTGTGCTGATTTGGGGGGCGGGGGGTTCGGAGTTGGGGGGTTTCGGTCTGTATGGGTGCATGTTTGTGTGTGTGCTGAGTTGGTGGGTGGGGGGTTTGGGTCTGTATGGGTGCTTGTTTGAGAATGTGCTGATTTGGGGTGTTCGGGTCTGTATGGGTGCTTGTTTGAGAGTGTGCTGATTTAGGGGGTGGGGGTTCGGAGTTGGGGGTGGGGGTTCGGGTCTGTATGGGTGCTTGTTTGAGAGTGTGCTGATTTAGGGGGTGGGGGGTTTGGGTCTGTATGGGTGCATGTTTGTGTGTGTGCTGAGTTGGGGGGTGGGAGTTCGGGTCTGCATGGGTGCTTGTTTGAGAGTGTGCTGATTTGGGGGATGGGGGTTCAGAGTTGGGGGGTGGAGGGTTTGGGTCTGTATGGGTGCATGTTTGTGTGTGCTGAGTTGGGGGGTGGGGGGTTCAGGTCTGTATGGGTGCTTGTTTGAGAGTGTGCTGAGTTGGGGGTGGGGGGTTCTAGTCTGTATGGGTGCATGTGTGTGCTGAGTTGCGGGGTGGGGGTTCGGGTCTGTATGGGTGCTTGTTTGAGAGTGTGCTGATTTGGGGGGTGGGGGGTTCGGAGTTGGGGGTTGGGGGTTTGGGTCTGTATGGGTGCATGTTTGTGTGTGTGCTGAGTTGGGGTGTGGGGGGTTTGGGTCTGTATGGGTGCTTGTTGGAGAGTGTGCTGATTTGGGGGGTGGGGTTCGGAGTTGGGGGGTGGGGGGTTTGGGTCTGCATGGGTGCATGTTTGTGTGTGCTGAGTTGGGGCGTGGGGGGTCGGGTCGTATGGGTGCTTGTTGGAGAGTGTGCTGATTTGGGGGGTGGGGGGTACGGAGTTGGGGGGTTTGGGTTTGTATGGGTGCATGTTTGTGTGTGTGCTGAGTTGGGGGGCGGGGGGTTCGACTTTGTGCCTGATTGGGAATGGGCTCCAAAAGTCAAATGGAAGCCAAACATTTCTACCCTGCCACTCCACATTGCCCAGGTTCCATTGGAATGTTAGCTGGGGAGATTACAGGGAAAACCGGGGGTTTGAAAAGGTCCTCAAAGGATCCAAGCACAATATTTACAAAAGGAATAAATATCAGTGCTAACTTTATGGACTACATTTCTATTCATCTGCTAGGAATTCAAACCGGCAAGCACTTTATGCAAACTGAAGGTTCCAAGATTTAATTGATATTGCAGTTTCGAATCTAAAAATATATTGGAAATGTTCTCAGGCAACAAAAGGGCGAGCTCAGGGCGTCCCATTGCCTGCACCCACCTGTGAATCACGTGGCCAATACCTGTAGCACTGTTCTCTGGCGCAATATGGTAGAGCTTTTTTTAAAGAATGTCCTCAATTTCCACCGTAATCTCAAACATAGCAGTTTGATATGCTATGCAGCCCGCTATTCCTGTATCCATCAATAAGTGCATGAAAAGGTATGCTGGCAAGGCTATGTTCTTTATCTGATCTTGTTATTTTGTCGCTTCTAGGATTCTCAAAAAAGTATATAATTTGTATATACTCTAGACTTGGACCGCCGTAGTGGGAGCATAACAGTGGAGTTCGTATCTTTATCCAAAGATGTCCCTGCCAATGTTCAGTGCAGTAAAAAAAAGAAAGATTGACCAGGAGCACCGTCAATTTAAGGATGAGTGGACTGAGAAGTTTTTTTTCATCGAGTCCAAACCTAATGTGTACTCGTGTCTCATTTGTCTCGAACGCATAGCAGTCCCCAAGGAATATAATATCTGCCGCCATTGTGAAACAAAACATTCACAATATAAAGATTTGCAGGGGGAAGAGAGAATTAAGAAAGCTGGGGAGCTAAAAACACAGCTGACTAAGCAACAGGGTGTTTTTGCCCAGAATAAAAAAGAATCTGAATGTGCCACCTTTGCGAGTTATAAGGTTGCACAGCTTATTGCAAGGTCAGCACGTCCTTTCACAGATGGGGATTTCGTTAAAGACTGCCTGATGGAGATTTGCAAGGCAGTGTGTAAAGAAAAGAAAGATGCTTTTACAAATGTTCCCCTTTCACGTATGAGTATCCAGCTGCGTATTATAGACATGGGTGACAATTGTTACAGCCAACTGAAAATGCGGTGTAAGGATGTTAAGTTCTTTTCAGCTGCCCTTGATGAGAGCACAGATGCAAGTGACACAGCCAACTCTTAATTTTCATTCGGGGGGTCGATAATTAATGTAAAGTATTTCGAGGAACTGGCTTCCCTGGTATCTTTGCATGGCAGGACTACTGGTGCTGACATTTTTAATGCCTTTCAAAAAGTCATCGATGATTTAAATTTGCCATGGGATGCTTTGGTAGGTGTGACGACTGATGGGGCGCCAGCCATGGTTGGGGAGCAAAATGGGTTTATTGGCTGCTTGAAAAGGCACTGGGCGAGAAGGCTGTCCATTAAAAAAATTATCACTGCATCATCCACCAGGAGGCATTATGTGGAAAACATTTGAAATTCACTAAAGTGATGGACTTTGTTGTGAAAACGGTTCATTTTGTCCGTGCACGCTCTTTAAATCACCGATTGTTTCAGGCGTTTTTAGAAGAGGTAAAGGCGGATTATGGTGATGTCCTATATCACACCGATGTTCGATGGCTTAGTCGTGGCAATGTGCTGAAGCAATTCCTTGCTTTACGGCACAAAATAAAATCATTATTTGATGAAAAGGGAATGGACACTTCTGTCATGCAGGATATTGACTGGGTGGCTGACTTTGCTTTTCTGACTGACCTGACAGGCCATTTCAATGATTTAAATTTAAAGTTGCAAGGAAGCCAAAATCTCATATCGGATCTGTTTGAGGCAGTTTGTGCCTTTGAAATAAAGTTAAGGCTTCTGACTGCCCAACTGGAGAAAGGGATGCTGGTACACTACCCTGCATGTGCAGAGGTTTTCCCCCATGACAAGTATGTAGGATGGTATCAGCATTTGAAGGTCCTGAAGGAACTGCAAAATGTTTTTGAGAATTGTTTCTCACTATTCAAATCCCAGCAAGCCTCGTTTAAACTTTTTGCAGACCCTTTCTCAGCTGATGTTGACAGTGCGCAACCTGAACTGCAACTGGAACTGATTGAACTTCAGTGCTGTAGTGCCCTCAAAAATAAGCACAGAGAGATGCCTTTATTAGTCTTCTATCAGTCTCTGGACACTGCTCAATTCCCCTCTGTCACGGAAAGCATTAAAGATGGTATCTATGTTTGGCAGTACTTACATTTGTGAGCAAGTTTTTTCACAAATGAAACTACATAAATCCAGCCTAAGGAAAAGACTAACTGACCAACATCTTCATGCTATCCTGAGAGTAGGAACAACCTCACTGGAGCCCGAGATCCAGAAACTGACAGCTGAGAAACGCTGCAATGTTTCTCACTGATCAACTATGTCTGGTTCACTGTTTCATCCTGTATGATTTGGGGAAATGTATAGTACAACATGTAAGTTTTAAATGCAAATAAAACGGTACACCTCCAAAAAGGTGATTTTTCCAACTGTCATAGTGTTTGGTTGGGGGTGAGGGGGACATGGGGCATGGTGTTTGGTTGGGGGTGAGGGGGACATGGGGCATAGTGTTTGGTTGGGGTGAGGGACATGGGGCATAGTGTTTGGTTGGGGGTGGGAGCCATGGGGCATAGTGTTTGGTTGGGGGTGAGAACCATGGGGCATAGTGTTTGGTTTGGGGTGAGGGGGGCCTGGGGCATAGTGTTTGGTTGAGGGTGAGGGGGACATGGGGCATAGTGTTTGGTTGGGGGTAAAGGGGCCCTGGTGCATAGTGTTGGGTTGGGGGTGAGGGGTCATGGGTCCTAGTGTTTGGTTGGGGATGAGGGGGACATGGGTCATAGTGTTTGGTTGGGGGTGAGGGACGTGGGGCATAGTGTTTGGTTGGGGGTGGGAGCCATGGGGCATAGTGTTTGGTTGGGGGAGAGGGTGCCATGGGGCATAGTGTTAGGTTGGGGATGAGGGGGCCACGGGGCATAGTGTTTGGTTGGGGGTGGGAGCCATGGGGCATAGTGTAGCCATGGGCCAAGAGTGAACCCAATAATAAAGCTAAAACAGGCACAGTTAGGAGATGTACATCCTTTGCTATTTGAGGAAACATGACTCAATGAAGTCCATACCCGTCTTGGGCAACCCAAACAGCAAACTATAGCCGTCCAAAATAACGGTATGTCCAATCTAGGCTCAATAAAATGTATATAATTTAATTAAACAGACGAGATACAATAACTAAATAGAAATAAATTATAACAATGGAAAATGTGTAGTACAATATGTAAGTTTGAAATGCAAATAAAAATCGTTATCCCTCAAAAACATATTCTTTTTCCATGTGTTTAATACAAATTGGGGGTTGAAAAAGCCTCCTGTCACGCCCCGCCTACCGCCCCGCCCACATTTACTTTTCGGCCCACCGTAGCCCTCATGTAAGGTACTTTCGGCCCTCTGTCAAAATCAGTTGTGCACCCCTGGTCTAGACGGACCTCCACCTAGCATTTCTTGTGGCTTCAATGAAATACACACCTCGCTATTATTGCTCTAGTGTGACCACATGATTCGTAGGCATCCAATAATGGTACCTAATTTCACTCCATGTTCATGAGCAGACAGGGCTCTGTTTGGTGAGCTAATCAGAGTCACTGAATCTCTTGGCAGGATTTGGTGTGCTCTGGGAGTTTAAGGAGCTCTGTATAAGGATAGCACTGCTTCCAAGTTCTCTTTGTGCATTAGATAATGCTGTAGAAGCAGGAGTTAACAGGACAAGTCTGCAAAGTGTGCTTTATAAGAGTTTTAAAAGACTTCGGAAATGTTTGGCCATATTACTTACCAGTGTTTTAGATGATTTCATTTCTATTTCTATTTGCCCACTTTTGCTGTCTTGGGGCTTATTGAGTCCCCTTTCTCATTATTCCCTATTAACTCTAATTTTCCTGGCCCCCAAAAAACGTACCTCTCCTTTTTCCTTTTCCATTATGCACAAACCTTTTTAAAACATATGAAAACTGACCTTTTTGTATTGATTATTTAATTTGCCTTTGTGTTTGTACTACTAGGTCTTGGGTGACCTTAACATGTTTTCGCTTACCTTGATCTCCAAAAAATAGAAAACATCCCTTTTAAAAAACAGTTCCCTTTTGTATTCCAGCTTGTTTTTTCAACCTAAAATTGAAATGTTTCAGTGAAATGCCTTTGGGTGTCAGAGACCCCTGTGTGAAGTCATTTGTCATTGAAATGATGAAGCAGGGCAGGGATTTCGAGGATTAAGAGGAGGCTTACACATTTTGGTAGCAGGCTATTGATTGGCAGGTAGGGGTCTCGGAGGAGAATGGTATGTCACTTGCATTTTGGGCTCTGAAGGTGCCATACCACGCAGCAAGAGCAGCCATAGCCTGGCATGGGAGATTTGTTGACAAGCAGCTCAGGCAGAGAGGATGACCTGATTGAGAGTTTGACACTGCAGCAGGGGGATTAGATATATTAAGAGGAGTCAGGATTGACAACAAGAGTTTTTGCACGTGCCCCAGCAGGAGATAACAGAGAGAAAGATGCTGGTGCTTATGCCAGAGGTTTAAGTCTGAGGAGGAATGGCAGGCAATACTTGAGAGGTGAATAATGCCTTAAACAACTTTGGAATTAGACAGGAGATGGATGGATGTACAGTAGAGGGCAGCTTGGAGCCGGATGAGGGCTGGGAGCAGGTGGTGGAGCAAAGGGAGATGGAAGAGCAAGAGTTAGAGGAGACAGACGTGGTCGACCATCATATGTCTCGGGAGTAAGAAGAGCCCGAGCCTGCCCTTGCAGAGTGGAAGGTTTCCCATGTTAACTCTCTGGCTTGACATGGGGCACTAAAGGCCATGACAGTGACTACCTCATCATACGTCTGGAGGCATGTTAGGTTTCTGGAGTTGAAGACACTGTGTCAAGGAGTAGAAAGACACTGTCATATGCATCTAATGCAACACGTTAAAGAAGTGGGGGGCACTGAAAAAGGGTTGCTAATTGGGGGCAACTTGCAACTTGGGGACCACTGCATGTAACAGAAGCATAGTAACTCCACTTACACTGCACTCTCCAGTGGTTGGGCGAACAGTAAGGACACAACTGCACTTGATCTTTGCTAGACACAATAGCAAAATAAGCTTTCAATCCCACCAACCTCTTGACTTTTTTAAGCACACCTGCCCTCCCTGCTTACTGCGCCATTCGAATGATCCACCAGAAATGCCTTGTTCCCAGCGCCAGAACCACCACGTATAGAATGGTCCAGCAATGAAACGACTTATGTGTTATTAGGTTTAAATAGTGTAAGATCTTGTGTTGGATACATGCCAATAAGAACCAGTGGAGTCTTCTATAAAATAATAAGAAATCACTCTGTAAAACAGTGTTAAGGATGGGGCAAAACATAGGGTGTTTTTAAGATGCTTCCAATACATCAGGATGGTGAGTTCATTCAATAGAATACAGTAAACCTAAGATTGTATAAATAAATTGTGGGCCCTCCAGGGATACCCTAGTCTATTAACAACAGCCCAAATGTGACAGCCACCATAAAAGGTCAACCTCTTCTTAATAAATCCTGTATCCTTCACGCAAACCATACACAGCAAAAGGAAAGTGTTCATGAAAGTAAGCCTTCAATGTCCAGCCCTATTCTATCAATAAACATATGTCAAAGGAACCCCATGGCAATCCCCTTCGGGGAGTACTCACAATTCTAACTTTTTTCCAGGTGTCATGTTAGCATGGCTTTCTTTAGGCTGCTTCCTGGCCTCTTGTTTGTTCCACATTGCTCCCTCAGGCCTTTCCATAGCCTCTTATTCTTAATATCTCATGACTTGCAGGGCCTTCCATTACTCTCGATTTTTCAGAACACCACTATGATTTCTCTTCAAAACCTACAGTTCTTAACAATTTTCTCTGAGTTGTGATAAGTATTTTCTCCCCCATCCTCCAGGTTCATCTTCAGCCAGTTGATATTCTATCCATCCTGCCAGAGTTATTCTCCTTATGCCCAATCAATGGGCCCAATCTAAAGGTCTTCCTCCCGGTTCCATTTATGGATGCAGAACATGGCTCTGGGTTTCAGCCTCACTATACCACTAGTCCTAATGGTGAGGTCTCCATCACAGATCTTCCAGAGAGTCTGCTGCACAGCAGCCTACAGTTAAACTACTTTCTTCCGGGTAGCACTTTTACCGTCAATAAGTACCATCTTTGCTTCCTCCCAGCCGTTGGCATGATTTGACTTTTCATGGTCCTTCCACCCACCTGGGCTGCTCATTGTATTTGTAAGCTTTCGGGGAATCAGTCTTTCCACTGAGTGGCCCATTTCAGGATACCTTATGTGCTTTCAGAATGGTTACTTCATTATTGTTACCCTTCTCTTATTGATCAGGATGTAATTAGTATGCAAATTACTTAATCGCTGGGAACAAAGCTTGGAGCGTGTGATGGTGTGTCAGTGCCATCTTGAATCCAGTTGTGAGTGCGTCCGTGGCTCTGTGGTGTTCCACAGGTGTCCGCAGTCACCTAGCAAGCCTGATGTGTGTTCCACCTATCTGATAACAGAATTCATTTCTTGTTCACTTTGGACTTGAAAGTATGCTGCTTTATCTGAATGTTTTCAGTTTAGTTCACTTCTGCCTTCAGCACACACTGCACACTTTCAGTTTCCAGTCTTCCCATGATTTAAATGTATTAAAAACCTGGGGTTAGATACTACTCCAGGGCTGGAGTTCCTGGAATACTAGTGTTGTAATTCCACTCCCTGACTGTAGTTTGCTGCACATTCTCCATCGTTTAACCATAATGATGTCAAGTTATGCTGGGACATCCAGGTCATTATTTGAAATAATGTTGCCTTCCTGTGGCGTATTTGAAGTACCCCATCTATGAGGTCAGGATGAGTCCAGCGACTCCCCCTCCATCCACGCTATGGGAGGCACATTGAGTAGTGGCTGGAACAATCTAGTCTCCGTGCCTCAGCCCCTCAAAAAAGATAGTGATCTCTACCAACCACCACACACCACAGTAGTTTCCTTTTGCTTGTAAGCATGTAGGTAGGCATAGAGGTTCCAAATGAATCATCACGCTAGCACATACTGCCTGCATTGCCAAATGACCTTTAGTCAGGGGAAGTAGAAACGCTTGACAACCATGGATAGTGTGGCCATGATCATGCACCACCTTGCTCTCTAATAGGTGACTAACTGGGTATTGGACAAGAGGGTAGGAACAGGGCAGGTGGAGTGACTGCCATTAGTGCTGGAAGGATAGTCACTGAATTGTTTAGACTGTGTCTCTATGGATGCAAGATAGCCACAATGAATCATAGAAGTGGCTTAGTTGCAGCATTGTCAGCAGAGTTGTAAAGGGACTGAAACAAGTTGAGAAAGCAGAAAAGAAGTTATTAATATTGAAACCACTATTCCAGGCTGCAATCACGTTCATAGAACAAATATTGGCAACATGTTTCTAATCTCTGAACTTAAATGGCTAGTCGACTGCCCAACTGAAATATATAAGGGGGCAATAGCAGTGAGAAACTCCTTTGGAGTGGGAGTGATAGTTTCCTCTATCAGCTGCTCTGGAGAGCCCCTCAGGATCCTCTCCCTTGCAGGCCTTGTGAGCGGTTGTCTCCTTTTACTGGGATGCTTGGGGGTACTTGACATAACTCCAAGAAATGTTAGGTCATTACCCAACAGAACTCACCCAGGTCTTCACTCTGCATACTAACAGGTATTTTGAGAGTCATATCATTACACTGGATGAGAGCTGGTAACTGGGGAAGGATTTGCACAGGGCCTCCAGCTAACTTGGTGAGGCGTGTGGGTGCCTTAGCAACATCCTCCACCTTGAAAATGGATTCATCCACCACAGTTATGCTGGCTCCATTGTCTCTGATGATAGGAGTCTCCTAACCATTCACAAGAACACTATCTTTATAATACTCTTTAGTATTATCTGGGATGGAATTATAGACATCTAAATTGTGTTGTTCCCACAAGCCCAGGGACACTAAAAAAACACTAGCTGAGACTCTCAGGGGTTCATCAGCCAGTAGGTGAACGTTTCCACTTGTCATAAGTATGTGTTCCTCTGAGGAGAAGGCTAAGGAGACAGTGTGGACCCCCAAAGGTTTACCCTTACATCTGGGATCCCCTTTCACATGGTCAGTTGACCCACAAACAGAACATTTCCCAAATGTCCTGATGAATGGGGGTTTGTTCTGACCTCCATCTGGTTTGGGTCCAGATGGTGTACTAGCCTGATTCGGTTTTCCCTGTGGTTTACCCTCATGTTGCTGTTTGTGGTCATATTTTGGATTGGAGGTATTATAATTCTCCTTGTTATCTTTCTTTGGCTGCTTTCCCTTATCCTTCCTCTGAGTTGCCCCAGAATCCTTGTGAGTAGCCCTGTTGGCAACCCACAAGTCAGCAGCCTTCGCTAACTTCTTTGGACCTATCTCCTTAGAATCAGCCAAGTGCTGTCTGAGCTCAGGAGAGCAGGCATCATGAATTGACTCCAACATAACAAGATTCCTGATACCTTCATAAGTGTTCACTCTGTAACCCTTAACCCAACCAGCTAAGTTTTTCAAACATTCACATACCCAGGTAGCCTAAGGGGTACCATCATGCTTTTTGAGGGTCCTAAACTTCTTAAGGTACTGCGAAGGGGTCTTCCCAAATCTAGCAATTAAAGCTCGCTTCACACACTCATAATCCATCCTATCAACCTCCCCCAACTCCATCACATCAGATGCAATAATGAGTAGCCTAGAGAAGAGCCAGGGAAGCAACTGATTCCCGGTAAAACCTTGAATACCATGGTTATATTCAAACATTGCCAACCAATCCAAAATATCAAGCTTAACCACATACATACCCACAGTTTCTTTAGGCATACAGGGTCTCTTAGGACTGGAAGATCTAGAAGGCTCTGGGAGCGAAGCATTTTCAAGAGATAACCTTTTCATTTCTAGTTCATGATTCAACTCCATTTCTCTGAGCTTAAGTTCTTGGTGTTTTGTTCAGTTTGAGCATTTAAATGTTTGAATTCCAGTTCAAGCCTCATTATTTCTAGAGCAATGAATTCAGGACTGAGTGTAGGACCTGGTGGGGTCCCAGTGGACAAAGGTGGAGGTTGCTGAGCAGACAAGGGAGCATTGATGCCTACATTAGGTGACACATCTTCTTCCTCCGACTCATCAATAATAGACATATTATCATCCTCATTATTTTCCACATTTGCTGAGGGGTCAGGTATCTCAGACCCACCCTCCAGACTTAGTTTCTCTAACAATCTTTCAATCAATTCAGACTTTTTGCCTTTAACAGAGAGATTGCTTTCACTACACAGATTTTTTAAATACTCCACAGTGTAACTAAGGAGGGTCTCCTGACTGTTGCTTTCCATATTAGACACAATTAATATTGCTTTTAGTGATGTTAGCCTTGTGGTTAGTTGATACAAGGTAATAGCAGCACTCTAACACAACCTTTCACCCCTTGACAAAACAGGAGTGGCATCAAAAGTAGACTAATATGGTTACGATTTCACTAATGTGATATGCATTTCATACAATAATGGATCCCCATATGTATCATTAATATCTGTGTGTATAGATCCATATTGTCAAATTACTGTGAATACCAGCAGACATCCGAGACGTCCAAGGTCAAATGATAATATGTTATTGTACAGCACTTATGCTTAAACTCTTTTTTATAGAACAAATATGCGTACAATAGCACCCAACCTGTGTTAGTACTCATTTATCGACCTCAGAAGGATGAACGGCTGACATGGTTTGAACCTGCAGATCACACACTCATTGCAGCAGCGAGCGCTCAACCCACTGAGCTACCATATCGGCTATAGTAAAATAGAGCAATTATTCTGTAGTGTGGATACCATTAATCTGGTAACTGAGACACAGTGGCTTTCAAAAGGAGATGGGGATTTGTTTTTTGTTTGTTTGTTTGTTTAATTATAATGCGCTCCATACCCATAGGCAGCAGGGCGCAGCACAAAGAGAATGCGAGGCTTACAATGTCACAGAAATATACAGTTATGAAAAATTATGGACATACACAAATAATTTTTTTTTAAAGAAATATACATTATACAATGTCCAATACAGTGATATACATATACAGCAAAATATGTGTTAGCAATTATGTACATATGTAGGAGGTCGGATTAATAAGTGTAGATATGATATGATGTACAGTAGTTGTTCAGTGTCATTTGCATAAGTAGGCAAGGTTATATAAAACTGTTGGGGCTGTTGCTAGAGGAGACTGCGGTGATGGTGGCTATGGGTTGCTAGAGTTCAGTGTTTGATGAAGTTCCTTCTAAAGTGTGAGTAGGGTTGATCTGCTCTCAGGTTAGGTGGTAATGAGTTCCAAAGTGTAGCAGCTTTCACAGGGAAACTATTACCTCCGATGGTAGAGAGTTTGAATCGTGGAATTATCAGGCAGTTCGAATTGACGGTTCTAGTCTGTCTGATGGAAGACTTTCTCTTTAGTTTGTCCATCAGGTAGCTGGGGGCAGCATTGTTGAGGGCTTTGTGGGTTAGGGAGGCCATCTTTAGTTGGATTTTATTGTCAGTGGAGAGCCATTTGTGTTGGCGTCTAATAGTGGAGATATGCTCTCTTTTATTTATGCCGAGCGCAGCTCTCAAGGCATTGTTTTGTAGGATTTGTAGCCTTTCGGTAATAGTTTTATTAGCACCGCTATAGAGAGCATTGCAATAATCGAGTCTGGAGAGTATGGGGGCTCTCGCCAGGATCATGCAACTATCATTTGATAGGAAAGGTCTGCCTGCTCTTATTAATTTACAAGTATATGCAGTAGTGGATGCTAGTGAATTGACCTGTTTAGTAAATGACATAGTGGAATCCAGGTAAAAGCCAAGAGTTTTTACCTCCCTGGATACTTTGATAATAATGCCGTCTATATTGAACAAGGCGTATTCAAGACCTAGTTTGTTAATATTGGCATGCGTACCCAGGATGATTAGCTCTGTCTTATCATCATTCGGGCATAGGCCATGGGATGCCATCCATGACTGAATAATGCGATACACCCTGTTCAAAAACTCTCTGTCCTTGCTGTGATCCCCTGAAAGTGGGAGGAGAATCTGAGTATCATCTGCATAGTTGGTGTAGGTGATACCCAGATGGTCCAAATCATCGAACAGAGGTTTGGTGAAAATATTGTATAAAGTTGGGGAGACCCATTAGCCCTGTGGGACTCCACAGGTGATAGGTGAGGGGTCTGCTGCTGCTGAGGGTGAGAAGACTCTCATCGTTCTCTCGCTCAGAAAGGATTCAATCCATCTGATGGCTTCAGTGGAGAAATGGGCTGCTGAATCCAGGTGTCTGCATAGGACCTTGTGGTCCACAAGGTTGAATGCCGCAGAGAGGTCAAGTAAAAGGAGGAGTGCTGTCTTTCCCTTGTCCCTCAACTCATCTATTTGGGTCTTTAGATCGATAAGGGCTGTTTCCGTGCCGTGTAGTGGGCGGAAACCCGATTTTCTGGTACCTTGTAGTTTGTATAGTTCAAGGTATTTTTGAATCTGGATGTAGGCCACTTTGTCCAAAATCTTCAGTAGAAATGGTACAGAGGTGATGGGTTGGTAATTGATGGGGATGAGAGGATCTAGCGTCTGTTTCTTGAAGAGGGGGAGCACCCAGGATTGTTTTAGATTGGAGGGGATGTTACCCGAGGAGAAAGATGCATTTATAAGTTTGGAGATAAAAGGTGATAAGTCTCTGGCAGCGTCTTTGATTATGTGTGCAGGGCAGATATCACCTTTGCAGTTGGAGGGTTTAAGTGAAAGTATGATTTTCTCGACCTCCAAAGTGGTAGTTTTAGTAAAGGAGAATCTGTTAGTCTGTGCGCTAGGTATAGCATTGGACAGAGGTTTAGGCATGTTAGGAAGGTTTAAGGAATCTTTTTTTAGTTGGATTTTATTTTGTAGGGTATTTATTTTGTTTGCTAATGCCTGTTGGATATCTGCACACCAAGTCTGATCCTTAATACAGGTATCAGGTGTGGCAATAGGTGACTCAAGTTCCTTCAATATGGAGAAGAGCACTTTCATACTTGAGTTGGAATTGGCAATACGGTTGTTGTAAGAGTTCCGCTTTGCTAGGCAGATTTCATTTTTATACTGCCGTGAGATAGTGGTTAGAATGGCTTTTTTCTCCTTTGATGGTCATAGTTTCGAGGCGGATGCACATTTTCTCTTTTTTAGACGGAGGGCCTTGAGTTCAGGTGTAAATCATTTGTTTAGATGGGTTTTGGCCTTAATAGTACGAAGTTTTAGTGGGTTAATTTCATCCATAGTGTCTATCATAATTTTATTATATTCATGAACAAGTGTGTTAGGGCCTAGATTGTCTGGCAATGCGTTTAGGATTGGGAGGATAGCTGGGATAATTTTTTCTACTGTTATGTTTTTCCTATTTCTCGTTAGGCAAGGTGGTGTTAGTGGCACAGCTATAGTGGGTGGTCTAGTGGTCAATAGATTAAAGGAGACCAATGAGTGGTCAGTCCAGGGTAATGTTGAGATGGAGGAGATGACTGCTGAGGAGTTAGCATCGGCAACCCAATCTAAGGTTCTTCCCTTCGGGTGGGTAGGAGAGTTAACTTTTTGGAATAGTCCAAGTGAGGTCATAGTGCTGGCTATGGTTAAGACATGCGTGTCTGCTGGGTCGTTAAATCCTAGGTTGAAATCGCCTAATAGCAGCACTTGTGATGTTGTTTTGACATTGTTAGTTAATAAGCTATGCAGATCCTCCTCGAAGGTCCCAAGAGGGCCGGGCGGTCTGTAGACTAGGTGGATGGTGAGTGATTGGGTGTTATTTATGGGGAGTTTGGCGGTGAGGGATTCGCATGATTGCAAGGTTTGGGTGGGGGCTAGCCTTAGAGCTAAATTTTCTTTGGATATGATGGCAATGCCACCGCCACGGGAGCCCACACGGTCCTGCCTGGATATAGTGAAGCCGTCTGGGATGGCCAGCATGAGTGACTGTCCTGCAGCATTGTGTAACCATGTTTCAGTTAGATCAATGAAGTCCAATTTAGCTTCAGTGATTAGATCTGCTATCTCAAGGGCATGGGCGACTAGTGATCTTGTGTTAAGGAGTGCTCCTTTGTAGGAGTGTGCCTCCGTTTTTAGTTTGAATTTCGTGTGAGTGATTAGCTTAGTCTTCGTTCTAGAAATGGTGGGATCTTTAGTGGCTGGAAGGGCGGACGGGTGATTGGGGACATGTTCTCTAGTATAGTAGCCTTTAGCCTCATGTTTGGAGGCAGAGAGGAGTCTTCTAGGCGGCTCATGCAATTTAGTAAGTCTGGCACATAGTTTGTTGTTTCTATCAGTGGTGGAGCTAGGCAGGTAGGCGTGGGTTACTGGTCCTGGCCTGCAGTAATGCTTTAAGCAGGAGGGGTCGGAATGATAAGTGGCTATATCTGATACGTTGGGTACTGTCTCAGGAGGGGAGGCCCGATATGGATATCCTGGCAGAAAGTATTAGGGGATGTAAGCGTGGCCATTGCACAGAAGGTAATTATTACACTTAGCATTTTCTGCAAATCAACTAGTGTTATTTAAGGGAGAACAAGGTATAGCAGTACAGGTACTTTCTGGGTTAGACTAGTCTATCTAGTTTCAAAAATCACAATTCGGGCTGAAATACAGTGTGCCAGCATGTAGCAGCAGTTGTGGCAAGAGGGTCAATCTAGTTTCAGAAATCACAATTCGGGCTAAAATGCAATGTGCCAGCATGTAGCAGCAATTGTGGCAACAGGGTCTATCTAGTTTCAAAAGTCACAATTCGGGCTAAAATGCAATGTGCCCGCATATAGCAGCAGTTGTGGCAAGAGGGTCAATCTAGTTTCAGAGATCACAATTCGGGCTAAAATGCAATGTACCAGCATGTAGCAGCAGTTGTGGCAATAGGGTCTATCTAGTTTCAAAAATCATAATTCACTTTAGACAAAGAGAAAACATGACGTAGATTTGGTAATGCAGATGCTTCAGAGGCACAACGTTAGTAGGCCCAGAACTTGCTATTTATGTAAAGCATAGGGTGGCTAGAAGCAAGTAGCATCAAGTCAAAAGAAATCATGGAATATTGGAGCATAACATGCACATCAGGTCATAGGCCAAAAGGCAATCGGATGCAGGCAAAGAATGTCTTACGGAAACATCGCAGACCGCAGTAATGTCAGGGATGACAATGCTAAATATCATAGTAATCTCCTTGGATGTGCCGTGAACATTAGGGGGCACTAGGAGAGGTTACAATTTAATAACGAGGATACATGCCATGCTAAGTGGCTCAGTATAGTGGCGGGATCTTGGACAATGGTATGATGGTACGCTTTACACAGGTAGAAACAGTACTAGGTGGAACTGGGGCTGGACATAGAATATTACGAGCAGGCAATACACTAGAGGGGCAACAAAGGCTCCACCAAATCACGGGTGCTGTAGATCACGAAGGGAATTGGGTACATGAGTGCAATCTCACCGTGAGAGAGTTGGAGCAGTCAATTGAACGAAGCTGTGTTTAGAAGCGGGAAACAGTGCCGGACATAAGCTTTCGCGGACCTGGAGCAGACCGCAGCACCGCACGCTCCAGGTCTTTACCAGATTTCCAGATTTACACAGACCGTGAGAACCTTTCCAAGGTCAGAGACTCAAACATCCAAAGGCACAGGCTGTACGCACATAAAGTTAAGCAGTTGCCAACAGACCAGGACACAAGCAGCGTTATTCCACACAATACCAAATGTGTCTTAATGAAATGTCCTCTAGGATTGAGGTTGATATTTTTTTTTAAATAAATTAGTTATGTCTGAAATATTCAGAGACCTTTATTGTATTAACAGTTCCATCAAAATATTACCGAGGAGTGTCCACTGTGGCACGTGTCCAACTGCTGTCTGGTGCAATGCTACAACAAAGTTTCAACCCCAGAGGTTTCCTACACTAAAGAAATGCAGCACCAAAATGCACGTTGGTGCATGTTTTGTAGTCAAACAACAGACAGCTTCTGAACATAAGTAGTACACCTTGCCCCGAATCACTAGAGACACATCTCAAAAGGCTACGTACGCCAAGCCTCCTGAATCAAAACAGAGGACAAGTGTAACGCACCAGAGATATTAATACAACAAGGAGATTGCTAAGCACTTGGTGGCCGTCTTAAATGCTCATGGTGCCCACATTCACTGACATCAAAGACAGATGCTAAGGGACTTGCGAACAGCTGCAGCGTTTTTCAAACGCCACCTATATGGTCCTGCAAATGAAGATTACCTGCTGTCATTCTGGTATTGTCTATATGTAGCTGGTCTTACCACAGAGGTCTAAGCAGGTGCCTGGAAGTACTGATCTTCTGCAAGGGCCTGGAGCTGGGTGAAGAGGAGAGTGTGTGCTGAACGACGCCAAACCCGAGGAAACAGGGATCATGGCTGGAGTTATGCGGGGCAGGAGCTGGAGAGCAGAGTCTGTGTAATACAAAACACTGGGAGGGAGCAGTCCGGGATGGGGCAGCCCCGCCCAGCCATGCCGCTCCCTCCCAGTGTTTTGTAACACTGACTACTGCTGGCGCCAGGGTGTCACGGGCCGCAGCAGTTGGCTGCCGGCCCACCACATTTATCAAAGAAAGGTAACACTTCAGTGTTACCTTTCTCTACATCTGCGGCAGGCCGTGATGGTGGGCGCGGGCTGCAATTGCAAAGGATCTGTAAGTTACTTACTTACAGATCCTTTGCAACTTGCATCCGTCTGGCGAGGCCGAGGCCCTGGGGGCTGGTTCCTGAAGTGTGAAGCCCACGCCTGGGCCGAAACCGGCCCACGTGGGCTTCAGGAACTGGCCCCCAGGTCTCCGGCCATGATTTTGCATCGTCCACGGGCCGATTGGCCGACGACCCAATGCGACCCTGTTTATCCCCACCGCTGTATACCACTGTTATATGCAGTACCCTTTAGGATCACCACACACAATTAAGACTACAAGTGACAGTACAAATTCACCTTTGGTACAAGCCTGTACTACACAGTAAAAGTGGTAGCGATGGCTGAGCAGCCAGACTTTTCTCAAGAGTGAGTGAGCAGTATCAAATAGTTAAACAAAGGACAGCAAATACTATGTTTCAAACAAACACTGACTCAAGGTTTCTGAGTAAAAGAATATACATTTAATCACACATCAGTTGTTTAACATTTCACTAAAGTAAAGCAGTCGAAAAATCACGTTACCAATACACCACACCACTTCCAATAGTTTCCAGACATGTTAAGCTCACCAAATGAAGTGGGAACAAAATGGCACTCTAGTAATTTAAAAAGGGAGGGAAAGACAAAGTTAGGCAGAAATTGAGCAGCACCAACAGGCAAGTAAGCAGGGCAATCTAGAAAGAGGAACTATAGCGATGGAATCAAATCAAATAGGCTTAGAGCCAAAGTCAATAGGACAAAAGTCTTTTGCTCAAGATCACACAGTTCAGGGTAGTCAACAGTTAATTCTTTGCGAAGAGTTCCAGACAAAGTTGGTCGGCAGAAAAGTTAGTTTAAAGAGAAGAGAAGGACAAGCCCTCGAATTGGCAAAAGGTTTCACACACCTTCACCACGGCTGGACGAAACGCACAACCGGATTTGCACAGTACCTTTAAATGGTGAAGAAGCTGTAGCTGAGGCAGACGTTCCTGGTAGTTCCTGCAGGCTCCCGGTTCCTGAAGTGATTGTCGGACTGACACGAAGTAGGAAGACTGGAGGATCCAGCAGCAGAGCAAAGCAACAAATAAATATATACGAAAAGACAATGATACAATCTCCTTGTGACACATCAAAACCACCCATAATATATCTTCTTGACCTAGGGTTCAATAATTGACAATTATGACAAATATGACACATCATGACACGTTTCTTTCTTAATCTATTTTACTTGGTTTAGCGATAGTTACAAATTTGCAGTAAGCAGACATAGTTCTTTGTTATGAGCAACACAGAGCACTTGTTTAGCAAGGAAGCTGTGTTCGTAGGAGACACACATTCTGAAGCATGCTATCTTCTGGTTTCTATTCGTGAACTAGGGGTCAGCCTGATCTAAGAGGGCCCCCGAAAGGGGGGCCGCTCAGAAAGTATAATTCATGCTTTAACGGCCTGTTTCCACAGTTTCAGCGAGACCGGCTGGCACCTGGCTTTGTGATTAAATGCCTCTCTGCTCGCCTTCAAGGACTTGTGAGGGTGGAAAACAATGTGTTTCTGTACTGTTTGGCATTTCTATTTGGGCCGGTCTCTCAACATGTAACTTGTGGCCTTGCTCCGTGCATGAGCAAAATGGAATAAAATACATTTTTTTGCAAAGTGTTTGAACAGAAAGGCAAAGAGAGCAAATAGCGGATCTTACACAAAATGGATGCTCTATGATTATGCTGACAATTCTTTATTGGCGATGTAGGGCATATGATGTGATTGGTTTTCAGCCAACATAACATACCATCTATGCTTTGGTAGGGTAGTTTCTTGACTCACAAACCCTCCTTTTGGCCATAAACCAAGAGCATCATCCATACATTGCATCTTCCTCTGACCATGTATTGAATTCTGAGCTATGCATACTACTATAATCGTCATCATCAATCTTAATCGACATGAATTCTTTCATAGTTTCTGTTTCATTGTTTGCATTCGTATCCACTTTGGAACCTCTTTTTTCTATTATCATGTGTACACATTCATCTGTAATTTCAGAGCAAATGATTGGCAGGCAGTGTATGCAACAACAACATGTCATGATTATTCCAAGTAATGTTACTATGATTGCAATTAGTTTCCATCCCCATGAGCGCAATAACTCCCAGAACCAGGAACTTATATTCAGCTCCCAACCACCTGTCGGGGTATGAAGGTCAGAACTCAGGATATGCAATTTATTATTGCTTCAAAAATTGTAGGGGAGGAGGCACTTACAAATATGCAGCACGCTGACCCCACGATTTTTCAAACACCTCCACACTTGCCCAAAATGATATCAAGAGCCATTCTATTTGCAGTGTCATTAATCTAACTGCCTTCTCTTCTAGGGTCATATTATACAATATGTCGGTCGTTCCATTTATCGTTTTTTCTAATATTCTCGACAGTCTCTGTATATTCCAGGAGTTTATTGCTTGGCCCCAACACAGGATAAATGATTTTGCTCTGTCTTCTGCAATTAATCCTGTTTCATCCCGCCGGGGCCTGGATCTAGATAATTTCGATATGTCTGACGTTCTAGAAAGGAATACACCTGAGAAAAGGATACCTAAGTAACATGCCTCCCTCCCAATTTCTAGGCAATCAGGGATAAACCTTTTCTCCATATATAAAATAAACGGGATCACCTACATATATTGGTTCTTCTTCTCTCTCAAGTTCTGCAATATTCATGCATCTATTGAATGTCCCTACTGAATAAGAACCTTTTTTCCGTAAGCAAAATGGGACAGTGTGAGGATTGTAATTTACAGTATACGAGGGGGGAACTATGTCCTTGTTCCCTACTGGGTTCATGTGAAATGCGATTACAAATGATTTATAAGGCACATACAGTCTATCTACTGGCCTTACCACTGGATTTATCACTCTTGCTCTGTTAAATATGGAAGAACCTACGGTTCCATTACCACTTTTTCAAACTCTTCTATGTTTTTTCCATCTATCTGACCCGTATTACTCTTATTCCATTTCCCATAAAATAGTGCACTTTGAGATGCATAGCATGCTGTATTAAGGGGTAATGGCTGTACATACCAACCCATTCCTTTCCCGCCATGCTGGGGTAAATGGAAGCAGACCCAGCAATTCGTTCTATTCAAGATAGAGTGAGTCATATTCATTATCAAAAGCAACGTGTTATTGTCATAACCTTCCCTGTGTCTTTCTTCTAATGGAGGGAGAGTATAAGAGAGTACATGGACTGGACTGTCTGTGGCAGGTGCATTGGTGACAGGCAAAAGAGAACTGGATACACACTCTCCAAATACCATAATACTGGGATCAGTGTACTCAGAATACAAAGTAGTATTATAATCATTAGCATGAATTTTCTACAGCAAATTTTTCTAGAAATGTTTATAGTCTCTATATCCACTATGTCTTCAGCATTTGTGCAGGAGGGAACAGAAGTAAGTATGGGCATTGTGTGCAATCCTTCTCTCAACCAATGTTTGTTGTGAATAATTTCTTTTCCGCAGCGCCTGTAGAAACAGCAAAGCGTCCAAAGAGGTCAGCAAAGCGTCTAGGCCAGTTCTCGGCAGCCTGAGTTGTTAAACATGTGGCAAGATTATTGTGCCTCTGCACAGTGTTCCTAAGACTCCAGAGCAGGCATTAATTGTGTTTGTACCATATGCGCCCCACTTATCCCCATGGAGTGATCAACATATGTCATTCACTTTTTTCGAAGATAGCACCAGGAAGCCACATTCCAGAGCTCCCAATTGATGCAGATTGGTACAGCTGCCACCCTCCACTTCCCTAGGCCTCCGGTTCCCAATTCCTCAGTGTTGGGAATAGAGGCAAAACAAAAGAAAAAAACATGTAGATCAGATCACTTCTGATTTTGAGAACGTAGGTTGTACCTCATTGCTCCAGGTACTGTGTGATCAATGAACAATGCAGATTAACTTTTTGATGCAGGCTCAGTATCAGGCTGTGATGCAGTGTGTGATGAAGCAGGCTTAATGTCAGCCCGCGATGATGCACGTTCATCTGGGCAAAGTTGGGGCACCTTTAGCCCTTTGCCTTTCATTGCAATCTTTACAGGCTCTTTCTCAGGCTCAGGCAGCATTTGTAGCAGAGAACTGGCAGTGGTGTCTTTCAAGTCAAGGGCAGCTGTTTCTTTCTTGTCGTTTGGATCAGGCAGCTCTTTCAATGGAAATGGAATTCTTTTCATGTGGGAGGCATGAATCCATGTCTTTCGACCATCCACTCGGACTGCAGTCTGCCTTGCCAGGAGAATCTGATACCGGCCCTTCCACCTGGGTGTGAGCAAGGATTTTCTCTCAAAGTTCTTCACCGTAACCCACTCTCCCAGCTGCAGACAATGCCCTGGGCCTGTGTATCTGACAGGAAGAGCCTCCTGCACCTGCTGATGAATCAAACATAGTTTCTGTGTTAAAATGTTACAATAAGTGCTGAGCAAAGGGCATTCAACTTCATACAAGCGCGTGGGCTGAGGGGCGCCCCAAACATTTGCGGGTCTCCCCATGACGATTTCGTATGGAGAGAGTGCAGTCCTAGGTTGCACAGACGTGTGCTTGCACAACAAAGCTAAAGGCAGCGCATCAAAGCCACCTCAATTGACTCCCTGAACAGATTTTGCTAATTTTATTCTTCAAGATTCCGTTTTTGGCGCTCAACAAGACCAGCACTCATCGGGTGTCTGGCCGGATGGAATTGTTTATCAATCTGAAGACCTGCACAAATCTGTAGTATCACGGCGGCAACAAAATGTGGGCCGTTGTCTGACTATATGACTCGTGGCAGGCCGAATCTAGAGAAGTACTCTTTCAGCATCACTTTCGCTGTGCTCATTGCTGTGCAGTCTTTAAGTGGGTATGCTTCCACCCATTTACTGAATGCACAGACTACCATCAGGATATACTTAAGGTTCTGAAATCCTTCAATTTCTATGAAATCAAAATGGATGACTTCAAAGGGCATTGAGGGGGGCCAAAATGACCTACTGGAGTAGTTGTTCCTTTACCAATGTTATTTTGCAAACAAGTCATACAATTCTGGTCTAGTCTTTCCGCAGTTTTTCTAATGTGTGGATTCTGCCATACTGTGGCTAATTGCTGAATCATCTTTTTAGCACATATGTGTGTGGGACTGTGGGCCATGATGACCATCGCAGTAACAAAGGAGTTGGGCAACATCCACTTTCTACTCTCGTTGTCTACCCAGCAACCCTCCACGTCTAATTCTGCTGCACCCTCAGCCCATGCTTTTATTACATCTGCAGTTTCTTCCGCTTGCATCTCTTTAACTGTGGCAATTCCATTTTCTATCATGCAGGGCACTTCTTCTGACTGAGCTATAAACATTTTCGTGTGTGGATCAGTGGCAGTTTATTTCAAAATTTGCTGAAAATGCGGTTCCTTTTCCAACGTTACATGTTACTTTCTTATGCACTTCACATTTCATTATTGCTAGTCGCTTTGGACGCGCCAGTGCAGACAAGAATCTTGCTATTAAAGCACCACGTTGAATCTTGGTTCCATGTGATGTTAGAAAACCTCTCTCAGCCCAGAGTCGACCAAAATTGTGCCCCACCCCAAATGCGTACTGACTGTCAGTATATATGTCTACATTCACATTTTCAGTAATTTCACATGCTCTTGTCAATGCTATTATCTCTGTAGCCTGTGCTGAATTACGATACTCTTTATTGTTGTAATGGCATATGCTGCAGTTGATGTGCCATTGGGCAATTTGAAACAGCAACTGTCAGAAAACAGTTCTCAGTCTGGCTCTTTCTATGGGGTGTCTGTTAGGTCAATTCTTCCTTTCGTTTCTTGTTCAGTAACCATTATACAATCATGGGGTGGTATTTCCTTTTCACCTGTTCTTTCATTAGGAGGGGGCATTAATTCTGCAGGATTCAAAGCGCAATATCTCAACATTTAGATATGTGGTGCAAAGAGGATAATTTCGTATCTGGTCAGTCTAGCTGATGTAAGATGTTGTGTCTGCGTTCTATTTAAAATAATGTCTACTCTGTGAGAAACCATCAAAGTTAAGGTGTGACCCAAAACCATTCCCTCGGTTTGTTTTACTTACGCTGCAGCCACAGCAACAGCTTGCAAACAGCACGGCAAAATGCATGCAACAGGATCCAGCGTGGAAGAAAAATAACCAGTCTATTTCTTCCTCCTTGTTCCTGAGTCAAAACAGCCAAAGCACAGCCATTATTTTCATGCACAAATAACTTTAAATACTTTTCATAATTTGGTGTGCCCAAAACTGGAGTTGAACATAATGCAACTTTGAGCAGATCAAATGCATTCTGACATTCCTCGCTCAATGGTAAAAGCAAAGCAACATCCTTCTTTGTCAATGCCACCATAGGTTTTACAATCATCGCAAAATTGGCAATCCACTGCCTGCAATATGAAGCCATGCCTTTTATGGCTCTGACTTCCTTCTGTGTCTTTGGAATAGGCATACCAGAGATGCTTTATATCCTTTCTGGTGTCAATCTCCTTCCCTCTTTCGAAAATAGGTAGCCCAAATAGGCCACCTCCTTTCGAAAATACTGGAATTTTTTTAATGAAGCTTTATGTCCATGTGCTGCCAAATGTGTCAACAATTTAACACTACTCTCTTTGCAAATGTCTTCCGTGTCGGCAGCAATCAATAGGTCATCAAGGTACTGCAATAGTACACAACCCTTTGGCAATTCTACCATGTCTTGCTGCTCTTTTTACACCCTGCTATAAATACTCGGGCTCTCAGTGTAACCTTGTGGAATTCATGTGAATGTGAAAGAACGTCCTAATGTAAAAGCGAATAGATATCTGCTATCTGGATGTACTGGAATGCTAAAAAATACGTTCTTAATTAAGATCTACAACACTAAAAATGTGAAGCAGAGGCTGGAATCATTGTCAAAATGGTAGTGACATCTGGGATCAATGTAAATTGGGTATCAACTACTTTATTCAATCTGCGCAAATCAATAATGAAATTATATGGTATTTCATTACCTCCTTTCTATAAAACTGGAAGAATGGGACTGTTGCAAGTGCTACCAGTAATCTCTTCTATCACGCCTCGTATAATCATATCAGAAACAATACATTTCGATGCTTTCTCACCTTCCACGGAAATGTTACACTGTGGGATACGTGGCAATGTAACTCCCTCCTTCAAAACAATTCTCACTGGTTCCATTTTCAGGCAACCAACATCATTGTCATTCAGTGCCCATATACAAGTCGGTACGTTACTTAATTCAGTTGGCAATGGTTTAGACATAAATTGTGATACTGGCGTCTTTTGTGGTGATGTTGTGAAATACACTCCATCAGGAGAACAATGAATAACTGCACTCAATTTTTTCAACAAATTTAAACCTAATAAATTCTCACCGCAATTTTGTGTTAAAAGAAATGGGCATGACTCAGTGAATGGACCTAGTGTTATAGGTACTGATTGTGACACTGGACTGATTACTGGGGTAACTGCAAACCCTACTGACACACCTGTATCCACCAGAAAAGTGTGCTCTCTATTCCCAACTTTCATCTCTATGTAGGGCCCTTTCTGATCAATGGGAATAGATACTGGTTCCGACCCCTGTCTTGGGCTGTCCTAGTAGTTGAACAATGCATAATCCGATGTAAAGTCACCAGAATAGTATGAATTGGACTAAGTATCAAAAACATTTCCTTCTCCTGCACTATTCTGCTGCTGTTGGTTTTGGTTCTGGTTCGGGTTATTATTTCCTTGGTTATTCTGATTTAGTGGCATTCTTGTGTTTCTATTTTGTCCTTGCGTTCCCGGGCGACCTCTATTCTTTCTTCTTGGGGCATTTCCATTCCTATTCTGTAAATGTGGGCACTGTGCTCGCCAATGACCTTCTTCCTTACTGCACATTGATTCAGTCCAATTGGACCTATGTGCATGTTGGAAAAATTCCCTTGCGTTTGTGCGTTGGCTTCGCCCCTATTGTTATTCACTACCTGTTGCATCAAAACTCTCGTTTTTAGATTCACCCTGTCTCTCACCTCTTTCTCTTTTTCTATATTCACTCTATTCTCATAGTGTTGTGCCATGTGTAATACTTAACTCTGTGACTTTGCTTGCCATGCACCCTCAGACTTCATTATTACATTTTGAATTTTTGGTAGCAACCCTCTCACATATTTGTCAACAAATAACCTCTTCCCGGGTTCAGTGCTTAAATCTTGGCCACTAAAGTCTGCAAATACTTCTTCAAATCTGTTAAAATAGTCAGTAGCCAATTCATCTCTGCCTTGCACGCATGCCGTTAATTTGTCCCAGATAATTCTCCTTTCAGGTACCAAAATCTTTAATTTCTGTACTATCCACGCTGGCAATGCTAACAGAGCTGCTGATGGCTTTTCGCCTGCTTTTCTGTCAATATCCTCTTTTATCAAATGTTCCCACGTGTCACCCAAAATATCAGTGTCATCTACATTTCTAATTTGCTTCCATATGTCTACTGGCGAATCACAGGAAATAATAGATCAATATCACTCATTGTAAAAATAGAAGATTTCAAATAGGACTCAATCTATTTATAGAATCCTGCCGGATTCTTCATCAAATCAGGGATTGTTTGCTTTATATGATTCATCTCTTGTCTAGAAAAAGGGACATGTACGAATTGTGCTGTATTATGGGCTTCTATTACCTGCGCTGGAGCTCCATCAATGCCAGGAACTTCTATTTTTGGTACAAAAGTGGGAGGGACTTCCCTCATGGGAAATATCGAACTGCCGTTTCCTTATTCGCTCTTTTATTAAGTACTATAGCTAGATCGAGGGAAAGGGCAGTCTTTTCAGTTTCAGGTGAAAACGCTTTCTTGTATATTGTCATTTGCTCAGGGGGACAACAACATTTTTTTCATAATATTTTGTCTTTCAAATACTCAATCATCACCTCAATACTTTCCTCTGCATCCCTATTGTATACTGATCAAACGTATCATGCACCTCCATTGTAGAAATGGTAGCATCCATAATCCATCTAATTGCCTCTCTTGTACATATTTTCATCTCTTCACTAACAGGTTTTGACAGCCGAAAAAATTGCTGCAGAACATATGGTACCACGTTATGTTTCTCTCTTTTCTTCTCTGCATGCAATTCATCAAGTTTATCTTTAAACTCAAATAGCCTGTCTACGTGCTCTTTTATTTCTGCTGCACTTTCCCTCATACGCGAGAAAGCATTCAGATCCCGTAACTTCTGCGGTGCTATCATATTAGTTAATTTTCCATCTATCTATAAAATACTCCCCCATGCATTCTAACAAAACCTGTTTTTCACCAAGCTTCTGATAGTCATACATTGCACTCAGTGTAGATCCCTCGTCATTTCTTTCAATATACGTTTCTGCCCATTCTTTAAGTTCTTCTCTCCTCTCCCGGCTAACCATAATATGGGTTACTCTGGTGCTTCTTCTCTGCCTTCTTTGCAGCTGTTGATTCCTGCTCTGTCGGTGAGGGGGAAATGGTATCACGTGCGCAGGGGGAGATGGTGCAGTTGGAACAACAGGAATGGGGGGTTGCAACTGAGGTGGAGCAATGGATATTGGTGCAATCGTGTCAATCCTATTTTTAGGGCGTTCTTGTCTCTTTTCTCTCAAAATGTTATTTATCAGTTCATCTGTTGCATGTAACTCTTGTTGTGGATATGTCTTTTGTATGCCTAATCGGATACTCCAATCCTCTCTTCTAATGTCCTCTTCTCTTTTTAGCTCTTCTAGTTCTATCGCTTTGTCTGTGTTTGATTGATGTCTTCGCGCATGTTTCTCCCTACATTTTAAACAGAGGTTTGCTTCTTTCCTACTGTCTCTTATGACGTCAAATGTCGCGGGGTTGCTATCTTGTGCAGCAATACTGATTCTAAGTGCTCTATTCAGGCCATCTCAAAAGTACCATCTTTCAGCCACTGCAAATCTACTACATGTGTGGTCTGCCTATGCCAAATTTCGTTAAACATTATCGCTCCTATTCCATATTTCACATACATTTCAAATGCTGGCGACCCTGTGGGTGCCGCAACTTGGCCAGTTTCCAAAGATTGTTTACCGCAGTATAAAAATCCCACTAGACAGGAAGACAATTTCCCAGGCATGTTGATCTTATTTGTACTTTACCATGGGAGTTTGATCTTGCAAGAGCAACACTTAACCAATATCAGGGCTGTTAAGAATCAGGGCACGACTCACCCGATCAATCAATTTGTCTCTCAGGATGCAATTCGTCCGTATACAGATGCAACCAAGAATCGTCGTCACTGCGTATCTGGCTCAAGCTGCCTCGTTTCGGGACCCTTGCCTTCTTGCCCTCTGGCCCCTGCTCGTCGATCAGGGACTAGTTGTGTACAGATCTGCAAAGGAATCTCTCATCACTTTCACAGGGGTGCCCCGAACACCTTTGATCCCGGTTCGACAGCTTCGTCCTCGATTCGTTTTTGCCTTCTTCAAATTCAACGTACACGATGGAGCAAATGGGGTAGGGTCCCCATTCGGGCGCCATTTCTTTGCTAGGCCCTAAAGACCCTCGCATATGGTAACAAGACACAATCACCATACACCCAGTAATGCCACAGACATGAGGATCGATTTCCAAGTACTAGGGTTTATTGCAAAGCAAACATTCTCAGTTGGCCGATTGGGTCTAACGTCTCACAAGGTGTGATCACCCAGACCTTGTGAGAGGCAAGAGAGCGAACATTCTACAACAGTATCATATATAAGCAAAGATAATCATACAATCTCCTTGTGACACATCAAACCCACCCATAATGTATCTTCTTGAGCTAGGGTTAGATAATTGACAATTATGACAAATAAGACACATCATGACACGTTTCTTTCTTAATCTATTTTACTTGGTTTAACGATAGTTGCAAATTTGCAGCAAGCAGACATAGTTCTTTGTTATGAGGAACACAGAGCACTTGTTTAGCGAGGAAGCTGTGTTCGGAGGAGAGACACATTCTGAAGCATGCTATCTTCTGGTTTCTATTTGTGAACTAGGGGTCAGCTTGATCTAAGAGGGCCGCGAAAGGGGGGCCGCTAAGAAAGTATAATTCATGCTTTAACGGTCTGTTTCTACATTTTCAGCGAGAACGGCTGGCACCTGGCTTGGTAATTAAATGCCTCTCTGCTCGCCTTCAAGGACTTGTGAGGGAGGAAAACAATGTATTTCTGTACTGTTTGGCATTTCTGTCTGGGCCGGTCTCTCAACATGTAACTTGTGGCCTTGCTCCGTGCATGAGCAAAATGGAATAAAATAAAAAAAAAATGTGCAAAGCGTTGAACATAAAGGCAAAGAGAGCAAATGGCGGATCACAAAATGGGCGCTCTATGGTTATGCTGACAATTCTTTATTGACAAACTAGGGCATATGATAGGATTAGTTTTCGGCCAACATAATATACCATCTATGCTTTGGTAGGGTACTTTCTGGACTCACAAGGGGAAGAAGATTCCTGGAGGATCTTCTCTATCATTGGAGTTTGAGGATTCCGACCTGCAGCAGGGCTTCACCGGGCGGTTCAGTCGTGGTAGGGGGTTCTCTTCCATCAGCTCCTCGTCGGTTCTTTCATTCCAGTGGCGACTCTGCCTTTCCAGACCCAGAGACCTGCTTTTTATGCAGTTTACCCTATTCACATAGCATGGCTGTCAATCACACAGCAGGGTGGCTGTCCTGCCGGGACAGTCATCACAGTCAATCATTTCAGAGTGCAACAAGGGACATACAGGCACCTCTGGAGGGCTTCTGCGTAGAAGCCTGCAAAAAGACGGTGAACAAGGGAATCAAACCTTGTTTGGCGAGCAGAGTAAAACACGAGAAAGACTTTTACAAAAAGAAATGGCGAATAAACCCAGCCAGAAGCGTACTAAAACATATATGGTCTAGCGGATTTAAGAACGAGGCTACCAAGAAAGCCTAAAACAATGCCGAGGTTATTTAAGATAACCACGGTAGGAAAAATAGGGTAGTTACCACTGCCACCAGCCAAGTCTTGATGAAAAGGGAGGGAAACAATGCTCCAAGAGAAACAGATAATAAGGGATACATATTAACTCTTTCCAGTACTCCATGTAAGATGTTTTGTACTGGGTCTTTGGTTTTACAGAGGCTAATGAAGTTAATGGCAACCAAATGAGTCCTGGGAGACAGTAGTCAGTCCCAGAAAAATGGAGTCTGAGTTGGGAAGTCTAAAAGACAACCCTGTGTCACTGCACTGAAGTGTTGTGTAACACACAGTAAAAAGATGATGCATGTGGAGTAGGTGAGGCTCCACAGTCTATGAACACAAAAATGTTAAACACACACAGCAAAAACACATATAAGAGTGGGAGAAAAGTCTCACACTCTTACTAGGTGAAAATAATAAATCCTAGAAATCCAGCAAAGATGCTGAGGGACTCAGTATGTAAGGGAAATTAGCCATTCTGGAGAATTCTCCCTAACACTCGACCTCCCCCCCAGACTTAAGGAAAGGAGGATTTAATCCACGCTTGGATGAATCTCTATCACTAGTCCCTTAAAAACATCCTAGAGAGACCATCTTCATTTTGGTGGTGACATCCTGCTCCATGCTCAATGGTGAAATCAAACCCTTGCAGACAGATTGACCATCTCAAATGTTTTGGGTTTTCCCCTTTCATTTGCATTAACCATCTCAAGGGTTGGTGGTCTGTCTGAATCACAAAAGTAAATCCATACAAGTATGGTCTAAACTTCTTCAGAGACCACACAATGGCAAAACATTCACGCTCTATGGTTGCCCACCTTGTTTCTGGTTTCCGACTGATGAAGCCAATGGGGTGCTCCCTACCTTTCTCATCCAGTTGACCAAGGACTGCACCTATACCTGTATTGGATGAATCTGTCTGCACAATGAAGGGTTGGTGATAATCAGGAGCTCTTAGAAGCTTGACAAAGGGCTTTTTTCAGGTTTTCAAAGGCTTGAGTGCACTCCTCATTCCATTTAATCTTTTTAGGGAATTTTGGAGAGGAGATCATATTCAAGGGAAAAGCTATGGTCCCATAGATCTCTATGAAATTCCTATAGTACCCAGTGAGACCTAGTAAAGTTCTCACTTGAGTTTGAGTAGTAGGGGTGGCCCAGTTTTGTACAGCTTGTACTTTGCTAGGCAATGGCCTTATTTCACCTCCTCCTACCTCATGACCAAGGTAGATCACTTTTCTCTGACCAATTTGACATTTGCTTGCCTTTATGGTCAGATGGGCCTGCTCAAGAGCCTGCAAAAATCCTAAGTGATCAATATGTTCGTTCCTTGTAGGGCTGAACACTGCAATGCCATCCAAGTATGCCATGCAGAAGTCCTCCATCCCATTCAGAACTTGATTGACTATCCTTTGGAATGTTGCAGGTGCATTCTTTAGTCCAAAAGGCATAACATTAAACTGGTAGAGGCCTGCTGGGGTTGAGAATGCAGTTTTCTCCTTTGCATGATCTGGCAGGGCTATTTGCCAATAGCCTGACATCAGATCAAATGTACTGAGGTACAATGGCTGAACCAAGTCTATCCACTAGTTCATCTGTCCTTGGTAAAGGATGGGCATCAGTCTTAGTGACCGCATTTAGAGCTCTATAGTCCACAATGAATCTCAATTCCTTGGATCCTGCCTATGGTACTAGGACAACTGGACTAGACCATGGACTTGAAGAGGGCTCTATAACTCCAAGATCAAGCATCTTGTTGACCTCTCCTATAATGTTGGATCTTACATGTTCTGACATTCTGTAAACCCTGCTCTTTACAGGTAGACAGTCACCAGTGAGAATATCATGCTGGCCCCAAGGGATCAAGCCTGGTGAAAGTGGAAACAGGATTTAACAGAACTTTGCACTCTTCCTGTTGCTCAGATGTCAGCTGAGGAGAGAGATTGACTCCTTCTATTTTCTCATCCAAAGGTTGGCCTCTGAGGAGGTCAGGTAGAGGTTCACTGTCCACCTCCTCTGGAGCTGAAGCTAGAAGCAAAGCTCCCACTTCTGGTCTTGAGACATATGCCTTTAAACGGTTGATGTGAAAGACTCTGGGAGCCTCCTTAGGTCTGCCTAAATCCACCAAATAGTTCACCTCTCCAAGTTTGCCCACAACCTTGAAGGGTCCTATCCATTTGTCCAGCAAGGCCCTCTGCCTTGTAGGCACCATAACTAATGCAAGCTGTTCTTGGGTAAACTCATTCATGCTGGCCTTCTGGTCATGCTAATGTTTGACCAGAGCCTGACCTGCTTTTAAGTTATCACTAGCTTCTGCCATCATGCGTGACATTCTCCTCAAGAGACCTATCAAATAGTCAGTCACTCTGACTGGCTTGGGTGAAGGAGCACTCTCCAACCCCTCCTTAATCAGGGCCAATGGACCACTGACTGGATGGCCATAGAGAAGTTCAAAGGGACTGTATCCAACTCCCTCCTGAGGGTCTTCTCTATAAGCAAAGAGAAGGCATGGCAGTAGATGGTCCAACTTTCTTTTAAGGGGTTCCTCTAAAGCACCTATCATGCTCTTAATAGTACGATTAAACCTCTCTACCAGTCCATTTGTCTGCGGATGGTAGGCTGTAGAGAACTTGTATGTGACACCACCGTTTTTCCACATGGCTTGCATGTAGTGGGACATACAATTGTACCCCCTGTCCAATATCACTTCTTTAGGAAACCCTACTCTGATAAAAATACCAAGAAGAGCCTTAGCCACAGCCTGAGACGTAACAGTTCTCATAGGTATTGCCTCAGGATATCTAGTATCATGGTCTGGTACAACCAGGATAGACCTGTTTCCTGAAGATGTGGGAGGGTCAAGGGGACCAACACTGTTGATGCCCACCCTCTCAAAAGGAACTGCCACCACTGGGAGAGGCACCAAGGGTGCCACATTCTTGGTTCCACTCTTGCCAGAGGTTTGGCAAGTGTGACAGCTCCTACAGAATTTGTCAACTTCTGAACCCATTTTAGGCCAGTAGACGTATAAGGAAAGCCTTTCCTTGGTCTTTTTTAAACCAAATTACTAGACAGAGATATCTCATGGGCCAACTGTAGGAACTGGAGTCTGTTGGCAAGGGGCACTACAATTATTGTGCAGTCCCCAGGGATAGTGTCAGGAATTGGAGGCTGTGGAAGCGCTGGAAGCTTTGATCACGCTCCAGTCCTCACCCAAGATGGCCGCCGATCGATCACTCTCCAGTCCTCACCCAAGATGGCCGCCGATCTCACCCAAGATGGCCGCCGACCCTTTATAGGCTGACTCCTCCCACAAACCGACGCGTTGTATCTGTTTACCAGCGCTCGGTTCGTGTGGAGATTCTCTCGTGAAATTCATCCGTTCCGGCTTCCTATTTTCGCCTACTGTGTGATTCCCTTCTGTATTCCTCAGCCCAAATTCTACTGCACTATACGCGGTATCGGCTTGCTTTGGGCCGTGCCGTGCTTACTTACTCTTGCCTTTATTCTTTGAGCACTTTTGGTCTTTTCATTTCTTGTAGGTACCGGGGGTATATTGCTACCGGTGCCGTCACTCTGTTTTTGCGAGCTAGCCTTGCTCACTGGGACCTTAAGGAGCATTTCTAAACTGGTGAGTGGGTTTCTTTCTATACTTCTTCCTTCTTCCTAATGGTTCGTCTTCGCGGTCTGCTTTGTATGGGTTCTTTCATTCTTTACCTACTTATCCTTTCTAATACTTTTCTCTGTCATTCTGTTTAGTCTTAACCACTGGTTCTAGTAGCTTCTTATATCTCCTGTTCTATTATTCCACTTCTCCTGGATACACTGAGCATTCATCAGCGGAGGAGTTTGTTCTCAAGTCTAACGGACTTCCTTGCCTGCTGCAAATGGAACTTTCATAATTGGAAGAGAGGAGTTCTAATTGCCACCCAGCAGAACCCAATTGGGAACAGGGTTTTTTCTGCCTTAGTGCTTTTTCCCTGAATCTAGGACTGGCCCCCTGGGGATCCCCGCGGTCAGGGATTATCTCTGCCAAGGTGGCCTCCGGAGGGGACAGACCCTATCTGTACGATAAAAAGGCCCGAGCACCAAAGGACAAGACTCCCACAAGGAAGAGGGATCAGAAGAGATCAGAGGCTACTCTTACAGAACCCATTCCGGAAGAAACAGGTGAGGAGTTGGGGGAGGAAGCCTCGGTATCTGACAGAATACAACGCCCAAGATCCTTCATGGCGTCGCTCGAGCAGTATCAAGAGTTGGTGGCTGCTCTGCAGAACCTTACTATGGAGGTGCAGGCCCTGCGAACAGAGAACGTAGCCCTCCGACAGCAAGTGGTGCTACATCGGGATGATCGCGGGGACCTGCCTACGATGCCCTTTTTCTTTGGCAAATACAACGGACATCCAGGAGATCTGAAGGAATTCCTTGACGCTTGCAGGGTGTATTTCGCCTTCCGACCTCACGCCTTTGAGACAGCCAGATCAAAGGTTGGGTTCATTATAGCCAATCTTACCGGAAATGCTCTTTCATGGGCTACACCCATTGTCACCCGAAACGATCCCCTTCTGAGTGATTATGACCGTTTTACGGAACTTTTCAGTGAAAGGTTTGATAGGCCAGAAATATTCTATTCATCCTTGGAAGCAATCCTAGACATCAAACAAGGAAATACAGACGTCCAAACCTATCTAACTCGCTTCCAGAGGCTAGCAGCCAAGGCAGATTGGCCTGATTCCGCCCAGCAAACCATCTACAGAAGAGGTCTCCAGGACGAGATCAAAGATGAACTAGCCAGAGTAGCCCGTCCTGCATCTTTTCAGGAGCTAGTGACATTGTCCCTTCAGATTGAATCTCGTCTGCAAGAAAGAAGATCTGAGAGAAGAAGAAACCGAAGCTTCTCACAACCTAACCCTACTCCTCCACCTAGAGCCAACCCTGCTACAGATGAGCCTATGCAGATTGGAGCTGCCCGTGGTCCTCTGACGCCAGAAGAAAGAAGAAGGAGGAGAGAGGCAGGTCTATGCATGTACTGTGGCTCTTCGACACATTTGTTGAGAGAATGCACTGAAGTCCCTCCTCGTCGACAGGGAAACTTCCGCCCCCGATCTATAGCAAGGGAAGTCTCGGGGGAGGTAACAAGCACCCTTGCAGCTACACAAGAGCAGTGAATACCCCGGAAGATAACAGTTTAATGGTGTTCAGAGTGGACCTATGGTTAACAGAAGAAGCTCCCACAGAGGTGCTCGCCATGTTGGATTGTGGAGCAGCGGGAAACTTCATCGACTCCAAGTGGGCTACAGAGCACTTGGTACCCGCCAAAACCAAGATCACCCTGATTCCGGTAGAAGGGGTTGATGGTAGACCCTTGTCTTCCGGACCCATCACATTGGAAACTGTTCCATTAAGGGTGAGGTTAGGTCAACATGAAGAGTTCCTGGTGTTTGATCAGATCCGAGCTGCTCATTTTCCATTGGTATTAGGGATTCCTTGGTTAAGAAGACACAACCCTCACATAGATTGGACTGCAAACCGAGTTTCTTTCAATTCTAAGTTCTGTGAAAAACACTGTATGACCTTGTGTAACGCTCCCCACACCATAGACCGCAGGAGAAGTATCCCGAAGCCAGTCACAGTGGCCTCAGTACCCTTACATTACCAGGACATTTCAGAGGTATTCATGGACATAATTCCTAGACAACTACCACCCCATAGAACAGAGGATTGCTGTATCGATCTAATACCGGAAGCAGTAGTACCGTTCGGAAGAATGTACCCTTTGTCACTACCGGAAAGGAAGGCGTTAAGAGAGTATCTAGATGCAAATTTGCAGAACGGACTCATTCAAGAATCCAAATCTTCATGTGGGGCCTCCCTTTTCTTCATTCCAAAAAAGGACTCGACAGAACTTCGTCCTTGTATAGACTACAGGGGTCTCAACAAGGTCACTGTCCGGGATAGATATCCCATGCCCTTGATTCGGGACGTCTTGGAGGCTGTACAAGGGGCTGAGTACTTCACGAAGCTTGACCTGAGAGGCGCCTATCACCTCTTGCGAATCAGACAAGGAGACGAGTGGAAGACGGCTTTTCGCACCCCATTCGGGCTCTATGAATATTGTGTGATGCCCTTTGGCCTAGTAAACGCACCAGCCGTCTTCCAAAGGTACATGGACAAGGTTTTCGCTGACATGCTGTTTGTGTCGGTAGTGGTGTACCTGGACGACATCCTGATCTACTCCAAGTCCTTGTCTGAGCACAGATCATTGGTCCGACTAGTTTTACAACGTTTGCAGTCTCACTATCTGCTAGTAAAACCAGAGAAGTGTTCATTTGAATCCAAGAGGGTGTCCTACTTGGGTTTCGTATTGTCCAAGGAAGGCGTTGAAATGGATGCTAATAAGGTAAAGGCCATAAGAAACTGGAAAGATCCTACCAACATCAAGGAACTGCAAGGGTTTCTAGGATTGGCAAATTTTTATAGGAGGTTCATTCCCAATTATTCCAAAAAAGTACTCCCTCTGACCTCCTTGTTGAAGAAGGGTGTTAGATTTGCTTTTGACGGTGAACCTCGAAAAGCATTCGACTTTTTAAAGGATTGCTTTTCTACAGCACCCATCTTGGTTCAACCAGATCAGACTAAGCCCTTTATTCTGGAAACTGATGCTTCTTCGGGGGCAGTAGGGGCAGTATTACTTCAAGAGGCAGAAGACAGCTATGAACATCCGATCGCATACTATTCCAAGACTTTAACTAGTAGTGAGCGAAACTACTCGGTTATCGAAAAGGAACTTTTGGCAATAAAGCTGGCCTGCCAAGAATGGAGACACCTCCTGCAAGGAGCCACACATCCTTTCACTATTCGAACTGACCACCGCAACCTACGGGTCTTACAACAATTGGAATGTTCCAACGCCAGACATGCCAGATGGGCGTATTTTTTCCTACAATACGACTTCATGATGACTTACATACCAGGCACAGAAAACAAGAAGGCAGACGCCTTATCTAGAAGCCTAGGAGATCCATCCGGATCCTATATAGGACATGAACTGGTTTTACCACATCTCACTGTGTTGGCTTCTACGGTTTCGTTTCTTCAAGATCTAATCCCTCATTATCAGACGTGTGCGGAATTTCCGCTATCTACTAAACAGGAAAAGGACGGGTTGTTTTATCATGAAGGAGCCCTCTATATCCCCACAAAGAAGCTGCAAGAACAGATACTTTCTTGGTGTCATGACACCCCCCTGACAGGGCATTCTGGTATTAGGAAGACTTTTGATTTGGTCCGGAGAGGATTCTGGTGGCCTACCCTACGAAGGGATGTAGGTCAGTATGTCTCTACTTGTTCAATATGTGCTTCCAACAAACATCAAACAGGAAAACCTCTGGGGTTATTACACCAACACTCCTTACCGGATCGCCCATGGGAACACTTATCCACTGACTTTATTGTGGATCTGCCTCCTTCATACGGAATGACCACGATCATGGTGACGGTTGATTCCTTTAGCAAGCTGGCACATTTCTCCGCCTTCAAGCAAGTGCCTTCGGCCTCAGAGATGGCTGCAACATTTCTCCAAGACATAGTCCGTTTACATGGTCTACCTAAGACCATAGTTTCGGACAGAGGACCACAATTTACCTCAAAATTTTGGTCTTCCCTCTGCCAGGTTCTCGGGATTCATAAGGCTCTTTCCTCAGGATACCATCCTCAAAGCAACGGCCAAACTGAGAGACTCAATGCCAATCTAGAGCAGTATCTCAGGTGTTTTTGTAGTCCCCAGCAGGAAGAATGGTATCGCTTTCTCCCGCAAGCGGAATTCGCCTACAACAACTCACTTCACACCTCGATCCAGATGAGTCCTTTCTATTGTACCTATGGCTACCATCCTCAACACCTGCCCGGGCTCAGTCCGCCTTCAACCAAGATTCCAACTCTGGATACGATTCTACAGGACTTGCAAGAAGCTCACAAACTCGCTAAGGAGGCACACCAAGCAAGTCAACTTTCACAAAAGAGATGGGCCGACAAAGGTCGGAGAGCCCATCCCAGCTGGAAGGTGGGACAATTAGTCTGGTTATCCACCAGATTCCTACCCAAGTGGGTTCATAGGGGGAAGTTCTCCTCTCGTTTCCTTGGGCCATTTTCCATCATACAACAAATCAATCCAGTTGCTTATAAACTCAGGATGCCAGAATACCTCAGAAGGATACATCCTGTCTTTCATGTCTCCCTTCTCAAAGAACATAAGGAGGATCCTTTCAAGAGACCTGTAATCCGTACACGAGCCCGAGTGAAACCAACACCTGAAGAATACGAGGTGTCTCATCTGGTGGATTCTAAGTACCGCAAAGGGCGGTTGTACTATCTGGTCCATTGGAAGAACTATCCAGTAGCAGAGAGGACGTGGGAACCTGTGGGTCATTTACACGCCCCGCGTCTGGTGCAGAAGTTCCATCAACTCCATCCGGGCAAACCCGGGGGCGCCCCGAGAAAGAGGGGGTATACTGTCAGGAATTGGAGGCTGTGGAAGCGCTGGAAGCTTTGATCACGCTCCAGTCCTCACCCAAGATGGCCGCCGATCGATCACTCTCCAGTCCTCACCCAAGATGGCCGCCGATCTCACCCAAGATGGCCGCCGACCCTTTATAGGCTGACTCCTCCCACAAACCGACGCGTTGTATCTGTTTACCAGCGCTCGATTCGTGTGGAGATTCTCTCGTGAAATTCATCCGTTCCGGCTTCCTATTTTCGCCTACTGTGTGATTCCCTTCTGTATTCCTCAGCCCAAATTCTACTGCACTATACGCGGTATCGGCTTGCTTTGGGCCGTGCCGTGCTTACTTACTCTTGCCTTTATTCTTTGAGCACTTTTGGTCTTTTCATTTCTTGTAGGTACCGGGGGTATATTGCTACCGGTGCCGTCACTCTGTTTTTGCGAGCTAGCCTTGCTCACTGGGACCTTAAGGAGCATTTCTAAACTGGTGAGTGGGTTTCTTTCTATACTTCTTCCTTCTTCCTAATGGTTCGTCTTCGCGGTCTGCTTTGTATGGGTTCTTTCATTCTTTACCTACTTATCCTTTCTAATACTTTTCTCTGTCATTCTGTTTAGTCTTAACCACTGGTTCTAGTAGCTTCTTATATCTCCTGTTCTATTATTCCACTTCTCCTGGATACACTGAGCATTCATCAGCGGAGGAGTTTGTTCTCAAGTCTAACGGACTTCCTTGCCTGCTGCAAATGGAACTTTCATAATTGGAAGAGAGGAGTTCTAATTGCCACCCAGCAGAACCCAATTGGGAACAGGGTTTTTTCTGCCTTAGTGCTTTTTCCCTGAATCTAGGACTGGCCCCCTGGGGATCCCCGCGGTCAGGGATTATCTCTGCCAAGGTGGCCTCCGGAGGGGACAGACCCTATCTGTACGATAAAAAGGCCCGAGCACCAAAGGACAAGACTCCCACAAGGAAGAGGGATCAGAAGAGATCAGAGGCTACTCTTACAGAACCCATTCCGGAAGAAACAGGTGAGGAGTTGGGGGAGGAAGCCTCGGTATCTGACAGATAGACTCAGTCGGTTCACTGTAGAAGAGGCCATCTTCACAGCTTAACCTGTGCTTTCCAACTTCTTGCCCATCAAGTTGAGAAGCAGCCTGTTGTCGGAGACCTTCAAGAGTAGGACACTCTCTTTGTCCTCTGCTGAATTCTGCCCTGTTGGCTCCACCTTCTGACGGTAAAGACTGCAGTTCAGGATGGTCAACAGGGTCAAGATCTCCATCCTAAACAGTGTCTTCTTCCAGATCTGATTCTTCAGAAACTGGCTCAACCACACAAGGTTGCACCTCACACTCTGCCTCAGCAGGTGGAGGGATCACAGGTGTGATCTTGGACAATCTTGGGGATGTCCTTGTTGGTAGCACAGGGGTGCTGTCTGACTTTTTCCTTGAGCCCTTGGTTTCCCCTTTGCCTCTGTCTTTTTAGAAATGGCAGTGAGCAACTCCTGTGGGGTGGGAGTGATAGTTTCCTCTATCAGCTCCTCTGGAGAGCCCATCAGGGTTCTCTCCAATGCAGGCCTAGTGAGCCTCTGTCTCCTTTTACTGGGAGGCCTGGGGGTACTTGACACAACACCAAGAGTTTTTAGGTCATTACCCAACAAAACTCTCCCAAGCACTTCACTCTGCACACTAACAGATATTTTGACAGTCATATCATTACACTGGATTAGAGCTGATAACTGGGGAAGCATTTGCACAGGGCCTCCAGCTAACTTGGTGAGGCATTTGGGTGCCTTAGCAACATCCTCCACCTTGAAAAATGATTCATCCACCACAGTTATGCTGGCTCCAGTGTCTCTGATGGCAGGAGTCTCCTGACCATTCACAAGAACACTATCTTTATAATACTCTTTAGCATTATCTGGGATTGAATTATAGACATCAAAATTATGTTGTTCCCACAAGCCCAGGAGCACTAAAGAAACACTAGCGGAGACTCTCATGGGTTCATCAGCCAATAGGTGAATTTTTCCACTTGCCATAGGTACTTCTTCCTCTGGGGAGAAGGCTAAGGAGACAGTGTGGATCCTTGAAGGTTTACCCTTACATCTGGGATCCCCTTTCACATGGTCAGTTGACCCACAAGCATAACATTTCCCAAATGCCTTGATGAATGGAGGTTTGTTCTGACCTCCATCTGGTTTGGGTCAAGATGGTGTACTAGCCTGATCCGGTTTTCCCTGTGGTTTACCCTTATGTTGCTTTTTGTGCCACTCTTTTGGATTGGAGATATTAGAATCGACTTGTTATCTTTCTTTGGCTGCTTTCCCTCATCCTTCTTCTGAGTTGCCCCAGAATCCTGTAAGTAGCCCTGTTGGCAACCCACAAGTCAGCAGCCTTAGCTAACTTCTTTGGATCTATCTCCTTAGAATCAGCAAAGTGCTGTCTGAGCTCAGGAGAGCAGGCATCATGAATTGACTCCAACATAACAAGATTTCTGATACCTTCATAAATGTTCACCCTACCCTTAATCCAAACATCTAAGTTTTTCAAACATTCACATACCCAGGTAGCCCAAGGGGTACCATCATGCTTTTTGAGGGTCCTAAACCTCTTAAGGTACTGAGAAGGGGTCTCCCCAAATCTAGCAATTAAACCTAGCTTCACACACTCATAATCCATCCTATCCACTTCCCCCAACTCCATCACAACATCAGATGCAACAGTGGGTCGCCTAGAGAAGAGCCAGAGAAGCAACTGATTCCCTGTGAGACCTTGCATACCATGGTTATATTGAAACATTGCCAACCAATCCAAAATATCAAGCTTATCCTCATTCATACCCACAATTTCTTTAGGCATACAGGGTCTCTTAGGACTGGAAGACCTAGAAGACCGGGGAGAGAACCATTTTCAAGAGACAACATTTTCATTTCTAGTTCATGATTCAACTCCATTTCTCTGAGCTTAAGTTCTTGGTGTTTTTGTTCAGTTTGAGCATTTAAATGTTTGAATTCCAGTTCCAGCCTCATCTTTTCTAGAGCAATGAATTCAGGACTGAGTGTAGGACCTGGTGGGGTCCCAGTGGACAAAGGATGAGGTTGCAGAACAGACAAGGGAGCAGTGAGGACTGCATTAGGAGACACATCTTCTTCCCCCAACTCATCAATAATAGATACATTATCATCCTCATTATTTTCTACATTTGCTGAGGGGTCAGGTATCTCAGACCCACCCTACAGACTTTGTTTCTCTAACAATCTTTCAATCAATTCAGACTTTTTGCCTTTAACGGAGAGATTTCTTTTCTCTACACATATTTTTTTTAAATAATCCACAGTGTAACTAAGGAGGGTCTCCTGACAGTATCTTTCCATATCAGACATGATTAATATTGCTTTTTAGTGATATTAGCCTTGTGGTTAGTTGATCCAAGGTAATAGCAGCACTCTAAATGTAATTACTATACTTTATCCCCAAAGCTGTACACCACTGTTAGGCAGAATTATATGCAGTACCCTTTGGGAACACCACACACAATCAAGACTACAAGTGACAGTACAAATTCACCTTTGGTACAAGCCTGTACTACACAGTAAAAGTGGTAGTGATGGCTGAGCAGCCAGACTTATCTCAAGAGTAAGTGAGCAGTATCAAATAGTTACACAAAGGACAGCAATTACTATGATTCAAATAAACACTGACTCAAGGTTTCTGAGTAAAAGAATATACATTAATTTTCACATCAGTTGTATAACATTTCACTAAAGTAAAGCAGTTGAAAAATCACGTTACCAATACACCACACCACACCCAATAGTTTCCAGACAAGTTAAGCTCACAAAATGAAGTGGGAGCAAAATGGCACTCTAGTAATTGAAAAAGGGAGGGAAAGACAAAGGTAGGCACAAATTGAGCAGCACCAACAGGCAAGTAAGCAGGGCAATCTAGAAAGAGGAACTATAGTGATGGAATCAAATCAAATTGGCTTAGGGCCAAAGTCAATAGGACAAAAATCTTTTGCTCAAGATCACACAGTTCAGAGTAGTTCGCAGTTAAGTCTTTGCCAAGAGTTCCAGACAATGTTGGTCAGCAGGAATGAAAAGTTATTTTAAAGAGAAGAGAAGGACAAGCTTGAATTGGCTAAAGGTTTCACACACCTTCATCGCGGCTGGACGAAACAAACAACCGGATTTGCACAGTACCTTTAAATGGAGGCGAAGCTGTAGCTGAGGCAGACGTTTCTGGTAGTTCATGCAGGCTCCCGGTTCCTGAAGTGACTGTTGGACTGACATGAAGTAGGAAGACTGGATGGTCCTGCACTACCCAGGGAAGAAACCAGCAGCAGAGCAAAGCAACAAATAAAAGGTGTGCTCCTTCAAACCCAAACAGTGTCCAACCTTTCTGGCTATCCGACCCACGGTAGCTCTGTACAGTAAATTCGACCAAAGGAGGGAGTCCTGGCTTGCAGTTTGGGCGAACTGGTTGTCCCACCAGCTCAGGGGAAGATGATTCCTGGAGGATCTTCTCTATCATTGGAGTTTGAGGATTCCGACCTGCAGCAGGGCTTCTCCGGGCGGTTCAGTCATGGTAGGGGTCCTCTTCTGTCAGCTCCTCGTCGGTTCTTTCATTCCAGTGGCGACTCTGCCTTTCCAGACCCAGAGACCTGCTTTTTATGCAGTTTTCCCCCATTCACAAAGCCTGGCTGTCAATCACACAGGAGGGTGGCTGTCCCGCCAGGACAGTCACCACATCCAATCAATTCAGAGTGCGACATGGGTCTCCAAGGAGACCCTCTGCAGGGAGTCCTAAATCCCTCCCTCACATCCTGCCCCCCCCCCCAGATATACAGGCGCCTAAGGAGGGCTTCTGCGTAGAAGCCCGCGAAAAGACAGTAAACATAGGAATCAGACCTGGTTTGGCACGCAGACTAAAACACGAGAAAGACTTTTACAAAAAGAAATGCTGAATAAACCCAGCCAGAACCGTAATAAAACATATATGGTCTAGCGGATTTAAGTTCGAGGCTACCAAGATAGCCTAAAACAATACCAAGGTTATTTAAGATAACCACGATAGAACAAATAGGGTAGTTACCACTGCCACCAGCCAAGTATTGATGAAAATGGAGCGAAACAATGCTCCAAGAGAAACAGACAAAAAGGGATAAGTATTAACCCTTTCCAGTACTCCATGTAATATGGTTTGTACTGGGCCTGTGGTTTTACAGAGGCTAATAGAGTTAATTGCACTTTATGTGTTCTGGGAGACAGTAGTCAGTCCCAGAAAAATTGAGTCTGAGTTGAGAAGTAAAAAAGACAACCCTGTGTCACTGAAATGAAGGTGCTGAGTAACACACAGTAAAAAGATGATGCCTGTGGAGTAGGTGAGGCTCCACAGTCTATGAACACAAAAAATGTAAAACACACACAGCAAAAGCACATGTAAGAGTAGGAAAAAAGGCTCACATTCTTACCAGGTGAAAAATAAAATCCTAGAAATCCAGCAAAGCTGCTATGGGACTCAGTAGGTAAGGGAAATTAGCCATTCTTGAGAATTCTCCCTAACACGAGAATGGGAGATATATGTGTGCAGCTAGATCACATTTTTATCCTGAGTGATAGCTACATTCCAATGGCAGCAATGTTTTGCAATGTGTCTTAGGGTAGTGCATGAGTGCTGAAAGGTAGACTGGAGTGCATGCAAGAGTGGGAGACATGTGTGCAGCTAGACTTAATTTTATCATGGGGGATTGCTTCATTCCAATGGCATAGGTGTGCAATGTGTCTTAGGGTAGTGCATGTATGCCGAGAGGTAGTCTGGAGAGTAAGTGAGAGCGAAAGACATATTATGCGTGCAGCTAGACCAAACTTTATCATAATAATAATTTAGCATTTATATAGCGCTACAAGCCCTCAGGCATCTGAGTGCTGCTTATTATTTCCCACGGTGTGCGGTGCTCATTTATAGACCTCATAAGGATGAAAGGCTGAGTTTTGCCCTGCCAGGATTCAAACCTGCATCACCAGGCTCTGCGCATATGTCAAAGCGAGCACTCTACTCGCTATGCTGCCGGGCTGGGATGGGGGATAGCTGCATTCCAAATAGCAGAGGTGTTGTGCAATGTGTCTTAGAGTAATGCCTGTGGTGGATGGGTGCAGATTGGTACCCTGGAGAATATGTGGGAGCAGGTGGTACATTATGTGGGCAGCTACATGCAATACATTGGCTACCCTCAAAAAAGCATCCAAATTAAATATGTTGGCTAAACTCAAAAGCACTCTAAATGCAATACATTGGCTACCCTTAATTAGAGCCTCAAAAATTAATCTAAATGCATATGTTGAAAATATGTAATGTATTTCAAGAATCACTACGGAAACTGCCACATCATGTTTGAGGGTATGAAGGAGGCCCCAGCACCTTCGATGAGAAAAATGTTCGACTTCTGTAATATGGAAGACAATGTTCATGTTTCTACCTCCCAACATAGCTCCCAATCAAACAAAAATAATACAGCTAGATTCATTACACTCATAAATGACAATCTACAAGCGGCTGGATGTCAGGTTTGCCAGGCAGCTGAAGGTGTGGACACACAAAAGTCACTGAGCTAGCATGATTAGGTTCATCTGCTTAGAAGAGAAGATACAGACAACCTGGCTTTCTTGATCACCCATGCCACTTCGGCTGCAAGGCACCAGCATTTATTATTATGCATTTATTTCCAACTGTACTATCTGAGACATGTGGATCTACCACCTACAGACAGATGAACTCCTCCAGGAACAAATACTACTAAAAGCTGTACCAGACAACCTTCTGAAGCGAGTCACGTGCAATTGCAAGACAACATGTGAAAGGAATAGTGTGCAGAAGAATTTGACTTAAATGCTTTCTTATGTGGTCAATGAGCAGGTTATGGAGTTAGCACTCGACCTACTTCTGGACAATAATAGAATATAGGAAACAGGTACAGTCACTAATAAAGATACAATAATGCTTTACTAAGAAAAAGCTCAATGGGTGGAGTGCTAGCCACTTTTTTTTTTATTTTTTTTTATTGGTTTAATTAAACCTTTAAAAGAAATTACTTTACATGTGACATATCATAACTAAAAAGTATTTTGCATTTAGTGAAAATAGAAAACATCAAAAATTAAACAGTTTAAACAATTTAAAATAATCAGAGAAAACTTTAAATAAACACTGAATTCAGCAAGATAAATCTCAAATCGCAAACCCATATTTAAGTCCCTGTATCATGTGATTTGTTTAGCTCTTCCTCGATGTTCTTAAGGAGAAATGTAAGAGCATATGTTATAGTTTGTTAATTGCATCTGCAAAGCATTCATTCCACCATTCCTCCTTGGTGTGATGAAATTTGTTCGCCACGATTGATTCAAATAATGTCATTCTTATCGTGGAAAAAGCTTTACAATTGAGGATTAGATGTTTGATGTTTTCTTCGGAGTGATTGCAGAATCTACATTTAGGATTCAGATTTTGATATTTGGTCCATATCATTATTACTTCTTTGGTCTTGAATTGATTTAGCCTGAATTTCATTAGCAATATTCTTTTTTGTTTGTCCGGACACTTTTCAAGATATGTGTAGGTCGAATTATAGGCTTTTCCCTCACATGGAACATTCTTTAAGAGCGAATGTTTCCCTCTGTTTGAGCAAGTGCTGATCCAATCGGTTTCCCACAGTTTCTTCTTTACGGCATCTGGATTATCCTTCAGAGTGATTACATCACTATTTATGTCTGTTAGAATTTGATGACATTGGTTTATCCAGGCTGAAAAGACTGAATTTGATTGTTTGTCAGCCAAGTCGTGTAGAATTTTCATCTGTGGAGCACCATTTGGAAGGATTATCTCGCGAAAGATTGAGAGTGTTCCATATAACCTTTGCATTTATAGAGATCAACCCTAATTTGTATCTTACTACAGCCGCTGGTATTCCTCTGGCAACTTTCAAGATTCTGCCTCAAAAGATGTTTTCTAGGCTGTCCCACAGACTAGCGGGGCAGCCGAAGGCGGTTTCTGCGCCATAGATTAAAGCAGGTACTGCTTTTTGTTTATAGAACTTTAGAGTCGGAACCAATGAGAACTTGCCATATTTTTTATCTAAAGCTGCAGCTTGAGCACTTAGTTGATAACATTTTGCTTTCGTTTTCTCAATCCAGATAAAATCGTTTTTGTTGGAGTGCAGCCACATACCCAAGTATTAAATGTGTTTCACCTGGTGCAGTGGTTTGCCATCGAGATACCAACAAAATTTCTTGGATGTACTTTTGGTAAGATTCTGTAATGTTAAAACAACAGACTTACTAGCATTGATATATAGCCTGTTGACTTGAACATATTGTTCCAACATGTGAAGTTTTCGTTGTAATCTGATGGGTGTAAGATCCATTAGTACTAGGTCATCTGCACATAAAATCCAATTTAAAGCAGAGTCCATTATTTTAGGATCGAAGCCTCTTGCTTTCCCAAGAGTCTCACCGATGTCGGAGATGAAAGCGTTGAAAATTATGGCTGCAAGAGGGCACCATTGTTTAACCACACAATGAGTGCGAATGGGTTCAGACAAAGTACCACTGGCATCCAAACAAATGTAAATTGTTGTGTCGGTATGCAACTCCTTAATGGCTTGTAAAAGGCTGTCTGGGCAGTTCCAGGTCTTTAATTTAGTCCAAAAAATGTCTCTGTCTATCCTATCAAAAGCATGAGACAGGTCGACAAATGCAAGGTACACTTTAGATTTCTTCATGAGCATATCCATTTTCATTAAATTAAGGAGTATTGTCTAACATCAATATGTTTAGTTAGAGTTAGCCATTCCATCAATTTATGTTGCAGCTGTGTAGCATAGATCTTACCTATTACATCCAACAAGGCAATAGGCCTGTAGTCCATTGGATTAGATCGGTTGCCCTTTTTAAAAATTGGAACAACAATGGCTTTTTTCCACGACGCCGGAGTTGCACGTTCGATGGCAATTTTATCAAACAAGACTTTACAGAACTCAGCACAGGTTTCAGGATCAGATTTTAGCATGGCATTAGTTATGCCATCTGGACCAGGGGCGTGAGAATTCAAGAGTTTTTTTATATCTGCCAGAATATCATCCTGATCAAACTGGATATCCCATTGTGAAAGGTCCGGTATCGATGGATCAGGAATGCTGCCCTTTTTCGAAAACAAAGTCGAAAAATGTTCAATCCATTTTTTTTCAGTGACCATATTTTTGTTAGAAGCCAACTGTATTCCAGATTCATTGTTTATGATTGCCCAAAAATCTGAAGAGTTTTTTCTTTAAGCAGCTCAGTATTTTTTCTGCATCGTGTTGTTCTGTTTGTGCACGATGTGCTAGCCACTCAAATGACAGAATGGGCCTCATTACAACTATGCTGGTACGGAAACAACAGTGCCAGTAAGCTTACTGGCACCGTTGTTTCCAGACTGGCATCTTACAACTCTGAGGACGGGTGCCGTCCCGCCCGGCAGGTCAGACCTTACATGCGGAATGGCACCTGCTGTATAGTTTTCACAGAAGCACTGGCACCATAATTAACAGTGATGGTGCTTCTGTGGTCCCCATTCCCATACAGTCCCATAGGACTCTCTGGGAATGTGCACTTACCATGTGCTGGCGCCTGACTTCGCTGACCACCAGGGTTGTAATCCCCCAGTGTTACTGGGAAGTCAGGCACTGGTAAATCATTACGGGTCCTGCGACAATCTGCCAGTAGCACCAGCTTGGTTGCCACCGGACCAGTAATGAGTCCCAACGGGCCTCATTATAAGTTTGGTGGTAGCCTTTCCGGTAAAACCGGCAGGCTGCCGCCAAACTCGCGAAACTTTCTGGCGCCCACGAATGGACAATTACCGGTTCATTACGGCCCTGTCAGATATGGGAATTACCTATTTGTGGGCGCCGGAATTAAATGCTCCCCATTCCCATTTGAACCCCATGGGAATGGGGAGGTCAGATGCACCGCCACCATTCAGAATGGTGCCGGTGCATCTGACATGCTCTGCTCACGGGTGCCGGACTGCCCGCCAGGTCCAACCCACGGGCAGAACTCGTAGTTTGCTGGTCCAGGAACTACGGTACCAGCAAGCTTACCGGTACAGGAGTTACCGGACCGGCAATCTTATAATGAGGCCCAATGTCTTGTTCAAGGCTACGGTTGGCCAATGGCACTGCACCTATGTGACTGTGGAAACTGCACCATAGGATACTTACCATTATTTAAATCCGATTAAGAATATATTGTAAATGTTACTTATTTCCTTAGCTTTAAAAAACTAGCATTTATTTCACCATAAAAAATAAACAAATCTGTTGCAAAAAAAAGAACAAGAAATACTTACCCAAGTAAGATTTTCAATGTACAAAGCAATCACCATTCTTGTACATACACTCAGACACATATGCATTACAAATCTCGTCCAAACACTACATTCAAACATACACGCCACACTTTTTTGTTTTAAAATACTGTGCTTCAATGCTGCTTTCATTCGTCCGGGTGAGGCACTGACAGTTGCAGGTCTGTGGTGTGCCTCTGTTGCTCTAGAACTAATGCACTAATGGGTTCTGGTGCACACGTGCAGGCTCATGGTTGCCAAGCAACCATTGAAATGTTGCAGAACTAATGTTGCATGGCAGGCGCAGCGCGATTTGTTTTTGGAAGTAATTTCTTTTAAGTGAGAGCATGACTATGGGGAAAATGTTTATTTCATTCATCACCAATAACCTTATCAGCCAAACCATGTAAAACGTGGGTGGTGGTGGACTTTACCAGGAACATCTGATAATCTGCACTCCTGCACGTGTTACTCCTGGCTTGCCAATTGCAACCTTCTTTCTCCACTGTATGTGCCAGAGACAATTAGTTGGACCTCTTCTGCATGCCTTCTTCTCATCTGGCCTTTTTAGGGGCTCTGGACCTGTTGGTACTCAAAATCACAACTTCTCTCTAAATACAAGAATATGACACATCGTAGACAATTACTGGCAGGGAATATAATCTCCTACTGCATCTAAAGAAATATATTTTCTATGCAATTACGAACTCGTTTTTATTCACTAAAAGACGACAGTCACAGACTCTGAATGCCCACTGTTGCCTCAACAAAAAGTGTCTGATTTTGTTTGTTTGTTTGTTTAGTATTTAATATGCGCACCGGACCCTGGAGTATAAGGGCGCAGAAGGTAAGAAGATGTACAGCTAAGAGCACGGTTACAGGTTACAGGTTACAATGGTCATGGGTTACAGGTGAGTAATAGATGTGGCAGGTAACAGGCAGGTGGGAACAAATTAATGCATTCATTTAACATTTGTTGTCGTCAACCAGTTGATCACATTTTGCCTGAATTTGGTAAAAGATTGTTCTAGCCTCGCAGTGATAGGTAGTTCATTCCACAATTGAGCAGCTTTGACTGGGAAGCTAGCTCCGCCTTTGGTGGCGAGTTTAAATCAGGGTACTTGGAGGCGATTGGTGTTGGCTAGTCTTGGTTGTCTAGTGCAGTGTGTTCTGGTGAATCTGTCCTTTAAGTATTGTGGGGATTTATTATAAAGTGATGTGTATGTGCGGTTTTGAGTCTGATTTTCTCATGGGTGGAAAGCCATTTCTGTTTCCTTCTTGTTTCTGAGATGTGTTCTCTCTTGGGAATGTTCAATGCTGCTCGGAGGGCATTGTTTTGCTGTATCTGAATTTTGTTAATGGTGGATTTAGTAGCTCCTATGTACAATGCGTTACAGTAGTCTAGTTTGGAGATGATTAGGGCTCTGGCTAATGTTAGACAACTGTGCTGAGTTAAGAATTGTTTTCCTGCTCTGATTAGTTAACATTTGTAAGCTCTTGATGAGGCTAGGGAATTTACTTGTTTGGAGAATGATAAGGTGGAGTTAAGGTAAATACCTAACGTTTTTACTTCTTTGGCTACTTGTATACAGTTCTCATCGATGATGAAGGAGGAGTAGTTTGTATTTAGTTTATTAATGAGGGAAGCGGTGCCTAGGATAAGTAGCTCGGTTTTATCATCGTTCAGGCATATGCCATGGGTTGCCATCCATGCATGAACGATGCTGTAGATTTTGTTCACTAGTTCTAAATCCTTTTCGTAGTCCCCTGTGAGTGGGAGGAGGATCTGGGTATCGTCAGCGTAGTTAGTATATGCGATACCTAGGTGGTCCAAGTCATCAAACAGGGGCTTAGTGAAAATGTTATATAGCGTTGGTGAAACGCAAGATCCCTGTGGCACGCCGCAGGTGATGGGGATGGGGTCTGCAGCTGCAGTAGGTGAGAAGACCCTCATGGTGCGGTCGCTAAGGAATGATTGGATCCACACGATAGCCTCAGTGGAGAAGTGTGCTGCTGTATCTAAGTGGGTACACATGACTTTGAGCTACTAAGTCAAATGCGGCAGATAAATCTAATAGGAGGAGAAGTGCTGGTTTTCCAGAATCTCGTACTTTATCTATTTGGGCTTTTAGATCAATCAATGCAGTTTCTGTGCCGTGTAGTGGACAGAAACCGGATTGACGGGAGCCTAGTAGTTGGTTTTGGTCCAGGAAGTTCTGGATTTGGATATATGCCACCTTGTCCAGAATCTTCAATAGGAACGTTATGGTAGTAATCAGTCTATAATTAGTGGGAATAGCCGGGTCTAAAGTTGCCTTTTTAAGGAGTGGGAGCACCCAGGACTCTTTTAGATTGCTCGGGATGGTACCCGTGGTAAAGGAGGCATTAATCAACTTTGTGATGAACGGTGCTAGGTCTCTTGCAGCATCTTTGATGAGTTGTGCTGGGCAAAGGTCTCCTTTGCAATTGGACGTTTTTAGACCAAGTATTACTTTCTCCACCTCTAGTATAGAGACTTTGGAGAAGTGGAATTGGTTGGTTGGTTTAGGGTTGGAAGGCGTCTTAGTAGAGGGTAATGTGGCAGATGCTAAGGTCTCTCGTTTTAGTTCTATTTTCTTTTGGAGGTTTAGGGCTTTATTGGATAATGCATGCTGGATTTCAGAGCACCATTTTTTTATCTTTAAGGCAGTTATCTTGAGGCTTTGTGGGATTTTCCAGTTCTCTGAGTATGGAGAACAATTCTTTTGTGCTTGAATTAGCTTGTGTAATTCTGTTGTTGTAAGCCTCTTGTTTAGCTGAGATGATTTCTTTTTTATATTGAGATGAAATGTTAATTAATTTCAGTTTATTTTCCGGAGTGGGGTGAGCTTTCCACGTATTTTCCCATTTCCTTTTTTCTACTCTAAGATTTCTTAGGAGACGGGTGAACAAGTTATTCAGGTGGCTCTGTTTTTTACTGTTTCTAAGCTTAAGTGGAGCGATATCATCAAGGGTTTTGTTCATAATATTATTAAATTCTTCCACTAACTCGTTGGGGTTTAGGTTGTTAGGTAGAGCGTTCAAAGTGGGCATGATACCGGGGAGTAGTTTGTCTAGTGTCATATTTTTTTTGTTTCTGGTAAGTGCAGGTGGTGCACAAGGTTGTTGCAGTTTAGGAGTTGTAGTGTCCAATGAGAATGAAATTAGATGGTGATCTGTCCATATTTGGGGTGAGATAGTGAGGGTGGAGATTTTGCAGTTATGGTCAGCAATCCAATCTAGGGTTCTCCCTTTGATATGCGTAGGCTCAAACACTCTTTGGGTGTAGCCCAGTTCAGTCAGAATATTGGAAGCTGCTATGGCTTGTGGGCCATTGATATCATTGAAGCCAATGTTAAGGTCACCAGGTAATATTGATTGGGTGGTGTCCTTGAGATTTTCTGAAAGGGTTGTAGGTAAGTCTTCTATGAAAGTCTTGAAGGGACCAGGAGGTCTATATATCAAGTGGAGGTTAAGAGTTTGAGAATTAGCTGTGGGAGTCTTAGTGGACATTATCTCACAAGATTCAATGGTTGGTGAAGGAGTAAGTCTCATACCAAGCTTATTTTTGGGGATGATGGCTAGTCCGCCACCTCGAGATCCACATCTATCCGTTGTAAGGATAGTGCAATTGTCAGGAACAGCTAGGGATAGTGCTGGGCCTGATGCCTCATGCAGCCATGTTTCTGTTATGGCTAGGATGTCGTAGTCTTCAGTAGAGATGACTTCGGATATTTCTATGGCATGGGCGACTAGAGATCGAGCGTTTATTAAGGCTCCTTTAAGTTTGGGTATGGAGTTTGTTGGTGGGAGTGAGATAAGGTTAATTGACGCTGTGGGGGTGAAGCTTTTTTCTCTATTTATTTGAAGATTGTTATGCCTTTTGTAGTTATGAGAGCTAGGTTTGAGATTGGGTTCAGTGGCTCATTTTGGTTCGAAGGTTGTTTGTTTCATATTTGGTAAGAGGATCAAAGATTCTAGGTAGTCGTGCTCCTAATCTTACATTTCTCTCGGCTATATTACATTGTGTCATAGGTTGTTGTATTGTTGTTCCTGTAAAGGGCGACATAATGTGTAGTCCCAGTAGTATGAGTAAGGTGCCCAAGTGTACCAGGTTGGCCAATATAAGGTGAATTATATAATGTGTTATTTGTTCCACGTTTGTTATTTTTGACATGTTTGGTTTGGTACTAAAATGTGGCATTGTGACTTGTAGCCACTGAATACAATTTCCTCCTGCCTACCAATAAAACGAAGACCACTCTTCCACAACTAGCATTTGGTATGGCCACTAAAAGCAAAGCACATTATAAGTGATGCTGAACAAAATCTCCCCCTTCTCAGACTTTTAATTTGTTTAACATTCGGGGATCAACCCAATTGTTATCCAAATTTGGATATTGGTTTTAATGTTTATTTCATGTACTATACTCATTATAGCAGAGGAACGAGTTGGTACATTCATCAAACACTATATAAAAGAGTATTTGTTAATGAGGGACTCATAGAAATCAAGACAAATTTTAAGTACATACACTTATTCTAATTTTCAAAAGGACATAAAATGAGGTGCGTTAATTAATACGCAATTAGTCACAAATACATCCTTCTTTTTTCATTTTATTCAACTAAATTGGACCACCCTAACAATTGGCAGAACTTATACATGGAAATTCAAACTGTTGCTTTTTAAAACCTATGAATTTGCAATCATATTTTAAGACTAGTCTGAACTAATGATTGATAGGTTGATGTTTCGGTGAGAAGGCTCTAATCATAATGTATCTAGGTGAGACATACATACGGTTCAGTATATACAACATGTTCTTTGCAACTAGTATTTGGTTTGGAAGCTAAAAGATGAATCACTCAGTTACAAACACTACCTGCATGCCTTTGCAATATTTGCAGCTTTGCATCTTGCAACAACTGATTTGATATAGTCACTAAAAGATGCTGAATGTAATCTTCTCCAACCTTCAACCAATTCTAAGACTTTTTCTCTGCAACTATTAAGAAATATCATTTGGTCTGGCCATTAATACATGGCACAGACACTGACACCGCTGAAATTAATCTCTTCCAGGCTACTAATAACGTAATCGGTTTTTCGCTGCAACTGGTATTTTGTAATGCAACAAAAACAAAACAAACTCAGTTATAGACACAGAATATACCCTCCTCCTACCTACCAATACATAATAATCTCACAAACAAGTCCCAGATAGATGCTTTCCATTAAAAAATGACACCACATCATAAGTAGGCTTGGAAGAGCATGTGCATGTTTCTGCCAGGCACACTGTGGCCACATGGGAATGTGGAGCCCCCCCTCAACCCCTCAATGCAGATGTATTACATAAAGACTGGGTTCAGGCAGTGGATCAAGTAGATTTGTCACTCCACTGCCCCACTCATTTAATTCTAGGTTGTATGGCAGAAACAGTCCAAGTCATGTAATTGTGGAACACTGGTTGTCTCAATGCGCTCACCATGTGGCTGTCCTCTGCTGATCTATGACACACGTGTGCATTAATTAGCATTACACAGTGAATGTAATTCCTTTTAATACAAATAGTAAAGGATACAATATTCTCCCTTTATTTAAATAAGTAAATTGACCTCAATGATTCTCACAAAATATTATTTACTTTAATCATGAGCGTGTTTCTATTTTTCGTTACTGTTTGACAGAATAGTATTAGATTCGTAGGTCCAAATATATCAGCCACCCCAATAAATACCATATCATGACATTTTTTTCTGCCTAGTTCTTGAGAAGCCATCAGTAAAATTTCAGTTATATGAAAATGTGAAATCATTTTATCTGACTCTGTTTTATAGTGATTTATCCATTCTGAATGCACACATTGTAACACTATCTTACAAATGAATGGTTTTCCTATCTAAGGAAATGCATGTTCTGATGGTGCAAGCAGGAGTCAAACAACTATTGACAGAGGGAAATGGCCATAGTTTGACCAACTCTTTCAATATACTTGATGAAACATGTTTTAACTTTGATTCATTATGCTGACAAGCTTTTGAAAATAATGAAAACACAATTTAAATGCCTAATGTGTTCATACCATTTGTAAAAACCTCAAAATATTTTAAACCTAAAGTCGTTTTTTAAAGTTTTAATATATTTTTATCAATAGTAATTGTTAAGAGGGAACTCCCAAGCAAACAGAGTAGTTTGCTAGTAGTTCACAAATGCCGAGCTCATAGAAGGCCTAACTCCTTCCCATCCCAAAGAACGCCAGGTCCAGACAAGTAGCAAGTTCAACTGGGGTTTATTACAGCCAACAAACCACAGGGATCAAATGCACGTAGGCGAGTCCAGGCACATCACGAGTTCTGGCTCACAGGCCAGTTTTGATGATGAATTGCTTCATGACTTTGTCACTCTCTGGGCCCTCCTCCACAAAACCTAACTCCACTCCGGGTTGGCTATTGAGTGGTAGTTCCCCTATATGAGCCCATATAGAGGTTAGTTGATTGGACAAGGTGATGTCAGGTGTCAGGCCCGGACGATCCCCGAAAATTGCTACTTACTAATTGTTACAGTATGCAGACCTAATGATTGGTTAGTGACTCTAGGCTCAGGATGCACCTGTTCACAAAGCTATGTGCAACTATGTGTCTGCAGCATAACCATGTGTGGACCATCATTGTGCCAATGAAAGTGCCCCGTTTACATCGTGCAACTGCAGCTCAAGTGTAACAACTTTGCTACGACCATTGGATGGTCTGTGTGACGATTGCTCTTCCCAGCCACCAAATCTTGGATCCTCATCAGCTCGGCCGGATCACGTCAGTGGAGACTGCGTTTATGAGCTCTGCAGCTTTGAGTTATTCTGTATTTATGAGGAATTAGGCTCTTCTGCTGTCGGTGTTACTTTAGTTAAGGGTGAAGAATGTTCCTTGCAACAATGCAACCTTGGGAGCGGCTTCACTCCAGACGCGGTAGTTGTGCTGGCACAGCGCTCTTCATGGCTTCAGGATTTCTAAGATGGTGGCGGCCTACTAGGAGTTCCTAACCATGGTGTGGCTTCTACTGTAGGTGCCTTCCATAATGTCCATGGGTTAGTGCGTTATGGTCCAGTCAGGTCCCTGGAGTGCTCCTGCCAGTCCATAGGGTTATTTGCATATAAGCGTCTGAAAGCATTCACATGTGGTCTTCTTGCTTTTCTGTGCTGCTGCACCAAGCGAATGGCAAATTAATGCAGACAGTATGTCACTGTCCTCTAGCTCATATAACTGTATGCATGTGTTCTTCATGTAGTTGGGTGTGTGAGTGTCATGAATGTGCGGTTGCCCCGTGTGTATCATGTCTGACGTTGCTATGTCGTCATGGTGTCTCTAACGACTTGAGGCATGGCTTCTCAGCACTTTAGTTGAGTCTGTCCATGTAGCTGTCTCCGTTTGACTCTTGGGTGTCTTCATCCACTTTGTGCAGTGTCCACACTGCTCCGGGGTTGTAGGTCCGGCTAAGAAGGTATTTCTTGTGGCAGGTGTCAATGGTGTGAGTTGGTACGATCGGTGGCCATATTGTCTTTGGTGCTTCTTCCGGTTCGAGGGTCTTCCGGAACGGGGACACATTCTGACCTTCCTTCTTCATAATATTTAGAAACAAATGCCAAGTATGATGTAGTGTGGAATATGGTGATATTGTCGATCACTTAATAATTGTGAAGCATATAACAGTCCCTTTGTTTAACTAACACTAGCATGTCTATACTTTGTAAAGATAGCAAAATTGGGTTAAATAAGCCTCTTTTGGGGAGTATCTAATGTTTAAACCAATAACATAAGACTTTTCCATCAACTAATATTTGGTATGGCCAATAAAAGACAATAAACCCAGTAACTGACACTCAATATAATCCCTCCCTACATACGAAGAAACATAAGAAGGTATCTCGGCAAGTAGTACTTGGTATGGGAACTAAGAAAACTCTGAACAGAATCTCCTGCTGTCTTCCTAGAACTTTAAGACATTTTGCTTTGTAAATACTACTATCTAGTACATATTCTGGCCCCTAAAATATATGAGCAGTGATGTGCACCTCTGTAGCTACACTCATCCTGACTATCAATAATTGTAAGTCTTTTCAGTGCAACCTGAATTTTATATGGGTATTAAATTATACTACACTCAGTTACAGATACTGAATATATTATATGATATGATATGTCATTTATAACGTGCCTGTACACAAGGGTGTATATAACCACCTTCTGCCTAACATGGAATATAGGACATTGGGCCTCATTCCAGGTTTGGTGGTAATTCAATGGTAAATACACCAATTACAGCCCAACTATGTTGCCTTACCACCACTTGGGCCCGTGGGGTTGCCACAGGATTAAAGGTGATGATAATTCCCAATTTTTGGAGTCCTTAGGACTCCATGGGGATTTTTGGCAGCGGAATTTCTGTGTGGTACATCTGAAAAGTCTCAGAGGTAAAGTGGAGGATTTACCTCCAGCAACAGGCTATAGGTGAATCTGAAACATTTCCTCCAAAAATTGGTGGATTTAACGTTTGCTAGTTACATGTATGTATGCATGCATGTATGGTTTCTTGCATGGACAGAGGATTACATAAATGGCATTCTTTGTTTGGCAGTTCATTACATTTTGTAATTGCCACTTAAAAGTGCCTATAGTTATCGCTGTTTTTGTTGAGGTTAATTGGCATGCACTATATTCCCACATGGATAAAGCCCCTTAGGTGCTTGGACATTCAAAAAAATAAATAATCAGTTCAGATGTCAATTTTTTTTAAAAATGTGCATTAACTAAATGGTCTTCCCCCTTTTGATGGCAACAATTGGCCTTGGGAACATATATATAATCTTCCAATTCATGTTTGTGAGATGCCAGAGTTATGGAGTACAGCTTGCAAAGGTGATGGTAATATGTATTGAAATAAAAATAAGTTACTGCAAAGTGTTATTTTAAGGAGTGACACAATTAAGACATTTGGATTAATTTGTGGGCTGGGTCTACTTTCAAGTGCACCTTGCACAGCTACAATTGTGTCAGCTTACTTTGTATTCCAAATCTAGGCATTGTGTCAGCTTACATTAAAAATCGAATTTAGGCATTGTGTCAGCTTACTTTGTATCAATTATATTAAAAAAGGGCTCCTGGTGGATACAACCCTATTCTGCCCAGGAAGGCTTCAGTTGCTAGAACAAAAAATGAATGGGTTGGAAAAACAATCTTACTAAGAAACCCCCTCCCTTCTGTTTCATCCCAGAGCTTACAGCACGTACATGTGTAAAAAAAGCACATGGGAAAATTTTGAAAAGTTTTATATTTAGATATAGTTTTAAGTTTCTAGGTTACACATTTTCTATATTATACATTTTGAACAAAATGTGAAAGAACACACACATGAGCAAACACAAATTGCATTGTCAGAACAAAGCAGAAACAAGATACTGTTCTTGCATATTGGTATGGTTGAACAAAAGTAATGCAATCACTACTGTCACTGTTATAAGCAGATGACAGGTGTCATACACAAAGTGAACAAATAGACAAAAACAAGTCAGTAGTGCATATCTACAAGGGAACAAACAGTTAACATTGGTAATGTTGTAAATTGGTGAAAAAAAACGTCTACACCAGGTGTTTCAGCCCTATAGTCAAGCTTAATGAGCCATTTCTTCCTAGGGCCTTCATCAGGACGAAGGGAAGATGGTGTGTTCAGGATGTTCAAGGGGTGCTGTAACGGGGATGAAGGACATTGATAAGGGGAGGTTCAATATAATATAAAAGACGACAGTCACAGACTCTGAATGCCCACTGTTGCCTCAACAAAAAGTGTCTGATTTTGTTTGTTTGTTTGTTTGTTTAGTATTTAATATGCGCACCGGACCCTGGAGTATAAGGGCGCAGAAGGTAAGAAGATGTACAGCTAAGAGCACGGTTACAGGTTACAGGTTACAATGGTCATGGGTTACAGGTGAGTAATAGATGTGGCAGGTAACAGGCAGGTGGGAACAAATTAATGCATTCATTTAACATTTGTTGTCGTCAACCAGTTGATCACATTTTGCCTGAATTTGGTAAAAGATTGTTCTAGCCTCGCAGTGATAGGTAGTTCATTCCACAATTGAGCAGCTTTGACTGGGAAGCTAGCTCCGCCTTTGGTGGCGAGTTTAAATCAGGGTACTTGGAGGCGATTGGTGTTGGCTAGTCTTGGTTGTCTAGTGCAGTGTGTTCTGGTGAATCTGTCCTTTAAGTATTGTGGGGATTTATTATAAAGTGATGTGTATGTGCGGTTTTGAGTCTGATTTTCTCATGGGTGGAAAGCCATTTCTGTTTCCTTCTTGTTTCTGAGATGTGTTCTCTCTTGGGAATGTTCAATGCTGCTCGGAGGGCATTGTTTTGCTGTATCTGAATTTTGTTAATGGTGGATTTAGTAGCTCCTATGTACAATGCGTTACAGTAGTCTAGTTTGGAGATGATTAGGGCTCTGGCTAATGTCAGACAACTGTGCTGAGTTAAGAATTGTTTTCCTGCTCTGATTAGTTAACATTTGTAAGCTCTTGATGAGGCTAGGGAATTTACTTGTTTGGAGAATGATAAGGTGGAGTTAAGGTAAATACCTAACGTTTTTACTTCTTTGGCTACTTGTATACAGTTCTCATCGATGATGAAGGAGGAGTAGTTTGTATTTAGTTTATTAATGAGGGAAGCGGTGCCTAGGATAAGTAGCTCGGTTTTATCATCGTTCAGGCATATGCCATGGGTTGCCATCCATGCATGAACGATGCTGTAGATTTTGTTCACTAGTTCTAAATCCTTTTCGTAGTCCCCTGTGAGTGGGAGGAGGATCTGGGTATCGTCAGCGTAGTTAGTATACGCGATACCTAGGTGGTCCAAGTCATCAAACAGGGGCTTAGTGAAAATGTTATATAGCGTTGGTGAAACGCAAGATCCCTGTGGCACGCCGCAGGTGATGGGGATGGGGTCTGCAGCTGCAGTAGGTGAGAAGACCCTCATGGTGCGGTCGCTAAGGAATGATTGGATCCACACGATAGCCTCAGTGGAGAAGTGTGCTGCTGTATCTAAATGGGTACACATGACTTTGAGCTACTAAGTCAAATGCGGCAGATAAATCTAATAGGAGGAGAAGTGCTGGTTTTCCAGAATCTCGTACTTTATCTATTTGGGCTTTTAGATCAATCAATGCAGTTTCTGTGCCGTGTAGTGGACAGAAACCGGATTGACGGGAGCCTAGTAGTTGGTTTTGGTCCAGGAAGTTCTGGATTTGGATATATTCCACCTTGTCCAGAATCTTCAATAGGAACGTTATGGTAGTAATCAGTCTATAATTAGTGGGAATAGCCGGGTCTAAAGTTGCCTTTTTAAGGAGTGGGAGCACCCAGGACTCTTTTAGATTGCTCGGGATGGTACCCGTGGTAAAGGAGGCATTAATCAACTTTGTGATGAACGGTGCTAGGTGTCTTGCAGCATCTTTGATGAGTTGTGCTGGGCAAAGTCTCCTTTGCAATTGGACGTTTTTAGACCAAGTATTACTTTCTCCACCTCTAGTATAGAGACTTTGGAGAAGTGGAATTGGTTGGTTGGTTTAGGGTTGGAAGGCGTCTTAGTAGAGGGTAATGTGGCAGATGCTAAGGTCTCTCGTTTTAGTTCTATTTTCTTTTGGAGGTTTAGGGCTTTATTGGATAATGCATGCTGGATTTCAGAGCACCATTTTTTTATCTTTAAGGCAGTTATCTTGAGGCTTTGTGGGATTTTCCAGTTCTCTGAGTATGGAGAACAATTCTTTTGTGCTTGAATTAGCTTGTGTAATTCTGTTGTTGTAAGCCTCTTGTTTAGCTGAGATGATTTCTTTTTTATATTGAGATGAAATGTTAATTAATTTCAGTTTATTTTCCGGAGTGGGGTGAGCTTTCCACGTATTTTCCCATTTCCTTTTTTCTAATCTAAGATTTCTTAGGAGACGGGTGAACAAGTTATTCAGGTGGCTCTGTTTTTTACTGTTTCTAAGCTTAAGTTGAGCGATATCATCAAGGGTTTTGTTCATAATATTATTAAATTCTTCCACTAACTCGTTGGGGTTTAGGTTGTTAGGTAGAGCGTTCAAAGTGGGCATGATACCGGGGAGTAGTTTGTCTAGTGTCATATTTTTTTTGTTTCTGGTAAGTGCAGGTGGTGCACAAGGTTGTTGCAGTTTAGGAGTTGTAGTGTCCAATGAGAATGAAATTAGATGGTGATCTGTCCATATTTGGGGTGAGATAGTGAGGGTGGAGATTTTGCAGTTATGGTCAGCAATCCAATCTAGGGTTCTCCCTTTGATATGCGTAGGCTCAAACACTCTTTGGGTGTAGCCCAGTTCAGTCAGAATATTGGAAGCTGCTATGGCTTGTGGGTCATTGATATCATTGAAGCCAATGTTAAGGTCACCAAGTAATATTGATTGGGTGGTGTCCTTGAGATTTTCTGAAAGGGTTGTAGGTAAGTCTTCTATGAAAGTCTTGAAGGGACCAGGAGGTCTATATATCAAGTGGAGGTTAAGAGTTTGAGAATTAGCTGTGGGAGTCTTAGTGGACATTATCTCACAAGATTCAATGGTTGGTGAAGGAGTAAGTCTCATACCAAGCTTATTTTTGGGGATGATGGCTAGTCCGCCACCTCGAGATCCACATCTATCCGTTGTAAGGATAGTGCAATTGTCAGGAACAGCTAGGGATAGTGCTGGGCCTGATGCCTCATGCAGCCATGTTTCTGTTATGGCTAGGATGTCGTAGTCTTCAGTAGAGATGACTTCGGATATTTCTATGGCATGGGCGACTAGAGATCGAGCGTTTATTAAGGCTCCTTTAAGTTTGGGTATGGAGTTTGTTGGTGGGAGTGAGATAAGGTTTATTGACGCTGTGGGGGTGAAGCTTTTTTCTCTATTTATTTGAAGATTGTTATGCCTTTTGTAGTTATGAGAGCTAGGTTTGAGATTGGGTTCAGTGGCTCATTTTGGTTCGAAGGTTGTTTGTTTCATATTTGGTAAGAGGATCAAAGATTCTAGGTAGTCGTACTCCTAATCTTACATTTCTCTCGGCTATATTACATTGTGTCATAGGTTGTTGTATTGTTGTTCCTGTAAAGGGCGACATAATGTGTAGTCCCAGTAGTATGAGTAAGGTGCCCAAGTGTACTAGGTTGGCCAATATAAGGTGAATTATATAATGTGTTATTTGTTCCACGTTTGTTATTTTTGACATGTTTGGTTTGGTACTAAAATGTGGCATTGTGACTTGTAGCCACTGAATACAATTTCCTCCTGCCTACCAATAAAACGAAGACCACTCTTCCACAACTAGCATTTGGTATGGCCACTAAAAGCAAAACACATTATAAGTGATGCTGAACAAAATCTCCCCCTTCTCAGACTTTTAATTTGTTTAACATTCGGGGATCAACCCAATTGTTATCCAAATTTGGATATTGGTTTTAATGTTTATTTCATGTACTATACTCATTATAGCAGAGGAACGAGTTGGTACATTCATCAAACACTATATAAAAGAGTATTTGTTAATGATGGACTCATAGAAATCAAGACAAATTTTAAGTACATACACTTATTCTAATTTTCAAAAGGACATAAAATGAGGTGCGTTAATTAATACGCAATTAGTCACAAATACATCCTTCTTTTTTCATTTTATTCAACTAAATTGGACCACCCTAACAATTGGCAGAACTTATACATGGAAATTCAAACTGTTGCTTTTTAAAACCTATGAATTTGCAATCATATTTTAAGACTAGTCTGAACTAATGATTGATAGGTTGATGTTTCGGTGAGAAGGCTCTAATCATAATGTATCTAGGTGAGACCTACATACGGTTCAGTATATACAACATGTTCTTTGCAACTAGTATTTGGTTTGGAAGCTAAAAGATGAATCACTCAGTTACAAACACTACCTGCATGCCTTTGCAATATTTGCAGCTTTGCATCTTGCAACAACTGATTTGATATAGTCACTAAAAGATGCTGAATGTAATCTTCTCCAACCTTCAACCAATTCTAAGACTTTTTCTCTGCAACTAATAAGAAATATCATTTGGTCTGGCCATTAATACATGGCACAGACACTGACACCGCTGAAATTAATCTCTTCCAGGCTACTAATAACGTAATCGGTTTTTCGCTGCAACTGGTATTTTGTAATGCAACAAAAACAAAACAAACTCAGTTATAGACACAGAATATACCCTCCTCCTACCTACCAATACATAATAATCTCACAAACAAGTCCCCGATAGATGCTTTCCATTAAAAAATTACACCACATCATAAGTAGGCTTGGAAGAGCATGTGCATGTTTCTGCCAGGCACACTGTGGCCACATGGGAATGTGGAGCCCCCCCCTAAACCCCTCAATGCAGATGTATTACATAAAGACTGGGTTCAGGCAGTGGATCAAGTAGATTTGTCACTCCACTGCCCCACTCATTTAATTCTAGGTTGTATGGCAGAAACAGTCCAAGTCATGTAATTGTGGAACACTGGTTGTCTCAATGCGCTCACCATGTGGCTGTCCTCTGCTGATCTATGACACACGTGTGCATTAATTAGCATTACACAGTGAATGTAATTCCTTTTAATACAAATAGTAAAGGATACAATATTCTCCCTTTATTTAAATAAGTAAATTGACCTCAATGATTCTCACAAAATATTATTTACTTTAATCATGAGCGTGTTTCTATTTTTCGTTACTGTTTGACAGAATAGTATTAGATTCGTAGGTCCAAATATATCAGCCACCCCAATAAATACCATATCATGACATTTTTTTCTGCCTAGTTCTTGAGAAGCCATCGGTAAAATTTCAGTTATATGAAAATGTGAAATCATTTTATCTGACTCTGTTTTATAGTGATTTATCCATTCTGAATGCACACATTGTAACACTATCTTACAAATGAAGGGTTTTCCTATCTAAGGAAATGTATGTTCTGATGATGCAAGCAGGAGTCAAACAACTATTGACAGAGGGAAATGGCCATAGTTTGACCAACTCTTTCAATATACTTGATGAAACATGTTTTAACTTTGATTCATTATGCTGACAAGCTTTTGAAAATAATGAAAACACAATTTAAATGCCTAGTGTGTTCATACCATTTGTAAAAACCTCAAAATATTTTAAACCTAAAGTTGTTTTGTAAAGTTTTAATATATTTTTATCAATAGTAATTGTTAAGAGGGAACTCCCAAGCAAACAGAGTGGTTTGCTAGTAGTTCACAAATGCCGAGCTCATAGAAGGCCTAACTCCTTCCCATCCCAAAGAACGCCAGGTCCAGACAAGTAGCAAGTTCAACTGGGGTTTATTACAGCCAACAAACCACAGGGATCAAATGCACGTAGGCGAGTCCAGGCACATCACGAGTTCTGGCTCACATGCCAGTTTTGATGATGAATTGCTTCATGACTTTGTCACTCTCTGGGCCCTCCTCCACAAAACCTAACTCCACTCCGGGTTGGCTATTGAGTGGTAGTTCCCCTATATGAGCCCATATAGAGGTTAGTTGATTGGACAAGGTGATGTCAGGCCCGGACGATCCCCGAAAATTGCTACTTACTAATTGTTACAGTATGCAGACCTAATGATTGGTTAGTGACTCTAGGCTCGGGATGCACCTGTTCACAAAGCTATGTGCAACTATGTGTCTGCAGCATAACCATGTGTGGACCATCATTGTGCCAATGAAAGTGCCCCGTTTACATCGTGCAACTGCAGCTCAAGTGTAACAACTTTGCTACGACCATTGGATGGTCTGTGTGACGATTGCTCTTCCCAGCCACCAAATCTTGGATCCTCATCAGCTCGGCCGGATCACGTCAGTGGAGACTGCGTTTATGAGCTCTGCAGCTTTGAGTTATTCTGTATTTATGAGGAATTAGGCTCTTCTGCTGTCGGTGTTAATTTAGTTAAGGGTGAAGAATGTTCCTTGCAACAATGCAACCTTGGGAGCGGCTTCACTCCAGACGCGGTAGTTGTGCTGGCACAGCGCTCTGCATGGCTTCAGGATTTCTAAGATGGTGGCGGCCTACTAGGAGTTCCTAACCATGGTCTGGTTTCTACTGTAGGTGCCTTCCATAATGTCCATGGGTTAGTGCGTTATGGTCCAGTCAGGTCCCTGGAGTGCTCCTGCCAGTCCATAGGGTTATTTGCATATAAGCGTCTGAAAGCATTCACATGTGGTCTTCTTGCTTCTTGCTTTTCTGTGCTGCTGCACCAAGCGAATGGCAAATTAATGCAGACAGTATGTCACTGTCCTCTAGCTCATATAACTGTATGCATGTGTTCTTCATGTAGTTGGGTGTGTGAGTGTCATGAATGTGCGGTTGCCCCGTGTGTATCATGTCTGACGTTGCTATGTCGTCATGGTGTCTCTAACGACTTGAGGCATGGCTTCTCAGCACTTTAGTTGAGTCTGTCCATGTAGCTGTCTCGGTTTGACTCTTGGGTGTCTTCATCCACTTTGTGCAGTGTCCACACTGCTCCGGGGTTGTAGGTCCGGCTAAGAAGGTATTTCTTGTGGCAGGTGTCAATGGTGTGAGTTGGTACGATCGGTGGCCATATTGTCTTTGGTGCTTCTTCCGGTTCGAGGGTCTTCCGGAACGGGGACACATTCTGACCTTCCTTCTTCATAATATTTAGAAACAAATGCCAAGTATGATGTAGTGTGGAATATGGTGATATTGTCGATCACTTAATAATTGTGATGCATATAACAGTCCCTTTGTTTAACTAACACTAGCATGTCTATACTTTGTAAAGATAGCAAAATTGGGTTAAATAAGCCTCTTTTGGGGAGTATCTAATGTTTAAACCAATAACATAAGACTTTTCCATCAACTAATATTTGTTATGGCCAATAAAAGACAATAAACCCAGTAACTGACACTCAATATAATCCCTCCCTACATACGAAGAAACATAAGAAGGTATCTCGGCAAGTAGTACTTGGTATGGGAACTAAGAAAACTCTGAACAGAATCTCCTGCTGTCTTCCTAGAACTTTAAGACATTTTGCTTTGTAAATACTACTATCTAGTACATATTCTGGCCCCTAAAATATATGAGCAGTGATGTGCACCTCTGTAGCTACACTCATCCTGACTATCAATAATTGTAAGTCTTTTCAGTGCAACCTGAATTTTATATGGGTATTAAATTATACTACACTCAGTTACAGATACTGAATATATTATATGATATGATATGTCATTTATAACGTGCCTGTACACAAGGGTGTATATAACCACCTTCTGCCTAACATGGAATATAGGACATTGGGCCTCATTCCAGGTTTGGTGGTAATTCAATGGTAAATACACCAATTACAGCCCAACTATGTTGCCTTACCACCACTTGGGCCCGTGGGGTTGCCACAGGATTAAGGGTGATGATAATTCCCAATTTTTGGAGTCCCTAGGACTCCATGGGGATTTTTGGCAGCGGAATTACTGTGTGGTACATCTGAAAAGTCTCAGAGGTAAAGTGGAGGATTTACCTCCAGCAACAGGCTATAGGTGAATCTGAAACATTTCCTCCAAAAATTGGTGGATTTAACGTTTGCTAGTTACATGTATGTATGCATGCATGTATGGTTTCTTGCATGGACAGAGGATTACATAAATGGCATTCTTTGTTTGGCAGTTCATTACATTTTGTAATTGCCACATAAAAGTGCCTATAGTTATCTCTGTTTGTGTTGAGGTTAATTGGCATGCACTATATTCCCACATGGATAAAGCCCCTTAGGTGCTTGGACATTCAAAAAAATAAATAATCAGTTCAGATGTCAGTTTTTTTGAAAAATGTGCATTAACTAAATGGTCTTCCCCCTTTTGATGGCAACAATTGGCCTTGGGAATATATATATAATCTTCCAATTCATGTTTGTGAGATGCCAGAGTTATGGAGTACGGCTTGCAAAGGTGATGGTAATATGTATTGAAATAAAAATAAGTTACTGCAAAGTGTTATTTTAAGGAGTGACACAATTAAGACATTTGGATTAATTTGTGGGCTGGGTCTACTTTCAAGTGCACCTTGCACAGCTACAATTGTGTCAGCTTACTTTGTATTCGAAATCTAGGCATTGTGTCAGCTTACTTTAAAAATCGAATTTAGGCATTGTGTCAGCTTACTTTGTATCAATTATATTAAAAAAGGGCTCCTGGTGGATACAACCCTATTCTGCCCAGGAAGGCTTCAGTTGCTAGAACAAAAAATGAATGGGTTGGAAAAACAATCTTACTAAGAAACCCCCTCCCTTCTGTTTCATCCCAGAGCTTACAGCACGTACATGTGTAAAAAATGCACATGGGAACATTTCGAAAAGTTTTATATTTAGATATAGTTTTAAGTTTCTAGGTTACACATTTTCTATATTATACATTTTGAACAAAATGTGAAAGAACACACACATGAGCAAACACAAATTGCATTGTCAGAACAAAGCAGAAACAAGATACTGTTCTTGCATATTGGTATGGTTGAACAAAAGTAATGCAATCACTACTGTCACTGTTATAAGCAGATGACAGGTGTCATACACAAAGTGAACAAATAGACAAAAACAAGTCAGTAGTGCATATCTACAAGGGAACAAACAGTTAACATTGGTAATGTTGTAAATTGGTGAAAAAAAGCGTCTACACCAGGTGTTTCAGCCCTATAGTCAAGCTTAATGAGCCATTTCTTCCTAGGGCCTTCATCAGGACGGAGGGAAGATGGTGTGTTCAGGATGTTCAAGGGGTGCTGTAACGGGGATGAAGGACATTGATAAGGGGAGGTTCAATATAAATTAGTTAACGTGAGTGAGATAAATCACTAAGTGTATGTCAAAGAATTGAATTGACATAGCTTACCTGTGGGGACGCGAGTCAAACCACAGGTGGAGGTGAGTTACCTACAGGGGAAATGAACAATACCGTGTGACTGAATCTGGTATTAGAGGATCAAGGTTAAAAAAGGTTTATGGGTCTACATGACTATTCTGAAAATCTTACCTATACAGGGTAGCCAGGTGTCCAAAATCAATGTAATAGGACAACTGAATCTTCACATTTAAGTGCTGTAGTAAAGACAAAACACATAGGGCTCTAATCACTTTCAGGATGTGGATGTTGCAGGTGATGTGTACTTAGGTTTACAGAAAGCCACTTACCTAGTAGAGCAAAGTCTCGAAATGGCTTCAAAGTGTACCCAAAAAAAATCTGTCCATCTGACTGTAATCAGGGAAAGGATCTAAAATGTGAACATAAAAGAATTGTCACATATCTCGCCATATCGTGCGAGGAATAGTACGAACTAATGTGGGAGGTGAAAGAGTACGAGGGTTACCTGTGTCTGCGAGCGCTAATAGCTGCTGTAGCGCAGTCCACTGTAGAGCAAGTGCGAGTGTGGCGAGGACTGTGTTAGGCCTGCGGCGGAGGTCTCACACGTATAATCTCTGCCGTGTCTATCTGATTCTAAAGAGACGCGCGTACGGTGAAGACGCCGTTGCTGGGAGCCGCGTACTGATATAGCCGACGCCATTTTGAATTGGGGAAACACAATTAACTGTGGGGGAACCCGAATGTACCTGATGCCCACAGACTTGGCACGTGTTATTAGTGGCCTGTTAAAGTATAACGTCCCCAGAAAATAGGTGATTGAGAAACAGTATGTTGATATGCCGTTGCCATGGCAACTGAATCGTATCGTGACAAAATTTTATAACTGTACGGCCAGTGAGCCGGCAGCTTCTTAGTGTGTTAGAGCCACCCTCTGGCTAAAGTGACCGCGTCTGGCTGGATAGGTATAGATAGAGGACCAGGGGTAACCAGATATGTATAAAGCTCAAACTTGAGCCAGATATCTTAAAAGGACGCAATGAGAGTGAGCGTCCAGATACACATTTCTCGGATGGTTCCCAAAAGTAACATGCCGAGATCGTCATTTGGTGTGTATAACTTGTGACAGCAAGCATGACACCGGGCCATATAACCTGTTAGGGTGTGTGCAGTACCATAGTAAGTTAGTATCATGAAAAAGACATGTCGATTTATCAAAGCATGATAATACATAACAAGCACATTTGTAATAGCCGCCTAAAAAAACGTAAGCAAAAGGAAAAAAACAACAATTATGATCAAACAGTTTAGATTGTTACTTTGTTGTCAATAGAGGGGTCTGAATGAATGTGGTAAAATACATCTGAGTCCTACAAGAAAGATTTCCATTCTACGGAAATGTTTAGACCTGTTTTAACCGTATCAAGTCTATGAACCCAACGTTGTTCCAATTGGGTGAGGGCTCTGTTGAGATCTCCTCCTCTCACAGTTGGTTCTAGTTTTTGGATAATGTACCATCTCAGGTCCACGCCCTTATGTTTGCAGAGGCAAAAGGGGTCTACCAGCGGTTTATCCGGAACTTTGTTCCGGATAGAGGAGCGATGTTCAGAGATACTCATTTTTATGGGGCGGATAGTCTTACCCACATATAGAAGGCCACACGGACACTCGATGATGTACATAACTCCTTTTGAGTTACAATTCATGTGTGTTTTAAGTGTCCATTTCACACTCTTATTTTCAAAGACTTTTTTCTGTAGAGGTAAAGGGCATGCCACACAGTGGCCACATTTGTAATGTCCCATTATAGCCGGTAAATTCCACAGTGTGTTTTCAGTTGGTCGTATTGGTTTGACAAAAGTGTGGACAAGGCTGTCCCTCAAATTCTTATTCTTTTTGTATGCAAAACAGGGGACTTTGTTGAACGTCCCTTCTTGTTTGACTAGATGCCAGTTTTTCTTGACTGCTTTTTGGATAATATCACTCAACGGGCTGAATGTGGTAACACAAATCAGTCTGTCTAGTTCTTTTTTAGGTTTGGTCTCGAGGCAGACTTCCCTGGGGGTGTATGTGGCTCTCTTTTTGGCATCCCTGATGGCTTTACGTGGGTACCCTCTTTCAGTAAATCTTCTGCATGTTTTTTGAACTCATCAATCTCAGTACAGTTCCTTCGAATTCTCAAAAACTGTCCATAGGGCAAATTGTATTTGAGGCCATGTGGGTGGTAACTGTGGAAGTGGAGTAAACTATTCCGATCTGTCGGCTTGCGGAAAAGTTCCGTTTTGAGTTGATCTCCAGTTCTGTAAATGTGTAAATCTAGAAAATCGATCTGGTGGTGGTCCCACTGGATAGTGAACTTAATGAATTGGTCACGTTGGTTGACCCAACGATGAAAGTCCAGAAGCAAGGCTGGTGTGCCATTCCAGATCAGGATCACGTCATCGATCTAACGTTTCCAAAGGGCAATATGGTCAAGAAAAGGATTGGCCGCACAGTAGATGTTGTCCTTTTCGTACTGGGCCATATAAAGATTGCCAATGTCGGGGGCAAAAGTAGCCCCCATGCTGACTCCTTGTATCTGTTTATAAATCTGTTTGTGGAAGAGAAAATAATTTTCGGACATTGCTAGCCTTGTACACTCCAAGATGAAATTGGTGGGAGTCGTAGTAGTATCATTTCTTTGATCTAGAACCAAACAAATGGCCTCCAGGCCTTCGGCTTAGGGGATAGAGGTGTAGAGCGATTCAACATCCATGGTGACAAGGAGACTCTCCTGTTCTAAATGGACATGATTGAGTAAGTTGATGGTGCTGGTCGTATCCTTGAGGTAGGATGGCATCTTAATAACAAAAGGCTTAAGAAAAAAATCGGTGTATAGAGACAGAGGTTCCAGGAGGGAGTCACATGCGGACACGATGGGTCTACCAGGTGGTTGAGTGGCGTTCTTATGAATCTTAGGCAAGATGTAAAAGGCTGGGGTCCGAGGAAATGTTTTATTTAGGAATCGTTCATTCTCACATATCCAACCTTCCTCAACTGCATGTGTTGTGAGGCTTCTGATTTCTTCCTGTAGAATGGAAGTAGGGTTATGGTTAAGTGGTCTGTAGGCTTTTTGGTTGTCAAGCAGACGTAAACATTCCTTGTCATAATCTAGGGTATCCATAATGACTATAACCCCACCCTTGTCTGCCAGATTTATGGTAATATTGGTGTCTCTAAAGCTCTTCTTCCTTCTTTCTCCAGGTTGTCTCTATAAAAGTTATGTTTCTGGATCCAGTCATCACTGTCTTCAACACTGTTCTTTCAAAAGCCTTGATTTCACAAGGGATGGTCTGTGGAGGCGGGTAGAAGGTAGATTTTGGTTTTAAGCCAGTGGTGTTGTCTTTTTTATCTATTTTGTCTTGCTCAGTTATTCCAGTAGGTCCTTGGTTGGATGGTAGATAGATCTCAAAGAAAATTTGAGTTGGATGTTTCTGAAGAATCTCCGTAGTTCTAATTCAGTCTAAAAAAATTGTGCTTTTTGGGCAGGTACAAACGAGAGGCCTTTTACAAGTAGTCATTCATCAGCTGCTGTAATTAGGCGTTTGGATATGTTGAAGATGGGTATCCCGCTTGTTGTCCCTGATTTTGATACCATTGGCGGGTGCGCATCTGCTGGTTCGATGGTCTTGGTCTCCTCTTGGGTCTCCCTCTCTGTCCCCCTCACGGAAAAAAAGGTTACTGGGGTTGGAAAAAAGGTTGTGATCGTCCCGATGTACCGGGAGGGCTTTGGTTGCTCCCGCTGCCACTGGATGAGGTGCCAGAGAAATGTACACCTCTATTTCTGCGGTTGTATCCTTGGTTTTGTTGGAGATCGGTGTAGTAGGTGCTCCACAAGTATGGGTATGTTCTTTCTTTTGTGTAGGATGCCAAATCTTTCTTGAATTTGATGACCTTTCTATCGATTGTGATGTTCTTAAATTTCTCAACTTCGATCTCTAATTTTTCCAATTTTTCTTTAGCTTCTTTGATGGATTTGTCTTCAAGGAATTTATTCTCAAGTTCTGCCAACTCAGTAAGCTGTTTGTCACACTCTTCTTTTGCCGTATCTATCACCAGGATTAACCAGTCTCTGCTACACTTATTCCCTACTCTGCTGAAATTGTTCGTGAACCTAGGGTTATCAGTGAATACCCTCGGAATGTTGCGGACTTGTAGGCCCTCAGGGATTATTCCGGCCTTTAAATACTCTAGCATAAACTTTTTTTACACATGAAACAGAAGGGAGGGGGTTTCCTAGTAAGATTGTTTTTCCAACCCATTCATTTTTTGTTCTAGCAGCTTACTTTGTATTCCAAATCTAGGCACTGTGTCAGCTTACTTTAAAAATCGAATTTAGGCATTGTGTCAGCTTACTTTGTATTCCAAATCTAAGCATTGTGTCAGTTTACTTTAAACATCGAACCTAGGCATTGTGTCAGCTTACTTTGTATTCCAAATCAAGGCATTGTGTCAGCTTACTTTAAAAATCCAATTTAGGCATTGTGTCAGCTTACTTTAAAAATCCAATTTAGGCATTGTGTCAGTTTACTTTGTATTCCAAATCTGGGCATTATGTCAGCTTACTTTAAAAAGTCCTCCGTGTACATCCTAGCCACATATGCAGCATCTGCTGATTGCCAACCACCAACCAGGCCACCCACCACCAACAAAATGTTCCTAGCAGGCATATACTCAATGTTGTTGAGAACTATTCTCCACCTTATTAATTCTTCATGCCAGCCTAGTTCCACCCTGAGCTTGGCCTCCATGGGCACCACTCCACCACCCCCATAGAACCCTACGGCACAACCATGCTGCTCCAATTCTCCCTACCATGTAGCCCCTCCGAAAGAAATACCAGATTACGGTCCAGACTACCTAAACTGTACGAACCTCAAGCCAGGGACTCTATCCAGTCCAAACTGACTAACCGTTCCACTACCATTAGCATCTGCGGCAACCTCACGTTGGAAAGACCCAAGTCCAGCCCACCTAATACTACACCCAAACACAAACCTTACAACACAGCCACCATCCCCACCCCCACTAAGACTACTGCCGCACCCATAAAAGGCACCCTCATTAACGCACGCTCCATAATAGCCCATGCTACAGATATAGCGGACCTCATTCTGGCAGAAGATCTAGACTTCTTAGCCATAACCGAGTCCTGGCTCCACGCAGCCGCAGGACCAGCCCTCTCGTTAGCCATCCCTGACTACTACATCATCCTCCGAGCGGATAGAACAGAATCTAGAGGCGGTGGCCTGGCCTTAATTGCCAAAACACATCTCAACATTAGACTTGACTCCTCTACCCACCTCCCATCTTGTGAATCACTCACTGCTAAGTTGCCTACTACTAACTCCCAAACGATATCCATTCACTTACTCTACAGACCTCCCGGACCCTTAGGATCCTTCGAGGAAGACCTTAGCACCATCCTCACCAATAACCTAAAAAACGCCTCCCAGAGCCTCCTCCTAGGGGACTTCAACCTAGGCTTTAAAGACCCCAAAGATCACCAGGCTACCCTCATCAACAATACTCTTTCTGAATTAGGCTTTACCCAAAAAGTATCTGGCCCACCCATAACAAAGGGAGAACTCTTGACTGGGTAGCAGACTACAACTGCGCGGCCTCCATCACCGATAACTCCCCTCAACCATGGTCCGACCACCATCTCCTCTCCTTTACCCTCGAAGCCTCGAGCCCCATCACCAACAATGTGTAAGCCTCAGCCATCCCCACGAGAAGTAAAAAAAATATCACAGTGGAAAAACTGATCCCTCTCATCCTTCCTACACTTAACCAATTCCCTGCTCTTTCCAACCCCTACCACCTTGTAGAAGGCTATAGCAAAACCATGCACACAGCCTTAGACTCCATTGCACCATTAAAACTAAGAAAATGTAAACCAAAAAAGCATCTCAACCATTGGTTCTCTAATCACCTTAAAACTCTTAGATTTGAAAAAGGCTAAAAGGAACAGACCTGGAGACAATCTCCCACAGACCACAACAAAATATTGCTCAATAAAATAACGTCCAACTACAAAAAATAAATCATAGCTGCCAAACGAGAGTCTTACAACCAGAGAATTGCACAATCCAACTCCAGCACCAAAGAGCTGTTTACGATTATTAAAGAACTGGAAACACCTGTGCTAACTCCAGACACTTGTGTGAAGGACAAACAATGGCGTACCAGAGTCCAAAATGCCCTAAACAATAAAGTCACAGGCCTTCATACTAAAATTAAAAATTAGAAAGACTCCATAGCCAAACCAACCAACCCCACTAACACGACCCCGTGCCCCACGCCCCAACACCCTCTGCCCAACCCCACTCGCTTTAGCTTCTCCAAAGTCTGCACTCTCGAAATGGAAAAAAATAATTCTCAGCCTAAAACCATCTAACTGTCAGGGCGACCTTTGCCCCCACAAATGATTAAAGATGCGGCAAGAGACCTCTCGCCATTCATCACAAGACTCATCAACACCTCCTTCTCCTCAGGTACCGTCCCCAGTAACCTCAAAGAATCCTGGGGCCTTAGGTCCTCCCCCTTCTCAAAAAGCCCTCTCTTGACCCCGCCATTCCCACCAACTACAGACCTATTACCACCGTCACCTTCCTGCTCAAGATATTAGACAAGATAGCCTACCAACAAAGCCAAAAATACCTTGAAATAAACCATCTCCTCGGTATCTGGCAATCAGGCTTCAGACTCCAACACGGGACAGAAACAGCCCTCATCGACCTGAAGGCTCAAATTGACACTCTTAGAGACAATGGGAAAACTGCTTTATTGCTTCTCCTTGACCTCTCTGCGGCATTTGATCTAGTAGATCACAAAATCTTATGCAATCACCTGGATTCAGCTGCCCACTTTTCCCAAGAAGCCATCGGCTGGATCGAGTCATTCCTCAGAAACAGATCCATGCGTGTCTTCTCCACCACAGCTGCCGCCGACCCATCCCCATCACATGCGGAGTCCCCCAGCGTTCATGTGTCTCCCCCACACTGCACAACGTGTTCACGAAGCCCCTGTTTGATGATCTAGATGGTCTGGGTATCACCTACACTAATGATGCTGATGATACCTAGATCCTCCCCGTTGATGGGAGATTACAACCATGATTTGGCCTTGGTGAACAAGGTGTACCTCATCATCCAGGCATGGATGGCATCTCACAGTCTATGCCTGACTGATGACAAGACTGAACTCATCATACTTGGTTCCACCACAAACCTAAACAAATGGGACCACAACTACACCAGCTTCCTTATAGACGGGAACCCGATCAAAGTAGCTAAGGAAGTGAAAACCTTAGGAATATACATTGACTCCTCCCTCTCCTTCCATAAACAGGTTAGCTCTATGGCATACTCCACGGCCTAAACATGTAAACTTATAAGAGCAGCCAAACCCTTCTTATCCACCCAGAGCTGCATTACACTAGCCCTTGTATTATCAAAACTGGACTATTGTAATGCCCTCTACGTAGGAGCTAGCAAGCAGGTTACTAACAAAATACAGACGCTACAAAACAAGGCTCTCAGAGCAGCGCTCAGCATCCCCAAGAGAGAACACATCTCCAACATTGGGAGAGCCCATAACTGGCTCAACACTACAGATAAAATCCTGCTCAAAGTAGCCTCATTAACACACAAATGCCTCAACAACGCTGCCCCCCGCTACTTAGTCGCTAGAATAAGTAAACACACCTTAATAGAGCTACTTGAACCCAGAAAGCTAATCTACTCACAGTTACCAGGTTCAAACGCACCAAAATGGGTGGCAACAGCTTCCAGGTGAAAGCAGCCCAACATTGGAACTCCATTCCACCCTCTCTAAGGACACCCCAAACCTACACACATTTTAGACGCAGCTACATTCATTGGATAAAGAACATCAACCCACCTCACTGCTATCTACTATGTAAATATGTATACTTGTAAATCCGTAAACTTTTGCCTTATCGTGACTGCTTCAACCATCTATTATCCCATTGTAATTACTGTAATGCATTGTAATGTGTAACCAAGCTGTGAATAACCTTGTTGCTCCTGCGCCCTCATACCCTCGGGTCTGGTGCGCAATACAAATGAATAAACTAAACTAAACTACAATATTTTCCCCTTGTGGTATATGCGTATAGAGTGGTACGATGTCAAATGTTATCAAAAGGTTGACCATCAAAATGGTTGTTTTCAACCATGTTAATGAATTATCTTGCATCTTTCAAATAGGGTTGTGTTTTAAAGACCAATGATAAAAGAAGCGTTTCTTCCCAATAGTTTCAAGAATGAACCACATATGGATGACATTGGTGTTCCTGCTTCCTGGCAGTTTTAAAATGCCTTTGTATACTTTAGAGAGAGCATACACAGTTAGGCTTTCAATATATGAAGGAGTTGAAAAGGCTGCCTTTTTTTTACTCAGAAAATCGGTTTGTAGTCCAATTGTACAGATCTTCCTGATTATATTAAATAACTCCTGAGTAGGATCCTTTTGAATTTGTTTTCAATTATATGTATTATCTTATTGTCTATGTACGATTTGTTTATATGTGTCTTCGTTCATAAGAACCACTCAACCTCCTTTATAGGCAGACTTTTTTTATTTAATCACATTTGTTTTCAAGTCATGTAAGTGCTGGCATTTCCCTTCTACTCAAATTGTTAAAAGTGTAGTTAGTATTCTTAAAGATTCCACTTACAACATTCTTGCTCCTTTCTCGGGAAGGAATCAGAATTAAATCGTACATACAGGAGAGCAGGGGTGGACTGGCCTATAGGGAACTCTGGAGATTTCCCGGTGGGCCTCTGCACCCTGGGCCTTATTTCTGTGCCAATTATTTCCAGGGCCTTTTTTTAGGGGGGGGGGGGAGAGAGAGAGAGAGAGAGAAAGAGAGAGAGAGAAAGAGAGAGAGAGAGAGAGAGAGAGAGAGAGAGAGAGAGAGAGAGATTAAAAAAAAGAGAGTGGTAGCAAACATGTTAATTATTAATAACAGTCCATCAGCCGAAAGGGGTGGAGCAGAGCTGGTTTGATTATATGGTCTCTTGAACCTGATCCTTTTTGGAGATAAATACTCAATTATTGGGACCCATACTCAAACATTTGCTTTGCTGATTAGGATATCTTACCATGCTCCAGTTCAAGTATCAGACAGCACTGTTTGTTTTTAATTGTTTTAATGTGAAATTGGCTAAACATTAAAACCTTCATCACACAATTACAAAATAACACATTATGAGACAGTTTACAAGATGACTTACAAAACAATCGATTAAGAAAATGTTAAAAACATATCAATAAAACATGCTAAAACCCCAAAGTGTAGTGCAATACAGTGCAAATAACTACAAGGCCTCTTTCCAAATATAGAATGCTGAATAAGTCATTAATATTGAAGTGGCACAATAAATTCCAAATGAGATAAAAAGAACAAATGCCCCTTAGTGTATGCACTTTTTAATTGTGGGCAACTTACAAAGGCATGTTGAGAAGTTTGAATGGCAGTATTACATAATCGACATCTTCTATCCTGATATGAGGTGCCCAGCTAGCTGCCTATGTGTTCCCTGATAGGAAGTATATTACATCTTAAAAAGATAATGAATATTTCAATTGAAAACTACAGGGTTTAATCAAATACGAACATGGTTCATTCAGTTCATTCGGTCTGAAACCTCGAGACGAATATACTCGATAATGTTCCTATAAGTGCAAACTGCAAAGGCTACTGTCAGAATCCCAAAGACTAGTTATATTCTTCAGGAGACTAATTGCATTGGGTGAATCCACTAAATCTGCAATAGTCAATTCTATATTTGTGTTTAGTGACTGTAACATTGTATTCCAACAAAAGTACACTTGTGTGTCTTTGCATATAATGTTTAGCTATTGAGCTCTGTAAACTGTTACACTGTGATTGTACTGCATACACAGATAAAACGAATTTACATCTCTGGAATAACCAGATGGATCTCATTGATGGAACACTAAGCTCCAACCTCAGGGCTTCTACAGGCACAGAGGAGGGTACACCTATGATAGATCTCAGGATATTTCCCTCCAGAACCTTTAGCCACTTCATTCTAGATTCAGATAGAAAAGTAATTCCATACATGATTCCTGGTATAATACTAATTTTGTGAATAACAATTAAGCCGGCAACAACAAAACAAACCTTGTTACAAAAAATGTTTTGTTTAAAACAAGCCATGTTCTAAGAACCTTGGGTATAAGCGCCTCAACATCATATTAACATCCTGGGGAAGGGGAATGGGCACCCTGAGATAAATCTATCTCTCTACTCCCCTAAGTGCTGTACTATCAATTTTCCAGACAAATGGAGTCTTGCACTTGGATTTAGCACCAGTCCTAACTATTTTTGTTTTACTGAAGTTAATACTTAAGTTATTTTGCATTGCGTAAAGTGCTAGGCCATCAATAGATCACTGCAGGCCAATTGGAGTCTGATCCAGTAATGCAGTATCGTCTGCATAATTTAACCATGCAACTAGTAACAGGAGGAAAATGATGCGCTGCGTTGATAGCTTGGGCCATATCTGAAATATACAAATAAAAAAATAGGGGAGCGTGAATACAGCCCTTGTTCAAGCCACAGTTTGTGAGAATGGCTTGTGTTAGATGGCCATCTTGGTTAACACGAACCATTACAGAGGTGTGAGCATATAAGGCCATGATAAAATAAAGCAATTGGGCATCAATACTCCAAAGATGTAATTATTCGCATAAGAGCGCGTAAGGTACTTAATTAAATGCCTTAGAGAAATTGACAAAGCACACAGATTGTTTCCTTATTTCTGGTAACCCCTGCCAAAATAATTTCTAAGGTGCAGATGTTATGTGAAGTGGCATGAGCATTTCAAAAACCAGTTTGGAACTTATGCAGGAGACCTTTACCTGCAGCCCAGTTGTTAAGCTTTTTCAGTAGATTCATCTAAAACAGAAAATGCTACTACCTAGCATTGTAAGGATTCAAGAGTTGTCGGGTTTATTTCTTTCCCCTTTCGTAAACACTGTAACTAAAAAAGTTACTCTGGGTAATAGACCCAGAAATCCGGATTAGCCTTGATCACTGCATTTACAATTCCATTCGGCCCGGGAGCCCAGGAATTTTGTAATCCCTTAATGATAAACTGGATATCAAGCTTATCTAAAATGAGTTCACCAATAATTTTTGGGGGACCAGGTAGGGATGGGAACGGCAACACAGGTGGTATCAGCATAGTGAACACTAAGCGCTTTGACACAGGCAGACACAAAAACAACATCATGTTCCTACTGGGTACGATCTGTAGTGAATTTCCTAATTTGGGACTAGAATATTTTCTTTTCTTTACTCTGCAGGAGCTTAAATAGAATCATCCAGTTAGCGCTTGTTATTGATGATACATGAGTTCTAATCCAATTTTTAGAAGTGGTGGAAAGATTGGGCAGCTGATTTCTTTTTTCTGTAAGAGATAGGGGAAAATACTTTTTGATCATTACTTTTGCTCAGGGATATTGCCTTTTCTTAATTGGTATTAATGTGTCATAGGGACCTTCATGTGCGCAAGATTTCATGCCCAATTTGGTGTTCAGACTGCTTCCCCAACATATTCATTAAACTACAGAAATTCCTATTATGTTTATCCAACCAGTTGGTTACAAGCAGTTCATTGGAAGAAATAAAACTGGTCAATCTTTTGATATTTTGCTCAGTTCATGTAATGCGATTACTCTGTATGTTAATCGAAAGCTTGGTTCCCGTGAATACCAATCTACTGTCATGATTCCTGCCCCTCATGTCCCCAGCCCTCCAAGATGTCAGGTTGGAGCCAGGCTACAATCACCTACATGGCCGTCAAGAGCCTCTCCATCTCTCCAAAGACCGACTTGGAGTCAGACTTGGCGCTTGTGGCACCAGACTCACTCACTCCCGTAGGATAACATTGGGGATTGGACTTGTATTGCATTGATGGGGACAATATGGATGCTCCCACATATTTCGGTTCCCAGAACTACATGTGCAGTCTAGTCTTTTGGGTGTAGTTCAGCCCAGAGACACCTGGGATACCCAGAGACTATTTAAGCCACGCCCAGGCTGAGAAACATGCTTTGTGTTTTCTGCACCTGCAGCGTAACACTCACTGTGTTCGGATCGGTCTCCAGTAGGCCTGCATCTTTATTCTGCGCTCAGCTCCTGCAAGAACAAGAACACCGTTAGGAACAGCCTTACCATGCAGAGCTTCTGCCCATCATTCATTGCTTCTTCTGTTCTGCGGGCATCATCGGCGGTGTCATTCCCATCCCAGCAGGCCGCTTCCTAAGGAAAAGGGAAAAGAACAGAAAAAAGGCATTAGTAAGCATTCAGCAAATCTTTGCTTATTTTTAAAAACTGTACGAGCTTCAAAAGCTTACCTGAATCCCAGCCGCTCTGGCGGAACTCTGTCTCTGGAACTTCTCATCCATCTGCAAGAGGGAAAAGACACTCCAGGTTAGCGTGGAAACATCTAGAGGCGCCGCATACCACGCTTACTCACCGCATTTCTTCTTCATAACCGGCATCCACGCTGAAAACGTCGCAGCACATAAAAGACACAGAAAAAGCACTCAGTTCAATACAAATATGAAAGTGTCGCATCGCGCTCTCACTCACCTTCAGCACTACTCATCTCAGCAGCATGTCGCCATCCCCGGACGCCGGCCATCATCTAAGGAAGGAAAGGAACGAAGTTAGACAACTGTTCAAAAGACTCATTATACTTACCTGTCAGACTCTTGCCAGTGAAGTAACTAGGCAGCAACGAGCCCGCATCAATCAACTCGTCCCTGCGCTGAAAGCAGGATGGAGAGCACACTTTCCAAGAAAACAAGGTGAGCTGTGGATCAAAGGGAAGGGTTGGACCCCGGGGAAGAAGGGGTTCAAGCACACAGAGACAATAGGGAGTTAAACTGTACCAATCCTGTGTTTCAGGCCCAGTCTCCAGTCGAGTAGACTCCACGTCGCGGCACATAAAAGACACAGAAAAAGCCCTCAGTTCAATACAAATATGAAAGTGTCGCATCGCGCTCTCACTCACCTTCAGCACTACTCATCTCAGCAGCATGTCGCCATCCCCGGACGCCGGCCATCATCTAAGGAAGGAAAGGAACGAAGTTAGAGAACTGTTCAAAAGACTCATTATACTTACCTGTCAGACTCTTGCCAGTGAAGTAACTAGGCAGCAACAAGCCCGCATCAATCAACTCGTCCCTGCGCTGAAAGCAGGATGGAGAGCACACTTTCCAAGAAAACAAGGTGAGCTGTGGATCAAAGGGAAGGGTTGGACCCCGGGGAAGAAGGGGTTCAAGCACACAGAGACAATAGGGAGTTAAACTCTACCAATCCTGTGTTTCAGGCCCAGTCTCCAGTCGAGTAGACTCCAGGGAAGGGTTCGAGGTCGTAAGAGGTCAGAACAGGCTGAGTGATGTCCCCGTGGATACCAGGTGAGCGTTACATCTACTATGGGTATCAAGATTTTTTATTCAACTAAGAATTGAATGGTGGCTTATACCAGTATATTTTATGTTCAAGAAACTACTGTTCGACCGTAGCTCATGGTCAATAACAATTGATTTTGAGCACCAATGGTTAACCTTCCCTTGGGCCGACCTCTGGATTGGCACGTGGACTTTCAGCTTAACACTTGAAATCCATCAATATTAAGTTGTTTCATGAGTCAAGTTTATTGTAAGAAAAAGGCCTTGCTATTAATAATGGAAGACTAATATGATATTATATATATGGCATTTATAACTCGCCTGCACACAAGTGTTTCTAGGCGTGTCAAGACAAATCGGGGGAAACAAAGGGAATACAAAATAACAATCTTACTAGGCCTTGTGACATTCAGATCGTGCAAGTGCAGGGAAGAGGGAAGGGGGAGAGGAAGGGGAGAAGTGCCAGGGGGGAGGGTACGGTAGACCTTTCAGTGGCCACTATTTGATGGGTTGTAATTGGATCAGCATTGGAATTCAAGCACTTATGATTAACAATGTCAGAAGTAATAACAGTATATTTCCTACACTGTAAGTTCAAAGTCCAATGCATACAATTCTGTAATACACGAGCATAATAATGATACAACTGCTGGAGGTATACATCTAATCAGTGCCCAATTAAAGGGGATATCCACCATAGGTAATTCGATGTGGATCATATCTAAGGTACTAATATTGACTAAATGTGGAATTTTATGCCACAGTTCTAAAGAAAAAAAGAACAATTTAGTAAGGGACTTTCTGCAAGTGAATTAAGTTCTGCCAACTTGACCCATTTACCAATGGGAAATATCTCCCTATTTGCATTAGAGCTGAATGTACCCAGAGTAGTTGGCATAGACGAATTAAAAACTGGGATGCTGTTGCTAGTAGTCATAAGCAAGAGTACCAAGGCTTGCTCAGTTAAATCAGATTGCTCGTTATGCAAAGTGGGTTGGTTTGCATTAGCCAGATCTTGTCTATAAAGATTTGAGTTATTATTAGCCATCCTCAAAGTCACTGTGCTAGTGTTAACTGTCGGTGAAGCCCTTAAACTGGACTGTCCACATTCTAGTGCTCCTAATTGATTGTTGTTGAAGTTAAGCCATTTGTCCAAAGGGACTTGCAGTGAAGCTTGCTGCACTGTATGATCATCTTAGTCACCCATAATTAGGGTTTTCTTTATGGGTACAAGGTTAATTTCTTGTTGCCCAGTGGATTGGAAAGTGTCAACCATAACTGCCGCGGGAGGCACACTGGGCTACAGTGTTACAGAGCTTACATCTAATGCAATGCCTTCCATGAAGGTTGCGAGGACGATACCAGCTATTGGAAGCTCTCCTAGCTTCATAATTAGTAATGGCAGCAGTTACAGTCTTAGAAGTTTCACTAGGTGGCGCTTTGTGGACAGACGTTAGATCTAGATTTGCACATGTCAGAGGGTATAAAGAAATCGGTGTAGGAGCATTCATCAGAACATCCTCATCATTAATGCTAATAGTTGCAGTAGCAGGTAAATCTGGGTGAATATCCGAGTGGCAATCAAGAATGGTATCAACCACGTTCACTAAGATGTACTTTAGCTCACATCACTCTTGGGCTATTCCTGAGCATAGTGACAGTAAAGCTTCTAATTTAACCGACAAGGAGTTAATTGATGAAGCAGGCAAACGGTATTTTGCAGCCTCCAGGAGGGGCACCACCTCTGATAAAAGGGAGCGCTCATCGTTGCTGGCAGAGTTCGAAAGATCTGATGATGATATAACGATGATGAGATAAGTCTTTGCAAATTTTGGGCTCATAGAGAGATTCGTTCCTATAATATTGTTAAAAGCATTAGTGGTACTCAATGGTGCTGTGGCATCACCCAGAGAATTTCTCTGCAATCCCAGGCACTTTTTTAAGAGAGAGTTGCTGTTGTTGCTGGTAAGTTATCCAAGGAATTATTTTCCATCAGAGCTCCTTCGTCAGGCACCATTTTAGTGGAGGCAACAAAAAACACAGAGATTTTAGGCTGTTTCTCAGCCGCAGTATCAGATTTGGCTTTTTTTGATTGCGGCAAATCACAGGCATTACTGACTGCCATGGTCGGACTTTGATTTTGCTTTCCAGCCTTTCGCGTAGAGCTACAGTATAGTTACGTTGCTTGTCTGTTTTCATACTTTTGCAGGAAACTAGGTTCACAGTACTAATTAAACAGTCTACTCACTGCAAAAGCAATAGGCTGTGGAAAAGTTCCTGAAGTGCTCGCTGGGGAGCAGGAGGGAATGATCATCGCACACAGGCCCTAGACAGCAAGCTATGTGTAGCAAAGATGACCCCCCCACACTTCTCACAGCTGAGCACACTTCGCAGTGTTTTATGGTTTGAATTTATTTTGAAGAAATGCTTTCTTAAAGGAGCGCATGCCAATTTCCAGCATTGTGGGATGAGAAGTCCAAAACACATCTGCTCACAATGCCAGTCTGCCAAACACTAAACATGCTTTGCCATACTTTGAGACGCTTTGCGGTTTGATGTGATTTGAAGAAATTATTCCTTAAAGGAGCAGATGCTCATTTCCAGCGTTGTGGGATGAGAAGTCCAAAACACGTCTGCTCACACTGCTGGTCTGCCACACACTAAACGCACTTTGCCAACATTTTTTCTACCAGACTATAAGACTGTGAGCCAAGAATGCACTCCATTTTAGAGGATTGATGTAAAGGCAGCAACAATCATACTATGTGAAATGATTTGGGCACCATCTATAGCATTGGAGCATACTATAGAGGTGTAGTAACCCTATTACAAGGTATGATCCAGGCACCGTCAGCCATTCGCCACAAGGAGCAGTTGCTCTGCTCACCCCGATCTTAAGATGGCCACCGCTCAAAATATATGGTGTTTTTTTTTACAATGGTTGTCTCCTTCGTAGAGCCTATAGGCTACAAGGTGAGCCAGAGGTGGAAGCCGCCCCACCACGCCTAAGGCCCACATAGACCAAGGCCCTTCCTGTCTGCACCTGTCCGCACCAGCAGCACGGCGCTGGACACTGCAAACTACACCTCCTGTACCATTGTCGCCACCCGGCTCAGAGCCTACCCTGCCCAGAGACTACGTTCACTCTTTGAGCACCCGTGATATCACTATACATGTACACTTCCTGAGGCAATCTAGATCGAGCCTAAGACTGAACCAGTCATCGAGATCAAACAGGTACCAAATTTATGCCATAAACTCTAAATAGCAATTGCTTGGAAGACTAACGGTCGCTAGTTACTATGCCGATATTTGATGCATTAATGTGCCGGTTGTGCTGCTAATGTTGCCTCCACTTGCCTAATCTCAATTGTGCCCATCTGCTGTAACGCTGCTGACTACATGCTGAATCTTAATTGTGATTGTGATTGTGCCAATCTGCCGTAGCGCTGCTGACTACATGCTAAATCTTGATTGTGCCCAACCGCCTTAGCGCAGCCCATTATTTGCCTAATGTTGGTTGTGCCCATCTGCCTTAGCGCAGCCTACTACTTTGCCCAATGTTGATTGTCCCCATCTTCCTTAGCGCTGCTGACTAGTCACTACATGTTTAATTTTGATTATGATTGTGCCCATCTGCCTTAGCGCGGCCCACTACGTTGCTTAATGTTGGTTGTGCTCACCTGCCATAACGCAGCCTACTACTTTGCCTAATTATGGTTGTGTCCAACTGCCCTATCGCAGCCTACTATTTTTCCTCATGTTGGTTGTGCCCATCTGCCTTAGCGCAGCCTACTACTTTGCCTAATGTTGGTTGTGCCCATCTGCCTAGCGCGGCCTACTATTTTGCCTAATGTTGGTTCTGCCAATCTGCCTTAGCGTGGCCCACTATCTGCCTAATGCTGACTGTACCCATCTGCCTTAGCACTGTTCACTACCTGCCTAATCTTGGATCTGCCCATATGCCTAGCAACTACTGATTTCCACTTGCCACTGCATGCAATTAGGAAACTTGCCCTCCCCGGGTGAACAAATTGCATAAACTCCCATAATCCCACCTAAAGCATGCACATTTGCAGGAGTCCACTGACTCTCCTCACTATTGTGTTAGCCACTGTACTGTTAGGGAGCATATTGGTAAACAAACCCTACCATAGCTCCATCAACATCACCTCAGCACTACCTTCCTCCTTAATAAGTAAAGAAAGGCCTTCTAAACCCATCATGCAAGAACCCCTAATAACACAACCATGTACCACTCGCGGTAGAAACGGAAGACTCCACGCGAGGATTTCCAAACTGTACGAACCTCTAGCTGAACCCTTACCTCCGGTAATAACAGATCCACACTTTCACTAGTAACACCTACCCATAAATCTAAAGACAACCCTCCACACACTCTGCCGGACTATACAACCTCCATCACCCAAATTACAACAAGCTTGCCACCTTTAGCCCTAGCCCGCCATATTCTCAAGGGCGCACTAATAAATGCTAGATACAGGGTCGCTCATGCCATTGAGATAGCAGAGATCATACAGTTAGAACAACTAGACTTATTAGCAGTCATTGAATCTTGGCTTCACACCACTGCAGGTCCAGCTCTCTCACTAGCCATCCCCAGGGGATATACCATCTTAAGATCAGACAGAGTCAATACGTGAGGAGGAGGTATCGCACTCATTGTAAAAGACAACCTACAGTTTAGACTAATACCACATCTAGACACCAAATCCTGTGAGAACCTATCGGCCAAACTCCACTTAAATAGCGGCCAAACTCTCACGATCCATATTGCATCCAATAATTTAAAAAACTCTTCTCAATTCTTACTAGTAGGAGACCTCAACCTAGGATATAACAACCCTAAAGATGCACATGCATCAAACGTGGCAAACATCCTATCAGAACAAGGCTTCACCCAGAAAGTACTCCACCCCTCACATGCAAAAGGAAGAACCTTGGATTGGATAGCAGACCATAACTGCAATGCTACTATTTCCTCCATGTCCCCACCTTACAACCATTACCCTTGATACTGAAAAACCCATCGCCATGCCTGCATCATTAACTTCGCCCAATCCCACTGGAAACAAAAAGAACATCACCTGTGACAATCTACTCCTTCTTATTATACCCACACTCAATGCTATCCCAGAAAATCTGGGACCTGGTGCTCTGGTCAAGGAATACAACCATATTATTACCACATCCTTAGACTCGATAGTGCCACTTAAACTCAGACAAAGTAAACCTAAGGCCCACCTCAACTCCTGGTACACACCTTACCTAAAAACTTTACGCACCAAAAAGAGGTCATGTGAGACATCGCGGAAAACACACCCATCTGAAAAAACAAGACTAATCTTAGTGCCATCACTGCCCTATACAAAAAGGAAATACTTTCAGCCAAACATGAATCCTATAATAATAGAATAGCCCAAGCCAACTCCAGTATGAAGGAACTTTTCGTTATCCTCAAAGAGCTAGAAGCACCCATTCCCGTACCAGACAACTGTACTAAGGACAAACTTTGGTGATCGAATATACAGCAAGCACTGGCTAACAAAGTTGCGACCCTACAAGTAAAAAGTACCAACAAAAAGCCTTGTTAACTACCAACACATCTAACAGTACCATTTCAGATCCTCCCACCAACACTGTCAAGCTGCCCGCTTCAAGTTCTCTAAAGTCACCATTCTCGAAACAGAAAAAACTATACTTTCACTCAAATCTTCTAACTGTCAAGGTGACCAATGCCCTGCCCAACTTATAAAGGATGCAGCCAGAGAGTTGTCTCCTTTCATCACTAAACTTATCAACGCGTCCTTCACTAACAATACCATCCCCACTAGCCTCAAGGAAGCATGGGTGCTCCCTCTAGTAAAAAAACAGACTCTAGACCCCCTGATGCCTACCAACTACCGTCCTATAACCACGGTACCTTTTCTTCTGAAAATCATAGACAAAATCTAAAAACATTTGGAATCCAACTCCTTGCTAGGGTCAAGACAAACAGGTTTCCGGCCTCAGCACGGGACCAAAACTGCGCTAGTTAACTTGAAGTCCCAGATGGATGACCTCAGGGACAAAGGGGATTTAGCCCTCCTTTTACTTTTAGACTTATTGGCCGCTTTCAACCTAGTTGACCGCCAGGTCTTGTGTAGCCATCTGGACTCAGCAGCACACTTCTCCCCAGAAGCCATAGCATGGATACAATCCTTTCTCAGTGATCGTACCATGAGAGTCTTCTCTCCCATGGCTGCAGCTGACCCTATCCCCATCACGTGTGGTGTGCCCCAGGGATCATGTGTCTCACCTACATTATACAACATTTTCACCAAGCCCCTTTTCGATGATCTGGACCATCTGGGATTCACCTACACAAGTTATGCATACGATACACAGATCCTCCTACCGATTACTGGTGATTACGCTAAGGATTTGTCCTTGGTGAACAAGGTTTATCTCATCATCCAGGCATGGATGGCCACCCATGGACTATGCCTGAATGATGACAAGACAGAGATCACCATCCTGGGCATCACATCGTCTCTCAAAAAACTGAGTCCCAAATACTCAGCCTTCAGTATCGACCATAACATCATCCCAGTCGCCAAGGAACTAAAAACCCTGGGGTTCTACGTGGACTCCACCCTATCTTTCAACAAACAGGTAAACACGTTGGCTTCGGCCACAGCTTACACCTGCAAACGTATTAGAGCAGGTAAAGCTTTCCTCTCTAATGACAGTTGCATTAGCCTTGGCAAAGCACTTATACTATCTAAGCTCGACGATTGCAACGCTATGTACATTGGGGCGAGCAAACAAATTACCAAAAAAATCCAACTCCTGCAAAACAACACTCTCAGAGCTGTACTTGGAATTGCAAGGAAAGAACACATCTCCGACATTAGAAGAGCTAATAACTGGCTGTCCACACTCAACAAAATTAAACTAAAAGTCACCTCCCTCACTCACAAATGTGCAGACAAAGTAGCTCCCCGCAATCTAGCGAATAGAATAGTCACTAAATCCGGGACAAGAATAACTAGACTCTCCAATACGAATTGTCTTCTGACCCTCAGATTCAAACTGGCCAGAGTCTGAGGAAGTAGCCCTCATACCCAAGATTTCATCACAACCTTATAAAGCTGCTCAAAGACTCTGACTGCTAAGCGGACCTCGGATATCTTACTGAACTGATCTCATGCCTACAATCTACCAGATCCTCTATAGATCACACTTTCCTCAACTTAGTCTATAGTCTTGCCACCTTCTTGTAATTATACTGTAAAAATGTATTATTGTAAATATGTTTATTGACTTTGTATAACTACACTGTAACTGTAAATGCATTTTTATGTACAACTAAGCTGTGAGTAATCTTATGCAATGCACCCTAATAACTTTGGGTCTGGTGAGCAATACAAGTAATAAAAGAAACAACAAACAAACTATCTAGTAGAAAACCAATGTGTCACTGTAGCATCAACTCCGACTGTCCAAAAGGTTCATCACAAGAGATATTCCAAAATCATGTGACTAAGGGATCCCACTTCTAACTGACATAATCAGAGTGTATAACCGGTGAAAACGCTCCTCCTATTTTACATAAATGGAGTATGGTGGGCCTTATGAAAAAGACAGAATAATGATTGGGTTGTACTAGCAGCTTACAAACTTCGATGTATTTTTGACATAATTGTGTCGCAATCGCAGTCTGACAGAGCTTCTTCCATGTCTATCTACCAAGCAGACTTAATTTTTTTATTTTACATATGGCAGCAGTTGGCAAAGTAGGGCATGGAATGGAGAGTATAAAGGAGGGTTTGCACCAGAATGTTGGGGCAGAATAGAGACACCACCCAGCAAAAAGATATTCATGTGCTGTCTAAATAGTGTGTCTCAGCAGTGGGAATAGATCAATTTACAATCTTGAGACAACTTTGAGACAAAAGGAATAACTATTTTAATCCACACTGCCAGGAAATACTTTTACCTTGAACTTTAAGAGATATTCAACACTTTCAGTATGTCTCTGGGGCATTTGTATCTTGAAAGCTAATTGAAAGGATTCCCTACTCTAGTTCACGAGTAGTTTGCCATGTAACAAGAAGATCAAGAATGAGTTCACCATGCACCTGTTGAAGTAGCACTGCTTTGCTATATAACTTGAAATCAGGTATCCCTGATCCTGCCTGCTGCTTACACACCTCAGTTTATAGGGAAGGATTCTTGGCCATGTACACTTCCAAATGAAGCAATGAGAAGCATAGTTAGAGGATACAGAACAATGGGAGTAACCATCATTTTGACAGTTCAAACCCTTCCCCACAATGAGATATTGAGAGATGACTCCAACTCAAACCTGTTTCCAGTCTGTCCATGACCACAGGCCCTGATAATACATGGAAGAGATATGGTGCACTAGATGACCAGATATTTCAGTGTATTGAGTTGCCATTGCCTGCCTTCACCCACGAAGACACTTCAAAGGCATCGCCTACTCAAGAGCATAATCCCTGTGTTATCCACATTTAATTTACAACTAAAAACTTGAGAGTAACTTAGATGCAAAAGCCCCAGGAAGGATACACTCCGACATGCAATGAGCACCAGTATTTAGCATATACAGATACATTCATTATTTCACCATCCAAAAGGATTCCCGCAATTAGTAAAATTTAAACAAACTAACAAGCAATATTCCGTTCAGGGACTGGTACGAAACCTCACGGATAAAGCACTGCAATTATTTCACACCAGTATATTGTGTATCCAATATGTGCATTCCAATGAAATAAACTAAAAAGGCGTATATGGCATTAATATTTGTCCAATGCATTTCAGATGTTCTCATCCTGCGTCAGGGACAAATCTGTGAACAATAGTAGATGAAGAAAAAATCAACATTACATAGTGTTAAACTTAATTATGTAGCATTAAGCATCATATTCAAGTATGTTTGCACTTGCCTTTGTTGCGTCTATTGTCAATAAATAAGCAACAAGCTGGAAAACAACATATCTGTTGTATCTACAGCACTGCCACCTCCCCTTTACCCTGGCACTTTTCTCCTCCTCCTCCCCTGCACTTGCTCGATCTCAATGTCACTTGGCCTAGTAAGATCATTGTCTCTGTCCTCCCTCTATTCCCCCTCCCTTGCCTCGTTGCATCTTGAAACACGTGTGTATAGTAGCGTTACAACTGCCATATCATATCACATCCTATCACAAGAGTCAGAAATATTCAAAATGACATGTTTTAAACTATACAAATTGAATCATAAAAGTGGAATCTAATCATGGCTTTTCTGCTCTTTGCGCCAGAGACACATTGCTCTGGTATCTGCTGAGAGGCAACAAGGGAATCCATCCCTGTGATGCAGAGGAGGTTGCAATTGTGGTCCCCTTATATTCACACTACTTGTACAGGAGATCCAAATACCTTTTGTCCTTGGGTGGAAACATTCTGTCCAGTGTAAGAATCCTATGGAGTTATGTGCGCCAATTCAGATATTAATGTACAGGAACAGGCAAGAGGGAAACAGAAATAATGAAGTCCTTGGCAGAAAGTGAATGACCAAATCATCCACTTTAAAAAAAGATAAGGAAATAGCATGCTTCCACATGTTGTGCCTCCTACTTTCATGCAATGATCATCCCCAAAAAAGTGGAATGAACCCGTATGTTTAGGTCACTGAGCGCTTGAGGGAGGGAAGTCCCAGTGCTGCTGGAGCCATTGAACAGGTGCATAAGGAGAAAGAACACATGATAACCACATCATTAGTGATGTTTATCTGGCATTAGGATAATTGACCTAAAAACATTTGTCCTAAAACATTTCATCACATTTTCTTTAGACTCAAACCGTTTATCTAGGTGACTCCACATTTTTATGCAACCTGATAACCTGATTTCAAAGTGCCTCTGCTAGAGGGCCTACATTATCATGTGATGATACCAGCATGCTCACCCTGCCAGACGGTGAGCTTGTGTGGTAACCTTGGGTAATACTTATTTTATTTTATTTATTTATGGCAATCTTTTGCAATACACAATTAATGTACTTAAACACAGGATAAAACAATTTCACATTTCAATCATCTTTAAAAATATTTTCTAAAAAATTCAGTGCAGCAATACTTAGTTCGGTTTATTGAGAATGTAAGATACAATGCCAAATATATTTAGCTGAGCAAAACAAGCCAGTCTTTTCAAATTTCGAAAATATTTGCCTTCTCATCCAGCAGAGCGATCGGCATTCAATTAACAAGTTCTTCAATATCTCCACCTCAAACTTACAAAACCTACATAGTCTCTGTGCTTGTGGAATGCCCTATCTAACACGGGTGACTTCCTTCGTTAAAAAGAGATTAAAGGGAAGTCTTAAAAACTGTATTCTCAGAACTCTAGAAGAATGTCTGTTTAAATAAAATGGTAAAATATCAAAAACTCTAATATCATAAATAAAATGATTAAATAGACGATAGCCTGACATTTTTGTGTGGTTTTCGGCCCAGTCCGCCTCAAACAGGTCTTGTTTGCCCTTTCTAGGGAAGCAAATTAAGTCACCCACACAAACTTCCCTTTTCGCAAAAAATTGTGTACAAGTGGCATCGCAGTCAATAAGCAATTTGCAATAAAGAGAATTGTTAGGCGGAAACCAGAACTTTGCCTTAGCTGTAACGTCTGCCGAGTGACCTGTGATGCAAAATAAATCAGGCCTAGCTCATGCAAAATAATACAGAATGGGATCCCCTGTGGCAGGGCCAGGGTCTTCCTCCAAGAGCTCTTTCAACCTTTGTCCCACGCGGTATTCTGTTTGAGCACCTGAGCACCATATATTAGTCTTAGGATGATTTTCTGTTGGTACATTTGAATTGCAGACTTAAATGAAAATCTCCCAAAACGTTTATCAAGTAATCTTAACTGGGCAGCCATGCTTTTAACCATGGCCATTTTACCCTGCATGGATTTGGTATCCCTCCAAACTTCATTAAAAACCACACCTAAATATTTGAACTCTTTTACAGTTTTGACTTTTAATCCATTTAACATGAAGACGTAACTGTAACTTCTGTTAAAGGTTCTCCTACTGGCTTTGAGCATCATCGCCTTGGTTTTTAACCCTTTAACAGATAGATCCAATTTATGTAAGAAACACGCCACAGCATCGATACCCTGTTGAAGGCCAATTGTGGCTAAATCACATGGAATAATGTCATCTGCATAAGCAATGTATCGTAAGTCCAATCAACCGATAGGCGGAGGGTTTGTATTTACATTCTTGAAAGCACTTCCTATGCCATGAGTACAAAAGTTATAAAGAAACAGCGCCAGTATGCAACCTTGTCTTATTCCACGCTCAGTCAATATCCAATTGGGGAAATTGTCCTTCTGATACAGTCTTATACGGATCCTAGTGTCAGTGTGTAAAGCGACTAAAAGAGTATGTAGCATCTTTAAATTGTAACCATAGTTTATTCCTATTTACAAAATCAAATGCCTGACTAAGGTCCAAAATCGCAAAAATGATTGACTTCTGATAAAAACTAGCTCTCTTTGATAGAAGATGAATAATGAAAACAGTTTGTGAGGTACCTATTACCTTCCTAAAACTAGCCTGAAAAACATCCACCAAGCCGGCCCCAGTCACCCATGAAAGCAGAAAAAAAGAGAACATTTTACTGCTTGCATCAAGTAGGAAGATGGTAATTCAGTGGATTCATCCTCTCTCTCTTTTTAAATATGACTATGATGTGTGCACCTTTCCATGACGGTGGAATAGTTCTTGATGCAGAGTACTGACTGCACACCTGCACCTAACTCTGCACTGCCTCAGCGCTTCATCCTGGACCAGCGCTCTCTACAAATTAATTGGACTTTGTGGACTCTTGTGATCATAACCACGCCCCCCTCTGACATCTATCCCGCAAATTTGGACCCCGCACGCACCTGTGCGTGCGCTCCCAGCTGAGTACCCGCAGAGTACTGACTGCACGTCTGCACCTAACTCTGCTCTGCCTCAGTGCTTCATCCTGGACCAGCATTCTCTACAAATTAATTGGACTTTGCGGACTCTTGTGGTACTATTACTGGGCCTATTGCTATGTTGCTATATTGCTATATTGCTATATTGCTACTCCCCAAATCTACTTTAAATCATTTAACATATGTTTTTCTTTCTATTTAGATCATAGCCACGCCCCCCTCTGATGTCCATCCTACAAATTTGAACCCCGCGTGCACCTGCGCGCGTGCTTCTAGCCCAGTACCCGCAGAGTACTGACTGCTGACGGCTGCACTGCAGCGCAGCGCGTCAGCGAGTTATTCTGCCGGGGGGCTCTAAATTTTCCTTCTATCCCACTCTCGTTCACTTAATTCCATCTTACTGTCGACTGAATCCTTATTTAACCTCTTTTTGAAACTTGAACCCGCTACCTTGCTCACACTAGTTAAATAATTGCCATTGTCAATTCCAGCTTGCTAAATCACACGAGACAGTGAATCGGCTCACTGTGGGCATGCCACATGTCCCAAGTCTTCTATCTCAACGTTGGAGTCTAACTAAGTCACCAGTAAGTATGGGCTTGCCCAAACTTGGACTAATGGGCAACAAAAACATAGGGTTTTCACCCGATATCCACCATTTTCTAGTAAATCCTGATTCATCCAGAGCAATCATTACTGACACTCAACCGGTGAGTGCTGGATGTAGGGCTTCATCTAATTTAGCCCTTCCAGAACAGCGTTGTCCAAAAGAGCAAACCAGCCTGCCTTTCTGTCGGATACAACAGTGTAACGCTGTACATTGAAATCTTCAAGTCCTTCGAATAATGAGCATTTCCAGACACCCACCTATTTCCCTGAATTTTGCATGGAACCCACTACCACTAACTGTATTCAACCTTCCCAGTCTTGTAGGCATTATACTCCCAAGTCGCAAATCCTGTGTTTGACAAAACATTAGTTCATAATCAAGCTGCACCTACTTCTTATAATTTACGCAATCCCTCCTTTCCATTTCACTTCCGCTCTCCTCTTCTACCAAGTCGGCTGATGTTATTCTCACTGAGTCTACCCCATTTCAATCAGCCGCTCCTAACGACATGAATATTTCTGCACTTTCCAAAACTCCAGAATTATACACTACTGATGCTCCTGAAGATATTATTTTACCAGGCGAGTCTCAATCATCAATAGTTGCTTCATTTTCCAAAGCGCTCCCGCGTCCATCTTTTGGATTCCCATCTATCACCAATCCGGCACTAGAAGCTGCACTAACTGCTATCAACACAAGCAGCATTTTTTTGTTGGTTAAACTGTTTGAAGTATTGGATCTTAAATCCGCAACACAACACGACTCCTTACTCTTCTTGCATAAGAAAATGAACTGGCTCTCTGCACCTAGAACTAATACTACTTTATCGGAATTAGTGGTCGAGCCTCATATTTTAATACCTTTGGAGATACCACCAATTGAAGAGGCTAGTGATGAGGTTCAATCAGTCATTCAAGTTCCTCCAATTACTAGTCCCAGTGAGACAATAATTAACTCCCCTGACATCCAAATCATTGAAAAACCTCTATATGAAGTATTTTCAAAACCTGCCCGCATTAGTAGATGAAGAAGGAGAGGCAACAGAAAGCGTACGTCTCAAAGTTTTAATATATCCAACCGTAATCTGGATATCGAACAAAGACCTCCCAAAAAATCTAAAAACACGTCCCCTCCTCTGAAAAACTAAAATTTGAAATCCAAAACCAAAAAATTAATTGCAAATCTGGCTTCTGCTGACCTTCTGTCGTTTGAGTCATCTAATAAGCTGCCGGACCAAGCGTCAAATCTGCCTATTGCATCCTCAACCTCTGCTATGCCTCCTGAATTGGACCTTGACCTCTCCAAAGGTAAGAAGCTCAACCTTATACTTTCTGTATGCAATGATGATGATGAGCCAAATCAACAAAATATGAATTACACGCATGAACAGCTTATGAATCTATCTGTTTATCCCAATGAGCCAATCATAGATGATGTACATCACGGTTTACATAATATTCTGCCCAACAAACAACAGTTAATTCCGACCTTTCATGTGAACTTTGATATTGACTCGACTTCTTTTAAAACCTTGGATCAAGGAAGAAATGAAATACAGCGAAGCGTATCTGCTTTAATTGAGAGACCCACTTCCTTAATTATACCTCCTTCAACCTTTTCAAGCATTCACATGAACTCAGCTCATCATCAGTTAACATCGAAACTTCCACTTGCAAATGTATCTGAATTATCATCCTCTGCAACATCGGGAGCTCTGCCTAAATCTTTTCCGTCGATTCCACTAGATACTGTTTAGGAAGAACAGAGACCGGATGTATATTTGCCTAATCCCTCAATCTTAGAAGATGAGTGTATACGAATCACAATGCTTGATAGAGTTCATTCAGATCCATTTCCAAACCGTACAACAATTTTACTAATACTGAATTCTATTCCATCACTGCGACAGATACATTCTAATGATATAGAATCAGTATGGTATCCCATCCCAGCCCAACAAGACATTAGTGCAATTAACGTCCTCTCAAGAATTGTAAGAAACCTAATATGGAATAAAAGGCAAGAACTGTTCAATAGACGTTTGTGTCTAGAAGCCTTCCTTCCTCTATCTGCAATTAAGGATTCCACCTCTAAAAATGCAAATGTGAACTCAAATCAAAATGATAATAAAGAAGCATCTTGTTGCACCTGTAAGCCAGTTTCTCGTCCAAACAAGATACCCCCATCTAAATGGGATTGGCTAAAAAATAAGCAAAGAACCTTCAAGAACCTTCAAGCTCAGACAAATCATTAGGATAAACTCCCAACCACATTCCGCAGTTGTTCTTTGATGTCCTGGAATACTAGGGGTTTTTCTCATCTTCTCTTTAACTACACATCAAAACTAAACAAATACGATATAGTTCTTTTGCAAGAGACATGGATCCAATCTATTCCCATCTGGGAGGATCACCAAATCAATATAGTGGCTGCATCCAAACCTACTAGAGGGCGTCCGGCTGCTGGTCTGCTAGTTGCTGTTCACAACGACTGTCAATTGTCTCTTAGAGCCTGGCCCTCACCTGATATTGGGATTCAAGCAGTCGAATCGTCCACCACTAATACTTACCATCCCTTGTTTCCAAGTTGCCTAATATTAAATATTTATTGGAATCCGGTCTCTCCATCGGAACCATAGTTTATTGACAAAATCAACAATCTTCTAAATCAATCCTTAATGAATCCCAACATCACGACAGTAATAATTGCTGGGGACTTCAATCTCTAACATTAATCACAACTCAAGAGCATTTAGATGGGCTAAACTGGCATCATTAAGATACCTTTCTATGCTTAATGGCTCGACACCTGAAGACTCTCCGGCAAAGCCAACATGGAGCCGAAACAACAGTAAGTCAATTTTGGACTATGTTTATATTTCCTCAGAGGCTAACAATCTGGTAGCGACATTCCAGGTTCTACCCACAAAGCTTAGTGACCACAATATACGTAGAGTTACCTGGGTGCCTCATTGTGTGAAGAACCAAGATTATTATCCACTGACTCTAGACATAAATAATGCGGGCAACCGCCTTAAATGGCACCCTGCCTAGATAGGTAAATTACAAAACAAAATCTCAGAAGTAAACCAGCACTTCTCTGCATCTTCTAATGTTTTTTTATAATGATTGCATCTTGATCCTTAAACAAGAAGCATGTGGATCGTCTCGGCTCTCCCATATACACAAATATTCATATCTATTACAGATTTCAAATCTTAAAAAAGAATTGAGACACGACCTAAGAACTCCATCTGTTAGGTTGTGTAAGTCATTGAAAAATCAAATAAAAAGGCAATACAAAACCAAGATTAAACAAATTCTGCATACTTACAAACAAGAACAAGCAGAACGCATGTTAAAAGCACTAGTCACTAAATCCGTAGGCGAAATATGGAAAGTTATCCATAATGTGCCCTCCAATGCACATAGATCCATATTGTTGAATCCTATCCCAGAAACTGTTTGGTCTACACACTTTAAATCACTCCTACAAACTTGATTTGGAATATAATCTAGAACCTATAACTAACCCTGTTCTAACGGATCTCAAATTTGACGACTTAGATATTCTAATCATAATAAAGAAGCTAAGCTCATAAAAAGCTCCGGGCCCTGATCAATTTACTAATGCAATACTAAAAAAAAAATTGAGATGTGGGCATCTGTGGTGAAAATGATTTTTTCTAGAGTCATAGAGTCAAATCTAATTTCACCATCCTTGCAACAGGCTATAATAATCCCCATATCAGACAAAAAGGTGACAGGTCTGATCCCAACAATTACAGACCCATAGCACTGCTAGACGCACCTGCGAAAATATTTGCAAAACTAGTTCTTCGTGATTTCTCAAAATGGCACATTGAACGATGCCTTCTTGATGTGAACCAATCGGGTTTTGTTCCGGGTATTAGAACCATGCTAAATCTATTCATTTTATCGATTCTAAAGCAACAAGCAATCTTATCCAAACAACTGGTTTTTATTGCTTTTATAGATTTTAAGCAAGCCTTTGACTCAGTTTCGACACAAATCTTATGGTGAACATTTTACGATGCTGAGTGTCCACTGTATATTAGGTTCTTAATACTCAAATTTTATTCTAATACCACTATAAGAATCAAACTGACATGACATCTAATGGTCTGTTGTTGGAGTCAATAGAAACCAATTCTGGTTTAAAACAATGATGTCCCTTTGCTTCAATCTTGTTCAATTTTTATATTAATGACATACACCTTGCTTTTAAGTCTACACACTCATTTGCTCCAAAGTTGGATGACCACAAAATATCATACTTACTATATGCAGATGATCTCATGTTATTAGATAGAACTCCTATTGGTCTACAGAGAACACTCTTGGCTTTATCTGAATATGCACAGAAGAATGAACTGTTAATTAATACATCCAAATCTAACATTCTTATTTGACAACATCAACACTCATCAACCAATTATAATTTCAATTGGAAACTAGGAAATTGTACCTTGAGACAAGTACACGAGTATAAATATCTGGGAGTGAATGTAAATACACAATATCTGGATCTTCCATATCAAGGAGAACTCTCAGCTAGAATGAGATTACTTGCCATACATGGCAAGGCTCTACAGAGAAATTATGGCAGATTCTCCATCATTCCCTCTAGGATATTCTATCTGCAAAAAGTGTTACCGATAATAACACATGGAAGTCAAACTAAGATCTACCCCAAGGCTGTCAAGTGGGATATGCTAGAGGGTATTTACTGGAAACACATCCTTCCGGTTTCTGCATGTACTCCCATTTCCCTTATTAGGTTTGAATTGGGTTTCATATCCTTGAATGCTTCAGTTTCCTGGCTTATGTTAGCTCTTTACAGAAAATGTTTAATCTCCACTGATTCTAAAAATAATTTCTTTCCTGTGTTAAAAAAGGTTTTAGATAAATCAATTTTTAAGCCACTTTTAGAATGGAAAAAATCATGTATTTTAATTCTTCAAGAAGCTGACATTTCTATATACCAATTGTTGGAATTCCCAGATAAGGCCAAATTAAAATTATGCAGAAGCAATTGGATAAATACTATTGATCAAATCAAGGTGTATCAAGCTGTAAAAAAAGGCGCTTTTCAATTGCGCGCTGTAAATGTTTTACCACAGTAGCTTATTAAGTTCCCAGGTAGAAAGTATGCAGATGCCTTTCTACGTTTTCGATTCAACTTACTTCCCACTAAAGACAAACTTGCTTATTACAATAATTCTTTAAATTTATCCAGATCATGCACCTATTGTAAGGCTCCAGAATCTATAGAGACCACAAGACACCGTCTAGAAGATTGTTCATCCTTGATAGATACAATGACTCATTATCTTCATAAACATTTTAGACATCGACCTTTGTTAACCAAAGATGAATTGTGGGAGGTGATATTCAATACCTCTAACATTTCCCTATTTTTAGACATCATACAGATTTTGAAATAACTGCATAAACACTATTCAGCAAATGACAATATCTTTGATGTTACTCATATGTGATTTATTTAGAAATATTTGTCTAATACTAAAGCTTATTTTACCTTTGCAATGTAGAACCATGCATTGTATGACTGTTAGTCATAGCACCGTTTTGGATTAAGAATAGTTAATCAAAGAAATATACTACGGGAATCTTAGTACTTATTAATGTTAATTAGAATCTAGTTTATTTTTGTCTTGTTCATTTTTTTTGTCATTCCATTGCTCCTTATTATCATCCTTAATAACTGTCTGTGTGACATTTAACTAAATCTTTCTATAAGATGAAATATTGAAATGTCGAAATGAAAATGAAGATGTAAGTAATTGAAAATGTTGTTGTTAATTCAACTGAAACAATTGTATCTAAATAAAAATAAAAAAGAAATAGTTCTTGATACAATTGTACTCTCTTATAGTTTCCATAGGAAAACAGACCAAATTTCCAAGTTGGACTTAAAAGTCATGTTAGATAGGCCATCTGGAACAGGAGCTTTTGAGGGTTCACAATTCTTAATAATATCTTGGATATCTTCAAGCTAAATCTCCAGAGACCACAATGTTGGCCCTTGCCAATATAACACACTAAAATCTTTAATCCATACCTGCTCACAGATTGGAATAGCTTGCATGCACACTTGAACACCTGGATTTTTAATTAGAGTCCAAACTCTTCCTGGTTCACTTGTGGAAATGGCCCTCAACATGGCCTACAAATCATTTTGAGCCAAAATAATCATGTGGCTTCGTAGCCAGGTTTTGTAGGCTAGTTTCAGTTTACTAACCTTACTGGAATAGTCCCCACAATTACTATTTCTCAAAATCGTTATGATATGACATGGCATTTGTAACACGCCTATACAAAAGTGTTTCAAGGTGCAACAATTTGTTATCTTTGTTATCTTTTCCCACAGGTCCTTGTTTTTAGTTTTTATTTCACTATCAAAAGCATGCACATATCTGTTTACAAATGAGGATTTGTTTGGGTCCAATTTGCTGATAAAACACCCAAGCAATCTCGGCAGCATATATGCACATACTTAGGTATCAGTTAAAACAGAGTAATGTGTTTCTAAAAGTGAAGTCACTCGGTGATTAAAATATGTTCCAATTCTAGGTTGCCATACAAATGCATTCCCCCTTTCTCTTGCTTCTACTATAAGTGGATAATTGGAAGAATAATTTCCAGTGCCAACGCATTATGGTCACGATATTCTGTTTCTCTAATAATCAGGTTCATACTATTTGCAAGAATCTCCTGAAACAAAAATATAATCAATGGTTGACCTGCAGGGAGCATTTTCCCATGTAAATTGAGGGGGGTAAACTCCTGTGATGCTACCATTAAGGAAACAAAAATCACACAAATAAATCTGACACGGAACAATTCACCACAATCCCTTGATGATTTTTTTTTGTTGGAACGTGGTGTTTGCAAGTACTATATTTGTTTTAAGTATTCACTGTTCAAATCACCTGTCAACAAAAACTGTGGGTTGCACTCTTCTATTGGAAAAGCAAACATATCAGCCAATTCTATCACAAATGTCATTATCAATGTGTTCTTTGTGTTGAAATAAACATTTAGCAGGATATATATCTTACTATATCATGTAATCGCATCGTGCCCTGCCATCTTAACAATTAAGAGGTCAGGGTTTTTTTATTCAATTCTGGTCACAATAAAACCCAGGTTGTTTCTACCAGAACATATAAGGCCCCCATAAGGCTGCCCTTTTGCACCCCGCTGTGGCATGACTGTACAAATAGAAAACCTATCAACTACCGGACCTGCATCCATCCATGTTTCCTGCAGGCATATAATATCAAAACTATCCCTACAGAGTTTGTTCAACAGACAGAAAATGAGGTGTGAATGCCCATGGATGTTCCAGTAGATAAGCCTAATCACACTTTTTTCAATTACCCTTGCCCAAATCTGGTCCTCTGACATGCAAATATTGACCAATCCTCAGTTTGATGTTTAAGGTTTTCCCCAGTATGGTCTGTATATGTAATCTTGCAGCTATCAACCTTGGGCCTGACAGATTGTAATGGCACTTTGGCTGCTGCATTTTCAAACAAATCATAATTTTTTGTCTGGGCCTGCAAGAAACCTTTCAGTTTGAATCCTGAACCTCTCAAACACGTCATAGCCCTTTCAGAACCAATAGTTTACCTCCTCCAAAACTATGTTTTTTTTTACCATCCAGGACCCAAAGTTCAGTCTAATTCGGTCAACCCTATCTGCATTTGTGAACTCAACCTGGACAATGTCTGATGATCAGATCAAACGTAGTCGAGGAAACTCATTAAACAAGGATCAAATAAAATGTCTTTTGAAGGGACACCCATTTTGAAGGGACACCAAATATTTGCTCCAAATAGAGAGATTTACATTTGGGTCCATCCTCATAACAGTTGCAGATACCACTGCAAGTTTAGTCTCCCTTGGATGCTATCCAAAGTTAGACTTTGAGACAGCTTTATTGTCCAGGGTTACCCTGGGTCCCTGAGCTCTACCCAAGTCACTCTCCAATACCTTGCATAACTCATTTTTAGAAGAAGGTGACTGCTTCAATTGAGGATTCAAAGGGCCTACAATGTGTATGCACCTTTCTTCCAAAGTGTGAAATGGGAGCGTTTCCCGGGGATCCTCTATTTGGGTATTCACAGGAGCATTAGTCACCCTATTGTTGAGTTTACACTGTTTGCAACTGTTTTCATGTTCACATCCATAATTGCCCACAAATACCACTAGATGTAATAGAAAACCCTCATTGTTTTTTTAAGTTTTTGGATATCATACTCTCAAAAGGTTGCAATTCAAAGCACCCTCCCTCTTTTTGACTTGGGCAAAATAAATGATCTCCGTAGGTTAACATGTGGACCCCTCTTCTGAATCCCCCTCATCATCTGGATAGATGGTCAGAATACTTAAATCCAATGATAAATTGGGGGTGGTTTTAGTGTCACCAATGGGTTTCAAGAAGTGGGTAATGGGAGGTCTGCTTCGTTTGCCCATTTTTTTTTTTTATATGTATGTCTTTGTTGGATAATGCGTGATTAGGGGCAATCCCTGGAGGACAATCTCTGAAAGATGGTCATGCAACCTCCCATTTTCAGAGGCCGCTTTCTCCGAGTTGTCTCCTCTTCTTTTTCACCGAAGGGAAGCGACTCATCAACCGATGGGTCGGAGTCCTCTGATACAACTCTGGCTCTGAGTCAACGCAGGAACTTTCTTCCTAGATTTCCAAAATGTTTAGATTGTTTTGGGTGTACCACCACTGATTTATTTCTATTAGTATGTTTATTAATGACAGAGTTTGTCGTCTTTACATCAGCATACAACACAACCGCTCCAATAGAGCTTAGGTGGCCAGGCCTCCCAAGCTCAATTTCTCTGCAGGGAGACCTAACTGTTGAATTATGAAATGTCAGCACCACAGGACTAATGGGCAGACAGCCCTTAATTCACCTGCAGTATTTTTGAAAGGCCTGTCAGTCATGCTGGCCAAAACAGACTGCACCAAAGAAATAACAGCAGCAGCAACACAATTGTCCACCCTGGATATTGAAATCCAGAGATTGTGCACGGGCTCTGCTGAGTATCTTAACTCCTCAGCCCTATTTAAAACCAGGCCAGTGTCCTTCTTCCCGGATGCAAATATAAAACCTTCTATAAAGCTCAAGGCCTCATCATGAGTTGGGCAGTATCCCAGGGCTAATTGTGTCGGGATAACGGCCAATGCAAATTAGCCTGGCGCAATTTGCATCATATCTCAAGTTACAGGGGGTCAGGGGAGGGCAGTAAGTCCCCATTCTCATTGGGTTCAGTGGACCCAATGGTGTTGGGGGTGCTATTGCAGCCGGTGGTAATAGAGCCAGCGTTAATAGCGCTAAAAATGCCCTTGAAGCTGATGCATTCACCTCCAGCTGAGAGCTGGAGGTGAATGCCCTGGAACACGGGATTGGGCAGAGTGTTAAATGCAGCAGTAATAGTGTTATTGCTGCATTTTCCCGCTGCAATCAACTTGTGATGAGGCCCAATATTCAATAAGTTCATATTAGTATTTTTGGCATCCTTGTTTAAAAACTCATAAGATTTATCTAAATGCGTTAATGTGTAATTTAATGAGTCCAAAACTGGCAAAGGAACTGAGTCTCTGTCCTCCGTCAGTGATGCTGGTGAAAACAGTCTTGCTTCGACTCCTTGCGTTGTGGGAAAAAGTGGACGGCATGTCCACCTTTGAAGAATCTGATGCGTATAGAGCTGGGGAGCGTGACAGTCTCATTGGTGGTATGTCAGCAGAGGAAGGGGCATATAACACACGTAACCCTCATCATTTACATTGTTTTCTATCTCAGGGGCTTCAGAAATTATACTTGCGTTTAGCTCCCAGTTTGGAATGTGACTTTCAACAGTCAGCTTTCATAATATTGGCAACATTGCCGAGTCACTCACCATGTAAGCAGAGTTTAATTTCTCCCAATAATTAGGGATGTTTCTCCCGTCCCTGCTGAAGCTCCTTTAGTAACTTGACACAGAGGGTTAGAGACCACCGCCCAAGGAGGAGCGATGTCTGATCTAATCACAATTGTGATATCCAATACCTTGGCCAACGCGATCCCCAAATAAGTATCTGGAAAGTTAATAGGGTCGAAGGCCACTTTGCTCCTTAATGCATACATGGCAAACCTCGATGCAAATAGGTTTAATTAATTGAGTTCACACCAGCAGTTTGGAGAAGATGAAATATAAACACTGATTTTGAACAATCGCACAGACTAAAGTTAGATGATACTTGTGTCAGTCTTTACCTCGAGATGGTGCACAGCACCACAGTAACACAGTAACACTCTGAGCACTCTGCGTGCTCCATAGTGAGAGATGTTTTTAAAGTTGCACACCTCCCACTAAAGTGGCAAGTGAAAAAATACTGCACTCAATCTCCTCTGTGCATGTAACCGTTGCTAAACAGCCAACCACACAGTAACACTCTACACAATCTGCACAATCTGCTCGCTCCACGGTTAGAGATGGTTTTAAGGGTGCACACTTCCCTCTACAGTGGCAAGTGTAAAAAGACTGCACTCTGTTTCCTCAATGCATGTAACAGGTCCCGAACAGCAAGACACACAGTAACACTCTGCGCAGTCTGCATGCTCCGTGGTTAGAGATGGTTTTAACAGTGCACACCTCCCTGTACAGTGGCAAGTGTAAAAAGACTGCACACGATTTCCTCGCTACTTGTAAAAGGTCCCGAACAACCAGTAACACAGTAACACTCTGTGCACTATGCGCCATCCACAGTGAGAGGTGGTTTTATAGGTGCACACCTCGCTCTACAGCAGTGGTCGAAGTCTACAAAAAAAGTAGTGGGTCTTTGTTCCCTGCTGGCCTGCACCCACTCCCCACAAACCCCATCACCACGTCCCCTCCCACACACAATACACACACCAAAACACTTGCACCTGCTGTTTAAGGTAACGTTCAATACAGTGCACTGAAAGTGCAAGTTTCAACTTCTTCCTACACTTTTATTTTAAAACTAAACCATTCCAGAACGGTTTCTTTTTCAAATAAAAGTATAGGAGCTGTAAAAGGTAATTTAAAAAAGTAGAGACTGCTCCGCTCACTTCGACCACTGCTCTACAGTGGCAAGTGTAAAAAGTGTAAAAAGACTGCACTCGATTTCCTCAGTGCATTTAACAAGTTCCGAACAGCCAGTCACACAGTAACACATTGCACACTGTGTAATACTAGTCCCAGTTCACAAATATCCTAGTAGGGAGTCACATTCAAGGATAATTAACTCCCCACATACTCAGCAGTGGGGGTCCAACTATGCTAATTCATTCGTGCTGTGGAGCTTACTATTGCCGTAATGATGTATGTGTGTGACTGTGTTTGTGGGTTTCACAAACTAAGCAACGCCGAACATCTTGTGGTATATAGTTTTCCAAATAGGTTTGCCCAGGCTTTAGCCTTAGCTGCGTTTTAGACGTTAGCTCCCAGTTATGTCCTCCTACATGGCAACATGTTCAATGCACAAAGTTGTATTCAGGATATGCAGCTGCAATGATATCCATGTAAACAGCACGGATCTTAGTGTTTCATAAGTATACATTTTGGAAAGAAAATGGCTCAGCCTCACAACAAAAGACCGTAGATCTGGATCCTGGGACATGTCCTAATGTCCTATACTTCTGTGCATGCCCTAATGTCCTATACTTCTGTGCATAATAATCGCTAATAAGTCGTCCGAAAAGAGTCAAAGGCACTCCAAATAATCATAGAAAATGAGTGCTATTATCTACATAATCAATGTTGGTAAAATTGTTACTTAAATGTACTTTGTGCTACATGTGTCCTGTCATTTTGTATCTTGACACATTTCAAAGATAGGTGCATATTCAGTGACAAAGGTTTTTGAACACACGCTCGTCAGTAATCAGTGCAATTTGTCATTAAATTAACAAAATCAGTTCAATTAGGGTCATCTTAGAAATCATGCTCCAGGGAATTATTGCATTCTGAAAAAGATGTCATGCTTATAATGCACTTTCACTTCGCTAAGAACTGAACAATAGACATTATGCCATGTGAAAACGAGTGCACTATTTTGTGGGCTTGGTAGTTTACTAATGCGGGCTGAGGGATGCAAGAGGTGCTGAGCTCTGGCTATTGTGAATGTACCCTGCAGAGCACAAGTCAGACACTGAATTTGGAGGAAATGGATAAGGCCCATAGATTCTTTCGGTGCAGAAGGCCAGCATACAGTGTGATTGTGGAACCCTAGTTTGCACAGTCAGTGAAGATAGCCTGTTGGGTTGTTGAAAAGTGTAACAAGGTCTTGTCTAGCCCGTTTTCAGAACCTTGTGTTTGAAAAGATGTACACCTTCCACACGTCAGACCAGGGACAGCCGCCTTGGAAACACTCACCGGCACCACCCAGGCTAGCTTGGTAGGGTGCCAAGCTGCATCTGTACTCGTAAGGCAAACATGGATTGAAGAAAAAGATTTTATGGAGAGCAGTTATGTGAGCCAACACCATCTATCTCCAGTAGAACAAAGCTACACTACAAAATCAAAAATACCTATGGGAGGGAGTCCACCCTAAACATTCCCTGGTGCTCGCACAAGTGTGTACAGACAACCCCGCCTTAGCAATGATGATGATGGTGGCGAACAGTGATGTGGGAAAGCCGAGCAGCGGGAAACCACCATGCAGCAGCAGTTCGCACTTTGTCACAGCAGACAGCCAGCAGCCTAGCACCGGCCACACGAGAAAGTGGTACAGCAAAGTCTCCGGGGAACTACACACCATTCAGAAAAGGAAGGCTTATTAATGAGGCTCACACCAGCTTACCAGAGACATTAAGATTGAAGGCCTGTTAGAAGGCCGTTTAAAACAGGGACTCCAGTTCCTAAGAAACTGTTTGACTTTCCTTGCTGGAGATGCTTAAAGAAAAGGGGGTGGGGCTTACAAACCCTTTTTGAAGCCTCCCTAAGCACTCCCCCTGCCACACACCCTTGAGTCAGTTAAGTGATTGGACAGGGTGTGTATCCAATCCTGGGGCGGGGGTAGGGAATTTAAGAAGGCGCACGTGACCTGTGTGTTGTGGATTAGTTGGGTGACGACAGGCGGTCGAGAAGGATGTCCAAGCGACCAGAGGAGGCGAAAGCAGACAGCAATGCAGCAACTATTGGTGAGAGGGGGGGTCTGTGGAGTGTTTCTGTGTGTGTGTCAGAGAGAGAGAGAGAGAGACAGAGAGAGAGAGATAGAAAGTGGAAGTAGGAGAGTCAGAGTAGGAGTAGTGGGAGTAGTGGAGTGGAGCAGAGGTAGTTGCAGATTTAGAAGTAGTTGGGAATAAAGATAGAAGTTGTCCTGAGTAGTAAGAGACAGACAGAACAGGTATTGGGGTAGTCGGTAATTGAGGGGTGACCAGGGCACCATATTCCTAGCGGATGACAGTGGTAGTACAGAGGTGGTGGGAGTAGTAGAGTAAGGTGAGTGGGAGAGGTAGAGCGGGAGGCACAACAGCAGGCATTGGAGTAGAGTGAGAGGAAGGCAAGAGAAGGACATACAGAAGTATATAACTGTTGGGGATACAAGTGTAATAGGAATAGGACTGAGGAAGGTAGTAGGATAGAAGGGTGGAGGTAGAAAGGCTGAGTGAGAGTTTGGAGGGACAGTGAGGTGGTGGGAGGAAACAGCATTAGGAACCAGTATAGCGAGGGTTCAAGAGTTAGATGATTTGAAAGAAGTGAGAGTGATGCCAGGTGAAAGGAGGCACCATTCCCCTTTTTCTGAGACTGGGGATGGGAGAGGGAAAGCTAAACGTCCACTAGGGCATCAGGTAGCCACCATTTTAGGGTAAAACCCTGATGTTCAGAGAAGTGAAATATAGATAGGGGTTACCAATCATTGGCCTACTAATAGCCTGGTAGGGATGTCTGGGGTTGGGTGGCGGGACCCAGGCTGAGGGGAGAAGAGAAAGGAAAGGGCTCACCCTAGCACCAACCCTTAAGGACCCGGAAAGCCCAATGAACTTGAGATCATAAGCCATTCTGACAATTTTTGTAATAAACACCCTTGGGCTTTTCTTTAAGAGTCATCATGATTCTTTGGGATGTGACCCCCCTGTCACATGTGGTTGAGGGGGTGGGATAATGTCTTTGATACATGGGGCAGACCCAGCCACTAGCAGCATAAAGATATTACATTTTACCAGGACCGCCCGGCTCCCTTTGAGGGTTACAGTCCAGGCGACTGGTTGCGACATATATGCTGATGAGGAAGTGATCATCCCAGCACAGGGAAGATCTGTAATGCATAAAGGTATAAAAGTAGGTCTGCTGGGAGGGACTTATGGTCAGCTTGCACTGAGGTCTGGCCTCTCAGTGAAGCATGCCCTACATTTTGGTGCCGGGTTGTTGAAAGGGGTTATCGAGCTGAGCTGAAGGTGGTATTTCTTAATCTCTGAACAACTCCAATGACGATTCTACCTGGACATCCTGTGGCACAACTCATTTGTGAAGAAAATCCTTATTCCAGAAAGTGAAGAGGCAGAATTATTAGAGGAAACTGACAGAGACAGTGCTGGAATTGGCAAGATGACAAGGCCCAAGAGGGAAGATACGTACCATCCGGAGTACCCGGTCCAGCATCTTGACCTTTACAAGCCTGTTTTAAAATTAGCTATGGCTAAATAAAATTTGTTAAAGATCTGGATGCTTAGACCAGGTGAGCTACATCGAATAATGGTGATGCTTTGAGCTATTGTTTCTTTTTTTGATGGTACAGGTATTGAAGCCATTTTAACTGTACATTATGATGCAAATGGTATGTCGAAGATTCTATCAGTGATTCTATCAGGTGAGTGTGTGAGGATTGCACTTTTCAAATACATCATCGATTCATTCTACAAAGATCATGTTGAAATCAAGGACAGGATGGAACCGCAGCTTAAGAAGTTACTCAATAGTTTACAACTGGATGATTCCCAAGAAACAAATTCAGTCCATAATTACGTTGTGACAGTTCTGACAAATTTGAATGTGATGGCCAGAATGGAAGCATATGAGGTTAAATAATCTCAAGAAAAAGCAACACTCAGAGTTGTTCTTCAGTTCATTCACATGGTGGACACAATGCTATTATTTATCAGATCCATCCCAACTGCAAACTGGGATTTACACCTTCACTTGAGGAGTTTGTTAAGTACTTTTTAGCTCTCGAAATGATAAACTACACAAGTATTATAGCATGGTACCTAGCAAAAATGAAACAGATTGTAACCATACACCCAGACTTGTTGACTGGGTTTCAGAAAGTTAATTGTGTAGTAAGGAAGACAAAAGTACCCTTGTGTGCTTTAGGTTCAGATGCAGCTCTGGAACATCAAAACAGGGCAATGAAAGTACTTGGTGTTGTGGTTAATATTACTTCAAATAAGCAGGCTCTACCACAATTCCTTTTAGTTTCTACTGAGCTATCTACAGAACCCAAATGAATTGTAGGACTGACGAACGGTCAAAACATCACCACCTAACAGCATCCAAAGCAACAAGTCAAAAGGAAGAAATTCAAAAGATATTCAAAAGATCTACAACTCGATCATGACATTGAAATTGACTAATGCTGTGAATTTTGATGTAAAAGAACTCATCAACATCTCAACAAAGGCAGTTTTTGATGAAAACATTCAGAAGGACACATAAAAAATGACAGAAAAAGATTGCACAATATACAACAGTTTAAAGAAGACCGGATTGAATCAGGCAGTTGTAGCCTGTGGGCAGCAACAAAGAAAGAGAACCTTAAGCTGTGTAAAAGTGGATGCAAAGTGGTTAAGACAAATGCATCAGACACCTTAATGCAGTTGATTGCAGATTGTTTTTTGCTCACAGGTTTGCTGATTGCTTCACAACGTCGAACTGACATTGACATACTGGAATGTTTCAGTATTTACGAATTCTCTGCAGTACCACTTTCAATGTTCAACCTAGATAGTACAATGATTTTAGCTGCAAACAAAAGCAAGCTGATGAAGTTACTGGAAGAGCAACAACATACAGAGGTTTCTAACAACATGAAAGAGGTCTCTAATTTGTTACTGAGGACAGAGTATTTGCACCAGAGCAAACATATTCAGCAGCTGTCTTTGACAGCATGGCAGAATTGCAAGCACTGTTGAAATCTTAATAATTGAAGACATGCATGACCTTGCGATTGAATTCAACAAGAAAATAGAACCTTACCTGCTGAAGTATGATGAAACACATTTAGCATTCGATACCTACGTAGAAAATGTACGCAAGAACTCCAAGCAAAGGAAAACACCTGTTGAGTAGAAAATCACAGATTCTACAAATATTTCCATGAGAACCCTCCTATTGACAGCTTACCTCTCAAATAAAGCAAATCTGCATGCACAGAGTATAAAAAGAAGCCTGGTAGCCTGTTGAAGAAATGAAGCCAAGTCATCACATGGAAATGATGTTGAGACATTGAAAGCATGCATGAGGAGGCAGACACAAAAATAATTATTCTCTCTCTTTATGTATCACATTGTCATGCCTCTACCCTCCACATTGTTTCACCTGAACCCAATTATTTTGTCCTTTCACTGTGGTGTTCACTGTTTTCATGGGTGTAATTATAGGGGGGAACATAGGGTTTTTTCCCCCCAACTTCTGTGGCATGCCTTTTTGCCCCCCCAACACTTGGAGGGAGGGCAGGGGGGACACAATAATCAATTATGTAATTGGACAGTGCAAGCCCGACTGGGGTGCCCGGAAAGGCTTGCACAGTCTCATTACATAATGCTGAGAAGCCTGGCAGCCGCGCTGCAACACATTCAGGACTGGGATGCCCTGCATGGCTCAGTCCCTCACCCTGGCTGGCCTGACTCAAAGTCAGCAGCCAGGGTGCTGAACTGGGTGTTGCAGGGCCTGGCACCTGTACTTCTACGCAAGCAGCAACACTTCCAGGGGCTGCGGCGCAGAAATTCGCTTTGTGTTCATGCGACACTCAGACAGGAACTAGGAAGCTCAGACAGCTTGCTGGTTTCTGTCTGGAGGTGCAAGAGTGCAAAGAGGTTAGGTCGGTGTAAAATGAGATTGGCATTTGAAAGCAGAGTACTTTTTTTAATATAATTTTTAATTGTGTTTGTGTATGTTTGTTGGAGGGCTGAGATGTGGGCTGATCCTAATGAGGGCGGGTGTCACATTTGGACAATGTAAACAGAGCTCACAGTACACATGAAGACACACTAACAATAACAAATGAAGCATTCTCTGTGGCAAGCCACAACTCTGCCACGCCTCTAAAATTAGTCTTGCCACTTTTCAAATCTTACTAAAGCAACACCATCCTAATTTCAAAATGAAGTTGGCGGAAGGTGCGCCAAGTAGAGTGAACGTGTCAAGGTGAGAAAACGTGTGACCCAAAACTGTCGTACTCTGCAAATTCCGTGAAATTTGATTGCTATATGCCTTCCAAACATGGTAAACTAGCAGTTTTTGCTCTAGATGCGCAGAAGGAACCGTATGGAAGGTTGTGTTAAAAGCACACTTTTAGGAGCCCTGTTTAACTTTTTCCCCTGCCGCTTAAATAATCTTCACCAAACTGGCAAAAAGTATTTTCAGTTTTGTAGACACTTTTTCAGGGTGGTTTGGGGCAATTAGTAAATGGGTGTCATGGTTCAGGTTACAGGCCACCAAAAACTGCTTCACTTACCAAACTAAGCATGGGAGTATCCAGCATTGTAAGAGTCCACGGGTGGGGGGGGGGTGAACACCGAAATGCATTGTGTGGAATTCCACATGGTCTCATTGGTGCCCCCACACCGCCCACTCCTGCCCCAATCTACTTTTTTGGTAACATTAGTGGAATATGGCATTTTAACACAAAACACCAAACATAAAACTGCAGGATCATTCCAGATGCAGGAAACTCATCTATTAGAGCTCTGTCCAAGCCCTCTGAGGCAAAATACATGCAAACTTACTAATTATTTTATGGATTGCACCAACAGAAGTGACTTCACAGAAAAGGACATTGCAAGGAGCATCATCAGTCCTTGATATTGGCAGGCACCATGGAAATGACTTTAGAATAAGTTGGCATGAATAAGCCAAGTGACAAATAACTTTGTGGTGCAAAATGCCTAAATTGCACTTTTGTTATAGGTGGAGCAACTCTATAGTCAGTAGGCTTTTCCATTATAATACCATGAGACATTAACATAAGAGTCAGAGTCACTTGCAGAGCTGCAGATAAGGCACAATGTGATTAATAATTTGCTCAGGATCACGCACTTGGTTAAATGGTGAAACTGGGATGTGGACAATTTAAGCGACCGCGCACATCTTTCCAGGTTCAGGTTTTGCTTTACATTTCATGTGCTTAAATCATTATTTATAGGAATGCCGTGGAAGCAAACCACATTACTGGCCTTTCATAGTAAAGTAACCATACACTATATACATTGTCATAGAAATATGTTGAGCAATGGGAGTATGGCTTTAGTTTTAGTCTCCCCATTCTGCATGCAAAGTCACAATAGCATCATGTAGATTAATGTGAGCCTAACATATCACCCTTGGGTTTTAAAGCCATAGTCATTATTTCATAAATCATTGCAACATTATGCATCCTTCTCACTTCTGCTCACTGACTCCCATTGACATTTCTAAAGAGACAAAAGTTCCTGCTAATAGTACACCACTCCGTCCCATGAGTTCCTAATCACTCACATTGTAATGCTCTGTTGATACAGAGCAATGCGAGGACCCTCTGCTGCCCGGAGCTCCTTGTGACATGTGTCCAGGACACTTCTGCCATTCGGAACGGATAAGGTGTCCTGCAGCCAGGACAATGAGCATGCTGAGCAGGAATTGCCCAGCATACAGGCCTCATTACACGGACGGCGGTAAGGGTTTACCGGTACCGGTAAGGGCACTGGTGCCGGTAAACCCTTACCGCCTTACTACGAGGTCCCTTTGCGGGTAGGTACTTTACCGCCTGCTGTTTAGCAGGCATTAAAAACCAACCCGCAAAGGGACCAGGGTGCTAAATACGGTGCCACAATTTGTGGCAACGTAATTAGCGCCTTCCCCATTCCCATAGAGCCCTATGGGGAAAAAATGAGAATGGGGAAGGGCAATGGGGGAAGGGGAAATTACTGACCCGCCAACCTTGGAATAGGGCGGTAATTCCCCTTTCCACCAAGGCGGTGCCAGTATTTTACCGGCATGGACCAAGGTGCTAATAGCACCTTGGTCCTCCGCCTACCGTGTAATGAGGCCCATAGTCCTGCCAGCGGGACACCTTTGCCGTTGGGCGTCCTCTTTGATGTGCCGAACAGGAGAGGTGTCCCAATGACAAATGTCCTGGTCTGGCTCTTAAAAGAGCCAAAGGGGGCAGCTTGCCCTCCACCCCCTGCCTCTCCTGCTTGGTACTTCACTGCTTGGAGCCATTTGAACACACAACCCACGTTTGGATATATGTGGCATTTAAAAATGTATATCAAGTATACTTGGTCATCCACTGCACTGCATTAACCGATGGCTTCTGCCTTTGAATGAAAGGACAAATCAAGGGACTTGCTGACATTCCACTGAATCTGTTTCTTTGGGCCATGGCTTTATAGTTCAGCTAGGTCAAGTCAACTTAGCCCACATTTTCAGGGATCAGGGGGTGATAAAGTCTGGTCTGCTCAATGGACGTTGCGCCACTGTTTCCATTTGTTATTGTATGTGTACATATAAATGTGTGCACACAGTGTATGTCAATGGAGGTGTTGGGTGCATTTGTGTGTGAGCGAGAGTGTATGCAAGCATATGTGTGTTAACGTTTGTGTCTGAATGATAAATAATGCATTGTTTGTATGTTCTATTGGAATTAAGTTTGTGAATGTTATGCTGTGTCATTGGGTGTATGGCAGGATGGATAGAGATGTGTGGGGGCCCAATTGAATTTTAAAGATAGGCCACCAGTCTTATGAGAGTTATAACAGAGCGTGAGCAATGGACTCTTGTGGTGTAGTAGTCTAGTGTTATCCCTCAGGGATTTAGGTTGTTTGACCTCGGTACAAAATCACGGCGAAATTGACTGTAGAAATTTTCGCTGCGAATACATTTTTACCTCGGTACAAAAAACCAAACCCATGTCCCCCAAACCAGCAGTACACCCATAAAGCCCCCCACTTACCTTTTCTCTATCCGCTGCCCCTCCTGTACCTTGCAGCGTCAGATCCATCTATTTAACACGGGTCAGATCTGACGCTGCAGGGTCACTTTTTCTTCTTTTTTTGTGTTGGGTCCCATGCAACCAATGCTGAGGAAGCGGGGGACATTCCTGCAACTGCCAAAGTCAAAAATACCCAACATGGGGATTGGGGACACCCCCACAACCCCAGCTCTTCATGTTTGGTATCTTCGGCTTCGAACTAATGGTGGTGACCAAATTCAGTCAAATCTACCATTCCACCAAATTTTATCGAACAATTTGGCAGAAATGATCCCTAAGAGCCAACACCCACTCACACTCCACCCCACCCCAGTCCCCCCCCAAAATTTTCAGCAAAGTTACTCCACTGACTGTTTTCCCCATCTGACAGTATTTTGTCACAGCATAGGAATTAATAGAAGATGTATAGATCTGAAACGTATGTGCTCCTGTGTAGGGCCTACAAAAGTACAGGCATTACTAGCCCTTCATGCTCTTTCAGGGTGTGATGTTACTGGGTGATTTACGAAGAAAGGAAAACTATATTTCTGGAAAGTTTTCAAGACTTTAGAAAAGTAAATCCCTGAAGCTTTGGGAGGCCTTGGATGTCTAGAAGAATTTAAGAAGGAATATGAATTATTGATAAATAGATTAATTTGTCAAGTCTACCCTCCACGACCAAAGATTTTGGACTGCCAAAAGATGCAAAGTGAAAATCTGCCACCAACAAGATCATCTCTAATACCATACATCTAAAGGACACATTACCAGGTGATGGACTTACGACGCACTGATCAACAACACCTCAATCTCACAGGGCCATCACAATTCCTGTGGGAGAAGACAGATAATCAATATTCGCATGTATGCTTCCATGTGCCTCACAATCAATCATACAGCTGGTACGGTGTGCATACGTCAAAGTATGGTGTGCTGTGCATTACAAATGCCTAGCTCTATCACTAAGTTTCACATAACTGTGTAACTGTGGTGGCAACAAAGAGCTCTGTGATAACAATGATTTTGTTGATGATGAAAATGAACTCTGGCACTCTGGCGATGACCTGTAAAACCTTAATTTCTCTCCACAAATGCAAATAGCTATTGTAGTTTTAATAAACAATGCATTTCAATGAGAAAGTTGTACATTATATAAAAACGTCTAATTTAGACACAAAGGTTTACGATGAAGTAGGAATAGTTTATGAGGCGTTATCTCAGAAATGTTAAAAGAAGTCAATACATTCCTTATAGCAACTTTTCTATTCCTTTGCTCATAAACAAACTTGCTTAGCACATTTTTAATAGTACAACCCTAAAGCAGTTACAGCTCAAAAATGAAAGTAGTGTTCGTAATGGTGCCCATCTTGGGTTAATGACTTCACATAAGCCCTTTGCGACTAATTCAAGCAAAACACCTGATAGTGCATGATTGTATGCTTCATTATCAAAATCCCACAGACTAGGCTATTGTAATAGATGCCCCTCCACTACTGAGTTCTTAGCTAACTAAATGGACATAGACACCAGAGTGGATTTAATAGGGATCCCAACAGAGACCCTTCTTTATTTATAAAAACACAAATTCTTTTTTTAAAACACTTTATATCCCCTACCTAACAAATGTCACACAGTCGGGCACCGCAAAGTCTTCCTCTGTGCACGGTTGCATCAAAAATGTGGCGGGGTTAACAGTCTTTTGTACTCACCTCCCTAAATGAATATTCAGCTGGCCAAGATAATCTCATAAACGGATGCCCACCGCGTAGTCAGATTGGATTTGGAGCGTTCCAAGATTGTGAACACTGCATGCTCCACATATAGTGACATGATATGATATGGCATTTATAACGCACCTATTCACAAATGTTAGGGAACACCCCTTGACAATGGTGGAGCTTTTCTCAAATGAAAATGTAGCTGCAGCATGCGCTTGTTTGCATGGGAATTGGTCTTGCATCACAGAATCTCGAACTGTGCTATAATAGGCCAATGGCTTGTGGCCCATTGTGCTCTTTTGTATTAGCACTGCAGTCATCAGTTGACCATTGGAATGGGAAAACAGATCAAACCTGGTTGTATTCAGGTGTAACTAGAACAGGGGCGGTGGAAATGACCTCCTTCAAATTAGTGAAGCTGGCAAGGATGTCTTTTTTTCCAGGCAATCCTATGGTCTGTTTTCTGAGCCTCTTTGAGGCCCTGAAGCACAGGCTTGGTGTACGCAGCATAATCTAAAATCCATGCTCTTTAGTAGTTGCACAAACCTAGATATTTCTGCATCTCTTTGACAGTTTTTTGGCTGGGGAATGCACAAACTGAGGCGGCGCGATTGGGTATAATTTTCTTCCCATAAATAGATATCAGCTGGACCAAATAGAGCATTTCATGGAGGCCCCTTCTATGCCAATAGCTGCAGGAGGCCGATAGAGTCCCTCTGGCACTGCTGCTCACTGGTGCTGCACACCAGCAAATGGCCAACATACTGAATCATGATACTGGGCACTTGAATGTTCCCTAAATCAGCATGCAATATACAGTGCTGGGGGACTCAGTACCCCTGAGGCAATCCTGTGTGTTCAAAGTGCACCCCCCATGCATAAACATGGTGAGGTACTGTGAATTGCGAATCGTGGTGCAGGGGTATGGAGAAGAAGGTGTTTTAAAGATCCACCACAGTGAAGTGGGTCACCTTTTTAGGGATGCTGCACACTATCGTTGCAGGGTTCGGAACTACAGGAAATTCTGCCTGGACAGTGGGCCACATTACAAGTATGGAGGTAACCTCTATGGGAATAAGGAGGACGGGCCTGTTGTTAGCATCCTGGTCTGCTAGCGGGTCCCGCTAAGGACGCCTGGTTTGACCAGGCGTTCCAGAGCGGGACCCGCTGCAGACCTCGTAATAGACAAGCCCGGAATGAGCGTTGCTGGTCCCTTACCGGCACCGGCACCGTTCATTCTGTGGCCGACTAATGTGTAATGAGGCCCTACGTCATTTGGAGGACGAAGGTCCTGGATCATACTCCAACTTCCCCCTATTGCCTTTTTGATCAGATAGATAGCCGTGCTGTGTGGGGAGGTGGAGGGCACTATTATTGATTCAAAAGTGCCACAATGGTGTCACATATACTGTCCTCCGCCTCTTTAGACAGCGGGTAATGCAAAAGCCCTACATCATGGGCGTTAGTTGACTAATCTTTCTGTGACTTTTAGTGAAAGAAGGCGTGGCTACAAGGGCCATCAAGGAACACAGTACCTTCTAATATTGCACCATAATGTCACAGGAGATACAGATTGCTCACACAATCTCTCCATCGTCAAACCAATCATTAAACAATTCTGCATCTGTCATTTCCTTGAGTGGCACAGTTGGCTCAACACACAGCACTGTATGCCACTCGCACCCATCAGAGGCCATGCCCGCAGCAAACATCCTTTTAGCTGACATAACCAGGCCCTGTAAATCTAGAGACAGTATTGTTCCTGCCACTACCTCTGGGGTCACCACGGGCCGAAAGATGAAATCTGATGGCACCCGCCAACACGCCTTACCAATCTGGGGCACTGTACAATCAATACTGTTATTTTGTGCACAAACATGTCAGGGTCCACGGGGATGCCACAAAATGCTACATCCCCTCCTCCGGCCTGCATGATGACCATTGCCCTCAAGGCACACATGCCTGGGGTGGCACATACCACCCCATGGTCCATAAGGTTGATGCTCACGTTCAGTTTGCTTAAAATATCATGTCACAAGAAATGTATTTGGGAGGCCTCTGAGTACAGAAAGGGTGCACACATTATTTTCCCTCCTATTTTGATAGCTACTTCTTCTGTGTGGGGAACCGTTGCACTCTTGACATAAGCTGCCTGTGTTTAAAGTTATTGTCTCAAACTAGACATCATTGAAGACACTGCATGGAGATCAGCGGGTCAGTGGTGAACCCTGGATTTCCACAGATTCCATATCGAACATCTATGAATTCCCATATGTGGTCAATAAAACAAAAGATACACACCAAAGCATGTTCCCTGGAGGAATGTTCTCATTCCTGGGCTACAATGTTACAATTCAACCATGTGCTGTGTTCTTTGATTAAAACCAATTGTGCAAATAGCTTACGCACTGTGTTTCCAGCATTTCATTCACACACTCGATGCATAGGAGACCTAGGCCCATCACAGGAAACACCAGGCAGGGTCAGGGGGGACACTTCTTTCAATTATGATGGATAGGCTAGCTATAGACTTGGCCCAGGTTCCTAAGCCCAAAGCGGCTCTGGATGTACTCATGGAGAACAGCTGATCCAAACCTGCACCCACATGTGAAAACTTAAACTAAATACCCCAACCCAGCAGAGGAAAGCGCAACACATAAAAGCACCCAGGCCCAGCTGCTCAGTATGTGTTACAGGAGCAGATGTATCGTGTTTGGAGATGGCAGAAAACTGGAGAGTGGTGGATAAAGCAGAGGCTGACGAGATAGAGGATAATGGAGAGCTGGAGGCTGAGGAGGCGGGTGGACGCTGTGAAAGCCAAGCGGCTAAAATGTAGGAGGTGGTAACATCAGAAGGAGAGAGGGGGCAAGCAGAAGTGGTACGAGTTAAGAAGTTCTAGGAGGAGGTGGAATTATAAGAAAGTTGGGGTTACAGGAGAAGGTGACAGCCAGAGAAAGGAGTGGAAGCTAAAAGGAAGAGGTGAAAATAAGGATGCAGAAGGAAGAGATAAAAGTGACACATAAGAGCTAATATTCTCTGTGTGTCTGGGAAGGACAAAAGTGACACAGGGTAGGTAACAACAGGGGGACCAAGTGAGACAGGGATGGTGGAGGAAAAAACAGAACAAGTTTGAGGTATTAGAGAAGGTCGTACCAAGGAGATTAGACGTGTATCATCAAGGACAGTAGGCAATGCCAGAGAGGAGATATCAGCCGGAGTAGTATGTGGGTTGGAGGTGGCAACAGCAGATGGAGAAACCAGAAGAGACCAGATGGTAAAAGTCCTAGTGGCGTAACATCAAGAGTTGAACAAGCACTCGTATAAGTATCCAAAAGAGCACAAGGTAATAAAGAAGGGACTGTGGTGAACACAGAGAGTTATGGCTAATATAGCCAGATCAGAAAAGTTCCAGTGGACCCAGTGAGCCCTAGGCAGGCACAGATAGTGGGACAAGAAAAACGAGCATTGGAAAAAGCGCTACAGGAGAATTGAGAAGAAAGATCCAAAAAATGAGAAGAGAAAGATCCAAAGTTACTCATTTTGAGTTTGTAAGCAAGGGATCTCCATCCCTCTGCAACAACCTGTTCTGATACCCCTTTACTTTGATGGACTGGTGGGTTAGTCATTGATGTTTGGAAATCCAGAATCCCACAACTAGCATGAACTGCCAGAATGGTTCAGAATTCTATAAAGCCGTAATCGTTGAAGATTGATCGAAACGGAGGGGAACTCTCTGAATGTTAAAAAATAAACCTGGGGCACCTTGGAGAACTCCAGCAATTGAACTACCAATGAGACCATACAAAGATTGGTCATTTATTTAATTATTTAATTTATCGATAGCGCCCAGACCCGGAGGTATCACAACGCTAGGAAACGGGTACGATATATAGTTGGTTTGAAAGACAGGCTGGTTACAGGTTGACAGAGTTTGCTTAACATAATTGTTTAAAATAGTAAGGTAGCAACTTTTGTTCATATTTGGATGAAGAAATACAGGCGGGAAGTGGAGTCTTATACTTATGTGTTAAACAGTGTAGTTTTAACTTGAAGAGCAAGTAGGTAGGCTCTTCTTGAATGGGCTGGGAAGGGCGTTCCAGAGGGAGGGAGCAATGGAGGTAAAATTGGAGCCTCCTGCTCTCTTTCTGGTTAATCTGGGCGTGACCAAGGTTGAGGTGGAAGACGAGCGGATGTTTCGGGCGGTGTGTTTCTTCGTGATGTTGTTCATGAGGTAAAAGGGGGCAGTCTTGTGTAAGCAACAGTGCGTGATGGTAAGGAGTTTGAATTTAATACGCTCTTTGATGGGGTACCTCCCGTCAGATTTGTGAGATGTGATTGGAGCGTTTTAGGCCAAAGACAGCTCTGAGTGCATTATTTTGTAGTAGTTGGAATTTGTTAATGTGTGTTAATGTTTTTGGTTGGGGTACCTGCTGGGATGGTGTTGCAGTAATCCACTTATCTGCCTATAACGGCCCTGGCTAGGGTGAAGCAGTTGTTCAGGGTGAGGAATTTTCCGGAGAGGTTAATGAGCTTGGTGGAATAGGCTGCTAAGGAGGTTGATTGTTTTTACGTGTTTCAGCATGTCTAGTTCTGCATCAAGGTAAACACCAAGCGATTTGCTGTGGGGGCAAACAGGAATGGTGTTTCCATTGATGCAAAAGGAGGTGGAGGAGGGGCTGAGGTGCTTGAGGCAGTGTGGGGAACCCACGATGAAGAACTCAATTTCTTTTCATCATTCAGACACAGATGGTGTCAGGCAATCCATGCCAGAATTCTGATGACAATGCGGTTAATGTTGTTGGAGTCTAGTTCGTGGTTGCCAGTGATTTGGAGGAGGACTTGCGTATTATCGGCAAAGTTGGTTTACGGTATGTTGAGGCTGTCTAGGTAGGGGGCTTGGTGTACATATTGTAGAGTGTGGGAGAGAGGCAGGAGCCTTGAGGGATTCCCTGGGAGACAGGGATTGGTTCAGCTGCTTTGGTGCCTGCGAAGACCCTGGTGGTTCAGCCATAAAGAAATGATTGGATCCATGATGAAGCTTCCGGGGAGAGGTTGAAGGTAGTGGAGAGGTGTTGGCAGAGGATTTTGTGATCCACCTAATCAAAGCCTGCAGAGAGATCTAGGAGGAGGAGGATGGTGAGCTCACCATTGTCTCTAATGTGGTCGAGCTGTATCTTGAGATCGAGGAGGGCAGTTTCGGTGCTGTATATGGACCTAAAGCCTGATTGTCGTGTGCCTAGTAGGTCATGATTTTCAAGGTAGGTTTGAAGCTGTGAGTGTGTTGTGCAGTCTAGAATTCTGAGTAGATAGGGAACTGTGGTGATGGGTCGATAGTTGGTGGGGATGGTTGGGGCCTACGGAGGGTTTCCTAAGAAGAGGCATGACCCAGGCTTCTTTGATGGAGTTGGGAATATAGTTTGAATTAAAAGAAGTGTTAATAAAGCTGGCTATGGTTGGGGCCAAGGGTTCATCACACATTTTGACAATGTGAGCTGGGCAGATGTCTCCGGAGCATTTGGTCGCTTTCAGTTGCTGGATGATGGTGAGGACTTCAGAAAGGGTGGCAATAGAGAACTCGAACTGTGGCGAGTTGAAGGTGGTGGAGGTGATGCTTGTTTGGAGGGAGGGCGAGGTGGGTGGTAGGTGGGCTTTCTTAAGGATGGCTTTATTCCTTAGGTTCTGTGCTTTGGTGTCAAGAGCTGATTGAATGAGTGAGCACCAAGCTTTGGTTTTTGGGAAATTATCGGTCGGTGGTGTTGGGTTTCAAGCAACTGAGGATTTTGAAGGGTTCTTTGACGTTGGAGCTTGCCTCAGTGATTCTAGTGTTACAGATGTTGGCTTCGGTGGTAATGATGGCTGTTTTGTAAGGGACAGCTGAGCACTGGAAGGTGGGGTTTTTGCACCAAAGATGTTCGAGAGCACGTGTTATTTTTGAGATGGGTGGTAAGTTCATCGGTATACCAATTCTGCGGGTTTCTTTTTTTGCGGGAAGTGGTTTTGAGGGGAGCGTGTTCGTCAGGAGCAGAGTGTTGGACTGTTGTATTAAGAAAACCTGTACACTTATGAATTTAGTTAACATTTTCGAAAATATAGTTCTTTCTTGCCATGATTCTTGGTTCCAGTCACGGTTTGTGGTAGGTGATATTATAGATCTAATCAGCAAACCTTCCTCCTTTTCCCTCATTCCATTTGAGATCTTATCTTTTAGTCTAATCATATTGCTATCTTTGTGACCCGTTGATTGGAATCATTGCACGTGAAACGCCATACTGACTCTTTCTGAGATGGCACCAACTTGGCTATCTCAATGCAACGTAAACCTTAAGTTATGGTCAAGTCATTTAACAAGACAATGGGCCTCATTACAAGGTTGCCAGTCCGGATACAACGGTACCGGAAAGCTTACCAGTACCATTGTGTCTGGACCAGCAAACTCTGAGTTGTGCCGCAGGTGCCTTTCATTCTGCCAGGTCTGCCCTGGCGGAATGATAGGCACCCGTGAGCACAGCAAGCCTGTAGCACCGGCACCGTTATGAACAGTGCCGGTGCTACAGGCATCCACATTCCCATTGAGCCATATGGGGCTGGAATGGGAATGGGGATATACCAGAATTTTCTCGCTGGTATGGAGGTATCCTTGCCGGTAAAACCAGCAAGGCTACCTCCAACCTCATCATGCGGCCCATTAATGTGGTTTCCAGTTCACTGCCTATTCCCTGAGGTACTAAGACACCAGTATTCTACTTTTTTTTTGTCTGTGTTGTTGTAAATGCTCTTAAACAATTAGTATTGTATTCAACAAGCTTGTAGGAAGTATATGTGTATTGAAAATCTTTCCCTTCTTCAGGAATTCAAAATCAGATACTAGACTGCTGAAGTACAGTATACATGCCCTTCAACGCTAATGCTATAAATACTGTGCTTCATAATTCTAAAACCTTGTTTTGTTTAATTAGAGCTGCAAAAGTTTGCCTCGGGATTCCCTTAATCGCTGCTTCTGTTCAAAGAGCAATTAATTAGCACAATACTGCTCTAATAAAATGCTTCGTATAGGTGACATTATTGTAAATACAAATGTAATCACACATTTCCGAACTCAGCAATGATCAGTCGGGGGCTGAATGAGTGCCATTGAGGTCACAGAAACGTGTTACCTTCATGTCATCTGTAAAAGCCAATGTATGCTGATAATGCTTGACCTGCATTTGTCAAAAAATCTCCACTTAATGTATTGATTTTTTCCAAATTAATTCTTCATGGCCGCTTCAAAATGCTGATCCACTAAGCCTTTAAGCCTTCAAGAAAAAAGAAAAAAATATACACAAACACAAATCAAAAGCACCGGATCACAGCGTGCCTTTCTTGGGCAATTCTATTAAGCAAGCAGTTGTGCTTCGGCATAATACATATATTGTGGATCTGATCCTCCTGAACCCTTACCAGTGTGGATTCTGGCCTGACTATAGGACTGCACGCACCACCATTTTATTCCAGATGTTCCTTACTATGTACAGTATGTGGAAGGTGCATACCTCTTCGTACAATGCCTTCATCAGGCTTACTTTGGCAAGATCAATTGTTGCATTCTTTTGAACATCATTCAACATATTATTGGAGTTGAAGGGACTGTGTTTTGTCGTTCGCATCTTCTCAGTAAACCAGAATACTGGGGCCAATCTTCACAAACACCCAATCCAAACAAGGGTTTACATTCTATCTTCTTTTTAACAACAATATGGAGAATATAGGGCATCTCTGCATGTGGTGTGGCATCTGTGACGAAACCCGATACCGGCCAGAAGAAGAAGAGAGAGCAAAGGCTTCTATGTAATATGCCCAAACCTGTACCACAACTCAGCTCAGTGCTAGTATCTCAATCAGAAAGGAAGGACCGGCAGACAGTGATATACCTCCTTTGCCTCTTCTTTGTAACATGGGCTGAGGGTAGGAGGTATGAGTGAGCTTTGCAAGCATCCATACAAAAACATTAGAGTAAATAAAAGACATATCCAAAGAGATTTCTTCTAAAAATATCCCCTATACTTAAACACACATAATTCATAATAACTCTAAAACCCACCCATAGAAAGTACACAGATAACGCAGGCCAGAGACATGCAGACGATACAATTTGAGTATTGTGACGCAGAAGGGGAAAATATGCAGACAAACATGAACCAAACAGTGAAAACACAAAGCATGTTTGTAAATGGACTAGGGTATGGTAGGGAAATGTGACCTAACCAGACTCTAGTGCCTAAAGTTAATGCCCAGGAGTTAAAAGTACCTAGGAATGCCTTGGAATGAAACAGCTAGTCTACAAGTGTATTAGATTATTCTCTAAACTAAGCTTAATAGTATCAAGCAGACCTATTGGTACTTCTACTTGCAGTCGAAGATTAATCGAGGCATTGTGATGTGTCAAGCGGCACAGTCACATTATGGAGGCAGTTGTGTGCAGTGTCAAGTGATCAATCAGGTGTCTGAATGCAACTTGAAGTCTCATCAAAGACTTACCTTCTTCCTGAATGAAAGGTTAATATGCTGAGCAAAAGCCTGTGCCACGGAACATCCCCTGGACTTTAGAACATGCTGTGGGTTCCAGTGCAAGTTCCCTTGAAGAGTTGGGGCCCCCTTGTGGTCTTTAGATGCCATGGAAGGATACCACAGCAAAAGGTATGTCACAAATGTTGAGATGGGCTTAGAATGTACCAGCTTCTTCACATCAGTCCTCTCTTTTCCCAGACGTGATTGAGAGAGTGATATTTTACTGCCTTCTTGGCCCATTTCCTTCTGTATTGGCAGAATCTGAACGGTGCTAGTTCCAGTAATATTGTAAGAAGTGAGTACTGGCTGGCAGGGGAATGGTAACTTCTGAAGCCCTTCTGGTATGTTGGCTCTAAGGAAGTGATGCCACAGAGTGATGTACGTTTGCAGGATCATTCTTATCAGGGTCTTTGCTCCCCTCGCTCCACTTTACTCCCCATAACATTTTCATCTGTGAACAAATATTCTCCTTTGTAATTGTCTCCACGTAACTGTCTCCCTTGCCTGATCTGAGTGTTGTGACGCCTGTGGAATGCTTGGTCTGGAATGTTTGTCTGAAGTTGAGTTGTACGTTCCATGTGCAGTCAGTTGGGACCTGGAGAGCTGCAAGTAAGGGACTGGTGGATGTCTCTCTTCGTATTTACCTACTCACCTGTTGCCTCCTTATGTGCTTGCCCTTGTAACTTCAACTTATGTCTAGTAAACATTCGAACCCAATCTGAACGGCTTGCTGCATTTATTTGACCCGAGCATCAAACTCAACATTGGTGACGAGGATCAGTAAAGTTCCAAATTGGAGGACGAGCATATCGCACGCAGACTACTACTGCTACGGTTGTGTGGAGGACCAAAACAAGAAAAAAAAAAGAAAAACATAGGTGAGGAGTGCGGCAAGGTGTGAGGGGTGCGTCATTCAAGAATTGAGAGAACATTAAGTTAACATCGGCGGGAGGCATCCACCGGTACCCACTTGTCCCCAGCGGGAAGGATTTCATTGCTGAGTTACCTTTATTTGACATTCTTTATTGGGCAACTGTCAGCTGACTGTAGAGCTTCCCGCATGCAAATGCCACAAGGGATCACTTCAGTCACAGCGATGTTGGAATGAAAGAAAATGGAGAGTGAAAGTGAACTGGTGTTGTTCCGGTGTGAGAAAAACAAAGGGCAGCGAGTGTCCCAATGAGGTGTTGTGAGGCATATTTGGCTGGCACCGCCCGTGCGTCGCCCCTGGTCACCAAGTATGGAGTGGGCTGTCCCAGAGGCTTGGACTGACATTTATCACGTCTTAGGCAGGCGGACCAATGATATTCACCCTGTGAAAGTGAAGGACTGAGTGATGATGTCAGGATCGTGGGCGGAGGGCCCAAGGAATGTCGAGCGAAATGGTTGGCTCTCTGCGGATGCCGTGTGCTATCGCGAGCGTGCCTGCCTTTCACAATGGCTGCGCACGTTTGGTGAGGTATGCGCAAACGGCGCAAGTATGGAAAGAACAGTTTCCGGGATGGTCAGTGCCGGAAATGAATGCGGTACTGACGGTACTGTCGTGAGATCATTCATTAAAGAGAAATGGCATATTAATGACGCCACCTACAATTGGGGAGTAAACAATGACACTGGTAATAGCGATGTGTCTTTTAGACCAAGTTTTGAATGTACTGTGTTTAATGAGGACGCGCACACACAGAGGTCATAGCACAGCTTCTTTATTTCCCCAATCTCTAACCCGAACTGGCGCTACAGCGCGCCTTTCCCATAATCCCCTTCTCCCATCCCCTCCCGCCGTACTCTAGCTCCGCCCCCACAACGGTGGGGGCCTGCACTCCTTAACCCCTAAGTGTTCGGCAACATCACCCCCGAACAATATATCCAAACATCGAAGATTAACATTCTTCAACAAGTCTTATAGGTTTCCTTACAGTTCTCCGTGGCCTCTCCTCTTGGTCACCTGCATCTTGCGGTTCCGAGGTTCTCTCTTCTCTGCTTGTCCCTCCTGGGTCCCCTCCTGGTGGAAACCACAGGTCGTCCCATGGCTCTCGCGGCTCTGGAGAGGCCGATCGATATGGCGGCTCTGTTCCTTCTCGTCTGGAGTAGTGTCTGAATTGCTGACAGTTCCTGGTGACAGCTCTGCTTTGATCCTCGGCTGTCACCATAGTGCCTTTCACTGCGGTTACTCTCATGGGACTTGGAGCAAACCGCGGATCTGTCTTTCTGGGCGTTGGTTGTTGGACGAGTACTTCGTCTCCAATGTGGAAGTCTTGCATCACTGCGTGACGGCGGGCGTCTGTCTCTCGTCTCGCTCTCTCCTTGACCTCTGCATCCCTTCGGAGCACATCCATGTCAAGCGGCTCCTCGTCAGATGGGTTGTACGGTATGCGGGTTCGTACTTTGTAGCGAAATATGAGTTCAGCAGGTGTCTTATTGGTGGCTTCGTGAGGGGTGTTTCTGTAGTCCCGTAGGAGTCGGCACAGCGCCTGGTGTGGGTCGACCGCTTCCACTCTTGCTCTCTGTCTCGTTTTTTTGATTGATGCCATGAATCGTTCAGCCATTCCATTCGCTTGAGGGTGGCGAGGAGTTATTTTTGTATGTCCAAATCCTAGGTGCTCTGCCAGTGTTCTGAATTCATGGCCACTGAATGGGGGCCCGTTGTCGGATTTGACTATCTTGGGGATCCCCCACTCGCTGAATACTTCTTCTATCGCCGCCGCTACTTGGGGGAATGCGGTGGTGTTGACCGTTTTGACTATTGGGAAGCGTGAGTGTTCGTCTATTATGAGCAAGAGGTAGTCCCCCTCTTCCGTGGGTCCGTAGAAGTCCATGGCTACCCGTTCCCATGGCCGTTCGGGTATCTGTGTGTGTTGGAGCGGGGGTGGATGTTCCGCGGGGGCTGTGCACTGACAGGCGTGGCAGTTTTTTACCCATTCATCCACTGCCACGTCCAGGAACGGGAACCAGGCATGGCGCCTCAGCTGCCTCTTAGTGTTTTCTGCTCCTCTATGGCCCTCATGGGCTGTGCTTACCACTTCATTCCTGAGCGTGGCGGGGATGACTATTTTGCACCCTCTGAGGAGGATGTCGTTGTCCTTGACGGCCAATTCGCTGTGTACCCTGGCCAGTCTTTCAATTTCTTGTTTGCACGCTCCTGGGTGTGCCAGCGTCGCTCTATGATGGTCTCTCCATTTGCTGGACAATGTGAGACTGATTGCAAGCGCCATGGTGGGGTCAGCAGCGGATGCAGCAGCCACTCTCTCCAGGGACAGCGCCGGTGGTAGCGAGTTCGACGCTATGTACTGTACATAGGCAATGTCTCCCTCTCGGGTCAGTGGGGCCCCCACTGGGTGACGTGACAGGTAGTCAGCGGGGTTAAGGTCACCCCCGGGACGATGCACGATGACGTAGTCATATTCCTGTAAGCGGATTCCCCACCGCTCAATTCTCGGAGGCATCTTGGTGTGTGGGTTGCCAAACAATGAGAGCAAAGCTTGGTGGTCGGTTATTAGGGTAAACTTCTTCCCAATGATGAAGTCGTGGAAATGTTCACACGCCCAGACGGCAGCTAAGCTCTCTTTTTCCGCCTGGGAGTAAGCTAGTTCTGGGGTGGACAGGGCCCTGCTCGCGTATACGACAACGTGCCTCGGGTGGACATCCGCCCCGCTGGTTTGGGCTAGGATGGCACCAAGGCCCACCGGGCTCGCATCCACCACTATTTCAGTGTGCCAGGCGGGATTGAAGTATGCCAGGCGGTGTGCTTCCATCAAAGCTCGCTTGATGTCGGAGAAAGCCTGGATGCATGCGGGGGTCCACTCAAATAGCGTGTCCTTCTGGAGGAGTTTCCTTAGGGGGTCGGTGAGGGACGCGTAGTGCGGTATGTACCGCGCACAGTAGCCAGCCATGCCGAGGAATGAACGCACGTCAGCAACCTGTCGCGGTTCTTCCAGGTTGGTGATGGTGTCAACCTTATCCGGATCCGGCAGCATTCCCTCGCTGGAGAAAATGTGTCCGAAAAATTTCAGCTTGGTCTTGCTGAAACGGCATTTTGCAATGTTGAGGGTGAGGCCCGCATCTTGGAGTGCTGCACATGTAGCGATCAGAGCCTTGTCGTGAGTCTCCTGTGATGATCCGAAAACGAGGATGTCGTCACTGTAGTTCAGTGTGCCTTTGATGGGTCTGATCACCTGTCGGATGGCCTCTTGGAATATTTCTGCGGCTGATGAGATGCCGAAATTTAGGCGTCTATATCTGTATAGGCCGTCATAGGTCGCGAATGTCGTGATGGGTCTGGATTCCGGGTGTAGCTCGAGCTGATGGTATCCTTGGTTGAGGTCGAGTTTGGAGAACATCTGGGCGTTGTTCAGTTGCACGATCATGTCCTCGATGCAAGGGCCCGGGTGCCTCTCGCGCTGAATGGCCGTATTTGCCACCCTCATGTCCACACACAAACGGATCTTTCCTCCCTCCTTTGGTACAATCACGAGCGGGGAAACCCATGGTGTCGGACCTGTGGCTGGTTCAATAATACCATCAGACAATAGTTGTTGGAGTGCGTCTGATACTGCCGTTGGCAGGTGGAAGCCTACTCTCCGGGGGTGTTGCGGTACCGGCCTCACCGACGTGTCGATGTGTAGTCGGATGGGAGGGGCCTTGAGTTTGCCCAGCCCCCTGCAGAGGTTGGGGAAGTCTCTAGTGATGTCGGCTTGCGTCAACAGGTTCCGTATCTGATGGCATGCGACGGTGCTGACGGCATCTCTTGTGTGCATGCTCTCAGAGGTTGCTGTGATGGAGTCTCTTGCCTTCACATGTATTTCAATTAGGCCCAAACGGGACGCTGTGTGATAACTGAGCAGGCATCGGCTTCTAGCAAGTGACCGGATGATGTGTATTGTAGTGACTACTTTCCGGCCATTCAGGAGAAGGCATTGTGTGAAGCATCCTACTGTCGGTAGGGGGGTGGTGGCGCCCCACTGAAATATTCTTGAGCGGGACAGTTGGAGTTCAGGTGGGTTCGGTAGCATGGCATAATCCTGTTCGCCCATGATGTTAACAGTGGCGCCTGAGTCAATCATGAACTGAAACTGTCTATTTCCCATTTTGATGGGGATTTTCGGGGCTTCACTGGCTTCTTCGGTGTCGAGAATGAGATTGACAAACTCATCATGGTCATATGAGTCATACGGTATGTCATATGCAGCTCCCTGCATCTCCTGGTAGAACGTTTCAGGCCCATATTCTTCTGGTGGGTGATCATATTCATCGGTGCCATATCTGGTCCGATCCGTCTGCTCAGGCTGTGGTAGGTATCCCGGCATGTGGTATTCATCAATGGCTCTGACGTATCGTCTCAGTCCTTGGCTCTGTTGGTAGGATCGGGGTTGAAAATGTCTAGGAGGTGGCGGACGGACGAAAGTCCTCGCTGGCGTTTGGGGTCTGACGGGAGGAAATGGCATGCCTTCCCTGCACACTGAGTGGAAATGACCCTCTCTCCCGCAGTTTGTGCATCGTTGCGACAGAGCGGGACAAGATCCCGCGTGCGGAAAAGACATTCCGCAGCGATAGCATTGTCTCTGAAATCGGGGTGTTTGGATGTTTTGAGTTCTGTATGGCTGAGGCACCCTATCGCCTGGACGAGATGGTTGTATGGTTGCGATGAGTTCTGCAGCGTCATGTTTGGGGTTGCTTGGGCTGGCCATGGATGTGGCCTGGGCATCGACCCTCTCATGTATGCGAGCAAGCTCACTCACTTCCTGGATGGAGAGGGGTTTCTTTAAGAGCTGTTTCTTGAGGGCAGGGGACAAGCAACCTTCAATTACTCTTAACCTTATGGCTTCTTCCAGAGAAAATGCGTCGAATTGACAATTTGCACCTTTTACTCTTAGACGGGTTATGAATTCGTCGACTGTTTCCTGTGGCATTTGAGTGCACTTGTTGAAAAGGTAGCGTTCATAGTTGCGATTGACTTCGATGATGAGGAGTTTGTCGAGGGCCTTTATTAGATCCTTGAAAGTGTTCTGTTCAGCTGCAGGAATAGTTTTGACCACAGTCTTTATCTCGCCCCCCACCAGATTAATCCAGTCAGTCCATCTGGGACCTTTCGTTGCTTGTGGGGTCATGGTGAAAGGGGGCGGTAATCGCAATTGAATCGGCTGCACCACGTGAGCCGGCGTAGGTGACCCCGGGTTGGACCCTGACGGGGAGGCTGGCGTGCTCATGGTGCCGGACACAATGTGTACCTGAATTCCTTGTGTGGGTAGGCCAGGCTCACCGGCCTCCGACGTGTTGGGGTGTCGCAGGAGATGTCCGCCCACGTGTGGAGTGCTGCTGTACCAGGGGCGAGTGCTGGGCCCGCAGGGTCCTTTGGTCCTTCAATGACCATCCAGGGGTGTGGAGTAGAGAAAATGTCCAGATGTGGGAGGAGGAGAACTTGGGGGCCTTCAGGGCGTGATGCTGGAGGTACTGCGAGGAGGAAGAGGGCTTCCGCCCATGTGGGACACCAGGATGGGAGTGGAGGAGGAGGAGGAGGCCCGGGGCCTTCAGAGCGCATAAAATTGGCGGACTGCCAATGTGGACGTGGAGTGCGCGCTCGAGGAGGCCCAGGGCAATCAGGGTGCGAAAATTTGGCGGACAGCCAAAACGGACGTGCGCGCTCACGGCGCGATGAAACTGGCGGAAATCAGGAGGAGCGGCGGGTCGCCGCGGAGGACTCACGAAGAGCCAAAGGAGGAGCGGCGGATTGCCGTGAAGGACTCCGTGTGCGCTCAGGGAGAAAACCTCGTCGCCAGTGTTTAATGAGGACGCGCACACACAGAGGTCATAGCACAGCTTCTTTATTTCCCCAATCTCTAACCCGAACTGGCGCTACAGCGCGCCTTTCCCATAATCCCCTTCTCCCATCCCCTCCCGCCGTACTCTAGATCCGCCCCCACAACGGTGGGGGCCTGCACTCCTTAACCCCTAAGTGTTCGGCAACATACTGCAGCCAAGATTGATATTTCGGAATGCATCTGTGACTCTATGTCGGACAGCATGAAGTGGTCTAAGGAGCGCCTTAGTAGAGAGTCAACTGAGTTAGAATGGCTGGACGAAGTTTTTGGTAATTTTCGAGAACATCCGAGAAAGTGTGTAGACAGTTCGGTATCTGGTCTGAAGTGGCTAGATGATTTATTCGGGAATTTTAAGGAGCCGGCCAGGGGAAGTATGGCTCAATAACGTATAGTGTGTGCCATAGTAGAATTGGGTGCACAGAAGCAATAGGAAATGTAATGCTTTGTTGTGTTTTTTTTTTTCTTTCACAGATTAATCACACGTGCTTAAGGACTTTGAAACAATATGTTATGGACTCAGTGGTAGTGTCTAACTCCTGTTTATCATTTCTATCTGTTCAATTTGGCTAAATTGCGGTGTGAGTGGTGAGTGGTTGTTGTTTTGGAATTTCTGCAATCAGATTAGTGTTGTGTTAATGATTTATCTCCACAGGTTCATCTCACATATTTGGACTTTGCAGCAATAATTATGGACTCAGTAGAAGTGTCTAGCTCCTGTTTTTCATTTCTAACATGCTCAAATTGCCTAGAGTGTGTTGTGAGTGGTGAATGCTGTGTCGAAGTGTATGTTGAACATTATTGGTTGTGTTATTGGCCAAGGTTGAGTGGTTGCTATGTTGGAATTTCTGCAATCAGTATTTTTGTCGTGTTAATAACATTTTCTCCACAGGTTATCTCACATATTTGGACTTTGCAGCAATAGAATATGAACTCAGTAGAAGCGTTTAGTTCATGTTTATCATTTCTTAAATGCTCAAATTGCCTAGAGTTGCGAGTGAATGCCTGGATGTGGTTGAGTGGTGCAGTCAGGTTGGCAGTTTGTGATGTGCCGCGTTTTTAGGGGGACTGTTGGTCCTGGCGCTGATGTGTTTGCGCCAATGTGTAGAGGGACTGGGTTCCCGATGTTTTAGTGGACGTGCCACGTTTCTGTAAGGGGACTGTTGGTCCCAGCGCTGTTGTGTTTGCGGCAATCTGTAGAGGGACTGTGGTTCCTGATGTTTTAGTGGACGTGCCAGGTTTCTTTAGTGGGACTGTTGATCCCAGCGCTGATGTGTTTGCACCAATGCGTAGAGGGGCTGCGGTTCCTCCATCTTTAATGGGTGCGCCAAGCTTTAGGGGGACTGTGGTTCTCATCGATGTGGTGGTTGCCTCGATGAGGAAGGGGACCGGAAGTGCCAGTGTTATCTCTGCCAATAGTGGTAGGGTTGTGTGGTTCTAGTACCAGCTTTTAGTTAAAGTGCCCAATATTATTTATTGCTGGGTAATGTTTGTTAGGGGGTTGGTAACCTCAGAGTAGTGTCCCTGTACACTACATAGAAGGTGAGTGATGATGTGGGCATAGAGTTTATGACTGGTTGTTTTGGGTTATGTGAGGTTGTAGTGAGGGCTGGCTCCCTTTCTGTATGGTGTTTGTGGTATAGGCCTGCCACATACCTGTTGCGTGTTTTGTTGGGGTTCTAGCTGTAGCTATCTATTGATGGTTCAGTGGGGTGAGCGATATGCTCTGAGCACATAGCTTGGTTTGTAAGGGTATTTGGTGGTGACATTGTTATTATTTGTTTTCCTGCTGTCTTATCCGACTTTGTGTTTTCATTGTGCCCTTGTGTAAGAAGGGAGATGTGTTGCGTTTAGCTATTCCTGTCCCTTGCCTGATCTGAGTGGTATGGTGCCTGTGGAATGCTTGGTCTGGAATGTTTGTCTGAAGTTGAGTTGTACGTTCCATGTGCAGTCAGTTCGGACCTAGAGAGCTGCAAGTAAGGGACCGGTGGATGTCGCTCTTCGTATTTACCTACTCACCCGTTTCCTCCTTATGTGCTTGCCCTTGTATCTCCAACTTATGTCTAGTAAACATTCAAAACCATTCTGAACGGCTCACTGTATTTAATTGACCCGAGCATCAAACTCAACAAGCCTGTGCCAAGGAACATCCACTGGACTTTAGAACATGCTGTGGGTTACAGTGCAAGTTCCCTTTAAGAGTTGGGGTCCCCTTGTGGTATTTAGATGCCATGGAAGGAGACCATAGCAAAAGGTATGGCACAAATGTCGAGATGGCCTTAGAAGGTACCAGCTTCTTCACATCAGTCTTCTCTGGTCCCAGATGTGATTGAGACAGTGATATTTTACTGCCTTCTTGGCCCATCTCCTTCTGCATTTACAGAATTTGAACTGTACTAGTTCCAGTAATATTCTAAGAAGTGGGTACTGGCAGGGGATTGGTAACTTCTGAAGCCCTTCTGGTATGTTGGCTCTAAGGAAGTGATGCCACAGAGTGATGTACGTTTGCAGTATCATTCTTATCAGGGTATTTGCGCCCCTCTCTCCACTTTACTCCCCATACCATTTTAATCTGTGAACAAATATTCTCCTTTGTAATTGTCTCCACGTAGACTATTGTGCCCCTGTCTAATAGGTTTTTCTTGTTTACATTAATATGGCCGAGCTCTTCCCCAAGAAAGCATCTCTTCCACATGAGGGTGAGGTGTGAGGATCACATCTCAGAAGAAGAAAGCATTGCTGGTTGAGGCTGTTTATAGTTAAGCTGAGAGAGAGCAATTCTACTTTCATCTGCTCAGCCAATATATGGAATATTTAAATATATATATAGCATATCTTTAATTAAACGTACCCTACAATTTATAAGGGGTTTTGTTTATGCAAACATGTGCAATATGGCTTTGAAATGATTGTAAGTTAACCTAACAACAATATCAGTTTTTCTATTGCACATTTTTTACAACCTACATGTGACTCCTCTGGAAGCAGGTTAATTTAGACTGACTAGAAAATGCAGTCCAAATTGGAGGCTGGTAGGATTCTTCAAATCTTACCAGCTTCAATGTGCTTGCTTTACACATTCTTCTAATGTGTAAAACAAGCACATTATGTATGTGAGGCTAATCCGCAGACCCGACTGTAATTCAGAGTCCATTTACTTAAGCGTCTAACATTTTCTAAAACCCTGGGAGCTTCCCTTAGCAGTTGGAAGGCACATCATTCCAGTTCATCAGTACATGGATGGCAATGAGCTTTTCTTTATTTTATCCATTGTGGAACATTTTAATTTACTGAGGCTCAACTATCTGGGATTGAAGGAATGGATGAATACTATTTTTTTTATTGAACATCTACAAGCCACAGTTTGCCTTTGTGGAGGAGGAGCCAAATGCCTCTATCGGAGGTCCCGCCTCCCATTTTGCTTATATGTTGGAATCTGGAAATTGCAACATGCATGACACCGATAATGGCACCTATACCGCAAAGTATCCTCCAAACAAGGTATCTATTAAGAAAGCCCTACATAATGTGTCCACAGAGAAATGAAAGCCTCTTAAAGGAGGTTCTTGAAGAAGTGTGAAGTGACAAAGGCAAGAGGTTGGTGACGTGACGAAGAAGAAATGACACACCCAGAAGAGATGTCAAAGAAGACAGTATATGAACCTATAGAATCTGATGACAAAGTGAAGAGTCGAGTAACATTTCATGTGCAGGAATGACGATTGCACGTACAAAGAGCACTGAAGAAAATTATTTTTTTTAATAATTGTACAGATGCTGAAACGCAAGTAGACTAAGTAATCATAAGACTGGCTATACATAATCAATAGACTACAGGCAGTGTCGCCAATCTGTATATGTGTATATAGAACCTGAATGTTCCATGTCATGTTTTAGCAAACTAGGACCCCCTGAACAGAAGGGCTGAAAGTGTGATGCAGTAGAAGAAAGTAGCTGACAATGAATGAAGATTCAAGAAGGCTTGTCAAGGGTTGGGGCAGCCAAGAAACTGGGTATCTATTCAAAAAGATACAATGAATGTGAGCAGCAAGGCATGCTCCTGTTGAGGTGTAATGGAAAAACACTAAAAGTGCCAGTTTTTTTTCATTAACTAGTGTTGAATATGAGCAAAGGAGCTAAAACACGGTTGCCTGTCACATGGTCAAGATGAAAATAGATTTTTGGCAAGCTACACGACACAAGAAGATAGGACCATGCTCATACTCCCTTCTATTCTCAGGCACAGTGATACTTTGCAGGGCCGAGTTCAAAAGACAATTCGAATGGCAGACAGCAGGAGTAATGATGGATGATGGGCTAATTGGGTGGGAAGGCACAGTCAAGTCCACCCACAAGCACCTGGGGTACCAGCTTGCATGCTGCTAGCGAGTGGAATATTCCAGAGGGGTACAAGCGTGCCAACCAATCATAGGGGGCCACATAGCGAAGAGCCCTATAGTTTGAAAACCAATGAAACATGCTTTTTATGATGGCAAAGATGACTTGCACTAGAGGTGGGCATAAGTTGTCCACCTGATGTTAGAGAGCCAATTATAATCCTATCCGCCATAGAAAGTATAGCTAGGTGTTGCCCTTAAGCCTGTCACAATCCCAAGTAGGTTTTCTTGTTTTGCCACGTAGTATGACATCAATGATGATGAATTTTCATTATATAAATGTTATTTTTTATGGGAAACCTTGAGAATGCTTGCGCAACGTCCATTGTACTCCCTGTTTTAGACAATTGCAATTAAAACAGTTAAAGGTTTGCCAATTTACTGAGTCAGTCTTATTATTGCTGTCAGAGTAAAGTCTGCATCGCCATCCATCCCATATAGCGCTACCTCACTTAAAGGGCCTACAGGTTCACGTGGTTGCAGAGGATGGTTCAAAAACCCATTGACCAGCAGGTTTCTAGTGTTTTGGATAGGTGGATACCCTCCGCCATCTAGCCGAAAGATCGGAAGGTTTCCTGTGGAGAGTGGCCGATATAGAAAACTTGCAAGAAGACTGATACAGGTGGGAGGGGTTCCTCTTTGATGAAGTCCCTCCTGGTTTCCACAGGCGCTGAGCGCACTGAAGTCGACAGTGGTCAATTGGAGGAAGGGGACGATACCGAAGGTCTTGAAGCTGAAGAGCAAATGGTAATTAGATTGAGGGGAATGGCAAAATAAGGGGATGGGACTGTGGTAAAGTAGAAAAGTAATGGGGGTTGTTTCAAATAACAAGGAGCGTTATTTTGAAAATGAGGAGCGTTTGTAAAGCCCAGTTTCCTACCTCAAGGCATGTCTAAAAGGAGTCATTTCAAAATGCCAAGTGGGTAAATAGCGGGACACGAACAGGTTTATGATAGGGAATGACTCAAACTCCATTCAGGGTATTTTAGGGAATATGTGAAAAAGTGTTGAAGCGCGACGAGAATAAACTGTGAGGAAAGAGAAGAGATAAAAGGTTGTTATCTATTTTTTAGCCATTGTCGCCGCAGACTGAAAAGATAGGTTGAGATAATTGAGTAGAGGCTTTCAGCAGCGGAAGTTGGAGCACGCTCATTTTTGTTATTTTTCTGAAATGTATCTGTAGTATTGACAGTCAATTGAGAATTGTCACAATGGGGGATGTTAGTTTACCGATGCACCTGTGCAAGACACTGCTAAAACACGCACCTAAGCTCAAACAGAATGGGGAAAAGTACAGCAGACAAAATGTTCATGCCATGGCCATAAGAGGATCACTGTCAAAAGCAGTATTGCAACACATGACCACATATGCGTACGCTGCATACATGGGGAAGAAATTGGAAAAGAGGTTAGCTATTTTAGAGATTTGGAAGATGTATCAGGAAGAGAGAAAGGATCCGCCACCTGAGGATTGGATGCTTAATCAGTGTAAGGAGGAAGGTGCCAAGCCTTCTGCTCGCCTTGCCTCGCCTGAAGTAAAAGGCATTAGTGCAGAAAATGAAGGTTTGTTTCGATTGAAAGAATTGAAAGGGGTGACGGGGTATACAAATCCGATATACAAACTGCCTGCTAAAAATAATGATGATTGTCCAGAGGAGACTAGGAGGAGAGAAGAGACCTTCAAGGTCATACACAATAGGGAGGAGAAAAGTAACAACCAAATATATCAACGGAGATAGAACCAGAGATTAGGAGATGAAAAGGAGAAAAAGATAAAGCTGACGAGGTAGCGCTCATACAGAACAAATGGATGGGAGGACAGATGGGAAAAGTATCGAGGAGGTTAGGCAAAGGGAAGATCAAGTCGAACAGGACAGAACAGACAAGGAACGAGAAAAGCGGTTAAAAGAGGATGAATACAAGAGAAAGAGCAGGTAGAGATGAGAACAAACATATCAGGAAGAACATCAAAAGAAGGAAGAAAGGGCAGAGGAGCAAAGGAAATATGACAACAGAGAGCACTCGAAGTCTGAGATAAATGAAGAGAGAAGAGGAGGAAGCACAGAAATTAAGGGATACAAGGATGCAAAGACAAAGGGATGAAGAAGAGCATAGAGAGAATGAAAGAAGGGAAGAAAACAGAAGGGAAGAGGAAAGAGTTAGATGTGAAAGAAAACAAAGAGAATTAGATGAAGAAATGGTGTTAAAAAGAAGACAGAAGGAGCGCAATATTGATTGTATTCAGAAAGAGTTGATTATATCATGGGTTATTATACAGGAGTTCCTTGTGTCACAGGGAACAATGTCAGGGCCATTTAGTGGAGAATTTTGGCATAGGGAGCATCGGAGATAGGATTGAAAAAGTCTATCAAGACTTGTGAGAAGGAAAGAAGCTGGGAAGAGAAGGGAAGGGAGAACAGTCCCTGGTTCTTCAACCATGAAGCGAAGGAAGATACCCATTCAGTTTCGAGCATAGTGCCTTGTCTTTAGAACGGCTGACTTTAGATAGGGGTGAAAGAGAAGAGAACCATACTAGTTGTAAATTAGATGTGCCAGACGGAGAGAGAGAAACCTTCCGTGGAAAAGAGGGTGGAGGTGCATGAAGTCCTGAGGCATGTTTACAGATAGACAAGGAAGTATGATGGTCTGATCTAGAACAGCTTAAGGAAAGAACAGAAGATCCTATAGCTTATACAGAGTGATCTAAAGTGTGACTGCATAGCGAGAAGGGGGAGTTGCCACCATATGTGAACACATTCAGGTCATTGCCAGGAAGAAGGCAATCAGGAACCATTGTCCCTGCTATGAATAGACAGACTATGGTGGCTGATTGCGAATGTGAGTTTGTGCATTTCCCTTTAATGGAGAAGGGAGGGGCCAGACTGCAGTATATTCCTTGGCCGCAAATGGATAAGGGTAATTTAAAGTGTAAACTTCCCAGTGTAATGGCAGGTACGGGAACATTGATTTATGAGCTTGAGAAAATGACAGGAGGAAATACATTAGCAATAGGGAACATTAAGGGTCTCCTAGCAGCCATCCTTAGGGAAAGGGCTGATGACATTTAGACAAGTGCAGGATACTCAAGTTTCACAGCACATAACACAGCACATGATGGAGCGCTGTTTAACAATTGTAGAGCAGATGTCTGGAGAGCGCTCAGGGTACAGTATTCTGATACGTCAGACGTAGGTGAAATTATGGCACGTACAATGAAAGATGACGAAAATCTGATTGCTTACATTCAAAGCATTCAGGAACGGTGGACTCATGAAATGACGGAGCCATGGGGAAAATCAGTGACAGTATTTTACCACATTTTATGTCCAGGAGTGCCTGAACAAGTACAAAGGTAGCTTAAAAAATGTGTGGGAATGGAGGCAAAGCAATGGGCAGAGATACAGTTCACTATAGTGCATCCCTGTCGGCTGTTGCAAGAGAAAAATAAGAAGAAGGAAGATGCTAGAAAAATTGAGGAAGCAAATTTAGTTGAGAAAAAAATATCAAAGTTTACCATACAAGGGCCAGTACTGAGAAGTGGAGAAGGATTGGGAATGCAACAAGCAGTGGGTGCATTACAGGTGACTAATCAATGCCAAATAGATCAAGGAGGGAATGGGTTTATGCCACAAGGCGGAGGCATGGGTTATAGAGGAAGGGGCGGTTTTCAGAATAACCAAGGCGGGTTTCAGAATATGCAGAATGACTTCACTTGCTGTTCATTGTTAACAACTGGAGGAGGAATTACTGCCTTATTGGAAGAGAGTATGCATGGTTTCAGAAGTGAAGCATGAAACACTGATGCGTGTGTTCCCATGTCATGGGTAACTGTAGATGAAAGGCACAGAGTTTATTACCTTATGTCATGGGTTTTGACCCATGTTGAATCAATAGACTGGGTAGATGTGGGGATGAGCTATCGCCGCCCACCTTCACGCCAGAATAGGAGAACTGCGCAGTTGGCACAAGACCACTCCAAAGATACAACCTTCTTGTGGGGAATTCATTTTCTTAATCCCAAAAATGGTTGCATTACCAGTACTCACCACTATCAGAAAGCCGGCGTTTTACAACCACCAGACTTTTGTGTAAAACTGAACAAATGAAACAAAACCAGACCAAGGAAAGACTTGCTAAGAGGTGAATACAATGGAAAACTAAATTCTGAAATGACTTGAAGGAAGTAATTATTTAATGTATATGTAAACATTGTAAGTGATTTAAACTGGGAACAAAAAGTGACATTTAGCTGAAACCTGGCTTAATGAAACTGAATTCTGCCTGACAACTACCCCCGACAGGAGTTAAAACCTGCTCAGCCACTCTTCCCCTTGCCAAAAGGAGTTGTCACCTCTCTGATTAGATTAGGGGTGGAGCAGCTGGGGACTACAGGGAGTTGAACAAAGGCATGTTCTGGACTCAGACAAATGTTATATTGGGGGCGTCGTAAAAGTGGCTTCCTCTTAGGAGAAACTGGGAGGGGCAGTGCCTCTGCTAGCAGCTGAGCTTGGGGGAAGTGGATAAACCAGTTATTCCACCCTGTGATGTGGGACGCCACACCCCTTTTTGACCAGGGCATAATTTTAAAAAGATAGATAACTCAAAGTGCAGACTTGTCAGAATTATATAAATAATATCATTATTTTTGTGATTTTTCTGTGAACATTTTGAGATGCGTTAGGACCCTGTGGTGTATTCTGGGGGGTTGCTAGCGGAAAATAGGGTCTCACTCCAAATGTCTGCATGTTAAAAATCTGACACTTCATCAATTAATGTCCATACTCCTTGCGCACATGTGTGTAAATTTGGGTAAATGTCCGATATTGAAAAACCAGTTAAAAAGCGCAAAATGTTGTCATTTTTGAATGCAAGCCCCCAGGAAGATCAGAGGCGGACAAGCATGGACCATAAGGAATATATAATGTGCACATGTAATTTCAACAAATTGTATATCTGGGAAGGATGTATTTGAATCAAATATAGATTTGTGAGAAAACTGACCAGGGGAGGATCCTCTGACCCATAAACAGACTTCATCACTCTGACTCACATTTCCTTCCCCCAATCAAGGGAGAGAGGAGGAATTGGCCAATGAAAACTGAGAGGGGCAGGTTTAGTTATGACCAACGCACACACCCACTTTCCAAAACACATAAAAAGAGACTGCTGGGACAGGTAGAGACATTCAATTCCATTTGCTGCGGAGCATGCTGACCGACGACTTCACATCCAGAGATCCTACACTTAGACTTCCAACCTAAACAGAGACTACAGAACTTTGAACCAAGAAGGCCCACTGCAAGCAAAAGTATTTGTCAGCAGGCCCAAAATCATTTGCAGACCATTCACAGCCGGGCTGAGCAGTTGATTCTGGCCTGAAACCCTGCGCCAGAAAGATCCAGAAGCAGTGCTGTACCCAGAGAAAGCAGAGCAGTATCCAGAACCAGAGGCCAGAGATCCAGAGTGACCCAGACCGCTGTGAGCAGAACCAGAGAGCTGACCCAGATCACTGTGAAGTGCCGAGACCAGAACCGGAGTCCGGTCCAAAACCTGACCAGATCCGTGGAGAGGCCTATTTCAAATTTATATTGTGAGTACCTAGCAGAACTGTGCAGAACCAATCTCTTAGTTAAAATAATCTAATCCAAACTATTTTAACCTAAGTAGAACAGCCTCCTAGAAATCATGTCATCTGTCATTTTTAAAGCTGCACAACTGTCACCTGTCAACAGTGGTCGAAGTGAGCGGGAGCGGCTGGGAGCGGTGCTCCTCTACTTTTTTAAATTCCGTTTTACAGCTCCTATACTTTTATTTTAAAAATGAACCGTTCCAGAACGGTTTCGTTTTAAAATAACAGTGTAGGAAGAAGTTGAGACTTGCACTTTCAGTGCACTACACTGAACGTTCCCTTAAACAACAGGTGCATGTGTTTGGTGGTTTGTATTGTGCGTGGGACGGGACGTGATGATGGGGTTTGTGGGGAGTGGGTGCAGGCTGGCAGGGATCATAGATCATAGCTCCACTACTTCTTTTCGTGCACTTCAACCACTGCCTGTCAATTCTGAAGCTGCAAGCTGTCACCTGTCATTTTGAGTTTACTTTAAATCCGAAAAACTACCTTTATTTAATCGTCCGTATCTCTGGAACCATTTGGGATAGGAACGACATTTTACTTTCCTCTGAAAGCTTAGAATCTCAGCTTTCCAACAAACTTGCTACTCCTTATACTTATGCCGTAATCACGATTCACACACTCGCAAATTTTACCGCGATTTGCGATTTGGTTAAAAATCCAGCCACGTGTAACCATCAGCAGTCATTTCTTTCCTTGCTAAAAATTTGTTTGCCTCTTAGTCACCATCTCTGAATCATTGCCAAAGTGAGCCTGAACTCATCCCAAGTATTCTCTCACTCACCCTGAACCTCCTAGAGGGAATTAAAATCAGTTGGCACATTTTCCCATCCATTGCCATCACATTTAAAAGCATTTTGGGCCTGTGTTTCAAACTCCTACCTGTTTCCTCTAAGCTTGCTGCGGGGGAACTGAATTTCGTATTGTATTTGATTGCATTCCTGAGAACTGTGTGCTCCTCTTTCCATCTACTTCCATTTCTTACATTGCATAGGGGAGGGGGGTGAATTGCCAGAGAAAAAGTGATTATCTTATCTTTTGCTAAAATCATCTCAAGTATTTCTGTACTGCATTTTATTCCTCATTGCTTTTCCCTTGAAATCATAAAAGTATTTTTGCTACTTTATCCATCCTACACCAACTCCTCATTGATTATAAAGAAGTGTGCTAGTGTCAGATTACCCATTGTTGATTAACCTTATATTTATAAGGGCGACATTGATTATTAATTTATTATAAAAGTGTGGTATCTATATTTTGTTTTATTTCTCAAATAAACCTTTTAAACATGCAAAACAGAACTACTTCTTGGTTCAGTGGGGTCAGGGGGATTCTAAGAGAGGTGTGTTATATGGGGTAGTCATCCAGAACTCATGAACTGGACATAAAGATATATCAATAAGGGTTTCCATTCAGTACCCCAGATTAGGCTTTGACTTAGCTGTAGTGTTGAATTGAATCCCCTTACACTTATTCACTGAAAATAGTGCATAATAGCGAGGAGAAATTCTTGTGGGTCTTAGGTGTCTCAGTCAATACTTGGAGGACAACCAAACCTTGTCACCGACTGAATACAAAGGGGACTGAAGGTGTTTATTATCTGCAAATTTCTTTGTGGTTTCTCTGGCCTTTATCAGATGTTCTTTGACAGCTTTATGTGTGGCCTGTAATTCACAAATCTAAGAATATACTGAAGGCACTGGTGTAGCTGCTACTGAGGTTTCTGATTGTACAGAAGGATGAAATCCATAACTGCAGTAGAAGGGGCCAGTGTTCAAGGAGCAATGATCCGAGTTGTGGTAGGCAAATTCAGCTATTGGGAGAAGAATTGACCAATCGTCCTGTACTTGGATGAGAAGCACCGTAGGTACTGTTCAAGAGTTTTGTTGATCCCTTCAGTAATTCCATTACTTTGTGGATGATACCCAGACGATAGTGCTTGGCAGACTCCGAGCAATCGGCAGAGATTGCATCTCAACCGTGAGGTGTGTTGAGTGCCTCTGTCAGAGATGATGGTGGATGGCAGACCATGCAAACTAAAAATGTCAGAAAGGAAGATGTAAGCCATCTCCTCGGCTGAGGGCTATTTGGCTAAAGGGATGAAATGAGCCATATGTGAGTACACATCTATGGTAAACATGATAGTGGTACAACCCCTGGAGGGTGGTAACTCCAATATAAAATCAGTTACAATGGTTTTCCAAGGTTTGGAAGGAACCTTGGGTTGCACAATACCGAATGTATGTTTTGATGTCTTGTGCCATCTGAGGTCACCAGAAGTGTCTTTTCAGGTTACACAGGGTAACCTTCTTGCCACAATGTCCTGAAAAGCTGGTATTGTGGCAGAGGAACATGACAGATCTTTCTAAAGACCCTGTAGGAATAAAAAATGAGGTACCCTTAGAGAGCATCCCTTCTTTATCAGTGAGACCCCAAGAGTTGGTAAGTAGGTACTGCTGATATGCCTTGCAAGTAAGGGTGTCCTTGTGCACTTTTTACAGAGTTATTGACATAAGAGATGAACACTGTGCCAGGGAACATCTTGGGAAATGTTGGAGAAAGAGTCTGTGAGGTAGTCAGGACAGCAGGAGAGGGCATTCACCATTATGTTCTGTTGGCCCAGAATATAGGTAACCTGGAACTGAAAGTGGGCAAATAAATAAGCCCATCAGGCCTGTCTACTATTTCCACATTCCAAGGATTGCATCACCTGAAGGTTGCAGTGATCGGTCCTGATCTGTACAGGAAACATGGTGCACAGAAAAAGATGTTACCACTCAAATGATTGCTTGACGAATAGCTAACAATTCCTTTTCCAGGACTGAGTAGTGTCTTTCACTATCTGTCAAAGTCCTTCAAAGGTATGCAACAGGGTGTTCTGACAATTCCTCTTGTGTCTGTTTGAGTACTGCACCAATTGCTGAATCCAAGGCATTAGTCTTCACAAAAAAACGGTTTAAAGGTGTCCAGTTGGCAAAGAATGTGGCCCTCTGTGAATTTCTTCTTGAGCAACTGGAAGGCGTATTCCTGAGTATAAAGGAAATATACTCCTCAAATAAAGGGAATCCCATTTTTCAGAAGTGAAATAATGGGTTGTAGAATGTAGGAGAAATTAGGTATAAATTTCCTGTAGAATTTGGCCAATCCTATAAAGGATTGTATCTGTTTCACAGTTTTCGGGGAAGGCCATGAGGTGATAGCAGAAACCTTATTGGGATCCATGAAAATGCTCTGGGTACTTAGCACAAAAACCCAGATAACAAACAGTTGACAAATGGAACTGGCACTACTCAGGTTTAGCCAAAAGCGTATTCTCTCATAAACGGGTTAAAACCTTGGTGACATGGTCCTGGTGTTGTGTCTAAAATACAAGTATGTCATCCAAGTATGTGATGACAAAGTGAAACAACATGTCAGAGAATATCCGGTCCATGAAATGCTGAACAACAACAGGAGCATTGGACAACCGAAAGGGCATCACTAAGCATTCAAAGTGTCCAAAAGGGGTCCTGAAGGCTGTCTTCCACTCATCATCAGCTTTTATTCTAATGAGATGAAAGGCCCCCCGAAGATCCAGTTTGGAAAAAAGACTGCTTCCTGAAGGGCTTCCAAGATGTCAGATATCAGGGGCAGAGGTTACCTGTCCTTTTGTGTGACCTGGTTTAGTCCCATGTAATCCAGACAGGGATGTAATTCAGTGGTGTCTTTCTTGGGCACAAAAAACTACGAAGCCCCAGCAGGAGACTTGGATGGTCAAATCAGACCGTTTTTTAAGTTAGCCTCTAGATATTCATTCAGGGCTTTTTTTCCGAGGTAAATAATATAAACATCCCCCCAAAGGGAATGATATCTAAGTTTTGAGGGCACAAACATCTGGTTGATGCAGAGGCATGACCTTCATAAGAGACTCAGAAAATCATCAACAAACCCATGGTATTCCTGAGGAACGGGATTCAGTTTAGACAGGGACACAGTTTACACTTTGGTACATCCTACCAAGGGATTCTGGAAGTTGGTCGTCCTCTGAGAAAGACAATGGGCAAGGCAGTATTCAGAGCCTAGAAACAGGGAACCAACAAACCAGTTGATATAAGGATTATGCCTTTGCAGCCATGGCATATCTTAAATCACCGGATAATGATCTGCCTTGATGATGTCAAAACAGTGGTATTCTCTTTGGTTGTTGATGGTCATACTGAAAGCCATGGAACGTTGTGTAATCGATCCGAATGATAGAGGGCAACCATTGATTCCTTTCAACAGCTTGAATATGTTCTTTATCTTCGTGAGATATATGGTGTATTCGGGCCCATTCATCATCCAGTAATATGCACATGGCTCAGCAATCCACCAATGCCAATACTGTTATAGGATCTCCGAGTTTGGACTGAAGGGAGACCTGTAACACAACCAGGGAGGAGAGTAGCGAAGGGCCTATATTGGCTAAGGAGAAGAAGCAAGTAGCCGCGGCTCCAGTTAGGAATGGGAGGTGGTGTTTCCCGAGCACCTATGTGGAACAATAATGCAATTGCGAACCATATGTTTCGGGGAAGCACAATACATACACAGCCCCAACTCGATCCATCTGTTTCTTTCCTCAGTGGTGAGAGGACCACATAGAGAACCCATTTACATGGGATCGGACTTCCCTGCAGCAGTAGAAGACGGTGCTTCTCATGGATAGGGATACACAGGAGTGGGTTTAAAGAATGGAGGGCGATATTTCCTTTTCTCAGCCTTTCTTTCCTCGAGGTGGGAATCAATCTGCAAGTCCATAACAAGGAGGGACTGGAAAGACCCTGGTCTGGCAACCCTTGCCAATTCATCCTTAATGTCTTTGTTTAAACCTTTGCAAAACAGAGTGAACCAAGCATCAGCCAACCAGTCAGTGTCCTTAGCAAGTTGCTTGAATCAGGTCATATGGGTCAGCATGTCCTGGGTACCTTGTTGAAACTCCAAAAGATTCCCTGAAAATAAAAAGACCATGTAAATTCTGTCAAACATAGTCTTCAAGGTGTTCACAAAGGCGTTGTAATAATCCAACTGTGGGTTTCCAGAGACCACCAAAGGGGTGCCCAAATGAGGGCATTACCGATTAGCTGAGATATTATGAATCCCACCTTAGTCCTATCAGTGGAATATAAATAGGGCTTGAAGGTAAAGTGAACCATACAAGAGTCCAAAAATGGCCACTGTTTTTGGGGGGAAACATCGTATTTTTCCACTATGCCCCCCAATGAGGTTCCTTCCTGCATGTAGGCATCCCGTGACAATACTAGTTGTCACAAGGCTGTGTTTTCTGCTCTCACATTGTGTACCTCAGTGGAAAATTCCTGCATGCCTCGCAGTAGATCTTGTGCTGAGTGTTTCATATCCGAGGTCCTGAGGGTCTGGTGGTGTCTCAAACTGTCAGGATTTATCGAGTCCTGGTTGGAGCTTACCTGTTGTTTCTTGTGCAAGGACTTTTTGTATTTCTTCTCTTTAGAGGATTTCTTTTTTGCACAGGTCTCGTGGAGGAAGGGGCGCACCAAATGGACAAACAATCAAGCAGAGTTACCTCGGGGAGACAACCCAATTAACAGGAAAAAACCCTTAATGAGGTAAAAACATCCTTGGGAAGTTATGCGCATATTGTCCAGAAGGAGATGCAGAATCCTGGAATTGCAGCAGAGTGAGGAACTGCAAAAATCCAGAAGGAAAGAGGACGAGGCAGAAGAGCAACTGCACGGACAGCCAGGAGCCAGGATCCAGGTGAAGGAGCCAGGAAGGAAGAACAGCCAGGAGAGCGCTGAACAGGGGCTTCCCAATTTGAGAGTATTCTGTACCAGCACTTAGCCTGAGCTTCTCTCCTTTGGGTACCGTTAGCACTTGCCTTCCGGGATATCCTGCAGCACTTGTCCACTCCTCTGTTTTCCCGCCCCATCCCCTTACCCTGCACGTCAACTCATTACACTTGCACGGCCAAATGCCACAAGACCTAGTAGGACCCCAATTTATATTACTGTTTCCCCCTGTTCCCTCCCCATTAGCCTTGTGGTGCTTTGAAACACAATTATGCCATATAAATTGCCTTACAAATACTCAATAAAATTTAAATAAAATAAAGCAACCCTGGGGAAACTTCTCAGTCAAGGCTTTTAGGGTTTCCTGTGATCTGCATCACTATCTTTTGGGGATTTTGGTTTGCCTGCACCTTTCTTCTTTGTAATTGTACATTGCAGTCTTTATAACGGTTCCCAATCCAATCTTGTAAAAGCCCTCAAGCCTTTTGTGTTCTCCACAGCATTCTTCTGCATGTTTCACAGCTAGCCCTCTGGTGTGTCTAGTACATGGAGGAGTTGGAGCACTGAGGACATTTGCTACACTAAACTTTCTGTCTCTTCCAACCAAGGTCTTGGCCATAGCTCATTCATTCACCTCTCTGATCCTATGTCAGACTCTTTGCTCAGCGTAGGTTCTTCCTCATGTCGGTAACACCTGCCTAGCAGCCTTCCTGTCTCCAGTACCCTCTCAAACAGTACTTGGCAAGTTGTGTAAGGTTCCATACTTCCTGGCTATTACCTCAGTATAGTCTCCAATACTCTTGTGAGGTGCTCCAACCTCCTCTTGCTGTTTTGTCTTCACTTCCTAATAGTTATCCTCCTCCTCTTGATTTTCTCCACCAACCCTCTCTTGGTCATTACTAACCTCTTCCAGATACACTCTTTCAACATTGACCTGCTGTTCATCTGCCTTCTGCTTGCTATCTCCAATCCCATGCTTATTCTAATCAGACTCCTTGTGATGCTTCTAACCAACATTCTTCTGAGGTTTCCAAATGTCTCCTCTCTATCAGCAACCTCCTTCTGAGTGTTCCCAACCTTGTCCTCACCATCTGCACCCTCACCCTCACGCACTTCACCAACCTTCTAATCACTATCAACAATCCCCACATCACTATCACGAACCATCATCAGAGGAAATTCATTAAACTTGTCCTTAATCACCCCCTCTTACCCAGCTAGTCTCTCAATACCTTATTCTCTTCTCCAATCTCATTTCTCCCTCCATCCGGATGCGTTACTGCAAAGTACTTTATCGGGCACAACCTCTTAGTGGTGTATCGTCTCCAATTGCTGCAGAAGGTAGCGGCCAGGGTAGCGACTGTGTCACCTTATGGTGCTCATATAAACCCAGTACTTCGGGCACTTCATTGGCTCTCCGCGGCCCAATGGCTCCAATTCAAGTCCTTGTGTTTAGTAGACTGTGCTTTCTTTAAACAGGGACCTGAATAGCTGCAGGATAAGTTCTCTTCGCATGTTCCTGGCAGACCCTTGTGGTCAGGAGATGCAAAACTATTGGCCATCCCAAGCGTTTCCTTATGCTGCCAGCCGACTCTGGAAACAGCTACCTGCTGGCCTGAGAGTTCTAGCAGCTCATCCTAAATTTAGGAAAGCTCTGAAAACATGGTTGTTCTAAGGTCCCTGCTATGGTCCGCACCTCTTGCGCCAAGATGCCTTCAGGTGATAGCGCATGGAATAAATTGCCATAACATAACATAACGTAACATGATGTGCTTTTGATATCAGCCACTCTGGTCCATACTCATTCCCAAAATTCCCACACTGTCAAAATGGCTTTTCTTGTTCTTTTCTCCCTGATGATTTATTGAGATTAGCTGTCCCTAATGGGATCACCTCAGCATAATCTGGGGTTCAGGGTTGAAGACCTTATTTGGGATATTTGTCTTTATGGCATCTAGTCCTCTTTGTCTGATACTATAGAGCAATGCCTGGGAAGGACTCAGTTCCGCTGATACCTCTGCTTGTGAACCTCATGCCGGTAAATCCTTTAAAAAGTATGTCATTCTTCATGTTCAGGCTCCTGTTTAAGATTGGGTGGGGGTCTACATATCCAATGTCTACCACTATTGTTTTGAGTAGAAGGAAGGACTTGCTTATCCCGATAAGGCAGGACTGATTTGGCAAAGTGAATATATTTAGGTTTATTTTCTGACTGACCCTAGCGACATGACATGACAAGGGTGAAGGGAGGGTGACATTAGGACGCTCACATACCATCTCCGGTCCAATCATCCTCTGGTTTGGAGAGGCACCCAGCACCTTTAGTCACCCTGTAGAATTCCACAGAGTCAGAAAGTGTACTTGGTCCCAAAATCTTGGAATGTTTTTCATAAATCAGTTTTTAGCTGGAACGGGAAGGTAATTTTACAGTTGTCATGAGGACATACAAAATTAATGTACACATCAAATCAATGTCTAAAATTATAAAGGAAATTAAGAATACTTACAAATACACCATACTGAACAGAAATAGTGTGTTTTCAAGACAGGTTATTCTTAATGTGGGTGAGCAAGAATTTGTTCTGCTTAACAGGTACAAAGAGGAAGTGACAGTACAAAACCATAATGCCCAGCAACTCAACAGAAAAGAAACAAGGCACTTATTGAAAGTCTTGATCAAAAGATAAAAATCACAGCAACCCCTTATTCCACCTGGTCCATTAATCTCACCATTACACATATTTTACCACCCAGATTTACCCATTATAATAGCACCTGCACAGAGCGGTCTGAACTGTATTGGGGAGTTACACATGAGTCCAAAATCGTAGGAAAAAGAACATGCTATCCCCTGCAACAAGCCACACATGGAACAAACTATGGAGAATATCCCACAAAACAAAGATTGAACACAGTCTGGAAATAGCAGCACCATGGGAGGAGCAGCACACTTTTTGCTAATCATGCAGCATTTTCAGGGACTCTTGATTGAAGCCCTGTGGGACCAGCTATAGCCCCCACAGCACACAGTCCTCCAGCATGCTCTGCAGCACACCACAGAAGCACCAGAAAGGAGGAGGGGAAGCACAACGGTTATACACAACTAGGGTGTACTGGCCCTGGCAGTCTCACCTATAGGTCACTGAACAACACTGCGCCAGTTACAACCTGAAGTCCCCCACCATATGTACACTCAGGGCAGAAATTGAATGATAGCTGAGCGCAACACGGCCATTATTATTTCTCTCTTTGAAGCTTCTCACTCCTCTCCACTTCTGTGCCCTAGCCACTCTCCTACACAAACACTGTGGCTCTGGTAAATAATATGATTCAGGCCTTCTCCTAAATACTCTCACATGTATTAAGCTCTTTGATGAAACACATGCACAACACCATAGCCTTCCACATTTGACCCTTTAACCATCGTTTGCATTAAATCGAAATGTAATGTCATGAACGATTTCCCCAGTATGGTTGAGGACCTGGATAGCACACACGTGGCCACTGTACCACACAGGATATGCGGGCAGGCTTGCAGGAATAAGCAAAAATAACACTTTATCAATGTGCAGATGGTCTGTGACACTGACCTGCGCTTCACTCACATGTGAGTACTATCGAACAGTTCAACTAGAACTTCATGATGCCGATTCAAAGAAACCTGCCTCGCATCATGGAGTGCTTACAATAATTACGATCACAAGTTCATATCATCAGAGACTTGCCCTGCATCCTTCCCCACTAAACACCACGTAGTGCTCACATCTGAGTGAGAGCACGTAGAGGGTACGGGACACATCCTTCACTATGATTTTGCCAATATCAACATGTATCAGGCAGGCAGCTCTAATTCCCCCATGCCATGTGTGAGTATACCATGCATTCCTCGGTGCATTCCTGCAATTCTCAGAATTGTAATTTCCCTTGCCCATATCAAATGCAGAACTCAAGAATATAAGGCTGGATGTCCTACCCATGCATGGCATGGCGAGACATGAGAGCCATGCATGAGGACACCTGCACACAGTACCAATCATTTAGGTTGGGCAGGTCCTCGAGACACATAATGCATCTCACTGGCCATCACTGTACATAATAAAAATAATTATATTATGTGGAATGAAGAGTGTTGGCAAGTTCCACTGCCTGAAAAAAGATATGTCTCACCTTACATCAGTTCACTACAAAACATTTTTACATTGAGGGCATACAACCACTGACATGCATATGCTAGCCACATTGCTGGAAATGGTGGCATTAGCAATTTCATTGCTGGCCTCTCCTTCAAAGTACCCTCATCCAGGATCCTGAGCTCTTTGTCTTGAGAACACTTGGCACCTCACTCCCGACATGGTCCTGGTGGTTGCCTTGTGGTTTTGAGCAAAGAAGTAGGGAAGATGGGCAGGCAGAAAGAAGGCTACATGATCAGTATAAAAAAGCACAGAGTTCAGTGGTGTGGGGACTGAGGGGGGGATGATGCAACTTGGGGGGTAAGCCTGAAAGTTTGCAGCTAACAGGAACCAGATGTTGGTACACTGAGCAAGGGGGTCACGTGAGTGTGGGTTGGGGGCACAGTAGTTATGGATAGGACACACTGTCATGGAGAAGGGAGTGCAGTCACAAAGAGGACATAGAGGTCATGGAGAGTTTCACAATGGTCAAAAACGATGCACAACATACAGTTAGGTGGCACAAAAGACATAGCGAGACATAGCAGCAGAAAGGCAGGAACAGCTGGTGACACAGCAGTCGGAAAGAAGGGAACAGCAGTCATCGAGTGTCTGCCACAGTGGGCAAGGACGGACCAGGAGCAGGGAGAGACGCACAATGAAGGATTGTTAGGGAGAATTTGGATTCCTGTGCTAATTCCCTTCAAACTTAGAGACCCCCAGCTCTTTTTCTGGATTTAGGACTTTTTAATTTGAACCCTGGTGTGAGTGAGACATTTTTCACACTCTATCATGTGTTATTACTTGATTTTTCACACTCTATCATGTGTTATTACTTGATTTGGATGATGTGTTTTTACTGTTTTTGGAGTCTGACAAACTCCATAGGCATCTGCTTTTTGTATGGGGACACACAACACCTTCAGTGAAGTGTCAGAGAGGAATCATTTTAGTTTTATCCTAAGGTTTAGCTACAGTTCCCAAGAATAGTAAAGTGAAATTGACTTTACTTACCTTTTCTCTTCGTGGGCCCATCACACACCATTTTATGTGGGGTGCTGGGGGGTTAGCTAGTAGCTCCTTATCCTACTTTCACATGTAAAAAATGTTGTTACCCTCATTACTTTAAATGACTTGTGGCCGTGATTTACTAGTTCCTACCATTGTGCTTTTCTACCGCAGGTTGAACCCTCAGCTTCATTACAGCACCCATGAGTGACCATTTTGTCAAAATAGCCCCTGTCTTCTTTTTCCACCCCTTTTCTATTTGAGAGGTCTTTCTTGGGTTTTACTCTGTGTTGAGACAGGTTTGAGCCCTTGGTTTGTCTTGCTTTTGGCAGGCTTCAGGCCTTAAACCCGCCCCTGGCTCCAATATGTCTGGAAGGACAGGATGTGAAAGATGGTCCCGAAACTCCCCTATCCATTGTCTCTAAGAATGTTTAAATTTAACTAGTGCTGATTGGCTGGATGGATGTCATTTCAGGACAGCCACCCTGCTGAGTGATTGACAGCCTAGGCTGTGCATGAATGGGAAAAACCTGCTTAAAAGGAAAGGCTTTTGGGACTACAGGCAGAGTCGACCACTGGGAGAAACACCAGATGAACAAACCGTGAATGAAGCTTGCTGCAACCTCCTGGACCTTTGAATTGCCTGTTGAAGCCTTGCTGCTGTGCTGACCTCCTCTTTCACCTCAACAGAGAAGCTCTGGATGGAACGACTTCTCCCCTTGGGTTAGTGGGACCAACTAACCCTGAGACAAACTATACTGGACCACCATCTCCGACTTGCTGTGCTTCTCCGTTGCTGCTGCAAGAGCCAAATGCCAGGGGTCAAGTGCCCGTAATCGAGAGCAATGCCTGCTGCGGGAACAAATTTGGCTAGAAGCTCCAGGGGCCTCCTAAGGACCCTCCAGAAGCAGGACCTCCAGAGCCAGAGTCACCTTACCAGAGTGCAGGACTGAAGGAGTGAAGGAAATCCAACCAGTGTCCGCGATCCACATCAGTACCGGCACTGAAACTGCGAAGTACCGCTGCACCGAAAAGAGCCTGTAGCTGCTGATGAACTGTTCAGTGCTGCTGCAGGAATACTCCAGACATCCTCCCTTTTGTCCCCATGACTGAGGCTCAGGAACCAGTATCTGCACCGCTGTAGCAAGATGGAATCCAGCTGGACCACTCTTCTTCTTACCATAGGTACTGTTTAGGTTTTGGGTACTTACTTTATTGCCTTTAGCCATGCTTTTCTCACTGGGGAATAATTGCATTGGCTTACCTTTTTCGAGTTGATTTCAACTCCTTTCTTACAAGTTTAATAACGTGTGACCTTACACGTGATTTTCTGAACTCTCTAACTTTGTGCAAGACTTTTATCAAAGAAATGCATCAGATCCATAGACTGTATCCAAATGACTTTAGCTGTCCTTGCTCCCTAAAGACACTCTTCTAAATCCATTGACTTTGATACCGTTTGTCCCTCATAGTTGGTAGATTGGTGGATACTGGTACTGCTGTTAAAGGCTCGTCTATACTTCATTGGAGGATTCAGATGTCCTCACAATTGCTGAGAAATTGTTCTAACCTTTTTACTTCCCTAACCCTTTCCTTTCTGCAACTCAGAGTCTACAAAAGTATATTAGTGTGATATATATATCTATATATATATATATACGCCAATACTATCCTTGTGATTGAAGTCACCTCAGGGTGTAGAAGTAGTGTATGAAGCATATACAAAGATTATCCACTGGCTTTATTTGACCCTGAAAAGTAATTTTAAAGTGTATTTAAATTGTTACAACAAATTGCCTTTTTAAGAGAATGCTTATTTAAATTTGCGTTAAATAAATAAATAACTATTTGTAACCTGCAGCCTTTGACTCGGTTCGTCGTGAAAAACTATGGGCAAAACTTGAACTATTAGGTTGCCCCGAGATCCTCCTGTACTATCTAAAATTACTGCATGAGGACAACACAGTGGCCTGCAGACTTAGTAATCAGGGGGACTTCACAGCGAAGATCCCACAAAACCGTGGCGTCAAGCAGGGTTGTGTGACGGCCCCATTCTTGTACAATTTGTTCACATATGATCTACCAGGTGTCATTTTAAGTGAACATAATTGCCCCCCTGTTGTCGGTACCATCCACTGTGCGGTACTAGCGTATGCCGATGATCTGATTATTATGGATCACACATTTAGTGGCTTACGGAGGTCCGCACTGAAGCTGTGGGAATATGCTACAAACAACGACCTAATCATCAACCAGGAGAAAACTCAGGTGATGGTTTTTTCAAATAAGAAGATAGCACGACCCAGATTAATTTTGCATGAAATAGAAATTAAATATACCCAACAATATAAATATCTAGGGGTCGAAATAGAGGCCAGGTTGGGTTATAACATCTGCATTCAAACAAGAAAACATCGGGCAGCACAAGTAACGTCATTGATCAGCCAATTTGCAAGGCAGAACTGTGGGATGTCACTATACGGAATCCGTCAAATCTACACCCAGGTACTAACCCCAATGGTGGTCTATGGACTGGAAGCGCTATTACAGATGGATTTAAGCTGGCTGCAAGTGATAGAGGGGAAGTTCTGGAGAAGAATCCTAGGTCTCCCTCAATCCATCCCAATGGCATTGCTAAGATTGGAAGTTGGGGTTTCCTCACTGAGGTCCATTGTCCTGAAAAGGAGAGCAGAACTGTACTTAAAGATGGCTAATCAACCAGAGTCTCGATTATTAAAAGAATTTAACACGGAAAGTACAAAGGAATCCACCAAATGCCATCTGAAAAAGGAGATTGAAGCCCTTCTAAGGACAATATGTTGGACTATGAGTGGAGAGAAACTTACTGAACCTCAAAAAAAAGCACTTTCTAAAAAAATCGACCTTTGGGACTGGCTAGAAAATTATGCACACCTTGACAAGCTTCCAAAATACAAATTTACTCACCACATGCTCTATACATTTAAACAAATGCAGCCATATCTATCCCTCAGTCCCTCTAGTAGACTTAGACGATTTCTACTTCTACTGAGGGTTGACAATCTACCGCTGCTGACTAACAAAAGCAAACATAATGGTTTGACTTCTACAGAGAGATATTGTAGACTTTGTAAGAATAAAGGATGCAAAGAAACAGCTTATCATGTACTCTCCAGATGTGTAAACATAATGGATACTTACATAGCAAACTTTGGCAGCTTTGTCCATGATACGGAGTTCATAAGGGAACCTGCCTTCTGGCAACGCCTCATGAACACTCAGAGCATGCAGTTACAGATCGCAACTTTTAGAGTATGGTCGGAAATTGAAAGATCTTTGAAGATCTCTATATGAATTAGTTAAACAGCAGGTTATAGACTGTGGTAGTGGATCATGATCTCTGTTATATGTGCTTTAGTATTTTTAGTATGTGCAATCGTTATTAAGTTTGAATGATCTGAAGAATTGTAAGCGTAATAAGTCCTAACTATGCTATGTTTAATGGTATTTTTAAACATTTTTTTTTTCTTTCTTTTTATTTGATTAGTTGATTAGCTGATTAGAAATAATGTGTAATATGTAATAAGTAATATGATGAATTTATATAATATATCAGTATGTGTAAAGTTTAAATATAAACTGTAACACATTATTAATAAATAATAATTATACTATTTGTAACTGAAACCTTGAGTGTAAGTGCAACTTGTATTTACGGATTTCAACTGTACAGTTCTAAAGCTCACATTTACCCCTCTTGAGATAGGTCTGGCTGCTCAGCCACACTACCATCTTGTGTAGTACAGACCTATATCAAAAGGTGGGTTACCTATTACCAAGCAGATGAGTGTTGTATAGTCTCACACAGTATGACTGCACCAATTCTTACCTAACAAGGATTAATTGTGGGGAACAAAGATATTTGAGGTGTATTCTTGATACGGGCTATTGCAGAGGCTGCTGTGGGTGGAGTCAGGTATTTTATTGTAGTTTTATTAGCATATGGGGCAGTTTATAGTTTGATTACAGTGAAAGGTCTTCCAAACACAAACGTGAATGTCCTCACACTCCCAGGGTTCCGTTCTCTTTATGTGTGTCCAGAAACCGATAAAACATAGCATGGTCATTTCATATGTATTTTAATGACGGTGGTTTTGTGTTCAATTCTTTTTTATGTGGATTCTTCGAGACCAAACATACGCTAGGGTGGATTCGTTAAGCTTCTTAGAAGCAGTTTTTGTATAGTGTGAAAAATGACCCCACAGAAGTAAATACAAATATCGAAATAATAGCATAGTTCTTAAATATCTGTAAGAAAATTATATTGTGTAATAGTTTTGTTAGCTCAAATATTCAATTTTGTCTTTGAGAAATTATCATTTTCTGAGTTACTGAACTTTACATCTCTGTAAAGTCAAAGAAGAGCATAACATATTAGTTCCTTGAGCATGACTCGATGCAATGCATTCAGGTTTTATAGTTTCTTTTATCACCCTCTTCAAAAAGCAGATGTTTAGCATTTCTTTCGAAATCAAGAAAAATACTATTCAAGGACCAAGTCCACATTCACAATTCTTTCAAAATGCATCTGGAAAATCTAGTCTTATCATAATGTTGAATATTTATGAACCCCAGCGGGAAATCAGAATAATTGCCTTATATGTTTCCTTTCAGTTATTTCTATTATTGCAATAAACACATGTTCAACATATTCTTTCCATATTCTTTCCATAAACCACAAGAAGAAATCACTTCGTCACAAAATACTATTTAAAAATAGTCTGACCTGGTGGAAGGAGTGGGTGTGTTTCTACAAATGCAGATGCAGCCCTCATTATGGATTTTGTTCTTAACATGTGGGGCCCACATCTTCCAGGCCACCAGGCAGGTGGGTTGCATCTATGATCTGCCCTGTGTCCTATGGACTTGTCACCAGATGAAGATCTGTGTTCACTTGTCTCATTGAGGTATGATATGATATGATAGTTTATTTATATAGCGCCTATGCACAATGTGTTTCAAAGCGCTTCAAGGCAAGGGAGGGAACAAGGGAAAATACAATGGAATTCTTATAAGGCCATGAACAAAAAGAATGTGAAATTAACTATCATACTCTGCCTGGTGACATTAGAGATAGTGCAAGAGCTAAAAAACATATACAGAAGGGAGGGGGTGGGAGGTAAATAGAAACAGACAGGTGACTACAGTACTAGGCCTCATGACATTTCTGGTAGAGCCGGAGATTACAAGAGGTGAGGGATGACATTTCAGATAGTGCTGGGGGAGGTGAGGGGCAAGTAAGGGAAGGGGGAGGAGAGAGACAATTGTTGCTATCATACTAGTTCCAGGGACAATTCTGATAGAGTAAGTGCATAGAAAAAGTAAGGAGGGTGGAAGGAGAGAGAAGGGAGAGTAGGAGGGAACAGAGAGTAAAACAGTGAAAGGAGGGAGAGCAGAGGGGAAAGCGAATACAGTTGCACAGGTCAGTAAAACACAAATATTTCAGAGAAATGGAAATGTTAGAAAGGATTCAAGATGACGATTGGCACAAGCGTATGAGTTGAAAAGGTGAGGCACCAAGAATGAAAGTGTCCAAAAGTCAAATCCAAGCATTGGCAACAGGCAGGTGATGGTGAAACCATGGTGAATCAATGCAACATCTGCAGAGATGAAGTGTAGGGGGGGAGAGGGAGGGGAGAGCAGGAAAGAAGAGAACAGGAAAGCAGGTAGGGAGTGGGGGGGGCACGACAGACAAGGGGACCAGGGAGGGGGGCAAAAAGGGCATCACAGGGGACCAGGGAGGAGGACAGGGCTCAACAGACATCACGGGGGACTATGGACGGGGTGGAGGGCTCTACAGACATCACGGGGGACCAGAGAGGGGGGGCACAACAGACATCACTGGGGACCAGGGAGGGGGGCACAACAGACATCACGAGGGGCCAGGTAGGGTGTGGTGGCACATCAGGCATCAAAGGGGATCAGGTAGGCGGGGGCACAGCGGGCATCACGGGTATCAGAGGGGGGCACAAGACCAACAATGGAAAAACAAGGGTTAGAGGGGTAAAGCATGATCCGGTAGCGAACAGGGAACAAACAGGGGCCTTGGAAGGTGGGCCTTGGGGAGGAGGGCTGGCATTCACTTGCCGGCATTTGGATTGGCCATAATCAGCAATCTGAGGGCCAATCAGGCTATGACTGGGGACACACAAAGGTGAGGATGTTACGGGCCATCATCTGAGGCTGTTCCTGGTATGGGCATTGTGGAAGAAGTGCCCGCCTTTTTATCCATTGAATGGCCCTCAAGGCACCAAGCCATTAAGTAGCTCCTATATATATATATTCAATGAAAAAACTTTGTTAAAGGGAGGTTATGGTTAAATTTGGCTACTAAAAACCTATGAAATTCAGTAAAAAAAGTTGTTAAAAGGACGTTGTGGTTACAAGTAAAATCAAAAAACCCCAGAAATTCGCCAGTTATGGTAAGCTAAGCAACTATAACTTGTGCCACCACCGTGCACTGCTAAGACTAACACCCAGGACATCAACGATGACATCACAATTATCATTGATGACATCACTGATGACATCACATGTGCATTTACTTTTCATACAAGGGGTTGTGAATAAAATGTTGGCAAAAAAGTATCAGGGATTATCAGGAGATGCGTAATACACTACATACTTCATTATGCAATGTAGTGTTCTAAAGAACATTCCATTGCAGTGTTCTTTCTAGTACATGAACCTACTCATACAGAAATGTAGGTATTGGCTGCAGCATACACCATAGAAGTGCAATATTTGTAATTTTCCAAAGTTATATAATAAAACGGTGAATGCTTATGTATCAGACTTTTCCGTACTGTGAAACATGTACTAAGTAGCTAATAATGCATCACTTACTACATATTTGGACTAATACACACAAAACATAAATAGACTATAATGCATACAAATATGGGGTGTATCTATGGACAGTAAAGTAAAGTAAGTAAACAAGTGCAGTATCATTAGCAACTGTGTATAACCGACATGATTTCTTCACGTACAAAAATGATTGCTGTGCTTCAGGCCTGCTTCTTCCACTATATATGTACATCATAAATGTGATTAAATTCTAAGGAAAGTAGTGTAAGAACATGTGAGAATAGCAACATCTATACATTTAATATCTTTTGAATGTTGTTTCTGACTGTCAGTAAATAAAACCACTTGGCCTAGATATGTCAGTGAACAAAGAAGAAGGGGCTAGACATGTGATGTCATCGTGATGTCATCAATGACATTTGTGATGTCATCTTTGATGTCCTAGGTGTTAGTCTTAGCAGTGCACGGTGGTGGTGCGAGTTTTGGTTGCTTAGTACTTGTAACCATAATGTCCTTTTAGCAACGTTTGTTTTACTGAATTTCATAGGTTTTTATTGGTGCAACTATAACGTGCCTTCAACAAAGTTTTTTCAATGAATTTCATAGGTTTTTATTAGTGCAACTTAATCATAACGTTCTTGTAACAAAGTTTTTTAATATATATATTAATAACCATCATTTTATTTGTACTTAACATGTTTTTCTTTCTAACAGCCCATACAGACATTAAAAATAATATACCAAGAGAGACGTTAGAAAATCCCCTGCAGCGAATAGAGCTAAAAATGGATATGTTAATGAAAAATGTCATTCTTATAAAAAACTTTGTGGATGACCATATAAAAGACAACATTAAATATCACTGTCCCACATGTACCTGTTCCCCCTCTCCATATCCCAGCCACCTATCCCCAAAACCTCTCCAACAAGAAAAACATTACGATGAGACTTCCACCCCTTCCTCCCCTCCCATCCATCATGTCCAAACCCCTAATTCCCCTGTATTTGTTTCAGTTTCTGCTTCCCCCTCTCTTTTGTAGTTTTTATATTGTTACACAATAATACAATATTAAGTGTGTTGTTAGTATATTCCTCTGTGTCTCAATTTTAAAAAAAAGGCAGTTAGGTTGTCTGTGGATAGCGCGGATGTCTAGGGTGTCCTCAATTAACCAAATTGGGGGTGTCCTAAGGACACTATACCTGTTCGTATTGTTGGCAATCAAAATGGAGGTGTCCTTCGGACACACAAGATGTCCGCCTGTCTTTAATACACCAAAATGTGGGTGTCCTAAGGACACTATAGCTGTTTTTATTGTTGGTAATCAAAATGGAGGTGTTCTTAGGGCTCACAAGATGTCCTCCTGTCTGTAATTAACCAAAATGGGGGTGTCCTAAGGACACTATACCTGTACGAATTGGCTGTAGTCAAAATGGGTGTGTCCGCAGAACACTAAAGACGTCTGCATGTTCGTAGCTATGCAAAATAAAGTGTCCTAAGAACATTTCCCCTGTTCGCATTGTCCATAACCAGAATGAATATGTCCGTAGAACACATAGCCCGTCTGCCTGTCCGCAAAGTTCTGACGCACATTTGTTTTGTTTTGGGGACCTGAACACTGTCCGTAGAACACCCACGTGCATGCGTAGCACACCCTTGTCCCTACGAACATCATGCCTGTCTGCAACTGACCGCCGCACGTGTGCCACACTTTTAATTAGTTTGGGGACTGGATCACTGTCCGTAGAACACCTGCACGCATGCATAGACCTGAAACCGTGCATTTGGTGTCCTAGGGACAGCCGTCCCATTCGGCAATGTGTCCTCGATGTCATCATGTGACCGTACCCACGCTAAGCATAACGAACACTGGCCATGCTACCGGACACCTAAAAAGTGTTTTTCTCAGCAATCCAAGGTATTTTCCTGAGAATGTTCACCCTTGCACATGTCCCACACTATGTGCCTGGCGATCGGAATACTTTTTGGAATTTTCTTGAGCCCTTTGTTGGTGTTCGAAATGTTCAGGGATAGTACAGATGTCCGCGGACCTCTAGATTCTTTGCAGTGCTGCCCTGTCACAACCATTGCACTTTTCACTGGGCGGAAGAGGTGGCTCTGAAAAGAGCCTTTTTGTGGTGTTTTTTGTGTTTCGAAAACTTCAAATGGTCAACACCTACTGCAAAATGGATTGCTGTTATTCCCAAAAAGGTTGCAATGCATTTTGTATATTTTGCAGAAAAATCTGATTGCCGGCATAAGTAAGATGTACTCCATCTCTGCGAAAAATGTGTGTACTGCGAAACATAATATTTTCATTGTGAAAAGAGGACATACCAACATCTCTCAAAAAGGCAGAGGAAGCTTTGTTAACATTGTGCCTTGCTTTCTCCATTTGTGGACCAAATGAAGAAGAAGGCAGCCACATTTGGCTCTGCATACGGGAAAAAATTACTCTGGAGTTTGGATACATGTCAATGACTTTCCAAAGTGCTCCTTTCATTGCAAATTGCAAACAGATTCCAGGCACATGTCCTAAACTGTTCCCTCCACAATGAATAATAATAATGTCTGGATGTCACTCTGTCACCAAAGTAGCACAAAGAAGTACCAATTCCAGCCACTTCAATGTCAGTGCACTTCCACATGAGGGAATCCAAGATGTACAGCCACTCTGCAGTGATCTGCATGCACCTCCAACCAATTTATCCATGAATCTCACAAAATCCAGACAATCTGCTTTCTGAAACACACAGCCATAGCTATCTCCTCTCCTCTCAGGAAAAATACTTTCTAAAAAACTCTATGCTCACACATTGCACACGTTCAACCCTATGGACCAATCCCTATGCTGATCTACGTCTCATTTGCATCCCTCTCAACCTCAAAAATCCTGTATGTTATATCTGAGTGTGGGGAATTAAAATGTAATTAGTGTGCCCCATTTCCCCCATTTCCCCCATTTGAAGTTGGCTCTGAAAAGAGCCTGTTTTTGTTTTTTTTGCAGATGCTTCAGAAACGCCTTTTATTTTGTATTAATATTTTTTTTCTCCTAATTTTCCTCCAAAAATCTTCACATTACCTTCGGAAAAGCAACCCTTATGTTCCAAAACAGAATGCCATTTCCAATAAAAGATAAAGACATGCCATCTTCTTTAAAGTAATCAACATTACCAGAGTCAATGTTCTCATTGTTGCAAAAGTATATGCCAGCTCTAGTTATGAAAGCAAACATGCCTCGGTTGATTAAACACCTACCAACATTTTGTTGAGGACAAAAAACAGAACTATTGTCCCATATTGGCCTAGGTATCAAACTATAAAAACTAATCTTGGCATTTGGAAGTAGCTTCATTACTGCCTGAACCAAGTTTTGCACATCTTGCAACAAAGTAGGGGCACTGACATAGCCCAAATGCAAAACACCACAGTGCAGAACAACCGCATGTGGACTATTATACCTAGCCACATCCTGACAAACTTCTACAATTGCCTGCAAATTAAAACCAGGCCCAGCGCACCTCACCACCTCCACTCCTTTTGTGTCAAAATGGTTAGCTACATTCCTAGATTCAGCATACTGCTCCAAACCATTCACAAAGATATATCCAAGCACCACCACCCTGACTTTCTCCACCTCCTCCATCTTCACTACACACAGCCTCTCTCAATACGAAGCAGAACCTCAAAACCAGATTGGGCTAATCCTCAAAATACAATCTCATTTCATGCTCGGAAGCCCCAGATGTTGCATGTCCTGTCTGCGAACAGCCGCGCTGTCGTCGTAGCATGTAAGTAACACTGGGGCAGCCCTTCTCCCCTTTCCACTTCACTCTCTGCACCATTCCCTCATTAGCTACTGTTAAGCAGTCACACAACCATCCACCAATCACATGCAAGAACTCTACATCTAACTCCATCATTCAAATTCAGCACTTTAGATATACTGTTGATCACTCCGAATACAATTGCGCTGTGACTGCAAAGCACCTACAGCAACTACTAGTAAACTCTCCAACATTTCTTCTTGCAGATTCATACACATCCACATGCATGAACACAAAGTACAGGTATGAATATATTTTGCACAGTACATCATACATGCCAACATTCTGACCCACCTGGGAGGGACATTTCCTCCGAATAATCAGGAGACAACATTTGTGTCATAAGAATGCATTGGGCAAAGATGTATTTTCAGCGGGAGTCTCCCACCGAAATTGGGAGGATTGGCTTTCATGGTACATGTACATCTCTTGTATAAATGCATATAAACAGACTAACTACCACTTACCCTGTGTGACTTGTAAAAAAAACTTACTATCATGTCTCCCATCTACTATGATCAAGTGTCACTTGCAAAGTTGTCTGCTCTCCACATTTTTATTTACTGATATTATTAATTGCAATGGGCAAACTGTTATTATCTTCATTCATTCTATCATTTCTGTAACCACTGCCATGTATTTAACCAGATTTCAACCATGATGGCATTTAATGCATTATAGTGCATAAGATGTACATACAATTTCCTTTCTATACATTCTGCATATTTCACATATATTCTATAATTTCAACTTCCTTTACAAATGATTATATTAGTAATCGGACACACCACACACAGCTATCTAAGAAAGACTCATTTCATGTTAAAAGATGGGAGAAATAACAGTATAATTATGGGAAAAGGCTTTCTAGTGTGTTATAAAATTACACACAGCCAGGATGAGTATATGCATCTTTCTTTATGCACATTTGAAAGGCTCCCAGCTAAAACAACACCACTGCCTCTACAACTGTTCTTCCAATCTTCACAGCTCTCTCATTCCAGCTGGTTGCCCATTCCATTCTAGATTTCACAACAGCATTCAACTATGCACAGGTGCAGTCATATCTATCACATCATCTACAACTATGTACAGTGTTGTAAAGCAAGACATACTTCGTCTCCCCCTTTCCTTCAGCCTGCAACACAAGCACCAGATCCTTCCTTGCAACCCTTACTTTAATTCAGACTCTCCCATCCCCAAGCACCACAGAATCACGCATTACTTTACTAATCACCTGCTGAGTAATAACCTGCTGAGCCCATCAAATCCTTCTGATTTATTTCCCACACCTTCACAAACACATACATTGCATACTTTTCCATAGAGTTCCTGCCATTTACCCTGTATGAATAGCAAACAAAGCATACCATTTTTTCTTCTATCTCCTAACATCCAATAACACCGCCTTATGAAGCCAAGTGTGCTCTGTGCACTTACTATTGTACTAATTTTTATAGCACATTCAACTAACAGATTCTAAATAAAATATACAGAATGCACATAGGCAAAGAAATGTGCATATGCATGCTATGCACAGTTATCAGAAAGCACTATACTGCAGAAACAAACAAATTAATGCCTACATTAACAACAGTGCTATTAACGCACATATTTACTAACTTCTTTCATTCACAATTGCAGTGAAGACCACTCTCCTGAAAAGCAGTAGCGCCTGAAGTACGAAAAAGAACTCAGAAACCTATTCTTTCCATCCAAAAAAGTAAGTGCAATACTGCCATAATGTTCTAACTGTTACTCAAACACTGTAGAGTTACAGTATTCTAGAACAAACAATTGTATTTACCCTACAACATTAGATTCAGTACTAGTGCTTCCCCTCATCAGCTCCATACTTTGTATTGTAATCTGAACACCAGTATAGTGAAACACAAATACAAGAATAGCTTTCCCAACCTGATGTAGCAGCCCATTGCACAATCACACACCTCTACGTACATCCTTACCATCATACTCAGACACTCATGCACAAAGCACACATACACTGCACAATATCCCAAGCCACACATTCTTTTGTTCTCCAACAGACCCCAAATAATGCCTACCAAAAAGCAACTCCATAGAAAGCAACTCAAACATAAACAAAATCAAACTAAAATGCTTCAAAATAAGCATCCACCTCTAGCAAAAATTGTACAAAAAGTTCAAACAAACAGCTAATACAGTCATTAACCAAAAAGAACAAGCTTCCAGTATAGAAACGTTGCCTCCTCTGTCGAAATGTAAAATGAAACAGAAAGTAATTAACAAGACTACATCTGCCACTAGTGCTAACACTGCACCTATAAATCTTGATGTAGAGGCAAGTAAGCATACCAAAAATATTATTTTACAAATAAAATTCTGCCACAGAGTCCTTCAGAACCTTGCAAAACCAGGAGAGAAATCACGCACAATCCTTAAAAACTACCGTAGAAAATGAATCCTAGAATCTCTCATAGACAGTGCAATCCTTCTCAAAAGGAAAATATTTATTTTAGTTCAAAACAGAAGGAAACCACAAAAAAGACTTCTCAATAAATGAAATATCAACAAAGATAACTTCACAAAGTGAAGGTGAATGGAGTCACACCACAAGCACAGAACCATATTTCAAAGGAGAAGCATACATATAAAAGCAAATAAACCCAATTACCATACATACCAGTGGACGAGGGTATGAAAAACTTAATAATACCATTATGGAACAAGAAAAGCTCCACAAAAAAATATCCCCGGAAAACTCAGTATCACCTGTCCATACCAATCAACCAATACATACAGTCTACAAATGGCTATGCACATCAATGTGTAACATTGCCAAAAAAATGTTCAAATCTTTATGCAACTTCTTCTATCAGTATGTGAAAGGCAAAGACATATTCAAAATTAAACTACTACAAAATATGGACCCCTGCCCAGTGCGCAAACACACAGGACTACAAGGACATTCATTAGCCTGCATTTCTGGACCTATTTGCAAAAGCACCTTCCATCATATCAGAATGATATCAACACATCATTCAACTATTAGAAATCTGGTCCATAAACTGTACCATGCCAAAAGTCCTGCTTTAGCACTAGCACATTTAAATAAAAAACTTTAGCATGGTACAGCCAAAAAACTACTCGAAGAAATAGAGCATATCCAGAGAAAATATTTTGGAATTGAAAGCCATTTACAAAAGGCAATAGATTTACAACAGACTACCAACAACTGTACAGATGGCAACCTTGTATTACACACATACAAAAAGGAAATACAAAAGTTTAAAAGTAGATCTGCTGAAGTACCAAACCATTTGTGGGTGTGTTGCCGCAGGACTTTTTATAAAAATAGCACACAACCTGCAGACAGAACGTACAAAATAGAAGACAATGAAGATTCCAAATGGTTCCAATTAGATCTCTATCTTATAACAGAAACCAAATACGAAATTGACCTCTTAATACTTTGCAATTACTGCGTTGTAAAACTTGACAACAACCAAACACCTTCAAGTGCTATCACAAATAACATGGAATTATTCCCATTACCAATGCCACTGCAACAACTATACTTATATGAGAGCATCATAATTCAAACAGTGCAGCCATTTCAAGCAATAATACTCCTCCAATCAAAAACAGCAAAACTACCTCCCTCTGAATTATTGAAAGGCATTTGTGGCAAAGTAGTTTATTTGCCATTAGATCTCAAAAAAAATGTACACACTCTGGGAGTGCAACATCGAATAGATCAAGCTTTAATTATCTTAGTAAATGGCGTACTTACAAAAGACAAAAAAATGTGGCAACAACTTGTGGAGTAACATAACGTTAGACTAGCCCTGCAATATCTAAAAGACAACAATGAATACTACAGAGAAATTAATATTGAAGAAAACCTGAGGGAAACCACTGAAATAATTCAAGAGTCATCAGAAACTGGTCAATTTCAACTTCTAGATCCTGCTACAGAATCCAATATTTTAGACCATTATACAATTCACCCATTAAACTCTAAAGACACCATAGTTGATGCACTGGAAAGGTACCAAATGCGACAAGCCAAAGGATCTCCAATCAGCATATAGGAAAAAAGTATAGAAGCAGGTGCCTTTCCTCTACTCTTTCCTACTGAAAAGGAGGAAGGTACGATGATAGACCCACACAAATAACAGCATCGGAATAACGCTCTTTACAAATGTATTCTGAAGACCCCAGATTCAGACAAAACGTGAAATACATATTCCACCTTCTCTTTGAAAGTTAACTAGCACCTCTATGCTACGGAGTTGCACACACATTGAAATCAGGTACCCATTTTCAAAATATGTCAGCTCCGGAATTACTACAAAAAGTGCAAGAAAAGGATGACATTTTACAGTCAAGCATTACAAATCTTTTAGCAAACATGCGTGGTATAAGAGAATACTGGCTCTGATGTCACAGATATGTACACTGTATGATAAGAAACCTTGGCCCACCCACTTGGCTTGTCACATTAAGTTGTGCAGAATATGCATGGGAAGATTTACACAATATCCTACGCATAGCAAACAAAAACAAAACAAACATAGATATAAAAACACCAGGAGAACTCTGCTCTCTAGATCCTGTGAATGTATCAAGCTATTTCCACCATTGCTTCATTGCTATGCTACACTTCATCTGTAATAAAACTGTTCCCCCCCTCAGAGAAGTACAATACTTCTTTTGGAGAAAAGAATACCAAGCCAGAGGAACACCACACATCCACATGCTTTTGTGGATTAAAGAGGCTCAAGATATTGATGCCACTCTTTTGCAATTCATCCACAAATATGTCACTTGTGAAATCCCTTCACAAACAGCACATAGTGACTTTCATACACACATTTTACAATTTGAAAGACACAAATGTGGGGAATATTGTTGTTGTAAATATAAAAACAAAGGGAAATACTACACCAAATGCTGTTTTGGTTTCCCTAGAACAGTTTCAACAACAGGTCAAGTAAACAACTTCATGTCTTCAGTTCGAAGGTAAATCATCTAAGAATACATATTACATAAAAATAACAAACACATCAAAATACATCAATGATTACAATGCAATCATTGCCCTCCTATGGAATGCAAACATAGATGTGCAGTACATTGCAGTCAATTCCACTGCAGTTGCACGATAGGTCACAGCCTACTTAACCAAGACAGAGAAAACAGAGCTTCAGGACCTCTGGGATGACATATCATCTGACAAAACACTATCAGAGAAATTGTACAGCTTAGGCATAAAAATGCTCTCTCATAGAGAATGTGGCTTCTATGAAGCTTCAGGCCGTTTAACCGGTACTGCCTTGTATGGAAAATCTGACAATATCGTATGGCTAAGTCTTGGTCCTGCTAAATCTAGAAAAAGAGTTCTCAAATAGACATATTCAAAGTCTTGGCTAAGTCTTGGTCCTGCTAAATCTAGAAAAAGAGTTCTCAAATAATATGAGGACATCGAAACAATAGCCACAAATGATCCCAACAGCCAAGACATTTTGAAAAAAAACAATTTACTTGACATATACTACCCAAACAGGAGTACCACTTTGGAAACCATGTGTCCATACCAGGTAGCCCAAAACTTCACATACAAAAATAATATTAAACCAGATGAAAAGAAAGGTAGATACAGAGTAGCAAATTGTGAAGGCAGTTTAGTGAAAGTTACCAAACACAGCTTAATTAATCATTAAAAACTCCTCAACATAAAGAACTGTGTTACATGTCCCTGCTACAACTTTTTAAACCATGGAAAAAAGATGAAGACTTGCTGGATATGTATGACTCCTATGAAGACGCTTTCAAAGCAAATGAAAGCACTATAATAGACATAAACTTTACACAGTGCCAAAAAATGTTGCGCAATGAATAGCAACACAAACAAGAACTCCAGGCCCAACTAGATGTGGACACTCCTGACAGTAGTCAACCTTCTGTAACAGGGAGTCAAGAACCACTTGGACATCCACTAATAGCAATTGAGGCAGAATTAGCCATGGCAGAAGTAGAAAACAGCATGTGTCAGTATGATCAATCTACAGAAGACTTTGCAGTACTGAAATCACAACTAAACACTGAGCAGCGTACCATTTTCCAAGAAGTAACAATACAAATTGAACATGGTGTGCAACATGAAAATAAAAACGGTACTTGCCAAGATTACAAACCTATACTACTATACATGAGTGGTCAAGCTGGTTCCGGTAAAACATTCTTAATCAAAATCATCAGCAAGTTCCTCCAACAACTGACAAACAAAAAACTGTCAGCTGTTGTAACTGCCCCCATCGATTTAGCTGCCTACAACATAGGCGGTATGACTTTACACCAATTACTACACCTTCCAGTAGAACACCAAAACAAATTAGACTGCTACAAACTTCCTACAGAAGCTGCAATGGAACTATGCAGAATTTTCAAACAAATGAAAATGCTGCTAATAGTTGAGGTGAGCATGGTCTTCGACCTAATGTTGGCTTTAATTCACCTCCGACTACAAGAGGACCTCAAAACAGTCTACGAAGAGCTCTTTGGAGGAAAACACATTATTGTTTTTGGAAATCTTCTTCAATGAACACAAGAGAAAGCTGAACCCATTTTTAAAACCTTAGGACACAAACTGTGCCGTAAAACTCTTGGCAGCATAGGAAATGTCAACCTATGGCAACATTTCGAATACAGAGAATTAACTGAAAATATGCAGCAGTCTGCAGATCTGACATACACCAACATTTAAAAAAGTAGTAGAGTTGGTGTACTATCTCAAGAAGCACAAGCTATATTAAAAACCAGGCACATCCATGCACTCTATGGCCATAACTCATGTGCTACTGATATCATGGAACAATTACCACACAACAATGTCAATTGTATGTCCTTGATGCCAACTCTTGCAAGCTGTTTCAAATGTAATGAAACAATGTTAAAAAAAAGAAATGCAACCAATAGTTCAAATTGCCTCCACAGACAAACTGGGCATACATGGTATGACACTATCCATGTGTCAAAAAAGCCACAACAAGGATACATTCCTTGGAAAACTCTATCTCTAACACAGCTGGTTTGGAGAAAATATAAAGATTATCTTTAAACTGTAGAATAATGCTTAAACGTAACCTTGACATAGACCAAGGACAAGTTAATGGAGCACTTGATACACTTGTTGACTTTCAAACATACCCACATGACAACAATATTCAATTGTCAATATTCTCTTTGACAAACCATCCAAAGTTAAAAGGATAGAATGCTCAACAGCCAGCTTCCTTCTTTTCAAAGACATGTATGTACGCAGAGAACAATTTTCTCTAACGCTAGCATACGCAGTCACCATTCAGAAATCACAAGGTCTTACACTAGAAAAAGCATTGATAGATATTGGTAGCACAGTCTTTAAGGAAGACATGAGCTATGTAGCACTTTCATGCTTACATAGACTTGACGGACTATTTCTAATCAGCTTGGATGCAAGTAAAGTAAATGCTGATATTTCTTGCATTCTAGAAAACAATAGACTGCGTTCACTCTACACCCCACATCTAAAAACCTATCCTGTTCCACAAAAAGAAAAATGTTGTAAAAGAACACTCTTTCAGACTCAATCTATGCAGGATCTCACAGAAATTCCTCCAAAGAAAGTACAAGAAGGTAATACCTCATCAAGGACCACAACCAAAGAAGAACCTACTGCTCAAATTAACTCAAGTATGTTTTCAAAGAAGCAACGCACACTCCCAACAAATGAGTTGGACACAGAACTGCCAGGTCCATTCAAATTTTCAAATACAACTGGTGGAAATTGCTATGCAAATGTAGCAATACATATTCTATACTAATTATTGACAACATTTACTTACACAGTACAGTCCAATTGTGTTTGCAAATGTTAGTCCTTCATAGAAATGCAACCAACAATCCTGACAACACTTACAATGTTCATGGAATAAGGCAGGAATTGGACTACTGTGCAGGAATGGTCAAATTCACTATAAACCCACAGGAAGATCCAAAATAATTTCTAATGTACTTGCTACAAGTAATAGAAAACAAAAACATACCTATAAATGAAATCTTCCAGATTTCATTCATGTGGAAACATACATGCACTCTTTGCAGGCATGAAATACAAGAAGACGTTCCTAATGAACGCTTTGTGTATGAATCAATACCTAACTGTGAATCCATTCCATTTCAGTAACTTGTACAAAATGCAAAACATGGCAGATTGTGTACTACCTGCAATTCAGAGAATCGCTCCACCTTACAAATACAGACATATAGTAAATACATAATAGTAATGCTTTTACGTTACAATGCAGATGGTACCAAAAACAACTGCAAGCTGACTAGATTCACACACAGTCAAGTATCACTTAGTAAGTAAACCTTCACAACAATAGGTATTATCTACCACGCAGAAGCCATAACCAATGCAGGTCACTACACTGCATATATAAAAAAGAATTGTGGATGGTTCGAATGTAATGATAGTACCATTACTCTAAAGCCTGTGTTTTAGCCGCCAAATCCACCCTTCTGGTGGCATCCGTGGTCCCCGTTTCCCCCCCCGTAGCCCATCCGCCTCCCATTCCCTCCCCGCATCCATTTCCTCATTCCCCGGCCCTCCCCGCCTCGCGCTCCCGCCCACCCCCTCCCATTGGTCAATCCAACCCTCACATCTACCCTAGCTACTCGCGTGCCTGGCCCGGCTCCCATAGCCCCCCAGAGCCTGGTGAGTGCAGCCGCCTGTGTTTTAGCCGCCAAATCCACCCTTCTGGTGGCATCCGTGGTCCCCGTTCCCCCCCCGTAGCCCATCCGCCTCCCATTCCCTCCCCGCATCCATTTCCTCATTCCCCGGCCCTCCCCGCCTCCCGCTCCCGCCCACCCCCTCCCATTGGTCACATCAAGAGGACTTCCATTCATAGCCAATCCCCCCAGGGCAGCCCCTGCCCGGCAGCCCCATCGGCTAAGGGCCCCAAGGCCAAGGGCGGCTCCAACAGAGGCGGCTCCAAGATGTGTCTGCAGGTGTCAGCAGGGGAAGCCAATGAAGCCAGCAACTAACAGACACCACCAAAACCGTGAGTGTGGTATGGGTGGGGGAGTAGAGCAATCACTCCACTCCAGAAAGCCCATGCCACTCTATTTTACCTCCAAATAACATAGACTGCCATAATGTTAGCATGTCCACTCTTAGAAAGAACTGTGAAAGTTAGCATGTCCACCCCTAGACGGAATTGTGAAAGTTAGCATGTCCACACTTAGAAAGAACTGTGAAAGTTAGCATGTCCACTCTTAGAAAGAACTGTGAAAGTTAGCATGCCCACCCCTAGACGGAATTGTGAAAGTTAGCATGTCCACACTTAGAAAGAACTGTGAAAGTTAGCATGTCCACTCTTAGAAAGAACTGTGAAAGTTAGCATGCCCACCCCTAGACGGAATTGTGAAAGTTAGCATGTCCACACTTAGAAAGAACTGTGAAAGTTAGCATGTCCACTCTTAGAAAGAACTGTGAAAGTTAGCATGTCCACCCCTGGACGTAACTGTGAAAGTTAGCATGTCCACACTTAGAAAGAACTGTGAAAGTTAGCATGTCCACTCTTAGAAAGAACTGTGAAAGTTAGCATGTCCACTCTTAGATAGAACTGTGAAAGTTAGCATGTCCACTCTTAGAAAGAACTGTGAAAGTTAGCATGTACACACTTAGAAAGAACTGTGAAAGTTAGCATGTCCACTCTTAGAAAGAACTGTGCAAGTTAGCATGTCCACACTTAGAAAGAACTGTGAAAGTTAGCATGTCCACTCTTAGAAAGAACTGTGAAAGTTAGCATGTCCACTCTTAGATAGAACTGTGAAAGTTAGCATGTCCACACTTAGAAAGAACTGTGAAAGTTAGCATGTCCACTCTTAGAAAGAACTGTGAAAGTTAGCATGTCCACTCTTAGATAGAACTGTGAAAGTTAGCATGTCCACTCTTAGAAAGAACTGTGAAAGTTAGCATGTCCACCCCTAGACGGAATTGTGAAAGTTAGCATGTCCACACTTAGAAAGAACTGTGAAAGTTAGCATGTCCACTCTTAGAAAGAACTGTGAAAGTTAGCATGCCCACCCCTAGACGGAATTGTGAAAGTTAGCATGTCCACACTTAGAAAGAACTGTGAAAGTTAGCATGTCCACTCTTAGAAAGAACTGTGAAAGTTAGCATGTCCACCCCTAGACGGAACTGTGAAAGTTAGCATGTCCACACTTAGAAAGAACTGTGAAAGTTAGCATGTCCACTCTTAGAAAGAACTGTGAAAGTTAGCATGTCCACTCTTAGATAGAACTGTGAAAGTTAGCATGTCCACTCTTAGAAAGAACTGTGAAAGTTAGCATGTCCACCCCTAGACGGAACTGTGAAAGTTAGCATGTCCACACTTAGAAAGAACTGTGAAAGTTAGCATGTACACACTTAGAAAGAACTGTGAAAGTTAGCATGTCCACTCTTAGAAAGAACTGTGAAAGTTAGCATGTCCACTCTTAGATAGAACTGTGAAAGTTAGCATGTCCACTCTTAGAAAGAACTGTGAAAGTTAGCATGTCCACCCCTAGACGGAATTGTGAAAGTTAGCATGCCCATACTTGAATAGAACTGTGAAGGTTGGCATGTCCACTCTTAGATAGAATTGTGAATGTTAGCATGTCCACCCCTAGACGGAACTGTGAAAGTTAGCATGTCCACTCTTAGATAGAACTGTGAAAGTTAGCATGTCCACTCTTAGAAAGAACTGTGAAAGTTAGCATGTCCACCCCTAGACGGAATTGTGAAAGTTAGCATGTCCACTCTTAGAAAGAACTGTGAAAGTTAGCATGTCCACCCCTAGACGGAATTGTGAAAGTTAGCATGCCCATACTTGAATAGAACTGTGAAGGTTGGCATGTCCACTCTTAGATAGAATTGTGAATGTTAGCATGCCCTCACTTGATGGGACTGTGAAGGTTGGCATGTCCACTCTTGGATGGAATTGTGAACGTTGGCATGTCCACTCTTGATGGAATTGTGAATATTGGCCTGCGCCGCATCTAGATGGAACTGTGAAGGTTAGCATGTGAAAGTTGCATTTAGAAAGTGTGCCCTACAGCCTCTCCATCAAGCTTAGAAATGTGCCCAATAGCCTCTCCGTGAATTTTAGAAATGTGCCCAATAGCCTCTCTGGTAAATTGAATTTAGAAGTGTGCCCAAGATCCTCTGTGAAAGTTTAATTTAGAAGTGTACCCAATAGCCTCTCCGTGAATTTTAGAAATGTGCCCAATAGCCTCTCTGGTAAATTGAATTTAGAAGTGTGCCCAAGATCCTCTGTGAAAGTTGCATTTAGAAGTGTGCCCAATAGCCACTCTGTGAAAATTGCATTTAGAAGTGTGCCCAATAGACACTCTGGAAAGCTGCATTTAGAAATGTACCCAATAAACACTCGGGAAAGTTGCATTTAGAAGTGTGCCCAATAACCTCGCTGTGAATTTAGTAGTGTTCCCAATAACCACTCTGTGAAAGTTGCATTTAGAAGTGTGCCCAATAACCCCTCTGTGAAATTTAGAGGTGTACCCATTAGCCTCCATGAGAGGTACATCTAGAAGTGTGCCCAATAGCCACTCTGTGAAAATTGCATTTAGAAGTGTGCCCAATAGACATTCTGGAAAGTTGCATTTGAAATGTACCCAATAGACTCCCTGGAAAGTTGCATTTAGAAGTGTGCCCAATAACCCCTCTGTGAAATTTAGAAGTGTACCCATTAGCCTCTGCGAGAGTTACATTTAGAAGTGTGACCAATAGCCACTCTGTGAAAATTGCATTTAGAAGTGTGCCCAATAGACATTCTGGAAAGTTGCATTTGAAATGTACCCAATAGACACTCTGGAAAGTTGCATTTAGAAGTGTGCCCAATAACCTCGCTATGAATTTAGTAGTGTTCCCAATAACCACTCGCTGAAAGTTGCATTTAGAAGTGTGCCCAATAACCCTCTGTGAAATTTAGAAGTGTACCCATTAGCCTCTGTAATAGTTACATTTAGAAGTGTGCCCAATAGCCTGGTAAATTGAATTTAGAAGTGTTCCCAATAGCCTCGCTGGAAAATTGAATTTAGAAGTATTCCCAATAGCCTCGCTGAAAATGGATCTTAATAGTGCGCCCAGTAGCCTCTCTGTGGAAAACTGAATTTAGATATGGGCCCAATATCCTCTGTGAAAGCCGCATTTGAAGTGTGCCCATTAGCCACGCTGTGAAAGCTGCATTTAGAAGTGCTACCAATAGCATCTGTGAAAGTTGATTATAGAAGTGTATCCAATAGACACTCTGGAAAGTTGCATTTAGAAGTTCGCCCAATAACCTCTCTGGAAAATTGAATTTAGAAATGTGCCCAGTAGACGCCCTGCGAAAATTGCATTTAGAAGTGTACCCAATAACTTCTGCGAGAGTTACACTTAGAAGTGTGCCCAGTAGCCTCGCTGATAAATTGAATTTAGAAATGTTCCCTATAGCCTCTGTATGGAAAATTGTACTTACAAGTTTGCCTAGTTGCCTCTCTGTGGAAAATAGAACTTAGAATTTCGCCCAGTACCCTATCTGGGAAAGTTGCATTTAGAAGTTTGCACACTGAAAGAGCATATAACCAGTCATACCACACCCCACGCTTACTCTCTCCTTTACATCACCACTCAACTAGAACACAGAGATACTATGAAACCATTCGGTATAACTGTTCTCATACGAACATCCGCCGCTTACTCCACATCATTCTATGTAAACACTGCTGGTCTCACACCCTCAGCCAGGCGTTTTCCCCAGGCCTAACGCAGCCACATCCGTTCCGGATTAATCCTGCCAGAACGAACACATTCTCCTGATCTCTCAACCACCACACCTACCGATAAGAATCAGCTATTACACGCGTACCGCACGAGCTGCACACATATCCGCTGCACACACGCACCTTTTTGACTCTCCCTACTCTCTCTACTGATCTGAACTTCGGTTCCCAAGGGCGTTCAACCTACCAGCGCCTTCAGACCATACCAATGGTATATAAGGCGCTATATAAGTGCAAAATAACAATAACAAATAACAATAACAATAACAATAAAGCAGAGATTACCAGCAAATCTTGTAAACACTTACTTAATAGTATTAAAACCAAAATGTTATAACTAATCTATGTATGAACATAAACAAAACTTGAACTTCGAAACTATACCAGTTAGAATACCGCAAAAGGTATCTAACTTCCCCAAGAATCTGCAACCAAGAAACAGATAAATGAATACCACTAAAATGGAAAAGGAAATAAACAAATAGAATACACCAACTGCTATCTAATTGCAACAATACTACCACCACTTCCAAATGAAAAAACATACACCTATTAAATTCCTCCTATTGAAATCAATGAAAGAAACATAATGTACCACAACGTAGAACGTTTTTTTTTAATCCAGCATGGATTTTTTTTTCCCACAGACCCAATGATTTAATCAACAAACACAGGAACTGAGCAAATTGCATAGTACACTGGTTTGAACTATAGTACTTCTAAAGTACTAATTATGAGGGTCAACATAATACAGAAATGTCTACTATGCAATGCAATACTCATTATAAACTATCTACACTAACGTGTGATTTTTTCTTTTATCACAGGTATTGAAAATAATGTGTGCTCCAACTACCCGTGTCATGAAAAAACCTGCATACAATCACAAAAAGTCAAACAGTAAGTATATAAGGATTGGACTCACAAACACTGCAGCATAACACACCCATTCAAGCAAACACCTGACCATAAACCACAATGCAAAATGTTTGCTTCCATGGGTTTCTTATGCTGCAGCGCTTGTTGCCAAACACTAAAATCTTGACTGCATGGCCTGGCCAATACTCTTCATACAGACGCAACAAAGGAAACATTAAGTTTATAATAATTAAACTCACAAACACAGCAACATAACACAGCCATGCAAATGAACACCTCACCAATTAATACAATCCACAATGCCTAGAGTCTTCAATACCAACAATATGAACACAATCCAACAAACAAACAAACAAACACACATCATCTCATTATCCTATAAACACTATTACAGTACTACCAATCAGTACTCACATTTTTGAAAACATATCCCCTAAACAGCCCACATACCGCAAACAAAATGTTTGGTAGCATTGTATAGTTCTGCTGAAGTGGTTGTGGCCAGGGCCTAGAGTCTTGGGTGCATGGCCTATGGCCTACGGCCCTCGACCATGTACCCAAGACTCTAGACCCTGGCTACAACCACTGCAGCATAACACACCCATAGAAACAAAAACCTACCAAATGAACACAACCCAAAAACATAATACATCCACCTCTTGACTGCATGCCTGGCAAAAACTCTTCATACAACTTCAACAAAGGAAACAGTAAGCATATAATAATTACACTCACAAACACTGCAACATAACACAGCCATGCAAATGAACACCTCACCAATAAATGCAACCCAACATGCCTAGAGTCTTCAACACCAACAATCTCAACACAATCCAACAAACAAACAAGCACACATCATCTCGCTATCCCATAAACACTATTACACTACTACCAATCAGTACACACATTTTTTAAAACATATCCCCTAAGCAACCCACATACCACAATCAAAAATGTTGGTAGCATTGTAGAGTTCTGCTGTTGTTTCTATGGGTGTGTTTTGCTGCGGTGGTTGTGGCCAGGGCCTAGAGTCTTGAGTGCATGGCCTACGGCCTTTGGCCATGCACCCAAGACTCTAGGCCCTGGCCACAACCACCGCAGCAAAACACACCCATAGAAACAACCACCTATCAAATGACCAGAACCCAAAAACATAATACATCCACCTCAAAACTATGCACTTCAATTAACATTCTAAAAAATAATTACAACCAACGTATAAACTCTTCAATACATACCCTTTTCACCCAATGCTCTTCTAATAACCCAAAACCAACATCATACTAAACTAAAATAGCCAGTAGTGCGCCCAGTGTCTAGTATGTCCGCGGACAACCGCGGTGACGGCGGACATCGCAAATGCATCATGGCCTTCTCCCACCTAAAAAATACAGAATTTGACCCATCTGTTTCTCCCCCACCCTCGCCAAGCACTCATACACACCAACACACTCCCCAAAATTGGATTTATGCTCACTATCCAGCGCATATCCGCGCATCCAATATGGCAGGCGCATTGAAACAATTTGACGCACCTCACGCCTCATCCCAGCCAATCAGACAACATGTTGCGTGTCTGCGAACATGACGCAAGCTGATTATCCAATCTGTGTCCTGCATGGATTTACACCAAATTAACAAAAGCATGCTTTCGAAACCAAGCCGCTGCTGCTGCTGCAAATTTGGTGAAAATCCATCCAGCGGTTTGGGCTATAGGCGCAACAGACATTTTTTCCCATTATGTCTATGGGAAGAAAATACATTTTGGGACCCGCCCTATAACATTGCCCCCCCTTGACCAAACCTCACCAAACTTTGCAAACAAATTCAGCGTGGGCCTGTGTGGGAGCGAGGGGCCAATGGGCCACTCTCTACCATCACATCTCAGTACAAAAACTCAGACCAAGTGCCTCTAGTTGTGGGTGCGCCCCTCGCCCTTATGCAATGTTAACTTTGGGTTACATTTGCGTAGATGGGACCACCAAGCAGGACACGGGGCATCCATTTTTTGTACCCCCGTTCCGACTCCATCTTGGTAACCATGCCTCACTGCGATAGTACAAAATGCCTCTCTCTCTTTTGCTCGCCGCAGTAGCTTAGAGCACATGGCCCCCACCCTCGTTCCCACTCCAACTGGAAAACTCATGCTGAAGTCAGAGCTGCTTGCAACAAATAATAAATGTAACGCATTCCTTTCCTCTGAGAACACTGTCCTGCATGCGAACCAACATGAGCCAAGCACATAGCTCGTCCATCACCACAAAAGTGTCCTTGCCCTCTTACCCTCGCCAGTTGAAACTTATTGCCATTCTAACCCTGTGTCCTTGCAAGGCATTCCTTATATGTGCCAGACTGCCAACCATGCTATGAAGCCCACCCAACAGACCCCCAACTAACAATACACCCCTGCTGCATTATATCGTGCCCAATACTAACATACCTGAGATTCTTGTGAGACTAACCCTATAGTTCAATGACAGTATTATAGTGGTCAAGGCCCATAAACCTGTGACCTGTATAACCCAAATGTTGTAGATGATATAAACCCAATGACATGATACACTACTGAGGGTCTTTTTGATCAACTATTATTTAGTGCATGCATTACTCAGAATGTATTCTCTTAGCTTAGCTTAGATAGTGACCACCGTGTTTCACAGCAACCTGACCTTCACCCATCCGGAGCACAGATGTCTGACCTCAATCCTCTCGCCAACCAAGCAACCAACCCGGCAATGTACCTTATAAATGTGTTGTAACCTTGATGTGGTCAGAGCGCTCTCAGAGATCCAGATAAACTTTTCCTTGAACTCTCGCAGCCTGCTCTTTTGTGCCTTATTCCCTGTTCAGGGAGTGTCTGTTTTATTCATTTTACACGTGTAAGACAGGGAAGGCACAAACATTTGGTGACCCCCTGTGACGTGATCGGAGAGGTGCGTCGAGGCCGGCGCCGAGCGGCGAGATCCGGGAAGCCCCCAGCAAAACCATTGCCTCCGCGGCCGACCAGCCTGTGCGCACTACAAGAAAGGGTCAAGGGTTCCCAGTTGACAAATACCCGACTGAAAAGCTGCTTGCCGAGGCGGGCCACGGCTTGGTTGGGGTGCGAGCCTGACTGGGGTCGGACTGCGAGCGGCGACCCTGGGGTCAACTGACTGAACACGTGAGTGCCGGTTGCGAAGGTTACGAAGGAAAGGTAAAGGGGAAGAGGGGGGCAGGTGGTGACGGGTAATAGGGAAGAGTAGGGCCTGTGTGAATGATGATGAGGCTTTTCTGATCCGTCCTTTATATGGCCATTAGGTTTTGTAAGAAGTGAAGAGAAAAAAGAGAAGTGGTATCCTAGCCCGAACGGGGTAGAAGGCGGCACCGTGTGGCATTGTCTCATCCAGTGCAGAATAAATAAGTGAAGATACAGAGAAAATAGTAAGAGTCTCGTATATTGAGTAGGCTCGAAGTAGTTATTTAGAACATTCTTTTTCTGGGTACGAAAGGATTCTTGGAAAAGAGTAAGAGGGTGTAAGAGGTGGGAAGTGAATGAGAAGAGTAGGTTGAAACAGGAAAGGGGTGGAAAAAAGAGCAACGGGAGAAAACGCGCAGGTAGTGCATGTGCATGATAAGTGTTATATGTGCTTTCGTGTTCTGTCAATTTTTCGTCAAGGACATCCAAGTAATGTGATTAATTGTGGCTAAAGTGGCAAAATATGCAAAAATGAACTGTTGAATTTGAACATGCAATAACTATAAGGTTAACGTTGAAAAGTGATTGATATATTTATCTTGATACATATATGTGCATACAAATTACAAGTAACTGAGAAGATTTGTGGTGTATTATCCAACTAGAAGGAAAAAAGACTAGTGAAGAAGTGATTAGGGGAAAGAGAGGTGGAAAGGCAAGTACGGATAAAGGGAGAAAAGGAAAAATATCGCCATGGGGGAGTAACACCACTAGCACATATTTGTCAGCACCTTCCGTTATACAGTGAGAAAATACAAAAATACCACGACCAATGGTTGACGGAGATAAAAGGGGACAGTGTGACGTCAATTTGGCCAGAAGGTGGGTCATTCGACAAAAGAGTATTAGATTTAGTATCCACACACTTGCTAGCAAGGTATAAGAGGAAACAACTACAAAACAGAAGGGAAGTACTAGACTTGTGGCGAATGTTTGAAGAAGTTACGACTACAGCAGAGGTAAATAAAGAAAGAATGAACGAAACACAGAAAACACAGGAAGAGGTAAACGGAACACCAAAGGGCGAGTGCACAACCACTACAGCTGAAGGCGATACAACCAAAATATATCCTTTAATGTCAAGGCCAGCAGTAGGATACAGTGAGACCTTGTACATACCAGCATGTATTCCCCCCGCACCCACAACCGGAGCCATTGCCACAGCACCACCACCCTATGATAAAGGAGGTTTGTATGGCCCAACTAGTGCACCCCCCGTGAATTTGGCACACCTCACTGGAGAATTAGACTGCCAGCTAGCGCAGGCACAGATAGAAATAACGCGGCTAAGAGCATTGTGCAATAGAGGTCAAATGCTGCAAGGGGGAGGAGAGGTGCCACCATTATCCATAGCGGATCTAACGCCAACATTGAGCACAACAGGGAAGGTGGCGCAAGCGATCTCAGAGCCAGCGCAATCAGTATCATCACAAGGAACACGCATACCACAAGGATAAGAGAAAGAGTGGCGGTCAGGGGAGTTCCTGTTCCATCTAAATGACAAACCCGTGAGGATTATACGCCCACCCACCCCAGAAAGTGAGAGAGGGGAAGGATGTGAAGGGAACAATGAGCAAGAATCAGAAATAGAAGAAGTGTGGCATGACTTAGACAAATACGAAGAGCCAGCGGCTGAGACCGTGGTCCCACTGCCAAACCGCCGTTACCCAGATACACCATCGCTACCATTATGGCAGGGTAGACTAAGACAGCGAGGGGGAAATATGATGGTAAGATGGTAAGTAAAATAAAAAAAGGTGCGGTAAGTAAGGTAGTAAGTAAGGTAGGAAAGAAACACAAGTTACAAATGCCATTGATACATAAAGGGGCAGGTAGGCCACACTACATTCCATGGGCTCAAATGGATAACAATAACTTGCTAAAGGTCCTCCCCCCACTATCGGGAGGGGCTGGGAAATAGATACATGCCTTTGAGAAAAACACAGCAGGAGTGCCGCTAGCGATAGGGGATGTGAAGAGTTTATTAGTGTCAGCAATTGGTGACCAAACAGACGCAGTGTGGGAAAAGGACGGATTCCCCGGAGTAATGATGAGTTGTGACCGCCACGATGGGTCGGCGTTCAATAACGTTCGAGCACAAGTATGGGATGCATTAAGGCGCACGTTTCCAGATATTCAAGATTTACATTTAGTGCGGAGAACGAGGATCCTACGCAATTCATACTGCGGGTGCAGGATTTATGGTGAAGTGAAACTGGCACGGCGTGGAACCAGTCCACCGCCTTGTTTTATTTTATCATTAAAAAGGGGCTCCCGAAGGAGGTGCAGAAGGCCTTGGACAAAATAGCTGGGATAGAAGCCAAGGGCTGGCCTGAAATACAGAGTATAATTGTGCACCACTGCAGGAGGATCAAAGAGAGAGAAAAGGAGATAGCACAAAAAAGGCTGGCAGACGAAGCAAAGCTGGTACAGAACAAATTAGTGAAGGTCACTGCCGTCAACGCCAGTGTAGCCACAGATCGAGAAAACGAGGGGTACGAAGGAGCAGGAAACAGACAAGCAACGATAGCGGCAGTGCGGGCCACCGGAGGACAAGGACAGTGGAACGGAGAAGAACAATACGGTGGACAAAAGTGGCAAGAAAGACCAGCAAGAGGAAGAGGTGGGTACCGTGGCAAGAGAGGGGGGTTTGCAAGTATGGGAAATAGAGGATTTGGTGGTCAAAGAATGAGAGGCAGACCACAAGGGTCATGCTGGAACTGTGGGAGATGGGGACACTACTCCAGAGATTGTAGAATTCGGCCTTCAGGGTATTTCCAGGGGCAACAACCCATGGATAATGAACAAGGTTGGGGGTGCCCACACCCAGGTAGCCCCTATGGACTACCGATGGGAAGTGGGAGACAGCAAGACCAATGATATAACAAACCTCAGATGCAGCAAGGACATCAACCACTACCACAACCTATGGCAAGACAAAATGCAGTATGAAGCGCAAACAATAATTGCTATGCAACATCTGCAAACGGTGCACCCGCACCATACCGTGGCGTGACCATGATTGGAGACAATGTCTTCTCAGTGCCAGGGCAAGAAAGACATTCAGATTAGGACAACACACAGGGAACACTTGCATGTCCAGTCCTATCCACCACCCTATGTGCAGAAGAGGAACCACTAGTGGGGGCAGAGATAGGAAATAAGCAGTTTATCTTTATGGTAGACCCAGGAGCGGAGAAATCATGTCTTATGGAAGGGCGGTTTCCACTCTCAGGCAGGAATTTAGAGATGCAGGTGTTCTCTGGGGCTATTTTAAAAGTTCCTTACACTAAAGATCTTGATATAACGGTGGGGGGAAAAACCGTACGCGCACCCTTACTGTACCACAAAGACGCGCCAATCAATTTGCTGGGGAGAGATTTGTTAAGCAAATTAAATATGTCCATCTCGTTTACAGAACGAGGAATAGTGTGTTCAACCCCAGGAGTATGCCCAGTACGAGCAATGTTGATGATCAGCACAGTAATGAACAAAGTTGTGGTGCGAGGAATACCCATTGATATAAGTATGTTTATTTATGGCATCAAGGTATTAGCATGAGTGGTGCCAGAGATAACGAGAAAAGAATGGAGAACACCATCAGATTTCATATTCCGCCCAATTGCACACACAGATGTCGTGCCAGGCACGATAATGTCCATAGACATCGAGGCAGTTCAAGTATCCAGCAAAAGTATTGTGGTCATAGGACTGGACGCGCATGGGTGCGAGTGGAGAACTGTGTTATGCATAGACCCAAACATAATGCTACAAGATATAACAGACAAGGAATTATTCACTGATGGTGAGAATGAGGGAGAAATAATAATGGAAATAAGCATACTATGTGATATTATGATTCAGTACAGAGAGGCACATAACCCACTGATGGCTAGTATTAAGGCCCCACTGACTATATTTGAGGAAGACATGACAAACGTAGCACCTGAAATTTGGACCACAGGGCCCCACGATGTAGGGCTACTGCATGAGGTGACACCAATAAAAAATAAAGCTCAAGCCAGGTGCTATATTGCCGAGGGTGAAACAATATCCCATATCAAGAGAGGTGGAGGAGGGAATTAGGGAGACCATAAATGCACTCCTGAAACAAGGCATCATAGTGCCATCAAACTCCCCATGTAATACAGCGATTTTCCCGATCAAGAAAGCAAAAGGAGGGGCGTGGAGGATGATCCAGGATCTCCACCCACTCAATGACGTCATTCGCAAAATAATCCCAAAAACTGTGAAAGACATGCAAAAGTTTCTTGGCATTTGCAACTATTGCTGAGCATGGATCCTTGATTAAGTGGTATACACACGCCCCTTACTACAAGCGTTAAAAGAGGCACAGAAAAATAGAACAGCAATAAAATGGACGCAGGAAATGATAACACAGTATTTGAAATTAAAAGACCTCATTGCTGACGCCCCAGTCCTCGCGAACCTAGATTATGATAGGGAATTTTTCTTGTTTTCACACTACAATGGGACACTGATGACAGCAGTACTGACACAGAAAACATCACTAGGTCACAAACCATTGGCTTATTACAGTGGGACACTAGATCCAGTAATGCAAGGCCATTTCTCGTGCGAACAGGCTCTCGCAGCTGCGGCCTTCGCGATTGAAAAGAGCGCCACCATTGTCATGGGATGATCAGTAACACTCTATGCGGAGCATTCTCTGTTCGCCATCCTTGAGCTATCAAAATCAACACTAACGACACAAAGAGCAACAGCATATGAAGTAATAATTTCAAGCCCCAACGTACACGTTGTGAGGTGTAAAACAGTAAACCCAGCAACATTTATTACAGAGCCATGCACGACAGAGGACATACAGGAACACGATTATGCCACATATGAGGGGGAAGATGATGACATCCCAAAAGCAAGTGAAAATGCCCTACAGGGGGGAGAAATATATTTCATAGATGGGTCAGCAACAATAAACCCCGAAACCGGGGAAAAACACGTCGGAATGGCGGTAGTGCGCATGGAGGAAGATGAATATGAGACGATTGTGCAAAAGCATCTCCCGTCCCATTATTCAGCACAGGCAGAAGAATTAACTGTCCTGATTGAAGCACTGCACACAGCCAAAGGCTGTGCGGTGACAATATACTCAGACTCAGCCTACGCAACTACCACAGTGCACTCAGGGTTGTCACGGTGGCGTAGATGAGGATTCAGGAGGGCAGACAGTTCTCCAGTACAGCATGCAACATTGTTGAATGAGCTAATAGATGCATTAGCAGTAGCAGTACCATCGGTAGTGGCAGTGGTGAAATGCCAAGTCCATACCAGCAACACAGATGCAATCTCATTGGGAAACACGGCAGCCGACGCGGCAGCGAAGGAGGCCTCGTATTTCAATGTGACACCAACACCCAAATGCATTGTAAAAGCAGCAACCACAGATCCACAAGAAGAAGCATACAATAATACCCCAATAGCGCAGAATTACAAAGAAGAGCGCCCCAAGAGGAGCACGAACTATGGAGCAAACAGGGATGTAAACAATCAGCCACAGATCTCATTTGGAGACTGGAGACAACAGGATGACTATAGAGTTACTAGAAATAACATTCCAACAGCTGAATTTCCCCGGCCATGTAGCAAAGCAACACATTGCCGCAGACATCCAGGAACAACTGGTTTGTCCCCAATTTGCAAGAGCACCTGTCGAAATTCATTGTAGAATGCATAACATGCCAAACTTAGAATTCAGGAATAATTCAGGAATTACATTAAGAACACGGCGCGGTACCCTGCCCCGACCAACAGGACCATTTAGAGAGCTCCGCATAGACTATGCTGATATGGGAGAGTGGTGTCCTGGAGCAAGATATTTGATTGTGGTGGTGTGCCCCTTTTCAAGATGGGTGGAAGCAGGCCCATGTCCCCAGCCAGACGCAAATGTGCGGCCAAGTTTCTGGGAGGTGTTTTCACGATGGGGAATATGCGATGTCATTAGATCAGACAACGGTACGCACTTTGTGAATGACCTCTTTATTTTTATTTTTTTTTATTTACTTGTGCATAATCAAAATACATGATTTTTACAAGGCTGAGATCTTCCTAGAAAATCTTGAATGCCGATCTTGTTTAAGAAAGTTCCCATCTACTGTTCCATAGACATCATGTGCCACGTACGTGAAGAAATTCGATGCTACGCCCCATGGCACCCTGAGGCAATTTAGAGCGAGGAAATGGGCAGGGCTAAGCCAAGCCCAAGGGCGTTGATTTTACTGAACGCCGCTTCCATCAGTTTAGATGTCGCTATTTTCCAGCGGGTTTTTTCCCCTGAAATGAGATGACACCACCAAGTATCTTCTTTGATCAAACGGGAATGATCCAACAGGGAGACAGAAAAGCAGAGCGTTCTTGCATTAACGAAGGGCAGTTCAAAAGAAGATGGCGAACTGTCTCTATGGAATCAGGGACTTTGCATAGTCTGCAGATTTTTATTAATGATTGGTGTCTTATTCCCAAAATTTCTCTTGTATGAAGTAAGTTCAAGCGGGTTCTTAAAATGGTGGACCTTAGTTTCCTGTCCGGAAATTTCAGGCAATAAGCTAACGGAGCGTTTAGCCTATTGAACGTCGGAGGAAGGTGAGTCAGGAGCTTACATGCCGACGCTTGATCATTGGTGGTTATCCAGTCCTGGATTTGCAGTTTTTTGGTGACTCTTTGGGGATTGGAGATGAGATTGTCCGTGGTACACTCTAGCTCCTGTAATTTCATTTTTTGGAGGTCAATCCATTTCAGAAGAGTCTTGCATTTTGATGAAGCCATCTCTTGAGCTATGACATTAAAAATAGGGAGCCCATCTTTTATAAGAGTCTTTCTGAATAGGGCCAGTGTGGACACACTCACAGTGGCACCCAGTGATAGCAGGCCTAATTCTCTTTGCAGGGCCACAATAGGAACAGAGTTAGGAACGCCAAGAGCTGATTTCCAAATGAAGCCCTCTAGTTTCTGCCAAAAAGAGGTCGGTATGGTAAGCGAGGCATCCATACCATACGTCAGGGCAGAAACCATTTTGCCTTTGTAAAAGTTAATGGCCGGGACCAAAGAAAATTTGCCATATTTGCGGTCCACCTTTCTCAGTTGTGAAGTTAAATGTTTAGCTTTTGCCCACAGCTGTTGTTGCATTTTTATGTCTTGCCTGCTATCGTCAAGAATCACTCCGAGATATGTAAACTGCGAGACCACTTCGATATTAGTTTTGTCTACAGAACAGGACCTGGTGTTTTTCGCCGGCTGTTGACCTTTAGAGAATATCATGATCTTGGTTTTCAGTTTTTTTATGGACAGATTATTAATTTCCATATAACATGCTAGATTCTCCAGCTGGCGTTGAAGGCCAATGGGCGTTTGGTCAAGCAGAATCATGTCATCCACATATAACATGCGGGACATCTTGGAACCACCGAAATTCGGAGGAAATTATCGTATCATGCATTCAGACTCTTTGAAATCTCCTAGAAAGGCAACAAAGAGTGCCGGTGCCAGCGAACAGCCTTGCTTTAACCCTCTATTGGCTGAAATTTCCTTAGATAGGGACCTTTGTTTATTCAGGCGAACACTTAGCGTGGTATTAGTGTGGAGTGCAATTATTGGGTTAAGGATGGCATCTGGACAATTCCAGTTTAAAGAGTAAACTTACGAAGGGGACCCATTCCTTGATGTAGGTTTTTAGATCCAGCTTAGATAGGCCATCGTGACCCGGGGCGCTGGAAGATTTCAATTTTTGAATAGTCAATGATATGTCCTTAGGATCCGACAAATCAACCCAAGATGTCTGTGACAACTCTATCCGCAGATTTATGGTGGATCTTGGGTTCGTAAAAAGGACTGTGAAGAATTGGGCCCAGGCTGCTTCTGACGCTGTGTTGACCAAGTTGTTCTGCGTGTTACGCTGAGAGTGATTTATCAGATTCCAAAAGTCCGCAGTTTTCTTCGTGATAAGGGCTCTCAGCATTATTTCTCCGCCATTTTGATAAATGACTGCTCTTCTTGACCTGATCCATGACTTATAGATTTTGTTGTAAGTATTCCACACGTCCCAGGCATCCCGTGTGTTTTCAATCTTCGCTCTGCGTTTTTGTTTCCTTACCTCCTTCTTTTTCTCTGCTATGAGTTTGTCGTAATTGTGGGTAAAGGCTGGAAAAGTACCCATCCCTGACCCCACCTTTTTTCTATGTTCTATCAACATCGGCAGATAGTTTGGCCTCGTTGCCTGTTCGCAGGTGTGTGGCGCTTTGGCCACTGGAGCATACTGCTGAGTTAAGGACCGCACATTAACCGCTGTTAGACGAAGCCGAGATTGTTGGGGATTCGTCTCGATGGAAGGAGAAAAATAGTTACACGCCTGGACATTGGCTGCCCATTCCAAGGTGAGCATGTTGTGATCGCTTGCCTCGGTTTTCACCACCTGATAATCTTGAATTGCTGCGTTTAGGGCCTGCGAGACAAAGATGTAGTCCAGGGTTGCCGACGACTGGCCTCTTTCCCAGGTCGGAATATGATGGTCTCCGCCCAAAATCCATTCCGTGTTATGTAGCCCTGTCGCTGCCATTAGGTCCATCCAGGCTTGCCCTCTGTGTTCCGCTTGCGTGGTTGGAGCAACAACTTGTTGGGTAGGGTGGATACAGTTAGCGTTCAAATCTCCTCAAATTATTGCAAAAGGGGTGTTCCATTCCAGCATTATTGCATCTATAGTTTCTGTCATGGTGTGGCAAAAGTCTGCGGATGACGTACTTTGCGGGTTCCAATACGTGGTTATCACCGCAAAGGGGTGCTTTACATAAAGCTTAGAACAAGGGTGAAGATTTCCGCAGCGTAGTTCCACTCAATAAGGACGGCTAAGACCCTATAAGCCCTCTTCGTGGTCTTGATGATTCTCAAGTTGGACCCAGAGCGTACAGCCACGAGGAGGCCGGCCGATGGACGGCCTAGCAAACCCTTTGTGGCTAGCGAAATCTCAATTTCGAATCCGTCCATGGACGGCTTGTCTTGGAGCCACGTTTCTTGGAGACAGAAAATGTCGAACAAGGCTAAGTCAATAGTGCTGGATTCAGCTAAGTGGGCGTGTCCTCTCCTGTTCCATGAGGCCAGCGTCAAAGTCTTACGGGCACACACTTTGCTGGCTTCGGAAGATGGTTGCTATGTAGGTCGTTTAGAACTCAGCGCTCCTTTGATCCAATTCCATGGACCACCTAAAGGAGATTTTTTTTTGTGAAATTCACATGTTTTCTTTGAGTGTCCTTTCTTGTGTACGGAGAATAATCTCTGGTGATTTGTCTTGTTGGATAGGTGCGACGCTTATCCATGCGTCGTCTGGCGAGCTGTCTCTATTATTTTCGTTTCGGCCTCTCCTATTGACCTCTTTAAGGAAGTGACATCACTCTTGGGGGTAACACACAAACTATGCTCAATTTATCATCCAATGGTGAATATGGTGGTCGAAAAAATCAACGGATTATTAAAGAGTAAGTTATCTAAGCTGTGTAACACATTGAAGAAAAACTGGGTGTATTGCTTGCCCCTAGAACTGTTCCAACTCGGGACGCAACCATGTAAAGACCACCATCTAAACCCCCATGAAATTGTGACTGGGAGGCGAATACACACACCAGTATCCCCGATTAGAAGAGCATCGGATGCGCACAGGGCTGCCACAGTGCTGGGGGAAGAGTTCAAGGAATACCTGACCCAGTTAACACACGCAGTACGCAGCATAGCACGACAAATAGCACCGCCTTTTACTGGAAATGTGGCGACTGATACTACCACACCAGCCACAGACAGTTCAAGCGGGCCACTGATGCCAGGAGCACATGTGTATGTCCGCAGCTTTGGTTTCATGGCCCTTATGAGGTCATCTATAGTACACCCACCGCAGTGAAGGTAAAAGGATTGAAGTATTGGGTGTACTTATCAGATGTGAGGAGGACACACGATAGTACAATCCCCCAGGAGGAGCAAGATGGTGCCACTGGTACAACAAATGAGGTTGAAAAGGATAACAAAATTGTCAGTAAAGAGAATATGCTGAGAGAAAAGTTATGATATGTATTTTGCCCTGAACGACTTATCTCCTCCTTCCATCTTTTCTGCATTTTCCTCCTCTCCTCTTTAATTGGTCGAAATATTCTCCATACACTTCAACTGTCTCTCCCCCTCTATCTCCCACCTTCGTTCCAATTATTGTTCCACGTTTTGTCCATCACTATTTTACTACCATCTTCTCTATAGCAAAAGTACATGTGCAATGGAGTAAAAGAACAAACATGACTAAAAATGATGATTAAACTTGAAGTTGAACAAAGAATGTAAATACATGTATATATTGTGGTGGCTTAACAAATTTATATCGCCCCTCCAGGTGAAAAATTGGCCAACGACATACAATTGTGGAGAACAAATTAATGCTAGAAAGTGATAGGGTCGCCATTAGGGCTAAAAGGTTCCGTATCGTTGAATGTGTTTTGAAATGTGCTGCAATTTTGATGTCGATAATGTTGTTTTTTGCAGCTTGGTATTATAACCTTTTATCTTTTGTTAATGACATGCAAAGGGGAGGAAGCGGGACTAACATGATACGAGAAGGATTGCAAATGATATGGACTGGGGTAAAGACTATATGGAAAGAGTCACATGAGATTAATGTCAACAAAACAGATGTGATGCAACCCTCGGAATACATCACTGCAGGATCAACAAGTGTGTCAGTGTTACGTTTCAATGTAAATATGAGTAATGCTTATGGATATAACGAATATGATGGAGATTATTATTGGTCACATGATTTAATTAACACTAGAGTTAATGCACAGATAAACATTCACCAGACCTCACACAACATTGCTGCTACTGATGACAATACACATGCCATATTGAATAGTAATGATACAACTTGGGCTAGAATGTTTCCAATACATTACAAAAGGGTGAAAAACAATAACCAGGAATGGAGGAGGAGGAGAAAAAGGGGGGCGCGAGGGGAAAGATACGACATCTATCACGACCTAGGGTTAGACGAAATAGAAGATCCCAGCCACCCTGATCAATCAAATAAATGGTATTCCGACATGAGTGCCACGGCAAAGCAAGCAACAAATGAAAGCTGCTACATATGTTCACTCATTCCGCACGCATCAGGAACACCGAAAATCTTAGTACTGCAGGAAGTGCCCTTGTCAGAGGCCCAATGTTTAATTCATCTGGTTTTATGCAGAATAAAGAGCACGTTCCAAGCGCACACCGTCACATTGAAAAAACTGGAGAATGAGAAGACGTGCACAAGCAGACGCCAAGGAGTAATTTGCCTCAAAGAACCATTTCTTGTCATCAAGGGGATGCGATATGCAGAAAACAAGTGGCACAAAGAAACAATTGAATGCAAAGCAGAAGCACTTCAAGGCCTATCAAATGACACTTTCCAATGGATAAAAGAGGTATGTGACCCCATCTGGTCGCAACATGTCGCAAAACTAACGTGGGTCACATCGTTAGAAAAGCCTATCAAAATACAAAAAGAAGTGCCACATGAACTGTGTTTCCATGTGGAAGGAAAAGTGAACATGGGGGAGACAAAGAGATGTAACAAAACGGTAATCATACCCGACATGAAGAAAGGCACAGCTGCACTAATGGATATGTATTGGGTTTGCGGCAAACAAGCTTACCTGCAGCTCCCTGCATCGTAGAAAGGAACTTGTCCTCTAGCCACCCTCCACACAGCCCTGATGGTAATACCAGAAAGCCACATTCAAGGGTCAGCAGAGCAATCGACTGGCATCTTGGCAGCAGGGCAATCGGCTGAACCATCGACAGCACCCCAACTAATAAGAACAGAAGCTCCAGCATATGAACTATTGTCAGAATATGAACTAAACAAAAGATTGACACGAAGTAAAAGATCCTCCAATTACATCTCATCCAAATCATCGAAACTCCTTGCTGAGATCCCGCAGAAGTACAAGCCCTTTTCATCAGCAGAGACATTCTTCGCCTCACTTCTTGTCCCGGGACTACAAGCACGAGCGAACGCCAAATGGTTGCAGATAGAGCACTGGGAGCTCATTCAACTGGCTAACGACACTGAAGAGGGGTTCAACGTGATAAAAATAGAGCTTTGCGCGCTGCGCATAATGACAATGCAAAACAGATATGTCCTAGATCTCCTCACGGCGATGGACAGCGGTGTTTGCCGAAAAATCGGGGGGGCGTGTTGTACATTCGTGCCAAATGAAGATGCTGATAACGGGACACTCTCACATGTGATAACAGCAGTACACAATCTAGGAGAGAGAATGAGAGCGGAAGGAGGAGCAGAAGAAAGCACATGGTTCGACAATTAGTTCAGCTGGATACCATCATGGGTAAATATCGCAATTAAAATACTGATCCCCATCATCGTCTTTGTGCTCCTGTTCTTTTGTGTGTGCCAACTGGGACTACGGTGTTGTGAAAAAAGCATGCCGACCTCGGCTATGATGATGGTAACAATGCGCCATCCGACAACTGGGAGCTCATTCAACTGGCTAACGACACTGAAGAGGGGTTCAACGTGATAAAAATAGAGCTCTGCGCGCTGCGCATAATGACAATGCAAAACAGATATGTCCTAGATCTCCTCACGGCGATGGACAGCGGTGTTTGCCGAAAAATCGGGGGGGGCGTGTTGTACATTCGTGCCAAATGAAGATGCTGATAACGGGACACTCTCACATGTGATAAGAGCTGTACACAATCTAGGAGAGAGAATGAGAGCGGAAGGAGGAGCAGAAGAAAGCACATGGTTCGACAATTTGTTCAGCTGGATACCATCATGGGTAAATATGGCAATGAAAATACTGATCCCCATCATCGTCTTTGTGCTCCTGTTCTTTTGTGTGTGCCAACTGGGACTACGGTGTTGTGAAAAAAGCATACCGACCTCAGCTATGATGATGGTAACAATGCGCCATCCGACAACGGTAGCTACCATGATAGATGCACAAATGCAAACAGGGGAATACACTACACCACAATACAGGATGACAGCAATTTACAGGCAATATGGATATATAGTTGATAATTTGCATCATACAACGATGAAAGAACCAAGGGAGTTGCAATGATACCAAGAAGTATGGGTAGATCTAGATGGGGATGGAGGTATTTACTTAATGTGTACACCAGATGAATATGCCAGAAGAGGAAATAGCCTAAGAAGTGTATGCAGAGCATGGATGCCCATAAAAGGCACCCCTGCGTGGGATGAGGCTGTGGGAGAAGCTGAGTACTACCGAAGGGAGAATGAAAAGAATAAAAAGTAGAAGTTTTTGTTACTCTAGATGTAACGAAAGGGGCTAATGTGTGGGAGCGAGGGGCCAATGGACCCCTCTCTACCATCACTTCTCAGTACAAAAACTCAGCCCAAGTGCCTCTAGTGGTGGGTGCGGCCCTCGCCCTTATCCGATGTTAACTTCGGGTTACATTCACGTAGATGGGACCACCAAGCATCCATTTTTTATACCGCCTTTCCGACTCCATCTTGGTAACCAAGCCTCACTGCGATAGTACAAAATGCCTCTCTCCCTTTTGCCCGCCGCAGTAGCTTGGAGCACATGGCCCCCACCCTCGTTCCCACTCCAACTGGAAAACTCTGCAGCTCCATTCTCACGCTGAAGCCGGAGCTGCTTGCAACAAATAATAAATGTAACACATCCCTTTCCTCTGAGATCACTTTCCTGCATGCGAACCAACATGAGCCAAGCACATAGCTTGTCCATCTCCACAAAAGTGTCCTTTCCCTCTTACCCTCGCCAGTTGAGACTTATTGCCATTCTAACCCTGTGTCCTTGCAAGGCATTCCTTTCATGTGCCAGACTGCCAACCATGCTATGAAGCCCACCCAACAGACCCCCAACTAACATTACACCCCTGCTGCAGTATATCGTGCCCAATACTAACAAGTGCCACATACCTGAGATTCTTGTAAGACTAAGCCTATAGTTCAATGACAGTATTATAGTGGTCAAGGCCCATAAACCTGTGACCTGTATAACCCAAATATTGTAGATGATATAAACTCTTGAGTGATTTGTACAATGACATGATACACTACTGAGGGTATTTTTGATCAACTTATTTAGTGCATGCATTACTCAGAATGTATTTTCTTAGCTTAGCTTAGATAGTGACCACCGTGTTTCACAGCGACCTGACCTTCATCCATCTGGAGCACAGATGTCTGACGTCAATCCTCCCGCCAACCAAGCAACCAACCCAGAGGTAGACACCTAAGACACCACCCCGGCTGACCAATCCAGGTCCAACGCAGCATCATATGTTAAAGATGTCAATGTACTATATAAATGTGTTGTAACCTTGATGGTGTCAGAGCGGTCTCTCAGAGATCTAGATAAACTTTTCCTTGAACTCTCGCAGCCTGCTCTTTTGTGCCTTATTCCCTGTCCAGGGAGTGTCTATTTTATTCATTTTACACGTGTAAGACAGGGCACAAACAGGCCATATACTGCAAAGTTTGGAGAGGATACGACCAGGGACAGCGAAGTTATAAGCTGCCCAAAAAGTGCTCTTCCTATGGGTTTAGCAACCTAACCATAACTACATGGCCGCTACGGCAGGTACTGCTATGGGCAGTACATTTGCTCCGTCCTGGGCTAATTTCACTCTGGGGTGGTGGGAGGAAATGTTCTTATCTGATTGAATTTCTTTAAGGTTTCCTCACAGGTTGTGTCATGGTGGAGGTACATTGACAATGTTTTTTATAATTTGGAAGCGCACTGAAGTTGACTGCTCATCATTTGTCACATGTATAAATAGCAATTTGGTTAATTTGAAGTTCATGGAATGCCACAGTGACCATGAAATTTTATACCTTGATGCCACGGACACTCTTGATACTTTGGGTATCCATACATTTTTGTACAAGAAATCTTCGAACACTGGGCTTCCACTTCATGCCAGTAGCTGCCACCCACCATCATGTAAAAAGAGGATTCCACTTCAAATGTATTTGTTTTCATTGCAACTATACAGACATTAAACAATATGACAGATGTTGTGCTCTTGCCACCATGGATTCTCTAACACAAGGCTATGACAAGAAAATTATTGAATCTCACTACATGAGGGCACGTAGTCTCTCTAGAGATAAACTTCTATATGGCACAAGCTCTAACAAACTAACAAACAATGATGATCTTCACTTGATTGTGACTTATGATAATGCCTCTTCCAAAGTTCGCAGAATTATTCAGAAGCATTTGCGTGTACTCACTTTGGACAAAGACTTATGCCCTTTGCTTTCAGTACGTCCGACACTAACTTTTAAGTGAGTACTTCACTCAAAGATAGATTGGTCTCAAGTTTTTTACCTCCCTTACAAAATAATTATTTCTCTAGCTGGCTGTCCGGTGCTCCATCAGGTTTCACTAAGTGTTCCAAATGTAAGGTGTGTTCACATGCAATGGTACAAAAGTATTTTAAACATCCAATTACAGGTGCCACGTATGAAATCAAACATTTCATTATTGTGACACTAATTTTGTGGTCTACATACTCTCATGTAATGTTTGAAATGGTACATAGGCAGCACCACCTGCAAACTCAAATTAAGTGTCCTCCAGCATTTGAGCGCCATAAAAAATTTGGACCCTACTTACCCTATGGCCAAACATTTCAAGCAAGATCACGGCAATGATTTCCATCTTTTGACCTTTTTTGGAGTGACATATGTTCCTGTACATCAAAGAGGTGGTGACCGGACTTTAAAGTTGAGACAGCTAGAAACTAAGTTAATTTTAGATTTTGACACCAAAACCCTGAGAGGTCATAATATAGATTAGGAGCTTTATACTTTTATTGGAGTATAGATAGTTGGTCTTCTCTCATTGATTTTGCAAAATATCCGATGATTCCTGTTCTTTCATGCTTTCCTCTGTGGGGGGTTCTTTGCTCTGTTTTTTCACTTCTGCATTTAAGTTTACTTTGGCCACCGTAAGGGTGTTTTTCTTTTCTTTTGTTAAGAAATCACTATGTTTCCCTTGAGTTTTTTTTTTACTTGGGCTGCCGTTGCTGTCTAGCTTTTTTTGTGAGGCTCTCAGCTATACTATTATTTTTTATAGGGAGGCCTATAAGGTTGGTATTGTTCTTCCACTTCGTTATCTCCATTGATTTCCTCTTGAGATATATATATATAATTTTTGGTTTCAATGTTTTCATACATATATTCTTTGTAGCTGGAGCTTTTATGTGATGTAGTACATAAATTGTTTATTTTATTATAATTCATTGCTATGCTCTGAGTCTGGAACAATACCATGTGTTTTGTTGAATGCAATACTTGCACTGATGCATTATTTTGCACATTACCATATATGCTGCTAGCAAACCTGCACCATGCACGTTATTGCCTTAATTTGCAAGCCTGTAATAATGTTTATTTTGCACTGATACTTTATGCTGCCTATTACTATATTTGCTGCCTGTAAATCTTCAATATGCACTTTGTTGCTTTGCTCTCAAGCTCAATCTATTGACCCTGCACTATGCACTTTATTTGCTCTTTAAGTTTAAATAATAGTATGTGCTTTGATGAAAGTGATGCTTATATTGATGCATCATGCTGCATTTTACCATGTACGCTGCTAGCAAAATGTGCACTATGCACTTTATTGGTTTGTTTGCGAACTTGAAATAACATGCTTTGCTGGGCGAAAACAACACCTGCTCAAGGCTACAAAATTGGATGAACATATTTGTATTTAAAATATAAATGTATTCTGGCATGTACTAATGAATGATGTTGTACTTCGTTCATATGTGTTGCCACTCTAATAAGGAGGTGATTTATGTGCACTTAATTTTTTGGATTACTTTATCTTGAAACCAACCAAATGCTTTGGATGTTTGTGGATAATCTGTATCAACTCCATATTGTTTTGTGATTACTTACTGCTTTGCAGTGGGGCTAATAGAACAAAACAAATGTGGGAGTTAAGCTAGTAAACGCAGTGCTAACATGTTAATTATTTCACTTGTTATGCTCTTAATTATTTATATGGCGCAATCATTGTTCGTATGGCATCCTGCGTTTCTAGCTCAAAAATGGTTTGTTAACACATTGTTGTTCTACGTTCTAAGATGTCTGCCGACCTGCCCGCACTAAGCCCTCCATTTAGCTGTTAGTAGTAGACATAGCAGTAGGACTATTGTTTGTCCTTTTGTTACTGCTGTCTGCCTCGTATCCTCACATGTGAACAAGCACCGAGTAGTGCGTGAAACGCATTATGTCTAGCAGGATGTATCCCATGGCATCCTACCTCTGTTGATTTTCTATCATAGACCTACTGCTTGGCATTAGGCTTTTTAAATAATAAACAGAACATTATTTACTACGAGCTGAGTCAGATTCTTTATCTTCTGACCCTGATAAAATGGAGATTATTTTTTCGCCTGGAGTGCAGTTTGCTTTCCTTCTTTTGTGTATATATATATTCAGTGAAAAATACTTTGTTAAAGGGACGTTATGGTTCCAAGTAAAACAGAAAAACCCTTGACATTCACCAGTTATGGTAAGCTAAGCAACCATAACTCACGCCACCACCATGCACTGCTAAGACTAACACCCAGGACATCAGAGATGACATCACAAATGTCATTGATGACATCGCTGATGACATCACATGTCTGGCTCCCTCTTTTTTCCTTTACTGACATATATAGGCCAGTACCAGTCAGGAACTAAAAATTCAAAAGTCCTACATTTGTAGACTTATACGTCAAATAGATTCTTACAGTAATTCACTTGGGGTTCACTCACAGCATATGAAACATATACATAAGGAAAAGCACAGACTTGGAAGACAGCAATGCTTTCTATGTATGAGGGATGATCAGTAAGGGTATCAACAGTGTTTTATAATTCTGCTGTTTTTTTATTGCTGTACTTTCCCAGGATATGCTCATACTTGTATACCTTCTACTGACACTACTTTCCTTAGGGTCTACTCACATTATGTGATAATTAGGGAAGTAGTAGTTTTGAAGCAGAGCAATCATTTCAGTGCATGAAGATAATCTGTTATGAAAGATTTTCTGGTAATACTGCTGTTTTTTGTTTACTTCATTCTGCCGGTATATGCTCATATTTGTAGGTGTTGTTCTCTGTTTGTGTTTTGTTTGCAATAATGCAATTATGTAGTAGCTGGGTTTTATTAGGTACTTATCAAATGTTTCACAGTACGCTAAACTCTAATTAGAAAGCTTTTATCATTTCAGTATTCCACAGGGCAAGATTATTAATATTTCACCTCCATCATGTATGCTGCACACAATGCCTACGGTTCTACATGAGTAGCTTAGTATACTGTAAATAACTTCATAATAGAATGCAATGTATATCAATACATTGCTTAACACACTACGCACATCATGACATTTATCCTTGACACGTTTCTATAACCATTACAATAAGAATCCCTTTAACAGACTTTTCATCAAAAGTAAATATACGTGATGTCATCAGTGATGTCATCAATGACATTTGTGATGTCATTTTTGATGTCCTGGGTATTAGTCTTAGCAGTGCACGGTGGTAGCGCGATTTATGGTTGGTTAGCTTACCATAACTGGCGAATTTCAAGGGTTTTTCAGTTTTACTCGGAACCATAACATCCCTTTAACAAAGTTTTTTTTTTGTTCACAGAATTTCATAGCTTTTTAGTAGCGCAACATAACCAAAACATCCCTTTAACAAAGAACAACGTTTTTTTCACTGAATTTCATAGGTTTTTAGTAGCACAACTTAACCATAATGTCCCTTTAACAATGTTTTTTTCACTAATTTCATAGGTTTTTAGTAGCACAACTTAACCATAACATCCCTTTAACTAAGTTTTTGTTCACTGAATATAAATATGGAAATGTGTTAAATGTTTACTAAGACTCCCTTACCTTACATTTATATAACATAGGATATAATAAACCCCCTGTCCTGCTAGTGATTTTGATATCCACGGACCGTGCGCATGTCCGCGGGTGGACAAGGTCACCATCAGCACTATCCAAAAACTCAGGGGGTATCTTACATTATTGTATCATACAATAGAAATACCAAACATATTCAAAAAGCACTGCATAAATACATTACATTTAATAATAAATAAGAAGTGGAAACTGTATATGTAAGACACCAAGCATCCACTGAAGTAGCATTTCCAATATAATGGAATATACCACAACAAAGTAAATATGCCTTCAACTGAATTACCTCACAGAAACTGCACAGCAAGAAGCAAGAGCATACTTACACAGCAGTAACAGCAAAAGTTTCTAAAAAAGTAGTACGTACACTACATTTATTTCATATGCTTATACATTTTCTGTATTATGTACACTAAAACTAATATTTATTTTTTTAACACAGAAATGTCCAGTACTTTGGAATGGCTGGAAGAACATTTTCATTGAGAGGAAATGAGTGAAGACAGTGATAATAATGGTAGACACACATTTCTTTATATAAACCAATTAATAACCATTACTTTATGTGTACCTAACAATACTTTATGTGACCAGACAACCGATAAAAATAATGTACCAAAAGAGATATTAGCATATACCCTAAATGAATGGAACTAAAAATGATTTGTTAATGCAACACTTCAATCAACTAAGAGTGTGTTGTGGACCACATTAAATAAAACATTAAATACCACTGTCCCACATGTACCTGTCCCCCTCTCCATGTCCCAGCCAATTATCCCCACACCCTCCCCACCAAGAAAAACGGTACGATGAGACTTCCATCCCTTCCTCCCCTCCCATACATCAAGTCCAAATCCCTAATCCCCCTGTATGTGATCCAGTTTCTGCTTCCCCCTCTCTTTCCTAATGTTTCTACTGTTAGACAATAATACAATTTTAAGTGTGTTCTGAACAAGAGTACCAACAGCAACCCCAGACAGGTCTGGTTGAACCTCATCAGTAGGGTGTAGCTGTGCCTCTCTAAGAATAGTGAGCAAGGGGTCCACGTCTGGATTCCCCTAAAGATAGTGAGCTAAAGACTCTGGGTAAGTCTCTCTTAACCAGGACTAATGTCTAGCAGAGGGACTCCCAGGACCCCCTTGTTAATTTGCATTTTTAAGTAACTTTGGGTCTCACCCTAAGTTACTAGGGGAATCCAGACGTGGACCCCTTGCTCACTACTCTTAGAGAGGCACAGATCCACCCTACTGATGAGGTCCAACCAGACCGAAACACGTGTCTGGGGTTTCTGTTGGTACTCTTGTTCAGAGGAGAATTGCCTAGCATTTCGGTGCTGGACTGCCCCAGGGCAGGACAAAGACTGATATGTTTGGGTTATTTCTTCTCTGTGAAAGATAGTGAGCTAAAGACTCTGGGTAAGACTCACGTAACCAGGACTAATGTCTGGCAGAGGGACTCCCAGGACCCCCCTTGTTAGCTATGCAATTATTACAAAAAGTGCAAGAAAAAGATGAGGTTTTACAGTCAAGTATTACAAATATTTAGAAACCATGCGTGGTACAAAAGAATACTGATTCCAACACCACAGAGATGTACGCTGTATGATAAGACACCTTGGCCCACCAACATTTTTTGTTACATTAAGTTGTGCAGAATATGTATGGGAAGAATTTCATGATTTCCTACGCATAGCAAACAAAAATAAAACCAACATAGATATAAAAACAGCAGGAGAACTCTGCTCTCTAGATCCTGTAAATGTATCAAGATATTTCCATCATCGCGTCATTGCTATGCTACACTTTCTTTGTGATAAGACTGTTCCTCCCCTCAGAGAAGTTCAACACTTCTTTTGGAGAAAAGAAAACCAAGCCAGAGGCGCATCACACATTAAACATTTTATTAAGAATTAAAGATGCTCCTAAATTTGGTCAGGACAGTGATGCCACTGTTTTGCAGTTCATCCAAAAATATGTCACTTGTGAAATCCCTTCACAAACAACACATAGTGACCTTCATGCACACATTTTACAATTTGAAAGACGCAAATTTGGGAAATATTGTTGTCACAAATATTTAAAAAAGGGAAATACTACACCAAATGCAGCTTTGGTTTCCCTAGACCAGTTTCATCAACAGGTCAGGTAAACAACTTTGTGTCTTCAGTCAGACATAGAGTCAAAGGTAAATCACCTAAGAACACATCTTACATAAAAAGAACAGAAGAATCAAAATACATCAATGATTACAATGCAATAATTGCCCTCCTATGGAATGCAAACATAGATGTGCAGTACATTGCAGACAATTCCACTGCAGTTGCATGATATGTAACAGCCTACTTGACCAAAGCAGAGAAAACAGAGCTTCAGGACTTCTGGGATGACATCTCATCTGACAAAACACTATCCCAGAAATTGTACAGCTTATGCATAAAAATGCTCTCTCATAGAGAATGTGGCTGCTATGAAGCTGCAGACAGTTTAACCGGTACTGCCTTGTATGGAAAATCTGACAATATAGTATGGCTAAGTCTTGGTACTGCTAAATCTAGAAAAAGAGTTCTCAAATCATATGAGGTCATAGAAATACTAGCCAAAAATGATCCCAACAGCCAGGACATTTAAAAAAACAATTTACTAGACACATACTACCCAAAAAGGAGTCCACTTTGGAAACCATGTGTCTCTACCACATAGTCCAAAACTTCACATACAAAAATATTGTAAAACCAGATGAAAAGAAAGGTAGATACAGAGTGGTAAACTGTGAAGGCAGCTTAGTGAAACTTACCAAATGCAGCTTAATTAATCATATCAAATTGTCATTAAAAACTCCTCAACATAAAGAACTGTATTACATGTCCCTGCTACAACTTTTTAAACCATGGAGAAAAGAAGAAGAGTTACTGGATACATATGACTCCTATGAAGACGCTTTCAAAGCAAATTAAAGCACTATAACAGACGTAATCATTACACAGTACCAAACAATGTTGCACAGTGAACAGCAACACAAAGAAGATCTACAGGCCCAGCTACAAGTCGAAAACATCATGTGTCAGTATGAACAAGCGACAGAAGACTTTGCTGTACTAAAATCACAACTGAACAATGAGCAGTATAGCATTTTCCAAGAAATAACAAAACAAATTGAACATGGTGTACAACATGAAAATAAAACCTGTACCTGCCAAGACTACAAACCTATACTGCTGCAAGTGAGTGGTGAAGCTGGTTCAGGCAAAACATTCTTAATCAGAATCATCAACAAGTTGCTACAACAATTGACAAACAACTGCCCCACAGGTTTAGCTGCCTACAACATAGGCGGTGTCACTTTACACCGATTACAATTCCATCCAGTAGAACACCAAAACAAATTTACAAACTTTCCACAGAAGCTGCAATGGATTTACACAGAGTTTTCAAACAAATGAAAATGCTGCTAATAGATGAGGTGAGCATGGTCTCCAACCTAATGTTGGCTTTGATTCACCTCAGATTACAAGAGGTCCTCAAAACAGACTGCAAACAGCTCTTCAGAGGAAAACACATTATTGTTTTCGGAGATCTTCTTCAATTGACACCAGTGAAAGCTGAACCTATTTTTAAAACCTTGGGGCACAAACTGTGCCGTAAAACTCTTGGCAGCATAGGAAATGTCAACTTTTGGCAACATTTTAAATACTGCGAATTAACAGAAAACATGCACCTGTCTGCAGACCTCATGTACGCCAACATTTAAAAAAGTATTAGAGTTGGTGTACTATCTCAAGAAGCACAAGCAATATTAAAAACCAGGCACATCTATGCACTCTATGGCCATAACTCATGTGCTACTGATGTCATGGGACAATTAGCACACAGACATTTCAATTGTATGTCCTTGATGCCAACTCTTGCAAGCTGTTCAAAATTCAATGAAACAATGTTGAAAAAAGAAATGCAACCAATAATTGAAATTTGCGCCACAGATAAACTGAACGTACATGGTATGACACTACCCATGTGTCAACAAACCAAAACAAGACTAAATACCCTAGAAAACTATAACTCCAACAAAGCTGGTTTGGAGAAAATATTAAAAGTAATTCTTAAACGTAACCTTGACGTGGAGCAAGGACTAGTTAATGGAGCACAGTTGTTGGCTTTCAAACATAACCACGTGAAAACAACATTCAATTTGTCAATATTCTTTTTGACAAACTATTAGAAGTTAAAAGGATAGGACACTCAACAGCCCGCTTTCTTCTTTTCAAAGACATGTATGTACGCAGAGAACAATTTTCTCTAACTCTAGCATACACAGTTACCATTCACAAATCACAAGGTCTTACCCTAGATAAAGCATTAATAGATATTGGTAGCAAAATCTTTAAAGAAGGCATGAGCTATTTAGCACTATCATGCTTAAGTACACTTGACGGGCTATTTCTAATCAACTTTGATGCAAGTAAAGTAAATGCAGATATTCCTTGCATTCTAGAATACAATAGGCTGCGTTCACTCCACAGCCCCATCTAAAAACCTATCTTGTTCCACAAAAAGCAAAACCTTGTAAAAGAAAACTACTTCAACTGAACCGAAACGGGATATCACTGCAATTCCTTTAAAGAAAAAAAAAGAAACTAATACTTAATCAAGTACCACTACCAAAAAAGAATCTACTGATCAAAGTAACTCGACTACTTTATCAAAGAAGCAACACACACTCCAAACAAATGACTTTGAGACAGAACTGTCAGGTCCATTCAAATTTTCAAATATAACTTCCGTAAATGGCTACGCAAATGTAGCAATAAATATTCTATTCCAATTGCCACCAATTATTGAGAACATTTACCTACACAGTACAGACTAATTGTGTTTGCAAATGTTAGTCCTTCATAGAAATGCAACCAAAAATCCTGACAACACTTACAGTGTTCATGGAATAAGACAACAATTGGACTACTGTGCTGGAATTGTCAAATTCTCTATAAACTCACAAGAAGATACACAAGAATTTCTAATGTACTTACTACAAGTACTGGAAAACGAAATCATACCTATAAATTAAATCTTTCAGATTTCAGACATGTGGAAACGTACATGCGCTCTCTGCAACCATGTGGCACAGGAAGAAGTCCCTAATGAATGCTTTGTATATGTATCCACACCTAACTGTGAATCCATTCCATTTCAGCAACGTACAAAATGCAAACCATGGCAGATTGTGTACTACCTGCAATTCAGATAATCGCTCCACCTTACAAATACAGACATATAGTAAATACATAATAGTAATGCTTTTACGTTACAATGCAGATGGTACCAAAAACAACTGTAGGCTGACTGGATTCACACATGGTCAAGTATCACTTGGTAAGTAAACCTTCACAACAATAAGTATAATCTACCACGCAGGAGTCACAACCAATGCAGGTCACTATACTGCATATATAAAAAAGAATTGTGGATGGTTCGAATGTAACGATAGTACCATTACTCTAAAGCAGAGATTGCCAGCAAATCTTGTAAACGCTTACTTAATATTCTTAAAACCAAAATTTAATAAGTAATCTGTGTATGAAGTTAAGCAGAACTTCAACTTCAAAACTGTGCACAGTTAGAGTACGCCAACATGTATCTAACTGCCCCAAGATTCTGCAACAAGCAAACAGATAAATAAATACTACTAAAATATAACAAGAAATGTACAGTTAGAATTTGCCAATAGGTATCTAACTGTCCCAAGATTCTGCAAAAAGCAAACAGATAAATAAATACAACTAAAATCATACAAGCAATATGCAGTTAGAATACACCAACAGGTATCTAACTGCCCCAAAAAATCTGCAACAACCGAACAGATAGATAAATAGTATAAAAGTAGAAATAAACAATTAGAATAACCAACAAGTATCTAATTGCCCCAAATATCTGTATCAAGCCAAAGATAGAGGATTAGCAAGAAACAAGAAATAAACAGTAAAAGAATGAAAGAAATGTATTGTACCACAACATAGAAGTTTTTTTTCTAATCCAGCATAGATTTTTTTTGCCACAGACCCAATCATTTAGAAAACAAACACAGAAACTGAGCAAATTTCACAGTACACTAGTTTGAACAATATTACTTGTAAAGTACTAAATATGAGGGTCAGAAAAATACAGAAATGTCTATTATGCAATACAATAACTCATTGTGAACTACGTGCTCTAACATATGATCCTCTTTTTTTATCACAGAGATCGAAAAAGTATATCTGGTCCAGTTAACCAAGTCATGAAAAAACTGCATACAACCACAAAAAACTCAACCAGTAAGTATACAATAAATAAACTCAGAAACACTCCACTCCTTGTTACAAACTCCACAATCTTAACTGCATAACCTACCCAAAACTTCACATACAAACTCTACAAATTAAACAGTAAACAAACTTTTGGTTTGTGGATTTTTGATGTGTGTTTTATTCTATGGGTGTATTATGCAGCGGTGGTTGTGGCCAGGGCCTAGAGTCTTGAGTGCATGGCCGATGGCTGCAATGCAGCATAACACACCTATAATACCAAATATTTTGACTGTGGTATGTGAGCTGCTTATAGGGAATATTAATTACAATCAATCATCTACTAACAACCCAAAACCAACATCATACTAAAGTAAAATAGCCAGTAGTGCGCCCAGTATTTAGTATGTCTGTGGATAGCCACGGTGACCACGGACATGGCAAACACATCAGGGGCACCTGTCACCTAAACAAATACAGTATTGACCCATCGCTTATTCCCCAACCCTCTCAAAGCACTTCTGCACACTACCACACTCCCCAAAATTGTATTCTGCCTCTGTTCGACGCTGTGCTGTCGTCGGATCCATGATGGCGGGCGCATCAAAACAATGTGATGCACCTCACGCCTCATCCCAGCCAATCAGAGAACAAGTTGCGTGTCCACTGACATGACACAAGCCGTTAGGCCAATTGGTGTCCTGTCTGCGGAGCGAACAGTAAAGTTTGTCCATGGAGCGGACATAGATATCACACATTTTTATGCCTTACGTTTTGCCAATTTAAAAAAAAAAACTACTGGACGGATTTACACCAAGTTAACAAAAGCACGCTTTTGGGACTAAGCCGCCGCTCCTGCCGCAAATATGGTGGAAATCTGTCCAGCGGTTTGAGCTGTAGGCGTTTGCACATTCTTTTCCCATCATGTCTATGAGAAAAAGTACATTTTGCGACCCCCATATAACTTTGCCCCCCGTGAACCAAACCTCAATAAAATCTGCAACATAATTGAAAGTGGGCCATATACTTTTTTCACAAAGTTTGGTGAGGATTCGTCCAAGGGGAGCGAAGCTATAAGCAGACGAAAAAGTGCTCTTCCTATGGGATTAGCAACTAAACCATAACTACACAGCCAGTATTGTGGGCTGTGCAATATATGAATATATATATTCAAGGAAAAAACTTTAGTTTTAGGAACGTTAAGGTGAGAATTTAAAGGAATGGTTCGCCCAAAAAATTTTGTTGCAAAAAAGATGGCCAATAATAAAAAAAAATCAATTGCCACTTTTTTTTTAAGTCCCTATGTAAAATATTGAGAAAATGAAGCTCAAAATTTATAAAAGGAAGCACAATGGGGTATCTATTTTGTGAAATGGATGCCCGCCTGTGCTTGCTTTTGCGGCACTAATGAAGGAAAAGCCATCCAGCTGTAGTAAACAAAAGCTACTGGGTGTCTTTTCCTTCTTTGGTGACGGGACTCGGAGGACGCGGACCGGAGACTACAGGCAGAAAAGCTGCAGCTGCATCTCAGTAAGTGCTATTTTGTGCTATTTAGTGCCGGAGGAGCCCGGAAAACTTAGAAATAAAACTGTAGCTTTAAAAGCATTGTGTTTTGCAGCTTTAGGCAGAAACACAACGTTATTGTGTTTGAAAACGCTGCAGTTTTTCTTTCCAAGTTTCTCAAGCTCCTCCGGCTCGGAGGATCCTGAGAAACTTGGGAAGAAAAACTGCAGCATTTTCAAACACAACCGCGTTGTGTTTCTGCCTAAAGCTGCTTTCCCATTTGGGGCTTTCGGGCTCCCGTTGGGGAGCCCGAGAGCCCCAAATGGGAAAACAGCTTTAGGCAGAAACACAGCGGCATGGAAACACAGCGCAGTTGTGTTTCTCCTTCCTTGGCTTTCACTTTGGGTCTCCGGTGCTCCCACCGGAGACCCAAAGTGATAGCCACGGCAGCAGAAACACAACGCAGTTGTGTTCCAAAAACGCTGCGGTTTTTCTTTCCAAGTTTCTCAGGCTCCTCCGAGCCGGAGGAACCTGAGAAACTTGGAAAGAAAAACGAAAAACTGCAGTGTTTTCAAACACAATAAGCTTTTAAAGCTACAGTTTTATTTCTAAGTTTTCTGGTCTCCTCCAGCACTAAATAGCACTAAATAGCACTTACCGAGCTGCAGCTGCAGCTTTTCTGCCTGTAGTCTCCGGTCTGCGTCCTCCGAGTCCCGGCAGCAATGAAGGAAAAGCCACCCAGTGGTAGCTTTTGTTTACTACAGCTGGCTGGCTTTTTCTTCATTAGTGCCGCAAAAGCCAAAGCAAGCACAGTGGCGGGCACCCATTTCACAAAATGGAGGCCCCCATGTGCTTCCCTTTGAGCTTCATTTTCTCAAAATTTTACATAGGGACTTAAAAAAAAGTGGCAATCGATTTTTTTTTATTATTGCCCATCTTTCTTTGCAATAAAATTTTTGGGTGAACCATTCCTTTAATGCAACAAAACCCTGGAAATTCAGCTAATGCCACCTCAACTTTCCGCCCCCTGTTGCGCAGACTATGGCCACAATGATGACATCACAGTCACATCAATGATGACATACAACAGTAACTGCCATTAAGCATGGCCTTCAGCCATGGTCAGTGTGCATGGTAAAATATATTTTAACACATGCATGGGTACTGGTCATGGCCTTCCGTTGCGGATAGTGATCACAACTTTCCCCCATGTGCACTGAATATTTTAAAACACTAACAAGCTACCAACCATAGATTGTGGCCTTTACAAGTGGCTGCAGTTTTTAACAGTGCCCACTGTATATTATATACACTGAATAGGCACTAGCCATGGACTTTAGTACAATACTGGCCAGTGGCCACAATCGTTGACTGTGCCCACTATATATTCTAACATATAAATGTGTCACTAGCCATGGCCTTTGGCCTTGATCAGTTTGTACATCTTTTGCCGATGTCCACTGTATATTTTAAAATAATAAAATGCAATAAGCAAAGGCCTTCGGCCACGCCCACTATGTATTACACAACACTAACCAGCCACTAGCTATGGGCTCGACCATAAAAACTGTATATCATACACACTAACCAGCCGCTAGCCATGGTTTTCAACACAATACTTTCCAGTGGCCATGGCCTTTGGCTGTGCTGCCTGTATATTCTGACATATTGATGGGTACTAGCTATGGCCTTTAGCCATGGCCACTGACTACAGCTTTCAACATAGCTCACTGTGTATTTTAAAACAATGACAGGCTACTAGGCATGGCTTTTAACCATGCAAATTTGTATTTTTAAGCACTAACTGATCACTAGCTATGGCCTTTTGTGCTGGCCAGTGACACCAGCCTTTGTCATGGACAGTTCTATGGCCTTAATTGTTATTAAGGTTATCAAAGTTTTCATGAGCAAAATTATAAATGATTTTATGTCTAATTGCATTATTGATGTAATCGGTTATACACAATGCAGTTAGTGCTGTCACCAGTGATGACATCAGTGATGTGATTTATAATGTCATCAGTGTTCCCATACAACATGTAATTAGTGATGTCATCAGTGATGTGATCTGTGATGTCATCATTGTGGTCATAGTATGCGCAACAGGGGACGTGAAGTTAAGGTGGCTTTAGCTGAGTTCTCACCTTAACGTCCCTGCAATGTTTTTCCTTGAATTTGAAAGGTTTTGTTACAGTGTATTGCTCACCTTATCGTCCCTGTAACTAAAGATTTTTCCTAGAATTTCAAGGGTTTTTTTAAACTGTATTTCTCACGTTAACGTCCCTGCAAATAGAGATTTTTCCTTGAATTTCAAAGGTTTTGTTACAAAGTATTGCTCACCTTAACGTCCCTGCAACTAAATTTGTTTCCTTGAATTTCAAGTGTTTTGTTATTCCATAGATTTTTAGAACGCTGTCAGACCACTAACATGGTCTTCGGCCATGGTCATTGGACATGGCCTTTGGCCATGCCCACTGTCCATTTTAAAATGCTACCAGAGCACTAGCCATGGCCTTCAGATTGCAGGCTTTGAGAAATCACAATGTTTTTATGCAATGCGCATTGAGATTAATGGGGTAATTCATAAAAATCATTGCACAAGTAGCAAACGCGGCTGGCGCACAGTGTGCACGTGCAGCAGTCTGTGCCAGCCGCGTGCGCCAAAACCCATTTAAGCGCACAGCGTATTCATGGATTTAAACATCCATAACCAGCAGTGGCGCAGAGTGGCTCAGCGACCCTGCGGCAGCACCAGTTACGCCCCCAACCCTGCCCCGTGCGCCATGAACAGCGCACAAATCCAGTACATGGCGCAAAGGACATTGGAGCAGCATACAGCCCCCCAAACACAAAAACGCGTGTAAAAGTCCCTGTGCACGTGTTAGGGAGAATTCTCTGTTTAGGCTGAATTTCCTAACCTAGTGAGTCCCCCAGCAGCTTTGCTGGATTTCTGGAGTTTGTTTATTTCATCATGCCAAGAGTAAGACTCTTTTTCTCCCACTCTTGGACATGATTTGTGGTATTTCTTTGAATGTTAATTTGTTCTATGGGCTATAGGGTCTTTAACTCCGTAGGGTCTCATGTGTTTTGCTATGTGTGTTACACAGCACCCTCTTTGCCGTAACACTGGGGTGTCATAGTTGACCCCCACCATAGACTCCATACCCTGGGACTGACTACTGTCTCCCAGGGCATGTAAAGTCACCATTGGCTTTACTAGACCTAAATTTACTAACAGAACCAGTACAAACCATCCTATTGTGGACGTACTGGTAGGGGCAATTCGATTACCCCTGGGTCTGTTGTTCGAGGGGGCACTGTCCCGTCCCCCATCGTCGAGTTTGGGCTGGTGGCAGTGGATACTACTTTTTATATTCGACCGCAAATATATTCCTATGGGATTTTCCCATTGTTCGAGGCTAATACTTTTTCTATGTAGCCTCGGTCATACCGCTGGTTTATTAAATTAAAAATGAATTCACCGGTTGGTATTTTCTGCCAGAACTCGGTTTTTAAAATGGCGCATGTGTTCGCCTCTGTAACTCCAAACCAAAGGTTGAGCCCTGTGTTCCACTTTTGGCAGGCTTCTGCACAGAAGCCCTCCAGAGTGGTGCCATTCTGCATGTGTACCACAGGGGGTGTGGGAGGGGGTTTAGGCACCCTGGACTGAGTTGCCTTGCCAACTCCGGTCGCACTCTGCTGTGATTGGCCCAAGTGGTGAGCCGCCCCGCTCACCACTTAGCATGTTCGATTGACAGCTAGACTGAATGAATGGGGGTTTTCTGCATAAAAGCAGGGCTTTGGGGACTGGAACTTCAGAAGTCGACACAGGACCTAAGAATCCGACGAGGGAGAAGCTGAGCTGACCTGCAACGACGACACCTCTGGTGGAGCCCTGCTGAACCGACGCACCACTTCCCAACGACAGAGGAGATCTCCCTGCTGGAGAGTCTTCTTCCCTTCAACTGGTGGGAACAACCAGTCCCTTGCTTTTTCTTCGCTTCCAGGATGTCTAGTGGTCGAATTGCCCGTGCTGAGCACCCCGGCAACTGGATAGCCATTAACCACTGTACCGTGACCAAAAGGTGGTGCCTTGTGACTGAGCACTCCGCGGCTGGTCTCTTCCCTGGTGGTGCAACGATCTTCAACTTTCCTCTACGACGAGATCATCTCTTCTTCTGGCAAAGCCCCGACTTGCATCCACCACCAGGAACAACTGCCCCGCCCGGAGCTGTCTCTCCACTTTCAAGGTACTGTGTCCGCCTGGCTTCCCTTGTGACGGTTGGCGTGAGGTGTCTTAAATCCTTACCTTTCCACTGGGTCGCCTCCAGACCTTCTTAACTTTTGTTCTAAAACTGGTCCAACCTTTCTGTGACATTTTGCTACAAAGACTTGAAGTGCATTTCCACTGTGATATTTTTGGGACATACCGCCTTGCCTCTCTCCGAGTGGGCCTGGCCTCTGAACTTTGTGATCTACAGTAGACCCTGCCTTGCTTGCCTTGCATTTGCTTCGTAAAAGTGTTGGTACTGAGTTGGTTTCATACCCTGCCTTTTTCTCTCCCTGTCTAACGAATACTAGAGTGCCATCTAGGTTAAGCACTCACCTCTGTCTGCAAATAAGTGGTGCCTTTGAACCTAGACTTGTCGAAATATTGTTATGGGATTGATATATACTTATAGTAACTGTGATTGAAGTTGTTTGCCATATTAGTGCCAGTGTATTTTTCATAGATGTGTTTTTAAATAAATAATGATATATCTTTACACCCAAGCACTGATCCGTGTCTACTTGTTCTACTGTGTAAATTGCCCTATCTTGTATACTCCATATACTGCCTAACTCGTCTTGAGAGAAGTCTGACTGCTCAGCCACAGCTACCAGGTAAATCTGGGTGGTGCAGACTGCTACCAATTGGGTTTACTGCTAACTCCTGTTGTCTTGCAGTGGTCCCAGAGGGAACTGCACAGGTTTCTGCCTAACAGCATGCCCAAGAATACACGTACCCAGCTCGCGCCAGCGAAAACGCATGTAAAACTCCATGCGCAAGCCCCAGAATACACGTACCCGCTCGTGCCAGGTAAATTGCATACAAAAAGTACACTCCTGTGGTGTGGGCTGCCTGTGGGGCATGCCCAGGGTGGATGGGGTGCCTGCGTGTATTTGGGGTGCGCGTGGGACGTTTCACACGTGATAAGCCCTGTGCAAGTGGGGTACGTGTATTTGGGGGGGTGCGGGAAGTCACACACGCGATAGGCCTTGTGGGAGCGGGGTACCTGTATTTGGGGGTTGGGCGGGAAGTATCACACACGATAGGCCCTGTGTGAGTGGGGTACATGTATTTTGGGGGGTGCGCGGGAAGTCACACACGCGATAGGCTTTGTGGGAGCGAGGTACGTGTATTTGGGGTTTGCGTGGAAAGTATCACACGCGATAGGCCCTGTGCGAGTGGGGTACATGTATTTGGGGGGTGCGCAGGAAGTAAGACACGCGATAGGCCCTGTGGGAGTGGTGTACATGTATTTGGGAGTTGTGCGGGAAGTATCACACCTGATAGACCCTGTGCGACCGGGGTACGTGTATTTGGGGGGTGCGCGTGAAGTCACACACATGATAGGTCCTGTGGGAGCAGTGTACGTGTATTCGGGGGTGCGTGGGAAGTAACACAGGCAAATTGGCATTGTGGGCCCTCCCGGGTGTGCGGTTTCCCCCCTCCACATGCCCTGCAGACAGCCCACACCACAGGAGACTGCCCTACAACTCTCCCCATGCCCTGCAGGCAGCCCACACCACAGGGGACTACCCTACAATGCTCACCATGCCCTGCAGGCAGCCCACATGGCACCATGCACTTGTGAGCTCACTTGGGAGCCCCGACTCATGTCCCCCTGCACCTCCACCCAACCAGCAGTGAGGGGCACCTGCCAGCAGGCCCTGACTCATGTCCCCCTGCACCCCCACCCACCCAGCAGTGAGGGACACCTGCCAGCAGGCCCCCACTCATGTCCCCCTGCACTCCCACCCACCCAGCAGTGAGGGGCACCAGCCAGCAGGCCCCCTCTCATGTTCCCCTGCACCCCCATCCATCCAGCAGTGAGGGGAACCTGCCAGTAGGCCCCGACTCATGTCCCCCTGCACCTCCATCCACCCACCCAGCAGTGAGGGGCACCTGCCAGCAGGCCCTGACTCATGTCCCCTTGCACCCCCACCCACCCAGCAGTGAGGGGCACCAGCCAGCAGGCCCCGACTCATGTCCCCCTGCACCCCACCCACCCAGCAGTGAGGGGCACCTGCCAGCAGGCCCTGACTCATGTCCCCCTGCACCCCCACCTACCCAGCAGTGAGGGGCACCTGTCAGCAGGCGCTGAGTCAAGTCCCCCCACCCTCTCACCCACCTGCACAGTGAGCAGTGAGGGGCACCTGTCAGCAGTCCCCGACTCATGTCCCTCTGCATCCCCACCCACCCAGCAGTGACGGGCACCTGCCAGCAGGCCCCGACTCATGTCCTCCCACCAACACGTCATCACAATCCACAATCATGGCCCTTATGGCCACCCAAATCCCACCCCACGTCACCCCAGTCCAAACACCAAACCAAGTATTCCATCCACCCCACATTCAAATCCCCATTACATGATACATCCCAAATGGCAAGTATGCACATCAATACTTGTCCGTCACACACACACAATGGGTACAAGTGAATGAGAGAACCCACATCGCGACATGCATGAAACCAATGAGAGAATATCACACATTGAAGTATGAAAAAAAATGTATTAAACACATAAACAAGGGAATGAAATGAAATCACACAATAATGGAAATAATAAACAGAATGCTGCATGTTCCAAACAATTAAATACTAAAATATGAAAGCAGAATCAAAATAAATCCAAATGAAAATGGGTCCAAAGTGTCCGTCCAGCTAACCAAATCCAAAGGAAAAAAATCTGAAAAATCCATTGCTCCATGGTATTCTCTCAAATAATGAGAAAAGCAGTCTTCAACTATCTACAAAGAAGAAATCTAGGCTCCATGAGCCCAACAGTTGAAAGGAAACCTAGAAAAATCCCTACCTAATAAAGAACTATCTACAAAAAGGTGGGGCATAGTCCAAGTGCCCGAAATGAAAGAAAAACATAAATGGAACCTAACACTAACTAACTATATACAATGGCGGCGGGCAAGTCCTACGGCTCACTTGTCGATTTCCCGGGCCAGGGCATCATCGAACTCCTGTTCTATATCCTGGAGGCGGGCCTGTTCCATGGCCCCGAGGTTTTGCAGGGATAAAGCCATGTTCACCTCCAACTCCCTGCGAATTGCTTCGAGGCACTCGGCCCGTCTCAGTGTCCTGCGCATGGAGTTCTCCGCCCTGACCATAGGGAGCCGTGCCTCTTCTGCCCACCACTGCTCTGCATCTATATGCTGGCCCAACCGCTGCCACACGTAAGACACTCCCAATCCAGGGTCCTACTGCCCTCTGGCCGATACCTGCCCCTCTGATCTTGATGGCCCTGAGCCATCATCACTCCCACCTTGAGCCTGCTGCTGCTGTGCCTGTGCCCTGACTCTTGATGCCTGCACATCCTCCCCCTGCTGGGGTGCAGTTGTTGGGGTGGCCACCCCTGCTGGACCTCCGACTCCCGACTGTGGCAGGGATGTGTCCTCCACTAGCCTGGCAGCTGGGTCAGAGGCAGCTCCACAGGGTACCCAGGTGATTCATGGGCTGGAAGATGGCATGGAGGATGACTGGCACATATGGGGTTCAGGTGAGGAGGAGGTTGGAAGAAGGTCCAGCACACGGAGGAATCCAGCATTGGTGACCCGTTTTGGTAGGTCGACGAGGTCAAAGAGGTATCCGAGATGATGTGCAGTATCTCCACGAAAACACTGCAGGTCATCTCGCATGCCCCGTTGATGTAACGCCATCCCAGCCAGGACAGGCTCAACACGGTCCCAGATTGCCATGTCCGCAGGGAGAGGAAGGCCAGTTGTTGTGTGCTCATCCCGTCCCTGAGAACGGGTCTGGATGTAGGCGTCCCTGCTAGTGCGGGATGATGCAGTCACAGGATCGGGGACAGGATTACACACAGGCACCTCCGCGGTGGCCTGTGCTGCCTCCTGTCCCTGCCCCTGGACTCCACCACTAGCACCAGTGGAATCTCCCCTCCCGACACCATGTGTGACCCTTTCACGGCCTCCTCCTCAACCAAACCCCCCACCAAGCTGGATGACTCTGTGCCCTTATCCTCCATGACCCACCTCTGACCTCTGCCTCTTGGACCTACCTCAGCAGCTGCAGCCACGGACGTGGCACCAGACTCCTCACTCCACAACAAGATGACAACATGGGAGGGGAGCCGGGCATTGCGTCTCCGGCTGGCGGTGCGATCCCTGCCGCTTTGCTCCACAGCACCGTCTCCGCCCTCTTCATCAATTGACGCTGCAGACAGGGAGATATAGAACACAGGCATTAGGGCACTGTACAATGGTCTGATACACACATGACAGTTGTACATGAGTGGCAGTGTCAAACTTCAGACATGGCATCACACTCCCCAACACACATGTCATTTCAACTCACACACATGAGCAAATCAACAGGAATGTTGCACCAGGCAGCACCATCCATACACAAACAACAGCATGAGCAGCCGAAGGTGAGCCTGACATCACATGCAACACAGGGAGTGCAGAACACATGCACACACGCCACCAGACATACATATATCTGTACATCTCCACCACCTGTCGCAGTGATAACATCGCCATCCATGTCACTTCTGGCAATCAGCCTCCTACATGTCAGTGTCACATGCATCCATGGTGTATCACAGTTGCACACTTGTCAAATACACACACATGCAAATGTACATAGTCCAGATACATGCAGGTGGAAGCAGCATCCATGTGTGACACCACAACCATGCCACAGTACATACACAGAAATTAAAAAATGTGTGCACCCACACCTGCATTTGGCCACCGTGCTTACCAACACATACACCATCAATGTGTCTCACACATGAGAGGACTCACATGCGGCAGGCTCACGTCCCTGTACATCACATCCATACATGGCCCTACAAAGACATTGTGCAACCAGCACACTCCTGCCACACCTCAACATGCACAGCGTCCAATCAGTACGCATGTATATTTACGGCTCAACTCCAGACGGGCCTGCCTCTCAAGGACCTGGAGGTGGAGAGCTGGGCATATATGTTCCAGGACCCTCATCTGGTTGTTGGTTAGGCGGACCCGGCACCCCTCAGCATCCGCTGCCTTCAAGAGGCGCTGGGCCTTGTTGAGGGCCCTGGACCCGAAGTCCTCCCAGCAGTGCTTCCGGACATCTTGAATGTCGTGGACTGCCACCCCCTCCACATTGATGGTAGCCACAACGTCCATCCAGATCCTCTTCCGTCCTTCATTGTCGGCGCGCAAACTTCCAAAGAGGGCATCATACTGCCCTAGGACTCACTCCACCAGGATACCAACTTCATTGGCACTGAAGCTGGTAGCCCTCTGCCTCTCTTGCTGGGGGTTGCCAGTGGTGCCAGATGGTGTTTTGTTCGACATGGCAACCCCAGAGGCAGGTGTGGGTGGGCGACTGGGTCCTGGGCTGGGCTGCGGAGCGATGGAATAGCAGTCTGGAGTCTTCGGTTCCAGCTGGGGTGGTCACAGCAACTGCACCCCTGCAGATGGCTGATGTGCAGGCACCAAACAGCAGAGCACATGGGCAGCAGGCAAGCAGGCAGACAGGCAGCAGCAGATGGCAGGTGGGAGCATGCTTGGGGCTCTGGGAGGCAGGAAATGGCCTTCTGGGCAGGAGCGTGGTCTGCCATGTGTTGTTGCGTGGCAACCTTGATACGGAGTGATTTGGCACATGAAAAAACTGCACGTCAGTGTGTAATTCGAGGAAAGGCCCTTAGCGCATAAGCATGTCTGTGACGTAATGCATGCAGGCGTTTCCCTCGTGACGGGTGCATAGTGATTCAGCACGTGGAAAAACGACACGTCCGTGTGTGAATGCACGTGATCCGAGGAAAGGGCATAAGCGTGTCGGTGACGTGACGCGCGCAGGTGTTTCCCTCAGCACGGGTTAAAGGTGAGCAGGGCCAGCAGTTTGCTGTACGTGCCTTTCATGGAGACTGACGTGTGTGTTGCTACTTCGTGTTGTTTCGCGCACCATCACAACTTCACAGCGGATCAAGGACGTATCTCTTCTTTTGGTGGTGGTATTGGCTACGCGTGTTTTTAATTATCACGCTAGTCTGACGGTGAGTCAAACACGCTATTTGTCCCACTGCGGGTGCCCCTGTGTATCGCATACCCATTTTCGAGGTCATAGTAGCCTGCGTGTCCCACGCATATGTGTTTTTCGTGTCCCTGTGTGCCACCACGTACTGCGGGAGGTGAATTCCACACACGTAGGCTACCGGGGTTTGCGTGCATGGTTTTACTGCAGTTTTGGGGTGCCTGAGCGTTGCGTGACCCGTCACGTTATCACCGGGGTCACATACAGCCTTGCAGGTGCAGGGGTGCTGTTAACATCTTGTATCCCACCCCCTTCACTCCAATTGCCCAGGACAATTGTCGTGTACACCTCCCATTGGCACTACTCCATCTGTGCTGGCACTACTCCATCTGTGCCATGGCTGGGAGGCCACGAAAGGTGAAGGGCGCCTCAGCTGGGCATACTCCACGTGGTGGGCGTGGTCAGGGACGTGGCCAGGGTGACCAGGGAGTAGGGGGACTCCAGGGTGTCCAGGGTGGCTGCAGAGGGGGAAGAGGCAGGGGTGTGTCAGCTCGGCACGATGTTGTGCCACGTGTTGGTGCAGTCATGCCACCACCCCCTGTGGCTGCGGGAGATGCAGCACTTGCATCTGGCACTGGTGCCCATGTGACCCGGCAGTCCATTTCATCTACTGCCACGGGCCCAAAGGTAGTGGTAGCTGCAGGTGCAGCTGTGGACACCACCACCCAGGCTCAGGGTCTGCCAGCGCAGGCTGCATTGGCACTTGACGAGTCCATGGAAGATTTCTAGGTGGTCAGGAGGCACACCGTAGGAGCACGCAGGGCTACCCTGACCGAGGCACGTGCCCCTGGGGCAGTAATGTCATCTGCTGCCTGGACCAGTCGGGTGTTGGCAAATGCAGGGGCAGATGCAGCCGACACCACCCCGGTTGTGAGTCTACCAACCAGGACAGTCCTGGTCAATGACCCTGGCACAGCAGATCTTGCTGCGCAGGGTCCATTCCAGGGCACCCAGCAGCCACTGAGGCAAGTCAGGTGTTCACTCCATGTTCCACCTACCACTCCCTTGGCTCATTCCACCAGCGCCACTGCCCATACTGATCAGGGCGGCATTTGCCAGCCAGGGCCCGGACCAGCGTCCAAGAGGAGGAAGGTTGCACCAGCAGTAGAGGCTGGGACCCCAGACACAGCTACGGCCACCGGCATGTCGAGGAAGAAGCCTTTCTGCAAGCAGGAACTGGACTTCCTTGTGGACTACGTGCGGGAACACTACCGTGACATGCTAGTGGGTCCGAATTGTCAAACTACGGCTGCCCATCGTAATACCCGCTGGAAGCAAGTTGCGGATTATGTGAGTGCATTCGGCCATGAGGTGCGCACAGCCCAAGAGTGCAAGAAGCATTGGAATGACCTCAAACGCAGCACTAAGGCAAAGCGTGCCTCTAATTACAACATTACTCTGGTGACTGGCGGTGGGCCACCACCTGAGGAGGATGACCTCATTCGACACAAGGCACTCGTTGCAGAGTTCATACCAACAGAATTGGTCGCAGGAGGGGGAGAGATGCCAGACTTTGATGCCCCGTCCAGTGGGTGTTGCCTGGTGGTCGACGACATGTGTGTTTTGCTTGTGTGATGTGTTGTGCTTGACTGCCACAGCATGTCATGTGTACATGGTTCTCATGTGCAAGTAATGCAATGCTTCTATGATACGTGCCTGCTGTGGAGGATAGTGGACATGTGGAGCAGATGGGGACTGTCCTCACCACCACACTTGCACCGTAATCACATGCTATTCACCCAGCTGCCCCTACTGTCCATGTTCCAGCTCAATGGCCCTTCTGCATGTAGCCTGGGGTGTGTTTCCTCTCAGCACTTGGACTATGTCATTGCATGACTGACGTGCATGTGTCCTCTGCATGTATGCAGGTACTCCACGTAGGCACGCTCCCTTGCCCCTCCACCAACCCTGCGCCCCAATTTCAACATTGCACAGGTGTTCATCACTACAATGGCATGTTCAAGACTCCTGTGTACATGCAAACTTCCACCAGCCAACCCGCCAGATACATGCAGTGGTGTACATCCTCTGCACTTCATGCAGGTTGTCTCACTTGGCCTGTGCAGATGGCAGATGCTCCGCTGGGACATGAGTTCCAATTCATGCTCCATGTGTATACCATGCATGCCCCTATGTGTCCTTGACTGGATGATCATTGTAGTACGTGTCCAGGATGACCTACATTTCTTTTCTTTTGATCATCCATTCCATGCCCACTCTGGCTCAGTCCTGCACCACACACATGTTTAGGGTGTCACAGTCTGTGCAGGGCACAGGCCTCCCACCGTTTCAGGCCCACTGACTGTTCAACTGGTGTAGGGGCTTCTGCACACATGGCTGTACTACTGAGGGGTCATCATATGTCCTGATTTCTGTCCCATCATCATCTGCTGTGTTGTCAGTTGACTCAGATGAGGCAATTGTTTCTAGCCAGTACTGTCTGTCAATGCACAGGTCTCTGGTCACCCTTTCGCTGCCATGCAATGCATCCCTAAATGTTCATTTGGGGCGGGGGGGTTGCTTGTAGCCATGCAACACATTGCACGCACATTGCACATGATGCCTGGACTTGCCCTTGCACTGCCTTCAAGTCAATTGATACATATCATGATGTACTCGTTCATGTAGATAGTGGATAACGTACACATGTCTTGCACTGCATCAAACCACTTCTGAGCCGTGTTACGCCATTCTACATGCCTAGTCCCTCATATTTGTGTGTGACATGTGTACTTCATGTGTTGTCAGCCTGTGTAATGTCTATATGTGTGTGTGTTATGTGCTTCTGACATGTGTACTAATGTAAATGTTCTCCACTTTCCGGATGATGATGCAATGAAGCCAGAGGATGGTGTTGTCATGTCAGACACAGGTTTGCTATCACAACTGCAACCCGGCACAAGTGGGGGTCGTGGGGTAGTAGACCACGAAAACCCACATGTGTTAGAGACCATCTTGTCTGTGGCTGGTAATGAGTCAAGCCCGAACGATCAATCTGACGACAAAATCGAGTTGGATGTGCATCGGGTCCATTCGCCTGGGGTGAATGATTCTGATGTGGCTGCTTCTCTGTCCGCGACACGTGCACTGAAGGGCCAGACGGTGGTGGGACCTCTGCCTGTGGTGGATCGGGATGCAGGGTCACCCTCCACACCAGTCGCTGATGTGCCTGAGGCATCACATCAACAGGGGACTGTAGTCTTGCAGCCGCGGGCGGTGCCAACCCGACAAGGACGGCCGGTGCTTGGGACCCGCAGGTGTCAAGCCCAGCAACACGATGGCCGCACGCCACCGAGGTAGGCTGAGTGGGAGTAAGACATGACTGCCAATTCAGAACGCCAGGGGGCAGCAATTTAAAACATTGCTGTGAGCATGGAGCGTGTGGCCCAATCCGTGCTCCCCTCTGCTACGCAGATGCGTCTCCAGCAGCGGGCGGCACAGTCCACGGCCCGCTCGCTCAGGCTGGGCATGGCGGCCTCAAACAGGGCACGCTAGGCTGAAATGTTGTCTTTGCATCAAGCAATTGCTGCTCACGCAGAGGCACACATGGAGGCCCTGAGGGCTGTGTATGAATCCCTCAGATCCACTCTGGGTGTCCTCTTGATGTCCCAGAGGGAGCGGTCAGAGGAGAGGCTTGAGCGTACCATCTCGGCTGAGCTACGTGCTTGCCAAGAGGTGCATCAGTTGTCCAGTCAGGCCATGCAGGAAGAACTCTGTCTTACATGTGCTACCGTGCAAGAGGAAGCACGCGTATCACGAGAGGTTCCGCATGCTGACCTACGTGTCATCGCCACAGAGAACCAGGCTCACCCGTCCGGCAGACTTGCTAGCGACGAGGGGCAAGCTGCGCCTAGGCGTGGTCAGGCTCCTGTACCACGTCTACCTTTTCAGGAAGAGGCTGACTTGGACGACAAGATAACTCCCACAGAGGCCGGGCTGTGCAGGCATTGAGCCCATGGAGTTTTTTTTTTTTTTACTCAACATCATCGCATGTGGGTGTTGAGCTGCACCCTGTACCTCCCCCTCCTGGGTGGCTCCCCCAACCCGGGTCGTATGTGGCCATTTTTGATTTTTCATTTTAGTTTAGTTAGTTAACATTGTTTTTGATAGTTAGTTTAATTAGGTAATGTAGGTTTTTTATAGTTAGTTTAATTAGTTAATATAGTTTAACATTGCTTGTTTATTGTGCATTCATGTGACGGTGTGGTGCTTTGTGGCTTTTGGAAGCATCCACTGTCTGTTCCAGCTGGGCCCTTCAAGCTTGTCTCGTGTATGTGTTTGCAGCTTGGGGTCCTGAGTCACATAGGCCACTCCTGCTTCCCTTATCCATGGGCTCGCAAGGATGGTTCGGTGTTACACTCATTTACACCAGGGCTTTGGACTGCCATACCTGTGGCCTGTCTGCTGCTGTACTACTTGTGTTAACATCCCTATTGGGGATTGTGGGGTTTTAATCCACGGCATGTCTGCATTAGATTTGGGTGGGTTCATGATTGATGTGTCCATTGTGCTGTATGTTTATTTTCTTTCCTGTACATGTGCTTGATGCACTTCATGCTGTAGACAGTGGTTGGCACCCTTTGCCTGTCAAAGTCACACTGATGGTGGGAGGAATTCTGATGTAGGTGTCTGACATGGCCCAGTCACAACCAGCATGAAGAGACAAACACAGGGAACTTTTTGTTCCCTTTCTGCAGGAAAATGAGCCCCCAGACCACCTTTGCCAGCAGACATGGGCCATTCAATGACATACAGCTGGCCACGTTCGGTGGGGCAGACATGCACATGTGTGCGTAAGCAGAGCCACAGGGCTTGTGCTCAGACGTCCAACAGAAGCAGGCGTGTTTCCAGGATCTCCAGGCAAGGTCAGCAGCACAAGGTGGCCACACCGCAGCCAAGCTTCCACCAGGCCACTTGCACATGCATGCTAAGTAGCACCACTGATGGGGAGCTTGGACAGATATTGTTGTTGAAGCGCACAGTACAACTAAGATGTGTTGGGGGACAAATGGCAAGTTGCTTACCAAGTTGTCAGGGGCGCACGCAAGGGCTGTCGCACATATGCTCTGCTCCACCCTGCTCCATAGAGCTGAGTCATTAGCGCAGTAGCGTTCCTAGCCAGAAAATGAAGCAGCGCACAGGGACACCCACGTGGCACAGACTTGTGTGCAGTGCATATCATTTACATGTGCAAATTGACACATGCACTATCTATTTTAATCTGCGGATGCCAGAACACAACTTGTACTGAAGTCGCACCTCGCTATATGCATCTAGCTGCTCACCCAGGGACCATTGTATGATGTGTGATTCTTGACACATTGGTTTTGTATTTGCCTCGCGCCCACCTACGCCTGCTTTACTGCATTGACAGTGTATGGACCATCATGGGTGCAAGCTAACGAATGGATACAAAGCAGCAGACAAGAGTGTGTGTTTGTGGAGGAGTCACTTACTTTGGGGCATTTATGGTGTTGCGTGTGTGTGTTGTAGACACACACAGATTAGTAACTCACACTATCTTTGCAGCATTGAACTGCTCCTGTTACCGGACCTGAGAGTGTGCAGACAGGAAGCCAGCACTCACCCCAGACATAAGTCTCTCTTTGGCTTGCCTTTGAAACATTTGGTACAATGTGCATGATGAACATGTTTTGTCTGATTGAGTATGTGTTATTGTGAATATTTTTTTTTTGTATTTTCCCTACTTTCCCTTGACAATCCTACACCCCTCTCCTGCCCCTCTTTCCGGTTATCCTGAATACCAATGCCTGTCCAAACAACATATGCCTGACCCACCTTCCCCACCGGGGTCTCAGAGACCTGTGTAAGTTTGACCTTGCAGGCGCCCAGACCACGTACGGGGTGGCTGGTTCGTGCCACTCCTGCGCCTGGACACCAGAGCTGTGACACTACCCATCAGTTGGTGCATCATCATTGTATATTTTGTACCGAACATGGTATCCATCCTGTTGTGGCATTGTTGAACAGTGCTACCTTGGTTGTTGTATCATTGTGCTTGGACATGTGCTTGGACACTTTCTGCTACTTCAAGTCATCTACTGGAGACTCTTCCAGGGTTTTTGGTTGCCTACAGGCTTTTTTCCATGGTTTGTGGGTTTGGCTCCTTGGAGTTCTCTGCGAATTTTTTTTTTTTTTGGCCAGTCAATGTGGCCTCTGAGGGGGCTGGACCATATTTACACACAACGTGGAACATGGAGACTAAGGGGTAGGGTGATGCTCTGGCCAGGTATACTTGAAGGAAGAAGGCTACATACCCCAGACACAGTTGTTCAGTAGGTCATGGTGATGTGTGAAGGAAGGAGGGCCTTTCATTGTTGGACAGTTGGCTTCAGCTACAGTGTTTTGGGCACTCTGACATTGTAATTGCTGGGTACTATGTACATGATGTGTTCTGCTCGTCAATGCCTGCTCCTGTGTTGTCTTTACTTTTCAGGTGTGACGGGATTGGTGTGGTTTGACATGCTGGGGTGTACACATGGGCAATGTTCACACGTGATGTGTACAGGACACTGAGGGTCACTTGATTTCACATGCATGTATTGAGTGCATGTCCCTACTGACACGCACAGTTGCACAATGATCCAACACATGTACAACCACCCTTCCATAGCCACAGGTGCACACAGATCACCTTCTGGGGCCTGCTGTGTCCCTGCAGCACATGATCTATGACCATTTGGGGATCCTGTACATGCGTCAATTGGTTATTTTTTTAATTAGTCCTTTTCATGTGATGCTCAAGGTGTATCTCCAACACAAAGGCTGCTCACTGTGCTGTGTACTGAGCAGTGTGTTGCAGGAGACACACACAGCATACGGGTTCAGGAGTAGGGATTTTTCCTTGCCCAATGTGCATGTGAACAGGCATTCCATGTTATGTTCATGCTACGACTGGTGGAATGCATTTGTGTATGACTTGGTATGTGTGGGAGGTTGTTGGACAGTCATTTCATGTAATTCCATGTCAGGCGTCATTGTCTGGAGCCACTTTCCATTTATCACATGTCACTTCGCATCTTATTGGTCATATGTTGGCCTTTTGCTATCGCTTGCCATGTCATGGTGTGGCAGACAAGGGTAATGGGGGTTGGGAGGGTTTGGGTGACATACCAGGGATTATCATGGGCTGTTTTGTGGGGGTGTGTGATGTGTTCCTTTTGGTTACACAGGATTGGTTAGGTTTAAGTAGCTAGGGATGCACACAAGGTAGCACTTCCATGGCAACATTCTCAGGGTGGTAAGGTTGTGACAGTTGACTGTCTCTTTGTCATCATTCATTGTCACCTGGTATATGCCAGGCCTGTGTGCACTCCGCAGAGGTTGGAGTTCAGGTGAAAGATCTGGCCACAAGCTGGGTCCGGGCTGCCTCATCACGTGCCCTATCCTCTCCCACGGGCAGCGCCTGTGCCTGTGGTTGGGGATGTGGGGGCACCACCATGTCCACCGGTACACCCTGCCGTGTTGCAACATTGTAGCAGGACATATGCTGCCACAATGATCCTGCACACTACTGGGGGGCATATAGTAGCTGGCCGCCAGAGTGGTCAAGGGAGCAGAAGCGTGACTTGAGCTCTCTGAATGTGCGTTCCACTATTCCCTTGGTTGCAATATGGGCAGTGTTTTATCTTACCTGGGGTGTGTGGTGGGGTTCCGGATTGGCGTCATCATGTGGTTGCTCAGAGGGTAGGCACTGTCCCCTGGGGAGGTGATAATGGTTGTGATTATTAGGGTTTGTGTATTTGTCTGTGTGAGACATGCTTGCATGTGCACGGGCATTTGTACTCAACTAGGAGCCATGTGTCGCCATGCTGCCCAGCTTCCAGTGCCCGGCTCAGGGTGGACATTCTGTATATGAAACTGTCATGGGTGGAGCCAGAGTAGTTTGCATAGACAGTGGTGATGATTCCCTTTGCATCGCATACGACCTACACATTGATGGAATGCCAGTGCTTGCAGTTTCCATAGATTTGCTCAGTGGCCCTAGGTGGATGTAGGGCCACATGGGTGCAATTTATGGCACCGAGCACTTTGGGGAAGTGTGCCACCCTTTAAAGTTCCTGGACCATGACCTGCCTTTCTGTAGGTGTTCTGGGCATGTATATGTGCCTGCGGTCTGAGGGGCACGCAGTCATGATGGCCAACACCTGGTGTAGGCAACGTGACTGCATGGCCTGTGAGACCCCCCCAACTATGGCAGTAGTCTGCTGAAATGACCCAGTGGCCAAAAATGCAGGACATTGAGCACCTTCTCCAAGGGGCTCAATGCTTGGGAGCACAGGGTGGGAGATGTAAGGTCATCCCCCCACTCCTTGACCATGTCTAGGATGATACGAGGTGGAAACCTATACCTGCCATAGACCTGGTCGTCAGGCATCCCAAAAAGGCTAGTCTGGGGGAAAAAATGCGGGCTCTGGCTATTCGCCTCCTCCTTCGGTGTCCCACGATCAGTGCTGCGACAAATGGGGCATTAATCATAGCTGTATATACGTATTTGTTGTTTGCACGCACTTTTATACTGTGCGCGGGGACGCTTACGCCTGCCTTCCTGTGGCGGACGTGTTGACGCCTGTGTGCGTAGTTTAGCGTGCGCGTGTTTCCCGTATTTGATTCCATGAATACGTGTTGTTCGCATGCGTGTGGGCATTCTGTCTATTTCCCTGCAGTACTTCCCCAGTTACGCCTTCTTTTTCACGCATTGTTCCCCATTCCGCGTGTTACACCCCATGTCCCGCCCCCTTTTTGCTGTGTGCGCCAACATTGTGTGCTTTCCCTGTGTACGTCACGCACGGCGTTCGGGATGTTGCAATGACGTGTGCGCCCGTGTGCGCGGCGCACGGATTTGGCGCACATCCAGGGGAAAACACGCGCAGACCCTTCCTTGAATGGCACGCGTGTGCTTGCTTTTTCACGCTTGCGCCAGCTTGTGCCAGCTTGTGCTGAGATTTTCGGCGCACATCTGTTCCATGAATCGGCCCCTATATGATTTGCCATGAAGCACAAACTTTGGTTAAGCAGCGTTCTCCAAGCGGTACACCCTTTTTTGGCACCATCATTTTGGCATGGGCCAATTTGGCATGCCCATTCCGCAGCAGTGCCCATTTCGGCATGCCGTTTTCGGCACAAGAGCCATTCTGGCAATGAATGTTTGGACGTGGCTGTCATTGCTGCCACGTCTAAATGCCCTCATGCTAAAAACTGCACTGCAACAAACCTCGCCACCGCCCACTTGCATTGCTTTTCTTTTAATTAAATCAAATTTGTTAAATTAAGAAAAACATACAGCTTTGAACCTGGGACTACCAGAGCTTGAGGCCAAGCATTTAACCAATAGGCCACAGTGGCTTGGCGAATCTTGGGGCATACATTTCATACTTAGCCTATCATTTCATATGTTCAATGATAAAAGGCTAGGTATGAAACTTGTGAAAAATCAAACAATAATATCATTGTAACATAATGCTTAAGTGTTGTGTCTCAAACTCCTTAAGGCCAGGGTTCTCTCATAGCACTGTTCAGCATAAATGTCATTTATTTTATTTCATTTTTTCTGTTTTATAAAAATGTGGTTGCTGTGTGTTATGAGATATTTAAAACTAAGAAAACACATGGCATTCAGGACCGTGGACAGTCTGCCAGTCATGCAATAACCGGGACAGGCAAAACTTAGTTTCATAGGAAGGAAAGATCCAGCCCCCTTAGGCCATGTTTCTCTAAGTGTTGTTTTAAGGGGGAGCCCATATGTTAGCCAGCATGGCCTTATTCGGCTGCCTTCTTCCTTATTTTGAAGGTAAGCCGGGTGTGTCCCAGTTACTACAGGGATGGGACACCTACTGTTGCTGAAAAAATACCTATTTATTTTGTATTATTGACTGAAAGACTACAAATAACAGAATGCAATTCAGCAAAAGGCACCAAATTGTCTTTGAGTGCAAAATCATCAAGGACTGACAGTAGCACGGTTTAGAAATCCATGCAGTAACCAGGACTGACCGTGATTAGCTCCAAAACAAGAAAAGGGCCGGCCCATTCCTCTAATTGGTCTTGTAACATTTGCATGTTCATCAGACAACATGGGTTGAGGAGGCTGGCCCTTTCCTCACTTTCAAGCTAAGCAGAGTCTGTCCTGGTTATTGCATGAATGGGAGACCTGGATGCATGGCAATTGAATCACTGGCCATGGCCTTCTTGCATAGCAGTGATTTTTCAACTCCGACTCACTATAGTTCTAAAAAAAAATGATGAAATGTAACTGCGGGTACCGAACTAGACAGACATATTATCTGTAGTCCTTTGTTACCTTGTGTATAGCGGTGAAATGAAAATGCTTCCAGGCCATCACCAATTGCCACCCTCATCTGTGCCAGCTTTGCTCTTTCCCCAGAAGTCATCATCACCTCCCCTGCTTTCACCCCAGAGCACACGCTGCTTCTGTGACACAGTTTGCTTTCAGATGTTGGCTATTCGCAGCTATTGCTGAGGCTACAAAATGCTTTATGTTGCAGATTCAGTCCCTGGACCACCTACAACTCCCAAATTTCACTCAGTGAATTCAGGACACCCCCCCACCTCTACCATGATGGCATCTGTATGTTTTTTTTTTACCTGAAACAGCTTTTTACTGTGTTTAATTTTTCCATAACCTAGGCTATAGCAGCAAATTCTTCTCTCATCGATAGAAAACCAAGATGCCGGTTGTTCCATTTCTGAAAACCATGATCCTGCAATGCACCATGGGAGATATAACTATTATCTTTGGGGAAGGAGGCACCCCCTTCTCAGTAAAATGTTTAAATAACTACGGCAAAGAATAATCCCAAACCATGCATGGATCGTGTGTCAATGCTTCGTGCCCAAGTTGTATCGGACCTGGTCCAAATCCGTCCAGTGGTTTAGGATGTGCGATTTGGCAAAAATGAACCTTTTTAGTCTATGGGGAAAATGAATGGGAAGTAGGCCACACTTTTGGAGAAAACATTTTTTTTGGGATGCTTAATGGGCGGTGGGGGGAGGCATACCAGGCGCAGCCTTTTCATCACTTTTCGAAATTTTGGCAGAATCAGTTACTCGAATCAAAAGTTATTAACAATAGAATTTTGAGGGGTTCCTATATGTCTCTGACTGTTCCTAACTATAGGGCAGCTATCGCTGCCCTATAATATATATATATAGTTATGGTTAAGTTGCTTAATTCATAGGAATAGCCCTTTTTCGGTGGCTTATATCTTCGCTCCCCCTGAATGAATTCTCACCAAACTTGGCAGAAAAAGTATATGGTTGACGTTTCGTGCTGCGGGGGCGGTGGGGCGGGGGGAGTTATAGGGGAGTCCCACATTTTTTTTTCCATAGACTGAATGGGAAAGAATCTTTGCGCACAGCTACAGGTCAGATGGATTTTCTCAAAATGTGCACCAGGAGCGGGGATTTGGGCCATAAAGCGTGCATTTGTGTGTTCGGTAGAAATCAGACTGGTACATTTTTTACAAAACACTGAAATGTACGTCCCAAAAAATTTGTGATATCTGGGTCTGCTCCACGGACCCATTCCCCTGTTTGCTCCACGGACAGAAGTTTCATTGGATTGCGGTACGGCGTGGTGTCAGAGAAGTTTGGACGCAGCCGGTGGTGGGCTGGAGGGAAGCGTCCTGTGCGTCAACCTTTTTTGAGAAAGCCACCATGGTGTATCAGAGGACAGTGTGGCGGCAGAAGGGTCTGGGAAATGTACCGTACCCATTGTGTTGGCGGAAATAAGGGAGGGAATGGCTGGGAGAGAGAGAAGTGGTCTATATGTGACATATGTAGGACAGTATTTTCTGTGGTGATTGGAGGCAGCTGTCATAATGGTCCCTTATCTTCTGGTGCAACCAGTTTACAGCAAGCTCTTTACGTGGTGAATGGTGGCAGGTCATGTGCAGAAGTGAATTGCACATGACATAGGTTGGGTGGGAGCGCAGGTGGCGGTGCACTGCAGATGGAATGCAGTAGCTGGTCACATGGAAGCATGCATGGGTGAATGAAGGTGCAGTGGGTCTGAGGAAGGATTACACTATTGGGTGCTTGGCTGAAGCCTGTAGCCCGTAGGCTGTAAGGCATGCACTGAAGAGTGTAGGGCTGCAACATACACACTGCAGGAAGGCATGTTTGAGTCTGCATCCGGTGCAGGGTGGTGCTTGCATAGTGATGTGTGTGCAGATTGGTTGTAGTTGTGTTAGTGCTGCAAACTGAATGAGGGTAGGTTGGCAGTGACACAGTACTTTCTGAATGAAGGTGTATAGGGGTGCAGGAGACAGTGTTTTCTTTCCACATTGTGTTAACTGTTGCAATTTGTTGCTGCATAGCTACATGGTGGTGCGCAGGTTGGGTAGGACTGCTGGTGGCAGTGGTGTGTATGTCGATGGTCGTAGGTGGTGAAATGGTGAAATACATTGCTGTAGGTGTGTTCAGGGCCTATGCTGTGTTCAGAATTGTTGAAGTAGGCTCAGTGTTGTGAAAATGTTGTGGTAAGTGACACAATACTTGGTGAATGGCTGTGGGTAGAGGTGGTGGAGGATGTGGTGTGTTTGTGCATTCTAGTAAGTGCGTCCTGTGTTCGTGATTGGGTGTTTTATGGTTTAGAGGAGTTTGGGTGAAGTGCTGCTACCTACGTGTGGCACGTGTGTGCAAAATGGTAGCTGCCCACAAGGCCATTATGTTAACTGTTGCCATTTCTTGCTGGGTAGCACCATGGCGGTGTACAAGTTGGATAGGCGTGTTGGTGTCAGTGGTGTCTATGTGGATTGTCGCCATTGCTGATATGATATGGCATTTATAACGTGCCTGTATACAAGTGTTTCAAGGCGTGACGAAGCAAGGGAGGGGGAACAGAGGGAAGACAGACAACGATCCTACTAGGCCAGGTGTCATTCAGATCGTGCAAGTGCATAGGAAGGGGGAAGGGGAAAGCGCAAGGGGGAGCAGGAGGAGACAGTGCAGTAAAAGGATAATAGAATAAATAACAATAAGTAAAGTACGGTCAGCAGCTGGCAAGTGCAAGGGTAAAGGGTAAGTGCAGGCATCAAGTGTCATGTGCTGGTAAAGGGACTCTAGGGACATAGCAAAAACAGTCCCCAAGTGTGGGGTTGCAAGGAAGGCAGTGTAGGTGTGCAATTGGTGGGGGAGGGGACCTGGGCCAGGATCAGAGGGTGGTCAGGTAGCCAGTGCAAAGTCAGTTTCAGCCAGGAAATCAGCAGGGGAGAGGAGGAAAGAAAGCAGAAGCAAAGAGAAAGGTTGTGAGGTGCTTCCAGAACTGGAGATGGTTCTCCTCAAGTTTCAGGTGGCAGGAAGGCTGTTGCAGAGGGAGGCCCCAGTCGAAGAAAGAGATCTACCACCGACACGTTGCTTGGAGAAGCGACTGACTCTGAGGGAGTTGGATGCGGAAGAGGGACAAGCCTGAGAAGGAAGATATTTAGGAAGAGAGAGCTGAAGGTATTGAGGCCCCAGGCCCCGGAAGGACTTGCGGACAATGCAGAGGGTTTTGAACTTAATCCTTGCAGACACTGGGAGCCAGTGCAGAGATTTCATTCCTGGAGAGATACGATCCCTGGGCTTGAGGCCAAGGACAAGTCTCTCAGTCCTGTTTTGGATGAGTTGCGGAGGGTAGAATCAGGCAGATATGGAAAAAGGCTGTTGCAATAGTTCAGCCTAGAGAGAACCAGAGCTTTGGAGACAGTGAGCTTCTGGATGAAGGAGAGGAAAGGAAGAATACCTCTGAGGAAGTGCAGCTGGTAGTGTGACTTATTAGAGATGTCGGAGATGTGAGGAGAGAAGGAGAGTGTGGAGTCTAAGATATGGAGACATGCATGGTTGCATTATATTGCCATGAGTGTGTTCAAGACATAGACTATTAGATGCATGGTCGAAGGACATGCATGGCAGTAATGTATTTTTCAATGTACATGAGTTAGAGGGTGATGACATGTAAGGAATGGGTGTGGATCACATTCAAGTTGTTATAGGCCACTCTTGCAAACAGATTGTGGGTAGGTTGGCAGTGGCACAATAATTTGTGAATGGTAGTGGGTACACCTATAGTATTTGATTGAAAGTGCACAGAGATGCAGGTGAGAGTGTCTTGTTTGTACATTATGGTAACTGTTGCAATGTGTTACTGCATACCTCCATGGTGGTGCCCTGTGGTTGGAGATGCTGCAGTGAATAGTCACACTGTGTAGCACTGGGTCCAATGCTTGTATACTGTCAGTATGTTACAGGGTATAGTTGAAGGGAAGCTTATATGTGCTTGGATAGTGTGCTGTGTGCACAATACTTGCAGTATGGGCAATCTTCTAAACGTGTTGTGTTTAAGTTGCCAGTGAAACAATCCTCTGTAAGTGGAAGTGGGTAAGACAATAGTATGTGAATGAAAGGGTGTAGGGGAGCCAGAGACAGTGTAATGTTTATACATTATGGTAACAGTTGTATGTAATGATGTGTATGTCCATTGCAGTGTTGAGTTTGATTAGGAGTGCTGGTGCCAGTGGTGCATATGTGCATAGTGGTAGTTGGTGATATGATGACATGTATTGTTGAATTACAGTGGGGGAAATGTGTGCAAGGAGCAGACCCACTGGAGCAGTGCAGGTTTGGCAGTGTATGAAGCACAGGGTGGTGATCTTTGGAGAATGCGTGTGGAGCACATTGTCAACGTGCTACAGCAGCACAAGTGAATTGGAAAGTGTGTATTATGCATTCTATGGTTGTGGTGATAGTTGGAACATGCTACAGTATTTGGTGTGCGGCAGCAGATGGTGTGGTGAGAAGTTGGGTAGTGTGGCCACAGGGTGCAGTGCGTCCGTAATGTGAGCATGGAAGTGGGTATGTTTGAAGGGCAGCTTGTATGTGGTTGGTTATTCTGCTGTGTGCAGATATATTGATGTAGGCCCATTGTTGTGAAAGTGGTGTGCATAAGTTGGCTGTGACACAACAGCATCTGAATGGTGGTGCAGAGGGGTGGTGCAGGATGTGCTATGTTTTTGGCTTCTGCTAAGTCAGACAGGTTTTCGTGAACAGATGTTTTACGGTTTGGGGGAGATGGGTAGAACTGCCGCTATGTATGTAATGTTTGTGCATAATGTTAGGTGCCCACATGGTTGCTTGCTTGGATGTGTAGTGTTGCGGTGGGTGTGGAAAGGGTTGCAATGTTGCGTGCATACCTAATGGTGTGCTGGGGGAGTGTTAGGATGTGTATAGATGCTGCAATAGTGCCTTGTTTAGCAGACATTTCTGGTGGGGGGCTTTGCAATCAAACGGAATATGTACTGAGAGTGTTTAATGGTAAGTAGGGAGTGGTGTATAGAAATGACAGTGTGCAATGCAGAGTTTTTGTATGTGATTGGTGCATGCGTGTTTTGAAATTTGAAAGCACGCAATTTCGGAAATGCTGCAAAAAGTGACCATGCAAAGGGTAGAAGTATTGTCAGAGCTTTACTGGGCCATGGCCCTCAACGTAGATGGGAAAGCGCACGTGCACATCCCCCCATTATGAGCAGGGTGGAAATAGAAATGGAATTGTGGGAAATAGCCAATTAGGAGTTTAGGGCATGGTTCATAGGAAGGGGTGGTACCATTTCTTCACACTGCTGTGTCGTGAGGGTGGTCAACATGGAGAGATGCACAGTGCTTATCATCAGTGATAGCTTTGTTCGCCATCTTCACAGGTTTTGCGTGCAAAGAGGCGTTGCTGGTAATTTCGGGTTGGAAGGAGTGGATATTTTCTGGGCCTGTCAGGGTTACTGCAGTTTCAGCGGGATGGTTCGCCTTTGCAGATATGTGGCGTCCGTCACGCACATGGACTTTGTCATGGTGCATTATGGAAGTGCACCTTTTGGTTACATGTCGTGCAGATGATTAATCCGTCTACTGATGAGGTTGCTGACCACAGTGATGCATATTTTTCCTACTGCCAAGGTGGCTTTCTCATGCATAACACCAAGAGCAGTGTGGGTCCATGAAGGTGTCACTTGTCCTCAGCCAGCGATCGGAAGGTGTGTTATCAACAGAATTATGCGTCTGTTTATGCAGACTGCTGGCATGTTCTCAACCCCCTATGGGATCATGAGGTCGCAAAATATGCAATGGTTCCGTAGAAATGGCATTTATTTGAGCACCATTGGCAATGCCATTTTCTTTCACACTGCGCAAGAAGCATTGATCAGAATGTTGTAAAAATGTGAGGACAGGCAAACAGAAATGCATATAAAGAGAAAATATCAAAAGAAATTGCTTGCACGCACGTAATAAAAAAAACGTTTTTACATATACGCTGGAAGACTGAATCCCCTGCCCAGTTTCATATTGTTTGCCACCCCCTCCCACCTTCAATGTCACAAAAAGGCATGTGCCACAACCTGGGTGGCTATGTGGATAAGCAGATGGAGAAATTGTGCATACATACATTGAATTTTGTAGTGGACATGCTTTGGAATGCCACGACATGTGTACTGTAAATGCGTAACGGTACATTTCAAGTGTTATACAGCAGTGACAGTGTTCGATGATTGCGGCTTTAATGCCATTGGTGGATGCATGTGTGCCTAATTACCAGTAACCTAATAAAGTAGAGCTGCAGAGAAGAAGGACTGCCCTTTACACCACCTTGCCCAATTGCCATGGGATTGTGGGGATCAGCCAATCAGGTAGTGTGGGTGTGGTTAACAGGAAGGGGAGGTGAAACTATTGCACATTATACTATGCGTACTGAGGGTGGCTAAAATGGCGAAATGTATTGTGTTGCCTGTAGGTAATCCCTTTGTAATAGATCTGCAAAACTATGCTCTGCAAAGAAACTTCAATAACAATAAGGTGCAAATTGCTGGTTCAATGATTCCACAAAATATTTTTAGAAATAATGATTTAGATATGCAGTGTATCATGTAATGATATCACTAGAAAAACAAATGTGGTGGCTGTGCCAGACTTTAAAAGCAATCAAGACAATATTGAAAAGAAAAAAGGGGGAAAAAAAACATTTATTTAGATAATTGTGTAACGAAAGTCAAAATTAGACCAAGGAATCAGTAAAACAATTCATATGAAATCAGTGAAAACATTGTGACACTTATTAGACAATCTAGGATTAGGCGAAAGTATTTGAGCAAAAAAAAACATTAAACATTAAACATTAAACAAGAAAAACAGAATGGATCATTTTTGATTTGGGAAACAATATATATCTCCACAATTGTGATGAATTTTTCAAATGATGACTTTAAACAGAAACTTTGACAGAAATGTTGGTTTGGAAGGAGTGGATGCATTGTGCAATTCTGTGCCTGAGTGCCATTTCGTCCATATGCATGACCTTTGCAAAGGCAGTGCCACGTTTCCAGTAGTACATGTTAGTGTAATTCATTACGGCGGCATGCATATGGGTTACCTGCCTTGCTTACATTTGTTCCGTAGACTGAGGAGGTTGCAGGAGGTCGTGAGGATGCTTTTTTGCACTGCCAAGGTGCTTTTCTCATCTATAATACAGCGAAGAGTATGGCCTACTGCTCATGGATGTTGTTCCGAGCCAGACGAAGGAAGGAGTCTCATCAACAGAAGCATATTCACGTTCTTGTCCGCTCGTGGAATGTTCTTCTGCAACAATGACCTTATTGCTTGTGGAAATGCAGAGTGTTTCAAAGAAAATGGCATTTTGTTGTCATCCATTGGCAAAGCAGTATTATTTGCTCATCTACAGGATGCGGTGAAGAGTTTAGTGAACTAATGTGCGTAAAAAGAAAACACAAAAGCTACTGAAAACAGACAAGTATGTGTTTTTGTAGAAGGATCTACACACAAAATAAATACAGACTCTTTTAAGAGTAGCCCCTTACTACAAACTCCCCCTGCCCTGGTCCCACGTTGTTCCCCCACGCCCGTACGAAAATCGCATGCAGGGATTGTGCGGGTGGCTGCCACGAAAATGGAACTGTGGGGATTGTCCAATGAGTTGCTTAGGATGTGCAGCAATAGGAAAAGGTGCTCCTGCTGCACTGGGGACTGGCCCTCGACGTACTTGGGGACCTGCACTAGCCACATTCAACACTCTTCACCATGCTGGTCTATGGAATTGGGACTGTAGCGATTGTCCTACCATGTGCTGCTCAGGGTGTGCGTCAGAGGAAAACGCACCAATAGGAAGAAGGACTCCTCTGGCTTCACTGGGGTATGGCCCTGGCAGTACATAGAGAAAGGCATGTGCCACATTCTGTGCTTGTGAGCGGCTGGCTAATAGACATGGGATTATGCCCTATGGCCAATCAGGTGGTCAGGGTGTATGTTACACAAAAAGAGCACCAATAGGGAGAAGGAGTCCTCCTGCTTCACCAGGGCACCTCCATCGCGTCGATTGGGGAAAGGCATGTGCCACATTTTACCCTTCTCACCATGTTGGCCAATGGAAATGGGACTATAGAATTTGGCCAATCAGGTGCTCTCAGTGTGCGTCACAGGAAAGGGAGGCATTGACTTTTCCATACGTTTGTGCATTGCGGCTGACAAACATGGCAAGATGCACAGTTTTTGTAAAGGGTGATTACTTTGTGGAAAATCTGTGCATGTATGCCCTCCAAGAAGACTTGTCTAGCAATTTATGTTTGGAGGGAGTGGACGTTTTGTGGAGTCATGTAAAATCATGCTGTTTTGGCATACTGCTTCTAGAATGTCGATGCATGGCCTCTTGGGCAACTGTACATGTTGTGATTGTGCACTTTGGAGGATTCTTTTTGGGTAACATGCCTCGTCCCGTGTGTTCAGTCAACTGAAGAGTTTGATGAAAGCAGTGCAGCAAATTTTTCTACTGCCAAAGTGCTTTGCTCATGTATACTGCTGAGAATCGCATGGCATTATTCCAATGCTTCCTGTCACCAGCCAGAGGTCGTAAGGGGTCTCGTCAACAGAAGCATGTGTGACTTCTTGAGTGCTGCTGGGATGTTCTTCTGTGAGAATGAGAACATTGGTTCACGATACATACACCTTTTCAAGGGAAATGGCATGTCTTTGTCGGCCAGTGGCAATTAAATGTTCGTTCACAGTCTACAGTCTGCACTGAAGACCCTACTGTAAGAATGTGAGCTGAAGTCGAAACCACACATTCACGTATGAAACCCCCCAAAAAAGTGTTTCTAGGGAAGCACCGGTAAAAAAAAAAGAAACAAAGGTTCTTTTAAGAGCTATCACAACCAACGACATGTGCTCCCCTGGTAGAAAGTTATTCCCCCGCTCCTGCGCACCTGCTGCACGAAAAGTCCACGAATATGAATGTGAAAGCTGCAGGGCGGCACGTGGTACATATGTCCCTTTTGCAGATGACACCCATGCAAATGGGTTTGCAGAGGCTGCAGGATTGGGCAATAAAGTTTTTGGGTGTGATGTGTATGGACAGACAGTGCTACATTGTGTATTTTTTCACAGAAATGCAGAGGGTGCCATTATGGCTGTGCGTTTTAGGAGGCACAGCGTGCAGATTTTAGGGTATGCCGACATACATTCAGTGAAAGTGAATGCAAAACACTGTGCACTCGCTGCTCATTTACTAATCTATAATGTGCATGTGTAGTTCTATGGACTAGGTACAATGAAGTGCCTGATTTTGATTTGTGTGTGTGAAACGCAATCATGACGTTTTTATTGTTCATTGTGCAGGGAACATTGCGCAGCATGTTACATGAGTTTCAGTGCCATTTGCGGTGAAGGAGGCACTTGCCCAGTTCATGCATTTCTATCCGATCTCTTGCATAACTTTCTATTGCAGTATGCAGCTACCGATGTGGCAGCGTCGTTTTCTATTTGGTCCGTCAATGAAGACAGTGCAGTACATTGCAAAGAAGTGTATTTGTGCATTTCCTTGTCATGTGGCAATGGGATACTTCACCAATGGCATTATGACGTTTCACAGCACAAATACTTTTCCCTAGCTACAATGGTCATCTTAATGTGCCAGCTATCTCGACTTCTGCACACCCCATCTAAATTTCCTTGGTGCCTTTCTTGCAAGTAGTGTTATTTTCTTTTAGTAAGTGTTGCGCTGTGACTCTCTTGAAAACGCTCTTTGTACAGTGCACTCCTTTCTAAACAACTCAACTACAGTGTTCTCCACAATGGCACGCCTCCTACCATGCATGCGTGCATCGGCAATTCCGTTGTTCATCTGTGAAAAGTGGTTTCCTTTTTTACCTTTTTTCGTTCTCTAGTGCATCTTTATTTATTATTGTGTTCACACACATGCCACAGAAGAAAAGCCAGGAAAGGTATGGTACAGAAGGGGCAGCACCTGCCTAGATACTATAGGGGATGTGCCGCGAGACGGAATTATTGGGTGGCCCTCACCTATATAGGTGCCACTCATCTGTAATGCTCCTATAACGACTGTTGCAATGCACTTCCAAGTACCTTCCCTGTGTACAGTAGCGCATTTCACTACATGTACAATACAATGCCCTTTGCCGGCTAAGGGTCTGTAGTGCAGCATATACTTTGGAAAGGATGTTTTACAGCTACACTGCCCTACAGGAGTGCCCTTCTTGTTGCCCGCAGCAGATGTGGCAAATGCTGTACATGAAAGTACCCAACGTCATTTTTCAAAAGGCGGTTGCCGGCCCACTGTTCCATTGTCCTTTAAATTGAGCTGTCATCACGTGCAGTAAAAAGACTTTATGCTAAGCCATTACTGATAGTGTTACCATTCATGGAAATACATACATTGTGGAATACAAGAATGTTTACAACAATGCCAAGCACTGCTTCTTTATATATACCACAAAGCCATTTATTCTGTGCAACACACGCACATACAGCACTTTTCTAACCACCAGTAAGATTGTTTGCACTCTGCATATTCTGCTGTTTCCTTACTTGCCTTTACATGCACTAGTATGTTCGTGAGGAAGGTGCACCAGTTTTGCAATTTTGCAGCCTTACTACAAACTGTCCCAATTGCAGTTACATGTTTTCTTCAACTGTATAACCGGCACGCAACCTGTTCATACTTTCCGTCACACTGCTGAGTGCACAAACAGTGGTCTCATTACGAGATTCGCGGCTTGTGCCAGCTTGTGCTGAGATTTTCGGCGCACATCTGTTCCATGAATCGGCCCCTATATGATTTGCCATGAAACACAAACTTTGGTTAAGCAGCGTTCTCCAAGCGGTACACCCTTTTTCGGCACCATCATTTTGGCATGGGCCAATTTGGCATGCCCATTCCGCTGCAGTGCCCATTTCGGCATGCCGTTTTCGGCACAAGAGCCATTCTGGCAATGAATGTTTGGACGTGGCTGTCATTGCTGCCACATCTAAATGCCCTCATGCTAAAAACTGCACTGCAACAAACCTCGCCACCGCCCACTTGCTTTGCTTTTCTTTTAATTAAATCAAATTTGTTAAATTAAGAAAAACATACAGCTTTGAACCTGGGACTACCAGAGCTTGAGGCCAAGCATTTAACCAATAGGCCACAGTGGCTTGGCGAATCTTGGGGCATACATTTCATACTTAGCCTATCATTTCATATGTTCAATGATAAAAGGCTAGGTATGAAACTTGTGAAAAATCAAACAATAATATCATTGTAACATAATGCTTAAGTGTTGTGTCTCAAACTCCTTAAGGCCAGGGTTCTCTCATAGCACTGTTCATCATAAATGTCATTTATTTTATTTCATTTTTTCTGTTTTATAAAAATGTGGTTGCTGTGTGTTATGAGATATTTAAAACTAAGAAAACACATGGCATTCAGGACCGTGGACAGTCTGCCAGTCATGCAATAACCGGGACAGGCAAAACTTAGTTTCATAGGAAGGAAAGATCCAGCCCCCTTAGGCCATGTTTCTCTAAGTGTTGTTTTAAGGGGGAGCCCATATGTTAGCCAGCATGGCCTTATATGGCTGTCTTCTTCCTTATTTTGAAGGTAAGCCGGGTGTGTACCAGTTACTACAGGGATGGGACACCTACTGTTGCTGAAAAAATACCTATTTATTTTGTATTATTGACTGAAAGACTACAAATAACAGAATGCAATTCAGCAAAAGGCACCAAATTGTCTTTGAGTGCAAAATCATCAAGGACTGACAGTAGCACGGTTTAGAAATCCATGCAGTAACCAGGACTGACCGTGATTAGCTTCAAAACAAGAAAAGGGCCGGCCCATTCCTCTAATTGGTCTTGTAACATTTGCATGTTCATCAGACAACATGGGTTGAGGAGGCTGGCCCTTTCCTCACTTTCAAGCTACGCAGAGTCTGTCCTGGTTATTGCATGAATGGGAGACCTGGATGGATGGCAATTGAATCACTGGCCATGGCCTTCTTGCATAGCAGTGATTTTTCAACGCCCGAACTAGACAGACCTATTATCTGTAGTCCTTTGTTACCTTGTGTATAGTGGTGAAATGAAAATGCTTCCAGGCCATCACCAATTGCCACCCTCATCTGTGCCAGCTTTGCTCTGTCCCCAGAAGTCATCATCACCTCCCCTACTTTCACCCCAGAGCACACGCTGCTTCTGTGACACAGTTTGCTTTCAGATGTTGGCTATTCGCAGCTATTGCTGAGGCTACAAAATGCCCCCCACCTCTACCATGATGGCATCTGTATGTTTTTTTTTACCTGAAACAGCTTTTTACTGTGTTTAATTTTTCCATAACCTAGGCTATAGCAGCAAATTCTTCTCTCATCGATAGAAAACCAAGATGCCGGTTGTTTCATTTCTGAAAACCATGATCCTGCAATGCACCATGGGAGATATAACTATTATCTTTGGGGAAGGAGGCACCCCCTTCTCAGTAAAATGTTTAAATAACTACGGCAAAGAATAATCCCAAACCATGCATGGATCGTGAGTCAATGCTTCGTGCCCAAGTTGTATCGGACCTGGTCCAAATCCGTCCAGTGGTTTAGGATGTGCGATTTGGCAAAAATTAACCTTTTTAGTCTATGGGGAAAATGAATGGGAAGTAGGCCACACTTTTGGAGAAAACATTTTATTTGGGATGCTTAATGGGCGGTGGGGGGAGGCATACCAGGCGCAGCCTTTTCATCACTTTTCGAAATTTTGGCAGAATCAGTTACTCGAATCAAAAGTTATTAACAATAGAATTTTGAGGGGTTCCTATATGTCTCTGACTCTCCCTAACTATAGGGCAGCTATCGCTGCCCTATAATATATATATAGTTATGGTTAAGTTGCTTAATTCATAGGAATAGCCCTTTTTCGGTGGCTTATATCTTCGCTCCCCCTGAATGAATTCTCACCAAACTTGGCAGAAAAAGTATATGGTTGACGTTTCGTGCTGCGGGGGGGGGCGGGGGGAGTCATAGGGGGGTCCCACATTTTTTTTCCATAGACTGAATGGGAAAGAATCTTTGCGCACAGCTACATGTCAGATGGATTTTCTCAAAATGTGCACCAGGAGCGGGGATTTGGGCCATAAAGCGTGCATTTGTGTGTTCGGTAGAAATCAGACTGGTACATTTTTTACAAAACACTGAAATGTACGTCCCAAAAAATTTGTGATATCTGGGTCTGCTCCACGGACCCATTCCCCTGTTTGCTCCGCGGACAGAAGTTTCATTGGATTGCGGTACGGCGTGGTGTCAGAGAAGTTTGGACGCAGCCGGTGGTGGGCTGGAGGGAAGCGTGCTGTGCGTCAACCATTTTTGAGAAAGCCACCATGGTGTATCAGAGGACAGTGTGGCGGCAGAAGGGTCTGGGAAATGTACCGTACCCATTGTGTTGGCGGAAATAAGGGAGGGAATGGCTGGGGGAGTGAGAAGTGGTCTATATGTGACATATGTAGGACAGTATTTTCTGTGGTGATTGGAGGCAGCTGTCATAATGGTCCCTTATCTTCTGGTGCAACCAGTTTGCAGCAAGCTCTTTACGTGGTGAATGGTGGCAGGTCATGTGCAGAAGGGGAGTGAATTGCACATGACATAGGTTGGGTGGGAGCGCAGGTGGCGGTGCACTGCAGATGGAATGCAGTAGCTGGTCACATGGAAGCATGCATGGGTGAATGAAGGTGCAGTGGGTCTGAGGAAGGATTACACTATTGGGTGCTTGGCTGAAGCCTGTAGCCCGTAGGCTGTAAGGCATGCACTGAAGAGTGTAGGGCTGCAACATACACACTGCAGGAAGGAATGTTTGAGTCTGCATCTGGTGCAGGGTGGTGCTTGCATAGTGATGTGTGTGCAGATTGGTTGTAGTTGCGTTAGTGCTGCAAACTGAATGAGGGTAGGTTGGCAGTGACACAGTACTTTCTGAATGAAAGTGTATAGGGGTGCAGGAGACAGTGTTTTCTTTCCACATTGTGTTAACTGTTGCAATTTGTTGCTGCATAGCTACATGGTGGTGCGCAGGTCGGGTAGGACTGCTGGTGGCAGTGGTGTGTATGTCGATGGTCGTAGGTGGTGAAATGGTAAAATACATTGCTGTAGGTGTGTTCAAGGCCTATGCTGTGTTCAGAATTGTTGAAGTAGGCTCAGTGTTGTGAAAATGTTGTGGTAAGTGACACAATACTTGGTGAATGGCTGTGGGTAGAGGTGGTGGAGGATCTGGTGTGTTTGTGCATTCTGGTAAGTGCGACCTGTGTTCGTGATTGGGTGTTTTATGGTTTAAAGGAGTTTGGGTGAAGTGCTGCTACCTACGTGTGGCACGTTTGTGCAAAATGGTAGCTGCCCACAAGGCCATTATGTTAACTGTTGCCATTTCTTGCTGGGTAGCACCATGGCGGTGTACAAGTTGGATAGGAGTGTTGGTGTCAGTGGTGTCTATGTGGATTGTCGCCGTTGCTGATATGATATGGCATTTATAACGTGCCTGTATACAAGTGTTTCAAGGCGCGACGAGGCAAGGGAGGGGGAACAGAGGGAAGACAGACAACGATCCTACTAGGCCAGGTGTCATTCAGATCGTGCAAGTGCATAGGAAGGGGGAAGGGGAAAGTGCAAGGGGGAGCAGGAGGAGACAGTGCAGTAAAGGGATAATAGAATAAATAACAATAAGTAAAGTACGGTCAGCAGCTGGCAAGTGCAAGGGTAAAGGGTAAGTGCAGGCATCAAGTGTCAAGTGCTGGTAAAGGGACTCTAGGGACATAGCAAAAACAGTCCCCAAGTGTGGGGTTGCAAGGAAGGCAGTGTAGGTGTGCAACTGGTGGGGGAGGGGACCTGGGCCAGGATCAGAGGGTGGTCAGGTAGCCAGTGCAATGTCAGTTTCAGCCAGGAAATCAGCAGGGGAGAGGAGGAAACAAAGCAGAAGCAAAGAGAAAGGTTGTGAGATGCTTCCAGAACTGGAGATGGTTCTCCTCAAGTTTCAGGGGGGCAGGAAGGCTGTTGCAGAGGGAGGCCCCAGTCGAAGAAAGAGATCTACCACCAACACGTTGCTTGGAGAAGCGACTGACCCTGAGGGAGTTGGATGCGGAAGAGGGACGAGCCTGAGAAGGAAGATATTTAGGAAGAGAGAGTTGAAGGTATTGAGGCCCCAGGCCCCGGAAGGACTTGCGGACAATGCTGAGGGTTTTGAACTTAATCCTTGCAGACACTGGGAGCCAGTGCAGAGATTTCAGTCCTGGAGAGATACGATCCCTGGGTTTGAGGCCAAGGACAAGTCTCGCAGTCCTGTTTTGGATGAGTTGCGGAGGGTAGAAGCAGGCAGATATGGAAAAAGGCTGTTGCAATAGTTCAGCCTAGAGAGAACCAGGGCTTTGGAGACAGTGAGCTTCTGGATGAAGGAGAGGAAAGGAAACAATCCTCTGTAAGTGGAAGTGGGTAAGACAATAGTATGTGAATGAAAAGGTGTAGGGGAGCCAGAGACAGTGTGATGTTTATACATTATGGTAACAGTTGTATGTAATGATGTGTATGTCCATTGCAGTGTTGAGTTTGATTAGGAGTGCTGGTGCCAGTGGTGCATATGTGCATAGTGGTAGTTGGTGATATGATGACATGTATTGTTGAATTACAGTGGGGGAAATGTGTGCAAGGAGCAGACCCACTGGAGCAGTGCAGGTTGGGCAGTGTATGAAGCACAGGGTGGTGATCTTTGGAGAATGCGTGTGGAGCACATTGTCGACATGCTACAGCAGCACAAGTGAGTTGGAAAGTGTGTATTATGCATTCTATGGTTGTGGTGATAGTTGGAACATGCTACAGTATTTGGTGTGCGGCAGCAGATGATGTGGTGAGAAGTTGGGTAGTGTGGCCACAGGGTGCAGTGCGTCCGTAATGTGAGTATGGAAGTGGGTATGTTTGAAGGGCAGCTTGTATGTGGTTGGTTACTCTGCTGTGTGCAGATATATTGATGTAGGCCCAATGTTGTGAAAGTGGTGTGCATAAGTTGGCTGTGACACAACAGCATCTGAATGGTGGTGCAGAGGGGTGGTGCAGGATGTGCTATGTTTTTGGCTTCTGCTAAGTCAGACAGGCTTTCGTGAACAGGTGTTTTACGGTTTGGGGGAGATGGGTAGAACTGCCGCTATGTATGTAATGTTTGTGCATAATGTTGGGTGCCCACATGGTTGCTTGCTTGGATGTGTAGTGTTGCGGTGGGTGTGGAAAGGGTTGCAATGTTGCGTGCATACCTAATGGTGTGCTGGGGGAGTGGTAGGATGTGTATAGATGCTGCAATAGTGCCTTGTTTAGCAGACATATCTGGTGGGGGGCTTTGCAATCAAACGGAATGTGTACTGAGAGTGTTTAATGGTAAGTAGGGAGTGGTGTATAGAAATGACAGTGTGCAATGCAGAGTTTTTGTATGTGATTGGTGCATGCGTGTTTTGAAATTTGAAAGCACCCAATTTCGGAAATGCTGCAAAAAGTGACCATGCAAAGGGTAGAAGTATTGTCAGAGCTTTACTGGGCCATGGCCCTCAACGTAGATGGGAAAGCGCACGTGCACATCCTCCCATTATGAGCAGGGTGGAAATAGAAATGGAATTGTGGGAAATAGGCAATTAGGAGTTTAGGGCATGGTTCATAGGAAGGGGTGGTACCATTTCTTCACACTGCTGTGTCGTGAGGGTGGGCAACATGGAGAGATGCACAGTGCTTATCATCAGTGATACCTTTGTGCGCCATCTTCACAGGTTTTGCGTGCAAAGAGGCGTTGCTGGTAATTTCGGGTTGGAAGGAGTGGATATTTTCTGGGCCTGTCAGGGTTACTGCAGTTTCAGCGGGATGGTTCGCCTTTGCAGATATGTGGCGTCCGTCACGCACATGGACTTTGTCATGGTGCATTATGGAAGTGCACCTTTTGGTTACATGTCGTGCAGATGATTAATCCGTCTACTGATGAGGTTGCTGACCACAGTGATGCGTATTTTTCCTACTGCCAAGGTGGCTTTCTCATGCATAACACCATGAGCAGTGTGGGTCCATGAAGGTGTCACTTGTCCTCAGCCAGCGATCGGAAGGTGTGTTATCAATAGAATTATGCGTCTGTTTATGCAGACTGCTGGCATGTTCTCAACCCCCTGTGGGATCATGAGGTCGCAAAATATGCAATGGTTCCGTAGAAATGGCATTTATTTGAGCAGCATTGGCAATGCCATTTTCTTTCACACTGTGCAAGAAGCATTGATCAGAATGTTGTAAAAATGTGAGGACAGGCAAACAGAAATGCATATAAAGAGAAAATATCAAAAGAAATTGCTTGCACGCAAGTAATAAAAAAAACGTTTTTACATATACGCTGGAAGACTGAATCCCCTGCCCAGTTTCATATTGTTTGCCACCCCCTCCCACCTTCAATGTCACAAAAAGGCATGTGCCACAACCTGGGTGGCTATGTGGATAAGCAGATGGAGAAATTGTGCATACATACATTGAATTTTGTAGTGGACATGCTTTGGAATGCCACGACATGTGTACTGTAAATGCGTAACGGTACATTTCAAGTGTTATACAGCAGTGACAGTGTTCGATGATTGCGGCTTTAATGCCATTGGTGGATGCATGTGTGCCTAATTACCAGTAACCTAATAAAGTAGAGCTGCAGAGAAGAAGGACTGTACCAGTTTTACAGGGTTGCGGCCCACACGCTACTTTGGGAGGCGCACATGGCAAAATCTGCCCTTTACACCACCTTGCCCAATTGCCATGGGATTGTGGGGATTAGCCAATCAGGTAGTGTGGGTGTGGTTAACAGGAAGGGGAGGTGAAACTATTGCACATTATACTATGCGTACTGAGGGTGGCTAAAATGGCGAAATGTATTGTGTTGCCTGTAGGTAATCCCTTTGTAATAGATCTGCAAAACTATGCTCTGCAAAGAAACTTCAATAACAATAAGGTGCAAATTGCTGGTTAAATGATTCCACAAAATATTTTTAGAAATAATGATTTAGATATGCAGTGTATCATGTAATGATATCACTAGAAAAACAAATGTGGTGGCTGTGTCAGACTTTAAAAGCAATCAAGACAATATTGAAAAGAAAAAAGGGGGAAAAAAAAACATTTATTTAGATAATTGTGTAACGAAAGTCAAAATTAGACCAAGGAATCAGTAAAACAATTCATATGAAATCAGTGAAAACATTGTGACACTTATTAGACAATCTAGGATTGGACGAAAATGCAGCAAAGTATTTGAGCAAAAAAAAACATTAAACATTAAACATTAAACAAGAAAAACAGAATGGATCATTTTTGATTTGGGAAACAATATATATCTCCACAATTGTGATGAATTTTTCAAATGATGACTTTAAACAGTAACCTTTGACAGAAATGTTGGTTTGGAAGGAGTGGACGCATTGTGCAATTCTGTGCCTGAGTGCCATTTCGTCCATATGCATGACCGTTGCAAAGGCAGTGCCACGTTTCCAGTAGTACATGTTAGTGTAATTCATTACGGCGGCATGCATATGGGTTACCTGCCTTGCTTACATTTGTTCGTAGACTGAGGAGGTTGCAGGAGGTCGTGAGGATGCTTTTTCGCACTGCCAAGGTGCTTTTATCATCTATAATACAGCGAAGAGTATGGCCTACTGCTCATGGATTTTGTTCCGAGCCAGATGAAGGAAGGTGTCTCATCAACAGAAGCATATTCACGTTCTTGTCCGCTCGTGGAATGTTCTTCTGCAACCATGACCTTATTACTTGTGGAAATGCGGAGTGTTTCAAAGAAAATGGCATTTTGTTGTCATCCATTGGCAAAGCAGTATTATTTGCTCATCTACAGGATGCGGTGAAGAGTTTAGTGAACTAATGTGCGTAAAAAGAAAACACAAAAGCTACTGAAAACAGACAAATATGTGTTTTTGTAGAAGGATCTACACACAAAATAAATACAGACTCTTTTAAGAGTAGCCCCTTACTACAAACTCCCCCTGCCCTGGTTCCACATTGTTCCCCCACGCCCGTACGAAAATCGCATGCAGGAATTGTGCGGGTGGCTGCCACGAAAATGGAACTGTGGGGATTGTCCAATGAGTTGCTTAGGATGTGCAGCAATAGGAAAAGGGGCTCCTGCTGCAGTGGGGACCGGCCTTCGACGTACTTGGGGACCCGCACTAGCCACATTCGACACTCTTCACCATGCTGGTCTATGGAATTGGGACTGTAGCGATTGTCCTATCATGTGCTGCTCAGGGTGTGCGTCAGAGGAAAACGCACCAATAGGAAGAAGGACTCCTCTGGCTTCACTGGGGTATGGCCCTGGCAGTACTTAGAGAAAGGCATGTGCCACATTCTGTGTTTGTGAGCATGCTGGCTAATAGACATGGGATTATGCCCTATGGCCAATCAGGTGGTCAGGGTGTATGTTACAGAAAAGAGCACCAATAGGGAGAAGGAGTCCTCCTGCTTCACCGGGGCGCCTCCCTCGCGTCGATTGGGGAAAGGCATGTGCCACATTTTTCCCTTCTCACCATGTTGGCCAATGGAAATGGGACTATGGCCTTTGGCCAATCAGGTGCTCTCAGTGTGCGTCACAGGAAAGGGAGGCATTGACTTTTCCATACGTTTGTGCATTGCGGCTGACAAACGAGGCAAGATGCACAGTTTTTGTAAAGGGTGATTACTTTGTGGAAAATCTGTGCATGTATGCCCTCCAAGAAGACTTGTCTAGCAATTTATGTTTGGAGGGAGTGGACGTTTTGTGGAGTCATATAAAATCATGCTGTTTTGGCATACTGCTTCTAGAATGTCGATGCATGGCCTCTTCGGCAACTGTACATGTTGTGATTGTGCACTTTGGAGGATTCTTTTTGGGTAACATGCCTTGGTCCCGTGTGTTCAGTCAACTGAAGATTTTGATGAAAGCAGCGCAGCAAATTTTTCTACTGCCAAAGTGCTTTGCTCATGTATACTGCTGAGAATCGCGTGGCATTATTCCAATGCTTCCTGTCACCAGCCAGAGGTCGTAAGGGGTCTCGTCAACAGAAGCATGTGTGACTTCTTGAGTGCTGCTGGGATGTTCTTCTGTGAGAATGAGAACATTGGTTCACGATACATACACCTTTTCAAGGGAAATGGCATGTCTTTGTCGGCCAGTGGCAATTAAATGTTCGTTCACAGTCTACAGACTGCACTGAAGACCCTACTGTAAGAATGTGAGCTGAAGTCGAAACCACACATTCAAGTATGAAACCCCCCAAAAAAGTGTTTCTAGGGAAGCACCGGTAAAAAAAAAGAAACAAAGGTTCTTTTAAGAGCTCTCACAACCAACGACATGTGCTCCCCTGGTAGAAAGTTATTCCCCCGCTCCTGCGCACCTGCTGCACGAAAAGTCCACGAATATGAATGTGAAAGCTGCAGGGCGGCACGTGGTACATATGTCCCTTTTGCAGATGACACCCATGCAAATGGGTTTGCAGAGGCTGCAGGATTGGGCAATACAGTTTTTGGGTGTGATGTGTATGGACAGACAGTGCTACATTGTGTATTTTTTCACAGAAATGCAGAGGGTGCCATTATGGCTGTGCGTTTTAGGAGGCACAGCGTGCAGATTTTAGGGTATGCCGACATACATTCAGTGAAAGTGAATGCAAAACACTGTGCACTCGCTGCTCATTTACTAATCTATAATGTGCATGTGTAGTTCTATGGACTAGGTACAATGAAGTGCCTGATTTTGATTTGTGTGTGTGAAACGCAATCATGACGTTTTTATTGTTCATTGTGCAGGGAACATTGCGCAGCATGTTACATGAGTTTCAGTGCCATTTGCGGTGAAGGAGGCACTTGCCCAGTTCATGCATTTCTATCCGATCTCTTGCATAACTTTCTATTGCAGTATCCAGCTACCGATGTGGCAGCGTCGTTTTCTATTTGGTCCGTCAATGAAGACAGTGCAGTACATTGCAAAGAAGTGTATTTGTGCATTTCCTTGTCATGTGGCAATGGGATACTTCACCAATGGCATTATGACGTTTCACAGCACAAATACTTTTCCCTAGCTACAATGGTCATCTTAATGTGCCAGCTATCTCGACTTCTGCACACCCCATCTAAATATCCTTGGTGCCTTTCTTGCAAGTAGTGTTATTTTCTTCTAGTAAGTGTTGCGCTGTGACTCTCTGGAAAACGCTCTTTGTACAGTGCACTCCTTTCTAAACAACTGAACTACAGTGTTCTCCACAATGGCACGCCTCCTACCATGCATGCCTGCATCGGCAATTCCGTTGTTCATCTGTGAAAGGTGCTTTCCTTTTTTACCTTTTTTCGTTCTCTAGTGCATCTTTATTTATTATTGTGTTCACACACATGCCACAGAAGAAAAGCCAGGAAAGGTATGGTACAGAAGGGGCAGCACCTGCCTAGATACTATAGGGGATGTGCCGCGAGACGGAATTATTGGGTGGCCCTCACCTATATAGGTGCCACTCATCTGTAATGCTCCTATAACGACTGTTGCAATGCACTTCCAAGTACCTTCCCTGTGTACAGTAGCGCATTTCACTACATGTACAATACAATGCCCTTTGCCAGCTAAGGGTCTGTAGTGCAGCATATACTTTGGAAAGGATGTTTTACAGCTACACTGCCCTACAGGAGTGCCCTTCTTGTTGCCCGCAGCAGATGTGGCAAATGCTGTACATGAAAGTACCCAATGTCATTTTTCAAAAGGCGGTTGCCGGCCCACTGTTCCATTGTCCTTTAATTTGAGCTGTCATCACGTGCAGTAAAAACACTTTATGCTAAGCCATTACTGATAGTGTTACCATTCATGGAAATACATACATTGTGGAATACAAGAATGTTTACAACAATGCCAAGCACTGCTTCTTTATATATACCACAAAGCCATTTATTCTGTGCAACCCACGCACATACAGCACTTTTCTAACCACCAGTAAGATTGTTTGCACTCTGCATATTCTGCTGTTTCCTTACTTGCCTTTACATGCACTAGTATGTTCGTGAGGAAGGTGCACCAGTTTTGCAATTTTGCAGCCTTACTACAAACTGTCCCAATTGCAGTTACATGTTTTCTTCAACTGTATAACCGGCACGCAACCTGTTCATACTTTCCGTCACACTGCTGAGTGCACACACAGTGGTCTCATTACGAGATTCGCGGTAATGGAAAAACAATGCGGTAAGGGAATACCGGCACCACATACCGCTCTGGCCTATTACAAGTCGACAACCCGGTATCAGCACCACCGCTGAGACCATGCACCACTGTACCGGCATGCACGCGGGCACGTGGCCGTTCGGGCTGGCAATACCGGGATGCCAATAACAGTAGGACATCACAAGTCATGCGGGCATGCAACTACCGGCATCACAAAAACGGTAATAAGGGATACAGGGATGCTGGCATCATTGGCATCGCAAATCACCCGCTAACAGCAATATGCAGTGTTCCCAACTGCCACAGGTGCACACAATCAGCACAGGTGGAGGCAAAGGAGTCTGGTCCAGCACAAAAGGAGCATACCCACACACCACACCCCTTTCCACACCAAAATGATCCCACTTGCAGTTATAATATTGGGGCTGGATGACATGCTTGCATTGGTACACCAGCAACAACAACAACAGGCACCATAGAGGAGACGCAGGTGGAGAATGAGAGTGAGATAGGTCCAGCAAGTCCCACCAGTGCAGCCAGTGGTACTACGCAGACAGCTTCCAATCCCTTGCATCAGAGCCAGTCCATTAAACCTAACCCCTGACAGATCCACACCCTGAACCGCCTAGACCGGGACACCATCACCACCATTGTCAACATGATACATGACGAAATTGTCAGCCTGATTGAAATACGCACCGCTATCACTCCTCTACTGAAGGTAGTGTCTGTGCTCCACTTCCTGGCCGCAGGCACCCACCAGCACACAGTGGGACAGATGCATGGCATATCACAACCTTTTTTTCACACATGCTTAACCGAGTGCTGGATGCCCTCCTGAAGCATTCAAGCAACTACATATCCCTACCACAGACTACCCAGGAGATCTTTGACTCTAAAGTTGGCTTCCATGCACTGGCAGGCATGCCAAACTGTATTGGTGCCCCCGACTACACCCATGTGGAATTGGTGGTCCCACAGGCCATGGAGGTGGTGTACCGCAATCGTACGCTATAACACTTCATCAATGTGCAGATGGTATGTGACTCCAGCAAGTTCATCACATAATATTGTGCCTGATATCCCAGATCTACTCATGATTCAATGGTCCTGCGGAACTCCATGCTACCACGCTACATGGAGCAATCTGCAGGATGAGGTGCCTGGCTGCTTGGTAAGTTGCATGACAGGCACAGGGCAGTGTAATGGGGGGGATTCACACACCACAGGGTGTGATTTGGGTGGTGACTGGACAATGTCCATACTGCAAAACACTGTGCCCCAAATCATCCCAAACTGAACATGTCACCCAAACCTCATAGTAATGATGGAAGCTGCACACCAATGACAATATGCCTGACTTGCAACCAGCCCACATCCCACAACACGTCCACTGCACATTATCAGACCTTACCCTCTGTAACACAATGCAGTAACATGCAGTGAGTATGCACACTATAAATGACCACAGCAAAACACAAGACATGCATCCATGAGTGCGCACAAATCAATCCCACCAAGGGAATACACTGCTTGTCACTGGCCCACCACCACAGTAGCGCTGCATGTCACCATGCGAATAATAAGCACTGAATGAGAAATCATGATGTGACTTGTGCCAATGCTGCTAGTAAAAAAATCATACGAATCACTACACATCACATTATAATAGCAAATACAGCTGTAGGCGTCCACAGTGCATGAACACCAGTGACACCCTGCATCATCTGGATGACGCAATCCACACCTGTAGACTATGGGACAGCAAACATTGTGGCAAGTTTAAATGTGTGCATACATCCAGGGACATGTGCATGTGAACAACAAATATCTGCAGGCATGTGAGTGATAAGTACAGGTGTCATATTAGGAATTGACTGACACATACCTTATTTTGCACCCATGCAGGTGTTCCTGGCTATCCCCTGAAGCCGTGGCTCCACACCCCAGTCCAGAACCTGCAGAACAGGCAGGAAGAGGACTACAATCGTGCCCATACCGGTACCCGTGTGGTGATCGAGCAGACCTTTGGCCTGTTGAAGGCACGGTTCCACTGCCTCAGCAGGTCGGGTGGGGCATTCCTGTACGAGCATGAGAAGGTGGCCAAGATAATCATGGCATGTGCCATGCCGCACAACATGTGCATCCGATGGAACATGTCTCTGCCCCCTGACATTGAACAGCAACCACCAGGTGAGGATGAAGATGATGAAGAAGATGTGGTTGCGCATTATTCATGCGGCGATGCACAGGACGTACGTGCTGTGCACCAGTCTGTGATAGGGCAATATTTCTAGGACACATGGATGCATAGGGTGCCATGGATGTGGGACTCAGGGCACTGGGTGTGGGGGTACATGGACACTGTGCACTGTAAACCAATAAAGCACGCATACACAATAAGCAATGTCCAGTCATGTGACTTTTTGGTACACAATGGGTGTATTAAACAGGAAAAATTAACAAAGTGCTCTGACCCTAAACCTCAAACACACAGCCTCTCCCCTCCCCATCCCCCACAACTCCCCACACACCAACCTCCCCCTCCCCCCACAACCCCCCACATACCCACTACCCCTACCCTCTCCCCCCACAAGTCCCCCACAAACCCCCTCCCCTCCCCCCAGAACTCCCCCACACATGGTGTGCAATGGTATGCTACATGAGTCTGCATAAGTCTGCACATGCAGGCCGACCCTGCTACTTCTGTCCTCTGTCAGACTCCGGGGGCAGCAGGTCAGGGCACCGCATGGTGTGCACAGACCTGCGCAGGGGACTTGTCTGGGTGGAGCTGGACGATGACCCAGTGGCCGCATGTTCCACTGTCATGGCAGGACGCTGAGCCTCCAAGGCATCGGCAATCCTGGCAAGGACCTGCCTCACTGTTGGCAGCTTCTCCAGATGCGTAAGGTGCTAGACTCAATGGCCTCTTTAATGGCCGCAGTGTTCTCACTGGCCTCCTCCCTTGTCAGGTCACCATCTGAAACATACTGTTTTACCAGGCCTGTCATCTCCTGCTGCCACCCTTCCATTTGTGCCATTCTCAACTCCCCGTCCCGGACGCCTGTGGAGGTGGATTGGTCATCTTTCAAGGGACCCAATTCAGGTGGGTCCTCTGTGGGGCTCCAGGTCTCTGGTACTGCTTCTCCTCCAGACTGGACGAGCATGGTGTAATTGGGGGTGCTCATTGGGGTGTTTGGCTGGGTGTGCCTACAACTTCTGTTGAGAGGCTGACATCCTCGGGGACACATACCTCACCTTGGAACTGTTCTTCATTGCCACTCTGAGCTGTTGGCAGCAGACAGGGTCCCATCTGCCACTGACTCAACTACAGTGGATTCCACCGGTGTTGGCACTGTTGGTATTGCGGCTGTCCTTTGCTGCCCCTGTGCCTTGCCATCCTCTGTCGCCTTTGCCTTTGGTGGCTGATGTGCCTTGCCTGTGCCCTTAGACGTGGAAGGCATGTTGCTTTCTTCCCTGCCCCAGGCCCTCTTTGAATGAGTCGTGGCCTTCTGCAGCAGAGTCCTGTGCATCGTTTCGGAATCTGAGCCTGTGGAGGACTGAAAGAGGGATGGCATCGGTGATGGCTGTACATGCATCATGCATACACTGGTATTAGTGCAGTTGCACACATTTGATGATTAGCTGGCTTACAGTTGTGGCATACAGGTTGCTTGCTATATGGTGGGGTTATTAAGGGCAATGTCTGGTTCACACATATGTTAGGTGGTGTATGCTGTGTGACATGCCTTTGTTGTGGACTGCGTGCAGTGTGACACATGCCGTTTCCCTGTTTGTGGGGTATGTCTCAGGTATGGCATTGTCATGCTGCATGCATGTGAATGTGACAGTGCTGGGGACGGCATCTAGACAGGGATGTGCCCATGTGTGTGTGATGGCCATGCATTGGCTCATGTCACAGTCACATTGGTGGCCCATCATCATACTTTCCATTCCAGTGGTTTGTGAGGACACTCACCTCCATCTGCCGATGACGACGCTCCACGTTCCATATCTACCACTCCCTCTATGGCCTCCATTCCAATGGTGCTGGCACAGGTTTCTTCCCATTGGTTCAGTTTAATGGGTGAGTTGGACTTGCCGCCAGTAGCCAGCCCCTGGCTCCGATTAGCTGATAAGATATTGTGCACACGGAGGCGCAGGTTGTCCCACTGTTTTTTTACATCCTTTACGTTGCGGGGGTGGGGCCAACCGCACTGACCTTCTGGGCCACTAGCTCCCATACTTTCTTTTTCAGCTGTGCAGCGTCCTGAGGTCTGATGCAAAGACTACATCTCCATTCTCTGACAGAGTATGGGCCTGCATGTTTAATTCATCCTCAGAGAATCTCTCCTTTTGCTGGCAGAATGCTCCTTTTTTAATGGTCTTTGGCATTGTGCTGGAGGTGTAGGTGCAGATGTAGCTGGTGGTGTGAGGCTCCAGGTCCTGTATCTCAAGGATTGCAATGGATTGTGTTTATTAAGATGGCCGCTGTGCCATTTCCCATTCCTGGTGCGATGACGTTTCTTCAGGTTCCGGTATTGCCAGGCCTGGTATTGCCGGACCCGTTATTGCCAGACCCGTTATTGCTGATTCCCGTTATTTAGGGGTGGACGAAGGCGGAGGAGGTGTCGGCGCTTTCGATGATGCCGCTAACGGGGGTTTTGGAGTCATTTACGGCATGCCAATACAGACAATACCAACATGTTTCTGCATTAGTGCACAAGCTGATTATGATCTTATCAAGAACAAGAAAATCTGCAATGCAAAGCAGCTGATACTACAGGCACGTAAGTTTGCAGGGGGCCATGCAGGATTCTTTATGGCTGTAATCCTCTTGCTTTACAAGCAATGTTTTGCCCCTGAACTGCTGTATGGACTTGATGCAATTGCAATGCAGAATTTCTCTTGATTGAATGTTCTGGAGGGCCTATATTGTCAGGCAATGTTGAACTTTGGACCATCTTGTTCTATGGAATACCTGTGCCTGGAATTGGGTCTTTTTCCTTGGGTGGTATGGCAAGTAGAGCGAGAGGCTGCTTGTACCTTAAATCCCGCTCCAACCAAAGTTGTGATTTATTGGTGACAGTTGGGAGGAACTTGAGTCGGAAAAGGTCTTTGTGGGAGCCAACTTCCAAGCTCTCAATGAGAAACTATTCGATGGAATTGGTTGGACCTATAATCCTAGCCAGGGCACCCCATATATACACCTAAAAAAATCCTTTGGGGAAAAAGTTTGACAGATGGGAATGGTGCAAGAATTACACCCACCTGGCCGAATTGAAAGGATATGAGGAGGTATCCAACGTGGTGCACCGTTATAGTAAAGTTCAGCCCTATCTGCTGCTTTGCTCGGACCCTGCGCTTAGGAATTTCATCCTTAAACTCTGCACAAATAAGCTACCATTACACACTATAACAGGCCCAAGGCATGGGGCTGGCAGTGAAGGATAGGATCTGCCACATGTTCTCCCTTCTTGATCAATTGGAAACAGCTAGACGTGCTCACCCAGTGTGTAAAACTACGTTCTGCATTGAAAGAACAAAGAAATATCGAGGCTGAGTACCACAAATGAAATACATCAATCACGGGCTGAAAAGATACAAGTATCTTTTATTACTGTACAGTTTACAAAGCAAAACGGATAGCTATCTGGCTCCCAACACCTCGCAATGTGTACCAGCTGACACAGTGAGGAGAGAGAGTGCTGGACATTTAAACACAGACATATTTATACTATTTCTAAAATATTGTCCAGCCTCTCTCCAGGTTAATATTCAACGGGCTAGACTTTGTGCTTAGTTTACATGTCAGATGTTACAATATTAGGCAAAGGATTATACATGTTTACATTTCTAAGAAAATACTCACTACCATAAGACTTGAGAGCAGACCTGCCCTACAGTTGTTTCAGGAAAAAAGTTATCCAACTCCTTACCTCGACTGACCTTTGCTGACCTGTGTTTCCCACCTACCATGGGTATTTTGACCTCCTTGAATTTGTATTTTTCTGTAATTACTGTATGCCTGATTTGTGTGACCCTATGTAATCTCCAATGTACATTTTGCTATGATGTAACCTGTAAGTTTCGCATTTTCTTGACCACTGCGCCCTGCTACCCCTGGGTCTGGCGCGCATAAAAAGTGAATAAAACAAACAAACAAACAAACAAACAATGACGCTATAGGTTCTCGGATCCGCGGTAAGCCTTATTTAAAGAGTCACTACAATGCAGTTCAGCTAAAGCATACGATCAATGTTTACTCTTGATTGTTTCAGTGTTTATACAAGGATGAGGCTTGTGAGCTCAGACAACACTTGAATGGCAGTTCGAATGAAGCACATGGTTTCTTTGAACAGTCAGCTCTCAGTCAACCTAAACATTAACAGAATTCAAAGGTTGTTCAGCTCGACTGCAAGACGAAAACACAGTCCACCACTTTAGAACATGGAACATGAGTTAAAATCAAAATGGTGGATGAGTCTCAAAATGGCGGCGAAGTTAACCGAAAAATCAGAACTTTGCAATGTGGTTTTCCATGTAACACAAATGGGTTTAGGCCAATATTCATAATAAGGAGGCACTATATGATTACGGTTTAACAACATATATGACAAATTATGGGAGCCATGTGCACAGGAATGCTGGGCTAGGTGTTTGAATACCGACTCTCTGCCTTGCAAATTGCACTTGTGCGAGTATGGGCTCGTGTTCAAACATATCTAATTCAATGGGGAGGCATTGTCTACACTGTGCCGTTCATAACCATCCAGCATGCATTTAGTAAGCTAGCACTAAGTCCATTGAGATGAATGAGCGAAGGTATGGGAAGATATGAAAAGTTAATGGTAACTTTGGTGCTGCTAGTGAGGCTCTCTCCTTGCTATAATGAACGATTTTGGGACGAATACAATTATATTTTGATTGTTTTTGTTTTATGATGAATGAACTGTATGTATGCTGTCTATTGTTGTAAATTGTAGTGACTTAATATACCTTTATTTTCTAATCTGATGTCGATGGTAATTAAGCTAGCTCAGCCACATTCATATAATTTGGATATAGGGCACATTCTGAGAATGAAGGAACGTGGGTGAAACTTCTTGGAAACTTCCCTTGGATGCTAAACATAAAGATAAATAAACACAATTAAAGGCATTATCATAATACCTAAGCCAATTAAAATACTAAAAACTAACTGTAAATTAAAACTGAAAGCATCTTTACAGAAGAGCGCTCTACAGATGCATACTGTGGAAAGATAGACATGTATTAATAGGCTTTAGACTGCACAATGTGGGAAGCTAGATATATGTACCAATAGGTTTTTATGTTTTATGTATTCATTTTGAGCATTTTAAGTGCACCACATGGTTTTTAAATACCAATTTCAAATGGCTGTTCTTTGGATGATGTTTAATGAGCTTAGTCTCAATGTGATCTTAAGACATTATGTATGTTTGAAAATGGCTTGTTTGTACATTGCACATGATATAAATTGTTTGATGGTATTGTTGTTTTATGTATGTATGTTTGTATAAAGTTCTTAACTGAACTAACCACAATAAAGAATTCTTATTATTACAGACATCTATTATGGGCCAAATTAGATTGCTGGGGTTTGCGTTATGCATTGCTTAGTATCCTGATCTGTTTACATCATTGGACTTCAATTCAGGTCAAGCTCGATAATGAAGGCGCTATTTCTAGGATGAAAGAATCATGCTCTGGACTATGGCAAGAGTGTGTGTCACCACTGTGCCTTTTTAACCTGTGTGTGGCAGACATTGGGGAATGCTTACAAAATGATGCTTTTGCATCATCAGGCATAGGTGAGATAAAGTTCACGTGGTTGTCCTATGCTGATTTTATTTTATTTGATAAAACCCGTGTTGACGTGCAGCATCTGCTGAGAGCGTTTAAACACTATATGCACATGAACAAGTTGAAAATTAACCTTTTGAAGACAAAAGTGCTAATGTTTTGTTGTTAAAGGAAAAATTGTAAATTTACTTGATACATCAATGGAACACGCTTTGAAATCATTGACAATCTTATCTATCTGGGCCTGAAAATGAGGCGTAACCCCATATAGCACTTCTTTTTGAACATCCAAAAAAGAAAGCAATAGCCCAGATGCAGTGCATACATAGGAAACAGCCATGCATATTCCTTGCATGATGGTGCTGTTAAATCTCTCGACCATCCCGTTGTTCTCAGGATGGAATATAGAAGACCCCTGATGAATCACACCTATATTGGAAAGGAACTCTTTCATGATACAAGAAAAACTTATCTCTGGAAACTTGATCCACGAATGATACAACTACCCTGGAATCCGCTTCCTGAACAATCTTAATTTTAGCCAACTTTGAATACATGTCCATGAGTACAATTATATATTTCTTTACACCATATACACCTACTAAATGGCCCAGAATGTTAATTGTCACATGTTCCCATGGCATGTCTGGGAACTCAAAAGGCTTTAGTGGCTGGATATGACATTTGAGATTGTTTTCTGAATCACTACATGCAGTCCATTTTTTGTTTAACTCTTTGACTTGACCATCAAGACTGGGCCATCGATAGTCTGCTCTAAGACGCCCTTTGGACTTTTTCATACCAAGATGGCCATCATGCCCCAATTCAAATAGCTTGTCTCTGATTCCCTGCAGTGGTTTAATACACACCAATCTCAGGAGTTATTTACCCTCCACACTCAACTCGTCCTTAATCCAGTGGAAATACCCTATACCATCTTCACTGCACCAGTTAGTCCAATTACTTAAAACCATTTCTTTTACTTTACTGGGGACTTCTTTCTTGAGCTCAGTCTCAATCCATTTGCTTTCCAGTATGGAGGCACCACAGGTAAGAAAAGCATAGCCTTGCAGTTCCTCTTCATCAACCAAATCTCCTTCTACATTATTTTGTGCTGTGGTCAATCTGCCACTATCTGTCAATGTGTTCTCTCTTCCTACAATATGTTCAACTGTAAACTGATCACCTTGTAAATAGATGACCTGTCTTAACATCCTTTGCGATACTCCACCAAACCCCTTTGAGTTAAAAATGTGTACTAATGGCTTGGGGTCTGTGTAGATTTTGAAATCGCTACCCCATAAAAATGCTTTACATTTTCTAATTTTTCTCAATAACAGAAGATCTTCCCTCAGGTCCGGGAGGCAAAAGATATAACTCTTTCAACACCTAATTGTTTCAGTAAAAGTACTGTGCTCAAACCTGTGTCACTAGCATGAGTTCTCGCATATGGTTCAAATTTCGTATCAAAATTCCCTAGTACTGGTGCACTCGCTATTGATTCTTTGACATCAATACATTCTTCTTGACACTTTGTTGCCCAATAAAATGGAGTGTCTTTCTAGCAGTCTGAGACTCCTGAATCTATCTGCAAAGTTCTTCACATATTTGGACTCCACTACTCCTAGGAATGACAGAACATCCTGTTTATCTTTAGATGATTCATAATCTACAATTTTAGAAACATACGGGGTAATTCATAGAAATCAGCAGACAAGTGGCGCACGCGGCTGGCGCACAGTGTGCGCGTGTGGCAGTCTGCACCAGCCGCATGCGCCAAAATCCATTTCTGCGCACAGCGTATTCATGGATTTCAACATCCATAATCAGCTGTGGCGCAGAGTAGCGCAGCGACCCTGTAGCAGCACCAGTTATGCCCCCAACCCCTCCCTGTGCGCCATGAACAGCACACAAATCCCGTACACGGTACACAGCCCAGTGGACCAGCATACAGCCCCCCAACCATGAAAACATCAGTGAAAATCCCTGCGCACCCCTCCGAATACACGTACCCCACTGCATGAGAAGTGTTACACGCGATTGTCCCTGTCCGAGCGGGGTACGTGTATTTCGGGGGTGCGCGGGAAGTTTTACACGCGATTGTCCCTGTCTGAGCGGGGTACGTGCATTTCGGGGGTGCGCGGGAAGTTTTACACGCGATTGGCCCTGTGTGAGCGGGGTACGTGTATTTCGGGGGTGCGTGGGAAGTTTTACAATCGATTGGGCCTGTGCGAGTGGGGTACGTGTATTTCGGGGGTGCGCAGGAAGTTTTACACGCGATTAGGCCTGTGCGAGCGGGGTACGTGTATTTTGGGGGTGCGCAGGAAGTTTTACACGCGATTGGGCCTGTGCAAGCGGGGTACGTGTATTTCGGGGTTGTGTGGGAAGTTTTACACGCGATTGGGCCTGTGCGAGCGGGGTACGTGTATTTCGGAGGTGCGCGGGAAGTTTTACACGCGATCGGGGTATGTGTATTTTGGGGGGTGCGCAGGAAGTTTTACATGCAATTGGGCCTGTGCGAGTGGGGTACGTGTATTCCGGGGTGCGCGGGAAGTTTTACACGCGATTGGCCCTGTGCGAGCGGGGTACGGTACGTGTATTTCTGGTGTGCACGGGAAGTTTTACACACAATTGGGCCTGTGCGAGTGGGGTACGTGTATTTCTGGGGTGCGTGGGAAGTTTTACACACAATTGGGCCTGTGCGAGCAGGGTACGTGTATTTCGGGGGTGCGCAGGAAGTTTTACATGCAATTGGCCCTGTGCGAGCGGGGTACGTGTATTTCGGGCGTGCCCCAACAAATTGGCAGTGTGTGTCCTCCCAGGTGTGCCCTCTCCCCCCTCCCCAGGGCCTGCAGGCAGACCCCAACACAGGGGTACACACTGCACCCCTGGTCATGCCCCAGAGGCAGCCCATCCACCCTGGCAAAGCCCCCCAGCCAGCCCACATGTCACCATGCACAAGTGAGCACTGACTCATGTCCCACAGCACCCCCATCTACACAGAAGTGAGGGGCACTGCCAGCAGGCCCCGACTCATGTCCCCCAGCACCTCCATCCACCCAGCAGTGAGGGGCACCTGCCAGCAGGCCCCGACTCATGTCCCCCAGGACCCCCATCCAACCAGCAGTGAGGGGTACCTGCCAGCAGGCCCCGACTCATGTCCCCCAGCACCCGCATCCACCCAGCAAAGAGAGGCACCTTCCAGCAGGCTCCGACTCATGTCCTCCAGCACCCCCAACCACCCAGCAGTGAGGGGTACCTGCCAGCAGACCCCGACTCATGTCGCCCAGTACCCCCATCCACCCAGCAGTGAGGGGCACCTGCCAGCAGGCCCCGACTCATGTCCCCCAGCAGCCCCATCCACCCAGCAGTGAGGGGCACCTGCCAGCAGGCCCCGACTCATGTCCCCCTGCAACATGAAAGGAAGCTGCACAATCATGGGCTTCATGTGCACCAAAATACCACAGCACGCCACCCCAGTCTTGACATGCAATGATTTCAATAATCCACCCCACACCGACATGCCTATGTCAGGACACAAATCAAAAGTCACACACACACACTGTTTCCCATATATTGTGTAAAACCACATTTTGACATGCATGAACCCAATGAGTGAATCCCACACATGGAATTAAAATATCAAAATGTATTATTAACAAAATCAATGTAATGAAATGAAAGGCAAAAAAATAATACAAACATGAAATGAAATGCATGTCCAAAAATATGAAAAATGAAATGTAGATGCAATCCAAATAAATCCTAAAGAAAAATGGTCCAAATTCTCTGTCCACCAAAACAAATCCAAAGGAAACATAAAAATCAAATTCCATTGCCCCATGGTGAAATCCAAAGAAAATGTACACATAAATCCAAAGTCCAACTATGTACAAGCAATTTTGAAAGGGTCCATGAGCCCAACAAAAGAACTGAAACCTATCTAAGAAACTACCTAAGAAATAACTATATACAAAAGTGTGGGGCATAGTCCAATCACTCCAAAAGAAATGAAAACGAAAATGAAACCTAACACTAAAAACTATTTACAATGGCGGCAGGCTAGTCCGACGGCTCACTTTTCAATGTCCCGGGCCAGGGCATCATCGAACTCCTGGTAAATGTCCTGGAGACGTTCCTCTTCCATGGCCTCGAGGGTTCGCAGGGACGATGCCATGTTAGACTCCAACTCCCTGCGAATAGCCTGGAGGCACTCGGCCCGCCTCAGTGCTCTCCGCATGGAGTTCTCCGCCCTGACCATTGTGAGCCGTGCCTCTTCCGCCCGCTGCCGCTCCGCATCTATACGCTGGCCCAACCACAGCCACATGGAAGACACACCCATTCCAGGGTCCTCCGGCCCTCTGGCCGATGCCTGCCCCTCTGATGTTGATGGCCCTGAGCCATCATTGCTCCCACCTAGAGCCTGCTGTTGCTGCTGCTGTCCATGTGCCCTGTCCGATGATGCCTGCACATCCTCCATCTGCTGGTCTCCAGGTGTTGGGGTGTCCACCCCTGCTGGACCGCTGACTCCCGACTGTGGAAGGGATGGGATCTCCACCAAGCTGGAATGTCCACCAAGCTCGTCCGCAGGTAGTGGAGAGGCAGATGATGTGGGCCTCCCCCCTACCTGCGGACGTGAGCCTCCCCCCTACCTGTGGAGGGGCCTGGGATGGAGAATCCCTGCTGGTGCATGGTGGTGCAGTCACAGGGTCAGGGACAGCGACATGCACAGGCCCCTCCGTGGTGACCTGTGCTGCCTCCTGACCCTGGCCCTGGACTGCACCACTTGCACCAGTGGTACTACCCCCACCAGGCCCCATGTGCGGCTCAGTAGAGGGCTCCTCCTCCTCTGTGGAGACCACCAACCTGGATGTCTCCGCACCGTCTTCTGCCATTGCAAGCCCCTGTGGGGGCTCACCCGGCCCTTCCGCTACAGCCGTAGTGGCAGACGCGACACCAGTCCCCTCTATCCCGGATGATGGTAATTCCTGGGAGGGTGGCTGGGCCTTGCGTCGCCGCCCGGGGGAGGCATCCCTGCCGCTTAGCTCCACAGAGCCGTCTCCACCCTCTACTTCACTGGACGCTGCGTAGAGGGAGACATAGAACACAAGCATCAGGGTACTGTACAATAGTCTCCTAGACAGGAAGCAATAATACATGAGTGGCACTGTCAAACGTCACTTCCATCCTGTCCCTCCACAACACATGGGTGAATGCACACAACACACATGCAGAAACAGGCATGGCGCATGCAATCAACATCAGCATCCATGTACAAGGGCCTCTGTTAACCATCATTTTGCCTTCAAACTCACATGCATCATGGCTCATACTGACCCCATGCACACACACCACCGGAGAGTCATGCATCATGGCTCGTACACCACAGACACAGTGGATACAACGGTGACCAGACTGCATGAGTGAATATACACATCGTCACGGACATGTGTCATGCATCCATGGCATTTAAAAGTCACACACACGCTTCTCAGACACACAGACATGCACACCATACATGTACATGAGAGCAGCTTCCATCCCTCACCCCCCCTCCATGTCCAAGAACATAGACTGGCATGCATTCATCTGTGCATTCCGCATACTCGGAATGTTGCATTGGAACACATGCACCATCCATGTGGTTCACACATTACTGGTCTCACATGCATGACCATGATGTCCCTGCACACACACATCCATACATGGCCTATGTCACACATCCAGGCAAGTATCAGACTACCAGCACACTGCAACATGCCCTGTCTCACACAGCAATGCATGGCCACTTACCGCTCGACTGCAGACGGGCCTGCATCCTGAGGATCTGGTGGCGAAGCACTGGGTGAATGCGCTCCAGGACCCTCATCTGCTGGTTGGTAAGCTGGCCCTGGCGCCCCACTGCATCCTCTGCCCCTAAGAGGTGCCGGGCCTTCCTGAAGGTCCTGGACTTGTAGTCCTCCCAGTGCTTCTGGACGTGTTTTAGGTCTCGGGGCGTATGACGCTATTTTCTTGTACGTGCTTTTTGGGAGAGCGAGCGGGTGATTCTTGTACTTCACAACGTTTCCAGTTCGTACTCCCTGTTTCCTCAGACTGCGTTCTTTTCTTCTTTTGGTGGGGGTGTTGCCAACGTGCACACGCATGTCTTTTTCACGTTCTTTTTCAAGGCAGATGGTGAGTCGCGCATGTATTTTCCAACTGTGGTTGCCCCCGTGTGTCGTGTACCCCTTCAGAGCTCATTGTAGGCTGAGTGTAACACGTGTACGCTTATTTTTGTGTTTCTGGGTGCTGTAGCGTAGTGCAGGTTCATTTTTCCATGCACGTGGTCTACCAGGGGTTGCGTGCACATGTACTTTTGTTTTTGGGGTGCCAGTGCATTGCATGACCCGTCATCTTCCACCAGGAGTCACAGACAGCCTTGCTAGAGCACTAGGGTACGAATTCCATCTAGTACCCTACCCCTTTCACTCCAATTGCCCAGGACAATTGTTTACTGCAACTCCCATACGCACAACAATTTTAGTGCCATGGTTGGGAGGCGACCAAGCAATAAGGAGGCAAAGGTGGCCGATCTCAAAGAGGTGGGCATGGTGGTCGCGGTAGGGGATGTGGCCAGGATTTGCAGGGTGCCCCTAGAGCCCAGTGTGTGGAGGACCAATCGGGGCCATCTATGCCCCCCCCAATGGATGTAGGAAAAGTAGCTGACACCATCCCAGCTCAGCCCTTGTTGGACTGGCCTATTTTGTCAACTGAACCGGCACAGGATGACTCCCAGGCTGACTTCCAGGTCACCAAGTCTAAGTCACATCACCAGGCCATGTGGATATGGGGCAGCAATGTCATCTGCTGCCCCAAGTAGCCAGGGTGGGGAGGCTGCAGGGGCAGCTGCAGTTCAATCCACCCCAGCTCTGAATCTCCCAGCCGGGACAGTGTCGGTCCAGGTCCATCACACCGACGTTGGCCCTGCCACCATCACCCTGCATTCAATGCCTTCACCAAGACCTTTGGCCATTGTGCCTTTACAGGCTTCAGGTACCCCGTCCACCTGCATTTCTGCCCCTACTGACCAGAGCGGCGTAAGCCACTCAGGATCCGCACCACCTTACAAGAAGAAGAAGAAGAAGGGTGCTCTTGCACTACAGGCTGAGACCCCAGACACGGCTACACACTCCGGCACATCAAGGAAGCCTACCTTCAATGAAGCCGAACTTGATGCACTTGTGGCCTATGTGTTGGCACATAGCCGCAAAATGGTGGTGACTGCAGGCTGCAAGACTACGCCTGCTAAACGTAGGGCCCACTGGCAGACCATATCGGACCACATTAGTGCCCTTGGATTTGTGAGGCGCACAGCTGATGATTGCTACAATCTGTGGAATGACCTGAAATGCAGAGCAAAGAACAAGATGGCTTCCAATCATGCCTCTACTCTGGTGACTTGTGGTGGGTCTCCACCAGAGGACGACCAACTCACTGAACATGAGTCTGTTGCTGGAACCTTCGTCACAGAGGAACAGATTCAAGGCATGGGAGATGTACCAGATTATGAAGCATTGTCCGGTGAGTGCCCATGCATGTGTGTGTAATCCATGTGTATTTTGCTTGGGTGATGTGTTATGATTGAGTGCCAGGTGAGGGTGTATACTCATGAGTGGTATGGGTCACCCATGTGCTTCCTCCAAACCATTCAGCGGCCTTGGATTTGGGTATCACAGCATCCCTTCTGACCACAGTAGCCAATTAGCACCACATTACTGCAGTTGCCCTTGAACTGTCATCTTGCAACAACATTGTTCTGAATTTTCAGTGTTCATTCAGCCTGATTGTTTCAATCTTCAAATTTTTGCAACACATTTTTCTGCCCTAATGCCACATATGTGACATGCTTCTGTCATAGATTACACCCCACAATGTCCCACATTTATTGCCATGTTATGGGAATGATTTGACCATTCAGGCTGATTGAGTAAGGGCCTGCTCACATTAATTTTTGGGGCCTGTTTGAATGTGGAACATGACTGTTGTTTCCTGTCATGTTGAAGTGGCCAACCATTGATGTATCCATTTGCCTGCCATCACTGTATAATTGTACACTGGATGTGTTGCAGTGTGTGGCACATGCGTATTTTGTCAGACTATTTTGCATTTTTCATCTCATCATGTCCATCTCACATGGATGGGTGACAGTACTCATTCACTGACATATGGCTGTACTTGTCAATTGTAGCATGGCTATGCTACGTGCCAGCTGTGTGCTGGCATGTGTCATGTATATGTATTGGACATGCCACTCACAGGCTAATGTGGAATGCCAGTGCTATCCAGCATGCAGCAAATGTGTTGCTTTTTCATCTTGGAGTCCTCAGTGTCTGCTTTTTGCCTCCCCTTCCAACTCATTGACAGTGCATGGATGCCAGGGTTATAGTCATGTGGGACATGTGTAATTCATGTACTGGATCTCTGGCTTGTCAGGCCTATGTGTGTGCTATGGTGCTCATGCCGTTTCCATTTGTTGTCTTTCATGTTTATGCAGGTGATGACGCACTTGATGCTGGTGAGGTGGAGGAGATGGTGCAGACCCAGGAGGAATCCCAGCCACAACCAGGCACCAGTGGAAGGACGTGGGGTGGTGGTGGGTGAAAACCCATTTGTCCTACAGACCATACTGTCCACGGGTGTCTCTGGGTGCACCTCCGCAGACCTCTATGATTCAGGTGCTGATCGGGCAGTGAGACATATGTGGCATCGCAGGTGAGTGTTACTGAGAGGGATGCTGTTCTGTCCAACCCACCTGCACCGGGGGGAGACCCCTCTATGGGGATGACCCCTCTATGGGGATGTCAGTGTTGGTAACTCCACCTTTGGCGGTTACAGATGCAGGGTCACAAACTCCACAACATCTGATCCTGTTCCTGGGCCAGCAGATCAGAGGGGGAATGCAGTCCATTTACAGTATAGCAGCACAACAGGGAGCATCGATTCAAATGATGGCTCAGGCAATGGATAGGGTGGCCACTTCCATTCTCCCCCCTGAAAGGCAGATGGAGCTCCAACAGCAGGCAACAGACTCCTTTTGCCAATCACACAGGGAAGACATGTTGGCGTCCAATAGGGACCGACAGGCGGCACTGGAGACTCTGCGCAAAGCCATATCTGTAGAGTCACAGGGCCACAGGGAAGCCCTGAGGTTAGAACTCCATTTCCTCAGGGAGACTCTGGGTGAACTTGAGGCTTCCCGAAATTTTAGGTCAGTATAGCAGCTGGAGCAGCTCACACGTTCACTCTCAGCAGAGCTCCAGGCAACCCGTGCGGAGATCCGGGCATCACGCGAGGCCATGCAGGTAGAAATGCGGGCTACCCGTGAGGTGCTGAATGGGGATCTCCGCACCATCATCCTCCAGAACGAAAACTTCCACGCCTGCATACTTGCTGCCATGGGGGGACCATACCAGGGCTTTGCGTGGGCTGCGTCCCATAGCACGGCCACCTCCTGATGTAGCAGCAGAGGGTGAAGAGAGCGTCAGCAGTACTCCCACAATAGCGTAGCCGCGCAGGCCATGAGCCCATGGAGGTATTTATTTTTTTTGCAACATCCACGCATGTGGGTGTTGGTGTGCACCCTGTCCTCGAACCTCCTGGGTGGTAACTCCCCCACCCCTCTGGTCCACACATGGCCATTTTTTGTATTTTTTTTTACAGCGTGTTGCCGTGTGTGGCTCCCATGGGCATCCACTGTGTGTTCCAGCTGGGCACATGCAGGCTTGTAATGTCTTTGGGTTAGATGCTTGCGTTCCTGACACACACACCCCTCCTGTTTCCCCTTTCCATGGGCTTGCAAAGGGCGTGACCAAGTGACAGTAACTTACACAGTGACATTGGGCTCCCATGAGCTTTGCGGGCAGTCTGTAGTCAAAACTGTGTGTACATCCCTAGTGGGGATTGTTGTTGGATTGAACACTGCATGGTGTATTGATATGTGCTTGTGCATCCATGTCTTTCTCCTTATTCATATGTACCTTCTTCATGTCTTCACAAGGCCGTCTCCTTTGGAGATGCAGTTCATGTTGTATGCAGTACACTGACACATTTGCCTGACAGCAACACTCTGCAGTTGGAAGGGGTCTATATTCAGGTTGTGAGATGTGCACTACGTTGATTTTGTACTGTCGTATTTGGACACTGTTTCATCCTGTGTTGCTGTTCTGTGTTGCTGGTAAGTATTTGTTCATGTGTGCTGTTTCTTATTGATTACTGGGACCATATTGTCTGTGGCCTGTTTACATTTGGAACAGTGCACTTTGTGACACTTGGGTCAGGTGTTGTGCATTCATTTTGTTGCTTTCACATTGCATGACATGCCATGGTGTGTTGGGTAGATGAGATGGGGAGGGGTTGGGTGGCATGGCACTATTTTCATGTAGTATTTTTCAAGGGGGTAATCATTCATGCAGCATGAATGTGTGTCTTTTTGTCACACAGGATTGGTTGTATTTAAGTAGGTAGGGATGCACAAAATGTAACACTTCCAGGTGACCAATCTCAGGCTGGTATGGTTGTGACAGTTTACTGTCCCTTATGTCATCATCATTGATTGTCATCTGGTATGTGACAGGGCTGTGTGTACTCCACAGGGGTTGGATTTTTATGTGAAGTAATAATTAGCCACCAGCTGTGTACGGGCTGCCTCACCATGTGTGCTTTCACCTCCCATGCGCAGCGGCCGTGCATGTGGTTGGGAATTTGGAGACACCACCATGTCCACCGGCAGGCCCGGCGGGTTGCAACGTTGTGCAGGACACATGCTACCACTATGATCCTGCACACTACTGGGGTGCGTATAGCAGCTGCCCACCAGAGTGGTCAAGGGAGCGAAAGCGTGAATTGAGCACTCCGAATGTGCGCTTCACTATGCCCCGGGTTGCAATATGGGCTGTGTTGTATCTTGCCTCAGGTGGTGTGATGAGGTTCCGAATTGGCGTCCTCATGTGGGTCCTCATAGTGTAGGCACTGTCCCCTGGGGAGGTGTGATGGGTATCATTAGTGGGGTTGTGACATTACTGAGTATCTGACATGCATGCATGTGCACAGGCATTTATACTCACCAAGCAGTCATGTATCGCCATGCCGCCCAGCTTCTAGGTCCCGGTTTAGAGGTGACATTCTGAAAATGAAACTATCATGGGTGGACCCTGGATAGTTGGAATATACTAAGGTGATGATTCCCTTGGCATCACATACTACCTGCACGTTGATGGAATGCCAGTGCTTGCGGTTTCTATAGATGTGCTCATTTGCCCTGGGTGGACCTAGTGCCACATGGGTACAATCAATGGCACCTAGCACTTTGGGGAAGTGTGCCAACCCGTAAAAGTCCTGGACGACAGCCTGCCTTTCTGCAGGTGTTCTGGGCATGTGTATGTGCCTGCGTACTGAGGAGCGTGCAGTCATGATGGCCAACACCTGGTGTAGGCAGCTTGACTGCGTGACCTGTGTCACCCCCCCTACTATGGCACTTGTCCGCTGAAATGAACCAGTGGCCAAGAAGTGCAGTATATTGAGCTCCTTTTCCAAGGGGCTCAGTGCTTGGGAGCACAGGGTGGGTGATGTGTGGTCATCCTCCCACTCACTCACCAGGTTGAGTATTATGTGTGGTGGAAACCTGTACCTCCCATACACCTGGTCATCAGGCATCCCAAAAAGGCTGGTCCTGGGTGTAAAAGTTCGGGGCCTGGCTTTCCTCCTCCTCCTTCTGCGGTGTCCCACCACCATTGCTGCGAGGAACGGTATATTCATCGTAGCGTCTGAGCTTGTTTGTTGTTTGTGCGCACTTTTATGCTGGCGTATGTGTTTCCGGATTAGCGCGTCTTTTTTAGTGCACGCGTTTCCCCTGTTCAATTCCATGAATACGTGTTGTAGGCGCACGTGTGGGCGTTGCGAGCATTCACCTCCTGTACTTCCCCTGTAACGCCCACAGTTTCACGCGTTGTTCCCCATTCCGTGTGTTACGCCCCGTGTTCCGCCCACTTTTGTTATGTGCGCTGCGCTATTTGCACTTTCGCTGTGCGCGTAGCACACGCTGTTTGATGACGTGTGCACCCGCGTGCACCACCCACGATTTTAGTACACATCCCAGGATTTACACGTGCACGGACTTCCATGAATCGATGTGCGCGGCTTTGGCATGCTTGTGCTGTGATTTTCACGCTTGCGCTGTGATTTTCACGCTTGCGCTGCGATTTTCCGCGCACATTAATTCCATGAATCGGCCTGATAATTCTCATTGGGTTTAATACCCTGTTCATTTCATCTGTGTCCCAGATAATCAATTTTGGAAACTCTAAACCGACACTTACTTTAAACCCACTTCAAAAAGCACTTTGGTCAATCTACAATCATGTTCTTTCTCTGTTGTGCCTGTGGCCAATGAGTCGTCTTGGAAAAACCAGACCGCTGCAATATCACCTAGTATGGTCTGCATCATGCGTTGGAGAAATACTGCTGCTGAAACCAAGTCAAACGCAATTCTCTTGAATCTGAAAGTTCCTTTGTGAGTCACAAATGTGGAGTAGTCACTGGACATGGGATGTAAGGCAAGTTGATGATAGTCAGACGCTAGTTCTAATGTGCTAAACAAATTTCATTCCAACCATTTCTACAATATTGGGTAAGGGGAACATAACTACAATCACACATGCATTTAATGCCCTAAAATCTACACATAATATGACTTTTCCATAACTTGTTCTTACAACTACAATGGGTAAAATCCATTCAGAGGCCTCTACCTCTTCAATAATTACCTCCAAAACCAGTTTTTTCATTTTTTTGGCGTCCCCTTAACAAAGTTTATTTCATTGAAGTTTATAGGTTTTTATTAGTGCAACTTAACCATAAAGTCCATTTAACAAAGTTTTTCATTGAATTTCATAGGTTTTTATCAGTGCAACTTAACCATAACATCCCTTTAACAAAGTTTTTTCACTGAATTGCATGGGTTTTTACCAGTGCATGCTATTTTCCTGCAACTTACTAATATCATACTTACCTGCATCATCCCTTGGGAGGATTTTCCAAGATTGCCACATGGAAAGAGAAGGCGGTGCTCCGTACAGAGCCCCTCTTCCCTTTCTATGGCAGCCTGCAGAACGCTATGACCATATTACCACAAGCACATGTTTTTCCCTTTCAAACCTATCCTTTCGAGAAACTTTACCACATAGACGGTCGAGGTGTACATGGCTTTTTTAACACCATTTTTCGTCTGCAACAGGGGATAACAGCCCGGCTGCCCAAGTTATCAGCCCAAGCGAAGTGTCTGTGTGCGCCCTGATGCCTGCATGCTTTAGTGTGTTGTAAATAAATAAAGAAAGAAATAAAGAAGAATCCAGACCATTATCTTCCATTGCAGCCCCTGCAAGTTGCTCTTCCTATGGGTTTAGCAACTTATCCATAAGTACACGGCACTACCGCAGGCCAAGCAATACATTCAGTGCATTCTATCATGTCACAATAGCTGGGCACAACAGCAGTCCATTTCCATAACAGATATTAAAGAAAACAAACATGTTTGAAACAAATGATACTTGAATACCTACTTATTTACTAACATGGAGATTTGAAGAATAATGTGATATGACAGACACCTTACAGAAACCTACAAAAACATCAATACTAAAAGTTTAGGAGCCACGTTTCCCATGATTTGCCTTCAAGTGTGCCATGCTGTCTGTCTGTTTAGCTAGATGAGGGTGACTATGTAGGGGTGAGTGATCACAGATTATATGCCAGCAAATCCATCTTCAATGCAAAAACGGGTTTGCACTGCCCCCCTTTCATCCCAAACAAATTCCCAAACACACAAGGTGGACAACTAGGTTGAACTTGCTCTGCTTAATATACACAGCGTGAGGGGCTCAGTGACAGTTCTGCCCTCAGTGAGTTCTTAACTTTTTGTCTGCAGAGGACTGCTTCCCATCCTATTGATTCGGCAAGGCAGTTTCAGGCTGGCCCATGTTATTTTAAGGGTGCATGCACTGCCACTGACAAAACAAAATGGACCAACTCCGCAGTTTACAGCACAGGACAGCACCAATGAGAGCCTAGCCATGCAGACTGACTCTTTTTCCTCTTTCGTACCAAGACATAATAAAACGATTATCATAAACAATTATGCCTGTGCACCAACGCTCTGTAAGCCAAAACAAAATGGACCAGTCGAGGAGAGGACCACATGAAATCTCTCTCGCCATACTGATGGTGAGTACAGCCCTGGTTGGTGGGTCCTTTCCAATAAACCAGCTCAAAAGTGGGGGACCCTTTCCACTCCTGAGGGTTTTCCTGTTCCATGAAGAGAGCTCAAAGGGGATTTGGTCATTGCACCTAATGCCATTCCATCTAATGGCATTCCATCACATTTTTTCCAACTAAATATTGTGCATTTAATGCATGTTTTTGGGGGCTAAAGGGTTCGATTTTGTTCAGCAGAATTTTAAAGGGTAAAAAACTGAGCAAAATAAATGCATTTGATGCACATTTTTTAGATGTAAAAAATGTGATGCAAATACATTTAGATGCAACGAATTCGATGCAATGACCATAAACCAGCCCAAAGAATGAGCACATCCCAGTTCAAGTCGCCTTCACCAACAAGCTTACACAGAAGGGGATTTGAATAATCCTCTCCACTGAGCCATCCGTCTGGGGACTGTAGTGGGATGTAAATAGGATATAAAAGTGGAAGGGATTATTAAGGTCCATCGTTAGTTTTGAACAGAGTGTGGTGCCCTGAGTGTTAGGATGTCTTTGGGAAACGACACCCGGGAGAAGTAAGGAACTATGGGCCTCATTGCAAGGACATCGGTAAGTGGCAAAACTGGTGGTAATTCCGTTACTGTCACTTTTAGAACTGCAATAAATTAAAAATTCCAGGAAATCGGCCCTAATTCCTCCAGTGGAGTTAACATCAGTGGAATTACTGCTGAAATCCAGGAATAAGAATGGTAATTTCACTGTATTAAAAGTGTATGTACCACCAACATACAGCCAAAAATGGGTGGTAATTCCACCAACCAAATGCATCCAGGTGAAGAACATGTAGCCACAGAGGCCCCCAACTCATATAGGGTATATAAACGATACACCTTCCCCAAACTCACTTCCAAGAACCATGCAGCCAAATGCAGATGCCAACTAGGATATCAAGGAACTCCTACTATGTACTGACCTACAGAGCATAGCACAGCAGCTGTAACAATGGAACATACCAGGGCCAAGGCGGAGACACTTGGAAAGGAGGGAGACAAAACATGTGTATAAATGAGAAATGTATGTAAAGGAAAAATCAATGTCCAAAATAATAAATGTGGCTGAATCAGCTGTCTTCCCCACATTAGACCACACGGAGTAAGGCGGTATCTGTAGGCAGGATGACACTATCTGGCTCAGGCTCTTAACACAATAAACTGTTCCAAAACATGGATCAGGGCCTACCTGGCCTTCCACGTTAAGGTCTCTCTTTCCTGACTTCAAATAATGTTCACGTAGGTCCCACTCTGTCGGCTTAGACCTCTTAAAAACACAGTTCACTTGGGTCCCCTCTGTCGGACTCAGACCTCTCACAACAAAGTTCATGTAGGTCCCCCTTAACCGGGCTCAGAACTTTCACAACAAAGTTCACCAAGACTTGCAAGGGGGGGCTTCGATCACCAAGCTTATTACACATCGGGTCTCTCTTAGTCACGCTCAGACCACTTTCAGATGTCAAAGACTTTCAAAAGTGCGTGGTGTTCTTTCCAGACCTCTGCAGGACCACTTCGACTAAAAGTTCAAGGTTTATCTCTCCTCTAGGAGTTAACTTTGCTTACTTCACTTTTGCAGTTCACTTCGTTTATCATTACAAACAATGCACCTTTTACTGAGTCTTTTCGAATGGGCTACTTCCGTTTGCCAAACCAATCCAGTATTGCTGACTTCAGAGCTGCCCTTACTTCAAAGTTCATCCACAGGTCTGTCTTTCTTTGCGTCGTATCCACACATGTGCAGCCTTCACTTGCGATATAATGTTGCCACTTCAATCTTTCTTTTGACACAGACCTGTCTCTCAGGTTGCTTGCCAACTCACAGGATTTGTGTGTTTCTCTCTTGGTTTTCTGATTCACGAGTCAAGGTTAGTACCACAGGATTGGCCTCGCCTCCTGAACTCTGCCGTTCACCTGGGAGGTCGCTGGCATCCTTGAAACACAATTCAGCCTTTTGATGTGGGATTTGGCCTTCTCCACGTGTCTTTCGTGGCCTGTTGGTGGCATTGCCTTCCAGTAGGAAACTCTTGGGGTTTTTGGCACGCTGCTCTCGTCCCTTGGTCCGTTGTTCTGCTCCAGTAGCTTTGCCTTTGGCCCGGAAGTGCTGCTCATACTCATGTTCCGCCTTACTCATAGTGTGTCTCTAGGATCTGCCTTTTATCCGTGTGAGGAGAGCTAAATAGTATCAGGTGTTTGCCCTTAAATTCAAGGGTGTGACTTTGCCTGACCCGATTAATGGGACATGTCCAGTACGATGTATGAGAGTTAGTCTGGTTACTCTCAGTCGCTCTCTTCCTCGGCCTAGTGTTTGTGTAGGAAAGGGGATGGAGGTTTGGGACCTCGGACAATCCTGAAAAATAAGATGGGTTAGATAAACAAAAAAAGGGGGAATACTGCATCCCACAATCGGTTTCCTCACCCCCAATCCCTGAAATCCCCTCACACAGGTGATCTTCCCACACTGGTCTGCCCCCAGGGTCTGGATCCAAAAGCGATGGCCGTGCCCTGGCCACCTGAGAGAGAGCTCCCCGGGGACTAGCGAGTGAGACACCCTCTGGTTTCTCACAACACTGACAGATGCACAGTTGATAGCACTGTATCACCTCAACCACCCAGTAATTGCAAACCTTCTCACCCCTATCCTGCCAGAAATTGAGAGTACCATCAAAACACCAACAGTCATACCACACTGCAGCTGAAGCAGGTACATGTTCGGACATTTTACAAAGTGCTGGGACAAGAGCTGTATGCAGCACTGAAACATGTGCACCAGCACTTCTCTCTGCCCAGCATCCCTGCAGAGGTCCATGCCAAGAAGGCCATATTTTGCACCACTGCCAACTTCCCTAATGTGATAGCAGCTCTGGACTACATGCGTGTGGGATTGGTGGCACCCCGAGTATCAAAGCATGTGTTTTTAAATAGGACATGTTTAGTTGAATAGGGTGAAGGGAAGAAAGAGGCAGATTGAGGAAGAGGATGTTGCAGTAGTTCAGCCTAGAGAGAACTAGAGCTATGGAGACATAAAGCTGAAAACTGGACTTTTTGGAAATGTCTGTGATGTGCGGGGAGAAGGAGAGAGAAGAGTCAAAGATGACCTCATGGTTGTTTGCCTCACAAGAAGGTGAGGGGAGTGGACCCAGGAAGGGTGGCCGGAAAGAGGGTGGAAAACAGGGATCAGGTGTCCCAATGAGAAGGATCTCTGTCTTACCAGCATTAAGGCAGAGATCATTACCAGAGCACCATGCCTGGATAGCAATCAGGCAGTCAGGTATGAGAGAGGAAGGAGAGGAGGTAAAAGGGAGCTTAAATGAGAGCTGTGTGTCATCGGCATAGCACTGGAAGTAAGGAGTGAAGATGGAGATCAAGTGGGCCAGAGGGACAATGTAGATATTAAAGAGCCATGGTGATAGGATACAGCCCCGAAGGACACCAGAGGTAGAGAGTGAAGTGGCAGATAGGAAAGAGCCCAATTGCAGTTGGGAGGGGCGGTTAGAAAGGAAAGAGGCCAGCCACACCAGTACCAGGTCTGTGATGCCAAGAGTATCATTAAGAGGATTTATGAGGATGACATGATTGACCGTGTCAAAGGCATAAGAAAGATCGAGACGGATGAGAACAGAGGGAGAGTTTGAATACAGGTTTGAGAGCAGGCCTTCACAGATGTTCAGGAAAGCAGTTTCCGTGCTCTGGAAGCTCTGAAATCAGACTGATGGTCGTGGAGGCAGTCAGCCGATTCTGTGTGGTGGGTTAGTTGGGAGATGAGTTTGCCCAATAAAGGGGTGATAGAGACAGGGTGATAGTTAGCCAGACATGAATGGTCTGAAGACGTCTTTTTTATGAGAGGGTGCACAAGAGAGTGCTTGTGGGGTTGTGGAAAAGAGCCAGTGGTGAAGGAGTGTTTACAGGGTCAGTGTCATGACCACTGTGAGGGGGCACAAGTTGTGCCACAAGCAGGCTCCCACCAGAACCCTGAGGGCCTTAAAACCACTGAAGAAGGGCTCCTGGAGCCAGTCCTGGCGCCTTTGGTACCAGTCTCATATGTAGGAAGGAAGGGCTGTTCAAACTAGGTCCCATTTATGTACATGGACCTTTAAATCCAACATGGAATCACCCACACAGTCTAGTTCTAAGAACCAAGCCATGCAGTCTAGTGTTTTGGGTGTGGCAGGCCTGGAACTACTTTCCCTGGTACTACTTTACCTGGGCTATATAAACCACACCCTGACTGTAGAACACGCTTCGTGTTATTCTGCCACCAGCAGTGTGACGCTCACTGTGTCCAGCTCCTGGTCTTCAGCATCTTCCTGTAATCCTACAAGAACAAGAACAAGATTATTCCGTCTTACCTGAGAAAACACCATCCATCACTCAGCATCTCAACTGGGCTGCAATCTGTGGAAACCGAGAGAAGAAGAAACATCACTCTCATGTGAGTACTAGCTTATGGACTTCTGGCGAACCGCTACCACGGCTGCTGTTCGAACATTGCGACCTGCAATAACGAGAAAGGGGAAAACAATATTTCAATGCGCGCTTCCGAAACATCAAATTCCATCAGTCTTACCTGAATTCCATTGCGCTACACAACGCTTCCATTCGGAGCACCACAGCAACATCTGCAAAGGAAAAGAGACATATTCAGGTTCGCTTTCAATATTAAACAAACGCATAGCGCTGTAATTAATTTAACGGATTCCGGAGGCCTGTTTTTCTTCGCGCACTCATCCACTCGCAGCACTACAGCAGCCTGTGAGAAGAAGAAGAAGAAAACACAGGTTAGCGTTAAAAGACAATAAAGGCGCTGCGCTTCACGCTTTCTCTTACCTAGAAACGGGCCTTTCCATCCGGCACGCCAGCATCAAGACCTTTGCACCTGAAAAGAAGGAGATGAAGACATTAACGAATTCCCACCATAAACAGAACAAAAACTTGAAATTAACAAACCTACCTGCCTTTGTAGGTAAAAAAGGGGGTGCCAGAATAGAGTGACAGAACAATGAAAACATCAAAGCAGGAAAATGCCCAAATTCAAAATGTCATTAGCACAGAAAAATGTCCACATTCAAAATGTCATTAGCACAGAAAAATGCAAATACACAAGTTCCACTCTCACAGTTGTACCATAATCAGAATATCAGTGGTTACCAGCTGCTGCCCAAGGTAAGTAATGTGAGAGCAGTGGGTGTTTAGTGATCAGGGGTACACAAGTGAGGGTGGGTTGTTTCAGTACCCAGATAAAGTGAATAAGACACACACTAGGTGGAGTAGGCAGGAAGGTCGAACATGAAAGCTTAATCAGTGTTTATAGGACAAATTGAGGTAGGCAGATTCAGGGTGCAGCTAGCTAGAACAGCGCCAGGTATGAAAATGTGGTGGGTTGCATCTTCATCAGAAACTTTGCAAACTATGGTCTTTGCAGAGTCACGGTAAAGTGAAACGACCAAGACATAGAGAACAGATGCTTACCAGCATAAGGTGCATTGGGGGAACCACAGATCAGCGACATTGGACTATCTGGGTCAAAGTCCCCACCGGGCTCCCGGTGGGGACTTTAACCCAGAAACAGTACCATTCCCCCTTTTTTGTTTATCTAACCCATCTTATTTTTCAGGATTGTCCGAGGTCCCATGCACATGTAGTACAATGTATTCTGCAGCATGATCCATATGGCCTCGCAAACACCCCTTGTAAGCAGTCAGGCTGAAGGGACCACAAGTCCCAGAATGCATAGGGCACCATGGATGAAAATGCATTTTTGGGGTAGAGCGCTCCCTACTCTTCCCCTCAGAAATGATGCCAGGCCCAGTTGAGCATCTATGGTGGCAGAAAGGAAAGCACCCCACCATACACTGTAGTAAAAAATGCCAAGCAAACACACTGCCACCAGCACACATCAAATATACCACAATGGCCATGAAAAAGGCAGCACATGCCACAACATGCAAACTAAACATTGGGATGTGCAGGCACGGTTGGGGAATCTAGAATATAATGGTACAGACATATGCTGCAGTGCCGGATGGGCGCACGTCATTGTGCATTTTCGAATGCAAGGGCAACACACCCCAAAGGCACTGGAGTGTACTCAAATAACTTCATAGATGTGACAAGCACGTACCAATTAGTCTGGACAGGGAAGTATGACCATTAACTATTTGAAAGTAACAAAGTTTCATTCAACTTGCAGGTGTCTCTGGCTCCACAACTACCATGGCTCATGACTCCTATAAGGAACACTGGGATGCCACAAGAAAATGCCTAAAACGTGGCACCTACAAGGACCAGGGTATGCATAGAACACACATTTGGACTCCTGAAAGGTAGATTTCAGTGCCTCCCGAGGACTACAGGGGCACTTATGTACAGTCCAGAGAAGGTTGGGAAGATAGTCCTTGTGTGTGTGTGATTCTGCAGGCGGGCAAACAAGTGAGGAGGTGTGTGTGATATCACTCTCTAAGATAGCTGCATCGCCACTGTCTTAAGCATCATCAACATCATCATCATCATCAGGCTGTGTGTGTGGCTGCAGCTCAACAGCAAAAGGGGATTGGAGAGGACTGATCACAGGAGAAACAAGGCCTGAAGCTGGTGGCCTGAGCCTGGGCAGGTCAATCCAGCCCCACCACTGACCTGTGACAAATAGCTGATGCTGGAGACCAATACAGGATGCCTGGTGGTAATGGTTGCCAGTGGTTGATGTGGTGATAGGCTCAGCAGCAGATGTGGGGGCAGGCAGCTTGGTGGCAGTGTCCAGTGCAGAGGTCACTAAAGGGGTAACAAGACTGAGAGAGGTGGCAGCTGCTTCCGGGTACACCTTTGATCCAACTTTTTTGTTTGGGGTCTTGCTCTGACTACCTGATGTGCATTGAATATTCTTGCACATGCTTGTTATGTCAGATGACCAGCACTCAGCGAGAATCAACATGCAAGACTGGAAACACATCCATGCTCTGTGGTTCCTGTTCTGCTTTAGTGGCGAGTTTGATGGGGCCTGTTCAGTTCTCGTTAGCTCCAGGATGGCAATGGCTGGTCCAAAATGGAGTAGGTCCAGATTCACAGGACTGTGGTTATATCCACACTTTTAACTGTTAAATGGCTAGTAACCGTTTTGCCAGCCTTGTGGCTGTCCCCTGCTTCAAGTCACCAGTCTTGCCAGGAAAACTAGAGGATCCTCCTTTCTCAAAGGGCAATCCTGGATGTATATCTCACTGTAGTCTCAGGTTACAGAAACACTTAACGGAAAGGAAGAATCCACGCACCCAGGGTACCACATCTCAAGCTGAACATGCAACCACTTACTTGCTAATTTCAACATTTCCATATACATGCTAGTAACTGCCCACACAGGTATATGCTCATTGGAAACCACATTAAGTATTTGCCATTTTCTTTTGAACATGATGCTTTGATTGTTATAAAATGATGCTACAGGCATGCAAAACTATCACAAAGCCCATACCTACTCCTCATTTACATTCGGATTAGAACAAATATTTCACGTGCCTTCTCTTTTTCCCTTTCCCCATCTCTGCTGCCTTTTTCTATTCTCTCATTGAACAACTACTTGATACCTGTGGAGAAGGTACAATATGCCCCTCCCTGGACAAGCCTCATAATGCCCTTCTAGAATTCACATTGCTCACAGGTCTAAGGGTTTTTAACTTGGCAGCAGAAGGAGGGTGGTTTCCTTTTGACACCTGCTTTTGCAATGCTGTCCACATGATCTGGTTCAAAAGTGAAAAACACAGAGGGGTAGGAGGAGGAAAGTCTGTGGTGAGCACACGTTCATTCGCCCCAGGAAGGCAAGCATCATGATATTTCCTGGAACGTCTGTAGGCAAAGGATGGCCCAACCGAAGCAGGCACCTCTTGGGTAGAACAGGAGGGAGATGTGATCGAATTAGGGAGTCTCTTGAAACGTCTGCAACAAGGACCTGAATGGCCATGTCCACTCAATTTCAGAATAGAAATAAAAAGCTGAGCTTGTGACACATGTTCTCTTAGACATGTATAATAGCATGGGCAGTCTGATAGGAATACATTTGAAAGGAATGCTTTTGAGTTCTGACAACATCATTTATGTTTTGCAATATTTGGTCTGAAGCTGTGGTGTACTCATTCATGCAACTTTAAAACTCTGGCATTCATAGACTTTTGTTTGGGCATATGGTACTTGCAAGCTTCCATACTTTGTATAATGCTGTAGTTTGAGTTTTGAGGGTAGCGAATACTGGTAGTAATTAAATGATTGAAAATGGTCTGCCACTCTAAATTTGTGGTCACTTAAAAGCGAAGACATAGCAGTTAGTTAGCTGTAGGGGGTGACTATGAATATAGAGGATGCTGTTTGTGCTGGATGTATGTCAATTGCTTGACAAACACTGCTCGACTTTTTTGGAGCAGTACCCTTGTGCTTTACCTGCTGTGTGCTTGCGCTACAAAGGTCTATGTGTGCTCTAGGTAGGCACCCTGGACTGCAGTCCGAGGTCTTCCCCTTGCTCATCCCCCAGGACAGCCTGTTGCTGGCTAGCGGGTCTACTGCACAGATTTGGTAGTGGAGACGTTGTACGTTGGGCATCGACCAAGGCCCTTTTCATTAAGTGAGCACATTAGCTAGACCTTGTGCGTGTGTGTGTTGCCCTGCCAATGTTTTATATATGTATGTGTGTAAAAGCAACTTGAGATGGCCTCGGAATTTGTTACCAATATTTATTTTCTTGGGTCCTGCACTGGCCCTACACATGTGGTATGTGTTTTGGAGGGAAACTTGAATTGGCCTTTCCCTTTTTTCTTTTATCAGTTCATTTCAAACCAGCTAACTCTCCACTTTTCAATGACACATTATTTCAGAGAATATACAAACTGATTTTAAATTATACTGAATCTGGAGTATGATATTCATTCTTTTTCAAAATAAAACATTGGACCTGATTTTAAAAAGCGTTCCCAGATAGAACTATACAATTTAAAACGTTTTTGTAAATCAGGCCCACTGTGTTTACAAAATAGAACATCACACTGTTTCAGATTTTTCAAGTACTTTGTGTGTGGTGAGAATGTATAGTAGCACAAAACACAGACAAGAGCTTTTTAAAAATATGAAGAGTAAATGGCAGTATGTAATGATCTGGTGTCTCCTGCGCCCTCCTTTCACATAACTCAGAAGTCTGTGGAGACTGCATTCCGGAGAGGAAGGTTGGAGTGAGCTATGGAGGGAGCTGGATGCAGCTTCATATCTCTGCAGGCCTGCTTTAAATAAAGCAACGTGGGACTATGTGTAACCTAATTCTTTCTTATAGTGATGAGGATATGGAGACACTGAAAGTTGGCCTGCGGGAGACTCTGGTGTAATCCCTCCTCCGCGGGATCACTGACGGGATTGTCACAGCGCAGGAGCCAAGTGGAGAGGAGCCCTGCTCATACGGAGCGGCTTGGCTGCCCCCTCAATCAGCTCAAGTAAAACTCTGACAGCACCACCATGTGAGGAGGGGCAGGAGAGGGGATCAAAATAAACAAAAAAGGTGGAAAAGTATGACGTTGTGCTCGCGGGCTGAAGGAAAGGACCCGCAAGCGTATACGCTAACAGTGGAGAGTTGCCACGGCAACGTTACTTACGGAGAATGAGAAAGTAAACAGGCACAGCAAATGGGATTCGAGTCATGCGTTTTGGTACATTTAAAGGGACAGTCAATACATTTCAACGTAGTGTGTCAAGCAACAGAATAACCACAAGGATAGCATTGTTAAGACATTCAAGTGGATACTTTAATAAATACAACGTTTAAGAGAAAACCAAAGAGAAATCGTAAACCAGGGGAATTAAGAAAGACAACAATATAACACAATTATGGCAACTGCAAGTATGTCCCCACCTCCACCTGTTTTATTTGAACCAGGAACGCCAAGTATAAGGTGGGACAGGTGGAAAAACCTTTTTGATACACATTTGATTGCAATTGGGGCAGACAAGCTTGCCCCTGGCAGAAAGCAATCCACCCTACTACACAATATTAGCGCTGAAGGAAGAAGTGTATACAATGGCCTACCAGAACCTGAAGAGGCAGGCCACAGTGATAGTGATGAGTACAACAATGTAGAGAGGAAATTACAGAATCACTTTGAGCTCAAGAAAAATATAACTTTTGAAAGACATACATTTTTTGAGAGAACCCAGGAACCCCAAGAGCCTGTAGAAAGATCTGTGGCTGCTTTAAGGACATTAGGTCACACATGTGATTTTGGAACTCTAACCAATTTGCTAATAAGGGATCAACTTGTGCGAAGCACAAACAGTAGCAGGGTTCAAGAGAAACTGCTATCTAAGCACTTGCCTTTAGAACAAGCAGCAGAGGTTGCCAGGGGTGTAGAGCAGATAACTAAATACATGAAACGGATGAAATGTGAAAAACAAGGAAGTGAGGTTGCGGCTTTGAAGGAAAACAGAAAATGGAATGAAGCAAAGGAAGTGAAATTCTACAGGTGTGGTAGTAATCGGCACATTTCATCAAACATTTTTCGTCCAGCAAAGAATGTAAATTGTCTAAAGTGCAAAAGAAAAGGTCATTTTGCAAGGGTATGTCGTGAAACATGTACAGTCGAACCAATTGCAGTTGAAGGCAGGTGACCAGAGCAGGACGAGAGCTCAGTGAGTACGTTCACGACTCAAGCGAAATATGTGTTAGAAGTGGATGACGTGTCTGGTAGAAGAAGAGATCAGACTGATGTGTTTCTGATAAACGGCAGAGTAGTGACAATGAAAGTAGATAGTTGTTCAACTTGGACAATCATGTCAAAAGAGACATATGAGAAGTGCATGAATGGAAAGATAGAAGAGTTACTGGAACATGAAATAGAACCATATGCATATGAGAATGTGAAGATCGAAGTGCTGGGAAAATATCAAGCAATTGTCAAATACAAAGGAAGAAGTTGTGAGGCAGAGGTTTTTTGACCAAAGAGGGTTAGTCGCTTCTGGGGTGGAGCAAACAAAGCAAGCTGGCAATTCAAATTCAAGCCAACGCAAGAGTGCCGATTACCATAGCAGAGATAGGAGACGAATGGGAAAAGGAATTTCCGGAAGTGTTCTCAGAGGAACTAGGAAAGTTGAATGGATTTCAACACAGTATCAAGCTCAAGAAAGAAGCTGTGCCAAGAGTGCACAAAGTGAGAACAGTGCCTCAACAACTGAAGAACAAAGTGAAGGTGGAAATTGCTTTAAAGAGGAATAATAGAGAGGATCGAAAACTCAGAATGGTTATCTCCGGTGGTAATTGCAATAAAACCTAATGGTAATATTAGGCTCTGTCTGGACCTTAGAGACCTGAACAAAAGCATATGGGTGGATCACCACCGTCGTTGAACAACGCAAGGGTGTTTTCAGTAATTGATTTGTCTTCAGCATACCACCAGCTACCCCTATCAGAGGAATGCCAGCACCTCACAGCTTTTTTGACAACGTAAGGAACATTTAAGTACTGTAGAATGCCGTTTGGCTTAGCCTCTGCAGCAGCAGTCTTTCAGAGAGTTATGGAAAAGGTGTTAGAGGGGGTACAAAATGTTATAATATTTCAGGATGCTATTTTAATTTATTTTAATTTATGTTGAATCGAATGAGAAACATGATGAGTTAGTAAGAGAAGTTTTGAATAGATTGAAGGATGCAGGGTTGACGGTGCAGAGAAAAAAATGCAAGTTGGCAGTGGAGAGTGTAGAGTACTTGGGCCATTTAGTGTCAAGTAATAGAATTAGGCCGGAAATCAGCCTGGTGGAAGCTATAGAAAAAGCTGCAAGCCCTGTGTATAAGGATCAATTAAGATAATTTCTAGGCCTAGCTGAATACTACCACAAATGTGTGAAGGATTTCACTGTAATTTCCACTCCTTTAAGGTTATTGTTGAAGAAAGGTGTCAAATTTGAATGGTCGGATGTGTGTGAAGAGGCAATTCAGAAGATAAAAAGGGACATATTGAAGGCACTTTCAATAGGGAAGTTTGATCCGGGAGACAAGTGTTTTTTGTCTGTGGATGCAAGTATGTTGGGGTTAGGAGCGAGCCTCACACAGTATAATGATGACAAGGTGGAGAGGGTAATAGCATTTGCATCAAGGGCATTGAAAGGTGCTGAAAACAAATATTCAGTAATTGAACAAGTGACATTGGTGATGTATTGGGCAATATGTCACTTCATATTTTTCTTGTGGGGCAGGAAATTTACAGTGAGGTCAGACCATAAGCCATCAGTACAAATATTTGAAAGTGGGAACTGGGCTATAGGATCACTCATAATCAGCAGATGGTGTTTGGGTCTACAAGGATATCATTTTGGAGTATGTTTCTGGCCAGGTAAAAACAATGTTGTAGCGGATTGTCTATCAAGGATGTCTACTACAGGAAAAGAGAAGGAGATACAGGAGGAATGGAATGAGGAGAATATTTTGGCAGAGGTTGATATAGGATGTGTGGGGCAAATGGAGTGGGAGCAGAGTGAACTAATGCATGAAGAAATGCAAAGCATCAAAGAATGGACGGTAGAAGGATGGCCCAGTATAGAGTTGTTGGAGAAGAAGTTTACATTTTGGTGGGTGGTTAAGGATGATTTGAGCACAATTGAAGGGAGGTTGAGAAGAGGAACATGTATTGTGACTCCTGAAGGAGTTAGAAATGTACTGGTAAAGTTGGCTCACCAGGGACATTTGGGGGAGGGAGTGACTAAAAGGAAATTGAGGAACAGTTATTGGCAGCCAGGAATGACAGAATGGCTGGGAGATTTGTCAAGGACTGTGTTCCTTCCGGCATAAGTGATAAAAACCAGGTGGTGAGAGAAACTGCACTTATTCCTAATTTTGTACCAGACCAACCATGGAAGAAAGTAGCTATAGACATCATGGGGCCGGTGTCAGAGTTAGGTGAAGGTTTGAAGTACATTTTTGTGTTGCTGGATTTTCATACTAAGTGGTAGAGTGGGATGTGGTCAGAGAGGTAACAGCAAATGAATAAGTGACATTCCTCGAAGGAATGTTTCTAAGAGAAGGATTTCCGTCAGAAATTGTTTCTGACAATGGGGTTCAATTTCTGTCAGAATTCATGAAGACATTTTTAAGTAGTTATGCCATTAAGCATACACGGACGGCTCTGTATCATCCCAAGGCCAATGGGCTACTGGAGAGGATCAACATATTCATAAAAGGGGAGATTCAATTAGCGTTATGTTCAGGACAACCATGGAAAGAGGTTCTGGATCACATGACGTGGGGCTATTTGACCACGCTGTATTCGGTGAATAAAGTGTCTCCATTTGTATCTCTTAAGGGCAGGGAATTATGCCCGGGATGGCTAGGATTAGCAGGCTTGGTAGCAGCGGTGGACAGGAAGAGTGTAATACGCTATGTTAGACAAAGTCAAAGGGAGAGTAAAGAATCGTTTGATAGAAGAAGGATGGTGAAAGATATTGAGTGGAGAGTAGGAGAATGGGTTCTTATAAAAAAATCTCACATTTACACATAAATGTGTGGAAAGTAAATTCATTGGACCCAAAAGGATTTGAGCTGTGAGAAAGGGTGTAGTCATAGTGAAAGGGGGTGAGGTATGGTCAATGGGCAAATTGAAAAAGATTGAAAATGGAAATGGTTTACAAAAGGAGCACCCTCCTGGAGTTGTGCTGCCCAATGCTGCGCAAGGTTGTGGATCGAGAGACCGAAGGATGTCACAAAAGAGATTTACACGCAAACCTGGTTGGTTACGAGATTTTGTAAGTAATTAGTAGTGTTGGATGTCATTTAATAGAATTTAAATGATAAAGTAATATACATTTTATTTGTTTATGTTCATTTCGTTTAGAGTTAATATTGTTGTATTCTGACACTGTTTTTCTAATAGTTCTAAATGTTTTGAGTGTTTATGGGGGGAAGATATGTAATGACCTGGTGTCTCCAGAGTCTTCCTTTCACGTAACTCAGAAGGCTCGGGAGACAGCATTCTGGAGAGGACGGTTGGAGGGAGCTGGATGCAGCTTCATGTCTCTGCAGGCCTGCTTTAAATAAAGCAACGTGGGACTCGCTTACCGTGTGTAGCCTAATTCTTGCACAGTACACATTGTAAATAAGTCTTGAATGTGCTCTGCAAAGATTGTGTAAACAAATGTATGTTGAACGTAGTGCATTGCAAATACCAGTACTTTCGGTGTGTCTTCTGCAGCTGACCAGCTGACCTGTATTTCAACACTATTAAATTAAATACCAAAGATGTAACATTTGTTTGTCATATGTTCTTAGTTTGAGTGATGTATACATGACTTATAAATAACATAAAATAACATGTGTTACAACTAAAGTTTGTGTCTAAACAAAAAGGAAGGAACATTTGCAAAACTTTGGAAGCCCCTCTTGGCATAATTGACATGGCCAAACAACCTTTTCCATGGACTGGCTCCCAACCAGAGGGTCTACAGTCATCTTCTCGCTCACCATACCCACCACAGCGGAGAACTACTCATTTGCATACGGTTTTGGGCAGTTTCTGACCAAACCTCTAGAAATTCACCTCTGCACAAGAGTACGAACAGTACCCCCAGACAAGTCTACGAGAAGCGTGCAGTGAGAGAAATAAGACTAAGGTCGGTATTGACCATCTTTGATGACAACGAAGGAAGGGATAGGCAAGTGGAGCAAGAGCGCAGCGAGAAAGTGACCAGGCAGCTATTCTGCCAGACAAAACGAATTGGCCTTTCCGATGCTGTACCTGCCTGTTAGGGGACCTTTCAGGGACCCTACATATGCCATGCCTGTTTATGAGCAATGTTTGCACTGGCCTTTTCTGTGTTGTACATTTACCCATTTGTAAGTGAAGCTTCAACTGGCTTTAAACATGGTTCCCATGTCCCCATTTGTTAAGAACACATGTATTACCTTTTTCCTGGACCACCTGTACCCACTCAGGAAGGAAACATTCATTGGCCGTGTCCATCCAATACCTGCACATGTTTGTAAGGAAAGCTTCCATTGGCCATGCCTATGCTGTGCCTTCAGAGGAGCTTTCATTGGTCCCAGCCATACTCTACCTGCTAGATGAAATCTAGCACTGTTCTGCCTACTCAGCGTCTTTATCTGTTCATTTTTTGTAGGCAGGATTTGCTGGTCATGCCCATGTACATTGGCTGTGGGGAAAGATCACTCTTATGGGAAAATGCAACACTGATGCAAATGTGGTTACTCTTATGGGTGCACTGGTGCTTCCCATGCTATACCTGTTTTGTGTGTGGTATTAGCTTGCAGGGCTGCTATCCATGGTCTTCCTGCTAGATGTGTGATATTATCTTGCGGTGCTGCAGTTCATGATACGAATGCCTAGTAAACGAATAAAGCTTCCATTGCTGCTTATTATGACCTACCAGCTCTTTGTGTGGAGGTCACTTGCTCTGATACTACCCATATTGTACTTTTCCGGTATGTAATGGAAGATTTCTGAATAAGGATTGCACTCGTCCTGACAGTTCTGTACCTGTTTAGTTGGTTGGGGAAGCATTGGCATTCACAAAACACAATTCATGACTTTAAACAACACAATTAGTAATACTACACAGAGGCTATTTTGAGCACAGTTTTCGGGAAATGGCACATTGAAATGGACACTGTTCCAGTTAGAAATCACAGCTGCACACAGCAGTACAGCACTTATTTAGCAGACCTAGTGTTAGCAGAGTCGTGCTACTTTCCCCCTCCCCCTCCTGGAGGTAAAGACAATGCTCCGTTTTCACACCAAGCGCTGGCTCATTGGCATCAGCGGTAGACTGGGGAACAAAAGGGGCCCTGGAAATAATGTTCAAAGTGGCCCTACATTACACATTTTCAGCAACCCCAACCATCTTCCTCTGGGAAAATGTGGCAATAGAAAAGGTTACCATATAAAAGAAGTCAAGGGTACAGAGTCCTCCTTTCCTACAGTCCAGTCCACCGCTCATTGACAGTAACCAGACCTTGTGGATTAACTTACATGCACCTCCATATGATGCTTTTGGAGGGAAAACACCTGCCCAGGGCTAGAAAGGAAGTCCCACTCCTAACTTCCTCCCATGCATCCAAGTTGCCAAAGTAAATCCCTCTATTAGCAGAGCATGCAAGGCCAAGCAAAGGGAATTTTATTACTATGTCTGATACCGGGATGGAGGGGGTCATGGGAAATACGACCATCCCCATGAAAGCAGTGGTGGTAGTAAAGTCACGTCGAGCAGGCAACACTCTCTGCATTCCAATGTCTTGTCTCTCAGTTTAGTTGAAGGGGAATAGATGTTGGTGGAGGCAGGGCAAAGATCATATCACTGACTTGCCTCCCACTTTGGTAGAAGGGGAACAGATGTTGGTGGAGGCAGGGCAAAGATCCTATCACTGACTTGCCTCTCAGTTTAGTAGAAGGGGAACGGATGTTGGTGGAGGCAAGGCAATGATACTATCACTGACTTGCCTCTCAGTTTATTAGAAGGGGAACGGATGTTGGTGGAGGCAGGGCAAAGATCCTATCACTGACTTGCCTCTCAGTTTACTAGAAAGGGAACAGATAATGGTAGAGGTAAGACAAAGATCCTATCACTGACTTACTCTCAGTTTATTAGAAGGGGAACGGATGTTGGTGGAGGCAGGGCAAAGATCCTATCACTGACTTGCCTCTCAGTTTAGTAGAAAGGGAACAGATAATGGTAGAGGTAAGACAAAGATCCTATCACTGACTTACTCTCAGTTTATTAGAAGGGGAACAGATGTTGGTGGAGGCAAGGCAAAGATCCTATCACTGACTTGCCTCTCAGTTTAGTAGAAAGGGAACAGATAATGGTAGAGGTAAGACAAAGATCCTATCACTGACTTACTCTCAGTTTATTAGAAGGGGAACAGATGTTGGTGGAGGCAAGGCAAAGATCCTATCACCGATTTGCCTCTCAGTTTAGTAGGAGGGGAATGGATGTTGGTGGAGGCAAGGCACATATCCTTTTCTACCTCTCAGTTTAGTAGAAGGGGAACATATGTTGGTGGAGGCAAGGCAGATATCCTGTTCACTGACTTGCCTCTCAGTTTAGTAGAAGGGGAAGAGATGTTGGAGGAGGCAAGGCAAAGATCATGCAAACCAGGCCAGCAGAAGGTCCATATCAAAATCAGGTGGTGCTGGTGGAGAGCCATTAGGGGCAAGGGAAGGAAGAGTAAACCTCTTTGAACACCATTTAAAAAAACTACTGGAGGTCATTACACATTAGATGTTTCCTAATCCTGTCTGATATTTTCATTTCTAATCTGGCCTGATCTGGGTACTGATTCCAATCGCTCATTTGTATACTATTTCTTTGTGTGTAATATTGGGTGATTTCATTTTACATGATTATGAAGAAAAAGGTCCAAAAGAATGTTTTTTAAGTTGGTGGAATGTTCATATGAAGTGGTGAAAAAAAATTCCACGAAGGGGTTGTTACAGTCAGGACACATGGGTTTGATAGTGGGGGAATCAAAATTACCTTCAACCTAGGGTGACATAAATCCTGGCAAAGGGCCTTTGTGTCACTTCAGCTAAGGTGCAATATTAAAAAAAGCTCTTAACATTAAATAACCTAACTCTTACCTACTTCTGTCTGTCTGCCTTCCCCTACTTCACAAACTACACATGTGCATACACACACAAATACGAAATACACTTATGCAGAAACACGCTCGCCTAATCAAAAATACATACACATTTCAAGGCTGCTATATACTCTTTTAATGATGCTGATACCTGGCAATTTTTGCAATTATTGATTCTGTCATCATCGCCCGGTACATTTGCACATTATTATGCTGCTATGCACTTGCACTTTATTCCATCTTTTATTGGGGCCATGATGTTGTATATTGCACTTTTATATATTTTTATATTGCAATCTTGTCCTTGCGCTTCAATATGCTGTTATAACTGCTTGCACTTGTACTTTACTCCATTCGCCAGAATGTCGCTAATTGTATTTTTATATATATAGCTATTGTCACTTTCGTTCTGCACTCTTGCATATTATTCTGCTGCTATAATTGCGCGTACCTGCATTTTATTTCATTTGATTGGTATCAGAATTCTACATCTGTGTTTTGTGATGTTCCATTCATCTGTCATATGTCATATGTCTTTCTTCCAACTTGATGATGGGAGCCGGGTTTATTTCATATATTCCCATTTCATTCAATAGATGGGGTTTTATCTCATTGTGGGTGGCTATATTCCTATTTCAACTATGTGTATATATTATGAATTACAATGTTTTATTAATATTGTAAATTTTATTAGTGGCACTGTGGAACCATGGGCTTGCCTGGTATGGAATGCGTGTTCTAGATAACACGTCATGGATACTTCGCCATGGCTTGTTTATAGCGCTTTAATTACTTTTGCGCCATTTGGCTCACAGCACCTATTATCCGTGCTTTTCCTTTCTATCATGGCCGCCTTCATTCCATCCTTCCAGGCACCCATTGAGCTCCAGTGAAACAGCAAAGGGACTGCTTTTGCCAAACTACTTAGGTGCCCTAGTCCTTTGTCTCTTCACGTGATCAAGCACTCAGTTGAGTGCGCAACGCGTTGTGTGCGGGTCATGCTTACGGACGTCCTGCCTCTGTTTTTGTCACTGCTCTCCAGCCGTACTTTTTATTTATATTTCTTTGGTAATATTAAACATTAAATTTATCTCTCTGACCTTGGTCTTCCAACTGACCACGGGGAGTGTGGTTCTTCCTTTCCTCGTTTTTGTAATATATACATATATATATATATACATATATATATATATATATCACTACAAAAAACTTTGTTAAGGGGACGTTGTGGCTAAGTTGTCGTACCAAAAACCTGTGCACATCACTAAAAAAACATTTCCAGCCCGCCATTGCGGTTCCTGAAATTCTCCAGTTATGGTAGGCTAAGCACCCACTCCTACCATTAGCATTGTGCACTGCTACCACTACCACCCAGAACATGAAAGATGCCATCACAAATGTCATTGATGACATCATTGACGACATTGCATATTTCGCCCCTTTGTTTTTCTTCACTTCCATATATATATATATGTATATTCAGTGAAAAAACTTAGTTACTGGGAGGTTATAGTTCACAGTAAAACCGAAAAACACTTGACAATCCCTAAATATGGGACGCTAAACAACCATAACTTGTGCCACCTACGTGCATTGCTAGGACTAACACCCAGAATATCAAAGATGACATCAGAAATGTCATTGATGACATCACTGACGACATCACATGTCTAGCTGCCTCTATTGTTGTTCACTGACATATCTAAGGCAGGTGCATTTCTTCACAGTCTGTCAGTAAGTGAAAAAGTAAAAATGGCTATATTTGTAGTCCCAACCCTTCTCATATGTTCTTACAATAGTTTCCTCAGGGGACATTTACATGATAGCAGACGTAAACATAGCAGAAAAATTTTACAGGTTTTTAGTAGTGCAACGTAACCATAACTTCCCTTTAACAAAGTTTTTTTCACTGAATTCCATAGGTGTTTAATAGTGTAATTGAATCATAACATTACTTTAACAACATTTTGCTTCTGCATTCATCAGGGTTCTAATAGTAACACATAAGCATACTGTAAAGGAACATTTGAATTAACTGCCCACCTTCTGAAGAATTCCACATTATCATATGCTGGCGTGCAGCATGGGGGCGTGTTCGAAAACTCATACACACTTCACAATAACATGTGTGTCTGGTTGATAGTGCGGAAGTACATTGTATATTCTTTTAGGAACTTGTAACTGCAACATTTCCGGTGCAGAACTCCACAGGGCAAGTTTGCAACACAATACAAACAAGAGTGCATACCGACATCTCTGGATCATTAACCCCCATTCCTCCCCAAACAAATGGGGGATGAATGCCATTAGCAATCGAAATTTTACAGCAGTAACCCGTGGTACCAAAAAAGAGGATTTTTTGTCTTCAACCGGAACGCCTCCGGCGTTCCCGTCTGAAGAAAACAAATACTTTTCCATGATGGCCACCATAGAAAGGGAAGATGGGTGTTGAATAGAAACCCTTCTTCGCTTTCCATTACAGCGTGCATAAAGCAAAAATGAAACAGTGTGACCGTAATGGCAGGACCACATTTTTCTTCCTTGTGAAATATGTCATTATGAGCAAGACCTTTACCAGAAAGCCAGTCCCTGGTGGACATGGTGACTTCAATGCAATGCTTTGTCCCTTCCAGTAATGGCCATTACCCACATCCCCGACATTGTGGCCACTAACCATACCTAGAGCCTACCCCTCAGAGGCGGAAGCTGTACGGTTGATTTGTTATGTACATGACGACACTTGTCAAATATCAAAACACTAATACAAACACAACACAAAACCTTTTCGGTCGTTGGCAATGACCTGTACATACATGTTATGTACATATAGTAATTTTTTTTGGTAAAAATATGCGTACAAAACGCAAACGAGTAGTCTTCTTACGTCTGCACAAAATCCCAACAAACTCTGTGATGTCAAGCGCAATCACGTCAGAAATACCACTCACCTCTCGACACATAATTTCGTAAGTGGCACAGGTTGAAAAGTGTGAAGATATGTGTATTGGGAGGGTGTAACCATGTATTGTTTTACAAACATATCTATACAGCAAACACTTTCAGTGCACCTTACCTCATTTTTCCTCTTTTAGAAAGATGCTAATCATTCTGACCTAATGTTGTTAATGGGGCATCGGGGTGACAGAAATTGGCCTGACAGCACAAAAGCATATGAGATGGGCCTGACCCTCCCGTAGCCAAAGCAAGTGGTATGCAATAACTTTTTCCATAACGTTCCTTGGCAGCATAAACAAATGCGTCCATAAGGACTTACGTGCCGTGATGCATCACCTACAAAAGGAAACATTACGACCTGCAACATAGCACGCCACATTTTGAAATAGGAGAGTAAATTTGTAAAAAAAAACCACTAACATTTAAGAATCAGTAAAGTAGTTTTATTACACAATAAACTGGGCAAAATCATCGCCCAATGCAATTAGTAGTTTTATTTCACAATAAACTGTGCGAAATAATCGCCCTATTCACATTTCCATAGAAATAGTAAGTTTGTCTCTTTGGTCGACAATGAAAATGTTAATGGTGATGGCCACGTTGTTGTTTTCCCAAACAGAAAGTATGCGTTGTCGGCACAGTAGTCGTTTTCCTCGCACATTGATTTGCAAGACGACGTCAATCACTGTGATCTACACCACCAGAAAGAATGGAATATTACTCCTTATGGCGACAGCAGCGTAAGGACATAGAGGTCCGACACGGTCATCCGACTGAATTATAACGCACAGACAACCGGTGACGAACAGTTTCATTTGACGGTTAAAAAAGCTGTCACTTGGCAGCTGAAATGTGTGATAATCACAATAGGGAAGGAAGTAGCTGAGGGGGAAAGGGGAAATAAAACAGTTGTCAATACGCAACCTTTGGACAAACAAAAGTTGTAATACATAACATTTTCAGTAAAAATTAATTTAATGGGAGGAAATGTAGTGGGACCCGACAGACGGAAACAATATGCAATCCCCATAAAGGGGAAAAAAATGTCAACGGTACAGAAAGGTGCAACGTAATTTTTAATAATCAAAATTTTCTTTGGAAGTATCTGAGCGGGAAAGGGGAAATAAAACGTGTATCAATACGCCACCTCTGCACAAACCAAAGTTGTAACACATACCATTTTTTACTAAATATTAATTTTATTTGGGGAAATGTAGTGGCACCCTACAAACGGCGACAATGTGCAATCTCCATAATGGAAAAAAAAGATTCAACGGCACAGAAACCTTGTAATTCATTAGCAATAATAAATGTTTTCTTTTCGAAATTAAAAATGTAATGCCAGTTCGTTATACAGGCGTCAAAAATAAACTTATATAATTTGGACTGCCTCCATAGCATTCGGTACAGTCAGACAGTAGGGTATATGGAAGAGTGCCTCTTCGGGAATTGATATTTCATGGTCCTTACAAAATTTTTTGAAGCATAACCTTATCAAACTATATGTTTTATAAACTGTTACTCCCTGCATTCTTTTTTCTTTTTCCCTGTAGCTCAAGGTCAAAAAACAAGTTACCCTTGTGGGTGCCGACAAATATGTGGCCGTACTGAGCTTGTATTGAAAAGAGAAAATCAAGTGACCTTCACTCTGGATGCAAATACATTGTCATTTTGTAACAACATATCAGCAGCTATTCATGAGAACCGCTACTCCCGTACACGTGCAGAAGTGCTGTGTGTACGAAACAGTGCAGGTGGCTGCCTCAGATTCCAAACTGTAGGACGCCAGTATGACCGCAGTAATGTTGTTTATGTATTGTAACATGGACGCAGTGAGTTCATGTCGTACAATAGTAGCAAGTCCCACTGTACCGTATGACACTGGTAACAAGAATAAACCAAAGTTTGACTTTCTACTGCTACATCTCATTAACACTCACCTTTCGAAACAGTGTTCCATAAGTGTAACAAGTGCATTGGTGTATTCTTCGTTTATGTATGTTAGCGGCGATGTCCGCGTACAACAGAAAACAACGTAAACATGGCGGCCATATCGAAAGTTTATGACGCACTTCACACTGTGGCACAACCAATCGGTGAAAGCTCAACATGGTCGCGGGCAGCACGCCACGGAATAGCCAATTGAAATCTTCTCCACAGAGCAAAGAGGGAAGTATGACCGCGGAGCGGACATAGATATCACAAATTTAGAGACATACTTTTTTATCGTTTTTAAGGAAACTACTGGACGGATTGTCACACAAGTTATAAAAACACGCTTTTGTGACCAAGCCGCTGCCCGTGCTGCAAATTTGGTGCAAATCCGCCCAGCGGTTTGGCCTGTACCCGTGCGCAAAGCTTTCCCCCATTCAGTCTATGGGAAAAAAAGACGTTTTGGGACCCCCCTATAACTTTGCCCCCCCTGGACCAAACATCATCAAACTTTGCAAAAAGAAAATCAGAGTGCCCATACACTTTTTTTGCAAAGTTTGGTGAGGATTTGTCCAGGGGTAGCGGAATTATAGGCCGCCCAAAAAGTGCTCTTCCTATGGAAACAGCAACTTAACCACAACTACACGGCCACAACTGTGACCGTGTAATATATACATATATATTCGCATTAGAAGAAACTGTTGTAAGTTGGAGACATTTGATATTGAATGTGCACATATGGGCATCAAATTTAAACAGCGTGGATACCTTAAAAAAATATTTGAGCGTGCCTATCATAAAGCTGGAGACCAAGAACGCTCCTCACTTCTAATAACTAAAGTTTTGCCACTTCAAGAAACAGGTAATTGTGAGACTCAACTTATTCTCACTTTTGGCAACACTTCCCAGCACATAAAACAGATCATGCGTAAACACTGGCATGTTTTACAGCTGGATGAACATTTGGGGGCTATTTTGGGAGAGAATATGAATATTACATTTCGATGTTCTATCTCCCTTAAAGACAATCTGGTCTCCAGCTTCATGAATCAACCTACTTCATCCATTGACCAAACCTGGCTGAACACATCTACCACAGGCTTTTTTAAGTGCAGGAAATGCAAAGCCTGTCAATATGCCAGAGATCTCTCCAACTATGAACACCCCTTTCTAGCTAAATGTGTTCCCATAAAATCACGAATCACTTGTGATACTGAGTTTGTGGTTTATGTACTCACATGTTCCTGTGGTAAGTGGTATGTTGGGAGCACCATAGGAAGACTTAAATTGCGTATGGTCCAGCACATACGGGATATCAAGAATGTGGATCCTACATACCCCATGGCTGTGCATTTTAAGGAAATTCATAACGGCAAGTTGGATGGTTTCACTTTTTTTGGCATTCATACAATAACCAAACATCCAAGAGGCGGGAACAGGGAATTGGCACTTAGACAACTGGAAACAAAATGTATCTAGGACCTTGAAACCAAAAAACCTAAAGGTCACAATTTAGATGAAGAACTCTATACTTTTTTAGGAACCTAATCCTGGAGACTGGAATATGAATGTGACCATTTCAGTCATTTAGATGACTTCTATCTTTCCTGAGATACTACGTTTTTCATGCCTTTCCATGTGTTAAGAATGTATCCCTATCTCAAAAATCTGGCATATTATTATGCCCTAGACTGTACATATTATTATTAACCCCATTTGATTTTATGATAAGTCATCTCTGTATTATCAGTGTCTGCATTTTCTATTTATGAGAATACGATTAGCTCCCCTCCTGTTACACTTCTCTTTCATTCTTTATCTTCATTTCTTTTTTCTTTTGTTGCTTTTCTTGGGTTCTGTTTCGGTCTATATTGGTCCATTGAGGTTGGATCAGATTTGATTGATTGCTTGCGCTTTCTTAGTTTTGTCACAGGTTATTTTGACATCTGGATTTCAGGATGGAGTGTAGAGACTATCTCACATAAGACATTCATGTTAATCCTGTGACAGGCTCTTTGGGTGATTTTTAAAGCTAAGCTTTTTATAACAGTATTCTGTTATACTGTTTACTTTTGTAAGTATATTATAATATTTTTGTTTCCTAGGAAGTGTATTTAGGTCATTATTTTAAATGGTCTCACTTTTCAGCCACTCTCCCCTTTACTTATGACTTTTGGTTTTGATTGCTGAGTATTAGAAGCTTGAGTCAGACTTATAATAATTTAACGCTGTGCCTTTTTCTTGCTCCTTTTTTTGATACATGAAGACACATTTTTAAGAGGACTGAATATACTTGTGCAGTTCAGAATTGTGATTAAATATTTACACCGTTTTATTTTTATTTTTGGGCTTGTCTGTGATGGTCTTAGTGCAGGCATAAAAGTGATAAAGTCATTATATTCTTGTACGTTTGCACAAGTCTAATTGTTTACATATGATGTTTACAGGCACTATGCACTTTATTGACTTGTAAGGGATACATATCCCAGTTAGAAGCTGCTTTGCATATTTGCACAGGTCAAATGTTTACAAAATAAGTTTGCACTTGCACAATGCACTTTATGGAATACTGGCATGGTTTGACTTTTATCATGCTATTCTGTGTCTGCACCATGCACCTCATTGATTTAAGACGATGAGAGTCCTTGGATATCTATACATTAGTGTGGCCAGGGCCTCTTTGTAATTTATATCTAGATAGAGTCCATTTATACTGTGTATTATTTATTTATTCATTCACACATATATATTACTTGTTATTGCCATCAATTATGGACATTATGGCGCAGCGTTTTGATTTTGTATACACTGCAGGCAACAAGAGGAGTGACATGATTGTGTTAGCTGATATTCCTATTATTTATAGCCATTTCGTGATAATAGGTAAATGTGCACATATTATTTTAAAATGCTGTACACCACGCACCAATACACAATGAAAAATTCGGAATTTTACAGTAAATGCTCAAGACAATGCGAATTGTAAATAAACACATGGTCACATATTCATTTATGTTAATGTGTGTGTTTCTCATTTAACTGAGTTTTATCTGTTAACCTCACAGAAACGCCACTTGTTGCAAGTGTTAAAATGTCTGCCAAGTTTGATTTATAGAGGCATTCAACCTTTCATGTGGACAGTCTATCCGACGTTCTGGGGGATAGGGACTGCTGAGCCCTTTTTTGTCACCTTGACAATGTTTACACTACCTACGTGATCAAACAGTCTGCTACCGCAAAACACGTCTTTTTGTTGTTTTCCTTATCATGCTGACGGATATTCATTAAAAAAGCATTTGTCAGTCTGGAAACGAGTTGGTGTGCTTGTCTTCGCATGGAGAGTCACAAAGACGTCCTCCATTGTTCCAAGGAGTGCATTCCATCTGCTTTTTGCCTGGTCTCATTGCAGATCAGAAACAGAGGGCTTCTTTTTTAATATATATATATGTATATATATATATATATATATATATACATTAAAATATGCATGCATAGAAAGGCAATTCGATTTTACACATACTTGCTTTTTTACTTGCAGTGGTGCCTTCTGTCCACCTAATTAAGATCCTCTCTTGATAGAAAAAGACAGTTGGCATAATGTAGAGAGAGGAATACATATTTACATGTTTCACTTCACCACTCCATCTGCCTGCTTCTCAATCATGTTGCATAATGGGTCAGCTTTCTGACCCTATTCTTAGCGTGAGACAGGCATGGCGAAAGAGAGCTGCAGTATTGCACTGTGCTGCACAGGGCGCCACTCTAAAAATGCCGTGCAAATGCTGATGCCTTCCAAAGGTCTATACAAGTTTAATGTTTGGGGCTGTTTTGCAATGACTTTGCTATACCCCATGAACCACACCATGAATGGGAAAATGGAGCACTAATCATTTCATTCACAACGAATCTTTGTAAGACTCTACCCTTTAATTCCCTTGACATTAGGGACCGATTGTAAAGTGAAGGGATGGATATAAGAGGTCCACAATAGCCGCATCGAAATGCTGCTTAGTTCAGTGCACAATCTTCAGGTCACATATATCATTTCTGTAAGCTAAGTCAGTGGCCCTCATTCCGACCCTGGCGGAGAACCATGGTGCAATTTGCACCATGGTCCATGGCGCAAAGCTGCCAACTCCGCCATGGGGGTTGGCGGACTTACCGCCCCATTCCGACCTTGGCGGGGCGGTAAGTCCCCAATCCCCATTTTACCCTTCCCATTCCCATTTTTGCCCCATAGGGCATAATGGGAGTGGGGAAGGCGTTAATTACGCCACCGTAAATTACGGTGGCGTAATTAACAACAAGGTCCCGTAGCGCCATGGATTTTTCCGCCCGGAAAAAGCAGGCGAAAAAAGCCCCATGGCGCTACGGGAACTCGTAGTAAGGCGGAAGGGTACGCCATGATTTACGCTGGCGTAAACCCTTTCCGCCAGGGTCGGAATGAGGGCCAGTGTGTTTTCAGCACTTTCTGCAGAAACCTATGTTTAACTTGCAAGTCACAGACTCTAAGCTAAGTAAAATAGCTCAAAGGTTTCCCTACTAGCTTCCAAGACCAGTGTTTAATCATCATGGCACACATTTCAGTCTGTAATGGATTTCAGATTGTTAGAGAATAAGCAACAGAAACCAATCTGCAAGGACTATTCCCTCTGATAATTCTGTTATTCGAAGCAGAACCAATTTGTAACTGGAACAGAAAATATACAGCTCTTTACTTTTACATTCGTAACTCTCAATGCACTCTCAATGCACCACTCACGCAACAATCTTTAATTGTGTCTATCCTCTTACAGTTTTTTGTCATACTTTCCTTGCGAAAGTCACACAGAGGACACTCTGCTAAATACGTTCTCTGCGACCTTTTCTCTTCTGGCGAATGATCTAATATTATTTTGATCTGTTAGCACCTTGTGACTTTTAAGCTTGCATAAACATATTTCACTATAAAATGAACGATCTGAATGTTGTCCTTTTTCAGAAACAGACCTTCCCCAATTTGTGGATGGGTCAGGCAGGTAATTGGGATGGTTTAGTCATGTATATTAGCTGAGCTGGAAGAAAATACATTCATGATATATAAGCATGTTTTACAAACCCTGTAGTCCTGTTATAACATTAAGGCAAACATGGCATTTGAATGGGTAGGCATATATATTGCAGACAGATTTTCTTTAAAATGTTGCTTTGAATTGGGTATAAATGAATGATTACAAATGAAACCTTTGCTGTTCGCCGAGCAGTCCGGGCTTTGAGCCAGATTATCAGTTGATTATGGTAGACGTGTGTCAGGCCCAGGGGTGTTGCTATCAGGCCTACAGCACGACCTTGACGGATGCTGCACAACAGCGTATGGCTGTTTCCATGGTGCTTAGGTGCTCAGTGGGGACTACAAATGCCGGCATCCTCCACAGAAAGCTACATACGATGGTGTGACATCATGGGCCGGACGGTGCAATGGCATGTCATCTGCCACATGATAGTATGGAGCAGAACATCCACAGCGTCAATATAGGAGCCAGCAACAAAGTAGACCTTGCGTCTCAACGTTGCACTGAATAGCACATTTCATATCCTGAATTGTATTTATCTGTTTCTTCTTGTTCTTGCCCTTGGATTTGGACCTTGTTTGGTTTTGGACTTTCCTTACTGGTATTGGTATTCATTTTCTCCTGCTTTTGGTTAATTAATCATGGCGTGTTGCTGGATGATCATCTGTTTTTTGCTTTTGGATTGTTTTCTGAGAGCCCTTTGAACCTTATACCTACTGTAACTCTGGGACCCTTCCTCAATACTGTCCTCTGGCACCTTTCTTCGGCCTGGGACAGAATCCTTCCTTTCTCTCTTTCTTCCTATTCATCCCAGATTTTTCCTTACATCCTGGTAGCTGTGTCCTTGTGCCGGTCAGGTCAGAGCCGCCCCACTTCACAGTGTTCCTTTGCTTCCTTCCCTTTTGTCCTCCTCTGCTCCCTCTCAGCAGATTCCCCAGTGATCTCCACTTCCGTCCAGGTAGAGTGTAACACATACTTCCCCATACTCTAGCTCCTTCTGGTGATATATGTCTAACCTGTGCCTTTTCTTTGCAGCCTAGGAGTGAGCTTGCGGCATTGCTCCCAACCATCTGGCTAAGCCATCAGCACCTCTATTACTTACCTCGGTGCTCTTAGGGGTAAGGTCTGTCATTGACATGACCTCTGATGCATCCCCAATGCTGCAAATCTGACAATGAGAAAACACTGTAAGCATAGTTTCTGGCCTAGAACCCAAAGCTTTTGTTAATATTAATAGTCCCTGATGTTCCCATAAATAATAAACAATGTTCCAGTAAGCTCCAAACTATCAAATGCAGTCCTAATATGGAATCCGCACATGAGCACAGTCAGGTATTCCCGGAAGCCATCGGCCGCAAGTCTTCAATAATATAGTACATTTTCTCTGAGAATATGTTTTGTAAGAGAGTGGAATATGTGAACTAATTCCCAGGGAACATGTTTATCATGAGCTATGGTGCTCAGGGCACTGACTTTGGAATATGTTTTGAAATCCAGTGGTTATATGTAAAGTTAGATGAATGCTGTTTGAGATCATCATGGAGCCCTTTTGGGTCAGAGCTGAGCTGTCTCCTTTCTGGTTCATGAAGAAGACAGGGGCTTTCATTGTCCTTTTACTGTCCTCGATTTCTGCAGCACTAAATTGGATTTCAGAAGGCAATTGCTCCACAAGCTTCTTCATTTTACTTTTTGAAATAACTATTATTTCTTATTGAGCTGTATATGGAAGCATCATATACCTACCTGCAGCAGCTCAAACCCATGATGTGTGCATCATGGTCAATCAATTGACACAAAATCTCTTTTAAGGCTTCCGTTATTGACATTGGAGACCATGATGGTTTATGTACGTGGTTTTTCCATAGCAATTGATATTTTGAGTTTTTGTGTGTTTTCTAGCACTACATCTTCAGGCTGTCTGCTCAGCAGTCACCTTTCAACTGTCACAGAGGAGTGGTGCAAGTATGAGAGATAGGTTCTACCTTATTTTGAAATCACATTGAGAAAGGGAAGACATATTAGAAGAGCCAATTCAATTAGGGGTCATTGATATGCATAAGGCCTTTTTGTGATAGCCAATTAACATTAAAATTGCCTCTAAGAAGCTTCTTTTAATATTTGATTTGATTGATTCCTTATAAGTAGCTATACAAGCTAGGACATGATAGAAACGTTTTAATTAATAAGCTTTCTTATATTGAATGTATTATGTGTAATCATAGTGATAATAGCAATATATTCCTATTGCTTTTTTCTTCTAAAAGAGAGTGTGAGAATATTCATTGAGTGGGTTTTCATGAATGTAGATGCATGTGATTTAAGTGTTTCTAGGGGCATCTATGTATATTGAGGTCTATTGTCTTACAGTATATTGTGCATGTGTTGTTAAGGAATGGGTTGGTAGAAGGTTTAACTGTAGTCCCGCTATGAAGTTAATGACATTAGTAAATTAGTCCTGAGCAGATGAGGGAGGGTGGCTAGGTCACTGCAGGGGTTTGTCTACTCTCTCTTTGATACCCACTGACATGTATCTGCTCTTGTCTACCTCTATACCGACCTAAACCCCTACTGGGCAGAGTGTGCAGCACGCGCTTTGGGGTGAAGGAAAGGCTTTGGTTGTAGGGGTGATAACAATGAAGTCAGTATAAATATGAGTGTGTGTAGAAATTCCAGAATCAGTCTAATGGAGTCATAGGCAGAAACATGTATAGCACCGAAAAGAAGAGGCTTTAGCCATGGGATAGGTAGACAATTGATCTGATATAGTTGCAAAATATGTAGAACATTGCAGGTATTTAGTTGAGAAAGTGGTAGAAAATTGATATGATTTAGTTGGAAAAGAGATCGAAAATTAAATTTTGAGAATACTGCTTATCTTGCATGACAGAAATGCACAATATTTTTGCTTAGTCTTAGAGTTCTTCTTGCTAATAACAAGACTTTCAAAATTTTTGCTAATGAAAAATTCTATTACATCTTTTCCAAATGTTTTTTCTTTGTTAAGAGTACACAAATCGTTTCTCTCAGTATATTTCGAGTTCCCTGTTTCTTACACATTTCTATTAGATTAGTAATACTATGAATGGCTAATCAATCTCATAGAACCAAGGAACAAATTTATATAGCATTTGATCAACCATACATTCTAATGGACAAACCTACATTAGTTAGTCAATGTGTGGATGCAAGCTGTGGGTGCAAGCTGCTGAAAACAAGTTCAGATCAATGCTCATATATCATTTAATGAAGCGCACATTAAGTGGAGATACAGAGAGAAAAATAAATATGAACATGTATGAAAAGTGGAATTCATAAAAACACAGTCACCAACAAAAAGGCAGATAGTTCAATAAATACACTTAATAAAATCATGAATATTGTAATCATTTAATACAATTTATTTTAAAGTGCGTACTGTTTGTTTGCTTATTAACAAGTATCTGAATCTCCATAGGATTTCATATATGCATATTCAATCTATGATCAATTAACCAGGAGTACACTCTCTTAATGACCACTGAACATGCTATGTGTCCTATTATGTGGTCAATGTGGGGTCAACATATACATTTAAACTTCTAAAGCCAAGTGGAAGGCCTTCATTAGTGCAACAAAGCATCATTGTTAAGATGGATTTCTAAACTCTGACCTGGTGGGCAGAGGTTTAGGATACCAACGTGGTTTATTAGAACAGCTGGACCTTCTGGACAAACCAGACCAATCTACAGTAGGTTGTCAGGCAGTCTAGACTAACTCTCCGGAGGGCCGAGCGTGAAAGGAAGTCCTCAATGATCACACACAGTACTACTCCAGAGATTACCCTAAAACAGATGTATATCAAAAATATATTTATTATAGGTCTTTGTACCAAAGCACGATTACACCACAGTTATCAAGAAAACAATTACCACGCACAGTTATTTACTATGTAACATATATACAATAAAGCTTTTAACCTAATGCCGATGATAGGGGAGAAAATAACCACAACTTGCAATGGGAAGGGGTCAGTTCAACACATATATCAAATTAGGCAGTTCTTCATAGTCAATCTCTAATTTATGTAGACCAGCCCAACGAAGTGAGGAGTCCTGTGCTGAAAGTACAGTAGTGCCTTAACAATGCACGGTTGTGCGTAAAGCAAAAAACTGGTACACTTCAGAGGGCTGTAGCTACTCAGAAAGAGGATTGAGGAGATGAAGAATAAGGTCCTATTCCTAGACGAGGGTCTACCCTTCCGGACAGAGTAACTTTCGGAGTTCGGAAATAGCTGGGGCACTCAGGCTAGCCCAGCCAAGTTGAGTATCTTTTAAGGAATTCTCATGCCTAAAAAGGGATGGATGTGCCAGGGGGCCACCGGTAATGAAAATACTCACTGACCCTCAACACAGTCGAAAGACCTAACTTTGGTAGTCTAGCCCACTTCGCTCGTAGGGGTCTACCCTGCAGTTTCAGGAACCTCTGGCTCTCAGTGGCTGTGGAACGGTATCATCATCTGTGGCGGGACAGTAGCCTTTACTCAACTCTCAAAGAAAGGAGAAGGATAGTTCCAGTGAAGCACATCTCAGGACATGGTGGGGCAGAGCTGCAGGCACTTACAGCGATGGTCATCACAGCGCTGCGACACAGGGACCACAAATGCTTGCTGCATGGAGCACTCTCATAAATCGTGACCCAGAGGAGCTAGGACAACTAGTGTTGGTGGGAGACGGCCTGGGATCACAAGCAAGCGATTCTCAAAGTCACGAGTCTGAACTCAGGATGACAGCATTTCTGTGTGATACCCAAGTTTCAAACTGGACAGCTCACTGGCCAGAAACACTTCCAAAGGGGCTCTTTGCCAGGGTAAGGTGCCGAGAATAGTTTTTACCACTACTCCAAAGGGGCAAAGTGCCCTTGCAGGCCTTCTTAGTATGATGCAAAAGCAAATGTCCGACGGTACAGCAGCAGGGTCAGGGTACCAAACCTTCCTAGCACGTCACGGCAGTTCCTCGAGTCGGCTCTTTCATTAAGAATACGTGGCTCCTATTGAAGTTTGGTGTAAACGTCAGCTGATCGACCTCGAATGGTTGCAGAGCTCCTTCTCTTATCCAAGATTTGGTTCACGCTCAAATCGCAGATAGCCAATTGAAGATCTGCTCTCTTGCATGTCCACCAGACGTGGGCCAATCATGGTCGACCGTGGTTCCAGTCATTCATGACTACCAGACATACTGGCACCAGTAGTGTGGAATGGGACCAGACTGCCCCATCCCTCTTCCTGTGCACTAGCACATGTGACATGCAGGAGTCTGCGAAAAGATGCAGTTGTAGCAGGGGGATGCATGCCAAAATAAGGAATACCCAGCTCTCTCAAAGAGACAAAATGGCCAAAGGACAGTACAAAAGACTTTGTGTAACAGCCATTTTTGACACTGGCCACAGTCTTGGGGAAAATGCAGTAAACGCGGTATGGTCCATAAAAACAAAGTAAAAATACTTTTGCTGCCACCAGTTCACCCTAGGCACACTTGTACAAACAGCAACAATTCCGTAGAGGGTGGCTTGGGCCATAAAATAAAAGGACCCCTATGCGCGCTACTGCAATGTACTTGGCACATAGATAAAAAGTTTCCAAAAAATGGCAACATAGTCGAAGACTAAGGGAAAAATAGGGCCTCATTATGAGTCCGGCGGTAGCCATGCCGGTAAAATCGGCACCGCTGCCACCGGAGTAATTTTTTTGTCCGGCGCCCGGCAATGGACAATTACTGGTGCATTACAGCCCCGGTGGACCCGGTTGCTGGGCGCCATAAAAAATTATTTCCCATTCCCGTTTGCTTCCCATTGGAATCAATGGGAATGGGGAGGATGGTAGCACCAGCACCATTCAGAATGGTGCCGGTGCTACCGTGAAGGTCTGCTGGTGGTTGCCATTCCACCCGTCAGGTCAGCCTGGCAGGTGGGATCACACCCACCCGCAGAACTCAAAGTTTGCCAGTCCCAAAACAACGGTACCGGCAAGCATACCGGAACTGTTGTTTCTGGACTGGCAAGCTTGTGATGAGACCCATAGTTTCCCAGTACTGACAGCCTGAAGGACCTGTTAGTTTCCCCATAACAAATGATCCAAAGCCCAGAGAGGTTCAGCTGAAGGACAGGCTCCTCTGGAAAATGTCAGGTTAGGTAAGCCAAACAAGAGCAGAAGTTTTGGGGAGGTTCACAAACCGAGGGTACATTGCACCTAAGGCAAAACATTCCTAACAATCATATAGGACCCTCCATGTGTATTATGCAAAACATCATGGAACAATACAGTAATGACTAGATAATACAAAGAATATACATTTACGAAGCAGGGAAAAATAGAGACACTTTTAGGGATTGATTAAAAAAAAAGTATTCGCTAAGTATCCTGTCTGTGCAATCACTTCGCTACTGATTGAATGAAGGTAAGGTTTGCTTTCTCCTCACCAAGTGATTTTTTTAAAATCTGTTTTTTTGTTTTATTGGTACAGCTATGGTGTGATAATCTTTTTAGGTTTGTTGTTCCTTTTTTTGTCTAGGAATTAAATACAGGGCTGAATTTGCAGTGAACAAGGGACACGATTAGTTTAAATTCAATACAGTCTTTCTGCCAGCAACCTGATGGATTGTCGCCTTACAACAGGCTGCTCTAGATATTTAACTCCTGTTGGTGAAGACATGAACATATTTTTATTGAATTGGTTTGCTTTAAAGTTGTGTCACATATATTATATTGAAAATCACAGAATGGGTCAACCCTCTAAATCACCTCACTTAAGATAGGAGACCTACTTTGAAAAAGGGGAGTGCTTGAAATATACTACAGGCAAAATTGAAGTTGTAGCACTTTCTCTCCACTCAGACACAGACACTATGCCAGCCGATGAGCTGAGGAAGTAGCATCTCGCTCACAGGTTTTTCCCCTGAATATGATGACAGCATTATATCATGGGATATACGAAACCGACCATTTGGTGCTACAACTTCAATGTCACCCGTCGTGTAGTGTTTCCCTTGACAATGACGTGGAACATCGTGGGACATACCGTATTTTTTACTTAGAGAACCAACAGTCATTTTGCCCATTGTGCATTTGAGCCACTTATTCAGTAAGCAATTCTACAACTGGTGAGCTGGAACAGCACAAGGGTACCCAAGATTTGTGATCATGAATATCGATGATAGATTTGAAGGCACATTGCAATTTCCGGGTACTAACCTTGATGCACTTTTTGATTCACTGTTGTAAATTATTACACTGTTGTGTGCTCACCAGTAGACGTTTTTAAAAGTATATGACTCCACTCTTTTTGTATATGAATAACATGTGTTTATGTTATTTGAGAACACATCTACGATTCATTGTGCCTGAGTTTTTAGCTCTGAATTCACTAGAGATTTGTTGTGTATGATTGTGTTGAACACTCACATATACTATATTCAGTAAAAATACTTAAAGGGATGTTATGATTAAGTTGCGCTACTAAAAACCTATGAAATTCAGTGAAAAAAACTTGGTTACAGGGAAGTTATGGTTCCAAGTAAAACCGAAATACCCCTTAAATTTGCCAGTTATGGTAAGCTAAGCTACCATAACTTGCGCCACCACCATGCACTGCTAAGACTAGCACCCAGGACATCAAAGATGACATCACTGATGGCATCACATGTCTGGCTCCCTCTTTTTTCCTTTACTTACATATCTAGGCCAGTAATAGTCAGGTACACATTTTTTTTTTAAAAGTACTATTTTTGTAGACCTATACTTCAAATATATTCTTACAGTAATTCACTTGGGGTTCACTCACATCATATGAAACATATGCATAGCGGAAAACACAGACTTGGAAAACAGCAATGCTTTGTATGTATGAAGATGATCAGTAAGGTTATCAACATTTCTTTTTATAGTTATGTTGTTTTTTTATTACTGTACTTTCCCAGCATATGCTCATATTTGTATACATTGTATTCACACTACTTACCTTAGGGTCCAGTCACATTATGTGATACTTGTACATAGTGAAGTAGCAGCTTTGAAGCAGAGCAATCATTTCTGTGCATGAAGATAATCAGTTAGGTTATGAAGATTGTCTGGTAATACTGCTCTTTTTTTTTACTTCATTTTCCCTGTATATGCTCATATTTCAAGTGTTGTTGTCTTTTTCTGTTTTGTTTGCAATAATGCAATTATATAGAAACCGGGTTTTATTAGCTACTTATTAAATATGGCAAGATTATTAATATTGCACCTCCATCGTGTATGCTCCACAAAATTCCTGTGTTTCTACGTGAGTATCTTAGTATACTAAAGAACTTATAGAATGCTATTTGTATCACCGCATTGCTTAATGCACTACATACCTCATGATATTTATTCTGACCGTTGACACTTTATCAACATTACAATGAGAACCCGTTGTACAGAATTTTCATGAAAAGTAAATGCGCATGTGATGTCATCAGTGATGTTATCAATGACATTTGTGATGTCATCTTTGATGTCATGGGTGTTAGTCTTAGCAGTGCACGGTGGTGGCGCGAGTTATGGTAGCTTAGCTTACCATAACTGGCGAATATCAGGGGTTTTCCGGTTTTACTTGGAACCATAAGGTCCCTGTAACAAAGGTTTTTTCACTGAATTTCATAGGTTTTTAGTAGCACAACTTAACCATAACCTCCCTTTACCAAAGTTTTTTTTTAATGAATATAGATATACATAGTGTGAATTACATATGTGTTTACTAGGATTCCCTTACTTTATATACATGTAACATAGAATATACTGAACCCCCTGCTAGTGATTTTGATGTCCGCGGACTGTGCGCATGTCCGCGGATGGGCGCGGACAACATCAACACTACCCAAAAACTCAGGGGGTATCTTAGATTGTTGTATCATGCCATATAAACACTGAACACGTTCAAAAAGCATCACATGAACACATTATATGTAATAATAAATAAGAAGTGGAACCAATATATGTAAGACATGAACCGTCCATTTAAATAGCATAGGTACTAGAATGGAATATACCAAAACAAAAAAGATATGCCTCCAACATAATACCACACAGAAACTGCACAGCAAGAAGCAACAGCAGACCTAACAACAGTAACAACAAAACATAACAGAAACTAGTAAGTAAACTTCATTTTTCTTATATATTTCTAAACTTTCTGTATTAGGTACACTAAAGGTAATATATTTTGTTTTAGACAGAAATGTCCAGTACTTTGGAATGGCTTGAGGAAGATTTCCTACGTGATTAAATGAGTGAAGACAGTGATACTAATGGGAGACACTTCTCTATATAAGCCAATTAATATCCATTACTTTATGTGTACTTAACACTTTTCTTTTTTAACAGACCATACAAACAGTGAAAATAATATAACAAAAGAGACTTTAGAAAATGCTCTGCAGCGAATGGAACAAAAAATGGATATGCTAATGGAAAATTTCAACCTTTTAAAACATTGTGTGGAGGACCACGTACAAGAAAACATTAAATATCATTGTCCCACATGTACCTGTTCCCCCTCTTCATGTCCCAGTCAACTATCCCAAACCCTCACCACCAAGAAAAATGTCATGATGAGACTGCCATCCCTTCATCCCCTCCCATCCATCATCTGCAAATCCCTAATTATCCCTGTATTTGTGTCAGTTTCTGCTTCCCCCTCTCTTTCATAAATGTTATGTGTGTATATAATAATAAAATATTATGTGTGTTGTTACTTCATTCCTTTGTGTCTTATTTTTAAAAAAAAGGCAGTTAAGGTGTCAGCAGACAGCGCAGGTGTCCGGAATGTCCGCAATTAACCAAAATGGACGTGTCCTAAGAACACTATACCTGTCCGTACTGTCCCCAATCAAAATGGAACTGTTCTTAGAACACACGCGATGTCCGGGATGTCTGCAATTAACAAAAGTGGAGGTGTCCTTAGAACACTATGCCTGTCCGTACTGTCCACAATCAAAATGGAACTGTTCTTAGAACACACATGGTGTCCGGGATGTCCGCAATTAACCAAAATGGAGGTGTCCTTAGAAAACACTATGCCTGTCCGTACTGTTCGCAATCAAAATTGAACTGTTCGTAAAACACACTCGATGTCCGTGATATCATCAATTAACTAAAATGGTGGTGTTCTAAGAACACTATACATGTCCATACTGTCCACAATCAAAATGGAACTGTTCTTAGAAAGCACCCGGTGTCTGGGATGTTCACAATTAACCAAAATGGAGGTTTCCTAAGACACTATACCTGTCCCTACTGTCTGCAATCAAGATGAAACTGTTCTCAGAACACACTCGATGTCCGGGATGTCTGCAATTAATGAAAATTGAGGTGTCCTTAGAACACTATACCTGTCCGTACTGTCCCCAATCAAAATGGAACTGTTCTTAGAAAGCACCCGGTGTCTGGGATGTTCACAATTAACCAAAATGGAGGTTTCCTAAGACACTATACCTGTCCGTACTGTCTGCAATCAAGATGAAACTGTTCTCAGAACACACTCGATGTCCGGGATGTCCGCAATTAATGAAAATTGAGGTGTCCTTAGAACACTATACCTGTCTGTACTGTCCGCAATCCAATGGAGATGTTCTTAGAACACATTTGATGTCTGCGATGTCTGCAATTAACCAAAATGGAGGTGTCCTAAGGACACTATACCTGTTCATACTGTCCGCAATCAAGATGGAACTGTCCTTAAAACACACTCGGTGTCCGGAATGTCTGTAATTAACTAAAATGGAGGTGTCCTAAGGACACAATACCTGTTCGTACTGTTTGTAATTAAAATAGGAGTGTCTGCACTAACACCTATGCACATGCGCACCACACCCATAGGTCCTACGAACATCGCACCTGTCCATAACTGTCCGTCGAACATATGTTGCACTTTTAATTAGTTTGAGGACCTGAACACTGTCCGTAGATCACCCGCACGCATTGGCACAACCGTCCCTGCACATTTGGTGTCCTGCGGACAGCCATTCCATTTGCAAAATTGTCCGCGACGTCATCATGTGACTGCACCCATGCTGAGCATGTGTCCTTATTTGCGGACACTGTCCGGGTCCCCGAACACTTTAAAAGTACTTTTTTGGACAATCCAAAGTATTTTACAGTAAACGTTCACCGTTGCACACGTCCCAGACAATGTCCCTGGTGATCTACATACTTTTTGGAACTTTTTAAGCCTTTTTTAGTGTTTGATCTGCGCGCACCAGCACCCCTATAAAAGGCCACACCCTACAATTGCTCCTCATTGTGCTTCTGGCTACCTGACAGAGCATTGATTCTTCTTGCATTTACTGCATTTCTGCTGACTCTTGCCTGCTGTCCTGCAGATGGCGACCATGGCTGCTTCAGCTTCATCTCCACCCCCACCCCCTCCACCACCACCACCTCCCAAAGAGCCTGCAGAGGGGAACAGGTGTGAGGATGCAGAGGAGACGGATAAAGAGGATGAAGAGGATGAGGTAATGGAAGTCCCTACTACCAGCACTCGCCGTGAGTCTTGGGTGTGGCAGTTGTTTACTCTTGGTGGAGTGCCAAAAGCTTGTGCGAATAAGGTCACCTGCAATCAGTGCCACATGGTGCTGAGTCGTGGAAGGCCTGGTTCATACAGCTTTGGTATGACATCAATGAAGTGACACCTGAGGTCGTTCCACGGTGGGGCTATTCGCCAGGTTGTACCTTGCGATAAATGTAGTAGGTTGAGTTCTTCTACAGCATCCTCCATTTCCGCTCCTGTCACCACAAGAGACACTCCTGTGGGACAGAGCATCCCTCCAGATGCCTCACAGGCCATTCATGATGCTGTTGACCCTTACATTTCGAGGGTTACACTGTTGTGTATGTACATCGATGCAGCACTCTGCAGTGGGGAGAATCTTCAGAGTGCTTTCGAGACTGCGGTCAAGGAGTGCGAGAAGAACTGCCCACTACCTGCATAAGGCCTGCCCAACATCTTCCTCTCTCCACCTGCCCTTTCTTATCCCTGTGGTTGGTGTCCCTTCCTTACCCTCCTTTCCCCTCCTTTCCTTGTGTGTCGTGCTTAAAAACCAAAAAAAAATGCTCTTTTCAGAACCGCCTTTCAGAGTTTAAAAATAGAAGTGACAAATAAATAGGGCAGGCCACTGTGTATTTTTTATGGGTGCTGCCCTATCAGAACCATTGCACTTTTCTATGGGAAGAAGTGGTGGCCCTGAAAAGAGCCTTTTGGTGGCATTTTTTTGTGTTTCAAAAACTTCAAATGATTAACACCTGTTGCAAAATGTATTAATGTAATTCCAAAAAAGGTCTCAATGCATTTTGTATATTTCATAGAAAAATGTGATTGCCAGCATAAGTAAGATGGACTTATCTCTGCGAAACATGTATGTGCTATGAAATTTAATATTTTCATTGTGAAAAGAAGACATGCCAACATCTCGTAAAAAGGCACAAACAGCCTTATTGACATTGCGCCTCACTTTCTCCATTTGTGGACCAAATAAAGAAGAATGCAGCCACATTTGTCCCTGTGCAATGCGAGAAAAAATTACTTCGGAATTTGGAAACATATCCATGACCTTCCGAAGTCCTTCTTTCATTGCAAATTGCAAAGAAATTCCAGACACATGTCATAAAATGTTCCCTCCACAATGAATAATAATTATGTCTGGATGACGCTGTGTCACCAAACTAGCACAGAGAGGTACCAAATCCAGCCACTTCATTCCACGCACTCCATGCCAGTGCATTTCCACATTAAGGAATACAAGATATGCAGCCACTCCACAGCGTTCTGCATGGACCTCCAACCAATGTATCCATGAGTCTCACAAAATCCAGATAATCTGTTTTCTGAAACACACAGCCATAGCTATCTGTTCTTCTCTCAGCAAAAAGACTTTCTGACAAACTCTATCCTTACACAACACACCCAGTAAACTTTATTGACCAATCCCCTGCTCTGCTCATTCTCATGTGCATGCCTCTCCACCCCAAATTCTCAGTATGTAACATGCTGTGTCCGCGGACAACCGCCATCTCTGCGGACATATCGAAAAATCTGAGCATGATGAATTTAAATTTAAATAATTTACCTAATTTCCCCATTTAGGTTGGCTGAAAAGAGACGTTTTTTTTGGGGGGGGGTTGCAGATGTTTGAGAGACACCTTTTATTTTGTATTTTTTTTTGTTTTGTGTCACCAAACTAGCACAGAGATGTACCAAATCCCGCTCCACCAAAGCAACCTTTATGTTCCAAAACAGCATGGCATTTCCCATAATAGATAAAGAAATACCATCTTCTTTAAAATAAACAGCATTACCAGAGTCAATGTTCTCATTATTACAAAAGAACATACCAGCTCTGAACATGAACGCAAACATGCCTCAGTTGATTGCACACCTAGCAATGCTTTTCTGTGGACAAAAAACAGAACTATTATCCCATATTGCCCTAGGCACTAAACCAGAAAAAATAACTTTGGCATTTGGAAGGACTTTCATTACTGCTTGAACCAAGTGTTCCAAATTTGCCAAGAAAAGTAGGGGCACTGACATAGCCCAAATGCAAGGCACCACAGTGCAAATCTACCACATGGGGACTATTCATCTTGCCCATATCTTCACAAACATGTACAATTCCTTGCACATTGAAATCAGACACAGTGCTCCACACCACCTCAACTCCTTTAACATCAAAATTGTTTGCCATATTCCTGCATGTAGCATACTGCTCCAAACCATGCACATTCATATCTCCAACCACCAACACCCTGACTTTCTCCACCTCTGCCATCTTTACTACACACAGCCTCTTTCAACACAAATCCACAATTTCAACACCTGATTGGCTAATCCCTACAGTCCCCTCTCCATGCTAGATTTGCTGGAAAACCCTGGATGTTGCACGACAGCCGCCGTGTCCGCGGATCGCATAGCTCTCAGACAGTCCTTCTACCATTTCCACTTCACTCTCTGTGCCATTCCCTCATTGGATACAGCCAAGCAGTCACACAACCATCCACCAATCACATCCAAGAACTCTACATCTAACTCCATCATCATAGTTCAGCACTTCAAATGTACTGTTGATCATTCGGAGTACACATTTTATATAATTGGAAAGCACCTACCACAAAAACTACTGTACAAGTCTCCAAGATTTCTACTTGCAGCTTCATGCATATCCACATGCATGCATAAAAACTACAGGAATGCATATTTTCTGCACAGTACATGTACAACTCTTATAAATGCATATAAACACGGTAACTGCCTCTTAACCTGTGTAACCTATAAAATGAACTTACTGTCATCTTTCCCATCTGTTATAATCAACTGTCACTTCCAAACCTGTCTGCTATCTAAATTCTTTTTTTACACACACAGCTATCTAAAAAAAGTGTAATTTAATGTTAAAATAACAGTATAATTGTATAAAAACACTTTGTAGAGCATTTTAAAATCACACACAGCTAGGATGAGCTCATGCATGTTCATACACCCACAGAGATAGACACTATCATTAGGAAAGCTCAGAGCTGAAATAATACCACTGCCTCTACATCACATCCTTCTGCTTTATTACGCACACCTTCACAAATGCATACATTCCATGCTTTTCTATACAGTTTCTGCCATTTACCCTTTCAAAAAAAAAAAAAATATATATATATATATATATATAAGATAAGATATTTCTTCTATCTCATAACATCAAATAACAGACTTAAGAAACCAAGTGAGTTTCATACTCTTAGTATTATACTCATTTGCAAAACATGTTCAACTAACAGATTCTAAGTAAAATATACAGGCTGCACATAGGCAAAATAAACTGCATGCACACACTATGTTCTGTTATCAAAAACACTACTACTACAAAAACATAAACATCAACGTCTACATTAAATACAGTGCTATAAACACACATATTTACTAACTTCTTTCTTTTACAATTGCAGTGAGGACCACTCTCCTGAAAAGCAGCAGCATCTGAAGTACAAACAACAACTCAGAAGAAACCTACTCACTCCATACAAAAAAGTAAGTACACTCTAGTTAGGCCAGTTCCTCGATCAGTATGTGAAAGGCAGAGACACATTCAAAATGAAATGACTACAAAATATGGATAGCTGTCCAGTGTGGAAATACACAGGACTACAAGGACATTCATTAGCCTGCATTTCAAGACCTATTTGCAAAAGCACCTTCCATCATATCAAAATGATATCAACACATCATTCAACTATAAGAAATCTAGTACATAAACTGTACTATGCTAAAAGTCCTGCCTTAGCACTATCCAATTTAAATAACAATCTTCTACATGGTACAGCCAAAGACCTACTCGAAGAAATAGAGCATACCCAGAGAAAATATTTTGGAAGTCAAAGCCACTTACATACCACAATAGCTTTATAACAGACTAGCAAAAATTGTACAGATGGCAACCTTCTACTACACACATACAAAAAAGAAATACTAAAATTTAAAAGTACATCTGCTGAAGTACCAAACCATGTGTGTGAGTGCTGCCGCAGAAATTTTTATAAAAGTAGCACAAAAACTGTAGACATAACATACAAAATAGAAGACAATGAAGATTCCAAATGGCTTGAACTAGTTCTCTACCTTATAGCAGAAAACAAATACGAAATAACTGACCCTTAATACTTTGCAGTTACTGCACTGGAAAACTTGACAACAACCAAACTCCTTCACGAGCTATCACAAATAACTTGTAATTATTCCCACTACCAAGACCTCTGCAACAACTCAATTTATATGAGAGCATCATAATCCAAACAGTGCAGCCGTTTCAAGCAATAATACGCCTTCAACCAAAAACAGCAAAAATACCTCCCTCTGAATTAGTGAAAGGCATTCGTGGCAAAGTAGTTTATTTACCATTAGATCTGAAAGAAAATGTACACACTCTGGGAGTGCAACATCAATAGATAATCGTTAATTGTCTTAGTAAATGGTGTACCTACAAAAGACAAAAAAATTTGGCAACAACTTGTGGACTTACATAAAGTTAGACAAGTCTTGAAATATCTAAAAGACAATAATGAATACTAGAAAACAATTAATATTGAAGAAAACCTGACGGAAAGCACTGAAATAATTCAAGAGTCACCAGAAACTGGTCAATTACCATTATACAATTCATGCATTACACTCTAAAGACTCCATAGATGATGCACTGTAAACTTATCAAATGCGACAAACCAAAGGATCACCAATCAGCATATGGGAAGCATGCGCTTTTCCTCTACTCTTTCCTACTGGGAAAGGAGGATGGTACGATGATAGAACCACTCAGATAACAGCATCAGAATACTGATCTTTACAAATGTATTCTGAAGATCCCAGATTTAGACAAAATGTGAAATACATATTCCACCTATTCTTTGAAAGTGAACTAGCAACTCTATGCTACGGAGTTGCACACACATTGAAATGAGGTACCCATTTTCAAAATATGTCAGCTACACAATTACTAGACAAAGTACAACAACAAGATGAGGTCCTACAATCAAGCATTACAAATCTGTTAGCAAACATGCATGGTACAAAAGAATACTGGTTCCAACGTCACAGAGATGTACATTGTATGATAAGAAACCTTGGCCCACCCACTTGGTTTGTTACATTAAGTTGTGCAGAATATGCATGGGAAGATTTACATGATTTCCTAAGCATAGCAAACAAAAACAAAACAAACATAGATATACTAAGACCTGGAGAACTCTGCTCTCTAGATCCTGTTAATGTTTCAAGATATTTCCATCATCGCTTCATTAATATGCTACACTTTATTTGTAATGAAACTGTTCCTCCCCTCGGAAAAGTGGAACACTTCTTTTGGAGAAAAGAATACTAAGCCAGAGGCGCAACACACATCCACATGCTTTTATGGATTAACAATGCTCTTAAATTTGGTCAAGACAGTGATGCCACTGTTTTACAGTTTATCGAAAAATATGTCACTTGTGAAATTCCTTCACAAACAACAAATAGTGACCTTCATGCACAAATTTTACAATTTCAAAGACAGAAATGTGGAAAATATTGTTGTCGCAAATATAAAAACAAAGGTTTCCCTAGACCAATTACAGCAATAGGTCAAGTATACAACTTCATGGCTTCAGTTAGACATAGGCCCTCATTACGACCCTTGCGGAAATCGAAAAACGATGGCGGAAATGCAATACCGCCATCGAATAGCGCTCGGTGCGACTATGACCCGTCACCGCAAAGTACGAAGCCATTAGCGACACCGTAGTGAACGCCAACGCTAACTGCACCAAGCACGCGCGCGCGCGCCATGCCAAACCGCAAACACCACCATGGTGCAACGGTACGCCAATTCCGACCCTAGCGGACATGTACCTAACGCCATCAGGCATGGCGGAATGTACCATTCCGCCATGGCGAGAAGTACGGCATCGCGAATCAACCGTAAACGGCCCCACTGAGTGCCTGTACACCGCTCCCTGCCCACAAAGTACAACTCCCCGTAGGTGCAATGAAGCCACAATGCAACCATTGAAATGTACAAGTCACCCATGCATGCCAACGAACAAAAGAAACACAACAGGGGCCAATGGGAGCTGCAGGGCACAGATGGCACGAATACAGAAGCCATCCCAATGGACATGACCACAGTCCCCCACCAAGAAACGCACGCAAACACAGGCACCTGTGACCAGCAATATTCCGAAAACCACATCATTCAACCAGTCCACCTGGCTGACCGGCATCTGTTACACAAAACCCAATCCCCCGCCCCTGAGCATGACAACATTCAAACTGGCATATTGGCAGCCCCCATCCCTGACCTCACTGGGCTTCGTAGGCAAACGCGCACAGCACAGTACCACGCAACTAAACCCCGAAGCTGGAACCCAATGCAGATCTCCTCACAATACATCGCCCCCCAAATAGGCATATGCCACATCACTTGCAAAGAAAAACGCTACACGGGCCAAATCAGAATAGATATTTATGCACATCAAAATCACCAAGCACATACAGCCATCAGGCCATGAAATCCAAAACACCAATCACCATTGTGGGCTGCTTCCGCAAGAAATGACCAGCCACTACCTGTGTGTCGCCCTGTTCCCCCATGGTACACAGAGCCACATTCACGTCCGAAAAGGCAACATGGAAGCGCACAGAACCGCAGGGCCGTCCCAATGGGGAGGCACTAGTCCAGCTGAAAGGCCGAAATGTTGCTCCGAGCCACCAGTACTGCGTAAGGGCATGTGGCCCATTGGCGATCGTCCCATAAGATCGTAATGCTGCTCCACTGATTAACACGAAGCAGCAGGTGTCGGGAGTAAAATCCATCTGCAGGAGTGGCATACAGATGGCAGTGGCAAAAGGGGAGGAGATACCTGTCAACCAAAAGAAAAGAAAAAGAACAGAATGGCCATCAGAACTACATACCAACAACTCACTTCAATGATCACACGAAATCCACAGCCATATGCATGCTAGCCCACTCCAAAGGAACATCACCACCCCAAAACCACTTGCGACTCATAACCATCTATATCGAGGTGCAAACACCATCGCAAACGAGTGTCTGAGGGCGCCTCGAGACAGGGAGGGCTCAACAAGGCCAGATGGACGATGGTCCCACTATGGCAGCCCTGCATCACATAGCGTAGGGGAGGCGGATAGATCCCAAGAAGCCCTGTACATGGCAAACTCTGTATCAAATCACCTGCCCATGCATCCATCCATCATTCCCTCATCCCGGGATCAAAATGCCTGAATAATTACTCACATGACATTAGAAACATCCATTGAGTCTGTGCGTTATGCAGCCTGCTAAATCCACAGTGCCCCAGCCCGTAATTCCAGTGTTGTGAAGTAACATGTATTTGGGAACGGACGGCCTCATCGCCCACGTAGCTATTGCGCATCCCAAACTATTCATATCAATCATTGCTCCCTCGCCATGGGCCCTGTCTCAAGGACATAGAACAATAGAACGTTACATTTGCAGTCAGACCTGTGGGCATCTCCTCGCCGCTAGCTGGAAACCGAAAGCGCCGCCCTTCGAATTCCTCATTTGCAACATCACGTCGAAAAGGCATCTGTGGCCGTTTGAAATCACTAATCATCCCATCGAGTGCGGCTGTGTGTGAAAATGGCAACTGCCTTCACCCACGAATGGGACGCCCCGCCCGTCGTTGCAACTCGGTACAGTGATGCATGAGGGCCCACCGTTACTCGAGTACTACGTCCCACTGACCCCTCACAAGTCTGTTCGCGACTGCACAGATAGTATGTGAAACAATGGGACCACAGCAGAATGAACATATCAACCAATCTCACACGGCCATCGGGTACTAATACATGATTGCAATAGCAAGATACAATTCCCCGAATTGCAGCGTTGTGCGCGGGACGTGCTCGGCCAAAGGGGAGAGCAGTTTGCACAGGTGGAATCAATCACCACAGGTGGAGGCCATACAGCCTGAAAACACATAAATTGCACAGCCAGTCTCCTCCCACAACCACACCGAAATGCTACCGGCAGGACTCGCGATGTTGGCCCTGGGGGACCTGATAGCACTGCAAGTGCTCCGACTCCAAGAAGTAGACGAACACCAACTACAACCAGCCGCACGGAGGAGACGCAGGAGGAGGAGGAGGCCAAGGCAGGGCCAGCAAGGCCCACCAGCACAGCCACTACCACCACGCAGGCAGCCCGCAATTCAACGCCTCCGAGCACATCCGTTCAACCTCACTGATGAGCAGATCCACACCCTCTACCGTCTGGACCGGGACACCATAGCCGCCATTGTGGACATGACACAGGCTGACCTTGTCAGCATGATAGATAGCCCAACCGCCATCCCACCCCTACTGAAGGTGGTGTCTGTACTCCACTTCCTGGCCACAGGCACCTACCAGCACACAGTCGGACAGTTGCATGGCATTTCTCAGCCACTGTTCTCACGGACACTATTGCAAGTGCTCGATGCCCTCCTGAAGCACGCAGACGACTACATCTCTCTACCACGCTCGGAGCAGGAAATTACCAACACAAAAGTGGGATTCCATGCACTTGCCGGCATACCGGGTTGCATTGGTGCCATCGACTGCACCCATGTTGAATTGGTCGTCCCACATGCCATGGAGGCCCAGTACCGCAACCGAAAACAATTTCATTCCCTGAATGTACAGATGGTGTGTGACTCCAACAGGATCATTACACATTGTTGTGCCCGATTCCCTGGATCAACCCATGATTCTATGGTCTTGAGGAACTCTACAATACCACGCTACATGGAACGACACGCAGGGAAAAGATCCTGGCTACTCGGTGAGTCTCATTACATGCATGATGATGTGGGGTATGTGAATTGTCAATGACCTGCCAGGAAGGGGGGGGGGGGTGTGCGTACGTATCAATGGCATTCCACATCATACGTTTCTCGTCCACATACAGGTGATGCTGGATATCCACTGAAGAGATGGCTCCTCACACCAGTCCGGAACCCACGGGACCAGCATGAGGAGGACTACAACCATGCCCACTCACGTACCCGTGTAGTCATCGAACAGGCATTCGGCCTACTGAAGACCCGTTTCCGCTGCCTCAGCAGGTCTGGCGGGGCACTCCTGTACCGCCATGAGAAGGTTGCAAAGATGGTCATGGCATGTGTCATGCTCCACAACATGTGCGTACGTAGAAATGTGCCCATGCCCCCTGACGCAGAACTGCAAGCACCTGATGATGGTCATGATGAGGGTGGGGATGTGGCAGCACCTCATGGAGTCTGCGAGGCACCGGAGGGCCGTGACATTCGTCAGCATCTCATTGATGTATGCTTCTAGCACTCACGCCTGGTGGCTGATGCATGGACACGGGACTCGTGGCACTGCGTGTGTCTGGGACATGCACAATATGGACTGTACGCCTATGATGGCCTAGTACACAAAGATCAATGTCCACACTTCTCATTGGTTGATCGTGCACTTTTTATGGCATATGTGATATCATGTTGAACACCCTATCGACCCGCCACCCAAGTGAGCCCAACACACCCCCTCCACCCTCCTACCTCCCACCCGAACACCAGTGTCCAAAGATGCTCATTGTCAGTGGGCTGTCGCTATTGCATGCCCCCTCTGCGGGTATCAGGGGCACCCCTGCCTGTGGAGCGCAGGTTCCTTCCAGATCTACGTTGGGGGCTGCCCTGGACGGAACTTGCAACGGATGATGTGTCTGCCTGCTCACGTCCATGCATGTCCCTAAGGGTTTGCGAGAGCTCAGTGAGCACACGGCGCACTGCGGCAAGTTCGGCACATACGTCTTTGGACGTCGCATGCAGTTCCCCCCTCAGGCTCTCGGTGCTACTCTCCATTTGGACTCTCAGGCTCTCGGTGCTACTCTCAATTTGTGCCCTTAGCGTCTCTGTACCTCTCTCCATTTCTGCCCTAAGTGTCTCTGTTGATGTTTCTATGTCTGCCTTGGTGCCCCCACATTCATCGGCATGGCCCTTGAGGAGTGTGGCCATTTGCTGCTGTTGGACGATTAACTTGTCGAGGGACTGTTGCCTCTGCTGGGCCATGGCCATTTGCGGTGGTGTCACAGAGGGGCTGTTGTCCTCATGTTGCCTTGCCACAGGGCTTGTGGGGGATGGCCAGTCGTCGTCTTGTGGCTGCACCTGCGTGGTATCCTCATGTTGTACGGGAGGGGACAGACAGGGGGATTGGGACAGGTCATGGATGGATCTGACCTCGACATCCCCGTCTTCTGTGTCCGAGCATGCTGCCATCAATGGGGTGTCACCTATGGTGCTGCTGCCACCAGAGGCAGTGCCTTCTGTGGCATCCATTGGGGGGAACTGTGGTGGTGGTGTTGTGGCCATGCTGGCTGCTGGGGTGCCTGTTGATGTTCCCTCCTCTGTGCTGCCACCTGATTTGTGCTGCTGCCGTGTCTTGATGCGTGCAGCTGAGGTGGAGGGTCTCTGGCCGTTGGTCTTGGCCCTCTTTGCAGGTGTGCTGGTAGGGGTGTCCTGTAGCTCGTCGTTTGGATCGGACCCTGTGGTGGAGTAAAGGAGGGCGAGGGTTATTGATGGGTCAGTGGGAATTGGAATGGCATTGTATCACATGCATTGGGGTGGTACCTGAGGGTGATTTGGGTCGGGGTCTTGGAGGTGCTTTGATTTGTGTGTGGAGTGAGGGTGCAGTTGTTTGGCAGCCTGCAGTTAGGGTGTGCCTGCTGCACGTGTAGTGCGTGTATTAGGGGTTTTTAATTATTTATGTATTTATTGTGGGTTTTGACGTGCGCTTTCAGGCCGATGTGTGTGGACGTTCTCCTGGACATGTGTTTCTGTTGCACTATGTGGACGCATGGTACTTCACATGGTTGGACTTTGTGGATTTGGCATTGTTTTATCTGGCCCACCTACCTGAATCTTCGGATGTCTGCACTCCTTTCTCCATCCCTCCGACTCCCTCTATGCTCTCCATTCCGATGGTGGAGGCACAGATTTCTTCCCAGGGGGTCAACTTGATGGGTGATTCAGGACCTCCCCCGGTGGCTGTGGCAATGTTGCGGTTGGCAGAGAGTATGCTGCGGACGCGTATCCGCAGGTCGTCCCATCGCTTGCGGCATTGCTGTGGGGTGCGGGGTGCGGTCCCCACCGCACTTACCCGCTGTGCCACCAGAGCCCATATGGCCTTCTTGTTTGCAAGTGCCGTCCTGGTCATTTGCGTGGAGAAGACGACGGCTGCATTCTCCTGGAGGGTCTCTGTTAGCACGGTGAGTTCCTCACGGGAGAAGTGGACCTGCCGCTTGCGGTCGCACGCTTTCTTCGCTACTTTTCCCATTTTTCGTGGTTTCGCTAGGGTGGTTGACGGGTTGGGGTGTGTTTCAGGGTAGTGATTTAAGTGGTTGTGTGGTTTTGGTGTTTTTATAGGTGTACGCCGGGATGTTTCCCGTTCCGGGCCCATGTTTTAACTTCCGTTTCCGTATATTTCCGGGCACCGTACTTTCCGGTAGGCGCACACTGCGGTGACCGCTAAGAGGGGTGGCGGTATTGCACCTAGGGCGCCGTACGGCGGCGGTGTGGGCCGTTTTGGGGTCATTTCCGCCATCGCGGACTTTGCACTTCCGCCGTGGCGTGGTGCTCGTGCCCGATGGGTCGGAATGGGCCGCACTTTGCTCCTTCGTACAATGGCGGAAACGCTATTTACGCTGTGGTGCTCCGGTCAGTCGCTTTCCGCAAGGGTCGTAATGAGGGCCATAGTGTCAAAGGTAAATCACCTAAGAACACATATTACAGCCTACTTAACCAAAGCAGAACAAACAGAGCTTCAAGACCTCTGGGATGACCTATCATCTGACAAAACACTGTCACAGAAATTGTACAGCTTAGGCATAAAAATGCTCTCTCATAAAGAATGTGGCTGATATGAAGTTGCAGACCGTTTAACCGGTACTGCTTTGTATGGAAAATCTACAAATATAGTATGGCTAAGTCTTGTTCCTGCTAAATCTAGAAAAAGAGTTCTCAAATCATATGAGGACATAGAAACAATAGCCAAACATGATCCCAACAGCCAAGACATTTTGAAAAACAATTTACTAGACACATACTACCCAAACAGGAGTACCACTTTGGAAACCATGTGTCTATACCACATAGCCCAAAACTTCACATAGAAACATAATATAAAACCAGATGAAAACAAGGGTAGATACAGAGTGACAAATTGTGAAGGCATCCTAGTAAAACTTACCAAACGAAGCTTAATTAATCATATCAAATTGTCATTAAAAACTCCTCAACATAAAGAACTATATTACTTGTCCCTGCTACAACTTTTAAAACCATGGAGAAAAGAAGAAGAGTTACTAGATATCTATGACCACAATGAAGACGCTTTCAAAGCAAATGAAAGCACTATAACAGATGTAAACTTTACACAGTACAAAACAATGTTGCACAATCAACAGCAACACGAAGAAGAACTCCAGGCCCAACTAGATGAGGACACTCCCGACAGTAGTCAACCTTCTCTAACAGGAAGCCATGAACCACTGGGACAACCACTAATATCAAATGAGGCAGAATTAGCTATCACAGAAGTAGAAAACACCATGTGCCTCTATGAAGAAAATACAGAAGACTTCACTCTACTGAAATCAAAACTGAACAATGAGCAGCGTAGCATTTTCCAAGAAGTAACAAAACAAATTGAACATGGTGTACAACATGAAAATAAAAAGTGCATCCGCCAAAACTGCAAACCTATGCTGCTATACGCCAGTGGGGAAGCTGGTTCAGGAAAAACATTCTTAATCAAAATCATCAGCAAGTTCCTTCAACAATTGACAAACAACACACTGTCAGCTGTTGTAACTGCCCCCACAGGTTTAGTTGCCTACAACATAGGCTGTGTCACTTTACAAAGATTACTACTCCTTCCAGTAGAACACCAAAACAAATTAGACTATTACAAACTTTCTACAGAAGCTGCAATGGAACTATGCAGAGTTTTGAAACAAATGAAAATGCTACTAATAGATGAAGTGAGCATGATCTCCAACCTAATGTTGGCTTTGATTCACCTCAGATTACAAGAGGTACTCAAAACAGACTATGACCAGCTCTTTGGAGGAAAACACATTATTTTTTTTGGAGATCTTCTTCAATTGACACCAGTGAAAGGTGAACCTATTTTTAAAACCTTAGGTCACAAACTCTGCCTTAAAAGTGTTGGCAGCATAGGAAATGTCAACCATTTCTAATACAGAAAATTAACAGAAAACATGTGCCAGTCTGCAGACGTCACATATGCCAATATTTTAAAAAGTATTAGAGTTGGTGTACTATCTCAAGAAGCACAATCAATATTAAAAACCTAGCACATCCATGCACTCTATGGCCATAACTCATGTGCTACTGATGTCATGAAAAATGTGCACACAAAAATGTCAATTGTATGTCCTTGATGCCAACTGTTGCAAGCTGTTCCAAATTCAATGAAACAATGTTGAAAAAAGAAATGCAACCAATAATTGAAATTTGCTCCACAGACAAACTGGGCGTACATAGTATGACACTAACCATATGTCAACAAGCCACAACAAGACTAATTACCTTAGAAAACTCTATCTCCAACATAGCTGGTTTGGAAGAAATATTAAAATTATCTTTAAAGTGTAGAGTAATGCTTAAACGTAACCTTGACATGGAGCAAGGACTAGTTAATGGAGCCCTTGGTACAGTTGTTGGCTTTCAAACATACCCACGTGACAACAACATTCAGTTTGTCAATATTCTCTTTGACAAACTATCAGAAGTAAAAAGGATAGGATGCTCAACAACTCGATTCCTTCTTTTCAAAGACATGTATGTACGCAGAGAACAATTTTCTCTAACTCTAGCATAAGCAGTCACCATTCACAAATCACAAGGTCTTACCCTAAATAAAGCATTGATAGATATTGGGAACACTATCTTTAAAGAAGGCATGAAATACGTAGCACTATCATGCTTTTATACACTTGACAGACTATTTCAAATCAACTTTGACACAAATAAAGTAAATGCTGATATTCCTTGCACTGTACACCCCCATCTAAAAACATATCCAGTTCCACAAAAGGCAAAGCGTTGTAAAAGAAAACTACTTCAAACAGAGATGCAACAGGATCTCACTGCAAATCCTCCAGAGAGAGTAAAAGAAGCTATTGCTTCATCAATTAGTACAACCAAAGAAGAAACTACTGGTCAAGGTAACTCAAGTATTTCTTCAAAGAAGCAACACACTCTCCGAAAAAATGACTTGGACACAGAACTATCAGGTCCATTAAAATTTTCAAATATAACTGGTGTAAATTGCAACGCAAATGTAGCAATAAATATTCTATTCCAATTGGCACCAATTATTGACAACATTTACTTACACAATACAGACCAATTGTGTTTGCAAAGGTTAGTCCTTCATACAAATGCAACCAACAATCCTGCCAACACCTACAGTGTTCATGGAATAAGACAAGGATTGGACTACTGTGCTGGAATGGTCAGATTCACCATAAACTCACAAGAAGATCCACAAGAATTTCTAATGTATTTACTACAAATACTGGAAAACAAAAATATACCTATAAATGAAATCTTTCAGCTTTCATACATGTGGAAACATACATGCACTCTCTGCAACCATGTGGCACAAGAACAAATCCCTAATGAACGCGTTGTGTATGTATCAATACTTAACTGTGAATCCATCCCATTTCAGCAAGTTGTACAAAATCCAATGGCAGATTATGTACTACCTACAATTCAGATAATCGCTCCACCGTACAAATACAGACACATAGTAAATACGTAATACTAATGCTTTTACGTTATAATGTAGATGGTACCAAAAACAACTGCAAGCTGACTGGATTCACACATGGTCAAGTATCACTTGGTAAGAAAGCCTTCACAAAAATAGGTATAATCTACCACGCAGGACCCACAACCAATGCAGGTCACTAGACTGCATACATAAAAAAGAATTGCAGATGGTTCAAATGTAATGATAGTACCACTACTTTGAAACAGAGATTACCAGCAAATCTTATAAATGCTTATTTCATATTTTTAAAACCAAAATTTAATAACTAATCTGTCATAAACATTAACAAAACTTCAATTAGAAAACTATAAACAGTTAGAAAATGCCAACCAGTATCTAACTGCCCCAAGATTCTGCAACAAACAGATAATCAATACCAGTAAAATATAACAAAAAATAAACAGTCAGAATACACCAACAGGTATCTAACTGCCCCAAAACTCTGCAACAACCCAACAGTTAGATGAATAACATGAAAGTACAAATAAAAAACTACAATCAGTTAGAATACGCCAGCAGATATCTAAATGCCCCAAAAAATCTGCAACAAACCAACAGATAGAAGATTACCATAAAATTATAAGTAAACAATTAGAATACACCAACAAGTATCAAACTGCCCCAAAAATCTGCAACACGCCAACAGAAGATTAGCCAGAAACAAACATACGCACTGAAAACAAAGAAATAAATATATTGTACCATAAGAAAAAAAGGTTTTTGTTTTCAATCGAGCATGGATTTTTTTCGCCACAGACCCAGATTTAATAAACAAACACAGAATCTGTGCAAATTGCACAGTACACTTGTTTGAAATATAGTACTTCTAAAGTACTAAATATGAGGGTCGAAATAATGCAGAAATGTTTATTATACAATGCAATAACTCATTATGAACTACCTCCACTAACATTTGATCTTTTCTTTTATCACAGAAATTGAAAAAGAAAATCTGCACCAATGACCCAAGTCATGAAAAAAATATATCCAATCGGAAAAGTCAAACAGTAAGTATATAATAATTCAACGCACAAATACTGCTGCATAACACAACCATTCAAGCAAACATCTAACCATACACCACAATCCAAAATGTTTACTTCCATGGGTATGTTACACTGCAGTGCTTGTTACCAAAGTCTACAATCTTAATTGCATTACTTAGCCAAAACTTCACATACAAACTCTACAAATCAAAAAGTATACAAACTTTTTATTTGTGGATGTTTGATGGATGTTTGATTGTATGGGTCTGTTATGCTGCAGTGGTTGTGGCCAGGGACTAGAGTGCACCCAAGACTCTAGTCCCTGGCCACAACCACCGCAGCATAACACACCCATACAATCAAAAATGTAAACTGTTGTGTATAGGCTACTTATACGGGATATTAATTACAATCAACACTCTACTAACAACCCAAAACCAATATCATACTAAATTAAAATAGCCAGTAGTGCAGCTGTGAAGACTGCGGACATAACAAACACATCAGGGGCACCTGCCACCTAAACAAATACAGCATTTGACCCATCTCTTACTTCCCCACCCTCCCCAAGCATACTTACACACCAACACACTCAGCGAAATTGTATTTTTTTTCCTGTTTGTCGCCGCGCTGTCAGCGGATGTCCACGGATCCAAGAAGGTGGCGCATCAAAACAATGTGAGCACCTCACGCTTCATCCCTGATGCAGGTTGATTAGCCAATCGGTGTCCTGTCCGCGGAGTGAACAGGGAAATGTGTCCGCAGAGCGGACATTGATATCACTCATTTATTTAGACCTACTTTTTGGTTGTTTTAAAATAAAATACTGGACAGATTTCCACCAAATTAACAAAAGCACGCTTTTGTAACCAAGCCGCTACTCCTGCCGCAAATTTGGTGCAAATCCGTCCAGCAGTTTGAGCTGTAGGCGTGAGCACATTTTCTTCCCCATTCACTCTATGGGAAAAAAATAAATGTTTACCTCACTAAACCTTGCAATAATTTAGAGTGGCCCATATACTTTTTTTGCAAAGTTTGCTGAAAATTCGTCCACAGGGAGTGAAGTTATAAGCCACCCAAAAAGTGCTCTTCCTATGGGATTAACAATTTAACCATAACTACTGTTGGCCGTGTAATTTAGAGATTGTAGTCATTAGTTCATAGTTCATTTATAGGGAATATTTGCTTTATAAACTATTACCATCTCGGACTGCCCCTGGTTCTCTTTGCATGCACAGTAGGGAAAGAGTACTTTTAGAATCCAATGTTCATCTATTTTACCCTTGATTTGTAAATGTTTATTCTTTTAAATATCTAGTTCCTTATTGCATTTTATTTTTATTGTGTGTATAATGTATATGCAGATTCCTAGATAATACACAGAGAGCATGATTTATTTTGTGTATTTTATTTTATTAATTTATAAAGCGTGCAACAGCCCAGGGGCATTGCGGCCCTGTTACTGGAATCTTTGACACATGATACATGGCAAATACAGAAACAAGACATATACACGCAGTTATTGATGGTGTGAGCTGGTACACAATACATATCGGTTTTATTTGAACAGCCATGGTTTGAGTGCTTTGCGGAAGGCTCCATGGGAGGATTCAGCTCCAAGCGATGGGGGCAGCAAGTTCCATTGTTTGGCTGCTATAAAAGGGAAACTAGCACCATCTGCTTTGGTGTGTTTGACTTTAGGTATCAATAATCTGTCAGTATATGGTGTTAGAGTGGCCCTGGAGGAGTGGTCTCTACTTATTTTCTGGGAGAGATAAAGTGGGGCTGAGTTGGTGAGGCACTTGTGAGTAACTGCTAATGTTTCGAACAGTACACTCTCTATGATGGACAGCCAGTGGACATCTCTTCTTGCTGTCGTGATGTGTTAGCTTTTTAGGGATGCTGAGAGCTTCCCAGAGTGTGTTATTTTGGATGACATGTATTTTTTTTTTCAGAGGTGCCAGCTAATAGGGCATTACAGTAATCTAGCCTAGAGCCTATGATGGCTCTAGATATGGTGAGGCAGTTTGATGTGGAGAGGAACAGTTTTGCTGCATTCAATTGTTTGGTGGAGTATGCTGCAGATGAGGCGGTGGTGATGACTTGTCGGGACCCAGAGAGGGTGGCGTCTAGGTATAATCCCAGAGTCTTGACAGCCGGAGAGACTGGAATTTGTATGTCCTCGAGCAGGAATGTAGAGTATTGGTTAGTGAGTTTTTCTAGTGCCACCGGAGGCCCTATTAGCAGGATTTAGGTCTTGTCCCCATTGTGGCATAGACCGTTGGCCGCCATCCAGGTCTGGATGATGGAGTTGGTTGTGTTGATTGCCTTGGAGTCTTCTTCTTAGATACATGTTAGGGGGAGGAGGACTTGGATGTCACCCGCGTGGTTATACCGCTGGAGTCTAGGATGTTAAAGCGGGGTCTGGTGAAGATGTTGTATAATGTAGGATAGATGCAGGAGCCCTGTGGGACTCCACATAGAATGAGGGCGGGGAAGCACTCGCATTTTCAGCAAACACTGTCATGTTTATACCCTCTAGGAATGAGGCGATCCAGGTTGATGCCTCGTGCGAGAAGTGGGCCGATGTGGAAGGCGGCAGATAAGTTGAGAAGGTGGAGCAGGGCAGGTTTGCCATTGTTCTGAATTTTTGCCCATCACATTTTCTAGATCTAGAAGCACCGATTCGGTGCCGTGGTCGGGTCGGAATCCTGATTGGTGGAGGACTAGTATGTGGTTTTCTTCTAGGACGTGTTGAATCTGGAGGTAGGCGGCTCTGTCCAGCATTTGTAGGAGAAAAGGGACTGTCATGATGGGCCTGTAGTTGCTGGGAGCTGATGGGTCTAGAAAGATTTATTTTAGGAGAGGGAGTACCCAGGCTTCGTTGAGACATGATGGGACCAGTTCAGCGGTGAAGGAGGCATTGATGAAGGTTGTGAGAAAAGGAGCTAGGATGTCAGCACATAACTTAATGATTGTGGTAGGCATACATCACCTTTGCATTTTGATGGTTTGAGATTTTTTAGTGCATTTCTATTTCTGAGATGTCCTTGAAAGAGAAAGGAGGTATATTTGAGGAGGGTGTATTGAAGACAGGGGCTGTTGTTGTGAGGTGGGGTGAACTCAGTCTATTTTGGTTAGTGCGTATTTTAATAATTAGCAAGTCTATTTTGCTCCTCATGGCGGTTTATGATATGATATGATATGATATGGCATTTATAAAGCGCCTATACACAAGTGTTTCAAGGCACAACGAGGCAAGGGCTGGGTAACAGAGGAAGACAGAGACAACAATCTTACTAGGCCAGGTGTCATTGAGATCACGCAAGTGCAGGGGAAGGGGGAAGCGGAAAAGTGCGGGGGGTAAAGAGGGGAGGGGAAAGCGCAGTACATGGAATTGACAATAAAAATTAAATAGAATAAATAACAGCAGTAAATAAAAGTTCAGCCGACTGGTGGCAAGTACAAGGGTAAGTCCAGACATCAGATGTCAGTGTCAAGTGCTGGTAGGGGACTGTAGGGATGCACAAAACATTCCCCAAGTGCGGAGTGGGGACCTGGGCTCAAGTTCAGAAGGTGACCAGGTAACCAGTGCAGTTTCAGTTCAGCCAGGAGTTCAGCAGGGGAGAGGAGGAGAGAAAGCAGAAGCAAAGAGGAATGTTTTGAGGTGCTTCCGGAACCGGAGGTGGTTCTCCTCAAGTTTTAGGGAGGTGGGGAGGCTGTTACAGAGGGAGGCTGCAGCAGAAGAAAGAGATTTACCACTGACTCGTTGCTTAGAGAAGCGTTTGACCCTGAGGGAGTTGAGGGCGGATGAGCGAAGAGCTTGTGAAGGAAGATATTTAGGAAGAGAGAGTTGAAGGTATTGAGGCCCCAGGCCCCAGAAGGCCTTGTGGACAATGCAGAGGGTTTTGAACTTAATCCTCGCAGCCACTGGGAGCCAGTGCAGAGATTTCAGTCCTGGAGATATACGATCACTGGGCTTGAGGCCAAGGACAAGTCTCGCAGTCCTGTTCTCCAGAGGGTGGAGAGTAGAGAAAGGCAGATTTAGAAAGAGGCTGTTGCAGTAGTCCAACCTAGAGAGAACCAGAGCTCTGGATACTGTAAGCTTCTGGGGGAAGAAGAGGAATGGAAGAATACCTCTGAGGAGGTGCAGCTGGAAGTGTGACTTCTTAGAGACGTCAGAGATGTGAGGAGAGAAGGAGAGTGTGGAGTCAAAGATGACCCCAAGGTTTTAGCCATGCAGGTGGGAGCAGGAAGAGGGCCAAGAGAAGCCGACCAGAGAGTGACAGGAACGGAGGGAGGGGGTGTGCAGATGAGGAGAATCTGAGTCTTACTGGCATTAAGGCAGAGATCATTGGTGGCACACCACTCCTGAATAGCAGGCAGACAGTCAGAGATGACAGAAGAAGAGGTGGCTGAAGGTAGCCTGAAAATGAGCTGAGTGTCATCTGCATAGCACTGAAAGTTGTGACAGAGAGCGACTGTAATGCACACCTGGTATCCACAGGGATGCCACTCAGCCTGTTTGGACCTCCTACGACCTCGAACCCTTCTCTGGAATCTGCTTGACTGGAGACTGGGCCTAAAACACAGGATTGCCAGAGTTTAACTCTATTGTCTCTGCTTGCTTGACCCCTTCTTCCCTGGGGACCATACCTTCCCCCTTGTCCACTCCTCACCTTGCTTTCTTCTGTAACGCTCTCCGTCCTGCCCTTCGGTGCAGGGGTGCGTCGACTGATGTGGGCTCTATGCTGCCTACTTGCTTCACTGGCGCGGGCCCAACGGACTGGGCTTCCTGTAACTTCAGCCCGACCGGTAAATTGAATGATTCTTATGAACTGTCCTTTTGACTCTTGTCCCTTTTATAACATGTCTCTCCTCCCTTAGGTGTTGGAGGGGGTCAGAGATGGTGTCATGCTGCTGAGCGGAGCCGAGCACTAACGGTTAGGGAGAGTGCGATGCGCGATGCTACCCGCTCTTCTTTGCATTAACCAATGTTTGTCTCTGTGTCCCTTTCAGGTGCTGCAATATTCCAGAGTGGCTGCCGGCTGAGAGAATAAGGTACGGTGAGTAAGCGCGATGTGTGGTGCCTCCTTATGCTTTCCGTACTAACCTGGAATGTCTTTTCCCCTTGCAGGTCGATGGGATGCTCCGGAGCTGAAATTACCCCGAGCGGCTTAAGTTCAGGTAAGCGTTTGACTCTTCTTACAGTTTTAGAGTAAGCTAAGATATGATTCGAGCAAGGTGAGTGTCACGCTGCAGGTGCAGAGAAATGCAAAGCGTGTTTCTCGGCCCGTCATGGTTTAAATAGCTTTCAGGTATCCCAGGTATCCCTGGGTTGAACCACACCCAAAAGGCTAGACCGCTTACTCATTTCAAGGAACTGGGTTATGTGGGGGCATCCATCTTTCCCACAATACATTACAAGTCCAATGCCAAGTGATTCTTAGAGCTATGTGTGAGCCTGGCGCCACAGGCGCCAGGTCTGGCTCCAAGTAGGTCTCTGGTAGGATGGAGACACCCTTAAGGGCCATTTAGGGGATTGTGGCCTGGCTCCAGCCTAATGTCTCAGGGGGCTGGAGGCAGGAATCATGACAGCACTCCCCCCGAAGGCCCCTCTCATAGTGGTTCTCCTGTCTAGCCCTGGTTTGGTTGGATGGTTTTGATGGAACCTTCAAAGCAAGCGAGGTGCATGGATATACTTGCAACGTTCCCATGTTCTGTCTTGCGGACCATAACCTTTCCAGTCCACTAGATAGTATAGATTAGATCTGACATACTTAGAATCCAGGATGTCCTTGACCTCAAATTCTGGCTCTCCATCGATTACTATTGGTTTCGGTGGTGTTGCAACACGGGTCCCAGGTTGAACAGGTTTTAGGAGAGATACGTGGAACACAGGATGAATCTGCATGTTAGATGGCAAGGCTAGTTTGACTGCTACTGGATTTATCACGGAGTTGATGGTGAATGGACCCAGGTATCTTGTAGGGAAAGTCTGGGTTCCTTTAATGGTCACATGTTTAGATGCCAACCAGACTTGTCTACAACTTGGTAATTGGGGTATTTTACTCAGCATTGGTCAGCAAATTTCTTCTGGTGATTCTTAGCTTGGAATAAGTGTTCGGCTGCTCTTTTAAAGGTTTTAGAAATGGTTGCGTGCAAGGTTTTAATTGCTGGCATTTCTAAGGCCGTAGGGTCATCTAACTCGGAAGTGCGTGGATGCCTGCCATATATGGTATAAAAGGTTGTTTGGCCAGTGCTGGTGTGTAGGGAATTATTATAGGCATATTTAGCTATCCATAATAGGTCTGACCAGGTTCCATCAGGTTGATGTAGCATACAGCGTAGATACTGCTCGAGTGTTTGATTTGTTCTCTCTGTTTGCCCATCCGTTTGGGGATGGTGACTGGTGGATAGTCAGATGTCGATTTGGGTCATAGAACAGCACTTCCTCCAAAAGTTGGACATGAATTGAGTACCTCCATCTGAGACCAGTACCGAAGGAAACCAATGGAGCCGTACGATACTTTTGAGAAATACCTTTGCCAGAGTGGAAGCGTTTGGGAGACCCTTAAGAGGAATGAAGTGTGTCATTTTGTAAAACAGGTCCACAACCACTAGAATGGTGTTAAACCCTTGACTGGGTGGTAAGTCGGTGATAAGGTCGAGGGATAACGTATGTCAGTGTGCTGGTGGAATATCCAATGGTTGTAAGAGTCCAGCTGGTTTCTGCTCAGATGATTTGTTTTGTGCACATACTCCACAGGATAGGATGAATTGGATAATGTCTTTACGCCACGTGAGCCACCAGTAACTGCGTTTTACCTTGGCTAGGGTTTTTGCAATTCCAGGATGGCCTTCGATTAAGGAATCATGATAACCGGGCATGACTTGTTCTCGTAGTTCTTGGTTTGGCAGGAATAAACGGTTCCTGAAGTAGGGCAACTGGTCCTTTATCGTGTAATGTTCCCCTCGTGTGCTCCTCTCTTGAAATTGCTCAGAACTCATCAAGCCTTGGATGTTTTCATGTAACTCATTCTGGGTTCTGTTTGCTGTGATTCCTAGGAGTTTGTCACTTGGGATGATGGCTATCGGGTCAGGGGTCTTTTATCCCTGTTCATCAACACCCATATGGGAAAGAGCATCGGCTTTCCTGTTTTTTACTCCTGGTCGAAACGTGATCACGTAGTCACATTGAGCGAAGAAAAGGGCCCAGCATAGTTGTCGTGAAGATTGAGCCTTTGCTGTTTGTAGGTACTGGAGGTTTTGATGGTCAGTTATCATGGTGATTGTGTGTCTGGCACCTAGAAGATAGTGTTGCCAGGCCTTAAAGGCTGACTTGATGGCTAGAAGTTCTTTGTCTGTGATAGCGTAATAGAGCTCGGGGGGTGTGAATTTACGTGACCAGAAGTCAACAGGGTATAATTGACCCATTTCTGGGTCCTTTTGTGAGAGGGCGGCCCCCATAGCCATACTCGAGGCGTCCGTCTCCACCATGTATGGGAGTTCTGGGCGAGGATGACGTAGAATCGGGCAGAAGTGAATCTCGCCATGAGTTCCTGGAAAGCCTTTTCTGCTTCTTCTGTCCAGTGAAACTTTTTATTGCATTTCCTTAGTAATGATGTGATGGGATGCACTATTTGCGAGAACCCCGGGATGAATCGGTGGTAGAAGTTTGCGAAACCCAACATGCTCTGGGCTCCTTTGAATGAATTTGGCGATGACCAGTTTAGGATAGCATCTACCTTGTGTACATCCATTCGGATTCCATTCGGGCTGAGAATGAAGCCAAGGAATTCCACCTCCGAGATATGAAATGAGCACTTTTCGAGTTTGGCAAAGAGCTGGTGTTGGCGGAGTTATGCCAGTATGGATCGAACATGTTTGACGTGGTGCTGCTTTGATGCAGAGAATACTAGGATATCGTCAATATATACTGGGGCACAGACATCATTTAATTCCCTTAAGACATCGTTCATGAAGTATTGAAATGCAGCGGGCGTGTTGCAAAGGCCAAAGGGCATTACTTGATATTCATACAGGCCATTCTTGGTACGAAAGGCGGTTTACCATTCATCACCCTCTTTCATTCGTATGAGGTGATACGCTCCTCTCAGATCTAATTTTGTGTAGATTTTGGCGTCTTTGACTTGATCAAGCAGTTCGGGGATTCGTGGCAGAAGGTAACGATTTTTTACGGTGATCTGGTTCAGTGTGCGAAAGTCGATGCACGTTCTCAAGTCCCCTTCCTTCTTCGGCACGAAGAATAGGGGACTGGCTGCTGGAGACTTCGAAAAGGTGGATGAATCCGTTTGCCAGGAATTGATCTAGATACGACTTCAGGTGCTGGTTTTCTGGTTCAGTGAATGTGTAGATTCATCAACAAGGGATCTGTGCACCGGGTATCAGGGCAAACTGGCAATCGTATGGTCTGTGCGGTGGTAGGGTATTAGCTTGTTCCTTCTGAAATACATCTTGAAAATCCTGGTATTCACTTGGTAAGGTACCGGTTGCCACTGTTCCAAGAGTAGAAGTTCTGGTAGCAATTGGCTGTCTCTCTTGGCGATAACAAGTGTGGGCACAATTCTCGGAAAAGGCCAACTCTTTTTCCTGCCAATATATTTGAGGATTATGAGCTACCAACCACGGCATTCCTAAAATCAACCTGAACTGAGGTACCTTGATGAGGTTGAAATGCGATAGATTCTTGATGTCCATCCTGGCATAGAAGGGTTAAGGCAGCAGTGCATTGGGATACTGGACCGGAAGCTATTTCTGGGCCATCAACAGTGGTAACAGTGTCTGTGGTTGACTTAGGGCATAAACGAAGCCCCATCTTTGTTGCGAGATCTTGGTCTATGTAGTTCCCAACGGCTCCACTATCTTTGCACGCTCTTACTGCATGCATCTGAAATGGTTGTTGGTGATTGATCAAGATTACCGACAGTGGAAAATGGGAGGCCTGTAGTTCACTTTCTTTGCTCGACAAGTGGACCACTACACTTGCCGGGCTTGGCAGTTTCCCGATTCCTTGGTGCTATCTTCTTTGTCTGTGGCCCCTACTGTTCTCTTTGGTGGCTTCACTGGGCACTCTTTAAGGAAATGGCCTGACTTTCCACAGTACAAACATAACTGCTGCTGTCTCCTTTTATCTCTTTCAGCCTTAGTTTTTATCTCTTTCAGCCTTAGTCAAGGGGGATCTGACCCCTCCGATCTGCATTGGTTCCCCTGAGCTCTCTGTTGTTCGGGAGACATTGTCCTTTGAACGCACATACATAGGGCGAGGGTCCGGTCTGGTTCGATCTGCTCTTCGATCTTGCAATCTATGATTCAATTGAACAACAAGATTAATAAAGTTTGCACAGTCTTTCGGGGGGTCCACCACTTGTGCAAGAACATCTTTTAGCTCTCCCTGCAAAACCCAATGAAATAACGTGGTTCATTTCTCCTCAGGCCATTCTGCTTCAACCACAAATCTATTGAATGTGGCTATGTGTTAATAGGTCTTGGTTCCTTTGACGAAGGGACAGAAATGTGTTGTCTAATGCCTGTCCATGAGTACAACGGGCGAAGAGTTTCTCTATCTCCTGCTGAAAACCCCTGAAGTCATGTAGCAAAGGAGCATCTTGATTAACAAAGGGTACAGACCAGTCCGCGGCACTACCGCTCAGATCGGATAGCACAAATGCGACCCGTGATTGGTCATTTGGAAAGGCCCCTGGCCTGCAAAGGAAATGCAGACGGCATTTATTCATAAATCTTTCATACTTCTTGGGATCCTCCGTGAATCGCTCGGGCGGGGCCAAGGGAACTGCCCCAGGAAGGGTTATCTGAATAGGGTTGGCTAAGGGTACTGGCATTGAAGACACGTTAACCAGTAACGGTGCATGTCCCGCTTGTGACTGGAGAAGTTGCCGGCTTAAATCTTCAGTACGCTCTTTAGCGACTATCAACTATCTCCTCAGGGTGTTGGTCTCCTGCCTGGCTGCATGTACCTCGGCATGTAGCTGCCCCAACATTTGGGCTAACTGGTCGGTTTCTGACGTTTCCATGATGTCCAGGTGGATTATGGTGTGAGGCTTTGTGTTCTGTAACGCTCACCTGGTATCCACGGGGACGCCACTTAGCCTGTTTGGACTTCCTACGACCTCAAACCCTTCCCTGGAATCTGTTCGACTGGAGACTGGGCCTGAAACACAGGATTGCCAGAGTTTAACTCTATTGTCTCTGCTTGCTTGACCCCCTCTTCCCTGGGGACCATACCCTCCCCCTTGTCCACTCCTCAACCTGCTTTCTTGTGTAGAGCGCTCTCTGCCCTACCCTTCAGTGCAGGGGTGCGTCGACTGATGTGGGCTCTATGCTGCCTAGTTGCTTCACTGGCACAGGCCCAACGGACTGGGCTTGCTGTAACTTCAGCCCGACCGGTAAGTTGAATGATTCTTATGAACTGTCCTTTTGACTCTTGTCCCTTTATAACATGTCTCTCTTCCCTTAGGTGTTGGAGGGGGTCAGAGATGGTGTCGTGCTGCTGAGGGGAGCCGAGCACTAGCGGCGAGTGAGAGCGCGATGCGCAATGCTGCCCGCTCTTCCTTGTATTGACCCATGTTTGTCTCTGTTTCCCTTTCAGGTGCTGCAATATTCCAGCGTGGCTGCCGGCTGAGAGGATAAGGTACGGTGAGTAAGTGCAATGTGCGACGCCTCCTTATGCTTTCTGTGCTAGCCTGGAATGTATTTTCCCCTTGCAGGTCAATGGGATGCTCCGGAGATGAAGTTACCCCGAGCAGCATAAGTTCAGGTAAGCGTTTGACTCTTCTTACAGTTTTAGAGTAAGCTAAGATATGAAGAATGCTTACAAATGTCTTTTCTTCCGTTCGTTTATCCTCCCCTAGGATGCAGCATGGCGAGATGGAGATGACACCGCCGTAGCTGCCCACAGGACCGGAGGAGCGATGGATGGTAGCTGGATACTCTTCAAGGTAAGTATAATATTAATGCTGTTCTTATTCTTGCAGGAGCGCGGGATGTGGAGGAAAGGTGAAGGCCTTCAGGAGACCGATCCGAGCAGGGTGAGTGTCACGCTGCAGTTGCAGAGAAACGCAAAGCAGGTTTCTCGGCCCAGGCATGGTTTAAATAGCTTTCAGGTATCGCAGGTATCCCTAGGTTGAACTACATCCAAAAGGCTAGACCGCTTACTCAGTTCAAGGAGCTGGGTTATGTGGGGGCATCCATCTTGCCCACAATACATTACAAGTCCAATGCCAAGTGATTCTTAGAGCTATGTGTGAGCCTGGCGCCACAGGCGCCAGGTCTGGCTCCAAGTGGGTCTCTGGTAGCATGGAGAGGCCCTTAGGGGCCATATAAGGGATTGTGGCCTGGCTCCAGCCTGATGTCTCAGGGGGTTGGGGGCAGGAATCATGCCAGCGGCAATGCATTGGGCAAGAAGTGCCAAGAACAGCCAAGGACAGAGGTTAGACCCCTGGGTAACACCACAGGTAGAGATAGAGATAGAGGAGTGGAAGGACCCAAGTTGGACCTGGGAGGGCCGATCGGAGAGGAAGGAGGTCAATCAAGCCAGGGTCTCACCGTTGATACATAGGTTATCTTGGAGACGGTTGAGCAGGATGGCATGGTTGACTGTATCAAAGGCAGAAGAGACTGTATAAAAAGCGAACCGTGATTGGTCATTTGGAAAGGCCCCTTGCCTGCAAAGGAAATGCAGACGGCATTGATTCATAAATCTTGTATACTTCTTGGGATCCCCCGTGAATCGCTCGGGCGGGGCCAAGGGAACTGCCCCAGGAAGGGTTATCTGAATAGGGTTGGCTAAGGGTACTGGCATTGAAGACACGTTAACCGGTAATGGTGCATGTCCTGCTTGTGACTGGAGAAGTTGCCAGCTTAAATCTTCAGTACGCTCTTCAGCGACTAACAACTATCTCCTCAGGGTGTTGGTCTCCTGCCTGGCTGCATGTACCTCGGCATGTAGCTGCCCCAACATTTGGGCTAACTGGTCGGTTTCTGACGTTTCCATGACGTCCAGGTTGATTATGGTGTGAGGCTTTGTGTTCTGTAACGCTCACCTGGTATCCACGGGGACGCCACTCAGCCTGTTTGGACTTCCTACGACCTCAAACCCTTCCCTGGAATCTGTTCGACTGGAGACTGGGCCTGAAACACAGGATTGCCAGAGTTTAACTCTATTGTCTCTGCTTGCTTGACCCCCTCTTCCTTGGGGACCATACCTTCCCCCTTGTCCACTCCTCAACCTGCTTTCTTGTGTAGAGCGCTCTCTGCCCTACCCTTCGGTGCAGGGGTGCGTCGACTGATGTGGGCTCTATGCTGCCTGGTTGCATCACTGGCACAGGCCCAACGGACTGGGCTTGCTGTAACTTCAGCCCGACTGGTAAGTTGAATGATTCTTATGATCTGTCCTTTTGACTCTTGTCCCTTTATAACATGTCTCTCTTCCCTTAGGTGTTGGAGGGGGTCAGAGATGGTGTCATGTTGCTGAGGGGAGCCGAGCACTAACCGTGAGTGAGAGCGCGATGCACGATGCTGCCCGCTCTTCCTTGTATTGACCAATGTTTGTCTCTGTGTCCAATTCAGGTGCTGCAATATTCCAGGGTGGCTGCCGGCTGAGAGGATAAGGTACGGTGAGCAAGTGCGATGTGCGACGCCTCCTTATGCTTTCTGTGCTACCCTGGAATGTATTTTCCCCTTGCAGGTCAATGGGATGCTCCGGAGCTGAAGTTACCACGAGCAGCATAAGTTCAGGTAAGCGTTTGACTCTTCTTACAGTTTTAGAGTAAGCTAAGATATGAAGAATGCTTACTAATGTCTTTTCTTCCGTTTGTTTATCCTCCCCTAGGATGCAGCATGCCGAGATGGAGATGACACCGCTGTAGCTGCCCACAGGACCGGAGGAGCGATGGATGGTAGCTGGATACTCTTCAAGGTAAGTATAATATTAATGCTGTTCTTATTCTTGCAGGAGCGCGGGATGTGGAGGAAAGGCGAAGGCCTTCAGGAGACCGAACTGAGCAGGGTGAGTGTCACGCTGCAGTTGCAGAGAAACGCAAAGCTGGTTTCTCGGCCCTGGCATGGTTTAAATAGCTTTCAGGTATCGCAGGTATCCCTAGGTTAAACCACATCCAAAAGGCTAGACCGCTTACTCAGTTCAAGGAGCTGGGTTATGTGGGGGCATCCATCTTGCCCACAATACGTTACAAGTCCAATGCCAAGTGATTCTTAGAGCTATGTGTGAGCCTGGCGCCACAGGCGCCAGGTCTGGCTCCAAGTGGGTCTCTGGTAGCATGGAGAGGCCCTTAGGGGCCATATAAGGGATCGTGGCCTGGCTCCAGCCTGATGTCTCAGGGGGTTGGGGGCAGGAATCATGCCAGCGGCAATGCATTGGGCAAGAAGTGCCAAGAACAGCCAAGGACAGAGGTTAGACCCCTGGGGAACACCACAGGTAGAGATAGAGATAGAGATAGAGGAGTAGAAGGACCCAAGTTGGACCTGGGAGGGCCGATCAGAGAGGAAGGAGGTCAATGAAGCCAGGGTCTCACCAGTGATACATAGGTTATCTTGGAGACGGTTGAGCAGGATGGCATGGTTGACTGTATCAAAGGCAGAAGAGAGATCGAGTAAGATGAGGGCACAGGGGGTGTTAGAATCAAGGTTGCAAAGCAGGTCTTCACGGATGTTCAGGAGATAAGTTTCCATGCTTCTGGAATCTCTGAAGCCATACTGATGGTCATAGAGACAACCAACAGATTCCGTGTGAAGATTAAGCCAGCTTTTCCAGGAGTTTGCCCATGAAAGGAGTGATGGAGATAGGGCAATAGTTAGCTGGGCAGGATGGGTCGGCAGAGGGTTTCTTAAGAAGAGGGTGCACAAGGGAGTGCTTCAGGGGGGAAGGGAAGCCTTCAGTGGTGAAGGAGGGGTGGCAGAAGTCTGCTAGTGCTGGTGCCAGGGAGTCAATGTGGTCCTTGATGGTTTTAGAGGAACAGGGATGAACCTGTTTTGACAAGACTTTCATAGATTGGACTTGTCTGGAAACCTCATCTGGGGAGTACAGGACAAAGGCAGAGAAGGGGGGGGGGGAGTGGCCAAAGGAAGAGCAGGGATTAGAGGGAAGGGTGAGGGGAGGAAGATAGAGAGGGCAGGATGTCCTGAGTTTTAGAGATGAAATGAGAAGCCAGAGCTGTGTAGAGGGCCTGGGAGGGGACAGGAGAGGTAGAGGCTGGAGCAGGATTGGCCAGTTCCTTGCAGATTTTGAAGAGTTTGTCCAAGTTGTTAGATGCTGCAGAGATGCATGCTTGGAACTGAGCGCTCTTCTTGGTGCAGACAGAGGGCCAGTATTGCCTTTGGAGCAGGCAATGGGCCAGTTTGTCTGAGGATGTACCAGAAGCACATAATTTCCACTTAGCCACCCTGCACTTGCATTTGTTAGTGACAAGGTCTGAATCATACCAGGAGTTGCACTTGGCTTTGGGCTCCAAGCCGATATTCATGACAGGGGCAAGAACATCAAGAGTATCATATATAGCAGAGTGGAGCATGGAACGGGTTGTGTCAGGGTGTGAGACAGCCAAAGTGGGAGAGGGGTGTGAGAAAGTGGTGGCGAAAGCCTCAACTGAATGAAGAGAGGGAGGAGGGCACCACTTGGTAGTTAGAAAATAGCGTGAAGGGTTCTGTTGTTCAAAAGAGGTATTTTGAAATACTTTTGCCTGGAGCTGCTAGTCCATAAAAGACCCCTTAGCACCGGGACCTATTCAAACCAGTAATCTCCAAAAAACAAAGTGACTCCACTTTGTTAGGAAAGGCGCTTCTCAGTTAGCCCCAATAAATGGTTGCTGTATCGTAGTTCAATGCCAATGGTATCAGAAATGCTAATTCAATGAGTTTAGACAGAAAATGTTTAATGCACATTTCTGAAATGTTAAATGATGAAAATCTTCTTTATAGATAACACATAGAGCATCCATCGAAAATTGCCCATAATACTCAAGTGTCAGTGCCAATGCATTTCGGTAAAAACCTTCATCAGGGCAGTATTACAGCACAACATGATATTTCATATCTGTTATATTAACAATTATATTAACAATGATCGCAAAATACATTCAAACACATGTATAACAAATGAAAACACATACCCATTTGTGAAACACATCCGTTTGGGAAATTAAAGAAAAGAAAGAAGCAATTCGATTAGTATTCTGCAGTGCTAAGTATTGCGTGAGTTATTTTACGAGCTTACAAACACTGCATACCTTAATTGAATCAAAGCACGCCTGGATAGCCTCGTCATGTACGAGCAAAACGTGAAGATCTGTAAAAGATCGTAGTTTTAGGGTCAAAAGAAATCACCCTCACCGAGTGTAACTGACATTTAGATTCAAAGTTGCTGGGAAGTATCAGAACTTACCCGGCGGCTTGCAGAACGTTTCAACCGTGAGTGCAGCGTTCAGCGCGCTCGCGGTGAAATTGGTTGTGTATTTAAGGGTAACCATGGAGACAGTGCGAGGCGTCGTGGTCACAAAGGAGCACGTACGCCTCGCGCCCCACCCCCTGGCGATAGCCCTGGGGCGGGGATGTCTCCATGGTAACATGCCTTGAAACTGTTTCTGCGAAATTACAGCGTTTTTAGAGGAAAGCGTATATGCAACAGTAAGTGCGTTTACACGGTGCCAATTGGCGTTAGAAAACCATCATGAAACGCGACTATATATGTGAAATCAAAGTAGCCCCTGTTGCATCAAAAGGACAATATAAGCGCTAGTAAAAAAAGCCACTAAGACTGCACTGGCTTAACATTAAACACGCTTTCTCTAGTACGAATGCCGGCGTTTAGCGGTACAAATTACATTACATAGTAATGCCGGTTCGTACATGACGTGCATAGTAGTGTCCATTTTTACACTATTCCTATTTATCACTAAAAGGATCTATTAAGGCTCCCTTAGTGAATATTAGTAGGAAATATGGTAAATGACTGATAGAAGTCTCGGATGGATTTAAAACACCGAGCATGCTTTTTTCTAAAGCCCTGATAGTCATTTGAAGTCATCAGGAGAATACTGGTAACAACAATGTGTGATCGCACACAAAACTTCGAATATACGACCATAAAGGTCTATAGGAAATTACGAAATATCGAGTGTGTTCTCTTTCTCAAACAGAAGTAGACAATATCAAACAATAAGTAAAAACCGGCAACACAATTTATCCATACACACAGTGCTTAGGGTGCAAAGCCCATGAATTAAGTGAAATTCGAGGGACTTTGACCTGAACCTGCTTGAAATGTATTAGTTCATTTAGTCCCAGTTCTTTACAAAAAGCACATATAATTAATTTCTTCATTGAGCCCCCTCGGAGTGAGGGAGCTCAGACGGTCTATCCAAAAGGTCTCTCTTTGGTCCATCTTTCTTTGGAAGTTCTCATGGATGTCTCTTTTGAGGACCACTTCCAGAATTACAAAACGGATCTGGGCTAAGTTATGTTTTTTCTCATCCCAATGTCTTGATACTGCTGAATTGGCATTGTGGTTCCTTATACATGATCGATGTTCATTCCATCTAGTCTTAGCTGTTCTCAGTGTTTGGCCCACATAATATAGACCGCATGGACATTTAATGGCATAAACAACATTTTGGGAGTCACATGTAGCAAAGCTCTTGAGTTTAATTGTCTCTCCTGTATAAGGATGCTTCACTGTCTCTCCTTTTATGACGTAGCCACAATTGCTACAATTCAAACACGGGAATGTGCAAATCTATGCAGATTGTGTATCTTCAGGCAAATATCATTCCAGCAGTCAATCTTACATTAGCCCCTTATTTAAAATTATACGACAGCCAACTAGAGAGGCAGAGAGACCAGACGACCCTGACTGCCCTAATGAACTCCAAGTTGATTCTGATAGAATCCTTCATAGAAGCAGCCAGAGAAAGATGAATTTCTGAGGAAGTGCCTCAGAAGTGCTGTTGGGCTGGGAAGACTGCATGCTGCTCTTGATTTGGACCCTCTCTTTGGACCCACTGGAACTTTGCCATCGCCATCTGCAAGCAGAAGCTTGCCTCTCGCGTAACACGGCGTGTGTCTGACAAGTATCCTGACAAGTAAATACCTGCTTTTGCTGGACTTTATCTCGGTTTTTGTAACTTTACTACCGTGGCTTCGCTGCGGCCTGCAGGATATTCCTGCTAGTGTTTCTCCTTATTTAATTTAATTCATGCTTGCTTTTCTATTTTTCCTCAGCTCCACCTCCCACGCACGCCCCTCTACCCGTCCCCTTTTCCACGTCAGCCACTACATCAGTGAGGTGCGTGCATCGGAAGTGCCTCAGAAGTGCTGTTGGGCTGTTAGGCGAGGGGTGAGAGGTGAGCGTTGAGGGTACTCTGTATTCAACTGTCACACAAGTGTTTATTTTGTTGTGAGTACTTGAGCATATAATACTATTTTACATATGCTCTGTGTGATACATGTTACATAGCACTCAGGTGCCTATTTGTTGGTAAACAATTGCAAATACTCTGTAAACATACTATTAGTTACGGCTTCACCGTAGACTCAATAATGGAAATTACATTGAGGAATGGGAAGCGCTTCTGCGACCCTCCAAAAAAAGCATGTGGTAGTAGACCGCCTCCTTCTCAGGACGATTCTAAGTACACTTTTCTTAACGGCCAAAGATCACTACTGTCAGTCTCTGTACAGGAGGAGGTGTCCTTTGTACCCAAGGTCACTTCTCCTGCCACCCCTCCTGCAGCTCAAACTCAAGTACCCAAGGCGTTGGTAGAGGCCAAACAAGTTCAATTTAATCTACCTTTTTCTTTAAAGGCAGCCAATGATTCTGCAATAAAATTCTAAGTGACTGCAACAGGGGTAATACCCAACACTCATAATTTGGATGATGGTTCAGATGATGTTACATTTGTGTCTATCTCCGACACCTCCATGTTAGCACCAGGCATAATGGCAACTTTAGAATGACGGATAAGCCTTTCGCTTTGGCCATCGACCCCTGCTTCATCCTCAAGTGCATTCCGTGAACAGGTGCATTTTCATCCTGTGTCTTTACCTCTTTCTTCTTCTCCAGTTTCACATGTTAATAGTATCATGCTTCCGTCATAATTTCTTCTTTTCCGCAAGTCCGTAAGTTTGCCTTCAAGGGAACTGTTTGCACAACAGAGCATGCATTCATTGGACAATCCAGGGCTTGAATCGCCCTCTAAACACACAAATGGCGATTCTATATCTGATCACATCTCGGCCCATTCATCTGTTTCCTCTATATTTCAAGAGGGAGATTCTTCGCATGCACTGGAACAGGAGCTTCACAATTTTCCAGTGTTTAAGAGAATTCTCAATCTTTTAGATAAAGGACATGAATATACACACCACATGCTCAAAGAATTGAGAGAGATTATTACATTCAAAACAGAAAAGCTCTCCAAATTGAAGGGTTTTATGCTAGCGCAGAAAGCATGCCACAAATTTAATTTAACTTGTTCAGAAAGACCAGCTGCTATTGTAAGCAAGAATTTGCCTCCAATGCCTCCTCATGTAGTACTGCTTGGTAAAGGCACGCAAACCTGTGATGACCTTTGATTGGCAAATGGGACTCTGACTTCATTTGCAAATATAATATCTAAAAACAACTGTTCAGGAGGAACAATGCCATCAGTACCTACCATAGACCTTTTAGCAGTTGCTAAACTGCAACATGAGAGACTATTGCAAGTGGAACAAATTTTGTTCAATGCAAAGTTAGTCCCTCCTGATCTTCCGTCAATGTATCCGTTGGTTCCTACAGCAAATCAAGATGCTGATTTGCCAGATAGTCCATCTGCTATTACAGACATCGTGGATCATGATGGTGCAGCTCCTGTGTCAAACTTTGAGTTGCCAGAAATTGAAAACTCGACTTCAAATGTTTATTATACATCTCGTAGAACCAAAAAAGCTTACCAAAAAGCCCTAAAAAGAAGACACAGAGCCAAAAATAACAACAACGTGTCTAATAAAAAAACAAATATTTGCTCCCCCTTTAATTGTTCAAAAAATTCACACACTTCGAAAGCCTGTCCTGATAAATTGGTCCATCTACAACTGAAGACCACCATTTAAATCTCAGTCAACTTAATGAAGAAAGTAAAAAGGCACTACAAATTAAAACTCAGCAAGGGGTACAGACTGGTGCTTCTGTTAATAATTCTACTTCTTCACATTTGACAGCGTATACTGCTGTCATTGAGGTTGAGACGGAAAAGAACTGTGCTCCTCCTGTGATGCCCCTGAACTTAGCTCAAGCGCCACCCACCACTTTGGTCCAGGCAAATATGAGTATTTGCTTTCCCATTGTAGAGAACAAAACAACATTGCTGTCGACGCACACAACTCCATATTGGGACCAACTCAGGGCCTACTCAATCCGCCCCTATGTCTGTGCAGGCAGTTATGCACTTGTCCTCATTTCCTGTTGCTTCTGAACATGCTGGTTCTCAACCTCCTACTAGTTCCAGCTCTTCCTTATCAGTACCCCAATGTAATCTGAATTCCAATGCCAATATAGCCATTCGTGATCCCCCAAAAGGACGACATGCAATTTCTGCACAAGCCCATGATATAGTCAAAGTTGAGAATTCTGCTTCGATAACATATTCCTCCTTTCCTCTGGTCATACATAATGACACTATGTTATCTTTTCAAGAAATTCCGAGTGAAATAAAAACTTCCATTGGAAGGATTAGCAATTATCAACTTAATGGTTCGACGCGTATAAATCGAGCCTATTTAATGAACTATCTTTACAAAATTCCATCTTTGCGCAACCTTATTTCTCAAGATGTGGAGTGGGGTCAGGCTTGTAAATATCAACAACAGTTGCATGCTATGTAAAGTACAATCACCAATCATAGCAAAACTACTTTGGGAGTTTAAATCAGACTTTGCGCTATTGGGGCTTGACCTTCAGGCATTTTCTTCTCTTGAAACAGCTTGGTCATTCTTGGAATTTCAACCCCCAATTGCAACTACCTGTCCTATTGAAATTGAATACTTTTCTCCTAATATGAATGACAACTCCCAGATTCTGGCACAATTGGCTTCCCTTACAACTGCACCTAATGGTTTCATAGGGATAATACCCCTCACAAAAACAGTTGTTCCAAATACATCAGCCACACCTAACTCATAATTGAATGAATTATATATTCAGTCTTGGAATTGCTGTGGGCTAAAAAATCTTAAAACATGGTTTTCTTCCATTGATGCTCAGACTGCTCCTGCCATTTTATTTATTCAGTAAACCATGTGTACTAATGATATTCAGTATTCAGTTTGATGGTTTCACTTCTTTTTACAATCCAGCTATCCAAAAGAGACTTGGGCGTCCTTCAGGAGGCCTTGCAATTCTTATCAATAATAACCTGTGCTTTACTTTAAATCGTACTTCCTGTTTTTCTTGGTTCCTTCTGGTTGATGTGAGTCTTTTCACTACTCTTTCTAAAAATCGTATTCTTATCTCGCTTTACTGGAATCCTAATACTTTGTCTATCGACTCTGCGATCAATATATTCAATAACACATTTCTTGAACTCCTGATAAGTAATCCACAAGCGGAAATTTTGATAGGAGGCAATGTCAATGCCCTTCTTTATTCACTACCAAGTGCAGATCTTTTTCTCCCAGTGTCCACGCACAATAAGTGTTCTTCCTCTAATGCCATGATGTGGTCACGTTTCTTTAAAGACTGGGACCCTTACGCAATCCCTCCTAAATCGATTGTATCATTCCATACATGGAAGAGAGGATCTGTATCTTCTACTATTAATTTTATAGTAGCCTCAAGAAATATATCGGGCATACTATCAGCCATTGTCACTCTCCCCTTCTCGCTTAGTGATCACCTTCCGATTATAACAATTATGACGTTAGCTGTTAAGACATTTTCCTCGTTATCAAATCTAGCCTTAGTCCAAATTGATCGCGTGCCGCTTTCAATCCATTGGAATGTCTCAACATGCAGATGCTTAACCTTGCTGGTCAATAGTGATCTTTGGGCTGACTCTCATGAGGATAACAGTCTAACTGAAAACATTCTTACATGGAATCTTAATATGATCCAGACTCATCTTGTTTCTTTAGCTGCACAACCTAAACCTTCTCTATCTGCTTCTGCTTTTTGTATACCTTTTTCGGTTACCATTGTAAAATTAAAAACAAAGAAAAACCTTGAAATAAGAAAACCAAAAAAAAGGTTTCCTTCACTTAACAATAAGGTATACCTTGCTGCTAAGAAATCTTTGTTACAAAAAAGTAAAAAAACTAAGTAAAGGGTTTACGCTTTCTTGCATCTCTCGATGTCAATTAAAAGATGGTTAGTACCATATGCAACTATAATACTAGAGACATTTGGTGGATTTTACACACAGCAAATGGCGGGGACCATGCCTCTCTGGACTCTGCCATCAATGGCATTACTTGGTTTACCTTCTTTGAGCAGAAATACTCTTTACCTTCTATGTTTTCCTCATATAAGATTTTCAATACAATTCCTCAATTCCTCAATTCCTCATATGCCTCTTATATGTCCCTGGTCACAAGATGACATTGTCTTTGCTATCACTAAGCGAAAACCATCAAAATGTGTGGGTCCTGATGGGCTCCCCCCTTGTGTGATCAAAGATGACCGTTTATTTTGGGTGAATATTTTTCTAAGGTTCTATCAATCCATCTTTAAAACCAAATCAATTCCAAGATCATGGTTAACTTCCATCATTATACCTTTTCACAAGAAGGGTCCACTGAATGATCCCCTTAACTTTCGCCCTATTGCACTTATCGATGTAGCAGCCAAAGTTTTTGCTCTCTTAATCCTTCACAAGGTAGAGACTTTTATATCTAAGAATTCAATCCTTAGTAAAGCACAAATTGGTTTTCGTAAATCCATGGGGACTCAATTAAATGCAACAAACTTGGCCCATTTGACAGCTTCTTCACATTCTTCTACCTATGGGCCCATTTATATAGCCTCTTTGGACCTCTCGTCCGCTTTTGATTGCATAGGTCTCAGTTGCTTCAATATCAAATACACCATTTTCACGGCTTAGACAACAAGAGGACCGTCTGAAGAAATGGACATTGGGATTAAACCCTAAATCATGAAGGATTCCTCAATACAGTATCACCAGAAATGGTGTATTTGAAATTGAAGTATCAAACCGACTGATCAAGATTTGTTTAAATACCTAACAACATCAACCAATGACACCTAAGGATCAAGACTTTATTGGACTATTAAATAGTCACTGTGTCCAAAAGCATCTGTGAAGGCAACTGAGACCTATGCAATCTGCAATTAGGCTCAATGACCTTGGATTAACTTTAGGCCTTGACAACGACCAGGGGTCGAAACACGTGTCGGCTGGTTTTCTTCTTTTTTCACTGGAGAATAAAACTATCATACTTTGTATGAATTGGACTTTTGGAACATTGGTTTGGACTCTCTTAAATAATTACATTGATTAAGACTGGTTTTGAGCGTGTGATACTCTCCCAAAGCCCAACATTTTTCTGTATACTTTGTGGGAAGTTTGAGGGGGGTCGAATTATCTCGCTGTCAAACATTTATGTCAAATACTCAGGTTTTGAATTTTTGTACCATCTTTACAGTGGACACTAGCACACTTTCAGAGATTGATCACAAAGTTTTAACCCAATATTAATAAGTCATTTGCTGTCCGCATAGGCAACCTACATTCATCTTGGTTGGTATACGCCGACAATGTTCTTCTCTTAATCACACTCATGTAGGCCTACAAAACAAGCTAGAATGCTTCTTTCGTTATTGTACCGCAAACAATCTGTCTGTGAATTCATTGAAATCTAACTTCCTAATTTTATCTGCGCGTAAGAAACTGCGCACATTTTGTTGGTCAATTGACTCAAAGGAAATACAGTTGCTCACTCACTTAACAATCTTTCAACCAACTCATCCTCTTTGTATTAGCAGAAAGCTCTTGTGGGGAAAGTTTTCCCTTTAATTGGACAAATGAAAATGATCCTTCATAAATACTGTAAATTCTCATTGATCCCTTTAATTGAGTTCTATGCCAAGAAAGTGGAGGCTGTTATTCTCTATGGGTAGGACCTTTGCCTCACAGACCTGGACTCGTTTCTGAACAAGCTTCAAAGGAAGATCTGGAAGTCAACTCTTGGCCTACCAAATTATCTCCCTAATACATTATTGAGACATGAACTAGGGCTTAACTCTCTTTCATCTCGTTTCAACTGGAGAATGTTAAACACGTATATGACAATGCTATTCCCACCTCCAAATTCCTTATACGAGGATTTCTCCAGCATGTTAATTAAATCCAAACCAATCTCGATTTAACTTTTTCAAAAACAAGCTCAAATATTGTTGAAACAGATTAATATTCTTCCGGAAGAACTGCAATGGAAGATTGGTCTTGCAAAGAAGAGATTCTTCTTAAATGACTGGGCTGCAAACTCTGCTTTCATCTCTACGTATGCCTCTTTTTCTGAATATGCCATTTTTAGGCATAGGCAAACTCCTCATATGCAATACTTAAATCTAAGCCCCTGTCCCGATTCTCGTAAATTATACATGAGATATCGCCTAGATTTGTTTCATACGAAATCCCGAGTAAAGCACTGGTCTTTAAATACAAAATTATCTTGCGACTTATCATGTTGCTTTTGTGGTAATGCAGAGGCAGTGGAAACGTTAAAACATCTCTTCTTCTTTTGCCCATATTTTGACTCAAACAAACTACACATACTGAAAGATTTCCAAAATGCAAACACAGCTTTAGGTCCGAACCTCATATGGGCCAGGTGCATGTGGGGAACAAGCAATGCTATAATATTGGCAACAGTTCGATTTCTACGTATCATCGAATTAGCGCTCACTGCATAACGGCAGAAAGTAATAGACATAAATAGTCTGAAGTAACATTGTGAAACCTTAAAGGAAACCTTATTGTTTTTTCTTTTATGTCGTAGGGTTGTAGATGCTACATGGCATCGAGAAATGACGACTTCACCAAGAACTTAGGGAAAGATGTGTTAAATCATTCACTATTATTCATGTAAAGATATAATGTTGTGTTATGTGTTAATGTTCCTATTGTATGTATATTCTTGCATTTTAAATATTTTTGTGTATATAACAAACACATGTTTTACTCTGTAAAAATGTGTTTATTCTCAGTCATAATTTTTTGTAAAGGTGCGTAAGCACCAAAAACGAAATAAGAAAAATTAAAAAAATTTAAAAAAAGATAAAGAACTGGACGGAGCAATGTTAAAATCATTCATCGAAATTGTTGAAGAACTGAGAATGACAAACAGACGCCCAAAGGCAGAAGGCAAGACACACTAACCGAGCCCACACAAACTGATACCCATGCAGTTCTCCATACCCATTCGAGGAAAGGGAACGAGTCCTTAAAATATCTAACAAAGAGTTCCCTAGCCAATGAAGTCAACCTGAGACCTGTGAGCCGGATACCACGTGACTTCAAAGAAGAGATTCGGAAAACACAGTATCCGAAAGAGAAGTGGCCCCAAGGGACCTTGATCAGATAGATATTGTCTCAACCTATCCCATATTTATAGCCAAAACAACAATATCCTGCGTCAAGTGGAAAGAAAGCAGTTAAATGTCTACCCCAGAAGAAAAATCCTAAAACGTACCACTCACCAGGTATTAAAATAGGACGACATGCACAAGAAGCTACGTAAGAAAATCTAAAATTAGCATTGGACCCAAAGCAACAGGACCTGGAGTGGCAAGAAGTCCCAGGAACATCTGGGAGAAAAAAAAAAAAACCTGCAAAACACATCAAACATTTGAGAATGAACTAGTCACTAGTGACTACAAGCCCCTTGATGATCTTCTGATGGAAGTGTCCACATACAAAGAAGATCAAGCCAATGTACCCACCAACTGGGATCTCTACAAAGTTGCAACATCCTTGTTAGAAGAACAGGATATTGATGTATCCTCATTATCCTTGCAGTTCTTAATGTTAGAAGAAAAACGGAACCAAAATAAAGGCAAAGCGACTAAGCTGCCATCGATGAACAACCTACTTGCCAAATGATCAGAAACTCTTCACCCACCGGATATAACATGAAAGTCCACTTTGAAACCCATAATTCCAAAGGTAATGGGAGTCATACCACAAGTAAGCCAACTTCGAGAGCTCATGTGCCACCACCTTCGATAGCAAACATAGTGATCTTAGAACATGTCTTGTGAGCAGAGGATGGCCTCATCCTTAAACAACATAACATCATGTGTCTGCTACATCATATCACAAAGCTGAGAGTCAAACAATCCAGCAACATCAAAATCATTGTGTAATAAGGTGAATTTGTCAGCCTTCTTTATTTCCTTAGGTATCTTTATTATAAGTAACGTATAGAGGGATGAACACGGGGTCCCATCACCCATGCTTAGTGTCCCAACTGATCTACTTGGAACCTTTATCAATAACTGGTATCCATACGTTCTAAAAGTGACATGCAAGCATTCTATCACCCATCCATTTACATAGGCAATACACAACCCATCTCCTTGCTTTCACAACTGCAAGCACACATGGAAAACACGTATGAATTTCCACATATCACAGTAGGAAGCAACCGCCAGTGTAATACATAAAACCTACACTTGCACAGCGTTGGTGCCAATGTCTTCAAGAACTTAATGAAAACAGTGATGTTGATGCACTGCTGCATAATATTAAAAATGGTACTACTACGAGACCTGCATCATGTTAACATTTCACATGTAATTGACAAGCTGCTCCCTCACTTGATTCCAATTGCACATTATATGCCTACAGTTTATTCTTAAACAGATAGATGTACAACAGTTCATTAAAAGGTTCTTATTTTATTTACACTGAACAACATTAGCACGGCCAAATCACAACAATATTTTGTAATGGAGACATTATCCCAGGGATCATTTTACATGGAAGCTCAAAAAGATCACATTCTAAAGTCCACACGCTTACCGACACTTTGACTGCTTTGTGTAACCAAACCCTGGCATATCTGATAAAGTTTCCCAATGACAAACATCGTGATCTGTTTATGAGATTCCGGCTAAACATTCTATGCAACAACACCCCACTACATAGATATGGCCTGACGGCTCAACCGAGATGCAGACTTTGCAATGGCGATGAAGAGTCTTTAAAACACTTAACCGTGTTCTGTAAGGAGTTGCAAAACTTAAGAATGCTGTACCTATACTCTCATGGTGGCAGGCCCTGTATGTTGGTGTGGTGCCCAGATGGACCTGTGCATTGACAACATTTTTAGAAATTGATTTGGACAAATTGTTAAGAATTTAACATGATGGAGAAGGTAGGTTTTTCTATTAGATATAGGAAAACGTTTTTAATAAACTGTAAAATGTAATTAAAAAAAGAGTAATAGGACATAAAAATGTGATGCGAAAGTGTTGCATGCTAATTAAATATACCTTCAATTTCCAATTAAATCTGTAGGATAGAGTCTAATGGTCCAATGCCAATATTTACCTCCTCTTTCTTAAACTACAGGATCTGTTGTTGGTCATTAGAGTTTGTCATCAAGACACATCCTCAGCTAGTGTTAATGGTAATGTCATTTCTGCGGTATGCTTGCTTATGTATCCCTTCAACTAAACGTTCCTCTCTGTTGTGTGCGTACGTAAGCTAGACCTCAACCATATGGTTAGGTCAGATGTCACCACCATCTTGGGCGATAGAATCTAAATGTAATTCAATTTGTATATAAGAGGCTGGACCACTAAAACCAGAGCTACGCTTGTCAAAAAAACCAAAGCTGGACAGTGGACCTCCTAATTAAATCCCACAATGTGTGCATTTAAATTCGATATTCAATTTAAGAATCTGTTGTATATCGAAAAATCATTTAAATCTGATTTAAGACTGTCCACCCCTGTCCAGAGAATTTCATTTTCAGTGTGGTTAGCTTCCATAAAATGTTTGACCAGTGGAGCTTGCATGTACGTATTACAGATTTTAGACCGATGCTCTAAGATCTGAGTAGAGACGGGTCGGGTGGTCATTCCAATGTATTTTTATCACATGGGCACAGTATAAAATCAATTACATGTTTTGAATTGTAATTGGAGAAAAATCTAAGAGTCCAAGAAAAGGTCTGCTGCCTCAAGACCAGAGTCTTGTTTGTGAAAGGGCACACCGCACAGTTTCCACAAGGAACATGTCCAAACAATGGATTCTGTTGGAGATCCCAGCACCTATCAAGTGTGTTCTCAATATATTGTGATTAGTAGTTTGAGTGTAGAATTTTATCACAGATGTTATATCCCCTCTTTAGGGCAGAGAGGAGGCCCTTGCTACTCCCACAGCATGTGCTCACTAAATGCCAATGTAGAGGAGGTCCCAGACATGGCCTACACCCCAACCCCACAGAGTGAGATACCAGGATCATACTCGCCAAAGTATGGACGTATGAGGAACAAATGAGCCAACAGAGAGCAGCTCTAGGACTCTGCCCAGTGCACATCAGAAGAGCAATACCTGTTGAAGTGCCTATAACAAGACAACCTTGGGCAGCCCAGTACCCACTGAGACAACCGTACCAGCAGTTAACACGCAATGAAGACTACTTACAGACTGTCCTCGAAGAGACCCAAAGAGCCTTAATGGAAGGCAAATGGTGACAACATAAGAACCTGGACAGTCATACAGATGAACATAAACGACAAACCAAAATTCACACACAAGGGTGAAACGTTAGGAATAAAGTTGTAATGGACGTGTAAGAGAAAAGACTTTAATATAAAGAAACGTAACCAATAAGTGAAATAAACACACGTAACTGACTAAAGTGCCTGTAAATAGGCTCGGAAAGCAAGAAGCTAAGAGAAAGATACTGCATGCAATGCTGAGTAGAAGAATAGAGCGGCATGCGCCAACTACATATCTACCTCATTAAAGCACACTATACAAGTGCGACTTCATTTTGTAAAAGTAGAATTGAGCCCAGGCTGCAAAGGGCTAGCAAGGCCAAGATTCATATTCCAGCCAAAGCCAAAGGGAAGAGTGGAACGAAACTTAGTGAGAAGTAGCTCATGCTTGGGAATTCGGGGTAAACCTAAGGAAGGGAGGAGAGCGGCAGCTCTGGAGAATCGAGACTTCAGAGCATAGCAGCCAGCCAGTGAAGGTCGAGATAAAGAGGCCCCACGCAGGTGGCGAGCCTAGGGGAGAATCAAATACACGAATACAAGGTAAATGAAGCACATTCACGGAGAACAGACATGTTACCAGCCATGGGCGAAGAGGTACCAACGTCTGATGTCACAAAGAAACCGAGGATGCCATAACTTTCCCAGATAAGAAGCTACAGTTTCTAGGCCATCCTCAGCCAACTAATTGACACATAGCCCTAAAGTACTGATTGATGGAAGGGAGGCAGGGTGAATCTTGGGGCACAAGGCACCTGGGTCTGTATTCCGCATGCTGCTAATTAAAGTACAGATTTATGCCTAGGGGTGTAACCCACCCAAAAACAATGGACCGAATAATCTAGGGTCCTATAGCTGTAGAACCAATTAGACGTCCTGCTTGTAGTGACGTCTATCACGAGTGATGTAGAGGGATGTGCGTAGACGCCCACTCAATAAGAGCTATCCAATCCCTACGCTTTGTTACCATATACAGATATAGCATCTATACTTAAGTTACCTTTTCCAACCAATAGAATTGCATGATAAATTTATGAGTGTTACACATCAATGATGATGATTTCTGGGTATAACTATTGCTGTCTGAATGAAGAATTTGGAAGTTGAAGCGAGAAAGGCGATCGCATCACTGTTGATTACCATTTGTTTCCCCGTTTTTTGTACTTGTCATTAAACGGACTTCCCTTTGCCAAACCGTTGATCTGTCCTCATTGATTGGTGATGGAGTAAGTGAATCCCGCACCCCATCCTCTTCATGGTGCGGCTATCTTGTTTAAAGGTGCCGGGGGCCAAGCTTTGAATCTCATGGGCCCGTTCAGAGATCGCTTTGTCCTCCAGTTCACCAAGGTTTCTAAACCATCTTCTTAATTTGATTAGTATGTTTTTAGAAAGGTTGTGACACAAGCAATTCTATCTTCTGGCTCTATCTTGGTTTTGGGAGTCAGTAGTGTAGTTCTGTCTGTAAACCATGCTCTTTTGGCAAATCATTGTAGTAACGCTCTGTCTTGACCCTCTGGTTTTCCACTTAACGAATTACTGTAGATCGAATAGTGCATCTTGTAAGTGAAATTACTTTTTATTCATAGGAACTGGCTATAGGGGAGGTTGTATCGAAGCGATTTAGAATGATAACTTGAATATAGGACAAAAGAATTCCTATATGTATCTAAATATTTGTGTATAAAGTGATCACTATGTCTAGGCAGAGTAGTTCATCTTGGTTCATGCTTTATCATGTAATACATTTCAACAAATGAGTCTGACTGCCCTTCCAAATGGATGGATTAATTTGATATATATATATATACATGTTAAAAATTGGACATATATATGTTCGCCAGGCTCTGGGCCAAGAAAGCTCCAGTTTCTGTACGCTTATTCTGGAAAAAAACATACATGGCCCTAAACATCAAGAATATATGACATAAAGCTATCTCTAATATTTTCGTGATGAACAATTTAGGAACATTATGTGGAGACAATATTTCTCTTTGTGGAATGTTAATGTAAATGGAATTTACATCACATGTACTTCTCTCATAGGGGATACCCAACACTCTCTTTATCATATTGGCGCTATTTCTCAAGTATGCTCTAGTCAATGCAGGTTGGAGAAAAGATTCAATATATTTTGCCATGGTTTCTAGTACTCATTGCATAGTAATACAATCGGATGCCCAGGGGGTATGGGGATCTAAACAATTTGTATGGACTTTCATTAATGCATAAAAAATGGATTTTCATGGTATCCCAAGGGGTCAGAAATCTCAACTCGTGTTTACTTATGAATCTACGGCCAATAACTTCTGTACATAGTTCCTGAGTCTCCATCAGAAATTGATCTGTCGCGTCTATTGTTATTGTTGTATAATGTGAGGTATTGTTTAATAGTTCCTACACCATTTTAACATACTTCTTGGTGTTGCCACCATGATCCCTCCCCAGTTATCTGCTGGTTTAAAGATAATGGGTTCATTAGTTTGTAGTTCACGGAGAGCTAGATGTTGATTTGTGGTCATGTTTGAATTCTTCCACAAATCTCTTGAAAACTAATAGGAAATTCCTTCAGTACCAAATTCTCAAATGTCAGAACCTCTTGGGGCATTTTGCCTTCCCCATGTATAAAGCTAGATGGAGCTCTAAACTTAGTATAACTAGATGTATCAGCAATTTCTCTATCTTAGAAGTAGGCTTTTAGACGTATAGTTCTAATGAACCTATTCGGCTCTATTTCAGCTTCAGCTAAATTAAGCTGCTGTGTGGGGACAACCAACCTGTCAGTCTAGAAAAATGGATACCTCTCATGATTGACGGCAAACGTATTTTGGTGGCCGAAGGCCAACCGTCTCATGCATGATACGATAGAAATACAGGTTTCCGAGTTTACCAATGAACGGCCATTTTGATGTAACAAGGATCGCCATTTTGTTTTCTAACAATTGTTCATTGCTTTCTGTTCAAATTGCTTCGCAGCATATTTTCTGCTTACACTGCTCGACTGTTAATATTGTTGTCTGAACGTGAAAGGACAAGGCCGCAGGGCCGCGAGGCTAATAAGAGTTTGTTGAAACACAACAAAGGCAGCACCGGGAAGGAATGCCCGGCTCCCTCCCGAATGTAGCCTTGAAGCAGAGCCGCAGGGCATTTAATCATTTCACAGCTGCCAGCCAGTCTCGTTAGATGGTAGACTATGCTAGAATAAAGCAGCTAAAGGCTTGAATTATGCTCTTCTTATGGCCCCCCTTTACCGAGCCCTGTAGAGCATGTCGGCTCCCAGGACACGAATAGCACCTCATAGATAGCAAGGTCTGGAATGTGACTCTTCCCCCGTATGTAGCTTGCTTCCAAGAACAGAAGCACTGTGTTCTATTCAACAAGTAAAAGATGTCTCCGCACTTGCAAAATTGCATATTGTTACTAGAATAGATATTTGAAGGTGTCATATTCGTCGAAAGTGTCCATCATCAAACCAAGTTCAAAGAAACCCAATAAAGGGGGGGTGTTAAACATGTCACAGCTGATTGTATGATATGAATTTTGTATATATGTAAATTATGTACGTAATTCGCTCTCTTGCGTCCCTCGAGGTCCAGAGATACACGTCGCGGGGTGTGAGACCGAGATGGCCAACTGAGACTATTTGCTTTGCAATAAACCCTAGCTTTGGGACTACAACCTTGTGTCTGGCGTATCTATCGTGTGTGGTGACTTGCCTTGTTTCCATAGACGTGAGGGACCCCTAGGGGCCCCTTTCAAGATGACGCCCAAATAGGGACACTCCCCCACTTGTTCCATCGTGTACGTTGTAATTGAGTAAAGGCGGAGAACGGCGAGGACGGGACGATCGAGCCAGGATCAAGAGGTGTTCGGGGCACCCTGTAGAAGTGATGAGAGATTCCTTTGCAGATCTGCACACATCTGATCCCTGATCGACGTACCCGCCTAGAGAACAAGGATGCAAGGGACCCGAAACGAGGCAGAAGCCAAGAAACGCAGACACGACGTCATTGGTTGTGTCAATATACAGACAAATTGTGTCCTGGAGGACAAATTGATTTATCAGGTGAGTCATTCCCTGATTCAAAGTAATCCTGATATTGGTTGAGAGTTGACTTTGCAAAATCAAACACCCTAGGTAAGGTTGATTAACCAAGGGAAGATTGAAACATGCCTGGGGTATTGGCCACCCTAGCAGGGTTTTTCCGCTGTGGTAGACAATCTTTGGAAGATGGCCAAATTGCACCAACTGGGGGAACGCCGGCGTATGAGATGTATGTAAAGTATGGTGTGGGAGCGATAATATTCTATGAGACTAGGCATAGGCAAACCAGAAAGCAACAAGACCATCAGTGGTCGATAAATGGTAGTTTTGAGATAGCGAGAATAGATAACCTGGAAAGGGTGTTGATAAGAAAGAAAGTGCGTCCTGCAGCATTTGATATCGTTAAGGACTGGAGAAGGGAAGCAATGCTCCGACTTAGAAGTAGAGCGAAGCATGCGCGCAGGCATAAAACGAAAGGTGAAGTAGCGGAAGAAAAGGAGGAGGAGGAGTGGACTGAGAGTCTAAGGAGGTCAGGTAGACGTGACCAGTTGAATATAGAAAAAATATACCCACAACGAGAATTGCACATAGCAGATGAATTGATAGAAAACATATTGATCCATACAAAACAAGGCCCAAGATCAGAAGTGAGGCCAAACACGCCAGTAGAAACTGCTCAAGCCCCTCCCGTAGCTCAAGCCCTCCCACAGCCACAGACCGTGCAAGTAACACTTCCTATCAGCCAACCAGGCCCACAGAAGACACTCCCCACTCCTGTTGTCCCATCCGCACCTCCCGCCTTAGATACAGACTCGGTATCGTCCGTCCCTCCCAGGGTTGAAGTTGAAACCGCGGGGGCGAGAGGAATGACTGAACAAAGTAGATGCACGAGGGTAACTCGCAGCGCGATCAGCAAGGAAAGGAAGGTGGAATTGCAGCAACAGGCAGAGATGTATATAGACGGGAATGATGGGACGGCAGCATTGGCCTCGATGTATGACTTCCGAAGAAGCAACGAAAGACAGGTAGTGTTGGAATGTATGGGTGAATATTTGGTGGAGAAATGGAAACAGTTAAATGGGAAATTACCACCGCAGCGATTGTTAGATTTGAATGCATTTGCACGCTGTAGAGAAAGAGATGATGAAGTAAGGGAACATGTATATGGACTTTTTGAACTTAAAAATGAATTGGATAATGATTATGGTGAAATGTTTACTGCACCTGGGTACAGGGGTAAGGATTTTGGGAGAGATAGGAAGGAAGCGGTAGAGCCATATATACAACGACGACATTCAATGTCGTCTTTACAAAGGGGCGACAAATTGAAAGTATGTATACGAGAGGCATTAAAATGGATGTCGAATCCCAGTATCCCCACAATGGACATACATGAGATATTTGATGAATATTCCATGCCTATGTAAAGGAAAGCATTGCAGTCGATCACTGAACATTTAATAGATAAAGATATAAAAAGCGACAAGGCCAGCCCCCCCGAAATAATTGCGATATATAAGAGAGCACTAGAGCGAGGGACAGGAGAAACAGCCCTATCGCTTGACTTAGGAATATTGTTGCACATGAGAGAAGGGGGAGGGACAGTGAGTGTGGCATTTCCTATGAGAGAGGTCCCACCTACCTTTGTGCCTAAAGTAGAGATTCCCACAGCGGGCACCGTAGCGGCGCAGGTAACACCAGCCCATTATACCGCCCAATATGTGCATGTCCCCTTTTCCAGACAGGAGGTGAACAACATAAAGCAGACGATTCCCGATATAAGAAAGAATCCTGCAGGGTTTTACAAGGAAGTAGAGTCCTGCCTACAATCATCCGTGCTTACCATGGGTGACATAGACCTAATATTCCCAGTGATCCTGCCAATAGACATATGGAAGCAAATAAGAAAGGTGGATGACGTAACAACCTATGGCGCCACATGGGCGGATTTGGTAATAGAAGACAGGAATAAAGCGGTTGGAGGAACACCGGGAGCGAACCTGGTAGCATTACCAGCACGCATAGTACAGCAATTAAAAGAAATTGTCCCAAAGAAAAGAATTCAATGGGACAAATTGTACTGCATGTGTACAAGGCAAATATGAGTTAGCTACAGATTATTTTAATAGGTTTGAACAAGTATTTACAGACTTCAGTAGGCAGGATGTGAGCTTGGAAGCGGGGAAGAGGCTATTTGTTGACAAATATGTGAGGGGGTTAAAACTTCCAATCCAGAACCTAATAATGACATCAGAAAGTGCATGGCAAGCAAAAACCCTGGCCGAAGTATTACACATGGCCCAATATAATGAGAACAGAGTGAATGCGGAGAAAGAGAAAGAGGAGAAGGATAGGGTAAATCTAAAGACACGGGTGCTACTGCAGCAAGTAGCAGGACATAATAGAGGGTGAGGGAATGCACAAGGAAGGAGTAATTTGAATATGCATGGGGGGCCATTGGGACCAAATCAGTGTGCATACTGTAAGGAGAAAGGACACTGGCGAGCGCAATGTCCACATCTGCAGAATAGAAATGGGTCTGGTCAGAGAAGACAGCACAGAGGGCACCAAGGAGCGAATGGAACAAATAGGAATAGTATGGAGCAGCACCACAATAATGGAGGTAATCAAAACCAAGCCTAAAACCAAAGTGCTCCTAACCAGAATCAGGCCAGCAAAACCAACAGTATCGAAACCAGAGTGGGGGAAATAGAGGGAAGAGTGGGAACGTTTTCGATACGCAGCCAAATACGTATTACAGTAATAGTAGTGATTACACATCGGATGATGTGTTATTTCCCCAATAGGACAGCCCAGGGCAGGGGTCGGAATCAGTGTCTATTCCCGTGAATCAGAAAGGACCCTACGTAGAAATGAGAGTCGGGAATGAGGAGCACCGCTTCCTTGTAGATACAGGTGTGCAAAAGTGTTCAATAGACCATCACTTGGTTCTGGATATACCACTGTCAGGGCAAAAGAATGTTTCCGTAGGGTTTGCAGGTCCACCAGTCATAAACCCAGTGTCCCAACCAGTCCCAGTTACCATAGGACAATTCACTGAACATTGTCCTTTTCTCCTAACAGAACATTTTGGGGAGAACTTGTTGGGATTAAATTTGTTGAAAAAGCTAGGTGAGATTATACATTGTACGTCAGACGGGGTGTTTCCTACGATTTGGCCACAAAATGTCCTTGTGTCAGAATTCATGTTTGAAACCTTACCAGGAGAGTTAAGTAAAGTGCCAACCTGTATATGGGCAATGCATGATAATGATGTAGGATGCTTGAAAATAGAGCCAGTAAAGATCATTTTGAAAGAGGGTGTTACACTGCAGCGAATTCCCCAATACAGAATTTCGGCTGCTGGTGAGAAAGGATTGAAGAGTATTATTACAGATTTGGTGAAATTAGGGGTGATTGAAGAAATTACAGGCAGTACATGCAACAGCCCGATTCTTCCAGTTTATAAAAAGGGAGGCAATGAAGTACCATACCGTTTCATAATTGATTTGCGCGCGCTGAACAAAGTAGTAGATCCACAATTTCCTTTGGTCCCAGACGTCACTACAATATTGACAATGATACCTGTTACAGCAGAATACTTTAGTGTAATTGATCTAAAAAATGCTTTCTTTAGCATTCCGGTGGACAAGGACAGCAGATATTTGTTCGCGTTCACATTTGGAGGACGATCATTTAAATGTACGTGGATTTCGCAAGGATACACGGAAAGACTGAGTATTTACAGTAGAGCATTGAAAGAGCAGCTAGACATGCTAGAATTACCAGTGGGTTGCGTACTCTTGCAATACATAGATGATCTGTTGTTAGCTGCTGACACAGAGGAGATTTGTAAAGAAAGCACTGTATTACTATTGTCACACCTAGCGGCACATGGCCATAAAGCTAGTCTGAAGAAATGTCAATATAATCGAAAGGAGGTGGCCTATTTGGGCTACCTACTTTCGAAAGAAGGGAGAAGGCTAACGCCAGAGTGGATAGAAAGTATTTATGGTATGCCTATTCCAAAGACACAGAAAGGAGTCAGAGCCATAATAGGCATGGCTTCGAATTGCCGACAATGGATCGGTAATTTTGCGTTAATTGTGAAACCGATGGTGCACTTGACTAGAAAGGATGCGGTCATGCCTTTACAGTGGGATGAGTGTTAGGGGGAATTCTCTGTTTAGGCTGAATTTCCTAACCTAGTGAGTCCCCCAGCAGCTTTGCTGGATTTTTGGGGTTTATTTTTTTCTCCTGCCAAGAGTGAGACTCTTTTACCCTCACTCTTGGGCATGATTTGAGTGTGTTTCTTTGAATCTAGATGTGTTTAATGGGCTATAGGGTCTTTTACTCCATAGGGCTTCATGTGTTTTTGTGATGTGTGTTACACAGCACCCTCAGTGCAGTGACACAGGGGTGTCATAGTGACCCCCCAGTATAGACTCCATACCCTGGGACTGACTACTGTCTCCCAGGGCATGTAAAGTCACCATTGACTTTACTAGTCTTAAAATCTGAACAGAACCAGTACAAACCATCATATTGTGGACGTACTGGCTGGGGAAATTCAATTGTCCCAGGGTCTGTTAGTCGAGGGGGCACGTCTCCGTCCCCCCTGATCGAGTTTTGGCTGGTGGCAGTGGATACTACTTTTTATATTCAACCGTGAATATTTTCCTATGGATTTCCCATTGTTTTAGGCTACTGTCTTTATTTAATTATTTACAGTAGCCTCGAACATACCGCCGGTTTATTTAATTAATATTAATTCTCCGGTTGGTATTTTTTGCCAAAACTTGATTCTAAAATGGCGTTTGTGTTCTCTTCTGTGACTCCAACCCAAGTCGAGCCCTTTGTTCCACTTTTTGGCGGGCTTCTCCACAGAAGCCCTCCCAAGTGGTGCCACTCTGTCTGGGGTACTTAGGAGGGGTGAAGGGGGATTTAGGCACCCTGCACTGAGTTGCCTAGGCAACTCAAGTCGCCCTCTGTCCTGATTGGCCCAAGTGGTGAGCCGGCCGGCTCACCACTTAGCATGTTTGAGTGACAGCTAGGCTGAGTGAATGGGGGTTTTCTGCATAAAAGCAGGGCTTTGGGGACTGGAACTTCAGAAGTCGCCACAGGACCTAAGAATCCAACGAGGGAGAAGCTGAGCCGACCTGCCACGACACCACCACCGGTGGAGCCCTGCTGGACCGTCTCACCACTTTTCCCAACGACAGAGGAGATCTCCCGCCGGAGAGTCTTCTTCCTTTGACTGGTGGGGATAACCAGTTTCACCGTCTTTTCGCCTTCCCGACGTACCTCGTGGCAGCCTTGCCTGTGCCAAGCACCCCAGCAACCGGGATACCACATTTTACCACGACCGCGAAACAAAGGTACCACCTTTAACCGGAAAACTCCACGGCTGGTTTCTTCCCTGGTAGTGCAACGAACTTCATCTTTCCTCCAAGTCGAGATCTTCTCTTCCCCTGGACGACGACGCAACTTGCACCCACTACCAGGAACAACTGCCACCGCTGGAGGATTCCTCCCACTTAAGGTACCGTGTCCCGCCTGGCTTCCCTTGCTACTGACTGTACGGGGTAGATTTAGCCACCGGCTTTCGAACCTGGGTTAGCTTGGGACACCCTGGCTAAACTTTCCTAAGCCTCCCTAAACTCTTTTTGAACCCTCTGCAAGATTTTCTTAGCCTAGTGTAACTGTGTGATCTTGGGCGCATTTGTGCTCTGCTCTCTCTAAGAGTGGGCCCAGCCTTTGGACTTTGGCTCACCAGTGACTTTTTCTCTTCTGCCTTGCTAATAGTGTTCCTGAATCTTAGAGTGGTGTATCTTTCCATATTCTGCTTTTTTCCCTCCCTTTCTCACAAACTTATTGGAGTGCCATCGAGTTAAGCACTCACCTCTGTATGAAAATAAGTGGTGTTTTACAGTGACTTATCTGATAAGGAAAAAGGGGTGTATATATTATAATAGTAACTGTGTTTAGAATAGTTTACAACAAGAGTGCTGGAGTGTTTCAAACAGTGTGTTTTTAAATAAATAATTATATACTTTGATACCAAAGCTCTGGTCAGTGTTTGCTTGTATTGTTGTATCTGAGTGCCTATTGTGTATACTTTGCATATTGCCTAACTCTTCTTGAGGGAAGTCTGACTGCTCAGCCACAGCTACCAGGCAAATCTGGGTGGTACAGACTGCTACCAAGTTGGTTTACTGCCAACACTTGTAGTCTTAAATCTTTTGCAGTGGTCCCTAAGGGAACTGCACAGGTTTCTGCCTAACAATGAGGAATGTCAGAGAGTGTTTGATCAATTGAAAACTGTATTGTGTTCTGCTCCAGTTTTGGGCACACCAAATTATGAAAAGGTTTTTAGACTGTTTGTGTGTGAAAGTGAAGGATGTGCATGGCTTTGACACAGGAACAAGGTGGAAGAAATAGGCCTTGCAGCTATTTCTCTTCCGCGCTGGAACCTTTAGCGCGCACTATCACGATGTTTGCGATCTGTCGCGGCGGCTGCTGCGTCGGTGAAACAAACGGAAGGGATGGTATTGGGGCATACTTTAATTCTGATGGTGCCACATGCCATAGATGTCCTATTAAATAGGACACAGACGCAACACCTCACCTCCGCTAGACTGACAAGATATGAGATTATCTTGTTCGCACCCAATATCCAAATTATGAGGTGTAGCACTTTGAATCCTGCAGAATTAATGCCACTACCCACAGAAGAAATTGGTGACAACAAATCACCACCCCATGATTGTTTAAGGGTCACTGAGGAAGGGAAGGGTTGATTTGACAGACACCCCACAGAAAGAGCCGGACGGAGAGTTATTCTCTGACGGCTCTTGTTTCAAATTACCAGATGGCACGACAACTGCCACCTACGCTATCACTACCCTAGAGAGCGTTGTAGAAAGCAAAAGAATCCCCTACAACTCGGCACAAGCCACAGAAATAATAGCATTGACCAGAGCCTGCGAGATTTCTGAAAATTTGAATGTGAATATATATATACTGATAGTCAGTATGCTTTTGGGGTGGTTCATGACTTTGGTCGACTCTGGGCTGAGAGAGGTTTCTTGGTGCCAGAATTCAACATGGCCCTTTGATTGTACGATTGCTGTCTGCACTCACGTTTCCAAAGCGCCTAGCAATAGTGAAATGCTAGTGAGATGCGAGGCACATAAAAAGGTAACATGCAAAGTAGGAAAGGGAAACGCGTTTGCAGACAGAATTGCGAAAAAAACTGCCACTGATTTAAATACTAAGATGATGACAGTCCAATCAGAGGAAGTGCCCTGCATGATAGAAGATGGAATTGGCACTGTCAAAGAAATACAGGCCGAAGCCACGGCCGATGAAATACAAGGGTGGGCTGAGGGCTCTGCTGAATTAGATCTGGAGGGTTGTTGGGTGGACAAGGGAACTAAAAACTGGATGTTGCCAAATTCTTATGTGACTGCAATGGTCATAATGGCTCACAATCCTACTCAAATCTGAGCGAGAAAAATAATACAGTACCTGTCTACGGTATGGCAGAATGCAAACATAAGAAAAATGCAGAGAGGTTGGTGCAGAACTGTATCACGTGTTTACAACAAAATGTAGGAAAGGGAACAGTGACTCCAATAGGCAGTTTTGGCCCACCCTCTATGCCTTTTGAGGTAATCCATTTTGATTTCAAAGAGATGGAGAGATGCCAAAACTTAAAATATGTCTTAGTGGTGATCTGTGCATTCAGCAAGTGGGTGGAGGCTTATCCCTTAAAAGACTGCACAGCGATGAGTACGGCAAAAGTAATGCTTAAAGAATATTTTTCCCGTTTTGGCTTGCCCCGTGTCCTATGGTCAGACAACAGTCCACACTTTGTGGGCGCAGTGAAATTACAGATATGTGCAGGCCTCCAGATTAATAATAAGAGATTTCATAGTTCAAGACATCCGAGTTCGGCCAGTCTTGTGGAGAGGCACAACGGGATCCTCAAGTCAAAAATAAGCAAGATATGTGCAGGAAGCAAGTTGAGTTGGGTGGATGCATTACCAATAGCGCTATTATGCATGCGTACGTCTGTACAGGCTAGAACTGGGCTCTCCCCGTACAAAATCGTAATGGGGAGGCCTGCAAATGTTTGGTGCGCACCTCAGCCAAAACGACTTAGCGAGGTAGAACATCCTGTGCTTAGTACTTATTGTGGCCTATTAATGCAGAAATTGCGTTTGATTCATCAGCAGGTGCAGGAGACTCTACCAGTGAGATACTACGGTCCGGGGCACGCGTTGGAGCCAGGCGACTGGGTGCTGCTTAAGAATTTTGAGCACCCAGGTGGCGCGGCCCCTATCAAGTACTCTTGGCAACGCAGACGGCGATACGGGTGGATGGACGGAAGGCGTGGATCCATGCCACCCATGCAAAAAAGATCCCATCTTCGCTGAAAGACTTGCCTGACCCAGACGACCGGAAAGAGACAGCGGTCCCAGAAACGAAAGAAACTGTTGCCAATAAACTGCCACCAAATCTGCCCGAGCGAGAAGTGAAACTCGAAACGAAGCCTGAAAAGATTGCCAAAAAGGAGGAAGGGCAAAGAGTGACCCAACGTTGCCCAGCAGAATCTACATCACTGTTGGCTGACACAAAATCTGCATTGCAAATACCGGCAGATACTAAACGTGTACCCCTTTGGCGCACACCAGCACTTGCCAGCACGCCAAAGACCAAATCTGCATCACTGGCACAGCGCACACCAGCACCTGCCGTAGCGCCACAGGCTGACTTTGAGCCTGGATCTGGAAGTGCACCGGCACTGTTCACGGATCACACAATACCAGGAGTGAGGCTATATGATTTACGGCCTCGAAAGACAAAGTGATCCACAGTTCTTTGGTGCTTATGTTAACCTCTGGTTCCGCTCATGTATGGAGAAGGAACTAGAGGTGCAGAGGAGAGAAGCGTGAGAACTGTGCAAATCGGACCATTCAAGACTCGCGGCTCCTCGGCGCAATCATAAAAAGTACATGTGTCCGGAACCAGAGCGGACAAGCTGGGCGCACATGGTACTAAGGCAATAGATAACTGATCAGAAGTCCTCTGAGCAGTATGAGAAAGGACGAGTGATCTTGCCTAAAACAAATAAGCAAACCCAGGCTATAAAGGGCTGGCAGACTGAACTGTGACAATTCCGTTGAACTTATTGACATCAGGACAAGTGCAACAAAGAGAGATATCCACGACGAACTTTAATCAGGAAGAAGAAGGACGATGAGAAACATGTCGGGACCGGTTCCAGCCTCCTCCTGCACCGCTGCTGAGAATGAGTTAATTATAAAGACTGTAAACTTAAGGAAAACGCATAGTAAAAAAAATTGTATGCTGGCATTGACAATAATCATGTGCTTCATGAGTGTGGTAGCACCAATAACGACAGCGTTGGTGTTATGGTATGTGGAATCTATACACCCATTGGGAATGTTTTTACCAATAGTTAATATATCCACTACTGAAAGCCCGGTTCAGGTGATTACTTATACCTTGTCCCCAATGGAAGAAAGACACAGAGAAGGGTATGGGAACAATACACTGTTACTCATTATGAATATGACGCATGCAATTCTAAAGAAAACTAATTGTTGGGTATGCGCTCATTTACCACAGCATGCTGGGAAAGGAATAGGTTGGTATGTACAGCCATTACCATTAAGTTCTGCATATAGTGCATCTTTATGTTCTATGAGAAATGGAATAAGAGTGGTACGGGTCAATTAGACAGAACAAACATGAATGAGTTTGAGGAAATAATTATGAGGCCTGTGGGTTGTTCCATATTCCATAAAGCGCGAGTGATGCTCCCAGAATTTACGGCTAAAAGTACGCGAAAAATAACACGATAAAATAGACAAGATAGATTGCCCCAACAGTTAAAACATCTGTGATGACGTTTCGTGTAAGAACAGACGGGAACAAAGATGCAGTTCCCCCTTCTTACATGGTGAATTATAACCCGAGAACTGTCCCTTTTTGGCTGAAAAAGAAAGGCTCCTATTCAGTAGGAACATTTACTGGATGCATGAATACAGTGGTATTAAAATGGGAAATAGAACCAGTATATGTGGGAGATCCAGTCTATTTTATATGTGGAGAGAAAGCATATCCTTGGTTGCCCAGAAACTGGGAAGGTACATGCTACCTAGGTCTACTGTTCCTGGCGTGTTCCTCTTAGAAACAGCAGACATGGCCAGACTATCCAGATCTAGAACCAAAAGGAGTAGCAAATGTGTTTTGATAGCGACTGACGTAGCAAAATCATTCATTCCATTCTTGTCCCAGATAGTGAACTTCTATAACATAAGGCAGCTGTCCAGAATACTAAAAGATGCCATAAACACAACTACAGATATACTATTTAACATGACGTTGGAAGAAAAAGGAATCAGGTTAATGACGCTGCAAAATAGAATGGCTCTCGATGTGATCCTGGTTGATCGTGCGGGGAATTTGCAAGATTGTGGGATCAGCGTGCTGTGTATTTGTAGATGACTATTCCCCTACAATTTTTGAAGCAATAAAGAAAATGCATGTCCTAAGCTCCGAACTCCCTACTGGAGAAGGGGGCTGGGGAATAGAGTCCTGGTTTTGGGGAATACTGCTTTCTTGGGGATGGAAGTTGATCTCGATATTAGTAGTGGTGTTTGGAATATTCATAACGTGCTGTTGTTGCATACACTGCCTACAGTTAGTTTGCACTGAGGTAACTGAGGGATGTACGAAGGGATGTATGTATATGATAACAAAAAGAAAACAAACTTATGGCCGGGATGACAGAGACACACATGAAATAAAAACAGTAAAAGAATTAATGGCTATAGATATTAATGAAGATGATGATGCTTATAATAGCATGCAAGATTCCGACATAAGTTCTTCGGACTTATTGTCATCAGAGGAGGATACAATAGATGAATGAGACGTTTGGCATATGGCCAAAGGAGGGTTTGACAGTCTAGAAAAATGGATACCTCTCATGGTTGACGGCAAACGTATTTTGGTGGCCGAAGGCCAACCGTCTCATGCACGATACAATATAAATACAGGTTTCCAAGTTTACCAATGAATGGCCATTTTGATATAACAAGGATCGTCTTTTTGTTTTCTAACAATTGCTCATTGCTTTCTGTTCAAATTGCTTTGCAGCACATTTTCTGCTTACACTGCTCGACTGTTAATATTGTTGTCTGAATGTGAAAGGACAAGGCCGCAGGGCCGCAAGGCTAATAAGAGTTTGTTGAAACACAGCATAGGCAGCGCCGGGAAGGAATGCCCGGCTCCCTCCCAAATGTAGCCTTGAAGCAGAGCCGCAGGGCATTTAATCATTTCACAGCTGCCAGCCAGTCTCGTTAGATGGTAGAATATGTTAGAATAAAGCAGCTAAAGGCTTGAATTATGCTCTTCTTTTGGCCCCCCTTTACCGAGCCCTGTAGAGCGAGGCGGCTCCCAGGACACGAATAGCACCTCATAGATAGCAAGGTCTGGAATGTGACTCTTCCCCTGTATGTAGCTTGCTTCCAAGAACAGAAGCACTGTGTTCTATTCAACAAGCAAAAGATGTCTCCGTACTTGCAAAATTGCATATTGTTACTAGAATAGATATTTGAAGGTGTCATATTCGTCGAAAGTGTCCATCATCAAACCGAGTTCAAAGAAACCCAATAAAGGGGAGTGTTAAACATGTCACAGCTGATTGTATGATATGAATTTTGTATATATGTAACTGATGTACGTAATTCGCTCTCTTGCGTCCCTCGAGGTCTAGAGATGCACGTCGCGGGGCGTGAGACCGAGTTGGCCAACTGAGACTATTTGCTTTGCAATAAACCCTAGCTTTGGGAATACAACCTTGTGTCTGGCATATCTATCGTGTGTGGTGACTTGCCTTGTTTCCATAGACGTGAGGGACCCCTAGGGGCCCCTTTCAAACCCTACACATCAGACAACATGTTTGTAGAATGACCATTCATCATGTTGCATAAGTGTCTTGCTAGCCCATTTACACCTATGAATGATGATGGACAGCATGTCATTGTCCACCCAACAGGTTCAGAGTTGACTCCAGGTGATGAGCTGGGGCCTCTACTACCACGGCACCACCACTGGTGGCAGCAGATCAACCTTCACCTCCACACAGCCCAGCCATGGGGAAAGCAGGAGGAATAGCAGGAGCAATGCACCATGGCCATATCACAGCAGTGCCATGACAGCCATGCAAAAATAGTGAGACAGCCACAGTATCAACAAGTGTGCTCACTGTACCCTCCACTAGCATTGCACATGGCACAGCTGGCACAGCACCTGATGGAGGCATACAACCTGCCGCCCCTGTGGTGCTCCCTCAGGAGCAACAACCAGCCACTGGCACACATGGCTCAACACCTGCACCCACACATTTCCCCCTGACTCCCCCTCATCAGTTGAGGCAGACTGTCATTCACAACACCAGGGTGATCTGGATACAGGAAGTGATGGCAGCAGACCACCTGATGCAGATGACACTGGGGTCAAGTCGTTCTGCTTCAGTTCCGGCCCTCTCCATAACCCACAGTGTGTGTTGCAGCATTCACTTTATGCTATCTGGATGAGGCTGGACAGAATAGAGTGCCGCTAGATGAACATTGACCACATGGTGGTGCAGCATCTGCAGGTCATACAGAATTGTGTGCAGAGCTCCTCGTGGAAAATATCTAGATCATTGGACCGCCAGTGCTGTCAATTATCAATGTTGACTGCTGAAATCACAGCTGTGGACCAAAGGGTGAGGGAGCTCACAGAGGGCATTTTGGAGTGTGCTGCATCGATGCACGCCAGCATGCTCCTCTCCCTGCAACACATACAGGCTCTGGAGTGTGAGCCTTCCACCTCTGTCACCCCATGGGGCAGTCATTGGCTGGGAGCTGTGGTGAATCCTGCAGAGTCATCACAAAAACCCAGCCTAAAGTCCCCTCCCATGGGGCCAGAGAAAGGCAGCTGGTTCCTGATCCTAAACCTGGGGGTGGTATTAGATGGGTGGATCACATGGGAGGGGAAGGCAATCAAGGGGATGGGGTGCCAGGAGACATGCAGTATTCATCCTATTCTGAGATTGAGGTTTCCATAATGTCTGATTTTCTAATGGCATGTTCTCATGGTAGGGATTCCCCGCTTAGACTTACCCACAGTGCCAAGTATGAGATCCCTTTATGTAAACATGAAAACAATGTGTATAGCAAACAGGGAGTTAATACAACTACTTTTGGTAGTCATGATTGTACAGTGTGTTTGGATAAATCTAAGAGAAAACCATTTGTTCCTTTTAAATCTTCCCTTAAACGTACATCCTATCAATCACTCAGAGTGGACTAAATGATCATAAAACAGTGAGAGCATTATGGACTTCAAGTCCACAATGCTCTTTGCACTGATATGAGGAAGAGGGATCCAGAGTTGCTAAACCGTAGTGAGCGGTCTAGTTGTTGTAATGACCCACACCTGAGCAGGAGCATTAAACATGTAATGGCCTTTCAGGTGTAGTTCATGAAGAAGCAATGGGGGCAGCAGAAGCAGCAGGAGAAAGCAGAAGTGGGAGCTGCCACTTTACGCGGTGCAGAGAACGTGGCGGTGGTCGGGGTTCCTGGAAAATGCAGAGGATGTGCAGCAGGAGGCGTTGTTGAGCTCAGCTGTGCCAAGGGAGTGAGGAGCTATCTGTGTCCTGCATCTCGCCCTGGTGTGAGGGTTTCAACAGAGCGTGTGCTGAGCAGTGAAAGCTCCATTGACAGACTGTGCGGGCAGCTGAAGGCTGTCCGGAGCTGTCAAATGCCAGGCAAATCCCAACAAATGTAGAAACAGAAGCAGCGAGTCGGAAGGAGACCTCGGGAAAGACCAGTGAGTCGGCTCGATACAGGTGATCCCGGGTCGCTCCGAAGTAGACCGCCGGTTAAGAATATACATTTTGAATACTGAATCTTTGAATTAAAGAAATCTGGGCACAACTCTCCTATTAAGAGAGGTTTAATAGGACACTATTTCAACCTGCATTGCCGAAGCCAAAAGGAGGCAACAATAAAACAAACGGGCTACAACTTGCCTGAAGAGGAATTTCTAAAAGGGGACCGTGCAGAGTACCAGTCTGCACCAGAGGGAGAGGACCTGTTCTGCTGTGCTGCTGCTGTGCTGCTGCTTTCTCTACGTGTTCCTTTAAGGAAAACAACCTCCACTGACTTTAAAAACACTTCTACAACGCGGAGCGCGCGCAGAGTACCAGTCTGCACAAGTCCGCGCCGGACGCGAGCCTTGCCACCGACACCGTGCCTGCCTGTGAGTCCTGCTACAGAGGTGAGAAAGACGACGACTTTTGCCGTCGGAAAACTACTCGAACTGTGATCTGTGTCCTGTGAACTGCGAGCGAATTTGTACTCGATCTACATAGATCTATAATTACCTCATCTCTGTCCTCCCACTTATCTACGAGCCCCGCTCTCTGTTCCCCCTCGGTGCACAGCGCGCGACTCGCCTAAACATGGAGGACGACTCCGATTCACGTATCCTCAGAAGCCACGTGAAAAAAAACTCTTCGCTCACGCTGCAACCTCCCATTCTGACAAACTCATTCTTTACGCCCAAAACAAGGATCGCGTCTGATCCCATTCTGGACTGCCAATCTCCCACTACATCGGGAGACCACCGCTTCCTTCCCTCTCAGCCCACAGCCGGAAGACCAAACCTCACACTGTCCCCATCTCGATATGAACACACCGGACGAAAAGACAACACACCCTGCCTCTCGCCCATGGAGCGAATTCCGGCTCCTCCGGAGATCGCGATGGAGCTTGATACGCCTAACACGCTCGACTCGGAGGTCGGGACACCCACAGCAATAGAGGTTCTCCCCGTCAATGCCTCCCGCCCCATTACCGCTCCGGCGAGTGACCTAACCGACGAGAGGATCAGAGGATCCCTCGCGGCAGGTCTGAGGGCGGGGGCCAAGGCGGATGTCGACGACTTGATGCCCGCAGGGGAGCTGCACGGCCCACTCAGGGGTCACAGTGAAGAGTCGACTCAACTTCAACCCGTTTCTTCCACTACACCCGCATTTCAAGGGAATCTAGAGGGCCAATCAGAAGCACATCCCGGTCTGACGACCCAGATTTGCAACCCAAACCAGGAAAAGTGTCCCAAACAAGGCCCTGCCAAGGCACTTCAGCAAAGCCCAAATGGATCTCTGCCGTCTCTTACTGTCCTGGCCTTGGTCCACAACTATCCGCAGGGAGGACTGTCGGAACAACCCGACACAGCCCCACCTCCATTGCCACTCTCCGCTGTTTCCATCCCCACAGGCTTACTTGCCAACTCTAACCTGTGTCTGCCCGCAGAACCAGAGAACCAGTCTCTGGATCTGGTACAAGCAGAGTCCGTTGGCTATGACTCAGACTCGGAATCCCACACCCACAGTGACACGTCTACATCTAACTCAGTCCAAAACGACAATGATCAACTTAATGCTGCACCTACTTTAATCTCCAAACCGAACTCGGTGATAAACAAGAAAAGACTGCAGTATTCTAAGAGAGGGAAGCCTAAACCCAAACTCCCCCTGTCCCAAGGATCCAGGGACAACTCTATTGTACAAAAAAGAAAGGCAGATCTGAAAACAAAAGAAACTAAATCAACCACAAGCTCGGCCCCATTAGTGCCTCTCCAAAAACGGGGTATTGGGAAAAGGCTGCTACCTGTTCCGCTCCTCTCCAACGCTCTGTTGAATTTCTTTAAAACACAAGGAAAGCGCAAACTATCCAACGATTCCGAGTTGTCGGACGCAGAAATTCTTGAGGCACTGGAAGAGACTCCTCCATCAGCCAAATGCAGAAAAACACAACTGACCAAATCCACAAACGTGCTGACCACAGAACACTTGCCTTGTTCAGCCACTGAGGAACCTAGCTCAAATACAGTGCCCTGCAATCATTCACAATCCCTACTTAAAGTGGGCAAGACAGACGCACTGGTCATCACAAGTCCAATCCACCACCCAGAAGCCCCAGGCCTGAAGCCAACAAACCCAGAAGTTTCTACATTTAGTAAAACAACCGAAACATCGCTAACAGAAGCACGAACGCACCAGCATGGAATGCTGGACATATTTGAAGTACTTCAGCCCAAAGTATACCCTGTGCATAAAGGAATGAGCCCGCAACCCGGGTCCAAAGCTCACACATCGACACCCAACGCCCGCCCGCCCGCACCTTCCTATCCAACGGATCTTCTACCACAATCAGCATCAAGACGCGGCCCCTGGAACTCTTCGCCAAGGATTGCTAACTTACCAGAGGCAGCCGCTACTACTCCAGGACGGCGGCACTCAGTCTCGAGCACTTTACCAACAGGCAGCAGAGAACTCTCCCCAAAAAAGGGATGCACAACTGAATCTCAAAAATCTACACTAAAAGATTTGCCACATAATAAGAGAGACATGACCACGATAATGTCAGCCATAACAATTGCCATGGCGCCTTTCTGCAAACTCTACGAAGCCATAGGTGACGCTTCGAAAGACAACACTGCTACTCTGGCAATCATCCAATCTAAGCTGTCCTATCTGGAAGGCTTTATCACGGCCATTGACCTGAAATACGACATCTCAGAAAGGAAAAGAGACAGAATCGACCTCGACGCGGAACACGGCCCGGCCATCCCAAGCTCAAAACTCGTGTCACCGAGGCCGCAAGAATCAAAATCAACTCAAACTCTTAGACCAAAAGAGAACGATGACATTGCTTCTATTTTTCTCAGCAAAAACAAACCAGCTCCAACTCCGAACAGAGCATCCACGAAGATCGATGCCACGACCACCAACAACGTGGGCCTATTGCATAACCAGGAGCCGGGGAAACAAGCTCTTAAACTTGCGGGGAAGGAGCAAACAAACCCTCCAACGCGACACCTCCTCAATGCGAACTACCCATCGCTCACAAGGAATATTGCAACAACACACGATAACGCCGTCATAGAACCACTGCAAACGTCTGCTGCCGATGCGATAGACCTAACTCACTCACCCAAAACTGCCAGGGAATTCTCAGACTCCAGCCCTCTAAGCAACCTCTCTCAGCATCCTGATCCAGAGACCCACACAGCCTCCGGGCACTTGGAGGACAATCCACAAAAGGAACCAAGACGGCCCTCAACTCCCACGGAGAAGATAACAACCCATCTACCCTCAAGAACCCAAAAAAGGGATGGCCCTCCAAGCCAACAACCCAGGAAAGAGTAAGCCCACCTCCTATCCACACAAATTCCTTCAGCGAACAAATGCTCCACAACCCCAATAACTGACTCTACACAAGGAAACTCGTCGTCACACCATATGACACCACTACGAGCCACAGGAAATACTAAAGCCTATGTCAAAAATGTCAAAACCACTTGAATATTCAAAATTGAAGAGTCCTCACACAGAGGCAAATACATGGTTCTCAATCGCAGAATGGTGCTACAGATCATAGCATCCACATCTGACCTAATGCACTTGAAAACGGACGATTTCACACTAATTGAGCCCTACCATAGAGACAACAAGGCGAAAGCATACCTCCACATTAAATCAGACGCAATTCAACAGTTAACTCGGAAAGTCGAATCTGAACTAAAAGCAGCCGGATTTCTTCTATCTGAGATTAAAAGCTCAGCTCCATCACCTAAGAAAGGAATCCAGGAAGAGAACATAGTCAGCAAAAGCAAAGATAAGACAACCTCACCAGATCACCACCACACTCGAAAAGCGGAGTTAAGAGCCCATTTCCGGGTGAGTCCAGACAGGGAACCCGCCCGTCATGACGAAGACAGTAAGACACCCAGAAGAACTGACCTGATATCCTCCACGAGGAGACTAGGAGTGTCCGTCCGCCGAAATTACCCGAATGATGATTCGGAGGGCTTTTCACCTCGAGACTCTCGACACAGAAGTAGGCACTGCCCGCCCCAACAGTCTTTCACGAGACACCACGACCTGCAAAGAAGCAAGAGGAAACGAGAGCATTCCCCGCAACGAAGAAGACTCAACAGCTACAGAAATCGTAGGAAGCAATCACCATCTCACAGAGTTCCGGAAACATCGGCCCACTTAAACAAAGATTCGTCGGCAGGCGGGCCATGGAACTGGCTAAAAGGAGCGTTAACCGCCAATCGAAGCAGATAGCAACTACCCACCGGAGCCAGTCCACCTTCCCTAACAAAGACGCTGTCACTGGCCTCGTGGAACACCAGAGGCCATGCCCACTTAACCGACGCCAATAGTGAGGACCTGGGCCGCTATGACATCCTTTGTCTCCAAGAGACATGGCTCCTAGAAAAAACATCCATGGATGGATTTGAGATCGAGACTTCCCCGGCGGTCAGGGGCCTACTAGGCCGCCCCTCAGCTGGCCTACTCATTGCTGTAAAAACAGGCCACAATCTAAAAATTGTCAAAACCATTGTGAGATCCTACGGGATACTGGCATCACTCATTGAATGGACCCACTTCACGGAATCACCAAAGCAACGGTCAGTGACCTCGCTGGCAATTGTCACGGTGTACTGGAACCCTCAAAGAACGTTGTCCATGGCCTTCTGTCAATCAATGGCTGAAACAATCGACAAAATCGTAATTGAGTGCAAAACCGTCCACCTCTTAATATGCGGTGACCTGAACGCCAATTGCCGCCATCCAAAAGAAGTTCTGTCGCAATCGCCAGCTGCTGCGTCAACGGATTCAAGAGGACAGGCCTGGATGACACTGATGTCGGCCAGGAACATACATAACGCAGCATGGATCAAAGACTGGCTCCCGCAAATCCCAACCTGGGAAAGAGGTTCTTCAAAGGCTACGTTGGACTACATCTTCATTTCTGAACCGATGTGCCCAGAGATCGAAAACTTCAAGGTTTCCAAAACGCTCTAGAGCGATCACAACATTCTCAGCGTCGTCTGGTCTTCTGTTTCTCAAGAACCCAGCAACTACAAATCGTCGGTAGAGGTAAACCCCCAACAAACTCGCCTACGCTTGACAGCGGCCAGTGTCAGAGCCATGACCAAGCAATACGCTACAACCTGGGCCGATCCAACAACGGCTGAGTCACTGTTGAGACCCAACTACATTTCGCTTCTGACCAACCACAAGTCCATCCAGAAAAAGAGAAACAAACCTCCCGCCACTTTCAACCACACCTACGACAAACTCATAGCGGATAACAAAAAGGCTCTGAGGAAATTGAAACGTACTGCAAAAGCTGAAAATACCATATCGGCATGTTCACTTTGGGCAAAAGAAAACAAAACCTACAAAGCATGGATAAGATTGCGAAGAGCCACTATGTACCAAAACGACGCAGAAACCATGATGAGAACACTGGCGTCAAAAAAATCTGCCGACTTCTGGGCCCTGATCAACACCGTGCAAGGCAACACCCGAGCAAACATGATCAACTCGGTTCCGGCAGCCTCCTGGGTACACTTCTTCACAAAGCTCTTCGCTACTCCTGCTTTGAACATGACCCAAGAGCCAGAATTCAACAGGACCCCCTGAATTGATCTTTCCACGAAAGCTGACATCTACGAGGGGATTCAGAAGCTTAAATCATCCAGAGCTCCGGGACCCGACGGGCTCACGAACATTGACCTAAAAAAAAACATTGATGAGTGGACAGAGTTTATCATTCTTCTCTTTACACACTGTAGAATCAGCAGAATGATACCATCGTCGTGGACAGAAGCCACCCTGATTCCGATCTTCAAAAAGGGAAGCAGAGAAGACCCGGCAAACTACAGGCCCATAGCCCTACTTGACATCATGGGCAAACTGTTTACCACTCTCCTCCTCGACCACTTTCGTCGATGGGCCAAATCCGCCCCATGCGAAGATCAATTCCAGATGGGCTTTAAGAAGAATGGCGGGACAGCAGTCAACATCCTCATCCTCAGCATTCTAAAGGCTAAGATAAAGCAGGGTGCTCCAACTGTCTATGCAGCTTTTATAGACCTGTCACAGGCCTTTCACAGGGTCGATAGAACGCGCCTATGGAAAAAGCTTCAAGGATGGAGCTGCCCAGACGAATTCCTCCAACCGATCATAGCTCTCCACTCGAAGACATCCCTACGTGTCCGCTTGAACAACCAAGGCTCTCTCACCAAAGAAATTCCATCAGAAAGAGGAGTGAAACAAGGATGCCCGCTGGCGCCGGCCCTCTTTGTTGCTTTCCTTGGAGACTTCCAAAAATCTGAAGTGACGGTCCGCAGCTTTCCTCCGAAGCTGGGTAACACCGTCCTGTCCCGTATTCTCTATGCAGACGACATGATCCTTCTAGACCAGACACAAATAGGCCTTCAACGCCAGCTAGATAACCTGGCAGAGTACATGGCTGTCAATAACCTTACAATAAACAACAGACAAAAATCATGATACTGGCCAAGAAGCGTCAGCCGAAGAAATCAGTGCATTCATGGTCAGTGAATAATTGCAGCAATGAAGTCGTCCCACATTTCAAATACTTGGGAGTCTACATCAACGGGTCTCCAAAGGAGACAAAAATGCAACTGCATCTCTGGGAGAAAGTAAAAAACCTAACCTCGCAAATGAAGATGATTGACCGCAAATTCGGCAAATTCTCTTGGACGCCCGTCATCAATTTCTACAAAGGCAAAGTAGTCCCTGCACTAACCTATGGCATGGACGCCACCATTAACATGCCTAGTTCAATATGGCCTAAGCTGGAAGGCTACATCTGGAAGACAACTTTGGGTCTTCCGAATTCCATCCCGATCGCAGCCATCAGAAGAGACCTGGGCCTACTCTCGCTGGGTGCAACAGTCAGCCTTGACTCCATGGCTATCTTCAGAAAGGCCCTTATTCAAGACGGTCTTCCAATCTTTAACATCATTAACAAAGAACTGGAATCAACTAAATGCTCGGAGATCAAGAAGTGGATCGCCTGCCAAGCAAACAATCTGGAACAAGTGGCATGTTCTACAGAAGACCTGAAAACCAACCCACAAAGAGTGTCTCAAAAATTTAAAAATCAAGATTGGATCACCACAGCCGACCAAACCAGAGCGATCAAATTCTTAAAGCATCTGCCACCGTCATTCAACCGGCTCAACTGCCCACTGGCCTACTGTGTAAAATTTCCAAACAGAAATCTTCGAACATACTTCCTAAGAGCAAGGCTTAACTTGCTCCACACCAGAGAAATTATGGCGATAAGAAGCCCTGCCGCGGCAACCACATGCAGATTATGTCAATCCGACGACGCAATCGAGACAATTCGCCATCTTCTGCTAAACTGCCACACTCTCAACGCAGAACGTGTAGCCTATTTGGAACCCTTATGGGTCAATTCAGTGTTGGTGGAGGAAGACACGTGGTGGTGCCGTCTCATCTCGGGTGAAAAAACACGCTGGGCTGTAGCGGCATGCAAACTACTAGAAGTTGCCTTCACAAAAACAAAGGCCATAGAATCTTCTCACTAGGCAGGCGAAAACACGGCCTCTCACTGAGACAGACAGCACCTCCTCTGGTGTAGCAAGGTCTGACCTTCGGACCCACAGTCACATTCAGTTCTTCTGGGCCTGACCAGTCCGGTCAACCCGTAAAGGACCCTAACTTCTTGCAACGGAATGTGCGAGCTGGCGTACTCACACGAAAGCAGAAGCACACGCGGCTAGCCCGGATTCTGATCATCCTTGTAAAAATCATTGTCTCTTATGATTATACACAAGTAAATAAAAAAAATAAAAAAAAAATAAAAGGGGACCTTAAAACTGAACAATAAATGAGAGTGACATGAAGGCAATTTGAATGTAGCAGTCACAGAACAAGATACCCTGTGAAAGAAAGTTATGAACTACACTGCTAGCAGCCAGTAGGTTGTGCAGGAAGAAATCTGAGACTACAGGAGAACAGCCCTCCTTGTAGAAAGGATCAAGGGGGAGAGAAGTGTAGTCTGCATTGCCTATGGCAAACAGATAAATATGAGAATTGTCCTTTTCTACAATATACACGCAGAAGAAATTGCGAACGAATTGTGTTGAAAGTCAAGAGACTGAATCAACTTTCCCCATTGAGGATTTAAGTGTGGAAAATTGGAGCAAGCCTCATCACAGAAAACAAGTGATAGTAGTAGGAATATTATCCTGGCATGCGACTACACCAGGAAATGGGCAAGTAGTGGTTAGTTCTGGCAGCCGAGTGGACCATGAAGAAGATGATTTGAAGTACTGCAATGTGGTAGAAGATTGTGGTTCAAGGGAAGTGGCAATTCCACTACTGTGTTTTAATGAACTGTTATTTTACCATCCTAACTAAAGTATTGCTTAGGACAAACATGGTTATATAAAAAAAGTGACAAGCAGGTCAAAAGTAATGTCTCTAGAAATAAACGTAAGTTAGTATTTGCCACACCTGCAAACAATCCATCATTGTCATCTGATGGAGGCATGTTCTCATCAGAGGCAGGGGACATTTTGCCTGAGGCAGATTTTGTGCAACATGACACAGGCAAAGTTATTTGGCCAACCTTCTCTGGCCTGTATATCAGAACCTCTCCGGACTGGTGGAGACACAACAAATGCTCAATCAGCAGGCCAAAGGTCTGGTAAATGCCCAGCCAGGTACCAATGTGTGCCTCCTGTGGTGTACATGGATTGCTCACAGGTGTCATCAGCAATGGGAGCTGGGGTAACCAGAGTCAACAGCAAGTGCAAAGTTCAAAGATGTCAGTCACAGTGCATTGAGCATGTGTGGTGTCTTACATTGCACGGTGAAGGACACTCTCTTGAAGCAACATTGTTGTACAACATGGTTCCCCATCCCAGTAGTTGAATTAAGTGTTATATACAACAGGGATACATATGCATTGTTACTTTGAAATACACTGTGTACTCAGCTCACAGACACCAGTTGTGAGAAACGTGGCCTGTGTTTGGATTTACAATGTCCATGTACATGTTGCAATTTCTGTGTTGGACCTGTGTGTTCCTATAATGCATGTGCCCTAATAGGTGATTGGCTGTTCTTGTGATGGTTTGCGGTTTCTGCATTCCTTCAGTTAAGGATTAACATCCATTGTTTGCAGATAACATGCCATCACTGTCTGCCAGTTTTGGGCTTTCATTGTTCACTGTTGTACTGTTGTACTGTGGCACTGGCTGTGTAGTATGTGTTCCCTATGCATTGTAGTTCCTATAGTCCTCTTTTTGTGTACTACTTACTAGTTGGGGAAATATGCATTACTGACATAATACTGCATTCTCCTGCAAGACCTAGCCCTGTGCAATTGTGGATGTCATGTGAAGGGTGAGAGGGTAGGTCCTGCATGCACAGTGCCTTGAAAGGGCATGCACTTTTCAGCAGTGGTGAAACCCCCCCACCCCTTCACAAAGCATGTCCCCTGTGCTGCAAGATCATATTGTGGGATGGCACATGTATCCCTGTCTATTGGCCTCTGTGGCCCTCTATGGATGCAGGCAGTGCGCTGTTCCACAGGACCATGGTATTGTGGGTGGAACCAGGAAAGTGGGCACAGCCGTGTGTGATCATGAGGTTGCAGGTGACCTAGACATTCATTGAGTGATATTGCTTCCTGTTGCTGTATTCCTCTTTGGATACCTGGGGGGCAACCCAGGCCACATGAGTGCTGTCCAGAGCAACAATTACGTTGGGAAGGTGGGCTGCTGCATAACAATGTCCTTTGTGGCATTTATCTGTGCTGGGGTAGTGGGCAGGTAGATGTGGTGCAATGCATGCCATAGGAGTGCTTTTAGCAACTGCCTAGGCACAACTGAACATGGTGGTTGAGACATGTCATGTAGAATGCCTGCAGTGTGCTGATAGGTGCTATTTGCAAGAAAATAAAGCACTGACACAAGCGTCTACAGTGGGGTGAGACAGTTCTGATGTTGATCCTGCTGTAGATGCCATCATGGATCAGGGAGAGAAGCTCTGCAATGGTCTCCCAGTTCAGCTGGTACAGGGTTATCAGATGGACATCAGTTAAAGCCCAGGGTGAGGGTGTGATCTGGGAAATGGGTGCTCGCCTTGCATGGCTTCTCCACCTCTGCTCTATGTTCTCCGTAGTAGTGTTCCTGCCTCTACACCTCAATGTAGAGCAGGAGGTGCTGCATGCCCCACTTCGCAACTGCTAGTAGCAGCATTGTGTTGGAAAGTGTGTTTGGGTCAGATTTGGACCTCTCTGGTCTTTCAGAGTGGATTGGGTGCACCTTTGACTTGGTTTTCAACACCTCTATGCATGTACATCCACCTTTTGGGAAGAGGTTATAGCACTGTGTTTTGGGTGGAATTACCACCTGTTTTCAGCAGTATTTCCCCATCATTTTAACTTGTGATATGGCAGAAATACCATTTTGGCAGTATTTACGTTGGTGGAAATAGCAGTGTAGCTAATCTCACCGTATGTTGACAAGAATTCCACCGGTGGAATTAGCGTGCAGCCCTAATTTTGTAAAAGTGGCAGTCATTCAGTTACCGTCACTTTTACTGCATACTGCCCAACTTGTAATGAGCACCAATGTCATTTAAAAGGATATGTTTATTGGATGCAAACAGGGTATTCATGACTTAACCAGTCTCTGGAGCCTGGTTTGAGAAGTGGTGCAAGCCTATCGAGCTCAGATCGGGTACCTTTGATCATGTAGGCCCAAGCAGTAAGTGGGCATCGAGGTTCGAATTAAGTAGCTCTGCATGATGCAGATGCAGTGTTCTGCAGAGCAGGTCATGGTACTCACCAGGATCTGTTCAAAGTCGAGCCAGGTCAAGTGAGGTTGTACCGACACGAAGGGTCAATGAGTGTGCACAAGCAGCTCAATTTGGCATGCGACAATGGTTTGAAACAATGAACCTGTTGCTCAGTTGTGTGATCTGTCGAAGTAGCAGTTTAAAGTTGAGTCGGGTCGAGTCGTGGTATAACCCCTGGTTTGAGTCAGCAAGTGACACAATGGTGGTTTAAGTCAGACCCCTGTGACTAGCACCAGGTTGCACTGGTTTGAAATGCAGGTAATGCAGTTCGAATATTCAGAGGAGTGTGACAGGCAACACCAGTGGCAATCCTCAGGTCCAATGAGCTGCAAACGTGGTTTGACTGGTCAGTGGAGTAGAGGAGAGAGTGTTAGCTGATCTGGTTCTGTAGATGATGTGAGACCAATTGCTGGGATTCTAGGGTAGGATAAGTCCTTTCACTCTCCCAGTTTTGGAACATTCTGGAGCAGTGTGGCAGGTCCTCATCCAGAACAAGAGTCAGCCCCAATGTGCCCTGGGATCCTTGCCCTTTTGACATCACACCCAAAGTGCTTCTTGCTACAGGAAGTGGGTTGAACAGGAAGGAAAGATAGGCTTTACAGAGTACTCCTGTCTGCACTAACTCCGACCCCTGCCCTTCTCAATAGGATCTAAGGCCATTAGATATGCAGCACCTTTGTTTAAGGCCATGATTTTTGTGAATGGGTGTGCCCTTTGATTCCTGTTCCCAGGTCACCTTTGCGTGGAGTGGTTGTCTCGGCGGAAAGGGTGTTACTTGCCCTTATAAATGTAAAAAGAGAGCTATTCCCCCAAGATACATTCTTGCCAATAGGGGCAAGGCCCAACCTGTTTGTGGGGAATGCACACATTTCTTCCATGACTAAATTGGGTCTACAAGGCCAAAACATGTGTGATATCAATGTAATGTTTGTTGTGTGGGGGCTGCCCTTTAATTACCTTAACCAAAGCAGGCCCAACACTTGAGGAGCAAGTACATGTTTTGTACATGAAGCAAGTTTATTGTACAATCGTCCAGGGAGCAGTATGATGACACCATGAAATCAAACTAACCCAAGTCTCAACAAACCATATTAGTTGATACATTATATACAATTTTGCAACAGTTAAGACACTCCCAGATACTTTATGACAATCCACCCACCACAAATGATCTGTCAAGACTTACACAAAGAAGTTCCATCTTTCTTCATTTCTTCCCTTTTCATTGGTCTTCGACAATGTTAACTACCATCTTCAGATCATATTCGTAGCACACCATGTCTCTGGATTCGTCTGTGGTAGGTCGTGATATCATGACATAATAGAAACATTCACCTACAAACACAATCAATTACTAGTAACAACTGTCCTAGGCCCTTTAACCTTAAATATGATTGCACATGGTCTACATGGATACTTTTAATAATATGATAAAAAGCTGAGCAAAGATGTTCTCTTTGAACTAACAATGACTCTCATTTGCCCCGGTTTACTAGCCCCATTGACATTCTATACACCTACCATTCCAGTACATATGGCCTCCAGTTCCACCGAGAGAAAACAATTGAGTTATTGTTGGCCCAAGCAAATGGCAGGCAAGACGACAATGCGATGGGAAAGATTACATCTGTTATGCTAAGCCATAAATCTGTGTCCTATTCGATGGCTGACCCTCTGCTGGATTACTCATTATTTCTCTGTTAACTCCAATCCTGCAAAACCAGAACTTCCCAGTTAATTAAACTTCATTGTGCAAAATGTCAGTTACATAGTCAACATACATGCATAAATCCCCACTACATGCTGATTTATAAATCCCCTTTGTATGTTTCTCAGTGTGTGTATTTATTTAATAATATTATCCCTTCATTACAATGAGTTCTTCAGGGCAGGACCCTTCTTGATATCCACATTTTAAATCACCCGTCTCTCAGTTTCTGCATACTTCGGAGCACCCCAATTGTGAATCATGTTCATGTTGCATTTGGCGGTTTTAACATTTTATCATTCTGAGTGCATGCAAGTCTAATTTGTATCAATTCTAAACAAAAAGTAACATATTCCATCCATTCTTGATTTATTCATGCAACCCTGCTTCTGAAAATCCCTCCTTCCTCCAGCTCTGCAACTCTTCACTCCTTGCTCCCATCGATTTTTAGAAAAAATAACCTGTTCTAGATTCAATTGGGTTCTTTGGATACAATTTACATTTTTCAGCTCTTTACGATAAGCAACTGAACAGTCTTTATCGATAGGTATGATTGATTCCGTAACTGATAGCCATTTAAACTACGCTCAGACCCAGCACAATGCTAGGTACTCTAGACATAGTGAATCTGCTACCTCCATATCATTCAGGATAAACACCCTGGGGACACCCGAAGCATGGCGAATGAGAGAGCAAATGTAGCAATATCCTACTGATCTCTCTCTGCCAACCTTCCTCATATGGCTATACCATACATTGTGGTTCATTCCAGGTCAGCAGGTTTGCTAAAAAAGTGCTGTTGTTGATGTACACCAGCACTTTACCAGACCAGCCAACTACAGGTTTGCTGGTTGGGCACCTGAGTTGCCGCTGACAGGTGCCCCACTGGCCAAAATAAAATCATTACCGGCACTGGTATTCCTGATGCCTGTAATGATGGCAAATCCCCTCAAGGGGTCCTAAGTGACTACAGGAATGGGGATTAAAACCATCACTCTGGCACTCGGAATCCAGCGGAAGTGCTGTTGGGCCGAGTGCCAGAAACGGTAATAGCCTTTGACAGTATCCTGGCAGGGTTTACAGCCAGGATACCTGAAGGGTTGCAATGGGGCTCATTGTCCACTGCGAAACCATGTGCATGTGTAGTGGCATCTAGTTAATCATCCCCATTATTCAAAAAGTCAATATTAACATTTCTTTTTCTCCTGCCAATTCCTAAAACTAGATAAATTTGAACCTTCCATATTTACACTTCTTTGCCATTTTCAAACATGATAACAAAAGAACCATAAGGACCATAAAAAACGAATTTTAACATAAATTATAAATAAAATTATTTTCTCTTTTACTAAACAAAGAAATTCAAGTCCCAGATCTTCAATCACTCCCCTCTTTTCATTGGAGTGAATGGCAGATCCTTAGGATATACTTAACTTTGTGCCTGCTCCTGTGCCGGTGGAGAGGTGCTGCTGTCCTTTTGGGTATCACTGTGGTGGATCAATTTCTTGTTGCCCTCCACCTTCACAGCAGTCAGAGTTGTGTAGATAACATGGTGAGGCCAGTGGAAATGCCACTTAATTCCAATGTTGCATGAAGGTATAATATGATATGATGGGTTATTTATAACATGCTTAATACCCAAAGGTTTCTAACCGCGGACCCGGGGGATCGAACCTGTGTGGCTGCGTGTTGTCTTGCTTCAAAGGTGAGCACATTGCCACTGAGCTATCCTCCCGAGACTATGAATAAAGATCTGGGCATCCAGGGGTAGCTGTGACTTGCGTTGATCATCAGTTTCCTTGCCATTTTCTCCTGATATCTGTGGGTGAGAAGAAACAACCTGTGAAGATATAATCTTAACACTCTTAGTGTAATCCCTAAAATACTCCATAAACTCCTCGCCTAGGACCTTTGCAGTCTTGTGTGCATTAGATGAGGTGTGGGCAGGTGAGAGAGGTGCATGTAGCCTATGCTCCATCACAATTTCATTGGGGGCTCAAATTATGGTCTTTTCATGACTGGTTTATCAAATAAAACAGTGCTACCAAAACATTCTTCAGTGCAAACATTTGCTATCTGGGAACTTAAGGACCACAGTGAGCCTCTCCATAATCTGTTGGCCTGTGGGTGGTACATCGAGCAAAACCTGTGCTTGATTCCAAATTTCCCACCATGGTAATACCTCTCTCATCAGAAATCTTGCTGCTGATTTAGCATCAGGATGTACGCAGGGACCATCCTCAAGACACTGGGAGAATGGACAAGCAATCACAATTAAATATCAATAGTTGTTGCACCTCATGATTATTTCCACAACGTCTATACGGAACTCCCTAAATGGTCCAGAGGACCTAGGCAAGACTCCCCTTGCTCAACTCACCCATGCTTATCCTTTGTACACTACACAGTTCCCTACAAATCTACTTATATGTTCCTGTAGGCTCAGGATAAACCCTTCCTTCTGGAACTCTGCTGCAATTTGTCACCGAGAAGTGTGCAACAGGAAATGTAGTAGCTCTAGAGACAGAAAAAGCAGCTCTACGGGCATTACTACCTTTCAGGTCACCTCCTGTCTCCACAGCAATCCGTAGGTGAGAGAACACATCCGCTCTTCTTTCAGAGCTTGTGGTTTCCCTTCCTTCTCTATTATCTGAAGGACTGGGACTGCAGTGTATGGAAACTGTACATGCTAGGACACGGTTGTTATTGTCTGGGAATCTGTAAATGGTAAGGACTCCACTACCTTTGCTGCCTTGTCTGCGGCATCATTCCTGAGAGCTATCGGATTGGCATGGTTAGTGTGTGCAGCTCAATTAACTAGTCTCTGTAGATAAAGTTAACGCTTCAATTAGTTTGGAGGGCAGTGCAGCATGCTGGTCAGGGGTCCCATCAGACCTCCTAAACCCTTGTCTGTGCAACCTTGAAAATGCAACAGTACAGTGTAGGGGATATACACATATTCAGAATAAATAGTGACTGTCTTCTCCTTACTTATCTCTAACTGGTCTCCTTCACTTTCTTTATAAGGTAGACGGCTATGTTGCATGGGGACACAGACGGTTGTATTATAATTTCCTTTAACAACACCATATTGGTCTTGTAAATCCCTTCATCTGCTCTCTAGAGATGCGGTACTACTTAACCCGTGGTAATATCGTACTAGGTTTCAATTTTATCCATACTGCTCCAACACTCTTTATCCGCCCTGCATCATGAGGATTGCTGGTCCATAAATGGTTTGGTGCCTTTTCCAAATCCTCCTTCCAATGTGGCAATGTATTTCTAATGATGATAATGGTCTGTGGTTCCTCTCTTTGCACTATTGCTAAATGGCAAGGCACCCCAATCTCAAAGACCATCTCCCTGTGTCTTTGGTGTCTTCGAACAATGCCTTGTCAGACAGTTCCCTTAGCCAGTAAGGTCAGATCATTGCACAGAAATGTGTCCCACCCTCCACTTTCCTCATCTGTGCCTGAGAGAACCACCCTGTTCTTCGTGATCACTAAGGCCTCTAAGAGAATCATAAGAATGGGTCCTGGTGTTACTTCCTGCGGCACAAGAGAATGAAATAAAAAGTCAATTGGTACGCGCTATGCCTGATTTCTGATTTCCGGGACCTAACTCAACAAAACCATCACCCATAAAGAAACAAAGTTGAATTAACAAGTACCCCCCCGATCATGCTGTCGCTACAATATGCATGCAAACATGTTGCTTCTCTTACCTGTTACAGACCTGGAGTCTAGCATACTATACCTTCCTCCGTGAAAGCAATTGACTTCTGCAATTTGCTCAGGAGGTCTCTTCCCAAAAGGTTTGCTCAGGTTTATATACAATACAACAAAAGGGCAGATACATTTTGAGTACCTACCCTAATACGAAGATCTTCAGGATAGCTCAAGAGAATACATGTGTGCTCATCGTTCTGCCTGACAAGGGGAAATCTAATTTCATTATGCAATATTTCATAGCGCTTGTTTCGACCATGAATGAGAACGTTTGGTCACCTACCTGTACACCTATCCATGGTTCCTCTTCCAGATTGGTGGTAGCGGACAGGACTGGACACATAAGAGACCCCTGTGGGCTGCCCTACTCCTGGTACATATTAGCAACAGGGAGCAAAAAAGGACTCCCTCCAAAGACACTTGCTCCAGTATAGTGAGTAACCATGGGGTAAAGTATTCTTGTCCCATGTCTGCACTGATGCTTGTGCTGGCATGGTCGGTGGGATCCCAAAGTTCTGTGCAGTCCCAGTTGTTAGGTTCTGTTCAACCCATGCCTGCCGCAATTTAACAGAACCTGGGGCATATGGCAGCGTCAGGGATTGCATCCCATGTTACAATACTATTGCCTGTCACTACAATCTTGTTAAATTTGTCCTAACCTTCTCCACAACCAACAATGCAACCTATAGAATCCTCCATAATTATTTCCCTTTGGCCCATTAAACTGAGGACTCATTCCTCTGAACCCGCAAAATGACCCACTTACTTAAGGAAATGTTACCTGCCCCTTGGAAACTCTCTCATTGTCCTTGGACCGGGAACATACCCATCCATCCATCCCTGTGTCATACCTGATTTACATGTCCTTGTTGTCCCGATTGCCCCTGCTGTCACTCCATAGCGTTCATAATTACTGTCCCTTCCAAACAAATCTTCACTAATTTCTTCTGCACAAGCTTAGCCTCTGCTTTTTGTGCTTGTTCTATACTCTCCTTTTCATTTTCTTGCCTCCAATTACAAAAATGCACAATATGTGCTTGACTTTCTGGCTAGCTCTTTGCCTCCATTCCTACCACATTATCTAAATTTTGGTGGACTTCCTTGGGGAGTCCCTTCTTTAATATGTGGTATAAAATGGCCACACTTTTGTCCCAACCTTCTCCCGTCCCTGCCCTCCACATCTCCTGAATTAACGGGATGTGTGCGGCAGGATCATCATCCAATTTCATCATTTTCATTATTATCGAATTTGTATCTGGCGTATCGGTGTACATAATTTGCAGTGCCCCCCAAAACTCTTGCATATAATTATCAAAAACTGCTTCATCGTGGGTATTCTACCTGAACTCCCGGATACCCACTCTTTAACAACGCTCGTCTGATCACTCCCCCATTAGAGACGCAAATAGGTTTTTCATATCCCCTATCGCCAACATGACAATGTTGGTATGTTTCTCCAATGCATAAAGCCACTACCCTTCCCCTGCAGTGAGAGAAGGAAATGTCAAGTTATTCTCGTCTGTGTGTGAACACAGGACATAATGCGCCATCCTTCACCCTCCCGGAGTTTCAGAAATTGAGTTACACCCGTTTTTACTGGAGCTTCCACCACTCTCACCTACTACTTACTACAGCCATGCGAGTAGCCTGGCAAGTCCTTTGATTCCATGGTGTACTCTCTATTGCTACTACTGGTGTAGGAGGTAGAGCTACTACACCCTGTGCTCCGTGCTTGACATCCAACTCTCATCCTTCTTCATCTTTTACTCTGGTTACCACAACCTCTGACCCTTAAACAGACATGGACACATACTCAGCACTATTATAGGGTGCTGACTCCTGTCCTCCCTGTTCGCCTTCAGTGCCTGTAATAGTATCCCTGTCCTCCATGTGCACCTCAACTGTTTTGATAACTGATTTATCAAACCTGACAAGAACTTACCTGTGTCTACACCTTCCTTCTCTTACATCCCTTACCGATCTTCTCCCTTCTTCCCGCTATACAGCTCTTTGCCACCGAAGCAGCACTACCCTTTCCTCTGCTAGCCTCAGCATTTCTTTCATGGTTTTCCGTTCTTGTGCCACTGTGACTCTCCACAGCTTATCCTCTATCCTAGCAGGAAAAGGCCTAACCTCCTCATTCTCCCTCATTTTCAATCCTTCATCTGCTCTTCTGACTGCTAACCTCACTCTTTCTCTTTCTGCCACTCTTACTCCATGTGTTAACTTAGCAGTCAGGTGAGTATCTTGATGGCCAATGTATTTATTTAGTGTGTGTTAGTATAAAACTTTACACAACTATACAATACAAAATATAACAATAATATATACATTACATTTCATAATCATATAGTTTCATAATTTCACAATTTCATAATTCCTTAATTTCATTCAGTAAGTTAGGACATATATAAAATCATGTATGAAGTCATATGTAAAATCATATATAAAATGGTCAAGAGACAACTGCAGAGTCCAGACCAATTCCTCAATACCACTGTTCCAAATTAGCACATTGACCTGTGCTCAGTTTACAGCTCACTCAATACATATTGTAATTAAATCGACCATGAGCTATAGCATAAGTAATTTCTTTTTAACCATTAACCTGACCCTATAAAAATTCTGGTGCAGTGCTCTGCTTTGAGTGTTAAAACACTGTAGCCAAAATGATTTTGTTGGGATGGTTTCAAATTGATGCACATATTCGCCTAAGTATAATAGAGGGGTCAAACCTAATACAGGGCACTCTATTAATTTGTGTTTAGGAGTTTCCATCACCATTTCATTAAGACAAATTCAACAGTGTCTCTCGGCCTTTTGGATCTTGGTAGTTCTTCTACCTGTGACAGAAAACACAGGGAGACAGTTTAAGGGCAATAGGAGATTAAAGCATCAGAGATTGTTAGAAGGACAAGTAGAAAAGTATGCCTGGAGCTTCATGTAAAAATAAAAACTTCAGCTACAAAACTCTAGCTGTTCAGTGTGATTAGGTGGGAGAATTGTTTCCCCTAAACCCAAAGATCATTTTTTTTTTTTACTTTGTTCCTTTTTTAAGTCATGTAGCCCCAGCTTCCAATTTGGAATCCGTCCCAATCCTTCAAAGAATTTAATCATACCAGACTCATATTTTGAATTCCCTTCTTTGGTGCAAGTGTCACGGGCGATGAGGTATAGAAAATTAGTTTCTGCCTAGTCATTGATTAGAGCTATAAAATTGCTTGTCTTTTAAGGACGTTTGCATATAATGAATGTGTTCCAATCGGAGTATTGCCATGGGTATGCAAGGAGGAAGCCCCAGTAACTTTTGCCAGTACTTTCCATCTATTTGATGTAGTCTATCAATTTCCATGGATGATAGGCATTCTAAGCCATATATTACGGCAGGGACTAACCACTGTTTATAAAGTCACCTTGTACCCTCAAGCGTATATCCTCCAGTGCGTCCCACAAAACAGTAGATCAAAATTGTCATATGGGCTGCCTTCTTAATGCGAGCCGTCTTACTTGTCAATTATCTCTTTGTTGACAATCAGGCATGGACGTGCACTTTTAGATGCAAATAGCATTAATTTGGTCTTACTTCCATTTATTACCTAAGAATTATCTGCTGCATACTTCAATAGAGTATTGGCTGCACGTCTTGGGCCTGCAAAATTGTGATGCAACAATACCAGAACGTCGGCATAGGCTTTGTATCTGATAATGAACATTATGTATCTTGAGAGGGCATCTCCCTACTTAAGCCAAGGTTCCCAGTAGGTGAGTAAGATATAGATTAAAGAGTAAGGGAGCCAGAATGCACCCTTGTTTAACCCTCTGCCATTGGAGATAGGTGCAGTCAGGGCTACATCTCCATCCAACATTACCATGGCCGTGTTGTTGGTATGGATTAATCTCACAAAGTATGATATATATACAGGGCATCCTAATGACTCCAGTTTCCCCATAGTCTTGTCCTGTCTACATAGTCAAAAGCAGAGCTAAAGTACACTAACAGAGATACTCGGCCCAGGGAATCGGTTTTACGTGTTCTCTTGATAAGAGTGTCCATCAGCCTAAGGATATGCGAGGTTGAATAGGCTGGGCAGATGCCGCTCTGAAATCGAACAAGAAGTCCAGCACTCTCCGCCCATCTCTGCAACCCCTTCAGAAAAAATGTAGAAAATGTCTTCCCTGCGCAGTCCAGCATTGATAGCAAAAGGTAGTTGCACAGGGATGCTTGGGACCCCTTCTTGAACAAAGAAATCAGTATGGAATTACACCAGGATAAAGGTATTTTGCCCTCGGTTAAAATCTTATCAAACAACATTTTTCAGAGAGCAGCCCAAAAGGTCATGTCCTGTTTCAATACAAGATTGGCAAGACCATCAGGTCTTGGTACCCTAGAGGACATTAATAGAGTAATCCTAGTTTGTATAGTATGAACATCTATATCAATAGAAGAGCCATCCTTAAAGGTAAAAACTATATTGTCGAATGGTGTGCTCTCTATTAGGGACATTTCAGACAAGTGAATCTTCCATGTCTCTTCGTTGATGGGATTAAGAACCTTTAGTGTTTTATTACTTTTAGCCTCGTCAAGTAATGGCCAAAGATTGTCAGAACGTCCAGATTTTAGTACTTCAACCATTTTCTGCCATTGGGTATTAGTCCATGACATTTGCCACCATTGCACCCACTTTCTATACACATTTTTAGCTACATTAATTATTTGCTGCCTTTCATAGAGATTTATACCGCTTCCGCTAAAATGGCATACTTCTTGTTTCATTCAACGCTTTCTATCGCGTATTGACTTATCATAGGATGCGTGCTTACCTTACGTTAAAATTGTATTACTTTGCATGCGCATGCCATTTCTCTGCGAGAAGTTAGCAAACCACCTCAGAATCTCTTCGATATCTAAACTAAATTTAATTATGCCAACAGAGTCATAGGTGTTATTTGCGCCTTTTGCCCGCTGCACATTATTTAGTGTCTAACTTATGTGATTTCGGGAATGATTAACTTCAACTCCACCTGATATCTTGGCCTGGTTCGTAGGGCCTCTTTCTAAGCATAGTACCAAGGTGGCGTGATCACTCCAGGCATGACTTTTTATTGATACATTGAGGACTCTTGGGAATACGTTCCTACTTACAAAGAAGTAGTCCAATGTTGCCTAATATTGACCCTGCCACCAGGTAAATCCCCCCAGCTTGTCACCATCTGCGTGACCATTGAACATTACCAGATCCCAGTTTACACTCATTGTTTTCAGCTGACTCCTGCTTCGTTAGGGATGATCTGCAGCATTGTACTGATACTACTTACCCTCTTTATGTCCAACTAATTCTTTGTGGCAGACTATGTGACAATTAAGATCATCATCCATAATTATAACATCCTTGCCGTGCCCCACTGCCCAGGTGAAAATCAGTTCTTGGAGTGTTGATTGAATAAGGTCACTATATTTAGACCCAGGTGGATCGTAAATGTGAAGGATCAGGACCGGTTTTATAAACATGTACGGTGGGAATTCTACTTCAACCACTAGTACATGATCAGTTCCTAGAGTTGGAATTATACGCACGCCATATTTATAGCTAACGGCCAGGATTAGGCCACAATAAGGTTGGCGCCTTTCTAATTATTTAGCTTTAAATTGATGGACATTGTACCCATCAAGGTACATATCAGTCATTAACCAAAGCTCCTGCAGTAAACAAATTTAGCTTCCAGTTAATAAAGCTGATTATACTGTAGGGGCGAAGAGGTGGGTAAAGCCATGTCCTTATCGATAATGCTCAGTTTTGACGTGTTAGAACAGCTGGTAGTGACTCCACCAAACATTTCAATGTGTTCTGGATGTCAGAAAGTTGGTCCTTCTGAATTCTTTGATCAGTCAGAGAGTCGGGTCTTCTTGATGTTCATCTACGTCCAACTCCACTCCTTCGCTTTATGGCAATTTTTTAAAGTTGCGTAACATTAACATAGTTCCAGAGTTTTTAGAATGAATACTAGATACATTGGGGTTATTACATTGTAAGGGTTGAAAAAACTCAAAGTCCTTGGATTCCAGTACTCACAACTGGGGTATACTGTGTAAGTGTTTTAAAAATGCAGCCAAGCTGATCTATTTTCCTGGTTCAAGTTTTTTATTAACAATTTCTCGTCTGTTGTTGAGGGCACATCTTTGTAGTTTTCTACACGTGCCAGTTGGACTTTTGCATTTGGACAGCAAATTTATTGACTTCACAGTTTGAAATATCAAGCTAATCCTGGGATAAGCCAATGGTTATAGTTTCTTCCATTTTGACCACTTCCTGATTCAGAGGGAATAGACAACTGGTAAGATTTTTTGTTTTACTTTGACTGCTATTTTTTTATTTCGGACTGTTTTCTTCTTCTGCTTAGAACCCGTTTGCTGATCTGTGATGGTGGGCCCTGATTTCTCGACGGGTTGCCTCCTGAGTCATAACGTGGCATGTTTAGCAAGACGTTTCTGCCTCCGGGAGTAAAAGGGATCGGGGGCGTCTGACATATCATTTACGTCTTCGGTGGAGCCAAGGCTATTTGTATTATGTTGCCTATCTTCCACTTCGTTTTGTGGGATTGTTCCTTTAGGCTCAGGGTCTTGAGTTGACAGAGGAGCCAAAGGCTGTAAGCTTTCAAAAATTATTCCCAGAGTTTTAGTAGGATCTTCATATCTTTCTGTATATTACCGTATATTGTGTGTAATTTCCTTGTAATTAATTAATTCTGTAATTAATGTACTTAATGTAATGTCATTATTTGCTATAACATGTTTTCAAGAGTATGCACCCGGTTGCCCCTGGGCCTGGTTCTTTGCACTTTATAAATAAATAAAATACAAATACAAATACAAATTTAAGACGAACTGCACTGAATCACGTGAGGATTGTTTACCAGAGTATTCGCCTTGACTCTTGATAGATGCCTTGCATGACTGTTGGTGTGATGGGTGCATTAATAAATTAGGTGAGGTAGATAAACTTGCCTCAGGAAGGAAGACCTGAGCTTCGACCAGTGTTACATGATCGTTGTTCATGTTTTCTGTTTCAACCGGGAACGCCAAACTTATTTGCACTAAGCAACAGAGGTTTAGCAGAGAATTATAGTGGTGTCTTCAAATTACATTAAGTCGCTGCTGGATATCCTGTGGGTTGTAATTATGGGCTGAGCAGTGGTGTTGGGAGATTTATTTCCTGTGGAAGTCACAGCTGGCGAGGTGTCCTGATAAAAGGCCATAATCTTGCCCTTTTGGTTGTTAGAGTTGGATTCTCGATGGACAGTCACCTGTTTGGTGGGCTTTGTTGCTAAATCAGGAATTAAGATCTAGGTTCTTGTCCCCCTCAAGTTGTATCTAACAGATATAGTCCTTTGCTTGGTTGCCATTTCCAAGTTAATTATTAATAAAGGTATGCATAATCACACTCTCGATAGATATCGCTTTTTCGGCTCCCCTGTTTGCCAACTTGCAGACAGCACATGCATTAGCACTCCGCCGACTGCGCACACCGACTGCGCGCGGCCCACCGTTTTTATGGTGTCCCAGATCCTTGAGGTGAAACTTGTCAGATTAGCCAGTACAATGAGTGAGTGTCGTTCTTCAGCCCAATTGCTGCACGTCTGGTATGTCAATGCTTTAGATACAGCGTAGTAAGTTCAATGTGATGAAAAATGATTTCTCGCTCAACCCCCAAACCTGCAAAGCCATCACTTTCCAGTTACCTAAAATTCATTGCGTGAACTGCTATCTACAAAATCTGAATAAATTCATAAAACCCTATTACATGCCGATTTACAAATCCCATTTATATGTTTCTCAGTGTGTGTATCTATTTAATAATATTAAATATTATTTTCTGTGAGGAAATTAATATCCTTGAGGCTGGGTCTTGTCAGATTAGCCAATACGATGAATGAATGTTGTTTTTTAGCCCAATCACTGCAGGTCTGGTACTTTAATGCTTTAGATACAGCATAGTAAGTTCGATGTGATGAAAGTTGATTTCTCGCTTGTAGAAACAAAATGCAGGGGGCAGCGAGACAGCACTCACCTCAGTACTCCAGCGACTGCGCATGCGCCGACTGCCTGTGGCCCACCATTGACATGGTCTTCCGGGTCTTGAGGGGGGACTTGTCATATTAGCCAATACAATGAATTAGTGTAGTTCTTTAGCTCAATCACTGCACGTCTTGTACATCAATGCTTTAGATACAGCATAGTAGGTTTGCTGTGATGAAAGTTGATTTCTCGCTTGGAGAAACAAAATGCAGTGGGGACTGCAAGACAGTATTCGCCTCAACACTCCACCGACTGCGTGCGCCGACTGTGCGCGGACCCTGTTTTTATGGTTTTACGGGTCCTTGAGGTTGGACTTGTCAGATTAGCCAATACAATGAATGAGTGTCGTTCTTTAGCCCAATCACTGCATTTATCTCTGGAGGATAGCTCAGCGGCAATATTCTCGCCTTGGAAGCAAGACGACATGGAGCAACACAGTTTGATCCCCGGGTCCACGCTTAGAAACCTCTGGGTATTAAGCGCGTTATAAAAAAAGATCATGTCTGGTACTTCAATGCTTTAGACAGAGCGTAGTAAGATTGCTGTGATAAAAGTTGATTTCTCGCTTGAAGAAACAATATTCGGGGGGACAGTGAGACAGCACTCACCGCAGCACTCCACCGACTGCGTGCGCCAATATCTCTGACAAATCGCCTTCATTGAAGCATAGGAGCAGTGCAATTCTTTTCAGTACAGCACCACTGCTCTCGCTCTCTTTATCACTGGTAAGGCCTTCTCTACTACAAAACCGTCTTTTCCTGACTACAGGAAGTTTCCCCTTAATTGCTATGACTAACCAAGAAAATAGAGGTGAGGGCTCCGCCCGCACAGCCAAGGCAGAATAAAGAATGCAAAGGGTATTCTTTGGAAAGGAATCTACGGTTGGACTTTCCATAAATTACTTGAGCCAACCAGACAAGCATACTAAAGGGTATCAAGAAAAACTTCACAATGGGCATGCTGGGTAGGATACCACCTCACACTTCTAAAATAACAAACTAGGTAAGAAATATATAAAAGGGACTTACAACACAGAACAGTTCAATCACTCCTTCAAACACATCTACTTTTCCAATCCCAGCAACCTCGACTAATTCCACACCCCATATTCCAAATGTTGGAGCTGGGTTGTGTTGACCGGAGACCCCCACTGTCATGGAAAGCCTGGGGTCCCTTTGTGGTCATTATATTTGTGGGGGGTGGACCCCTAATTACCTTAATCCAAAGTGAGCCCACCACCTGTGGAACGAGTGCACATATTGTACATAAATCAAGTTTATTGTACAACCATCTTTAGAGCAGTTAGACGACACTGTGGAATCAAACTAACCCAAGGCTCAACTAACTACATCAGTTGGTACATTATATACAATTTTGCAACAGTTAAAACACTCACAGATACTTTATTACAATCTACCGCCAACACAATTGGTCGAGACAAACACAAAAAAGTTCTATCTTTCTCCATTTCTTCCCATTTCATTGGTCATCAACAATCTTTACTACCATCTCCAGATCATATTCGTAGAACACCCTGTCTCTGGATTTGTCTGTGGTAGGTCATGCCATAATAAAACATTCACCTACAAACATAATTCATTACTAGTAACAACTGTCCTCAGCCCTTTAACCTTAAGCGTGATTGCACAGTGTCCGCATGGATACTTTTAGCAACATTAGGAAAATCTGAGCAAACAAGTTCTCTTTGAACTAGCAATGACTCCTCATCTGCCCCAGTTTACTGGCCCCATTGACATTATAATTTATATGACTACCACTCCAGAATGAATGGCCTCTAGTTCCACCCTTCGAAAACAATTGAGTACCGGTCACCCTGGCCATGCAGGACTGCTAAGCCATAAACCTGTGTCCTCTTTAACGACTGACCTTCTGTGCTGGATTACTCATCACCTAACCTCTCTTCAACCTCCTTGATTCAATCGACATCTCCTATACCAATTATGCTGATGGCACCCAAATCCTCCTACCCCTCTCAGGTAACTATGCCGATGACTGATATGATGTGATAGGTTATTTGTAATGTGCTTAATACCTAGAGGGGATTGAACTTTGTTGCTCCATGTTGTCGTGCTGCTCTAAAGATACCAAGGCGTGAGCACATCTCTGCTGCAGTAGAAATGTTCATTGGCTTCCCATTTGTGAACAGATCGACCTTTAAAACGCTGTCCATTACACACAGATGCCTTACCAACTCTACCCCTACCTACCGCATTCAAAAAAATAACTAAAGCACAATCTTCAAGACCTACCAAACCTGTCTACGCTCATTTCCTCATCTTGCCCAAAGTTAAACGAGATAAAGCCAGCAGCTCAATCTTGCCTTTTGTTGCAGCCAAGCTTTGGAACTTTCTCCCACCTGCCCTGAGTGTGGAGCCCTGATGCCTGAGGGTTTAGTGTGCTTTATACATGTAAAATAAATAGATACATTTTCTTTTAAGGAAATTGAGTAAGTACGATATGGGCAAAGCTAATTTCCTTAAAAAACATGTTAAAAGTGATTAGTGCGTTCAGCATCAGCAATAGTTAATTTCACAAAGCCTAAAAGATGGAAAATCTGAAGATGGGCAAATGAAATTCAAAAAGGATTTATAAATCAAGTATTAGGGAGAAGGGGCAAATCAAAGATTGCCACGGCCATATCCTGATTTTAACCAGTGCAAATGTTTGTGAATCAGTCCCTTAGCCTAGAGTAACTTTCTGTTGAACCCCTGCGGTTTAACACATGATACCAATGCTTTTATACAGCACAGTCTGGGAATGGAATAGTGGTGTCCTAATTCTGTGAAGTATTTTAGTCAGCCTCGCTTGAATTACAATGTTTATGAAATGTGACAACCGTTTTAGGTTTGCTTATTTACTTTTAGTTCCTCTGAGGCAATGATTCTCTGTGATCCATCTTGACCTGCTCTCTAGTCATTTTTCTCCAACGTCTAAAACTGCTCAGGTTGACTGCATCTGTGATTAGTGCATTTTTCTCTGCGCCTCTACTCCTCGCCCACTGTTCGCTGCTCTCCCTCCCACAGCTGCCACCTTGTCAGAGAGCATTCAGTGGTGCGCAGCTGCCTTTAAATTCAATCTACTTCATTTGCTGGCTACCCACTTAGACAGACACTTTCTCTCTCTCCCACTATGTCGCTCTTGCTAAAACGTGCTCCCAAACAGACTATGCATTTGTTCTGAACGCATTGGACTTCGGCCAGCAGTCGTAAAAACTCCCAGAGAACCAAAAGTACTTTTCTCAGAAGTCACAACAAACAGCACTTGCAAACTTCTTGACAGCTCCTCAGATGTGAGATACGGGTTTCGAAGATATTAATTTCCCAAGTGCCACCTGAGTGTAACTGAGTGCTTGAGTTTAACAAGCAGTAATCGTCCCTTTGAGAATCAAAAACAGCATGCATTCATTATTAAGCGTTACCAGGCATCTACCGCCTTCCCTGCAGCACAATCTGTTCCTGAAACCTGGCCCATGCGTTATCCACAAAGCCCACAAGGCTGTCTAGATGGCCACACAATTACTTGCAATGAAAGCTAATTCAATGTGCATTTAAAATTCCCGACTTAAACATCATGATATAAGATGTATTCAGCACATATGGTTGGATTCACTGAGACCCTTGATTGAACAATTTACTTAGGTACATAAATACTCAAAAACAAGAGCATTATTAACACAAGCCCATACGCTATAACCATCACTTCACCCCAGTCAAGCCAGCCCCAAGAGGACTTTCAGTTGGTGAAGTGGCACGAGGCAACATTTTGAAAGTAATCTTTCCAAATGATGTATTTTACAGCCCACGACTGTATTCAGAAGAAATTGGATAAAAAATAAATAAAGGTTTTACAGGTCTTCAACGGAAAGTATGGCATATTACAATATTTCGCATACCAGGTATGAAGAGGAAAGTTATTGAAAAATTGTCCATCCAATAGAAACACGATGAACAGTAAATAGATGTATATGCCACATCACTAAAAAAAAGTACACAAATGACACCAAATTTGAATATTTTGACAGAAGGTAAAATTGCACCAGTTTTTAATACAGTGCACAGAGATCGAACACATTTTATTTTGATATGTAACAAAATACGAGGATAGGAGAACAAATGCCCAAGAAGACTCTAAGTGAAGAAGGAAGATTGCAAGGCAGTGATGAATGAAAAAAAAGGAGCCGAGAGAAATAATGTTTACATGATGATGTCTAAGTGAACAACAGAGCTTTTGGTCTGTCTAAAGAAGGAACAGCAAAACAAAGAATGTCTGACTCTTCCAGAGTGGAATTATGTCAGAATCCTAGAATAGATGAATCAGATCCAATATACTGTCTATATAACATGTTATATTATGTTATATGTCACTTGTATAGAGCCTATTGGCATTGGTAGGGCCTCGAAGCACTGTGGAGTTGAATGCCCTTCGGATGACCGTAGTCAGAGAAGTAAGAGGTGAGAAATGGTTTTCTAAATTGTGTGTGTGCGTTTGTAGCCCACACAATGGTGGTCAGGGAGTGACTAGGTCCCTAGCATCAACCAATAGTTATCAGGTGAGAGAATGGGTACTCTGACAGATTGTCAGGGGAGTGGGAGAGAGAGAAGGGTCACATTATGTGAACGGCTGTTCCAAATTTTGCATGGATCTCCCTCTCAACTGTATTCTATTGGAGAAAGTGATGTGTGTAACGGAGTAACGTTTAAAGAGAAGTATGCATGTGAGTGGGTCATGCCCATGAGGGATAAGTTATGTTTCGTTTTGGTGATGTCCTTGACGTTCCATTGAAGAGAGACTGACACCTGGTTAGAAAAGATCTTGCAGAGTTTATCATAAAGGTTTGCTTGATATGCATTCAATAGAGGTGGACCTGAAGGCAACCTGGGGGAGAGAGGGAGGATATTTGGATGGGTGTTACGGGGGGTGGTCTTAGCTTGAAGGGGGGTTTGACTAGTTCTCACATTGTCACTTAATTGGTTGGGTGGAGGTGGTATGTAAGGGTGAGGTCTGACTGTGACACAGGGGGCGTTTCTGGTGCGCCAGTTAGCTCGTCTGAGCTTGGAGCTGATAGACATACTGGGAGCAGGGGCAGTGTAGCTGTAGCACTATTCACCATGAGAAAAGCCTCCAACCTGGATCCTTATGGGAGGTAAATTGAGGACATAACACAGCAATATTAAGTTTCATAAAACAAGTTTATTGTGTAAGATTAAACTGAAAATCCTATGCTACCAAATTATTACAATGTCCCCTTTTATTTCTCTGCAGAAACAAACGTACAATGCTGAATAGTGAACCCTCTGCCTGATCGAACACGGTGAGAAGAATGGAAAGAAGCTGCCTATCGAATGACGTATGCAGTTGAAACCCAGCCTGCAAGTGTATTCTCTGAGGGACTGGATTTAGGGCAGGGTGAACTCACAGTGTTTTAGACTGCTAGAGTCTTTCCAACTTTCTGAGGCTTCAGCTTGTTGCCTTCTGGCTTGCTCCACTGACCCACCAGCACAAGAATCTGGAAAGTTCAGAATATTATCTCAGGAAATCCTCATGGTCTGCTGATTGTGAGAAACCTCAGGGTATTCTCACCAGCAGACCTCATAAAATCCTGTATTCAGGTGACCAGGAAAGGGCTGACTCTCTCAACTCCTAACCCTGATGGTGGATGGACAAAGGAGGATCATCTGGATAGGGGATCCAGAGGTTATGCTCAGGGAAATCCCACAGGTGAGACGCAGTATGTCACCAGAGAGAAAAAGGAAGAGACGACAAAATGCTTTAAATCTTTGTAGGCTGTACCACATCTGCCTCCCATCCTCCCATTGAATCTATCTCACCCAAATCCACCAACCCCTCTGTATGTAACAAATCCCCTATCCCCTCCTGGCTTTTTTGTGTCTTATCCGAATACTCCCGGCCATTCTTTTCCATGTCCCACTGACAATTCATTCCAAAAAGCCCAGTCTACCTTGACAAAACACTTGCGTTCCCACAATGCCCTCTATTCATTTCACAATCCTGGTCATTCCTGTTTGCTTCACAAACCCTACTAATCCCGTCTCTCTGATTATCATTGTCCGAACTTCCAGTCAAGGGTAACCAATGACTACAATTCCCACAAACCCTCCAACTCATTTCACAAACCTTATAAAACCTACCCCTCCATGTAACACCTCTTTCCCTTCCTACCCCACAGAATAGTCAGAAACTCTCCCTCTCCCCTTTCCCGACATGAGCACTTTCTCCCGACATAAAACACAACTGTTTAAGACTAAAACTGTTTACATGACATGCCCCGACACAAGGGTCATGCAAAGTCAGGCAATTGACCTGAATCACACACACCTGATGGTCCTTTCCTTTCCCCACAGGGATGAAAGGTAGAGCACAAGAGCACAATACAAGCAAGGCAGATAGTACAATGAGACAGCTATCCAGACCGGGCAGTTCAAAAGGAGGAGAAAGGAGGAGAAAGGCAGCCAATATCGAGAGGCTAACAAGGAGAGATGTGACCTTGCCCATTTCGACTCAGACCCACAAAACCACCACAGTGGGAATCGTAAGGCCGTGGACAATAGCACAAGTGTCTTGCAGCAGATGTCAAGGGTACACAGAGCATGCCTATGCTGATAAGCCAGAGCAAGGGAAACTCCTGCTACCGTGGTACCGGCCTTGACTCCAGCTCCAAGGAAAGCCAATCGGTTCATCACAGCCGGTGAGTCGAAGGGAGAAACGATAAGAACTGGGCTGTGTTGAAAGTAAGTTGCAAATTGGCATATGAAGAAGAGTTCAAAGAACAGTAGTTTGGGTTTTAAGCGAAGACCATCTGCAGAGGAAACTGGCACCATGTGTGTGCTGACTCGAGAAATCTGGCCGATCCTGTGTCTAATATGACTACAGATACCAGAAATCCATAGGAGAGCCACCAAGATAGGTCAGAGTGGTCACACAGGAGTCGAGCAAAATCCCTGTACAATCGAAAGTCTTTGACCGACACACTGTTGAGAAAGTAAGGGAAGTGAATCCTGCTATCATAAAAAGAGGAAATTGAAATGTGGCTAGAGTGAACTCAGAAGAGGGATGTTAATGAGAGGGGGGCACAGTCTAAAGTCCCATGATGAACTGTCTATAACCGTTGGTGAGAGTGAACCCAGCAGAGGGAAGTCGGCAACCAAAGGTCAGTGAGAGTAAACCCGGTAGAGGGAAACCAACAATCAAAAGGGGGTGAGAGTGAACCCAGAAAAGGGAAACCAGTAACGAGGGGCAGAACCCAAAAACTTGTTTTAAAAAGACATCGAGATTTATGAAAGCAAGAAGTATTACATGAAAAGGGGAAGGGAAGTGTCCCCCTTGTCACTTGGGATCGGAGCCCAGTCGAGGGAGATCCTGGGATGAAATGCTAGCACCCAATGTTCACTGATAAAGAAACAGTTTTTGTGAAATCATTGAAAATGATATTGTGAAGGGTCTGCGCTCAGAAGAGGGGGACCCAGGGGCAGGGTTGAATTGGCCCATTGGCTATTTGGCCCGTGGCTGGGCCAAAATCACTTGGAGTTGGGCGAGGAGTGAGGGGCCGGTTTGAAGCCCACGCCTGGGTCGGTTTGTTAGTGTGCCACGGTGTCTTGAGCCACCAATTGAACCTTGGAAGTGAAGTTTTAATTATTTACAAAACACTGGGAGCGGCCGGGCTGGGCGGGGCCGGGCCTGCCTCAGCCCAGCCCGCTCCCAGTGTTTTGTAAAAAAGTAACACTTCACTTGCAAAGTTAAGGTTGGGGCCATGGCCCATGGTGCCTGCCCGTCGACTCTGCTCCTTCCGCTGCTGGTCCCATAGCACATACATGGAGTTTTGACCTCTGAATGGGTTTTAACTTAAAACAGAGACTTGTGTATTAAGTGGTGGAGTGACCGACACCCCACAAAGCAGTATTATACATAGTCAGGCCTGTCAGAGTTCTTCTGGTTCTGTGGTGAGGGCGCGTTGAGGCAGCTTCAGAAGGCAGGGGCTTAAATTCCGTTCATAGTTGGGACACGGTGCCCAAGGTGCACTTTTCTCACTTTTGTTGGAACACATAACTATTTGATTGGCATTGTTAGACAATGTGTTTGCTAACCCTCACCTCTCTTGTTTCCAGCGATGCCCCGTTCTGGAAGCCGTGAGTGGGATCTGCAGCGGAAACCGACAGCCAGTGCAGCGGTAGAAGCTGAACCAGTGGGTAAGTACTTCTATCTACCTGTCCTCCAAACTTTGGTCTGCTGCTGTGACTTATTTTTTATTTTGAATGAAGGCAAAGAATAGGTGAATCCGAAAGACAGCTTAGTGGGTTAGCTGCTGGGCAAATTGGGTGATAGAAACTTGTTAATAACAGCGAGACCGGTTATTATACCGCGTTAAAGATAGGGTATATATCATTAAGCACTATAAAAATCACCAATATGTTAATGAACAAACCTGGACTGTGTGAGCTAGTCACTAAGCTCAAGCTATAGGAAACACTCTGTTGGTTCACAAATGGTCTTGTCATCTGGCTCTGGGTGTTATAGTGTGTCTTTTTTGTATAATGGGTATCCTCTGCACCCCCTGCCTCCCAAAACCCTATCTAGTTGGTAAAATCAAGCCAAAATGAAAAAGTAGGAAGGCTGGAGGGGCATGCCCTGTCACTGGCTGTGATGTCTGGCATTATCAGGGCACACAATTTTCACACTGCTATGGTACATCGCGGTGGCGCCAACATTTAGGATTCATCTTTCTACAGAGGGGTCGGGGGGGCACTTTCAACAAGGTAGCCCATATCATGCCATCTGCTGCCCACGGTGGTCCCAGGGTGAGGCCGACTCTTTGTCTGTGGTGGTGACGAGTTGTGCCCAGCCCCTGCCTGCACGGGGCAGCTCCACTTACTCCGTAACCACAGGGCCTTGGTTTCCATGCCAAGCCTTCTTCCACCTGTAGTGTTCCTTCTGCTACAGCCCAGACGCCCCCCGCCACTAGGTCTGAGAAAGCAGCCAGCTCTGCTGCCACCCTGGGCATGGGAGGGCCCCATTGGAATGCAGATACCCGGCGGGCAGGGTCTTTTATAATTGACATGCAGATATGCCTCGGTTTCCATATTCAGATTGACGGGGATCTGCATGGGCATGTAATTTAAAACCAGATCCACCAGGCAGCGCTGATCTCAAAGATGCGTGATAATTAGACAAATAGATTTTACAAGGCCTCCCCGGCTACTCCTCTACCACACTTGAAGATATGATTTACCAAGCTTGTTTCAACAGGGTTTTCCCATGGGAAAATGTGTTTGTAAATCAGGCTCTGCTACTTTCATGGATAGCGTAGAAAGCTGTGGTTAGTCTCTTTCAAATGGCAGCTTGTATGCCTATTATTTATTAAGCACTTGCAAGCTTTATGTGGGAATAGCCCAGGATCGCACAACTTGTGCAAGCGTGGAGCCTGTGGTTAGCTGAGAACTTTAGCGCCACCAGCGTGCTTTTACAAGAACACATGCATTGTATTTATTTATCCAAAAAGCTTGCTGGTGGTCTCTCGGAGTTCCCCAAAATACTAATGACGTTTTTAGTGTTAATTCTTTTTATTTTTTTGCGTGTGTATGTTTTCCCATGTTGTGGTCCTCCGTGGCATTTCTGGTTGTTGGTCGCTTCTGGTGGTGAGGTAAGACAGTTCTTGCGGGGTTACTTACTCTTAGCTCGCTTGGTCTGCTTTCATTGGCAGAATACATGTGTGCCTGTCACACCTGATGCCCATCTAGTCCATCTTAGGTTAGGGATGGACATCCGGACCCCACCGATGCCCCACCATGGTGGGGAATGTAAACAAACTCTTGAAATTGCGAGCTGACCGGTACTTCACACTATGCTCTCAAATTATATCTGTGGAAAATACTCTTTGCATGACCATGGTACCAAACTAATACATAAGAATAGCAGCGCTGACTTCACTTGCCTCCACTTTTTCTTAATAATGCCTACCTTTACATGTGCCAATTTGGACAGTCCCACCAAGAAAGGACAAGAGAGTGGATGGTTTTTCGGTGTCTGGTATTTACCTCTCTAAAGCGTCCTTGTTTCTATAACACTTTGTGCCTGCTTTGAAAAAACAAAGGCACGCACGTCGAGTGCAAAGTTTGATGTTAAGGCTTGGTTAAAGAGAGCTCAAAGAGTTCCAATGAGAAGGTGTTTTGGTCATGGAGGGGCCAAGAACAGAGTTGGGAGTGAAGATCAATGATCTTGAGCTTATACTCTAGGCTCACGTTTCAAACTTACTTAACTGTTTCTCTCTTCTGCCTCTCCATCAATCAGGTTTTTGTCCTTATCACTTTATAGGATTGGCTTTACTCTTTCCCTCCAACTCTCTTCTTTCTGAACGCTGTGATAAACACTATTCTGTGCTTTTTCTTCGACACACATGGACCACACTTTTCTCCATACTACTCTGTCCCTTATGGGTTTTAATGGTACAGTTATTTCTTTACTTCATTCATTATATGATATGATAGGCTATTTATAACACACTTAATACCTAGAGGTTTCTAAGCGCGTGCCCGGGTATCGAACCTGTGTTGCTCCATGTTGTCTTGCTTCCAAGGCAAGCACGTTGCGGCTGAGCTATCCTCCCGAGACTTACAACAGATCTAAAAGAACACACTTACATTCTGAACTAGGCTGGAGATCCTTCCTCTACACATCTCCTTTTCACTACGGCATTCTACAGGGCTCGGTCCTATGTCTCTTTCTTTTCACTCTTCGTACAATCCCTCTAGCCTCTATTATTTCCTCTTTTGGCCTTTCTTCTCATTTTTACATGGATGATTCCCAAATCTTGTGTCTCTTTTTTAACCTTTACAGACTCTCTTCATTCTTTTGCTTCTGTCTTGGATGTCAGTGAATTCTCTGTATATTAACCCTTTTAAACCCTAGGTGTACTCTTCCTGCCTCCACCATTCCCTTATCCCTCCCTCCTGTATCTATCTCTTTTCCGTTCTCACTTCTTCCCCTTTCGTCTCCCCTTCACCTCTGAGTAATCTTTGATCATTCAACTTGTTTTTCCTTACAGTGCTCTGTTGTTGCTAAGTCCCATCGATTTCCTCTGTTCAACAATCAGAAAGCTACTGATGCCATTATTTCAGCTTCTATGCTTTCTGCTTGTTTTCTTGACATTCAGGCCTATCACTTCCCTTCCCTTCTTCATTTATCATTCTGCTAGTGGTGGGATGCATATCCAAGTCCCCTGACCCTCAGAGCAATTTAGGTTGAGGAAAATATATTAGGGGCATACAGAAATGAAGAAGCATGGCTGTAGTGGGAGGGAGGTGAGTAAATAGATGGCATACAGATGGTATAGGGGGCTAGAGAGTAGTGTGGTATGTGTTTTGAGCGACCCAAGGGAGGAGGGTGCACATTAGGGGTGAGGGAACAGTAGCTGTTTCGTAGTATGAAGGGAGTATGTGAGAGCTAGCCCTGTCCTGTGCAGAAAACACTGAACCGCTGCCATGCTATGCTTGAGGCAAAGCAATAGTAGATCCTGGCATTCAGCACTAATACAGTTTCTCATCCCTTTTCCCGTCTCAGGCGGCAGACTAAAGGCCTTCACACTGAATAAATGCAAGTGTCCCGTTGTCTCACATTGCAGGCCTCTACAACCAGAAAGGAATGTGAATAGCCAAGCGCTGAAAGGGCTATGCCTGTCTCTGAAGAACGATCTCCTGGAAGCCAGGGCAGAGGTCCTGAGCTGCCAAAACAGCCCTGTCCAGATTTAGGGCCCTAGTACCACCATGGCACTGGTCACTGGAACTACCAGATGGCCACCATTAGAATTCCTAAATCCATCACTGGTTGACTGATTAGTATGGTCCTGGCAGAGCCCAGGTGAAGGTCTAGGGTGTGGGCAGCTGCCAAGGGGGGGGGGGGGCACAAAGCAAGATTACTTGCGATTTGTACTACAAGGTGCACAGGGTGAGACTAACAAATGTAGGTCAATGCTGGGGGGTCAGGATGTGGGATACACAGAAGCACCTTGCATTTCAGAAGGCCAATTGGACCTCAAGAGTATCCACTGAGCTTGTGTCTAACTACCAGGTGCACATCCCATGAGTGTTCGTGAGGAAAAGCATTCACAATAAGTGAACCAATCATGTTTCTGGAACCTAAAGTGGCAAGGCTAAAGGCCATGTGGAAGGTGCCTGGTATAAAGAAACCATAACCAATCACTTGGTATCCCAAATTGAGCAGGTGGTATGTATATAGGGGATGACCAATGAGCTAGGGGAATTAGTACTGCATCATCTGTGACAACCACTTTCTTTTACATGAATTGTGCTGTTTTGAACTAACCAGTGCGCTCCATGGAAGGCAGGACTGAATGGCCCTACTGACATTTTATTTTCTGTATATGATAAATGAAACCTTGTTATCCTTGCGCGAGGTGCACTGAGCCTTTTTCCTCAGAGGTTTGTCTTTTACTTATCTTTTTCTTATCTGGATGCCAGTGGTCTGCCCTACAGAATTTGGTGACCCTAACGTGATCCCAGATTTTCTGCAGAGACGGAGGATTCCTGGCCGCACATACAGAGTGGCCGCGCCCATCTGCATTGATCGGTCCCAATGTGCACAACTTGAAGTAGTTTACATGAGCTGTGTTGCCAGAATTCTTTTCTGTTCTTTGGAGCATGGCACCGCTCCCGGATTGTGCAGGCCGTTGATGGGACCCTGCGATGGAGGAGCCAGGGAGAACAGGTAGATGTAATTGCACCATTAATGGGAGAGAACAATGTTGGGAGGGGCAAAAGGGGATATGTGTGGTTGTTGAGTGAGGATAGATGAAGTGAAGAAGGGATTGAGATGTGTGTGTGTAGCAGAAAGACCACGTGGTGATTAGGTTTTTAAATTCAGTTTATTATTGTATGGATTAAAGAGGATAATGGAGTGACAGGATCCTTTCCGATTGGTGGAAGAAGACAGCTCTGTACCTTTAAAAAGGAAAAGAGAGAAGGGTAGAGGCTCTGTATGTTGAGTGGCTTATCACTCATTTCACCAAATCCGTTCTCACCTGATGTGAAATCTTCAAAATTAGTTTTCTTCGAATTTGGTTGATTTAGTACATGATTAACACACTCCATCATTTAAAAAAAAGATGGAGTGTGGTAAGGGGATAGGATAAGGTGCTGGGAAGTGGGTGGGGTGCGTGGGGTCTCCCCACACATAATACACATTTGGTGAAATCACATACATCCTTTCAGTGGGCCTGGCAGCTCCATACCCAGTCTAAAGGGTGTGTGGGAATGATACATAGTCATTTTTGGTGTTTTATATTGATTGTGCTTATCGAGTTTGGTCTTGTATTGGTGTGGATCAAGGAGGGGTCCAGGTTGGAGACGTAGAAGTGTATGGATATGTATAGAGTGAGGAGAGTGAGTGATTAGTGTGTGTGGGAGAAGGGGTGTGCTGTTATTGGAGACATGTGTGGGAGAATGAGTGGTAGAGGGTACAGGCGAAGGGTGGGATAATGAAATGATAGATATGCTGCTGTTTCAGACCTAAGACAAAAGGAGTATTTTGGGATTAGTTTAGCATAGGTTGGAGTTAAGGTGTCGGGACTCTCACTCAACTGCGCACCTGCTATTTTCTTGTTGCTAATTCTACCTGCGGCCTCAATCCTGGTTTGTCTAGGGACCAACTCCAAGGTTTAAGGCTTAGTGAGGATGACAAATCCGTGGATTGGTTTGGCGCTGGTTGGATGTGTTAGTCCATTTATCACAGTTTGTGCGAGTTGGTTTATGATCACGTCAAGTGTTTTTGTCATTACATGCGTTATTTATTTAACGGTTGGTTGGCACCAACAAGAACCGCATTGCATTGATAAATGACAATTTTATGACATGGTGGATAGCAACACAGCCGACGAGTGTTTCAACCTTAGTCTTTTTCGCCCCCTTGAGACTTGTAGCAACTTTGCGATTGTACGCGCTTAATCTGAACAGCAGGGATTTATCCCAATGACATATGGAAGCTCTTCTTTCACATTATGTGACAGGGGCCTCTCACATGACCATAAGACTAATCAATAGCCCTGATTCGAAAAAGGTCCTTGGAGGACCGAAACACGTGTCATCAACGTTAAGGGCAATTATTTCTGAAAAATAAATAATAAAAAATAAAAAATAAATAAGAAAATAAGTCTTGTGTGCAAGAATCAGGCGCAGTCTCCTTCCAGGTCACCTATACTTGATACTATTCAGCAAGGGGTCTTGTACTTGGCTAAACCCCCGACTTGGTGAGACGCGACTCTAAGGACCTATTGGACTACTTACATTTACGACATTCAGCTTTTTTACCACTATCGGATGTCGCCAGTTTAGACCAAACCTTCCAAGCCAAGTGTTTTTTATGAATAGTCTTTTTCAAGGCTGTGATGTATGAGTTCTTTTGGTGGTGAGGTGATACATGTGGTGAAGTGTTCTGATTAACGGATATTAATATAACAAACAGTTGGGTTTAATCCAATATGTATACATGATTGCATTGAGACATGATATTTGGGAACATATTGTTAACAAGATAGTAGTTAGCATATCAGTGGTGATGAGTGATGGTGGTGAGGTGGATATAAAACCAGCATGATTGATATAACAATAGTTAATTGTATGTATGCACATTGACATAGTGACGATTGTAACAATGAAAAGGAAGGCATGGACGATGTACCAAGGGAAAAGGAGGGAAGAGAGAGAGGAAATTAGTTAAAAGTTGAAGCCCAAAGAATTGGTGTGGCATTCGTGATTGAAGATAGTGTATGTATCTTACCCAATTGTTTTTGAAGGTGAAATCCGAACAGGTGTGGACTGATCCTCCCCGTTGAGGGTGTCAGGGGGGCTGGATAGCCAGACTGAAAGAGCAAGGGATGAGTGCTGATTAGAGAGAGGAATCCAGTGAGCAGGAATGAGTCTAGATATATATAGTGTGTGTGTGTGGTGCATGAGTTATGCCCGATGGAGGTGTTGGCATGGGGAGGACGTGTTTCACATTGAGGTTTGCCTGGTGGTTGGTGAGGCATGATGGACCCTGTTGAGGGAGGAGTCAGGTGAGGCGGTCTGCAAGCAGGGAGGTTAGTCAGGCACCCAAGGGGGTGAGGGTAGTCACGGCGCGATCCTGGAGGGGGCGCCCGGGGACGGGGTCGTCCTGCTGGAGGTGAATTATGCAGGGCTGGCCGGGTCTGGTTAGAGGGCGCAGTCCTGTGGCTGGGTAAAGAGGCAGCGCGTGAAGCGAGTGAGGCGTTGGCATGTAGGGACCCGGGCTTAACGAGGTGCTGTTTCAGCAAGAGGGTAGGTGAGTATAGGGTGGCGTGATCGTGATGACGGGCACTGGATTGGGGTGCTGATGCACTTTGCGTGGTATTGCTGGGGGCGATGCCGGGCATTGGGCGAAGTTGGGATGTGTTCGAGTAAGTCAGGGCCCGTGAGGAGCCGGAGAGTCTCAAGTGCAGGAGGCTGGGTCCGGGTAGGGGACGCAGTCGTCCTGCTGAAGGTGATTATGGAGGGCTGGCCGGGTCTGGTTAGAGTGCGCAGTCCTGTGGCTAGGTAAAGAGACAGCGCGTGAGGCCGGTGAAGCGTTGGCCTGCAGGGACGAGTTGGGCAGGACTCGGGCTTATCAGGTGCTGGTTCAGCAAGAGGGTAGGTGAGTATACGGTGGCGTGCTCGTGAAGACGGGCACTGGATTTGGGGTGCTGATGCACTTCGCGTGGTATTGTATTGGGCGATGCCGGGCATCGGCGAAGGTGGGATGCGTTCGAGTAGGTCTGGGCCCGTGAGGAGCCGGAGAGTCTCAAGTGCAGGAGCCTGCGTCCTGGTAGGGGAGCGAGTGAAAGGCATTAATTTCAAAACTTACCGGTGCCGCAGTCGGCCGATGCTTCGGAGACGGGGTTCTCGTGAAGCGTGTTAGCTAGTAGGGAGGAAGCTTCCTGGTGTTAAGTAAGCATGTTGGTGATGCGTCGGGTCGGTCGCGCACAGTGATTGGCTGGACGAAACGGACCGCGATTGGTTCCAAAGGGGGAGAGCATGTCACGGAGGCAATGCTAGCCTCGACTAGGTATGTCAAGGAGAGGAAAAACCACAATAATCTGAGTTCTAGAGTATGTAGTGTTGATCATGAATAAACATGTACTGGGTATGTCGAAGCCAAAGAGCATCATGTTTAATCATGCATTGGAGTATGTAGTTTTGATATTTGATCGTGCAGGGTATGGGGCAGACCATTTGCAAGGAGATGAATGTAGGCGGGTGAGCAGTAAAACAGTGTACAGAAAGTCCTCAGCATTGCGGGGGCGGAAGGCTGGTAGCGCATAGGTGGGGCGGGTGCCCAAGTTGATGCACTGGCGGTGCCTGGAAGGTTCAAGGGGTCAGAGCAAGTGCTGAGGATGGTGTGTGTTGGGTTGGTCCGGATAGACCATGGCCCTGGGTTAGGTCAGTTGGGTTCAAAAGGGTGAACAGTAGTATGAAGGAGGGGCACAAAGCCAGTTGGACAGTGTAGTGGTTCCAATGGGTTGGGGGAGGAGAGAACCTGATGAGAGGGTGAACCTAGAGTTGCGTGGCGGTATCAATTAAAGTGGTTGGTTGTGGCCACCTTTGTATGAACAAAACCTAGTTGGATATTGCATGGATTGTTACAAGAAAACATGGAAATCGTGATCACTGTTTAAACCAAAAGAGGCGGTGCGATATTTGCATATCAGCCTGGCTTCTTTCTGGCGTAGTTGGAGTTCTCTGTTGCCACCTCTTCTGTCTGTGGGTATTTTTTCGAGTCCCACGAAGGTGATGTCTTCTTTGTTGTCCCCCTAGGTACTCCCAATGTATTTGCGATTGCATACACAGTTAATAGCATAAACCACATATTTGGATTTACAGTTGATATACTGTCTGATTGTGTGAGTGTCAGTTGTACTGAAGGTCAAGTCTTGGTAGTTGTGGCGAATCTACACATGGAACAGCTTTCACATTTGTAACAGCCCAACGGTTTAGTGTTGGTGAGCCAGTTGTCAGTTGTTTTGGGAGATGGTGCCATGAATGATGGGCTTAGAATGGTTGTCAGTGTTCTGGCCTCGGTGTAGGTCAGACTGGGCTTTTCGGGTATCCATGCCTTGATATCTTCGTCTATTGTTAGGATGTGCCAATGTCTCTTCAGGATCTTCTATACTTGGTGGCTATCGCTACAGAACTGAGTAATGTAACGTATTTGGCTGTCCTTGGCTGCCTGTTTGCTATTGCATGCCTTGGGAGTCAATAGCGAATTCCGTTCTCTACCGTTGGCCATGGTTATGGCTGCCTGAATTGCTTGTTCAGGGTAGCCTCGGTCTGTGAAGCGTCTGCTAAGTGTTGTACATTCATTTTCATATGCTGGCTGGGTGCTACAATTTCTTTTAGCTCGTAGGAATTCTCCTTTGGGGATGTTATTGATAACTGATTTTCTGTGGCAACTAGTTTCATGCAGGACTGAGTTGACTTCAGTGGGTTTCCTGTATGTCGAGGTCATTAGCTCAGAGCCAGCTGGTGTGATGGTGATGTCCAAGAAGTCAATGCTTGTCTTGCTTGAAGGTCTTGTTAATTCAATGCCAAAATTGTTTTCATTCAAATAATGTTTGAATGACTCAAGTTCTTCCGTTGTTCCACACCAGATCATCAGGATGTCATCAATATATCACATCCATGTGTGGATCAGTTTGTTGAAATCATTGTTGGCAAAGGCGTGCACTTGCTCATAGTGATGCATGAATAAATTTGCCATGGAGGGAACATATGCAGCCCCCATGACTATGCCTTTTGTTTGTTTATAGTACTGTTGATCAAATAAGAAGACGGTGTTGGTTAGTGAAAATTCAAGAAATTCTTTTGTGAATTCCAAGTGTGACCCAAAAGAGGCTGACGCTTTTGTAAAGGCAAAATCTATGGCCTTGAGAGCTAGTGTGTGGTCTATGGACATGTAGAGGGCTTTGACATCCAGAGTTACCATGGTAAGATCTTCATTCCACACAATGTCTTGTAGGACTAGCAGAGTGTGCATTGTGTCATGTAGGAAGGTTGGTATCTTTGGGACCTCAGGTGCAATGACGTTGATGATGTATTTATTTAGTGGTTCCATTACCCATCCTAGCCCACACAGTATTGGGCGTCCTTCTGGTATAAAGTGAAATTGTTTGTGTATCTTAGGCAAGAAATAGATTGTTGGCATCCATGGGTGTGTTAGATGCAAGAATTTCATTTTGTCGTCTGACAGAAGTCCACGTTTGTGCCATTTAGTCAGCAGTGTGTTGGCTTCTGTTAGGATTTCATTTGTTGGGTTCTTGTTAACAGTGTCATAGCAACCCGGGGTGGTCAGGTGAGTGAGGGCCATTTGTACGTAGTCAGTTCTCTCCATTACGACCACGTTGCCCCCCGTGTTGGCTTCCTTGATTATGATTTGATTATTGTATTGCAATCTCTTAAGTGCCAGTCGCTCCTGACTGGTAATGTTATCTCTTCCTCTATGATGTTTTGTTCTCATGCGGTCCTCTAATGCTTGGAGATCTCTTGTGGCTGCCTGGCTAAACATTTCAAATGCATTGCCTGCTTGTAGGTTGGGAGTGAATTTAGATTTGGCTTTCATTTTCGGTATTTCCAAATTGCTTGCCTCGATGTTGAGTTCTTGCATTGTTTGGTGCAAGGTATGCGTCTCCATCTTGGGTAAGTGTTCAAGGGTTGCCAGGAGATGTGTACATTCCAGATGTTCAATGCCCAAGGTACTCAGTGGTACTGTTGTGTCCTTCGGTTGTTTCCACTTGACTTGTTTTGAGAAAAATGTCTTCAGTTTGAGTTTCCTTGTGTATTTGAATAGATCAATCTGAGCATCTACATAGTTGGTGTGCTTAGCTGGAGCAAATGAGAGACCTTTGTTGAGGATTTCGCAGTCGTGCTCGGACAGGGTGTATCTTGACAGATTAGTCACTAGGTACGGCGCATTGGAGTGTGCCCCCAGCAATAGCATGCGAAGTGCATCAGCACCCCAATCCAGTGCCCGTCATCACGAGCACGCCACCCTATACTCACCTACCTTCTTGCTGAAACAGCACCTGTTAACCCCGGGTCCCTACATGCAAATGCCTCACTCGCTTCACGCACTGCCTCTTTACCCAGCCACAGGACTGCGCCCTCTAACCAGACACGGACAGCCCTGCATAATTCACCTCCAGCAGGATGACCCTGTCCCCGGGCACCCCCTCCAGGATCGTGCCGTGACTACCCTCACCCCCATGGGTGCCTGACTAACCTCCCTGCTTGCAGACCACCTCACCTGACTCCTCCCTCAACAGGGTCCATCATGCCTCACCAACCACCAGGCAAACCTCAATGTGAAACACATCCTCCCCATGCCAACACCTCCATCAGGCATAATGCATGCACCACACACACACACTATATATATCTAGACTCATTCCTCCTCACTGGATTCCTCTCTCTAATCAGCACTCATCCCTTACTCTTTCAGTCTGGCTATCCAGCCTCCTTGACGCTCTCAATGGGGAGGATCAGTCCACAACTGTTCGGATTTCACCTTCAAACACAATTGGGTAAGATACATACACTATCTTCAATCAGAAATGCCATACCAATTCTTTTGGCTTCAACTTTTAACTAATTTCCTCTCTCTCTTCCCTCCTTCTCCCTTGGTACATCGTCCATGCCTTCCTTTTCATTGTTACAATCGTCACTATGTCAATGTGCATACATACAATTAACTATTGTTATATCAATCATGCTGGTTTTATATCCACCTCACCACCATCACTCATCACCACTGATATGCTAACTGATATCTTGTTAACAATATGTTCCCAAATATCATGTCTCAATGCAATCATGTATACATATTGGATTAAACACAACTGTTTCTTATATTAATATCGTTAATCATGTCACTTCACCACGTGTATCACCTCACCACCAAACCAACTCAAACATCACAGCCTTGAAAAAGACTAAGGTTGAAACGCGCGTCGGCTGTGTTGCTATTCACCATGTCATAAAATGGTCATTTATCAATGCAATGATGTTCTTGTTATTGCCAACTAACCGTTAAATAAATAACATGTAATGACAAAAACACTTGACGTGATCATTAACCAACTCGCACAAACTGTGATAAATGGACTAACACATCCAACCAGCGCCAAACCAATCCACGGATTTGTCATCCTCACTAAGTATTTTGGGATTAAACAGAATTAAGGGGGGCGTTCACAATGCCTCATGTAACCCCATTGGAGTATATGGGCACTGTTTTGCCACTGTATAAATAAAAGATAATGAAGTACCACAGAGAGTGGGAGGGCTGTTCCAATCTTGGCCCAAGCAGGTCTTGGGCCATATGTAAACATTTCTCACTTACAAGTATAAAGGGGAGCACTTTAAAACATAGCAAAGAGGTGTTGGAATTCTGAAAGATGGTAGAAGATTTGGAGGAACCCAGCCCAGAGCAAACTTATGTGTTAATAAGATCCCAAACAGCATGTGTCCCCACACCCTTGCCCAGTGCAGAGGTCCCCGCCCCAGTAACTGCAGAGCCCACAGAGCAAACGTCATCAGGACCCATAAAAAGACTGTTAGGATGTTATCCTACCAGAGCAGCATCAGGCTACACAAACCTCACATATGTCCCTCCCCCACAACAGCACCCCCAAAGTACTCATCAGCTCAATATCAGTATTTTCATAATCCAATGACATCTACAGCTGCCAGGCGGCAGGAATAGGGGCGCTAGTTCGGAAACCTCAAAAAGAGTTAGACGAGGCGTTGGAACAGACACAAGAAGAGGTGGAAAGGTTGAGGATGGACAGAAGGTATCAGTTGGGTTGGATGAATGGAGTGTGGGAGACATATTGTTCAGGATTGGAGGCACTGCCGAAACAGACATACACGTAGAGAAGGAGGATAGAAGGGCAGGAAGGCAGCAAGCAGGAAGTGTGGATTGCGGTACAGTGCGATGAAATGACGAGATGGGAGGGGACATAGGAGAGGAGATATGGGACACAGTAGATGAAATAGGAGATGGGGAGGCTCTGCCCGTGGTATCTCCCCGAGTGGAGAGTATGTGGATGCCCAGGCTGAGGAACAGGTATGGCATATTGGAGTGGTGAAGGGTGAACTGGGGGAGAAGAGGAAGATAAAAAATGTGACATGGACACAGATCCCCTTATTGCATAAAGGACCAGGAAGAGCTCAGTATCTTATGATATGATATGATAAGATATAATAGGTTATTTATAATGCGCTTAATGCCCAGAGGTTTCTAAGCGCCGACCCGGGGATTGTACCTGTGTTGCTCCATGCCGCCTTGCTTCTAAGGCGGCCATGTTGCAGCTGAGCTATCCTCCCGATACCCTTCAGGCACCTTTCGAAAAACAAACTTATGGTATCACATTGGCCATTGGCGACTTGACATTTTTATTCATTGCCATATTGGGAGATCAGTCTGACAACATATGGGTGAAATCACGATATCTTGTTGTGCAGTTTGGGGATGACATCCATGAAGGGGCCAATTATAATGATATTAGCGCACAGGTGTGGGCGGCTTTGCGCTGTGCCTACCCCGACATCCTTGATCTCCAGTCCATCATGCAATGCACAATGAGAGATGATGAAGACTCCTCCCAGTATATTATACAAACACAAGAGATGCGCAGGCCAGAAACAGGTGAATCCTGGGATCAAGCAAGCCCATTCTTTTATTTTGTGGTCAAGAAGGGGCTCCCTAAAAAGGTATGGAAAGGGCTTGACAAGATTGTGAGATTGATGCGAAGGGGCGGGCGGGAATACAGTCTCTAATTATACATCACTGTAAACGGTTGAGAGAAAAAGTGAAGGGAACAGCCCAAGGAGTACTGAGGAAGCGAAACTAGTACAGAAAAAGTTAGCAAAGATTTCAGTCAAAGGGGTGGTAGTAGTAGCATTACAAGATGCACAGACAGATCACATAGAGGTATAGGTAGACATGAGGACAGCTTCTGCATGGGCAGGAGGATACAATTGGAATGGTGGATTTCAGCTACAATATCAAGGGTGGCCTCAGGGAGGGTACCACAGGGGATGGGTGTTTTGCAGGGCAGAAACAAGATTTGGAGGCATGGGTCCGAGAGGGGGAAATACTGGACATTGTTGGAATTGTGGGAGTAAGGGACAGGAGTGCAGAAGCAGGCCAGAGGTTGGATATAACCAGATAACTCCATAGGTTCCAGGGGCTGCAGCCACATATTAACAGCTCTATGCTTCTGTCCCTGCAGCAGTTCTGTACGGTGCCACACAACCAGTTATCCCCCCTTCCGCAAATCTCTCAACTGCAGGCTCCAGTCCCTAGTGGCCAAGAGGCATATGCCATTCATCCTACTCCACCACAGGTGCCTCAAATACCCAACAGTAACGCATTTCCCAACAGTACCGTCAAACATTATCAATGGGCTGGTGTTCTAGGAGAGAACACTTTCATCTTCCCAGGGACAAACACTTAGCCAGATTAGGAAAGCCCACAGAGAGCTCTTGCATCCCCAGTCCTGTTAGTCACTGTTGATCCAGAAGAGGAACCATTGGTGGTTGTAGCGATAGGTGACACATCTTGTATGTTCATGGTGGATACAGGTGCAAGTAAATCATGTATTAAGGAGGGGCATTTTCCTTTGTCAGGTGAGATTACGGAAAGCCAGGGCTTCTCTGGGGCTGTGAAATCAGTTCCTTTTACAGAAGAATTAGTTATCAAATCTGTTAAAAATGAGTATTGGAGAATGCACTCATATTTCATATTCAAACCTGCTCCCGCCTTAGAACATGTTTCAGGAATGATTCTCATGCTGGACATCGAAGGGGTGGTGGTGTAAAAAAAAAGGCTGTCTTGATAGAAGTAGATTCAGAGTACGGACAGTGGTGCAGTGTTTTCCATAGAACCGACTAAGCCGCTGAAGGGACTGACTGATTTTGACCTGTTTGAAAGCATTGACGATGATAGAGAAATAGTACTATCTTTGTGTGTTCACTGTGAGATATGATACAGTATCGCCATGTTCCGTGCCCCATTTCTGTGGCAGGAAGTATCCCATTGTTTATTCCCGAAGATCCACCACAGGTCCCTGAAATTTTGTGGACAACCAACCCCCATAACTTAGGTCCCTTGCAGAGTGTCGCTCCAATATACAATTACTCTTAAGCCATTGACCTCATTGAAGCAATATCGACTCTCTCAGGAAGCAGAAGAGGGAATAAATGACACCATCACTGCACTGTTACACCAAGGGATTTTGTTAACTCTAACACCTCCCGCAACACAGTCATATACGCCATCAAAAAATCAAAAGGGTCTAGTTGTAGAATCATTCAGGATTTAACACCCTCTGAATGACATACTTGAAATCGAGATTCCAGTAGTTCCCAACCCCACAACAATACTATGTAATATGCCCATGACAGCAACCGATTTCATTGTCGCTGACCTTAAAAAATAATTTTTATCAGTTCCATTGCACCCTGACTCTCAATTTCTCACAGTGTGTATACATAATGTGAGGAGGTTTCAGCACACACGACTAGGTAAACATGCAGATTTGAGGAACATACATGTTCAAGTACCATCATTCAGTTAGTTGATGATCTGTTAGTGAGCAGCGGCAACAAACAACAATGTAGAACTGATTCTATCACCTTACTCCAACCGCTACCTGACAAAGGGCACAAAGTAGATAGAGCAAAGATGCAGTATTGTCAACAGGAAGTGGTATACCTATATCAGCTTATCTCTGTTTATGGGAAGAAAATAACAACAGACCACGCTGCACCAGTGCACAGCACGCCACAGCCAGTGACAGTAAAAGACATGCAGAAATTCTTGGGATTGTGTAAACATTGTAGGGCATGGATCTCTGACTAAAGGACATGCATTCAACCACTGTTGCAGGCACTCAAATATGCCCAGAAGGCAAAGAGCGCAATCACATGGTGTGACTGTTCGTGCTGTCGAACCATGTCTCTCCCCTGTACCTCCACACTCTCCTCACCTGAACTTCCCGAGTTGTCTGTGTCTTGTGGGTTCTGCCGACTCAGGTAGTCTCTTGCCTTTTTTAGGGGCACTTGCCTGTCACGGAGAGAAGCCACAGTGACCGCTGAATGGACAGCCGTCCCGGGGCTCCTCTTCCGGGAACAAGCCGGAAAAAAAGGGAAAAACCTGTCACGGAAAAAACCCTTGAAGATACAGAGTGACCGTTGCAGTCTGGAGGATCCAAGCAGGCAAGACTGGAGAAGATACAAGTCCAACTTGCAGTTAAGTGTCATGATCCCTGCTTCCAAGGGGTCAGGACTTGCCCCACGACCTTGGAAGCAGGCCCATGACTCTGATCCCAGGAACCAGCCAGTCCCTATAGGGACCCTCTGGACCTTGTCCTGGCGCCAGTGGCGCCAGGCTCATGATGGTGACTGGTCCCGGCACAGGAAGTGCCGGGCTCATATTGGATAAGAGTGCTTGGTGGACCTACCTGTAGCAGACCATGCTGCTTACTTACCAGCTAACTGGTCTCCTGATCCTTCTCTGCCTGGAACTACTTTTTCTGTCTGGGTGGAGCAGGGGCCACTCCCTGGAAGCAGAACACAGGAACTCATTTAGAAATCTGGAACTCTTTTCTTACCTGGGTGGGGCCGTGGAAGGAGACGTCTAAGCACTACAGAAGGCTATTTAAACCACACCCGATTGGTTTCACGTGCTTCGCGTTATTCTGCATCTGCAGCAGGACGCTCACCGTGTCAGCTCCAGGAAACCTCCAGCTCCAGATCCTGTGAACACGAAATAACCTGCTGGAATCCAATCTGCAGTCTTCTTCAGTCTTCTGCAGCTCCTGCAAAACAAAGGCACAGGTTAGGTTAAAGTAAAGGCAGTGAATCTACTTACCTAATCCAACGGCAGCATCCAAGGCGCCTTTTTCTGCCTTTCTCTTCCGGCATCCGACATCTGCAAAGAGAGAGAACATTGGTTAGTAATATTCAACTACAAGTTCTGCTTACCTGTGTTACGCCCGTTCCAACTCAGCTCGCGCTGCATTCCGGCACCTGCAAGGCAAGATACATCGGTTAGTAACGCTTAGTTACAAGACTGCTTACCTGTGTTATGCTCGCTTTCAATCTGTTCGCGCTGCACCTCAGCACCTGCAAAGACAAAAGAGACATTACGGAGCATTCTCCCGCGCTAGTGCAGTCTTTCTACTTACGTGCCATTAGAAGGATAATCTTCATCGTCACAGCATCTGAAAAGGGAAAGACGTAGACTTTACAGACTTAAGACTTTTGAAAGAGAAGAAAACAAGGCAAAAGGAACTTTAATACTTACAAGGCACGCTCGTGCATTAACGGCGTCTTCGCTCTCAGCAAATCCTCTGCTATCAAGAGGCAGAGCTCGCATCCAGTGAAGCAACTGGATCCAGCGCCCCTGCATAGATGCAGGATGGAGAGCCCGGCATTTACCTATATAAGGTAAGCGCAATATCAACCCAGTTCCACGGGGAAAGAAAGGGCGAGAGGGGCTAGGAACTTTCCGAACCTTCCAAACACTAATACCTTGGTTTACCCTTGCAGACATCTCTCTCTTCAGCTTAAACTGTCGGTGGGAAAGGGGCCCAGTCCGGGAGCAAAACGAACCCTGCGCCTAACACTGAAGACAGTATCCTCGCCAGATCAAGACCCGCGCCTCCGGGGGAACCAGGGGAGCGTTATATTAAGGTGAAGTTCAGAGAAGATCCAACGAGGATGAGACAGGTAGCTGAAGAGTCGAGAAGATCTCCGTTTGAAGGCGGGGCAGTCCTACGAAGTAGGAGCAGGCAGCTGTGAAAAGGTGGCTAGTTGGTACAAAGTGGACCGAGGAACACGGCCCAGAGAAAAGAAGCAAACAGTTCCCAGAGAAGGGGAAAGGGGGAGGGATGTGAATGCAGGAGATCCGTACCGCTACGGAGAGAGAAGCGGCAAGGGGAAGAAGGGAAGACCGCACGCCGCCGAGGCAGCGACAGCGAGGGAAAAAAGCGTAAAACAGAAAAAACACTGGCAAAACAGCAAGAGAGGAGGAGGGAGAAAGTGTACCCCAAAGGGAGCGGCATCGAAGGGAGAAAAGACAGGAAAAATAGAATAGCTAGGAGAGCGATACCAGCATGCACCAAGATCCGCTGTGGAAGCCGAGGCAAGAGGAGGGATCAAGAGGAGCCAAAGCAGAGCGAAGGAACCAGGAGCGCTGGAGCGAAACCAGCGTGGGTTGAAACGCAGCGACTTCCGGGTTGAGGGAGAAGATAACTCCCGGCAGCCCTGCGTCCGTCCAATGGGCCCGGACCAGAAACAAAGGAAGGACTAAAAACCCTTTCGTCCGGGTTGCAGTCTCCAACGTGGAATAAGCCGCCAATTGCGGCTGTGGTGGCGGATGACAGTATGCCCTCTTTTCCCCCTAACCGCCCCGGGCTTCCCTGGGTGATGGCGGTGAAACAGGGCTAACAATCTCGGAGCATGAACCTGTGAAGCCGGTTCCCATAAGTCCTCCGACTCAGGGTAGCCCTTCCAGGACAAAACTTATTCCAGACGTCCGCGATAAAACCTGGAATCGCGGATACGAGATACCTCATACTCCTCTGACTCCGGGGAATGAGTTGGAGCAGACTTTGGGATGGGCCAAAGGTGCAGATCAGGATAGTAGGGTTTGAGAAGAGAAGAATGAAAAACAGGGTGAATACGGCGAAGAGTGAAAGTGAGCCGGAGGCGATACGCAAGCGGATTAACCTTGGAAAGAATGAGAAAAGGCCCCAGAAATCGAGGGGATAGTTTAGAAGGCTGTGTCCATCTGGGCAGAAATGGGTGGATAGCCACACCTGATCACCAGGCTCCCAGGCCGGACAATCCCTTCGGTGTCGATTGGCGCTGGATTTGGACCGTTGTCTGCTATCCTCCAGACTCCGGATAGCGTAAGCTTGGGCCTCCTTGATGTTTCCAAAAACTTCCTCCGCAGCCGGGGAATTGGTGTATCCGGGAACCTCTGGAAACACTGAACGGGGATGGACCCCGTAAGTACAGAAAAAAGGAGAGAGTCCGGTGGCAGAGTGCCTGGTGTTGTTATACGAGAACTCAGCAGTCGGAAGCAAAGAGACCCAGTTGTCTTGATGTTGGGTGATGTAGCACCATAAGTATTGCTCTAGAGTAGCGTTGAGTCGTTCCGTCTGGCCATTGGATTCTGGGTGAAAACCCGAAGACAGAGCCCTCTCAATGCCCAACCGGTTGCACAAGGCAGTCCAAAACTTTGAGATATACTGGCTTCCCCGATCAGAAATTACCTTATCGGGTAGACCATGCAGCTTAAAGATGTCTCAAGAAAAAACTTCTGCCATTTTGGCAACAGTAGGTAGACCTGGAAGAGGGGAGAAATGAGCCAGTTTGGAGAAAGCATCCACCGTCACCATGATACAAGTGCAGGATTCAGGGACTGGCAGATCGACGATGAAATCGGTGGAGATTAGCCCCCAAGGACGAGCAGGAGTTCGACTTGAGTTAACAGACCTGAAGGTTTACCCAGGCGGTACTTGGCTCTGGCACAAATCGGGCAGGCTTTAACATAATTGTAGGTCTCCTTCTTCGCGTTGGGCCACAGAAAAGTTCTGGAAAGGAGTTCAAGAGTGTTATCGGCTCCTCTATGACCGGCCGAGCGAGAGTCATGGCTCCACTTCAGGATCTTAGTGCGTAGAGAGCCTTCAGGGATGTACAATCTTCTCTTGTAGAAAAGCCAGTCCCCTTTTTCTTGAAAGGGGGAGGTGGAGCGTAAGGACAATCGAGGCCCTTCCTGAACTAGGGCCGTCTTAACCTCTTGAAGGAAAGATCAGATGCAAGCCAGAATCTGATTACGGTTAAACATGGACTCCGTCCTGATCGCTGTGTGCTCTTTAATGGAGTCTTTGCGGGACAAAGCATCTGCCAAACTATTCTGTGATCCAGGGATATACGTGACCTGGAATTCGAACTGTGCAAAAAGATGAGCCCACCTGGCCTGTCTGGAATTTGAACACTCCATTTCTTGATGAACCTTGAGAGTCTTGTGATCAGTTCTGATCAGGAATTGATGTCTGGCCCCCAATAGCAGATGACGCCACTCTTCACAGGCAAGTTTCATGGCCAGCAGTTCCTTTTCCAGCACAGAATAATTGAGTTGGCTGGGAGAAAGAGTTTTTGACAGATAGGCCACCAGATGTTCCACACCCTGCATGGCCTGGAGAAGAACGGCTCCTACAGCGACTGCTGAAGCGTCCGTTTCCAGAATAAATGGTCGTGTCTGATCTGGATGTTGCAGAATGGGAGCAGAGCAGAAAAGGCTTTTGAGATAACTGAAACTCTTTCCGGCCTCGTCCGACCAGGAAAAAGGGAACACCTCTTTCTTGAGCAGTCGCGTAATAGGATACACCACTTCAGAAAAGTTAGAGATGAACCTTCGGTAGTAGTTTGCTAGGCCCAGGAATCTTTGTACCTCCCGTACGGAGGTAGGAGCCGGCCAGTCGAGAATAGCTTCAACCTTGGTCTGATCCATGGCAACCCCTTCTTCGGAAAGGATGAAGCTGAGATAGTGCACCGAAGAAACCGTGAACCTGCATTTTTCAACTTTGATTAGCAACTGATTCTCCTGGAGACGAGACAATACCTGAGTAACGTGTTTCACGTGTTCCTTCATGGTAGGGGAGAATACAAGGATGTCGTCAAGGTAGATTATGACTGAGACTGAAAGCAGATCCGAGAACATCCTATCCATGAATCTCTGAAATGCTGCTGGAGCATTCACCAATCCGAATGGCATAACCCTATACTCATAGAGACCGTAAGGGGAGTGAAAAGCTGTTTTCTACTCGTCCCCTTCGGCGATGCGGAGCAAATGATATGCATTCCTGAGATCTAACTTGGTGAATATCCGAGCTCCTTGCACCGCCTCGATGATGTCGGTTATGAGTGGCATAGGATATCGATCTCTGACGGTCACCTTATTTAGACCCCTGTAGTCTATGCAGGGTCTGAGGTCGGTGGTGTCTTTCTTTTTGATGAAGAATAAGGAGGCTCCGGCGGGAGACTTCGAAGGTCGGATCAGCCCATTCTCCATATTGGTGTCAAGATAGTTCCTTAGTACCCTCTTTTCTGACTGGGTAAGGGAGAACATTCGCCCAAATGGAACGAGAGCATTGGGTTCAAGATCAATTGAGCAGTCCTCTGGCCGGTGAGGTGGTAGTCGGGCATGAAGGCTCTCTTGGAATACTTGAGTAAATTCTGCACAAAAATTAGGAAGAGTGTGAATCCCCACATGATCGTTCGAGAGAATCCTAACAGACTGTGGATCTTCCCTAGCTTCTGACGGAAGACAGTTGGCAGTACAATATGGGGAACAGAAACTCAGTTGGTTCTCGGTCCAGTTGATGCGAGGATTGTGCCTGCGAAGCCAGTGGATGCCTAAGATTATGGGAAAATGAGCGGCCCGGATGATGTTGAATTGAAGGACCTCCGTGTGTCTGTTGATGACCAAAGACAGTTGCTCGGTGGTATGAGTAATGAGCCCGGAGGACAAAGGGGTACCGTCAACTCCTTCCACTTTCTGACCTTCCTTTATCTGCCCATAGATTTTCCACGAAGTTTCTTTCCGCTCCGCAATCCAGTAAGGCCATGGTTTCCACAGGTTTACCCTTGAGGTTCAGGCTAACCGATATAACCATCAGTCTGGAATCATCTTGGGAATCTGATGCTGACACAGATAGAGTAACGTAAGGACGATGAAAAGATTCTAAATTCCCCCGGACACTGGTCCCTATTGGCGCCGAGGGTAATCGTTTCCCGCCTTCTTCTCTGGTAATTCAGAGCAGTCTTTAAGGACGTGATGATCGGAACCGCAGTATGCACACAGTCCCTTCTCTCTTCTTCGTCGTCTTTCTGCAGATGACAGGGGTGCCTTGTGGCGCCGATTTGCATCGGTTCGTCGGCAGGGTTAGAAGTGGAGCGCCCAGAGGATGAGTGTGAAGGGGGGTACACTGGAATTCCCGATCCTCTTTGTTTTCGGCGTTCAGTCCTTCTCTCTTGGAGACGGTACTTGATGTGGAGAGCAGCTGCAAGTAGATCTGAAAAAGTGGGGGAGCGGGGAGATCTGGCCAACTCATCCTTGATCTCTTCTCTCAGACCCCTCCTGAAAACAGCATACTGCGCCTGTTTGGGCCACCCGGTACCTGCCGCCAGAGTCTTGAAGGAGGAGATGTAAGACAGTACATCTAGAGAGCCTTGTCTTACGTCAAGCAAATCTTCGCAGGCAGTAAAAGATAATTCGGGACGTTCAAAGGTCTGCTTCAGTAGGTTCTGAAACCCAGAGAAATCCTGCAGGCTGGCATTTCCACTTGTCACCAATGTAGTGGCCCAGGTCAATGCGTTCCCAGTCATATTGGAGATAAGAAACCCCACTATGGCCTGATATGTTGAAAACGTATGAGGTCTGAAGGTGAAGTAGATGGCACAGGCCTCTAAGAACTCTCTTACTCTCTTGGGTGAACTATCAAACTTTCCAGACGAAAGAGACATGGGGGGTAGTTCTGGAGGGTGGGAAGTTTCCCTGGCTGCTACCATCTGTTTAAGGAGGGCGTTCCCAGTCTTAACACCCTGTAACTCCAGAGACATTGCTTGGAAGGCCTTCCATAGCTCCTGGACTTGTTCTTCAGCTGACATTCTGATAACCTTTGGCGTTTCAATCTGTGACTGTTCATGCTGTGGATCCACGTCTCTCCCCTGTACCTCCACACTCTCCTCACCTGAACTTCCCGAGTTGTCTGTGTCTTGTAGGTTCCGCCGACTCAGGAAGTCTCTTTCCTTTTTTAGGGGCACTTGCCTGTCACGGAGAGAAGCCACAGTGACCGCTGAATGGACAGCCGTCCCGGGGCTCCTCTTCCGGGAACAAGCCGGAAAAAAAGGGAAAAACCCACATGGGGAAAAAACCCTTGAAGGTACGGAGTGACGGTTGCAGTCTGGAGGATCCAAGCAGGCAAGACCGGAGAAGATACAAGTCCAACTTGCAGGTAAGTTGAAGTTCAGAGAGGATCCAACGAGGATGAGACAGGTAGCTGAGGAGTCTAGAAGATCTCCGTTGGAAGGCGGGGCAGTCCTACGAAGTAGGAGCAGGCAGCTGTGAAAAGGAGGCTAGTTGGTACAAAGTGGACCGAGGAACACGGCCCAGAGAAAAGAAGCAAACAGTTCCCAGAGAAGGAGAAAGGAGGAGGGATGAGAATGCAGGAGATCCGTACCGATACGGAGAGAGAAGCGGCAAGGGGGAGAAGGGAAGACCGCACGCTGCCGAGGCAACGACCGCGAGGGAAAAAAGCATAAAACAGAAAAAACGCCGGCAAAACAGTGAGAGAGGAGGAGGGAGAATGTATACCGCAAAGGGAGCAGCAGCGAAGGGAGAAAAGACAAGAAAAAAAAATAACTAGGAGAGCGACACCAGCAGGCACCAAGATCCGCTGCGGAAGCTGAGGCAAGCGGAGGGATCAAGAGGAGCCAAAGCAGAGCGAAGGAACCAGGAGCGCTGGAGCGAAACCAGCGTGGGTTAAAACGCAGCGACTTCCGGGTTGAGGGAGAAGATAACTCCTGGCAGCCCTGTGTCCGGCCAATGGGCCCGGACCAGAAACAAAGGAAGGACTAAAAACCCTTTCATCCGGTTTGCAGTCTCCAACGTGGAAGAAGCTGCCAATTGCGACTGTGGTGGCGGATGACACATGGACAGAGGACATGCTTACCAGTTTCCAAGAGTTGAAAAATGTGATCGCCACAGCCCCTGTCCTAACTAAACCTGACTACACACAAGACTTTTATCACATTTCACATTGAGATGGACAAATGATGATGGATGTACTGATACAGCAGGGCACAATGGGCCATAAACCCATGGCGTATTATAGTGGCTGCTAGACTCCGTAATTTAGGGACAATTTCCATGTGAGCAAGCACTTGCTGCTGCATCATTTGCTATAGAGAAGTCAGCCACTATTACCATGGGGTGTTCGATGACACTGTATGTGGAGCATGTGGTATTTGCCATTTTGGAGAGGTCCAAATCTAAACTGATTACACAGTGAGCCTCTGCCTACAAGGTTATATTGTCCAGCCCCAACATCCACATAGTACAGTACAAAACTGTGAACCCAGCCACCTGCTTGACAGAAATTGTTACTGATGATGATTATGTACATGACTGCACCACATATGAGGGACCAGACAATGACATACCAAAAGTGCGAGATTATGCCTTTGATGACGGGGAGGTGTTCTTCATTGACGGTTCAGCAACTATTGACTAGGAAACAGGAAAGATAGATACGGGTGGCGCGGTGGTCCACCCAGTGGATGTAGAGTATGATAAATAAGTCCGAAAAATGCATTACTCGGCACAAGCAGCCAAGCTTATTGCGTCAATTGAATCTTTGGAAGCATCGCAAGGATTCCGAGTGACAATCTATTCAAACTCAGCATACGTTACTACCACAGTGCATTCACAGTTTTCCCGGTGGAAGAGGAGGGGAGTTAGAAGAACAGATGGGTCCCCCAGACAACATGCTGCCTCGTTAAACAGGTGCCCTATGATGCATGCCCTATCACTGCCCCTCTAGTAGCAGTGGTGAAATGTGCTGCACACACCAATAATACAGATTACATTTGAATTGAAAACACTGCTGAAGATGCAGCGGTCAAATATGCAGCATGCCTACCAGTACCAGAGATTTCTCTTGAGATCGCAAATATGCAAGTACAATTGCCCCCCCCCCCCTTATGCATCCTTGCCAACAAGCGAGATTATGGAGCAGCAGGGTTGGGCACCACAAGAAGAGAAATCACTGTGGCAAGAAATAGGGTCTGTGTAGTCCCTGACAGATTTCATTTGGATGCAGGGCATTACATGTAAGGTAGTAATGCCTCATTAATTGGTGATGGTTGCCTTTCAGCATCTAAACTACCATTCTAATGTGTCACAGCGGCACATTGCTGTGGATATACAGGTGGACTGGTATGTGCCAATGTGCAAGAATTATTGAACAAACTGCACTGTGTGTCAGACTTATAACACTGGACAGACATTATGAATGCTACAGGGCACTTGTCCCTGCCCTACTGGGCTGTTCTGTGATCTTCATATCGACTACCCTGACATTGGAGAATGGTACAACACATTTTGACATGTAATAGTTGTTGCATACCCCTTCTCCCATTGGGTTGAGGCTGGTCCATGGGCACATCCAGACCCCAAAAGCGCGGCCAATGTATTGTATGAAAAGTGTTTCCCTGTTTGAGAGTTTTACGAAGTATTAAGGTCAGACAATGGCACACACTTCTTTAAAGAGCTGTTTAAATAAATCAGAGCTCTATTAGGTATGAACCATTAATTGTGTTCCATTTACCACCCTCAAGACAATGGATGAACAGCCTCTTAAAGGCCAAGCTTTCCAAGTTATGTGTTACCCTCAAGAAGAATTGGGCCCATTGTTTGCTCTTGGCCCTTTCTAGCATGCAGACATAACCCTGCAAGGATTACCATTTAGCCCTACATGAAATAGTGATAGGGAGGCCTATGCTCATGCCTGAATCCCCAGTTAGGTAAGCTTCTGATTGTCATAGGGCTGCGTCTAAATTGGGGAGCGAATTTAAATATCTGGCAGTTTTGATGCAATCAATCAAGATTATTTCTCAACAGATAGCACTGCGGTGATCAGAAGACAACAGCGTTGCACCGGAAACTGAAAGTTTGCCACCACTACAGCTGCCCCCGGGAGACTTTGTATATGCTCGGAACTGTGCCCGCCGATGGAGTGAGACAAGTTATAATGGTCCATTTACAGTTGTGTATGCTACTCGATTTGCGGTCAAGGTAAAAGAACTGTGGTATGGGCCCTTCGTATGTCTCAGCATCAACATCGTCCATTATCAACACCTTCCATTTTGACATGATCACTTTTCTTCGGTGGTGTTGAAAAGCAGGATTTGTTGCTGACTATAAAATAGATTGAAGACTTTTTATCCCTACTAACATACATAGTTATATACATTTTATAGGTCTTGTTCATCAATTCTACTTCATCACTGCAAGTTCAACTCAGTGCACTCAAAAACAAACTTCTCCTTTTCAGAGGGTCAGCTGCTAAAAATGTTTGGTGCCTGATGAAAAGCTATTATCGCTGCAATGTTGCGTTTGTACAGTACGTTTCAGGGGACATATATATTTCAAAATGTAACCCAACCACAGCATTCCCACCACTGTCACAGGGTAATGTATATATTCGTATGTTTATGTTTTTGGTGCTCTTCTAGCTATTAGTATTTATATAAGTAGCAATGTTATATGGTTGGAGTATATAAAGGGAGCGCGATAGAGGTGAGTATGTGAACGTGGGAGGGAATTTATTTGGGGAAGAGGCCTTGCAAACTGACAATTATACAGAAAAGGAATAGGGATGGGCACGGTAAGGGGCAGAGAGATCATGGATGACTGGAGGAAGGGGGATATTAATGTTAAACCTGATCTTGTTAATTTTGTCCACAAAAAAGAGGGATACGAAGTCACATAGGTCCTGCTTCAGAGGAACTGGGACAGGTGCAGCAGAGGAGAGACCCTGAACATATTTAAACAACACTTTGAGGTGGTTAATGGAGGTCTCGATGAGAGAGGCATAGTGAGTCTGTTTGGCACTGATGATGACATGATAGTAATGACCTGTGAGAGGGCAAGTTTGGCAGTAGGGGCATGGGAAAGTCTCCACTTGTGCTTGTACTGTCTACTCTTTGAGTGGAGCGCCCAAAGTTCATTGGTGAACAAATGCTGATATGGGCGAAAAGACGACATGGACATGCTGAGAGGGACTAGTGAATCTGCCACCAAAACTAAGGTATCAGATAGGGAGCCAAGATGTATGGGGGCAGTTTCTACATGCCGAGTCCAAATTTGTGCAGCAATATCAGCCTGCGAAACAGAGTGCCAACCACATTGAGAATCGGCATGGAGATGAGGGGAATGTTTCAAAATCCTAATATCGACAAGTAGGACAATAAAGTGATCAGTCAAGTGACTGGGAAGGTGGGAAAGACTGTGACCTCTGAACACAGTGAAAATATAAGGTCCAAAGTATTGCCCAACCCATGGGTAGGGCGAGTGACCTTTTGAGAGAGCAAAACTTCCCACATGGAAGAGATGCACATGCCTAAGCTAAATGTCGGCAGCAAAATCAAGAAAAGCAACATAACATGATGGGTCAGGACCAGAGGGCCGTTAAACGATGAAAAAGTGAATACAAAAGGCAGGAGATATGGAGAAACTGACCAAAATAGCCTCCATTTTAATCTGGTGGCTAATGGGAAGCAGTGAACCTGAGTAAAGAGACTTGAAGATGATAGCAATGCCACCCCCAACCCAAGGAGGGGAGCAGTCAGAGTGCAAGATTTTAAAATCAGGTGGGAACATTTGGGCAAAAGTAGGGCCTGATGCCTCACCAAGCCATGTCTCCATGATTGCGTGAGCAGCCAGTGACAGAGCTTTCAGAAGCAGGCAATTCAGGGAGGTGTGGGAGAAGACCACAGGGGCACTCACCATCTCCTAGAAGGACAGGCTCAAGCAAATAATCCTAAGAAACCTGGTATGGCGAAAATGGAAAGATCCATAATCCCATGGACACTGTAAAAACACCCCAACCAGAGCCAAAACATTACGCCGAGTGCTGGGTTGACTTATCTAGTAATGGAGGGTGTATTTCTCTTACATGTACCCCAGAGCAGTATGCCAAGGCAGGTGAACGTTATGTGATGCTTGTAGGGTCTGTGTCTCGAAAGAAGGAACATGAAGGGTGCAAGAAGCAGCAAGATTTGCAGCAGAGTTAGTTAATGTGGGAATAACTAAAGGAGGGAATGTTGGGATGCATATCCAAATCCCCTTACATCAAAGCACTTTAGGTTGAGGAAATATACTAGGCGGATAAAGAAATTAAAAAGCATGACTGTAGTGGAAAGGGATCTGAGCAAATAGATGACATACATGTGGGATAGGGGGCTAGAGAGTAGTGGGGTAGGTGTTTTGAGGTGACCCTCAAAAGGAGGGGTGCACTTTAGGGACTAGGGAACTGTAGTTGTTCATAGTATGAAGGAAGTATGAGAAAGCGAGTCACGTCCTGCAGCAGAAAGCACTCAACTGGCACTATTTTTGGATTGAGGCCTGAAGGATGATCTCCTGGGAGCCCGGTCAGAGGTCCTGAGCTTCCAAAACTGCCCTGTCCTTATGTATGGGCCTCATGCCGCCATGGCACTGCTCACACTATTTTAACTACCAGATGGCCACCATTATAACTCCGACATCCCACATGGGTTGACTGCTTAGTATGGTCCTGGAAGAGCCTGGGTGGAGGCCCAGGGAGGGGGCAGCTGCCAAGAGGAGAGCACAGAGCAGGATGTCTTATGATTTGTACTACAAGGTGCATGGGGTGAGGCTAACAAATCTAGGTCAGTCCCAGGGAGGCATGGTTGGTGCCCCCAAGCATTCAGGAGCCACAGAAGCATCTTGCATTTCCATGGGGCCAATTTGACCTCGAGAGTATCCACTGAACTCATGTCTAACTACCAGGTACTCATCACGTGAGTGTACATGGTTAGAGAAGCAGTCTCACAAAGGGAACCAATCATGTTTCTGGAATCTAAAGTTCTAAGGCCAAAGACCATCTGGAAGGGGACTGGCATAAAGAAACCTTAACCAATCACTTGGCATCCCATATGGAGTGGGTGATATGTTTATAGAGGTGACCAATGAACTAGGGGAATTAGTACTGTGTACTGCTACCGCCATGCTCGCTACCAGCGCCGCCTCCCGCGATTGGGCAATAGCCGGCCCATTTCGAGATGATTGGCCTGGTAATTGCCCATTCACGGGTGGCGGTATTGCCGGGCTCCCGATCCCAATTTTGCCCTATAGGGAAGAAGGGGGGTGGGGAGGATGGATGCGCCGGCACCGTTATTAACGGTGCCGGCGGCATTACGAGTAATGCTCACTGGTGTCTCACAGCCCGCCAGGTAAGACCTGGCGGGCTCTCTGGAACCTGCGAGCAGAACTCGTAATGCGGCAGGCCAGTATGAACGGTGCCGGTGCCTTACAGGCACAGTTTATACCGTCACCACCACCCTTATAATGTGACCCATTGTCCTGCTTTGAACTAACCACGAGCTCCATGGCAGTCAGGATTAAATGCCCCCACTGTCTGTTATTATCAGTATGTAAGAAATACAACCTTGTTATTCTTTCAAGAGGTGCTCCAAGTCTTTTTCCTTAGAAGATTGCCTTTTACTTATCTGGTTGCCAGTGGTCTGCCTCACCCTAGTCATTTAATGTTTGGCCCTTTTACCAGTAACTCTGTACTTCCTAACACTGGTTTTCTTTTGAATCTTGTCAGTTATTTCATTTTCTATGTATTTTCTTTCATTTTTCCAGGGGTTAGCACCTCCCTATGTCTCTGCTTTGAACTCTTTTTACTCTTCTCCAGCACTCTTTGATTTCAGTCTCATTCTCTCTTGACTGTTCCTCATCACCCGTATGGACAATCTCGTTTTCGATAATTTCCCCTCTTTGCCCAAAAATATTGAAAGAAACTTCTTTTCACTATTCACACTCTTTCCTAATTCTCTCCTTTCCGTTCCCACTTGACAAATTATCTTTTACCTGCTTCTGTCCTCTAACTTGGTCATATTAATGGTTTAACAGGATGATCATACAATTTCTCTTTGTTTTTGCTGCATTGGCGAAAGAGCTTAATAAATCAAAATAAATACAAGATCAGAGAGACATTGCAGCTAAACCACACGGGCAGCATTCAAGATCTAGACATGCTAGCAGAGAGTGTGAGAGAGAAGGGCAAGTAAGGGATGTAATCAGAGAGTCATCACAAGTAAGCCACAAGATTTGCATTATTACAGGCAAACCATAGGTCCACAATGAGGGGGTGGTGAGTATGAACGGGGGAGTTAATAGAGACCAAAGGGTGAAGGGGGGATGCAGCAAATGAAGGTTGATTATAGTCAAGATTTGACCCAGAGATTGGTAGCACACAGGAAAATAAAGGTTAACAAAATGCCTTAAGGAACATTCATATGTCCAAAAATAATGTTATAGTATACATTCTGGCCAAATGGGTAGACATTCTTAGCGCTGAGAAGTGTTTGATGTCACACTGGCACACCACACTGTTAGGATAGATTTCATCAATGTGTTATGTTCCCTCCATTTGTTGAATCTCCAAACGTTTTGCTTTTGTTTAGCTATCCTATCCTGACTTATGCGTTCAGCGGTGCTCCGCCGGGCTTGTGTGCACTTGGGAAAACTGACACGACATTCAGACTGTCAGCACTGGGAAACTATGTGTCCCTTGATCTTTGACTATGTTGCCATTTCTTGGTAAATTTTTAACAGTGCACAATGTACCCTCCAGTACTGTGCACTGGGGTCCTTTTTGTTTTATGGCCCTAGACATCCTTGAAGGATTTTTGGGTGATTGTACAAGTGTGCCTAGGCCTGGTGGCAGTAGTTACTTTTTTAAATAGTTTTACTTCTTTTTACAGGATGACATTGCGACCAGGTCCGAAAATGGACAAGACTCAAAGTCTTTTGTTGTGTCCTACAACCATTTTTGTCCCTTGCCTTCCCGCAGGTCAATTGACCTGCGTTTTCCTTATTTGGGCAATCAGCCTCCCGCGAAAACCCATATCTTTTGCGGGCATCTGCATGTCACGTGTGTGTGCCCAGGAAGTGGGTTGTGACTGTCTGGTCCCAATCCACACTACTGGTACAATGATGTCTGGAGGTCCTGAATGGCTGGAATCACTGTGGGCTGTGATTGGTCCATGACTGGAATCCCTGTATGAGAGCAGATCTTTGATTGCAAGTCCTTGATTTTGCCGTGAAGCTAATCTTGGATAAGAGAAGGGCCTCTGCATCCATTCCAGGTCGATCACCTGAGTCCTCTCCGAAATACAGAACAATCCAAGTATCCTGCAATGAAGAAAAAGACTTGTGAAACCGCTGGAGTTGCATTGGAAGGTTTGGCACCCTGAGTCCTCTGCTGTCCCGTCAAACCCCTGTTTTCTTCATCAATCAAGAAGGTCTGCAAGGGCGCTTCACCCCTTTGGAGTAGTGGGAACAACTAATCTCGGCACCCCCTGCTTATCTACCGAAGGAGCCCTTTCGGAAGTGTTCTTGGGTCATCCAGTGAACTGTCCAGCTCTACCTCAGGTTATCCCGTGGAATTGCCGCTGTCTCAAGTTAAAACCCAAGACATGTTTGCTTGTGGTCCTGTGCCCTCCTCCGCCAAATTTCATAGGTCTAGATACACTGGGTTGCAAATTAGGAGAGTGCATAATGCCACACACATCTGTCATTCCTGCATCACTTCCGTTGGTGACGGTTGCTGTAGGTGCCTTGCTAGCCTGCCCTCCTGTACCCTGAAGCCAGCTGCACCTGAACTTTCTCTGTATCTCCTTCGGAAGCTGAGAAAAGGCAATTGTCCCATCAGAGACAATCATTCTATCCTGCAGGCACGGAGAGTCGGAGCGCCGCTAAAATGCAGTACTCTAACCTACTAGCAACCACGACTAAACTAGCATAGTTTGTTTCGGACTGTGCTGAGGGTCTG